>NC_138882.1:190925545-192234686 GCF_965194825.1 Balaenoptera physalus
CCCAGGGTCCCCTTCAACACACACACAGCCGCTGGAAGCCAGGGAGCCCAGGCGTAAAGCAGGCGATGGGGTTGTGTTTATTAAGAAGCTGGAGGGAAACTCCAGGACCGAGTCTGTGGCTATGTTAATGCAAGGCTGGGCTCCGTGCCAAGACAGTAAGTGGAATCGAATTCCTGAAACCAGCTTTAATCAGCAGATTTTTAAGGTTAGAATTACTCTCTCCTCTCAAAGCCTTGCCAAGGTTAATTCGGGCCTGAGCATGCAGAATTAATGGGCTGGACAGAGGGAATCGGCCTTTTCCCAATTTTTTCTCAAGTTCACAAAACATCCCCACAAAAGAGAGAGGGCAGTAGGGCAGAGCCCACCTGTGAAAGGAGCTCCCCGCATCAGAAACTTGATCCAGGGGCCAAGTCAGAAACACACACAAATGGAATCACGCCAATGGCCAGTTCCGGCCGAAGAGAGATGCCAGGATGGGCAGGGAGTCCAGTTCTCAGGAAGCTGAGTGAAGTACCGAGCGGGGTGAGCTCAGCCTCGCCCTGACCCCTAGAAACAAACGTGCTGAAGACATCTGTGCTCTCGGTGCCTCCCGGTGCCCGAGCACAAGCCGTGCTCCCCGCCCTGGTGGCGTTTAGCAGCCTGTGAACCTTGGCGATGTCACTGCGTCTCCCTGAGCCTCAATTTCCTGATGTGATTCTCCTCCTTCTTGGATGGAGGACCCCGGTGCCTGGAGGGGGGGCTTGGGTGTTGGATCCAGGTCTGGGTGTGACTCCTGCACATCTGGAGATATAGCACAATGAGTCCAGGAGGCGGGTGGAGTGGACTTGGTGACTTTGGATCTCAACAACCTGGTTAATACAAGGCAGGTGGACAATTACCCCAACCCTGCAGGCGTGTCGGACTAAATGACGATTAAATGACAAGTGTGTTTGCAGCCCCCGGCACAGAGGAGGTCTTCAGTGAACAGAGGCTCCCCCAGTTTCCCCAGATGCGCCCTCCTTCTGCGATCTCAGGATGCCATTCCACACGGATGCCATCTCACCTGCGCCCATCCCTGGGATCACAGCGGTTTCCCCTCAGCCGCCCCGACCCCGCTGAAGCTGTTTGTGTGTGTGTGTGTGTGTGTGTGTGGAGGGGGTCACCCCCATCCTTCCTCTCCAGCTTCCTCAAGTATCCAGGGCTCGTTTTAAAATAAGCAGCAGCTGCTGGGCTGCCTAGAACCGGCCAAAATGGAAATGGAAGAGGGAGGGGGCAAGAGTCAGGAACTCCTGGGCACCTGGAGCTGGAAGTCCTCCACTGCACTGGATGCACACAGGGACCCTCCTGTGGTGGAAAAAGTGGATTGTCCTGGATTCTGGCCAGGTTTCCCTTGACATTCCCAGCTTTCCTCCAGACCGGCCGGACTGACTTTTATGGAACAAACCACACGCCAGGACACATTTCCTGGCCCCGGCCTGGCCGTGTGGGCCAGGCTGCAGAGGGGGGGCTGAGACCTGTAGGAGCAAAGACCCCTCAGCAGCCCCAGGGGAGATGAGGCTCCTACCCGCCTCTCCTTCCCTCTTGCGGGGGGCGGGGGTCTTCTACCCACCACAGCCAATGCCTCTCTTCTGCCTGGAAGTCTGCTCTGCAGGCATCGCCTTCTACTCTGGAGAGAGGAGGGAAGGTGGGTGGGTCCCGACCGCTGGTCGGAGCACTGCCCACCCATCAGGGACCACCAGAGTGGAGGAAGCAGGGCAGGGCCAGCGGACCCACGGGCACACCTTGGAAATGGCCCCCACAGAAGCCTCGCCGCCCATCACCCCACCCCAAAGCCTGCCAGCTCCCTCCGGTCAGCCCCTCTGCTCTACCTGCGCTACCCTCTCCACCTGGCTGGCTTCACGGCTTCACGGCCCCCTGGCCTCCCGCCCAACAGCAAGGACGGTGTTTCACAGACCAGCATCTGATCCCATCCCTTCTCTACCGTAAATCCTGGAGGCGGCCACCCCTGCCCCAGGAAAAAGTGCCAACTCCCCGCCCACCTGCTTCGGTCTGGGTCCCACTTACTCTGTCTTGTTCCTCAGAGCATAGCGCCCCCCGCCAGCACGTTCACTCCCTGAAGGGCGAGAGCCCTCTGTCTCCTCGGAGCCTGGCGGTGCGGGTGGCTTGGAAGTCTATTCAAACATCTCACTTGAACCTCGTAGGGGAACTGTGTCCTGGTCCTCAAAAAGTTACACATAGAACTACCATACGACCCAGCAATTCCACTCGCAGATATGTACCCAGAGAATTGAAAAAGGTACTCACACACTCATGTCCCTAGCAACACTCTTCACAGGAGGTGGAAACAGGCCACCCAGGGACGCACAGACAAGCACAGCGCAGCAGAGCCACAGCAAGGAATGTGGTTTAGCCGCAAAAAGGACCGATGCACTGATACATATTACAACTCTGATGAATCTAGAAAACAGTCCCCTAAGAAACCAGGCCCCAAAGGTCACAGACTGTATGATTTCTTTTATAGGAAATATACAGATTAGGTAAATCCATGGAGTCAGAAAGCAGATGGGTGTTTACCAGGGGCTGGGTCGGGGGGAACGGGGAGGGACTGCTGACTGGTAGGGGGTTTCCTTTGGGGGCAATGAAGACATTTTGGAACTAGACAGAAGCTGCACAATATTATGGATATACGAGGCACCTCGGAATTTTTCACTTAAAAATGGTTCATTCTGGGGCCTTCCCTGGTGGCGCAGTGATTGAGAGTCTGCCTGCCAGTGCAGGGGACACGGGTTCGAGCCCTGGTCTGGGGGGCCACGGAGCAGCTAAGCCCGTGCGCCACAACTGCTGAGCCTGCGCGTCTGGAGCCTGTGCTCCGCAACAAGAGAGGCCGCGATAGGGAGAGGCCCGCGCACCGCGATGAAGAGTGGCCCCTGCTCGCCGCAGCTGGAGAAAGCCCTCGCACAGAAACGAAGAACCAACACAGCCAAAAATAAATAAATAAATAATAAAATTCCTAACAGTGAAACGATAATTATCCCCAAAGGAAAGAACATTTTGAAAAAAAGAAAATGGTTCATTGTATGTTCTGGGAGCTTCACTTCAATTAAAAAAAAAAAAAACAAGACAGTGGCCCAGGCACAGACAAGGGATACGGACCCCACTGTACCCAGGCCCCTGGGGCAGCTGCCTCAGCTCCGGGACCTCGGAAGATGGAGGAGAGAGCGGCCTACCCATGAGGCCACCTGTCCAGTCGACACACGCTAGCCGAGCACCTACTGCGTGCCGGGCTCTGTTCAAGGTGCTGGGGGCTCCATGGGGGTCCGGACAAGGCTGACCCAGCCTCTGGGGCTCACGGCCTGGCATGGGGGCTGGCCCGCCCTTCCTGCCTGGTTCCCTGCCCGCCCTTCCTGCCTGGTTCCCTGCCCAGCACCTGCTGTCTAGATCTCAGCCCTGGAGCCATAGTTGCCCTGACTCTCTGCATCCTTCTCCATCCACTTCTGAGAGGCTCATCTTCTCAGTGACGCGGTCCCCTCCTCCTGGGTGTGGACTTGACCTTCCATTTTCCCCCTGTTGATCCCCCCCTCCACCCTGTATCTGCAGAGGCCTGGCACGGAGGAGGTACTTGGAACGGTCTGTTGTCGGAACCCAGCTGGGAAGAAACCGGGATTGCCAGGGGACGGGCTGTGGGATGTTGGTTGGGGGGTAAGGGGGCTGGCAGGGACGCCCGCTGCTGGAGCTCCACCCAAACTCAACCGTCTACACCAGGCCTTGCTAGGAGCCTGCACAGAGAAGGAAGGAAGGCATGGAGGCTTTCTGCCCCTTTGAAAGGCTTCTCAAGGAGGTTTGGTCTCATGTTCCTCTACGCCTCCCAATCCTGGCACTGAATGTTCTAGAAAAGCTGTTTGGGCTGAGGACCAAAGGAGGAAATATCCCTCAGGAGAGATGGAACCTGAGCTTCCAAGTAGGGAGGGGCTTACTGGTGTCGGCATCCCCCAGGCAGAGTCCAGACCCGCCTGGGCAGTGCTGCCGCGGAGAGGGTGGCCAGCCGGTGCTGGGGGGCGGGAGGGGGGCTGGTGGAAAGGAGGCCCATGCGGGTGGAGCCCAGGGTCTGAGCTGCTCTGGGCCGTCTAGGTAGCTACAGCCGCCCTGCACACTGTGGTCTGGAGCTCTGGAAATCCACCTTCCAAAACCCAGCCCTGTAGGTTCTGAGAGGTGCGACCTGCAGATGAGAACATCACGTAAATGGCTCTCCCCTGGATTGGGGAAGGGGGAAGACAGGGGCCAAGGCGGGAGGGGCCCTCACCCCCTGCCCTGCATTCTACCTGCCTCGTGATGGACCTTCGGGTTCTAGAGAGAGAGAATGCAATATTTTAAAGTGTGTAATGACATGCAGGCTGCGTGTGGTACAAATTTCCTGGATGTATAAAATGGGAAAGAAACAGGTTTTCTGTCGCCTGCAACTATTCGGCAGCATTAAAATATGACTCTTCAGAATCCAATATTCTGCTAACCTGCATGGGGCGGTATTGAATCCTACAGGTAGAGTTGGGGAGTGGTGGGGCTCACAGCCCCGGGCACCTGAGGCTAATTCAATGCCACCTGGCTCCAGTTCTGCATCTGGGCTGCTTACAAGGCCTGTGGGCTGCAGTGGCCCCTCCCCTCCCCTCCATGCTCCTCCACACCAAAGGGAGGGGCTGAGGCCTCAGGGGTCCTGCTTCCCCTCTTGCTGCTGCTGCTAATGGAAATCTCTTGTGTGATGTCACGCCTTCTGCGTTCTGCATTCAGCTCGGCCACTGGGCTCATCTCCCTGGGCTTTTGTGTCTCTGGCCACTGTTACTGGAACAAGTGACACTGCACACTGGCTGCTAGGCACACATCCCCCCT
This sequence comes from Balaenoptera physalus, assembly GCF_965194825.1. NCBI lineage: Eukaryota > Metazoa > Chordata > Mammalia > Artiodactyla > Balaenopteridae > Balaenoptera > Balaenoptera physalus. The sequence goes on from NC_138882.1 coordinate 190,930,406, forward strand.
CTGTGCTTACAATGGTCCTTCAAGGAGGGAATTAGAATCCCACTGGGAGGATGGCCCAAGCCTCAGAGACGCCAGGACTTGCCCAAGTTTAACAGGGATTTGGACCCAGGGCTTGTTGGGCAGCCTCAAAGCTGGTGCCTGTGGCCCCCTAGTGGGCCGCATCCCTGCTGGACCAGATGCTGGGACTTCAACCTTAGCCCGTCTCTCCAAGCAGGACCCCTGGCCTTAAAGGTAACATGATGGCAAGGCCAGAACTGAGACCCCTTCTCCATCTTATCCGTCAGCTACCTCTCCATTTCAAAGGATGGCGTCAGAGGCCTTTCACAGCCGGGAGCTGCTTTGAGAGAGGAGCCCAGCATTTTCTCAGGCCTGTTTTCTAAGAGAAGAAAGTGAGGCCTCGTCGTGAAGGGACAGCGCTGGGTGGTGGCCTGGCCTGTTCTAGGAGCACACCGGCTGCATCTCTGCTCAGCACGGGGGCCGGCATTCCTCTCCCGGTGCTCCCGCCCTGCTTCTGTCCTCCCCGATGAGAAGCAAGGGCCTCAGGTTGGGAAAATGCCAGTGGGCTCCGCCCCCCACCAGCTTGGGTGCAGTTTCAGGTTAAGAAACGCTGGCTCCACCCTGACGAGGGATCCAGGCCTTCAACCATCGTTTCATCAGCCCCATGGCTTGTCCAGAGACCCGACATCCCTGGGGTGAGCCTCTTCGCAGTTTTCCTTAAAAACAGGCAAACCAGCCATCTTCCCGGGCCAGCGGCACCTTCCAGCAGCTGCCCTGAGCCTCTGGCCCAGTTCCCCCACTGCCGCCCACTCGCTGGTCCCAGACAGGCCATGTTGCGATCAACAGTCGCAACAGGTTACTGTTCGTCTGGGGAAACATTTTGCTTCTCTGCCTTAGAGCCATTTTCCATCCATGGGTGCAAACTAGCCCACACGGCAGAGCAAGCAGGATGGGTGAAGGCCTGCAAAGGGGTCCCGTCCCCACTCTGGAGCAGAGCACACCGCCTCTGCAGGGGACCTCAGCCGGGTGCCCGCCCCCTCAGAGGTCAGGCTCTCTCCCAGCACGTGGGCCTTCCTCCAGGACGTGGAGGCTCGAGAACGCTCCAGATCCGCTGAAGCGTGGGATCTCACACCTTCCTGCCTGTCGGCATAAGGAGCCGGAACTAGAGCACTTACAGCAGGAGTCCTGTATCGGGATTCTGCACGGGGAGCCCCTGCCCCCAGCCCCGTGCCTGCTGCTGGTAAAGGAAGCCCGTCAATCCTTGTGGCCTCCTCCTCGCCCAGAATTTGCCTGGGGGGGGAGAGGGGGTGGGGGAGGCCTAGGCCTGGGCATCCAGACTCTCTACTCTGCAAACACCCAGGGCTTGTGTGAGGGGGGAGGGAGAAGAGGGTGGCATAGGAGGGGGTCTGCTCACTTGCTGGTAGAGCCCCCTGCACTGTACCCGGGAGGTTGGAAAACCAGCTGCTGCCCATGGAGAACTGTTGATGGCCCACTTTGGTAGACCAGATGCCCGTTCAAGGAACGGCGAGGCCACAGGCACAGTTGGGGAAGATCTGGAGAAACACCTCTCACCACAGCCCCCGGAAGGGACCTGAAGGGTTTCCAGCCCAGCCACCGGTCTGACAGAAGGTTCCTTTCACAGCACCTCCTGCGGTGGCACAAGCTGGGATCTCACAGCTGGAAGGCGGCCCCTTCTGGGGGAGGGGTTTCTTCGGAGCCTGCCGAAGCGCCCTCTAGAGGAGAACCCTATCAACGCGGGCTCAGCTCCCCCGAACCACTAACCCTACAAGGCGCGTGACCTTGGAGGTCGCTTCATCTCTCTGAGGCTCATGCACTCCATCAGCCAACCTGTGGTCCCCCAGGCCCCTCACTGGCGGAAGCCTAGCGCCTCTGTCCTGCTCTCCCAGCCTCCTCCCCGCGAGCGGGATTCCCCATGCCCCTGGGAACCGAGCCCCAGACAGATTCTCACCCTTACGGAGCCTCTGTCAGGCCATGCAGCTTTTGCGATCAAATATTGTTATATTTACCTAAAGGTCTGTTAGGAAGCAATTTTTGAGATGATGAATATTTAATGCAATATTTAAATATTTAATAGGAACTTTTTCGAACCTGACTTAATAATCCATGTCACAGGGAGAGGAAAATGGGGGTTGTCTTTCAACGTTTTCACTTCCTCTAGTACTCTCTGTGTTTGCTGGTATCTTTTTTTTTTTCATGGCAGAATTTTAATTATACTCAATATTCTGGAGAGAAATTCTTTTCTCATTAAAACTTAACTCTTGCCGACAGCAAGGTGAGTGGGTGGGTGGAAGCTGCATCGAGTCGGAAAAATGTCTGAACCTGAAAGGATTTTTGGGATCGGCTACTCACTAGCCCGACTCCTTCATTTTCCAGATGAGGAAAGTACGGCCTCCGGTGACCACAGCCTCAGCCCAGGTAAGGCCAGGCTTGCCCGGATGGGAACCCAAGTCTTTGGACCCCCAGATGCCAGGAGCCCCATGCCACCATCTTGACTCCTGAATATTTGCTCAAATCAGGGCCCAGGGGGGCAGACGTCAGGTCACACCTCCTACCTCGGTCCCTCCACCCCTGGCCATTGTAGTAGCAGCAGCAATTTTGAGATTTTAATCACTTAGGAGGTGACTTTGATGGCTTAGACCTTCTTGGAAGACTTGAAAAACTCCAACCAAGTGCCAGATTCTTCTAACGTGAGGGTAGACGTGACTGAAGGTTGGCCCCCTGCTGAAGCCAAGTCCTTGCCGGGTCCCGAGTGCCCCGCCGTCTCTCTGGCTCCCCTGGCGTCAGGCAGCCTGGGTCTCACAGTCCAGAGGGCAACTAAATCCTTCCACCGCGTAGGGTCTTGGCTCACTCCCCTGACTCCAGGTGGGGCCTCTCCCAGGTCCAGGGTCACCTTGGGCAGTTTGCTCTGTCTGTGCAGCTACACCCTGAAGGCCACCCCGGCCCAGCCTTCAGCTCCCCTGCGGTGGTGGGCATCACTCTGCTGCCCACCCCTTCAGACTCAGCTGCAATCACAACTCCCGTAGGCTTCCCCTGCACCAGCTCTGCCAGCACGTCGCTTCTGCAGTCTCTTCTCAGAGCAGCAGCCTTCCCTGGTCTTATTCATTGACACTTCCCTCCATGCCCCCATCTGTTAAGGTCACACCAAACTACTCCACGTTCCGAGTGAATTCAGGCATATCCTTCAAAACCTGCTTAGACATTCTCTCCTCCTGGAAGGCATCCCTTCCCCCTCCCAACTGATGCTTAGAAGTTATCACTCGTCCCTCTGTGCTACAGAGGTTGCCAGAACATGCTTTCATTAGGGAAGATTTTATTTAGCGTCAGGGGCTGTTTCTAGTCTGTTCCCCTATTAGACTGCAAATTTTATGAGGGGTAGATAAGGGTCACTCTCATTCTTGTATTCTCTGGGCCTGGCGTGGCTTCTGGCATACGGTAGGCGCTCGTTTGTTGGTTGGACGAGTCTCTCGACGCGCCACATGCTTCCAGCCGTCTATGTCTTTGCACCTGCTCTGCTTTGGTTTTGGAGGGCTGGAGAAAGCCCTGTTTCTAGGCTCAGTGAACTTGTATTTGTCCTTCAGGGGGCCCTGCAAACACCCACTCTTCCTCTGATCCAGCTCAGACTCCGAGGCTTTGCCAGGTGGTCCTTCCTCGGCACCCCCATGCCCCTCTACCCACCGGCCATCACAGTGGGGCTGAGCCCTCACTGCACCTTAGGGGTCTACCTCCCTGTCTCCTCCCTCCCTAGTGGGGAGCCCCCTGACAGCAGAACTAGGCCTCCTTAGCTTACCTGCCCCAGCCCAGCCCGGTGCCAAGGGAAGAGAAAAGAACCCACACGGAATCCTGGGCTGGGCGAAGCGCACCGTGGAAAACGGGCTGCAGCCTGCCCTGCCCCCTCCCCTTCTCATTCCCTGAGCCAAGCTGGTGGGGGCCTGTCACGTGCAGAAACCGCCCAGAGAGGCCCAGGCTGAGCCGCCAGATATCTGTGCCTCTTGCAGTGCCAGGTGCACAGGGCGTCCTCAGAAACTGCTTGAGAAGATCTTGGGTCCTGGGGTAACCGTCATCCCTGGCTGGGGTGCTTGGACATGGCCCCGAGGCTGCACTCCAGAGGAAGGACGTGACAGACGAAGAGCTGACATGTTTAAGATGGTAACTCTTTTAATAAGGGGCCTTTAATTATTTAGCAAAACAGTGGAAGAGACCAATTCAGCAAGGAGTGATAGTTTTAATCTCCCTGAGCACCAGTGGGTTTCCTCCAAGTGAGGGAATCTGGCTCCTCCCTGCTCCACCTCCCCACCCCCCGGTCCCCCTCCCCACCAGACTGCAACAGTCTCTTTCTGGGGGCCTGAAGGAGGGCAGGCTCCAATGGCTCATTGATTGATCACGATGTGTGAGCCTCACCAGACCAAGAATGACGTTTCCTGGTCCTCGTGTCCAGGCAGAGGTGTGGGTGGGAGGCTGGGCCTCCTCCTTCTGGCCTGTGTAGCTGGGGCCCCTGCAGAGGCTGAACAGGATGTTGGGAGGTGAAAATAGACAGAAAAGGGGGCAGGGACTTGAGGGGCAGGGGCAGTTTGCATGTTGCCCACCCCTCTGCCTAGAACCCCAATCCCCCTCTTTTCCCAACTCCCGTGTCTCCTAAAAACCCAGCCCTGGCATCGGCCCATCCAGAACATCCCCCGACCTCTGCTCGGAGCCTCCGTCTACGTGGCACTAACCTCAGTGCGTTGCAATGATATCTTGACTCGGTCATCTCCCCTGTCCAACTGGATGCTACTGGAAGGCAGGGGCAGGTTCCAGCATCTTAGCACAGCCATATGCCAAGCAGGAGCTCAGTCCTGACACCCAGAAGATGTGGACCTGGATGCCCAGGGCTGGGGGTCCTCTACCCTGCCTGCTCTCTTCTGGAACAGCCACCACTATTACCATGATGATTCTGAGCGCCTTGACTCAGCATCCGTGAACTCAACAAGCATTTGCTAAGACTTGCCCTGTGCCAGGCCCTACACAGGGTCTGAGGATGCACTGGGGACCAAAGCAGACCTGGTCCCTGCCTCCTGGGGCCTACAACCCACATGAGTGGGGAAACAGGTGTCAGGCAGAGCATCACACACATGTCAGGGGTGAGCTTCCTCTGCAACTGGGTTATGAACAAGAGGCTGCAGTGCTCTGTGGGGCTGTCATGGTGGGTGTACGGGAGGGAGTGGGGAGGAGGCTTTGACCTGGGTGGGGAAGCAGTACACTTAAGCTGGAAACTGAAGTTGTGTTGGAGTCAAGGAGGCCAGAAATCAGGGAGAGGATTCCGGGGGAAGGAACCACGGGCAGGAAGAAGTGCTTGAAGACCAAGGACTGAACGGACTTCATGTGTCCGGGTCTAGAAGGTCAGCAGAGAATGTGGCAGCCGGGAAGGATGGGGCGGTGGGCCGCCCTGGGGCTGGCGGGACGCTCCCTCCTGTGTCTCATTGGAGACATCCTGCCCCATCCCTGAGCCACTCAGAATCAAAGCTCCCACCTAGGCAGTGCTGATTCACAAAACCCAGACCCTCAACACAGCCAGAAGCCCAGAGGAACCTGGCTACGGTCCACCTCCCAGACTCCCCTGGGGCTGCCGTCCTCCTGGCTTGCTGTGTGTTCTGGCCGCGCTGGCCTCTGGACGGCTCCCATCCATGCCCTACTCCTTCTCATGTCAGGGCCTCGTCCGTGCTTTTCTCTCCCTCTGGAACAGTCTTTCCGCCTCCCCGCCCTGCCCACCCGCACCTCCTTACACCGAGTTAGCCCCAGGCTTTTCTAAGAGCTCAGACAAAATGTTCCTTCTTCCAGAAAGTCTCCCTGCCCCTGGAGGAGGCCATGCTCCTTGGTTACTGCCCCCAGACCCTGTCCTTCTTCCCAGACCTCCCCAGCACCGGACCCAGTCATCAAGCAGGACCCATGTTCAATGTCTGTTCTCCACTAGTATGCCAGCTCCATGAGGGGCGGGGACCACGTTCACCCGATTCCTGGCAAATCTCTACATACCAGCGTGGCATGGGCATACAGTAGGTGCTCAATAAATATTTGTAGAATGGATAAAAAGTGCCTTCCAGACATCACCTCATCTAACCTTAATGACGATCCAATGAGGGAGGTGGCACTAACATCCACATCTCGCCAGTGGGGGATGGAGGTGAGCATCTCAGCTGAGTACCTAGTGCGTGAGCCACGGAGGCAGGATTTGAACCCAGGGCTGGTCCGACTCCAAAACCCGTATCCTCAACTGGTGTGCAATTCCGACGTCCAGGGCCTTCCCCCCGGGAGCTGCTGCCATCGCCATGCAAACCTGTGCCCCACTCCCACCCCCCGGGAGGCCTGCTCATCTGTGCATCTCTCTTTATGAAAATGGGACTTCTTTAATCTCAGTCTAATTTTGTCTTCAGGGAAGCTCTGTCTCCGGGCGGCCTACAGCTCCTCAGGGGCAGGCGCCTACTTGTGATTCAGGCCGTCGCATCGATCTGTCAACATGTTTGCCTCCTGTATCTGCCATCTCTTATTTATAATCCCGCTCAGATTAATGAATGACAGTAGTTCTCATCACAGGAAATTTGATTAATCAATTTAAGTGCTTAATCACCACGGCCTCGTTGAGTGCCGAACAGAAGGGACCTCGCTTTGATGTAGATGAATTCCAGAAAGAGATGGGAGAGCGGAAACCAACGAGTCAGCACTCCTCCATGGAAACACGAGGGGTGAGGCCAGCTCTGGGGCAGTCGGGGGTCCCCAGGAGGCAGGGGAGGGGGCTCTTGAGAGAAGACTGCTGGCTGATGCAGGCACAGAGCAGCCCTCTGAAACTTCTGGAATCCAGGCCTCCCCTGGGCCCTGATTCTGCTCAGCGTCCGCTCTTCCCTTTGGCTGGATGATAGGAGTAGGTGGGCAGTGCAGGCAGAGCCCGCCTTGTTCTAGAAGCCGGGGGTGGGCGGAGGGAGCAGGCATGGCCAGGCCACCGTGCCTGGGCCGGGATGGGGGCGGTACTGCCAGCCACACTGCAGCACCAATGAATGAACAAGGTAAACCAGAGCACGGCCTGTTTCCCACTGGCTGACCTTTAGCCAAGCTCCACCCCACCTGGAGGCCTCGGTCCAGGTGCCGACCCCACCTGCGAAGCTGTCCCTTCCTCTCAGCCAACCCCAGTTCTGCCACCTTTCGGAGCTCAGCTCGGGACCCCATCGCAGGAAGCTGAATCTAATTACATCCTCCCCTCTTCTGAGCTCCTACGGCTCCCAGCCTCCATCGGTGGGCATGGCCCTAGAGCCTGCACCTTGGCCTCTGCTGTTTCACATCTCTTTAATGCTTACCTCCTCCACCAGAGACAGGGCTAAGGGGGCCCTGACCATGCTCCTTAACCTTCAGGCTGGCCCAGCTCGGGGCCGAGCACACAGCAGGCACTTAATGTAACACCAGCAGGTTTTACACTCACTGGCCGTTTTTCAATAAGACGTCAAGGGCACGTGACCTTGGGGTAGCAGATCAAGATGCTGGGAGTGGGGAGCGGTCTTAACTCACACACTCAGCATTACAACGTGTTTTATTTGGGGACTGCAGAAAGATCCTATTGTTTTGAATCACAAGCAACAGAAAGAGAAAACTCAACAACAGAAGATCTTGGCTGGCAGAGGAACTCAGAGGCTCACAGAAGACGGGCATATGGGGCGGGGGGTGCCCAAGGGGAGACACATTCTGTTCATCCAAAGGAGATGTGAGTTAAAAAGAAGGACTTGAAACCTGGCACCAACGGAACCGGTAAAACTGAGACAGAATCAGCTTTCCAAGGCCACCGGGAGGGCAAAGAAAGGTGGATGAAGCTATCACTTTCTGAACGTGCATTAAGGATCTACTTGTTGGAGCTCTACATTATTACCTATTTTAACCTCCAAGTAGCTTCGTGAAATAACTAGAACCACGGCCATTTTACAGCTGAGGAAACTGAGTGCAGAGAGGCGACATCACCTGCCCCTACGCCGTGGGAGAGGAACCAAGAGGAGGCTCAGGGTCAGCGGGTGAGGGCCCCTGCATCCCACCCGGCTCAGGGGCTCCAAGAAGGCGGGAGCCAGACGCCCCCAGCTTCCCGGGCACTGGGACCCAGGGACCAGCACCTTCCTCTGCCTCTCTCTTGAAGGAAAACAAATATCTGCCACTGGCAGGTACAAAAAGATGCGTCCCATTCTCTCTGTGATCACTGCTGTACAGACCAAGGCTAATTTTAGAAACAGATTATTAAAAAATATATCCACTCGGAATGGCATAACCCATCAAGCCCTCAAGACGCAGACTCACCCCGCGTTCTGGGCCTTCCTGGCACCACAGGGCTCCTCCCGGCCACGGTCCGGCCTGGCCAGGCCTCCTTCCTGCTGGGGCTGCCCTGGCTCTGCGCCCCCAACCTTTGCTTCCGGCCTTCCAGGCTCCAGGGAGGATGGCCGGGGGCTGGGGCTCCCTTTGATGAGTCTCATCTGGACCACGCTGCCTCCCGGTTCCCAACACCTGACAACACTGGGGCTCACTGTGCCTCCTAGGCCTTGAGCTGAAAGCCTCTCTCTCCCCCAGGTGGGGGGCGCAGAGAGGCTGAGACACCCGTGTGAGGGGTCCGGAGCCCCCGTTCTCGCCCACGCTGGGCTGATGCTCCGGGTCCGGTCGGCACGTGTGGAGGCCACACCTGCTTCCCCGGTTGCTGCCTCCTTCCCTCCCTCGCCACCGGCCCTGCCTGCTGGGCCTCCACAAAGCCTCGCAGAATTCTAGAGATGATTCAGAGTTTGTTTAGGCCTCCTTGTTCTACAAATGGGGAAACCAAGGCCCAAGAGGGTAAGCGATTCGCCTGCGTGGACAATGCAGCGTACACGCGTCAGCTGCTCTGCGCCTCGCAAAGCGTCAGAACCCCGGTCTTTGCTCCCATGAGGCTGGGTGCTGAGCAATCTCCCTTCCTGCGCCTCTCTCACCCCATGGGGGGATGGGGTCAAGGCCCCTGCACCCTGAAGGCCTCCCTGCTCACGTTCCTGCCCGTAATCATGGTGGGGGAAGTTCTAGCTGAAAACCAGGCCAAAAGGTGGCTCAGGTGAGGGTCTGCACTCAGGAGCGCAGCCCAGGAAGGGCATCTGGATTCAGGGCGGCTGGCCGAGCCCGTGGACCCCGGCATAGCGGCATTCTCACCAGCCCCACCAGGCTGCCAGCCCACGGCGTGATGCAGGGGGACTTCTGTGATGCCTGCTCCTGTGATGCAGGCGCTAAACTGAGGTGCCCACTGGATCCACATGAAAACACCGAGGCAGGCTCTGCATCTTCCAGATGAGAAAGTAGAGGCAGAGAGAAGGCCAGGACTTGTGCCGGCATCAAACCCTGGTCCTAATAGTAGGTCAAGCCTTCCCGCTCCAAAGACCATATTCTTTCTGCTCCGCTAGGACGTCTGGGGCCCTGTGAGTTCTAAGAGCTGTGTGATTCAGGGTGGCAGCCGTGTGCCAGGCATGGGGCCACTCCCCCTGCCTCTGCCTTGCCCCTGCCCTCCTCGGGGATGAGCCTGAGGAAGCTGCAGGCCAGGCAAGGAGAAGAGAAGCCCCGTGGGGGGGTCTGGCCACCTCCATGACCGCCTCCCCACGGGCTCCTGGTACACAGGGCCAGTAGGGGACAATGGGAACACTTGGGGACACTGGGACCAGGCTGACCAGGCTTCCATCCTTGGAAGAAGGATGGGGACTCATGAGTCCAGGCCCGGGGAGCTCCTTCTGCCTCCGCCCCCAGGGTTGTCCAGGGTGACCGAGACAATCTCCAGTCACATCTCTCCCAGCTCTGCATTCCCCGGTCACCCTGCTGGCTCGTTGCTTCTGCTTCTTTCTAGAAGCACTTGAAAGGCCTCAAGGAAAGCTCTAGCTGGCTTTTCCCAGAACAAAGTCCTTCTCCACCATGATTCCATCATCCAAACACGCTCCTTGGACAGTGTGTCACTGTCACAAAGTGTCCAGGGCCGCCCCCTGCCCGGGGCTGGAGGCCTCTAACCGGCCTAGACTCTGCCTGCCTGCCGGGCGGGGAGCTCCGAGGGCCACGGCCCCTGAGAGCTGGCAGCTCCTCCCTGTCCCCTCGCACGCTCCGCTCTGATGTCCCCCCAGGGCGCCTTCCGCCTTGGCCTCTGTCATCCCCGCAGCCTGTGACACTCTTCCCCTGGTTCTTCCAGCCCTTCGCTCAGATTTCAGCTCAAATGTCCTGTTCTTACCAAGGCCAACATTATCTTCCATCGTGTCACCACTTTATTTCATACATAGCTCGTATGCCCACTCGGGATTATTTTTTATGTTTGTTGACCCTTTTTTGGTCTCACTCTACCTAGAAAGTAAGGCCCAGGGGGCAGAACACTGCCTGTCTTGCTGTATGCCCAGTGCACGGGCAGTGCCCCCATGGAAAAGGTGCCAGTAAATACTTGTTGAGTGAGTGAATGAATGGATGAGTGAATGAATGAATGAGGCCTGCTGGCCCCAGACTTACCCTACAGGGGTCCCCTGGGGATGCAGAGCCCCAGTCAGGGCCCTCAAACCAGCCTGTGGTCGTAGCCTTCTCTTCAGAACCAGAGACCAAGGTCTCCTAGGGGAAGGGTCTATTTATTTGCCCAAAACTCAGAGGCCCCCTCTTATGGGTTGGGTTGTGTACCTCCAAAATTCACGTGTTGAAGTCTCAACCCTCAGCATCTCAGAATGTAACCTTATTTGGAAATAGGGTCAGAGTTGATGTCATTGGTTGAGTTAAGATGAGGTCATGACGGTGGGTTCTAATGCAACATGCCTGGTGCCCTTACAAAAAGGAGAAATTTAGACACACATACACAGGGAGAAGGTAAAGATGAAGGCAGAGGTTAGGGCGATACTTCTAGAAGCCAAGGAACACCAAAGATCTCCAGCAAAACTCCAGAAGCTGGGTAGAGGCCTGCAACGCATTTGCCCTCACAGACCTCAGAAGAAAACAGCCTTACTAACAGCTTAATCTTGAACTTCTAGCCTCCAGAACTGCGAGAAGGAACTCTCTGTTGTTTAAGACCCTGGTGTGTGGTGCTTTGTTAGGCAGCCAGAGCTGACTAATACATCCCCTTACATGGATGGAGGCCAAGGGAGGGGCCGGGCCAGGCCCCCTTCTGTCGGGGCAGCCTCCCCTGCTTGCCCATAACTGCCTGCTTCCCCTTTCTGTTTCTGGCCTCACCTGGCCAAGCCACCACCTGTGCCCCAGAAGGGCTGAGACTGGGATCCAAAGAGATGGTTCTAAACGTGATGTCCAGGAGGCAGGCTTCACATGAAGGTCAGCGTACACCCTGCCCTGTGCCTAGCATGTGAGGCTTTCAGCCTCCACCTTGTCCGGCCTGAGCAGCTCCTCTGTGTCCCCCACTAGGACAGCAAGACCCTCAGCTCCCTGCCACATCCTGCATCCCATACACCTGTCCGCCCACAGGGACCCCAGCCCCAGTGCCTTCCCAGGTCTGAGGACGGGGGCTGGCAAGTTAATAAGAATCAGCATTGAGACTGGATTGTCTGCCCTGGAGTTAAGTCTTTACGATGCTGCCGGCCTGTGGGCAGAGGGAAAAGTCCCAGGAACTGGCATTAAACTGACTGGACATCCGGCTCAGGGGAGCTGAGGATAAAGGGCCAGGCCTGGCCAGGAGGGCCTGTGATCTGCAGGCGAGGGAGGCCGGGAGAACGCCAGCCCGAAGGCTTGACAGGAAGTGTCTGCAGCCCGAGCCTCCGCCGGGCCCATGAGACAGAACTTCATGACTTCTTCCAGATGCTGAGGGACCCTGGGAGGGTTCCTCCAGGTAGGCCCCGGAGGGGGTCCTCAAGCTGCGCGCTGGAAAGCAGCCTCCAGGCCAGCACGTCAGCTGGTCCAGAGGACAGCGCTGCCTGGAGATTCCCCAGCCTCAGGCATCCTCTTCTCCATGGCGTCTTTCCCCTGGCCTTGCCTCCACTCGCCTCTGCTTGCAGAGCTCCCCGAAGGCCTGGGCCTGGGGACTAAGGGAGGGCACGTCTCCCATCAGTATTCATCCCAGGCTGCAGCCTGAGCTGCTGCAAAGCCAAGAATCTGCTCGATAAATAATGGGCTGAGAAGCCCAGAGCCTCCCTCTCCTGCTTGCTAATTGGCTGGTCTGCGGCGGGCTCCGGAGCCGGGGCGCTTCCCCGCTCCCGCCTCTGCTCCCGTGTTGCCTGTGCGGCTGAGGAAGAGCCTCCCGCAGGGTCCAGCACAGCCCGGACCCCGGGTGAATGTCGTGAGCAGGGTTCCTTCCAGGCCCTGCCCAAAGCCAAGGGAACAGGAGGAGGGAGGCAGCACCGTGAGGGAGGTCATTCGGGGGTGCCGTCTGCACGCCCACCTCCACTCCACGTGGGTCAGCCCCCAGCCAATGTGAGCACGCGCCCCGGGGCAGGGACCGTGCTCAGCGGTTTCCACGCGTCCGCCAGGCTGGGGGTGCTCTGGGCTGAGAGCCCATCGCCGGCTGCATCCCCAGTGATGAGGACCATAAGGTGCTGCTTCGAACCCTGAATGGCCGCAGGGCAAGAGCCCGGCCGGGAGTCAGGGAGGGATCCCGTGGGGAGAGGCACTGCGGTCCCAGATCTGGGATTCTGGAACTTTGGAATTCCAGGCCTTAGATTGACAGGATCCTGGCCTGAGCCAGTGCCTGAGAGAGAAGGAGGCCTAGGCCTGGTCTCTCCGCTACACTCTGAGCTCATCAGGGCAGACACGCCAGTGTCAGACTCATTTAGAACACCCGGTGCCTAGGGAGGGTCCTGGAACACAGTGGGGTCTGGGGGCATTTGCTGAATGAATGAATGGGCGAATGATGGTGCATTCCTCCCAACGCCCTCCTGTGACAGCCGTGCCCGCACGTGGATCCGCCCGGCCGAGACGCGGAAGGCAGATGTCTGGCCATGTGTCTGGGCTTAGCCCTGCTCCCTTGGCTCCTGCATTCCCTCAGCCCTTTGAAGGGAGACAAGGTCATGGCTGCCACCATGAGCCGATCCCTGGGGAAAAGCAAAGAGCTCTGCAGATGCTCGGAGCAGGCTTCTCTTCTCTGAGAGCACGTTCAGAAAGGAAAGGAGAGAGAGCGAGTCAAGGGCACGGACGCTGGAGGAGGGGCAGCTGGGGTGGGGTCCAGGCCAGCCCACAGCCGCCTGCCGGCCCTTCCACCGGGGCCTCCCCGAGGGGAGCGCTGCCCCACACCTCTGCCTTCGGGGTGGAGAGCAGGGCCGCCCGCTGTCCTGGGACCAGGAGCCTCCCGTTTCTTCACCCCCAGACGTTGACCTTGACACAGTCAGGATGCAGAACATCCCCAGCCCCTCGAGGATCCCTCCTGGTGCCCTCTTTAGCCAGCCCGCTCCCTTCCTAACCGCTGCCAGCCACTAATCTGGCTAATCCCCATTTCCCTGGTTTTGTCATTTCGACAATGTTAATAAAGGGGTCCTGCTCAGGTTGCCAGGAGGGAGGCTTGGACGAGGCGTAGGGTGGAGGTCGGGGGCCGCCTTCCCCGCCCCCCGCCCCTCCCTCCTTTTCTGACACCCACCTCCAGCCTGTTGGGACAGCAACAGGACTCAGGCTGGCCCGTCTCGGGGGAGCTCCTCCTCGGGGAGCTTGAGCTCAGGAGGCAGGCAGCCTGGGGTCCCTGGGAGCCTGGGAGCTGGGGCCTAGGACGTGGCTTAGCCGCTGGAGGACGGCTGCCTGCTCCCTTCTGGGGCGCTGATTTCCCCCAGGCTGGGGGCCTGTTGGGTCTGCAGACCCCTCTGGGGCTGGCCCTGGTGCAGAACCCATAAACAACACGAGGCCCGCCGGGCGCATCGCTACCTGCCTCCCGGCCGGGCCCATCGCTACCTGCCTCCCGGCCGGGCCCAGCCTCCGCATTGCCTGCAGAGAGTGAAATAAACAAGGCCATAAATAAGTCTCTCCCGGGGAAGCTGGAAGACAGAAGGGCCCTGGATAGAGATAACAGGAGATGCAGGGCCACACAGGGGACAGCAAATTTGGTTTGACTGTGTGGAACTCAGACAGTAGAAGTTGGCTGCTTTATGGAAAGAAGCCAGCTGCCTTTCGCAGGGCCATGCTTTGGGCGGGGGTATCGCGGCACCAAAGGGCTAGCTAGCCCTGCTGTTGACCCTGCGGCCACGGCCCAGACAGAGGCAGAGCCAAGGCCCCAGCCTCCAGCATCCTTGCCGGTGGTGGCCCCACCAGGAGCCTTCCTCAGCCAGGTGGGAGCCCTGGTCGTTCTCCCCGCGCAGGGAGTGTTCTGCGTGCCCCCCTCCCCCCGCCACCCCCGGGACTCGTTCTTGCCACCCTCGCTGGTCCTCTGGGTCATGCTGGAAACATCCACAGGACCCCCCAGACTGAGCTCCCCGGGACTCCAATTCATAGTCAGGGTCAAGTCCTGGCTGCCACGGTCCTGGCTGTGTGACCTTGGGGAGGTCACTTTCCCTCTCTGGGTCTGTTTCTCAACTGTAGATGTTAAGCCTAGCTCACAAGGTAAGGTGAGGGTGAAAAAGGAGAGGAGACCCTCCTAGGACCTGGCACATGCTCATCCAACAGTCATTCTTGCGGCCCCAGCTTTGCCCGTGGCCCCCTAGCTCCCCACTGGGCAGCCTAGCTTCTGGTCTGCTTCATGATGGCTATTCCATCATTTCCCCAGGTTTAGGTCTTGTTCTCCAGGATTGACCACAGGCTTCTTGAGGACCAGGACTGCCTTTGCCCGGTTCAGGGCTCAGGTATTCCCCTGGCACCACCATCTGCAAATTGCCTGCGTGCCCACCACATGCTGGGTGCTTTCTACCATCCACCCCGCCATTGGAGGGAGGTGGGCAACCGGCACACAGGCGCTGCCCTCTGAGGTCTCAGAGCAGAAGACTCAGGGCTCTGAGGTCTCAGAGCAGAAGACTCAGGGCTCTGAGGTCTCAGAGCAGAAGACTCAGGGCTCTGAGGTCTCAGAGCAGAAGACTCAGGGCTCTGACGTCTCAGAGCAGAAGACTCAGGGCTCTGAGGTCTCAGAGCAGAAGACTCAGGGCTCTGAGGTCTCAGAGCAGAAGACTCAGGGCTCTGAGGTCTCAGAGCAGAAGACTCAGGGCTCTGAGGTCTCAGAGCAGAAGACTCAGGGCTCTGAGGTCTCAGAGCAGAAGACTCAGGGCTCTGACGTCTCAGAGCAGAAGACTCAGGGCTCTGACGTCTCAGAGCAGAAGACTCAGGGCTCTGAGGTCTCAGAGCAGAAGACTCAGGGCTCTGAGGTCTCAGAGCAGAAGACTCAGGGCTCTGAGGTCTCAGAGCAGAAGACTCAGGGCTCTGAGGTCTCAGAGCAGAAGACTCAGGGCTCTGAGGTCTCAGAGCAGAAGACTCAGGGCTCTGAGGTCTCAGAGCAGAAGACTCAGGGCTCTGAGGTCTCAGAGCAGAAGACTCAGGGCTCTGAGGTCTCAGAGCAGAAGACTCAGGGCTCTGAGGTCTCAGAGCAGAAGACTCAGGGCTCTGAGGTCTCAGAGCAGAAGACTCAGGGCTCTGAGGTCTCAGAGCAGAAGACTCAGGGCTCTGAGGTCTCAGAGCAGAAGACTCAGGGCTCTGAGGTCTCAGAGCAGAAGACTCAGGGCTCTGAGGTCTCAGAGCAGAAGACTCAGGGCTCTGCGGTCTCAGAGCAGAAGACTCAGGGCTCTGCGGTCTCAGAGCAGAAGACTCAGGGCTCTGAGGTCTCAGAGCAGAAGACTCAGGGCTCTGAGGTCTCAGAGCAGAAGACTCAGGGCTCTGAGGTCTCAGAGCAGAAGACTCAGGGCTCTGAGGTCTCAGAGCAGAAGACTCAGGGCTCTGAGGTCTCAGAGCAGAAGACTCAGGGCTCTGAGGTTGGTGGTGGGGGTGGGTGAGGAGAGGGTGTCCCCAGGGGTTCAGGTATCAGAAAAGGCTTACAGAGTTGGGTCTCAAAGATCAGGAGGCACTAGGGCAGCTCAAGGGAGAGGAAGGGGGATTCTGGGCAGGAGGGAACCCTGAAGGGTGCAGGGGCAGGAATTCACAAGGGGTCCTGATCTGCAGATGGGCTGGGACCAGACTGAAAGATACCACGGCGGGGTCAGTAGAGGCCACCAACAGGCCTAACTGCCTGGCATCCTTCCCAAAGTGGTCATCTGTCCAGGGAGAGCCCTTGGGAATGTCCCTTCCTCTGTTTTCCTAGTGGGGCTGCCCAGCATGGTGCCAGGTCCACTCCAGGAACAGGCAAGGATCTAGGCCCGCCATGTGCCTGGGGCTGAAGCACAGTGTGCTTCAGGTGGAAACTGGAAATCTGGATGCCCAAGTGACCGGGTCCTCTGGGGTCAGCTGGTCCACCTGGGAGCAGCCAGGCTTCATCAGAGGCCATGGCCAAGGACACCCACATACCCCCTCCAGACCAAACTTCCTGACCAGGCTCCTCGGGGACTCGGCTACTGATTGGTCCTGAAAGAGACATCCCTTGAGTTCTCAGAAATGGCCCAGGGGAAGGAGGCCTCGGGTGGTTGGGATGGTTTACTCTCACAGGCTGAGATGGTACCTCTGAGTCGGTAGAAAGCTGCCCTCTCTGAATCCCCATAAAGTGTCCTGCGCTTCCACTAACTCATTGATCCACATGTTTTCCCAGGCCTAAAGATTTCTTAACTGTCATCACAAGGTTGGCAGAATTGTGAGTTGGAAAACCATGCAGCATATTAAAGTCAGCCTGAAATACTGCCACAATACAGAGAAACATTTTATATTTATTCTCTTTTAGAAACTGTTATAAAGGGAATATAATGAGAATGTTGCAAACGAGTGGAATATTTTCTTCTAACCTGACAATAAAAATATGTCAAAGGGATGCATGAAACTCTAATACGCAACAGCTGATGGGCCCTGGAAGTGCAGGGATTTAGCAAAGATTTTACCTGGTGCCTTTACTGGCCCACAGGGCAGAAATGGAGGTTTCTAGAGCAGCTTTTACTGTGGGTAAATGCACAGAGGATGGGAGAGGAGAAGATAGGGTGGTCTATGTGCCTGATCAGGGCCTGGCACTGATCAAATATCAGACAGGATTACAAAGACCTGAAGACACAGAGCCTTACTGAGCCCCAAAATGGCAGAAACATCACCACCACCCCCATGACCATCCCCCTCCTCCTCCTCCTCACCCCCATCCTTTCCATCCTTCTTCTCATCATCACCATCCGCATCATCATCACCATCCCCATCATTTTCACCATCCCCATCATTATCACCATTCCCATCATCACCATCATCCCATCATCCCCATCATCCCCATCATCATCACCATCCCCCTCATCCCCATCATCACCATCATCCCCATCATCATCACCATCCCCCTCATCATCACCATCCCCCTCATCCCCATCCCCATCACCATCCCCATCATCATCCCCATCCCCCTCATCCCCCTCATCCCCATCATCCCCCTCATCCCCATCACCATCCCCCTCATCCCCATAATCACCATCATCCCCATCATCACCATCATCCCCTTCATCATCACCGTCCTCATCCCCTTCCCCATCCCCATCATGCCTGTGACAATCATCATTATCACCATCACCATCATCATCATCTGATCCTCATCATTATCACCATCACCACCATCATCACCGTGCTAATAGTTTCAATTTGTTGAACACTTAGAATATGCCACGCACCATGCAAAGGGCCTTACATAAATTATTACATTTCAACCTCACAACAACCACATGAATTACTCTCATGTTTACCAAATGTAGAAACCAATGTTCAAAGAGGTTTAGAACTTACTCAAGCTCACACAGCTATAAGTGTGGAGCTCAGTTTGGAACCCAGATCATTCTGGATCCAAAGTCCTGACCACACTTTCATGAAGAGTCTTTTATGAAACCTGCCAGCTGCCTTTTGCAGGGCCGTGCTTGGGGCGGGGGTATCATGGCACCAAAGGGCTAGCAGCCCAACCAATCTCAGGATGGTGAAGAATCTTCTTCTCCAGAGGCCTCTATGCTGGGTGTATATAAGCTACGGGCTGAGAAGACTTGTGCCATCACTGTCGGCTATCAGAGGAAAGTCCATTTAATAAATGCCCATGACTTCCTGCCATGTGCCAGGCACTGGGAACCAACCAAGGGAGTCAGACACAGAGACAACCAGCTCTGAACCAAAATGCAAAGGCCATGCACCATGAGACACGGACAAAGGGAAGCCTTCTGATTCAGCACGGGGTGGGGGAGTAAGGCAGCCTTTATGGAAAAGGAGGCACTTGAACATGGCTTTGAAGGACCCAGACAATTTCATCAGGTGTATATGAAAAAGGGAGAAGGTCATCCCAGTGTGGGAGGGCAGAGAAATAGCCAAGAGTTCCCAGAGTCTTCAGAATAGGATTCTCAGGAGGATGGGTGTTAGCAAAGCGGAGAGCCCTGACCTGTGCTATATGGGGAGGGGTTTGAACATGACTCTGTGTGAGAACCACCCAAGGTGACCGAGCAGGAAAGGGTCATGAGAGGACCCCAGTCCCTGATTTGCAGACTGGTCCTTGGCAAAGTGCCAGAGGCAACGAGCTGTCTCCTCCGCACTTCCCGAGTGCCACCCTAAGAACCCGTGGATACCACAGACACTTTCTGCACCGCTGCTCCACGCTGGGCACTGTCTAGGTGCTGAGGCTGGGGGACGAGGAAGCCAGGGACGGTCCTGCTCTCTAGGAACCCGTCTTCCACTGCACAGGGATAACGTTCCCGGGCCCTGACCACCTACATCAATGTCCCCACAACTCCCCAGCGTCTGATGGGTGCCAGTGGTCTCACTGTCTCCATCTTCCCCCCAGGTAGCACACCTGCGTGCTAGCCAGAACCTTCCAGAGACATGATATTTTCCCCAGACACCAACTACCCCGACGTTGACCGTCTCGGGTCCCTGGCGAGTTGGAAGGGGAGGCTGTGTGTGAGTTGGGGGAGGCGTGGCAGCATGGCCCTTCCCACCCTCCGCTTTGGGTCCTTTCTCATCTCCAGAATGCCCGAGAAGGGCAGCCTGAAAAGGAAGGGCTGGGCAGCACGGAGCCTGGAGAATACTCTGGAACCCAGAGCTGAGTGTCCCCCAGGGCTGACCCTAGAGGACGTGCAGTGTCCGAGGGGCCAGCTGGCCAGCTGTAACGTGCTCTCTCCCAGAGGGTCTGCTGGGATAATTACTCTTCTCCAAGCTGAGGAATGCATGCAGAGGGAGGGAGGGACCCTCCTGGGGGAAGCCTTTCTCAAATTGACATTCAATTTCCCATCGCTAAAAATACATCTGAAGCCAAGCCATTCAGGATTATAAAAGAGACCTGAGATTGAACATTAAATACATATGCACTCAATGTTGGGAAGGCTTTGACCTTCAAAACTTCCTTTCGATGAATTCCCAAATAAAATACTATTTATACAGCTTAAAGCGAATTATCGTGTAGCCCACGACTCAATCTTCATATCCCAATTTAGACACCGCACACCTTTCTGGAGCTCAGCTATGTGGGCAAGCACCACCATCGGTGAGGGCTTGAGAAGGTCTTTCCCAACTCACTGCTGTAGAAACACTGAGTTTGAATTGCTCACAATCAACTTATAAATATTGCATTCATGTTTCCCAACCCCAAACAGCTGAGCATTAAGCTTAAGCTTAAGATTAGTGAGTGACTCAATGTGCTGGAATTCACAATACACAAATAGGATCGAGATTTGCTGACATTTGTGGGCCACTTAGGAAGCAGCCAAAAGGTTGACATCAACCTGGTATTAATTTTTTTTATCAAAGATGGCTGAGCTCATTTTCAGGATTTTAATAAATAGCCCTTCTTGGCTTGGACGCCTTCTGTCCCCCACCTGCTGGCGCCCTCCTGGTCCCTGGGGATGCGGATGCCACCTCTTCAAATCTCTAAATCGCTGCTCTGCCTCTGGAAGACTCATCCGGAGCAGCTAAAGAGTGGACAGCAGCTAAGAATGTTGAGTAAGGAAAACACGATTCTAAATGCCACTGCTGAGCAAAAAGGCCTTAGAGGTGCCCTGACAAATTACCAAAAACACAAGCCAGTTTTAAGGACCAAATTTCAGCTCAACCTGCCTCCAGGAAGGATGATTCCCAGGTCTTTCTAACTCCGGTTTTGCAGCTTTACGAGAGCCCTTATTTATAAGTCACGTGCGAGTGAATACGCTGAAACTAAGCACAAAATGATCCAACTCAGAACTCCCACTTCTCCAAGTCTCAGATTCCTCCTTCCCAATGTGGTGAGCAAAGGCATTTTCTCTACTCTTCACCGACCCCCTTCTTTTTTGCAGCCCCCAATTACAGGAGCTCTGAGCCAGGCTGATTAATTATGGATTTGCCAAACCTTGAAGCTTTCACTAAAGTTAACCTTTTAAACAGTCTCATGCAGATCAGGCCTTGCTCAGCCCCATACAGGGCCCTCTGCTTTATCTAACAAATAGTATCCATCGAATCGACGCGGTTATTTAGCAAATAATGGGCTGCAAGCTGGAAACCTTAGGTCGGCAGTTCTTGGGGGAGATGGCTCCTGTGTGTCTTATATCAGCACCAGGACAGGAGGACAGGGGTCGATGCGCCCCCCAGCCAGCCTGCCTGCCCCTTCCTGGCCCCATGCCCCGACCAGGCAGGGTACCCAGGGAACCTATGAGGCGACAGAGAAAGGATGATGAGGATGCCCAAGCAACCCTCTCTGGCCCCTGGGTACCTGGGGATACAGTTAAAGGGCCAGGCCTGCGGGAGGTGCCTTCACCTTTTCAAACCTTTAAATGTAAGGCTAGAAAGGTGATCCACTGGTGGCTGCTTGGGGATGGGGTGGATGCAGGGCTAGGGGAAGGAAGAGCACCTTCCAGATGCTAAGAGCCCCCTCTCCCCGCCATGTTTCCCCAGGGCCACGGCTCGCCCACACTCCTGGGGGCATAAACTACTTGGTATTCACTGCAGCCTCTTTTCCCACACCTGGCACTGTGCCTGGCCAGAGGGCACTCAGGAAATAAATGCTTGTTGGACGACAGGAAGGGCAAACCTTGGCCATCGATGATTACCTGAAGTTGCCTGCTCTGCCCAGAGGCCATCTGGGGTGGGCTGGGGGGCAGAGAGAAGATGGGGAACCTACAGCCACACGGCGGCACCTCTCTCTGTACAGAAAGACCAGAGCGCAAAGGGCTGGGGGCCCTAGAGTCCAGGGGGGTCCTGGTGCCCTCACCTAGGAGGCCAGCAGTTTGGATGGGACCCGCCTACTCCCTGTCCTGCCTGCAGGGTGAAGTGGGCAGGGCCTGCCAGCCCCAGGGAGGCCCTCGGGCACGTGGCGGCCTCCTGGAGCCTGGAGGAGGGTGGTGTGGGGATGGGCTCTCAGCCCCGCTCTGTCCTCCTGTGCTTTCACGCCTCTGCTCTTTTGACACCCTGACCCATAAGCCCCCAGAAGCATCACCCCACTACCCCCTCTCCCTCGGTCTGCAAGAACCAAATGGCTGGTCACTTTTCACCAAGACACAGCCATGGGGGCGGCTCCCAAGGACACTGGCCTTAAAGCACCCGCACCAGAAAAGCCCCTCAAAGGTCTGTCCTTCGGCCCCCAGCTGGGATTCACAGAGATGAGTGATTCAGGGTCAAGGAAGGCCAGGGCCTCTTTCCCCTTGGTCAAGACGCCACCTACGCATCCAGACCACAACGCCAAAGGCCCTGTCCAGGTCCCCAGGAGACTGTGCTGTCCTTCCTCAAGGCTCCCTGGAAGACCCAGCAGATGTGCCGTCCAGCGAGGGAGCTGAGCCTCTGGCCAGTCCCTGTGGTTGCTGGAGCCGTGGATCTGTCACCCCCATCCTGGACTGAGGGCCCTCGAGGCCCGACTCTTGTCTGCTGCCATCTCTAGCTTCTGGCTGGGCACCCAGAGATCTGTTCAGCAAAAGTGGGTTGGATGGATGGATGGATGGCTATGTGGATTTCTGCTTCCGTCTGTACCTTCCTCTTTGAAAGAAGCAGCACTTGCTTCCATCTTTCTGGAGTTTCCACTCCGAGCAGAAATCCTCCTCCTCGAATGAAGGCAACAGAAAAACCCCACATCTCAGGAGCAAAATCTCAGCCTGGGGACTGTGGACCCTCTGAAGCCCTGCACACACGGGTGTGGTGGGCTGATGTGCTTTTTTTCCCCCCCTGGGGTCCAGGTTTATAGCTTCAGTCCAATTCTCTAATACATTCAAGTTCTCCCAGAAATAAGCATGCCCTAAGGTCTCAGGGCTGACATTTGCTTCTCAAACTCCCTTGGAAGGGACTTTGAAACCAGCCCCACTCTGCCTCTCCCTGTGCAGGGGCACCCCTTCTTCTGACAACCCCCTCCCCAAGCTGGAATACAGCATCCTGGGGAAGATGCTAGTTCTGTGTGCAGACTGACACAGTGCTGTGTTCACTTCAGGGGAGAGCAGTTTATCAGGCGCAGGGCCGGCTTCCCACGGCCAGTCCCTGACGCCATAGAGCTGGACCATGGGGCCATCCTGCCTTGCCACCCAGCTGCAGCATGATGCCTCAGGCCATGCTTCCCTGGTCCCTGAAGCCAGCTGGCACCTCCCAGGAGCCTGGGCCATGAATCTGGAGGATTTAGCCCGTGAGAAAGCAACAATGTCCCAGCAATGCTCTCATCCCCACCCCATCAGCTGCACCTAAACGCTCAGCTTCAGGCCAGGACAAGGCTGCCAGCCTGGAGCTGTGGGCTGTGAGATAACACAGTGCCCCCCTAAGGCTGGCAGAGCCCCACTGTCTTCCCTCCATACTTTTCCTCCCAGCTCATCCAAAGGAGGAATGTCACTTCATGGGAGACCCCTCACCATGACCCACTATGCGAAAAGGATGGTTTCAAGATCTGGCAGAGAGAATAAGAAAAATCAAAGTAGTTTAACTTACAGAGCAGGGGAAATGGGGGACGGAGAGCTCTTACTTTTGTTTCCTTCATAAAATTTCTATTAATGCTTATATGATAAATGACTTTGAAAAGTTTCTTGTTGATGCAAGAGAGAAGCTGCCTGTGCACGGATGGTTGTATCCGAGGGGCTGCCCCCCTGCACCTCCAGCCCTTCACCCCCCACCCTAATCCCTCACCCCCAGCCCCCGTCACTGGGAGGAAGTGAACACCCGAGAGAAGGCGGCCACTACTGCAGAGGAGAGGTCCCTTCGTCAAGAGCCAACCAAAAACCAAAAACCCACTGAGCGTGCAGAGGTGAGGAGGGCAGAGTCCCCTCACCCCCAGAAAGGCACAGCCCCGTGCTGGGGCAGACAGCGAGTGCTAACCAGACAGCACGGCACATACTGCTATTCAATAGTACCACATAAGCTGAAACTTTCCCATCACAATCACCAGCACTGGGTTTTCATTTCATTTCATTTTTCTGTCTTTTCCAAGTGATGTTAGGGGAGAGAATGCTATTTGCTTGTTGCTTGAATTTACCTTTTATTGACTATAAGTGAAGTTGGATCTTTGCATATGACTGTTAACCAGTCCTCTGTGCCCCTTTAAAAAGAATAAATTATTTTCCTTTATCTATTCGTCTACTGTCTTTAATTTTTCTTGTCTACTTGCAAAGTCTTTTATATAGTAAGTATTTTAACATAATTTCTATTATATCTTATTTTCCTTTAACTTTTCATTTGAATACTTTTTGATTAATATACACTTTAAGACTTCTAAGTAGTCAAACCCATAGATACATTTCATTTCCATTCCTTGTAAGCTGCTCCATCAGAAATTTGAGAAACATCTACTTTTATAATTTTTTAATATTTTTATGGTTTAAGTTTTAACTCTTCAATCCATCCAGAATTTATTTTGGCATATGGTAAAGATTTAAATTAACTTTCTCTAAATAGTGAACCATTGTTCCAATACCACTTGTTCACTATAGTAAATGTTTACATCTACTGAAAGTATTTGGGATTATAAGTTTACCTCTTAATGTAGATTGTAGTTACATTATAATTTTTGAGATATTTTCAT
Source organism: Balaenoptera physalus (assembly GCF_965194825.1). Lineage (NCBI taxonomy): Eukaryota > Metazoa > Chordata > Mammalia > Artiodactyla > Balaenopteridae > Balaenoptera > Balaenoptera physalus. The sequence goes on from NC_138882.1 coordinate 190,954,389, forward strand.
TTTCATTATTTCCTATAGAGCATGTAATTATATTTTTAATTTCCTCTTTGACCAATAATTGCTTTAAGAGACTATTTTAAAATTTCTATGCGTTTATAATTTTTTTTGCATAAGACACCTTTCTTTATTGAGGCATAGATGACACAAAACATTATATTATTTTCAGGTGTACAACATAATGATTCAATATTTGTATATATTGCAAAATTACCACTACAATAAGTGTAGTTAACATCCATCACTACACAAGTTACAACTTTTTTTTCTTGTGAGAACTTTTAAGATCTACTCTCTTAGTAACTTTCAAATATGCAATGCAGTATTGTTAACTATAGTCACCATGCTGTACATTGCATCCCCAGGACTGATTTATTTTATAACTGGCAAGTTTGTACCTTTTGACCCCTTCAACCCATTTCATCTGTCCCCACCCCCTACCTCTGGCAACCACCAATCTGTTCTCTGTATCTATGAGCTTGTTCTTTTCTCCCCCTCTACATTCCACATCTAAGTGAGATCATATGGTATTTGTCTTTCTCTGACTTATTTCACTTAGCGTAATGCCCTCAAGGTCCATCAAGGGTGGGCAAGGTCTTGAAGGATGAATAAGGGTTCACCTGGTGGATACAGATGAAAAGCATCAGAGTCCCTTCCTTTCTTACCCCCATTACTCTCTCCCCCCACGCCAACTCTATTTTTATTCAGAACACTTTTCTCCACCTGCCATGTTATATATTGATTTGCCCAATGAGAGAATGAATGAAAAAAAAAAGGGCACACAAAATCCTGAAGGCGTAAAACACCTGGCAACATAAAGCCCCACCCCCATTATCACTATTGACTCAAATAGGTAGGCAAGGAAGATAGCGGCCCATTTTATTGATAAGGAAATCGAGGCAGAGAGATTAAAGAGTTTGACCACTATGAAATTCATGTTAATTGACAAAAGCAGGGTATAAAATTGAATATGCGGTATCATCTCACAAGAAGAACAGTAGGTACAGAATGAGAGAAATACCTCACTATGGTAAAGGCAGGTGGGCTAGCTCTTAGAGGGTGTGTTTGGATGTTTCGATTTTCTTAGCTACGCTTCCAGGTGATTTCAACAAAGCATGTCAGCCAGGAGAGGCTGGGCGTGAAGGTGGCACCATCCGTGCACTGGTTCTAAGCACCTAGGAAGACTTGGTGCCTGGCCAAGCCTGACTCTGGGGTTCTTTCTCCCCAAGACTCTGCCTAACTCATGCTAGATCTTCATTAGCCTTATTGGCAGTAATCGGCTTCTGATCGAGATTAATAGAGAAAATATTTCCAAAACACTTAAACAAGCACTTCCATTAACCTATGTTCTGAAAATTAATCTTGTGGAGCAACCTGAGAAAAGGGTTAATTGCAGTTTCAGACAGAAATCCATGAGGAGCTTGCAAAGGGCCACTCACACCCGCTGCCCAGCCTCTGAGAGCACAGGGGATGTCTGTGCCTGGCTCGGCACTGTGGACACAGCGGCCCTGGCTTGGCTGTGAGGGCTGCAGGCAGTGCTGAAAGCCTGGCCCCATTGGTTGTCAGCTGCCTGGCCTTGGTCTTACCCTATCCAGCCCCAACTTTCCTTACCTATAAAAGGTGGATATTAAAACAGCTATTTTTAAATTTTTAATATTTTTAGTCTATTGTGTAAAAGACGTATCTTCATCATGGCAACCTATTCCCTGCCAGGCTGTGGGGAGGGGTAGCACAGCCCAGTGCAGAGGAGGTCAGCTGGCCGTGCTGTCAGCCCCTTTGCCCACAGTCCTCCCCCAGGTGGGAACGTCCTCCCACCTGTCCTTAGAGGCTGCTATGGACTGAATGTTTGTGTGCCCCCAAAATTCCTTTGTCAAAGCCATACACTTCAATGTGATGGTAATTAGGAGGTGGGGTCTTTGGGAAGTGATTAGGTTTAGATGAGGTCATGAGGGTGGGGCCCCCTAATGATGGGATTAGTGCCCTTAGAGGAAAAGAGACCACCAGAGAGCCCCCTCTGTCCTCCACGTGAGGACCCAGCAAGAAGGCAACTGTCTGCAAGCCAGGAAGACAGTCTGCAAGCAGCTGTCCTGAAGCCCTCACCTGCCCCTACCAGGAGTATGAACCAGGCCCTCTTTGCAACCCTGACCCCCCGCTGACCCTCTCTTCTTGAGTGGCTCACTGTCGCCTTTGAACCCCTATTATGGGCACACATATCTGCCGCTGCCCTTTGAAACGGAGCATCTGGAAGGCAGGGCCCATGCCCAAGTGTAGGACCCACAGCACAAGCCCGGCACGGGTTGGGGCGGGGGCTCACCCACACCTGCGAGCTCCCACTCCCTGCACACACTCGCCCCCAGTCGGCCGATGCTGGCTTTTGGCATTTTTATGCTGTCATGGTTTCTGATCTGTGGCACGTTGCTCCCTAGGCTGCCTGCGGCCTTTTCAGGGCCTGAGGAGTGTATCAGGAAAGCTCTGGAGAGCCATGAGTTCCTCCATCACACTGTGCATCAATAGGGCACTTCTATGCACCATGCTCTGGTCTAAGTGCCGAGGTACCATCGTAAACAGTCACGGGAGGTGTCCAGCGCAGAGAGAGACATGCTCGGCCGTGTCCCACCTGCCCTGAGCTGTGGGGTCCACTGTGTGAGTTGACCGTGAACACCCGTCCCTGGGAGGGCAGCCCTCCTACCTCACTGGTCCTTAGCTTCCCATCCTCCACCCCAGGCCCCTGCCTGACGCCACCGACATGGTGATCACCACGAGCACGGGCACCTAGGGCCCTGCAGTGCTCCTTCACTGTTCCTGTGGCTTCACGCCAATTAATCCTCACTGTGGCCCAAGGTGGGGGGACTGTCATTGTCTCCAGTTCACAGATGGGGAAGCTGAGGCTCAGGGACATTACGTGACTTGCCCAAGGTGGCCCCACTGGTGAGTCACAGAGCGACACAGCTCTCATCCCTGGGCTCAGCCACTGTACATGGCCTCTGCTTAAAACTATTCAGCCAATACATATGGAGCACTTGAGGTGCCCGGTCATGATTCTAAGGGGTGCTGGGGGTCGTGACAAAGGCCAGGAGGTGGCCAGAGGATAAGAACAATCCTATGGTTCTCCCAGGTGGTGGCGAGAGACAGTTGGGACTTTATCCCCAGGGAGCACATGTGAACGGGTGTCCTGTCCTCCCCTGGGGAATGTCCCTGGAGGCCCTGGAGGGCTGGGTGCCCAGTCCCCAGGGTGCTCCAGGTTCGGGTCCAGGATGACGCCTGGGATCCAGCTGAGGCCCTTCTGCCCGCCTGGCTGAGCGCCTGCCCCCAGGCCCTGTGGCCCAGACCGACCCGTATTTGAACATCCTGACCACTTCACCACCAGCTTGGAGGCTCACAGAACATGCCGACTTAGCTCAGGACACTGCTGGTGTTGGGACTGTGAGGTTACGTGCATGGATTTCCTGGAGACTGAGCAGCGAGTAGAGGCTTGTTACCTCGTAGCTTTGCGGAGAAGCTGGGCCAGGGGTTTGGGGCACCTGAGGGGGTGGGGGCATGTGAAAGGGAAGCCCTTCCTGCCATGCACTCACTCCCCCGTTCATTAGACAGTAGCTCCTGAGTGCCGGGAGCTGTGGCGGGCCCTGGGGATACGCAGGGAACACGCTCAGCCCCCAGTAAGCTCCACTCTAGTGGAAAGGCAGACAGTAAACAAACAAACAGACGCAGAGTATTCCAGAAGGTAATGAAGGCCATGGAGCAGATCGAGACAGGGCAGGGGTTAGGCAGTGCTGATGGGAGGGTGGCGTGATGATTTGGCACAGAAGCAGGAAGGCCTCTCCACTGAGGGGCTCTCTGAGCAGCCCCGGGAAAGAAGAGGGTGGGGAAAAACAGGCCGGGTGCTCTAGACGGACGGAGTAGCAAGTTTGAAAGCCCCAAGGAGGGGCGTGCCTGGACGGTTCACTGGAGGAGAACATGGACTCAAGACGGCAGGTGGGACCAGATGCTGGAGGGCCCTTGTTCTGAGCTGCAGAGCCATCTGGTGACTTCTGAGCAGAGACGTGACATGAGCTGACAGCTGCCGTGTTATAAATAGGCCATGGGGGGTCAGCGGTGGAAACACAACTACTGTGATGATCCAGAGAAACATGACAGGAGAGGGTTCCAGAGTGAAAGAAGTCATGGGGGTGGCAAGAAGGGGTGAGACACTTGGAAGGAAGCGCCCGCGGGATTTGCTGGTGGATTGGAGGTGAAGTGGAAAGGAAGGAGGGGGTCAAGGATATGGTGCCTGGGTTTTTGGCCGAACACCTGGACGGTTAGAGTTGCCATTTCCCGATTCAGGGAAAACTGCAGAAGGGGGTGTGTTGGATGGTGGGGGGAGTGCTGGGGGCCGTATGCGCTAGGTTAGGTTTGATACTAAGCGCTCAGTGGAAAGGTTGATTATACACTCAAGTTTCTGAGTCTGAAGTCCAAGCCCTGGAAAGGACTTGGGAGTCATCAGCTAACATGTGACATTTAGAACCACGAGACTGAGTGAGCTCGCCTAGGAGGGGTGTGCAGATAGACTGGAGGTCCAGAAGGGAGCCCTGGGGATTGAATGCTTATGAGTCAAGAACAGTTTGGTGAAACAAGCCAAGGAGACTTAGAAGGGGTGACCAGCAAGGTGGGAGGACAACCAGGACGTCATGGAGTCCTGGGAAACAAGTGAAGACTGCATTTCAAGAACAAGAACAGGGACTTCCCCGGTGGTCCAGTGGTAAAGCATCCGCCTTACAATGCAGGGGACACGGGTTCGTTCCCTGGTCAGGGAACTAAGATCCCACATGCCGCAGTGCAACTAAGCCTGCATGCCACAACTACTGAGCTCGTGCACCTCAACTAGAGAGCCTGCATGTCGCAAACTGCAGAGCCCACGCGCTCCGGAACCCCCGCGCCACAACTACAGAGCCCATGTGCCCTGGAGCCTGCGCGTCACAACTAGAGAAGAGAAAACCTGCACGCCACAACCAGAGAGAAGCCCACGCACCACAACGAAAGATCCTCATGCCTCAGCGAAGATCCCGCATGCTGCAACTAAGACCCGACACAGCCAAAAGTAAATAAAATAGGACTTCTCTGGTGGCGCAGTGGTTAAGAATCCGCCTGCCAATGCAGGGGACACGGGTTCAAGCCATGGTCCGGGAAGATCCCACATGCCACGGAGCAACTAAGCCTGTGCGCCACAACTACTGAGCCTGCGCTCTACAGCCCGCGAGCCACAACTACTGAAGGTTGCGTGCCTAGAGCCCGTGCTCCGCAACAAGAAAAGCCACCGCAATGAGAAGCCCACGCACCGCAATGTAGAGTAGCCCCAGCTGGCCGCAACTAGAGAAAGCCCACGCATAACAACGAAGACCCAATGCAGCCACAAATAAATTAATTAATTAAAAAAAAAAAAGTTAATAAAATAAATCTTAAAAAAAAAAAAAAAGAGCGAGGACATGATGGGTCGTGTGGAGTGAGTGCTTGTAGACCATGGGATGCGGATGAGGGCTGCAGACTGAGCTGAGTGTGGGTCACGGAGGCCACTGGTGACTGTGATGTGGGAGCCCCTGCAGGGCTTTGAGCAGAACGGTGACCTGATCCCACCTACATCTGAAGATCAGTCTGGCTTCGGTGTTGAGAATTGATGGAAGGGACAAAGGAGGACGGTGGCCCAGACCCAGGCACCCCGGGCGTGAAGAACCAACAGGACTCACTGACAAGGGGGGATGAGGGCAGCAGAGGAGGGGAGTCAAGGATGGCGCTCAGGTACTTGGCCTGAGTCTGGGAGGACGGAGTCACCACTGACCGAAGACTGAGTGGGTGCGGGGGAGGGGAGGGTCAGGACAGACGACAGTTGAGACATTTACTAGACGGCCAAGTGCAGCTGTGGAGCAGACAGCTGGACGGTCGATGGGACATTCCGGAGAAAGGTCTGAGCGAGGGATAAAAACGTGGGGGAAGTAGCATAGAGATGGCGTTTCAAGTCTTGGGGCGGCAGGAGGGCACTAGGAAGTGAGTGTCAGCAGAGCAGGAAGTGGGCACCCCCGCCCGCCATCAAGATCGGGGGGAACAGATGCTGAAAATGAGCAACCAGAGAGGTCGGAGCAAGGCCAGGAGAAGGGGGTGTCACCAAGGCAGGGCAGGGCATCAAGAGACCGGGGCAATGGACTATGTCAAAGCCTCCAAGACAGGCCGAGAAATGACGAACGGTACTGCGGGGGGAGGGCAGGGGGGAGGGCCTAGGTCTTCAGACTTGGTTTCCCAAGTCATGGCAGAAAGCTGGCTTTTTTCTATGGCAACCTTTCACTCAGCCTTATTTGGATCCTAACACGGGCCAAGATTCCCTCTCTTCACCAGCGCTTCCTCGCAAATAGAGGCCAACGAGAACAGCCACTGTCAAGGGTGGCCTCAGCCTTCTGAATCGTCATTGTCATCAGAAAAGTTCCCTTCCAGTCAACCTTGCTTTAGGTCTTTAATTTAATTTAATTCTATTTCTTTAAAGACCAGTGCTTCTCGTAAGGTCAGTGAGCTGCCTCGATTGACCAGAGCATGGGCGCCAAGCACAGTGGATGCAGGTCCACCCAGGAGCGGGGCTGACATGCACGGCCCGCCTGAGTGCAGGACGCACGGAATGGGGGCTGGGAAGATCCAGAAACGTCCCTGTACCAGTTCTCAGACCCGATCAAGCCACTGCGTCACAGAGGAAACCTTGGGTTTGTGTGCCAGAACCCAGAGGACCAGGGCAGCTTTGCATGACTGAAACTGCTGTCCCCAGGCCCGACACAGCCCCTCACACGCTGATTGGTCCCGAGGCAGCAAGGCGTGGGAAGATTCATTCTGAACCAGCTGGCTCCTTGTCGTGTGGACCGAGGCAAGGTCTGCTTCCTAGACAACCAGGCAACAACTAGGTGAGGTTAGGACCTGTTACACGATCTATTTGCTTCTCCAAAAAGACACTAAGGTGCACCTATGCCCATCCTCCCTGTGTGTGTATTATGAATCCAGACTTTACAGGGTCCAGAAGAAATTCTCCTCTGAATCCAGCATGGGACACGGCTAGCAGACGACTCTCAGCAGAGCGCCTTGCTTGGGTCTGGACCTCCCTGGGCTTTACCTGGCACCTGTGTCTGATGCTTTAGGGAGCCCACAACCGTCACAGCCCTGGCACGTGGGCGGTAGGGACGTCCCGAAGGGGTCCACTCTCCAGGGCGCTCAGGTCATGAGTTCTTCTTCAACACGAGCCCAAGCACATTCAGGAGCCTGTGTCCTGGTCACACCTGTTCTCCAGGGCCTCCTCTTCCTCTGTGGGTGACATCACCTTCTCCTCTTGTTTTCTTTCTTATATTTGCAGAGCGTTTTTACGGTTCTTAAATCTCGGAAGCCGTTGCTGACTCGGGGGTTGTGGTTTAGCGTGTTCTGACACGAAGCCATCTGAGTCTCCCACTCCACACCCCACATGGGCTCCTGGCCATCCAGAGGCTCGAGGCGGGGGGCTGTGGTGGCCTGGCCCCTCACTCAGCGGCTGTCAGGGACCACCTCTCTGGCCACACGTGCAGGGGTTTTTCCAGGGGCCACTTTTGGGGTCTCTGGCTCTTCTCTGTGCTGTCCCTGTGTTTATCCCATCCAGTCGGTACTGAAAAAAAATCCCAGTCCTGTCCTTATCCCAACCCGCCTTACGGAAGAAGCTGACTGTATTTCCTGCTCACTTGCAAATCATTCTACGTTCCTTCAAGGAGGACAAAGCAGTGAGGGAAAAAGCTCCAGTCACATCCTCCCCCCTTTGTTGAAACAGAAGCTTCTGGTCACCCTCCCCTCCAAAGCTCCTGTCCCGAGGCAGCGGCCCAGCTCCCAAGAGCAGGGTGGAGGCTGCTTCCTGGGCTGTTTTTCACGACCAGGTCCAGGCTCAGCCCTGACCCCGGAGCCCTACAAGGGCCTCGCTGGCCCAGATCCACACCTGCACCAGACTCCCCACGTGGCCCCAGTGTCTGGCTCTGACGGCGTCGGCTCCCTCTCCCTGAGATCCCACCCCAGCGGCCCCGCCCCCCCACGACAGGTACTCAAGGTAATTAGGCGGGAACACGTTATTGAAACCCTATGCGTGGGATTGTGTAGCAAAGTCACCCAAATCCATTTCAGAAGGGTTTGCTCGACCAGTCTTTCTTCAGTGAATCAAAAGTTTAGCAACCACATAACTGTCTCCCTAAGTGCCCAGCTGGGCCGGGGCTCTGGGTTTAAAGTGTGACCGAGTCCCAGGAGCAGCCAGCTGGGGACTGAGATTCGGAAGTGACATGGGCCTCTCTCCCATTTAACCCCGCCCAAAACACCCCCATCTCAGGCGGGTGCACCTGCCCAGGGGGTAGTTTCTGCACAAACAACTCAGAGATAAAACCGACGGAAACTCAAGTGAGGTGGCCCGAAAAGCCCAAAGACCTGCATCCGTTGCTGGGGCAGCAGTGGGCTATCTGGCCATCCCTGTGCGCGAGCATGCACGGGTGGCCGCACAGGCGAGCACCGGAAGGTGAAGGGAAAAGGCAAAGCCAAGGGTACCGCTGGCGACACAAGCACATCTTCCAAGCGCCCATTATAAAAAGAGTCTTTCAAACTCTCCCTGCTCCTGGCTGCGTTCTCAGACTTTGAGAGTCGCCCTGTAGGACGGCGTCTGACCTCATGTGCCGTCTTTCAGGAACACTCGGTGCTAATTAGCTCCAGTGCAAACTGGCTCCCATCAGCCTCCTCCTTCGTCTCCAGACTCCGGGGTTTGGGGCTCCTGGTGCCCGGGTGCCGTGAATGGTGGGCCGTGCTCCCTGGGGCCACTCCCTCCACACCCCAGGTCTCTGCACAGACCCCCACCTGGGGGTTCCCCTTCCCATTTTCCTGGTCCAAAGGAATCTGGAGACCGGACAGGGTTTGCTTATCATGGGAGGAATGGGCACCACCCAGCCGGTGCAGCTACAGAAGCCCCAGCTCCGCGCTCAGGCAGGACCCTCGAGCCCTACAATTGAACCTCTGTCCTGACTGCTCTCCACACCTCGCACTGCAGTTCTCAGGTGAGGGGTGTGTGTCCACCATCAGCTGCAGAAAGTTCCCACCAGCAGGGGGCTGCGTGCAGGGTGACGCTCCCTCCCGGCCCCTGCAGCTGGGGGGCACCGTCCCAGCCAGCACCCAGGTTCTTATCCGACCCAAGTCACGTTTGTTATGCCTCGGGGTCCCGGTACGGGGCTAGTTCTCTCCTGTCATTCATGGAGGCTCCACACGCACCCACTGTGGTGTTACCCCCATTTACAGATTAGGAAACTGAGGCTCAGCAAAAATAACGAACATGTCCAAGGTCAAAGCTTGCTGTAAGTGAGGCACCAGGCTTTGAGGCTCATCTTGGGGACCCCAAGTCTGGTAGTGTTCTGGGGACACATGATTCCACTGTGGAATCGGGAGGTGGCACTGGCTGATGCAGAAACTATGTGGAGGCCACAGCAGCAGGTCAGAGGGAAGGGGGACCCGGGAACTCCTTCTCCCCCAAGGGCCACCCCCCCAACAGCAATTCTCACCTGTCATCTGCAGTGAGCATCAGGTATAATAGGCATAAAGTTCAATGTTGCCCCATCTTCAGGATATTTTTACCTCAGCTCAGCTGTAAAATTAACGGATAACTTATCGTTGTACTAAAAAGACCTTTATTTTATGCCGATCATTAATGAGGAAGCCTCACACTCCAGCCTGGTTACAGAAAGACCTGAAATTGCTTATATCAATCTCCTGGTTCTGCAGGGATTGACTTTCTCAGAATATGTTTTAAATTGTTTTCCAAAGGAAAGGAGGCCTGTGTAGGAAGGGGCTGGCAACTGAGGGTGGCCCTAGATGTCTCAGGGCCTGGCTTCTGACAGGGAACCCTTAGCAAGACTCCTGGGAGACCCCGTGGGGAGCCAGGGCCCTCAATCCAAGGATGGGGTCCCTGGAAACCCTGCGGCACAGACGTCTCCCCCAACCAGACCACACGGAGGATGCTGTGGTCCCTCCGACCCGAGAGCTCAGGTTCTCAATCAGCTTCGTGCTCAGCGCCAGGCTGGCCTTGTGGGTGAGCAGACAGAGGGCCGTCGCTGCCTCAGGGTGTTCACCAGCCTCTTGGGGAAACTGGAGGGTCATCGACTCCAGGGGACGTTGGAAGCCAGTCTCTAAATCCACGTGGAATTGTTCAGAGTGCGGTGGGGGGCATTGCAGGGGGCTTCTGGAGAGGGGCAAGTAGAAGGGTGAGATCCACACAGCAAAAGCGAGAGGGAACGGAATTCTTAGGAATAGGGGAGCAACCCAAGGATGGGCTCAGAAACAGGACCAGGACACGCTCATGGACCAGTGAAGCAAAGGGCTGGACCAGAGGAAGGGGGGTGTTGGGGAAAAGTAAAATGAGGACAGAGGTCAAAACTGCAACATCAGATAAGGTAGACTTCAGATCAGCGAGTAATAAATGAGGCCAAGTAGATACTTTATGATGTTAAAGGCCGCAATTCCCAGAGACGATACAACTGCAACCTTAATAAAGCAGAAATTAAAGAAGAAGATTGGAAAAGTAGAAACATGCTAATGATAGAAGACTTTAATTCCCCTGCTCAGTCCAAGATAGATAAAGAAGACAGAAATATGTGAGGACAGAAATATAGAAGACTTAGCAAGATAAATCATAATTATTGAATAGAAAAATTACAAATGCATAATTACCCTCTGACCCAGCAAGCCCACTTCAGGAATTTATCCTCCAGAGATACTCAAAATACAAAATGACATATGCAGAGAATTATTCCCCACAATAATGTTTCTCATAGCAAAATATTAGAAACAATAATAAATTATGGTACGTCCACACACTAGAGTATTATGCAGTATTAGAAAGAATGAAAGGGGAAAAAACGGGGAAGTTCTCTATGTACTATGGAAAACATTTTCTAGGATGTACCATTAAATGACAAAGCAAAGGTTCATCATGGTGAATAAATAAATGGGCAAGAAGTGTAAGAAAGGGGGAAAGTAAGAACATATATTTGCAGTTGTACATAGAAATATTGGAATAATGCAATATAAATTAATACAAGTTGCAACATACAGATTTTTATAAAATATCATTTTGAATTTTGAACCATTTGAATACATTAATGTGGTCGGCAGAACAATGACCATCCAAAGATGCCCACATCCTAATTCCTGAAACCTGTGACTATGTCACTTCCTGGCAGAAGGGCCTTTGCCGGTGGGATTAGAATTCAGGACCTTGAGATGGGAAGGTTATCCAGGGTCATCCAGGTGGGCCCCACATAATCTAATGAATCTTTAAAAGGAGATACTCTTCTCTGCTGGGGTGAGAGGGAGCTGAGACTACAGAGGAAGGGTCAGAGAAGTGCAACACTGCTGGCTTTGAAGATGGAGGAACGGGCCACAAGCCAAGGAATGTGGGCACCTCTAGAAGCTGGAAAAGGTAAGGAAACGGATTCTTCTCTGGAGCCTCCAGCCCTGCCCACACCTTGATTTTAGCCCAATGAGACCCGTGTCAGACATCTGACCTCCAGAACTTTGAGATAATAAGTATGTGTGGTTTCAAGCCATTACATCTTTGGTAACTTGTTACAGCAGCAGTAAGAAACTAATACAATTAAATATTTTTTTAAAAATTACATAGGAAACATCAAGAAGACATTTTTGGCTTGTCCCGCTGGTCTGGCTCAGACATTGCTGATGGTAAGAGATCCATCAAGGCTGAGTCAAGGTGCCCAGCTCACTGGCATGCCCTCACCTTGACATCCAGAAAGGCCCGTCGTGGGTCCACCTTAGGACCTGGGGACAGGTTGAGAGCGACGGGTCTGGATACCCCAGCAAGGAGCTGCTTTGGGTGGGGTGCGGTCCTCGGAAACAACTTTGTCCTATGGACTACTCTCACGCCCTACGGTCACTTGGCAAGTGAGGCCAGACTTAATGGAGAGACAAGTTTGTTGCTGAAGAGTTATAAGTGGTCCTTTGTTCAGACAAACAGCTTTTGACAGTCTGCCTGGAGGACCTGCTGACAGCCGGTACGGGATGGAGTAAGCGACTCCCTGCTGGCTGAGCCCAGAAGGTGCCCACGGGTCAGTCCTGACCAGACCCTTTTTGGAAAAGCCAGTGCAGCCCACAGAGCTGCAGTGGGAGGGTCAGTCAATGTGGCCGGCGCCTCCAGGGAGGCTGGGACCCCAGGGGGGCGGGGGACAGCCCTGGTCAGCACAGCGTCCAGAGGCGGGTCCATGGTTATGGCAGGATGGCAACAGGTCCAGGTGGAGGGGTCATTGGTGCAATGGCCCAGGGCTGGGGAGGGAACCCAGAGTGCCCAGGCCATGGCAGTAGGGGAGGAAGAGCCGCTTGGACTTCCTGGGTGGAGCTTTAGTTCCCTAAACCAGAGAAGCAAACACAATCGTCAGGGCTGAGGTGCGGCCCATGTGGTAGCTCTGGCATAAACACCAGGACAGGGAGCCCTGGCCCCGCTGCCCTCATGTGATCATCTAGAGGTCACAGGCTGCTTGTCGCCCTCACCCAGAGGCCTCTCTGGGAGCATAAGGGTCTGGCCAGATGACTTAAGGACCAGGGCTTTGGGGTCATGACCAGTTCCTACTCATCCTTAAAGACCTAGTGTCTTCTCTTCCAGGAAGCCTCCTGGGGAACTCTCCTCTCCCTAAATGCACCTGGAGAGATCTCTATCATTAGACTTATCCACCTTGTTATTCTTATTTTTGCGTCTGCCTCTTTCACTAGGTCATGAGCTTCTGCAGGGTTCGTACTACTTTCCATTCATCTTAGTATCCCTGATACCTAGCGTAGTACCTGGCACATAACACGTGGTCACTCATTCATTCATTTATTCCACAAATATGTAAGCACTTACTCTGTGCCGGGGACTATTTTGTGAATGAAAGAATCATGAACGGATGCCAGTTCACCTGCCCCATCCCCACGGTGGACGCTTTGAGAACATTTCCTACTGACAGGGTCTGGGTCAGTGTGCTGTCTGAGCGAAGGACCACCCACGAGGCTGGTGTGATGGATTCTGGACTTCACTTCTCTTCCAATTTCAACAGTGACGTCAAGTGTGATGCCCCAACTTCCCCCAGCTCCTGCTCCCCATTTCCCTGCTGGCTTTACCCACTGGTGCTCACTGCCAACCCAGCAAAAGCTCCTCCCAAACTGACTGTGAACCTCAAAGAAAGGAGAGGAAGGAGAAGCTGGGGACCCCGAGAGAGGCAGGGCATCACTCTGGACGGTTGAGCCCCTGCCTTGACCAGGGCATCTGATGGGCCTGTGACCACAGGAAGGAATTCAACACCCTCCTCATGCCTGTGGTTTGGAGGATGGGGCAGGTCACCAACCCCGGTGAGGACAGAGTACCAGCGGTCACTGCCGCCGGGCAGCTGGCAGGTGCCAGGCGACGTCGTGCTGCTGTGGCAGAAAGTGAGGAGGGAGGGCTCCCAGGGTCTCCCAGGTGGGCAGGAGGGAAAGGTGAGGGAAGAGGGTCCTCTCAGGTGGGGGCGGGGCACAAACAAGGGAGGTCCCCGGGGTCTGCTGAGCCCAGTGAAAAAGTGGCAGGAGGCAGCTGTCTCCTGCCACCATCAGTCCATCCCCCCACACACATCCACTCTCCCCAAGATGCAAATGCTAATGCCTGGGTTAGTGAAAAATATAAAAATGACTGGCTCTCAACCATGTCAGACCACTCATGCCCGAGCCCTGAGGCTCCTGCTGCCTTAGTCCCTCATCTTTGATAGTCCTGGGAGCGATGGGAGGGCAGGGGGCTCGATCTTGGTTCTAGAGGGAGGAAAACTACAGCCAGAGGCTGGTGACTCAGAGTCAGGTGCCAGGATGATACCCTAGTGACCCAGCTCCCAGGCTCTGCTCCTGGTGCCGAGGAGACAGCCTGGGAGGGGGTGGGGAGGGCTGCACGTGGAGCCCCAAAGACCTGAACTCAGCTCAATACACAACAACCAGAAACCAATCGCATGGCTATACGACCGCAGTGCACAACTAGAAATGGAAAAAAACAAACAAACACCAGTATCATTTATGATAGCAACAAAAAAATACCAAAAAAGGTAGGAATAAATCTAACAATATATGTGTAAGATCTATATGCTGAAAACTACAAAACACTGGTCAAAGAAATCAGAGAAGACCTAAATAATTGGAGATGTAGTCCATGTTGATGAATTGGAAGACTCAATAATGTTAAGATGTTAATTCTCCCCAAACGAATCTATAGATTCAATGCAGTTTCAGTCAAGATCCCAGCAGGATTTTTATTTTGGAGAAATCAACAAACTAATTCTAAAATTACTGTGGAAAGACCAAGGGAGTGGAAGTGCTGAAACAATTTTGAAAAAGAAGAACGAAGTTGGAAGACACACACTACCTGATTTCAAAACTAACTATAAAGCTACAGTAATCAAGACAGCATGGAATTGGCACAAGTATAGATATCAATAAATAGAGTCCAGAAATAGGACCACCCATACATGGTCAGTTGATTTTCAACAGGAATGCAGTAGCAATTCAATGGGGAAAGGATAATCATTCCAATAAATGGTGCTGGAAAAACTGCATATCTATAAGCAAAAAAAAAAAAAAAAAAAGAACTTTGATCCATACGTCATACCATATACAAATATTAATGCAAAATAGATCATAGACATAAATGTAAAACCTAAAACTAGAAAAAGCATAGAAAATCCTCGTGATCTCGAGTCAGGCAAAGACTACTTCAATAAGATTTCAAAAGCATGATTCATAAAAGAACAAATCAATAAATTTGACTTCATCAAAAATAAGAATGAACATCTGTTCTTTGGAAGACACTTTGTTAAAAGGATAAAATGATAAGCCACAGACTGGGAGAAAATATTTGCAAATCACATATATGATAAAGGACTTGTCTCTAGAAAGTATAAAGAACTCTCAAAACTCAATAGTAAAAAAATAATAAGAAAACAAACAACCCAAGGAAAACTAGGCAATAAAAATTTGAACAGCCATTCCCCCAAAGTAGGTTTGAGTATGGCCGATAAGCACAAGAAAAGATGCTCAACATCATTAGTCATTAGGGAACTGCAAATTAAAATCACAATGAAATACTACTAAACATCTATTAGAATGACTTAAAAAAAGGACAATACCAAATGCTGGCAAGGTTATGGAGCAACCAGCTGCTGATGGAAACATGAAATGGTAGTTTTTTTGGAAAGCAGTTTGGCTGTTTCTTAGAAAGTTAAACAAATTTACCAGATGAGCCAGCAATTTCACTCCTAGGAATTTACCCAAGAGAAATAAAAACTTACGTTTACACAAAAACGTATGTGGATGTTTATAGCCCTTTACTTGTAATGCCCCAAACTGGAAACAGCCCAGATGTCCTTCAACAGGCAAATAGTTCAATGAACTGCCGTGAATCTGTACCACAGAACACAGCTTACCAATACAAAGGAATCAACTGTTGATACACGCAATCACGTGCAGGAACTTCATAATCATTATGCTCAGTGAAAGAAGCCAGACTCAGAAGGCTACGTACTGTATGGTTCCATTTATCTGGCACTCTGGAAAACGCAAAGTTCTGGAAACACGTCAGGGGTTGGGATGTGGGGAGGGCTTGAGACACAGGGACATTTTTTGAGCCAATGAAAAAGCTCTGTGTCTTGATTGTGGTGGTGATGATACGGCTGCATGCATTTGCCAAAGCTCTCAGGACTGGACACAGAAGGGGGGATTTTACTGTACATTCATTGCACCTTGAGAAGGGCAGGAGACCAAGCCCTTCCAGGCCATGTGACCTGGGGCAAGTAACTCAAGTCTCTCTGAGCAGTAATTTCCTTATCTGTCAAAAGGGGATAATAAAAAAAATCTAGGAGCTTTCAAGGATCAGTGAAAGGTGTGCCTATGTGCTCCGTGTAAAGGGTCACATGAAACATACTTGGATGCAGGAAACTGACCCCAGCACCAGGGTACCAGCTGGACATGCCACCCAGGTCCTTCCCAGGAGTGAGCACAGAAATGACCATCTTGGGAGAAATGGCTACTCCTTCCTGGCAGCTCGGGCAGCGTCAAGATGCCTGGCCCAGGCCCAGGCAGAGGTTCTCAACGGCAGTGTATGACGCCACCAGACTGCAGGCTACCCATCACTCTTTTTCTTTATAGACTTGGGGGGATTCACTGGCATCCCTCATTCTTTCTTTGGTACCAAGTACTCACCATAGGGTGGGGGTCCTGCCAGGAACTTGTCATAGACGGGTGTCTATGTTAACTATGCTTTCTTATTTTCTGTATCCCTGAGGCTCTGGCCTCTGGGGCCTTGCTGACCTGACCTGGGAGGGACCACCCCCTCCAGGCCTAGCTGACTCTCCTATAGCACAAGAGTGTGCCTTTCACATGCAAACCAACCAATCCAGAGCCCATCCTTAGAACCACCTCCTCTCTCTGTCTCCAGGGAGCAATATTTCTTTGCCCTAATCATCCCAGGGCCAGTATCAGACAGCTTGGACGGTTCCTCCACCCCAGAGTCCACTGAAATCACTCAAACTGGCCGATCCTAAGCCTGCCTACCCTGCCTTGACGATTCCTTCCTGTGGAAACCACGATAAAGGCTCTTGCCCACACTTTCCTCCTGTTCCTTCCTCCTGACCAATCCTGGTGCTTCCCCATGTGGCCCTGCCTGGCATCCTGATTCTAGGGATCTGTGAGTAGAAGCTTCTCTACCACAGTCATTTCTGTGACTGTGTGACCTACCATGCCTGATTAAAACAGATCCTGGGAACACATTAAAACAACGTCTGAAGAGTAATCTGCTGACACAGGCATTATTATCACCTCCATTGTATACAGAGGGAAACTGGGGCCCAGAGAGGAGACATCAACTGCAGGGTCCCAGGGCTGGTAAGGAGCAGGGTCATTCTTGCAGCCTCGGTCTGTCTGCTTCCCAAAGCTGGCACTTGCACTGCAGCTGGCTCCGTGGACAGCCACAGTGTGTGTCATACAAGCAGTGGCACCCACCACGTGGGTGCAGATGGAACGCGAGGAAGAGGCTGGTGTGGAGTGTGGAGCTGGGGGGCCCACCTCCGGAGGCCTCAGAGTGCACGTGGGCATGTGAGGAGCCGGGGTGGGAAGGGACCAGCCCTGCACTGTCCTTGGGCTCTTGGCTCTGCTCTGCCTCTTCTCCTGCACCCAGAGCTGCATCCCAGGTAAGGGGCAGGTAAAGGTGAGTCCCTAATTCAGGAGTGCAGGCCAGGCAACAGGTAGGTCTACAAAAGTTATGCAGATGCTAAAATAGTGGACGGTGATGAATAGTGCCTGTGTGCTAAATTAGTTGCCCAGACTTGGAAAGCAAACCTCCCTGCAGCCGTGGGACCCCCAACTGCAGCCTCGGCTGACCCTGCCCTGACCACTCCCATCTGGGCTAACCATCCTGTCTTCTCCTCCAAGGCTTCGGAGGCCCCCAGGTTTCTCCTACCTGCATCCCCCCTTCCCTTGGCCTCCCCCCGCTCCCCTGGGAACCCTGTGCTTACATTCCACCCTTTCCTGTCTAGACCACTGCGAGGGGCTTTTGTCACCTCCCGGAGAACAGGCTTTCCCACCCTGGCTCTCACCACCACCCCGCCCCACCAAATGCTAGGTAAGATCAATTACCCACCCACAAGCTGCCCACACGTATTTCACTGGAGTGTGTTTCTATGAGACCAGTTGAGGGCGAATCTGCAGAGAAGATGGGACTCTGCTCGGCCAGAGGTGCTCAGGTGAAGCCACTCCTCTCTGCCTTTCTCCCCCGTCCGGTCAGAGAGCCGGCTGCTTACAAGAGATGCCAAGGGAACACGGATGTGCTGAGAGCAATGGTCTGGACACCTGAGCCCTCTGGGGCCCAAAGAAACCCGGCAGGGGCTGTGGGAGGGAACAGGGGCAGAGCCCAGAAGCAAAGGAAATGACCCTAAAGGGATGCACTAGAAAGAGTGGAGCCGGGGCCAGAGGAGAGGCGGCTTGGGGCCAGGGGAGCATCTTCTTCAAGTGCCTCAGGGCCCATCTCGTTACAGAGAGTAGATGCCAGGGATGCCCTGAGGGGCTGAGCCGTGCAACAAGGGGTGAGCAGCCACACAGAACCCCCCACCCTCACGCCCCCCCCTTTGGTCCGCCTGCCTCTCCTTTCACTTGTGGAGCACCTGTCCAGTGCTGTGAGGCTGTGTGTCCCACCCTGGCCGCACTCTTCCAGCAGGGAGACAGGCCCAGGCAGAGAGAGCAGCCTTGTGTCCAGGGCATGCCGACCGACCAGGGAAGAGTGGGTGCAGGGGCCCAAGGCCCTCCAGCCCTGCTCTGGGTGTCTGGCCTGGCCAAGGGACTGGCCTCTAGGCAGGAAAGGGGAGCTGCCAATGAGAAGCAACAAATGGCTCCACTGGACTCCCAGTTGCAACCAGAGGAGCGTTCCCAGCAGGCACGTCCTCAGTGGGAGCCGGGCGCTGTCCCCAGGCCACGGTGGCCGGAGAGGCAGGCTGGTGGCCAAGCCCCCTGGACTCAGAAGTCCAATGCCAGGACGTGCACCAGGGCCCCAGGACGGTGCTTCCAACCAGGGCTGGGCTCCCAGGCTAGGCCACCTCCCCTTCCAGCTTTCCAGGACCATCCCTCCCAGGACGTTCCTTCCAGGAAGAGAGAGGGTGTTTTTTTTGGTTTTTTTAGATTTATTTTTTGGCCACGCCACGCGGCCTGCTGGATCTTAGTTCTCTGACCAGGGATCGAACCCGTGCCCCTGCAGTAGAAGCACAGAGGCTTAACCACTGGACCGCCAGGGAAGTCCCGAGAGAGGGAGTTAAGCCTTTCCCATCCGATGACACGAACGTTCCAATTTTGTGAACTGGGAGTGTTGCTTACCTTCACGGTGACAAGGATGACCACAGCCACAGCCATGCGACACCCATCACCTGCTAGAGCTACACGTTTCCTGTGCGTTCTTCCACTGAATTCCCACAGGGACCTTATGGGAAGGGGACGATATCCCCATTTCCCAGCTGAAAAAACCTGACCCTTCCAATGGCAACTTGCCCCAGGCTAGTGGCGGGGCTGGGAGCTGAACCCTCCAAGGTCACAAGTCACAAAGGCAGGCACGTATCCCCAGCCCCAGGGATGGAGGAGGCAGCCCTGGGGGAGGAGTCCTTGCGGATCTGAAGGCCCCCCCATAAATGGCCCCAACAACAGAAAAGGGCTTTCCAGGCATTATCTGCCAAAAAAAAGCCAAGTGAGCGGGAGGGAGGAGAAACGCAATAAAAGCAAAGATAAATTGTGTTGAAGACAAGATGGCAGGAAGATGGATCTCGCTGGAAATTCCTTCTGACTGGACTCTGAAAGGATCAGGGCAGTTTTCGTTCCAAGATTAAGCAAAATTCTTTTCCGTCATAACCTCCTACCCCTCTGTGTCCAACCTCCTGCTCTCATTTCTATACCATGTGCCTTTTAAAGTCTATTTTGCAGCTTTCTGTCTGTGTGCACTGGGTGAAGGACGCTGCCTCTAGCTTGTGGAGCCCAGAGACCTGATGGCCTGGCTTGGGGGGAGACAGCGACCAGATAGAAGTGGCGGTTCTTAACAAGGGATTGGACCTGGGATGTGGAGGTGAGGAGAAGTTGGGATTATGACGTCTCCTGGTTGGGGACTGAGAGGGCAGTGATGCTGCTATAACTATGGGAGAGAAAGAAGTCGGTCTTGGTGGTGTTGCTGGCAGGGGGCTTGGAGGATGGGAGGTAAGAGGCTCTGGTCTGAGCGTGTTCAGCGAGAGGGCCTGCAGCACACATGGGGGCGGGGGGCTAGGGTCACGAGAGTGGGGGAGATCCTCCCAGGGTCAGAACATGGAGACCCTGGGAAGGAAGGAGGCCAAGGGCAGGGTCCTAGGGCACCTGGACATCAAGGAGAAGCCAGTAAAGGAGACTGGGAACCAAAAGGGTAGCAAGATAAGCGGGAACCAGGAGGTAGCATCATGGAAACCATGGCAACGAGTCTCCAGGCATAAGTGGGCAGCACCACCAAACACCACGGAAGGACACAGCGGCGAGGGCTGAAAAGCCACTGGACTTGGCGGTTGGGAGATCTCAGAGCGCCTCCAGTGGCCTGTGTGGGGCTGGAGCGGGAGGAGATGCCACATTCACAGGAGCAGGGATTTTGCACAGTATCTCGTCGACTCTTCCACCCGGGGGAACGTTCTGTCCTATTTCTCTGCAGCCTTGGGAGGCCGGCTGAGATGGTCACCTGCTGCAGGTGGCACAGCCGGCAAGGGTAGGGCGGGGCCTCCAAACCCGTTTGTCCCCTGTCAGAGTGCATGCTCCTTGCAGGCAGAAGCATGGGCACCGCCGAGCAGGAGGCCTGGGAGAACGGAGGAGGCCAGGGAAGAGATGAGGAGAGGCCCCAGCAGCAGGGCTGAGGACCAGCCACAGCTGAAAACCACATGTCGGGGCCGGGCCCTCGGCCAGGCTGGCATTGCCTCCACCCCACCTCACCATCAGGGAGGCTTAGGGGCTGCAGCCTCCCAGAGGACAGTGCCACGTGCCAGCCTTTGGACCCTGCATCCCTCTCTTGTGCCGAGCAGCTCAGCTGGATGGCGGCTGAGGTTCCTGAGGTCAAGGGGGTCGGCGGAACCCCACACGGTCTGGTTACTAAGCTCTGCATCATGGGTCTGTGAAATGAACTCAAAACCATGTGGACGATTCAGGGCAGACTGGTCCCAGATGGAAAGATGGGCTCAAAATGCAGCTTTTCTGACAACAGGTCATCTTCCGATGTGCAGCGTCCCCCAGCCCATCACAGGGCCGGGCATCAGTGTCTCTGCTCGACAACGGTCACCGTGAAAGTAGCTTTCCCAAGGGGTCTGCCTTTAGCTCGCGCACGGTGTGCAGGAGCCTCGGGGAGGGAGGACAGGCTTCTGAGGGGCCCTTCAGAGGGAACTCCGAGGGAGGCTCAGGGGTGTGATGCCGGAAGGTGCCCAGAGTCGTGTGCAGCCCAGAACCTCTGAGTGAGCGAGCCTCGGCACGTGGAAAGACACGCAAACTGCACAGGACGGTGCAGAACCGCCGGCTAAGCCCCGGGTTTCCAATCAGACAGTCAGAAGCACTTGGGGCCAGGAGGGCAGGATGTGGATGGGAGTGGCGGGCAGGGTGGGGCCCGAGCTGAGCTTTGGCGGGGAGGGCAGGGGGTGGAAAGGGCACCCCAAAGTCGCCTTGGAAACTGGAGAGTGCTGACCCCACAGGAGGGGTGAGTATGGCATCAGCTCAACTCACGTCCAGGTCATTGCCCGGCCAAGCACCTTGGGCGGCATCTCCAAGCGGCCGGCATGGCCTCACCAGCCCACGTCCCTGGGGTCTGCTCTTCCTCCTTGTGCAGCTGCTTCTTCAACCGCCCGCTCCGGGCTGCGCAGTGGCCTCTCAGGACCCTCCCCAGCCTGCCTGGTTCCCCTCACTTCGAGTACTGGCGTGTGGGCAGGAAATTTAAACATCACAGACATCCCCACAGAGATGCTATCCAAACAGCAAGGCTCAAATAAACATATTAAAGTTGAAATGTAAAACGCCTGGAGCAAATATCTACGCAGCTTTATTTGTTCTGGAAATATTGCTTGCTGCTGCCCAGCTAAAATCAAGTGTCCTGTTAATAGCAAACAGACAACAGGGGCAGGGGGACAGTAAGCGGGGATGGAGGGCAGGGCCCTACAGTCAGGGAGGCACTAGCACCCCCCGAGGCTGGGAGGCCCCAATGTCCTCCGGGTAGAGTACGGTCTCCTGAAGCTGGGGCTCACTGCTGGGAGTCCCGGGTCCATCCCCGGCCTGCGAACAGTCCCCAGACAGAGGTACCCACTGTGGGGACAGGCAGAGTCCCACTGTGGCCTGGGATGTGGTCAGACGTGTCCCCGGAGTCCTTTCCCCCTTGCCACTCATGTCTGGTCATAAAAGATCCCAGCCTCACCTGCTCCGTTCAGCCCCTCTGGATGCAACATTAGGGACCATGGGACAGATTCAGGGCTCCAATGAGGGTGTGAAGAAGGCTGGCGGGGCGGGCCTTTCACGGCTCCCATCCCAGGGCTGCGGTACGTGCCTGTAGGTACGCAAAGCGCCAGCCATTTCTCCTTGGACCAAGCATTCTTCATAAATGAGAGAGCTAGACTGGCAGGTGTCCCAGGGACCACCCCGTCCTGACAGCGTATGGAATGGCCTTCTGGCCAGCCCGCCTCACACTCAGGGCCTGGGGGCCCCTTAAGGCCCTGAGTTGGAAATTAAGGCAGCAGCTTCTAAGTCAGGAGGGGCAGGCAGGGGTCCTGGAGAGGGAGGCTCCTACAGGGGATGAAGCCCCCTTTTAACACAAAGGCTACTTAACCGCAGATCTCAAGTCTTCAGAAGGGCTTTGAGAAGGGGGCGTCCCCCAAAGGACAGTAGGGGGCACCAGACCCCCTTAGAGGCAGGGGACAGGAGACAGAAGCTGCTCTAAAGGAGGCTGAGATTCGGGGAGGGGAGGCAGGTGTCTGTTTGTTGGAGGCAGCCAGGAACTGGAGGCCAAGCAGCTCAGGGTCCCTGCCAGGCGCCCGAAGCCACAGCCGTGCGCCTCCTGATTAACAGCCCCGCGCATCCCTGGTCGCACACTGCAGTGACTGATGGGGTTTTATGGTCTGTGATTTAGCACACCTACACTTGACTATTTCTATCCTAATTAAATTAACAAAAAATTAAGAGTGACAAAATGGCAAAGATGTACTGATTTATCTAATGTGTGCCCTTGCGGCTTAAATGGGCACAAACTCCTTTTAACTTTGAATGAAATAAAGGGAAATATCAGGCGTTTGAGCTACGGGTTTGCTAACAAATCAGCACTGGGTCAGCAGAGGCTCTCCACGGCCCACACACTCATTTGTAGGGGTCATCGCACAGCGCTGGGGCCTGCACTGCTGTGTCGAAGAACCGGAGCCAGGCACTCAGGACTTGCACCAGCTGAGGGCCTCAGCCCTGGAGGATCCTGGCCACTTTCTCTCCATGAGAAGCAATGACTACACACTGTGCTGCAGGCGGGCTTCTAGACTGCTGAATGGAGCCATGCCTGCCTTTTGATATACTGTCCCCTGCCCCCCACACGCCCTGCATAGAAGCCTTCCCGTGGAGGTTTCCAGAAAGGGGAGCCACAGCTCTCCCATGCCTCCTCTCCCTTTCCAGGTCCATGTGGGGAGTAGGGGAGCAGACGAGCCCAGCCCTGCAGCCCAGATCCCTTTTGCTAATCCACTGCATTTACTCTGCCCTGCGGTCACCTTTGGATGTGTTTGCTCCATGCCATACTGGGGGAATGGAGGCAGAGATTCTCTCTGTTCCTCTCTGCACACACAGCACCAAGGGTGGTGGTTGGCACACAGTGGAGACTCAATAATCCCGTGCAATCAACATCATCATCACCACCATCTTCCTCCTCTTCCTCAATGTCGTCATCACCCTCATCACCATCACCCTCCTCCTCCTCCTCCTCATCATCATCACCATCATCATCATCATGTCTCCTCCTCTTCACCATCTTCCTCCTCTTCCTCAATGTCGTCATCACCCTCGTCACCATCACTCTCATCCTCCTCCTCCTCCTCATCATCACCCTCATCATCATCATCATGTCTCCTCCTCTTCACCATCTTCCTCCTCTTCCTCAATGTCGTCATCACCCTCGTCACCATCACTCTCATCCTCCTCCTCATCATCATCATCACCCTCATCATCATCATCATGTCTCCTCCTCTTCACCATCTTCCTCCTCTCCCTCAATGTCATCATCACCCTCATCACCATCACTCTCATCCTCCTCCTCCTCATCATCATCACCCTCCTCATCATCATCATGTCTCCTCCTCTTCACCATCTTCCTCCTCTTCCTCAATGTCATCATCACCCTCATCACCATCACTCTCATCCTCCTCATCAATGTCATCATCATCATCACCCTCATCATCATCATGTCTCCTCCTCTTCACCATCTTCCTCCTCTCCCTCAATGTCATCATCACCCTCATCACCATCACTCTCATCCTCCTCCTCCTCATCATCATCACCCTCCTCATCATCATCATGTCTCCTCCTCTTCACCATCTTCCTCCTCTTCCTCAATGTCATCATCACCCTCATCACCATCACTCTCATCCTCCTCCTCATCAATGTCATCATCATCGTCACCATCATCATCATCATGTCTCCTCCTCTTCACCATCTTCCTCCTCTTCCTCAATGTCATCATCACCCTCATCACCATCACTCTCATCCTCCTCCTCATCAATGTCATCATCATCGTCACCATCATCATCATCATGTCTCCTCCTCTTCACCATCTTCCTCCTCTCCCTCAATGTCATCATCACCCTCATCACCATCACTCTCATCCTCCTCCTCCTCATCATCATCACCCTCCTCATCATCATCATGTCTCCTCCTCTTCACCATCTTCCTCCTCTTCCTCAATGTCATCATCACCCTCATCACCATCACTCTCATCCTCCTCCTCATCAATGTCATCATCATCACCATCATCATCATCATCATGTCTCCTCCTCTTCACCGTCTTCCTCCTGTTCCTCAATGTCATCATCACCATCATTATTACCATCATCACCTTCACCATCATCATCTTCATCCTCTTCCTCCTCATCATCAATGTTATCAGCAGCAGCAGCAGCAGCAACATCTTCATCAACCTAAGCCAGCACTTATATTGGGTTTACTCTGGGCCATATGTTATTTGAAGCACTTTAAATGTAGTAACTTATGTGAATGCTCTCAATAACCCTGTGAAGTAGGTATACTATTATTTACCCCCATTTTACAGATGAGAAGACTGAAGGGCGAAGAAGTTAGCCCATGTTGTACAGGATTAGTTAATGGGCTAGTGAGAGACAGAACCAGGATCTTAACCAGTTTGAATCTCTCTGTCTTAAGGGTTCATGCTCTAGGTCACTATACTACACGGTGTTCAATGACTGAGAAAGATTAAATGAATAAATAGGCATGTAAGTGCATGCATGAACGTTCAACAGATGTCAAGGAGCCTTAGGGAATAAAGGATGCTTTTCTCACTATTTATATTTGGCAACAATGTCCATCTTGGCCCTCCTTCTTCCTTTCCAGTGGCAAAGGTCTCAGTTTGTCAGTGATGTAGGGTTGGGACCCACACTCTTGGGGCACTGTGTGTTTTTGCAGTGCCATTTATAAGTAAGCGTGTCCTTGTTTTGTGATAATGTGATGACCTTGCTTCTTTGCCCCATAGAACGCCAAACTCCATACAAGCAAGGGGGTGGTGTGTCTGTTCATCACTATATTCCAGTGCTTAGCACAATGCCTGGCACATAGGAGGTGCTTATTAAATAGAAACAGGTTGTATAAATACATGAACTAACAGGCAAAAGAGAAGCATTTCCTCCAAATTTCTTAGACTCACCATCGGAGATATATATATTCATTCCTATATCCGTGTGTCCATGTGTCCGTGTGTTTGTGTGTCCGTGTGTGTGTGTGTGTGTGTTGGTTAATAAATCACTGGAACAAAGTGGTATGTACTTAATGTTTTATGTCAAATGTTGTTTCTCTTTTATTCTTCCCATGTGCAAGAATGTGTATAAACATAGGAGAAATGAAGAGAGCACTGGATTTGATATCAGAGGGATGCGTTGGGCCCTTGGGCCAGCCTCTCTACTGGGGGGCCAAGAAGACCTAAACACTGAGTTACTGTGGAATTTAAATGTGGCCAGGTGTGTAGACATGTTGTGTAAACTACAAAGTGTAAAATAAATTACATGGTTTACCAAGTCCCTATCACTAGTAATGGAGCCTGGCCTCAGACTGAAGAATTAGAGGTTGTACTTATCCTGGGAACGATGATAATTCTCACCATTTGTTGAGCCCTTGCTTACAAAAGGCCCTACACTACACATTGAAGACATTCTTATGTATTCTTCATAACAGCCCTATCAAGTACCAGTATTTACCTAATTTTATGGATAAAGGCATGATATTCAGAAGGCAGATCCTAATTCACCCAAGGTAAACAACTAGCTTGCATCTGGGTTTCTATGGCAGAGACAGCCATCTGCACCTCTTTATCCATTCTCTTCTTCCTTGAGTACTAGAACCCCCAAATTTAATTGGGCAAATGGTCATCCAGAATGAAGACTACATTTCCCAGCTTCTTTTGCAGTTAGATCTAGTTGTAACTGAGTTGTGGCCAATGGGAGATAGGTAGAACTATTGTTCTCCCCATTCTTGCTGCTGGAATGTAGGCACTATGGCTTGAGCTCAAGCAGCTATCTTGTGCCATGAGGTGGAAGACATGTATTAGGATGGTGATGCTGGGTTACGGGAAGCCAAGACTCTGATCAGCCACCAGCTGCCATGCCGGCTCTGGATTCCCTAACCAAGCTTTTCCAAGGCAGGGAAATCAAACTATTCTATTTAAGCCATTGCTGTTTTGGGGTTTTGGTCACTTGCAGCTGAACTTCTCTTAACTAATATGGTCTGTCTGACTCCATAGCACATTGTTTTAACCACTTCCTTTAGAAAGCGGCTTACCTTCATCATCCTTCCAAGACCTCAGGACATTGTGACAAAGCCCGTGGCACAGTGTCTGGCTCAGACTGAATGCTCAATAAAAGGCTAACTAGCCACTGTTCTCATTGCTCTAGCTACTGCTGCTGCTATGTGCAAACATGTGCCCCCTGAGAGTTTTGTTTAGCAATCCAGAGTGACTGCATCAAGTTGTTGGGCGGGCAAGACAGTTTTCATTAAGCCCAAAATGCTCACCCTGTCTGGCATCTGAAAGGAGGACCCTGATTTCGGCTCCAGAAAGAGTCCTCAAACTCTTTGTACCAATTGTGTATTTATGCCAGAGTCTTACTTAGGCGTGATGGAATTAGGCTATAAAGAGGGAGAATTTTTTCAGCTCAGCAACCCCAGTGGAAGGGTGGCCGGAAGCGGGGAAACGTGACCTCACTGGGCCACATTTTAAGGACGCCCAAGGAGAGGGACATGCCAGGCAGATGGACGCTAACTTTCTGAGCTTGCAGGAAAATGAACCCAAAGGTCTCTCGGAAAACTCTTTTGCAAAAACCAGATTTGCATATAAATAATAGACATGTCAGAACATATGATGTCTGAATTTTGGTATTTATCCTAAGAGCTGAATGTACAGTCTGTAATAATTTTCTCAAATTCTAGACAAGCTCCCACAGATTCTGTCCTCAGCACCGGCTTTGGGCAATTAATTAAATTGCCTTTTTCTTTCCCAAAGTGGTGACTGCTGATTAAGAATTGCCCTTTCCACCCCGCTCACTTTGGTGGCCCTTTCTCTGCCTGGCTGCAGCTCATCAAGTCTCTGCTAGAGAACACAAGACAGACAGACGCGGAGAGGCTTTCTCGGCTCCCAGATGGTGTACAGTTTGAACAGTGAAAGCTCAAGGAAACATTTCCCTGGAAGGAGAGGTGAGGAAAGGCAAGCAGGAAAACTGAAAGATCAGAGTGAGGAATCAGAAACAGAGAGAGTAAGAAGTTCAAGTCCCCTTTCAGAGGTCCACTGCCCTTGCCTTGCCTTCTAGGGAATTCTGCTGACAGAGGTCCAGAAGCACTTCAGAACGCCCTGATGAGAACCCAGCAGGAGGAAGACCCACAGACAGAGCAAGTGCTTTGTCTTACGGTTTCCTGGGCACCAACACCAGCAGACATTTCTGCCACCAGCTCGAAATATGAGTTGCTGGTCTTTGTTCCCAGCTCCCTGAATTTAAATTACATCACCAAGGAAGAACCTTCCCGAAGGAAATGAATCTCTGCAGATACTGATCCCTCGCAATGGACTTCAAATTGTAATAAAAATATAACTCGAATGTTAAAGGTGAATCTGAATTAAGGATCCTATCACCTGTGTCGCTTCACACCACAATAAAAAAAAAAAAAAAAAAACTTATTTCACTGCCAACAGCAAGTCTCCTGCGACACCTCTTTGAAAACCAACTATTTTTGAAAGCGAAGTTAGAAAAACACATGTGCTCTAGGGTATAAAGAAAGCTGCACTGTGTATAAAATGTAATACTGAGAGGTAGATCTTACTATATTGACATTATAAAAACCGGGGAGCAATGGGAAATAATATTTTTACAAAGGTGGCAAACATAAATGCCAAACCTGCAGGCACATTTATAGACCCTGTCACGCATTGTGGCATTTCACCACCAGGGTGCTAAAAAGAGCTGGGCAAGGAGGCCCCCCGTGGTGCCACCCGAGGCACACAAACCGCTGTCAGAGCGCCTCTGCGGGTCGGGCACCGGGGCTGCCTGCGCACGAAGGGTGCTGGAGGAGAGTTTGTGTGAGACGCGAGCTCAGGAAGAGTGGGAATAAAGTTGTGCCAGAAAGCCAGGCTTTGGCCCTGGGGCTCCTCCTCTGAGCGCCTACAGAGCCACGAGCCTTTCCACCAGTTCAGTGCTGACTCGGGCTCGGATTTTTTTTTTTTTTAATTGACGTCAAATTCACATAGCATAAGATTCACTATTTTGAAGCGTGCGGTTCAGCGGCATCAAGCACACTGGCAATGTTGCGAAACCATCAGCATTACCTAGTTCCAAAACAGTTTCATCACCCCCAGAGAAACCCGTCCCTGCCTGTCATGTTCGCCCCCTCCCCCTCCCCAGCCCTGGCAACCACCCATCTGCCTTCTGTCTCTGAATTTACTTATACTGGAGACTTCATAGGAATGGAATTGTAGAATACGTGACCTTTTGCGTCTGGCTTCTTTAATCAGCATCACTTGTTTGAGGTCATCCATGCTGTAGCATGTGTCGGTACCTCATTCCCCTTTATGAGTGAATGATGTCCCGTGGTATGGAGAGACCACATTTATTTATCCATTCTTCAGGGGAGGGACATTTGTTTGCTTCCACCTTTTAGCTCTTCCAATTATTTAATGCAGCTTTGTTCTCTCTCTGGCAGAGCAGAGGGGGTTAGTTCCACATAAGCCCACCAAGCTTCATTTGTTGAATGAATAAATAAAGAGAGGGTGCTCAAGGGGACAGATTGAACGCCTTTCGGGCATTTATTCCACCCCCCGCCCCACTGTGTAACAATCGTAACAGTTGGGGAATTTCCTCTTACACCATCTTCCAGGATAGACTCAGATGTGATTGAGCCAGGAGTTGGCAAACTTTTTCTGTAAAAGCTCAGCTAGGACATATTTTGAGCTTTGTAGGCAATACAGTCTCTGTTTACTGTCTCAATTTTGCAGTCATACACAATATGTAAACAAATGGCTATGGCCATGTTTCAAAAAAACTATTTACAAAAGCAGAGGCAGGCTGGATTTGGTTGATGGGCCATGGTTTGTCAACCCTTAGTCTAAACTAATTGCATCTTCTCAGCCACAGTGATTGGTTCCAGTGGTCAGGTGACCTAATTGATCCAACCAGAGTGAAGCCCAGAACTTTTTGCTCAGTGGTTTGTTTTTTTTTTGGACACTGGAGTGTGGGTTTGTAAGGCCTGAAATACCTACAGCCGTTTTATTGACATGAGGAAAGCCAGCCAGGGATACAGAAAACCCAAGGAGGAGGGAAGCATTGAGAAGATCAAGAGAACATGACCAGAGTCTTGATCAAGCCATGCCTGAAGTCCCCTCTTTAGCTGGACTTTCACTGCCTAACGTGTATATTTTGCCCTTACACATTTATTACTTGTTTCTCTCCCCATTATGAGGATTTTGTTAATTGCTATATTCCTAAAGCTTAGCACTTTTTAAGTGCTTAGCAAAAATTTGCCAGATGAATGAATGCTTGGAGATTTTCAGATCTCTCCTGAAGCAGAGGGTGAAGAGAGGGGGGAGTGAGCCAGAACAGCTCACACTCCGCTGTGAATCCACCAGGCGGGTACTCTCCACGTGCTGGGACCGGGCTGGGGGCTTGCTGGTGGTGCCGCCCCGCCACAGCAGAGCCTTCTTCAGAACGGACGTGCAGCAGGGGCCAAGTCTGTGATCCAACCTGTGACCTCATTCACAAGAGCCTTCGGACTCGGGCTCAGGATAAAGCAGCCCCGGGGAGCAGCACCCACCTGAGAGGTGGTTTCGTTCATACGGGCAGGTGGTAATCAATGCTGGGCAGAAACTGGCTCCTGTCTCCAGGGCAAAAACGGTACCAGGTCCGGAGAGCAGACGGTGCCTACAGTCCGATGGACCTGGGGTCAAGCCCTAGCTCCATGGGGCTACAGTTTTTTCCTCCTCTGGCCTGGAGTATAAGGTGGGTCTGTTCACCCCTACCTCTTCGGAGGGCAGTACCATCAAGGGCAGACGCGGTGGCAGGGATGAACACCGTCCCTGTCAACCCCCTGCACCCCCATGAGCTTGCCAGCACAGAAGGACCAGTTCGCCCCGTTGTGGCCTGACTCTATCGGGCATCCCCTCTGCCCCCTCTTTGTAGACCAGTTCCAGGTACTGGGCCAGGGTCACCAAGTCGATGGCAACAGCCCGCCTCGCGCTCAGGTATGGTAGCAGCACGCGTTCCTCCTTAGCCCTGCGACTGGCTAGCTTCATTCTCGCAGTTGAGGACAGAACGCAATGCAGGGCTTTCACTTAGGTGCTTCCCAAGCAGGCAGGCAGCTGTCAATGCCGGACAAGCACACAGGCCCGGCCAGAGCAGAGGCCCCGTGCTGTCCAGGGATACCCAGACCCAGCTGGGTGATGGAAGCAGCAAAAATAAATTCATAATCAAATAAATAAATAAAGAGTTGTATTCTTGCTATTCATACTTCTGCAATTTGAGACATTTCTGCACTGAGGTGGCCAGGGTGCTGTGAATAAACAAGACCCACGGGAGCCTTTGGGTGACCTTGAAATATTTATTCGGCTTCCCCATTAGCGTTTTAAAAGCCAAGGACTCACGGGCTCTCGGTCCTAGGCAGGCAGGCCCCCTGGTAGGGCTGCTCCCGAAGGAAGGGCCCACTTAGGACAGCAGAAGGTGGGCCCTGCCCTCAGCCCCCCAACTCCTTCCTCCCAGGGCCCTCTCCCCTGGACCCTGTCTCTGCTGACAAAGGGGGGCTTGGAGAAAGCTGGTCCTATCGAGATATTTGCCTTAATCAGTGGAAAGACCATGATGGTGTGAAACATCAGACACTCAAATTCACAAACAAACCCAAGTCTCACGACTCTTGCCCGGAACTGGGGCCCCCGTATTTATCACCATCCTCCGGTGTGGGTAACCACGGGTTCCCTACCTGGAGGAGCTGGGGCTGTGAACTGGGGCCAGGCCTGTGCGGGGAGCGGGGAAGACGCATCATGACGTTGGAGCTCCTCGGCAGACCCGCCTGTCCCTACAGGGCACAGCCCCTGCGGCTGGCTTCTTCCCTTCTTCGCCAACACACTTATTTACCTGCATCCACCTCAGACCCCCAGTGGCAACCAGGGAGCGCCCAAGGCCAGGTTGCCGTAGCAACAGTTACTCTTTGAAACAGGATTTTGCTTCCGCTGGGTGAGGTGACCCAGCGCCCTGTCAGAGTCAGTGGGCTGTGGTCGACGGTGGGTGGGGGGCAGTGGGGTGGCCAAGGACCGGGCTGAGTGACCCCTTGTCAGCTGCTTGGAGGCTGAGGACAATGGCCCTGCTTGCACGGGTGTCTTCTCTGACTGTGCCCCAAAGTGCCCCTTCTCACAGAAGGTCTCCTCGGCTCTCTCAGCACCCCCAGTGGAAATGACCCAGGCCACAGACTCATTAGACCTCTGCTTCTAGAATCTTCCAGAACCTTCTAGTAACACACAGCTCTACCAAGGAGCCCCTCCCTGAAAGCACACTGCTGAAAACACAGGATGCAGGGGGGAAAGGAAACCGTGTTGCATCTCTGGTTCACGCAGCTGGGCTGGCGGCTACCTGCCCGTTATTTAGCATGACTGTGGGCCGGTGGGTGGGCCCAGGGAATGCCCCTCCCTTCCTAGGGTCCTCCATTGCCTCCTTCTTTTTTTTTTCTTTAATACATATTTACAGGCATACCTTTTTTTTTTTTTGGCTGCGTTGGGTCTTTGTTGCTGCACGCGGGCTTTCCCTAGTTGCGGCGAGCGGGGGCTACTCTTTGTTGCGATGGGCGGGCTTCTCATTCCGGTGGCTTCTCTCGTTGCAGAGCATGGGCTCTAGGCGTGCGGGCTTCAGTAGTTGCGGCTCGCGGGCTCAGTAGTCATGGCACACGGGCTTAGTTGCTCTGCAGCAATGTGAGATCTTCCCGGACCAGGGATCAAACCTGTGTCCCCTGCGTTGGCAGGTGGATTCTTAACCACTGCGCCACCAGGGAAGTCCAGGAGCCTCCTTCTTAACCTAGGAGCCATTCCACCGATACGTGCAGAGCTTCTGTCCCGGGGAATGCCCGAAGACTTCTCGAACCTTCCCACCTCCACCCAAGTGAGGCTGAGATGGAGCAAATTGCTTCTGTGTTCAGGAGAAGCAGGTACTCAGGGTTTTCTTGCTGTTGTCAGTAGCCCCTTCCATCTCTCTATACCTGCAGCCTCTGCCGGCTCCTTTCCTGTTTGCCCCAGGATCGCAACAATTCCCTTTTATGTGGAATGTGAAAGTTCTTCCATTTCCAGTTTGAGGCTATTACTCTGATTTCCCCTCTCTCAGCAGTCCGCGAATTTTCTAATATGGAGAAAACAAGGTGCTGTTATGTGCGCGCGTGTGCACACACACACACACACACACACTCACAACTTGGCCCAGCCCTGAGTGGTGGTATTGAATAACGGCTCTATTAGAATTGCATCTCCGAGGGGGAGCAAGGAGTTTGGACAGGGCGCACCCTTGCTGTCTGCGCTGAGGTGGGCGGTTTTCCCTCAGGGACCCAGCTGCTTCCTGGGCAATTTGTCAGTGCCACGTGCTAACCCGAGGCTGCGGTTGACAGCGCCGGCCGAGAGGCAGGCTCGGGCCATCTCTCTGGAAGGGGTCACCGGTCGGGACCCCTTCCCGCTCTTCTGGACTTTGCCAAGCTCAGATCAGCCAGTCACCCTTGTTCATCCCATCTGTGGGAGTATTCTTTATTACCCCAGGAAACTGAGGCTGTCCAATGGTGAGGCAGGAATAAATCATGGTTCTCAGCTAAATGGAGTAGTGCGGATCTGCCTTTTCTCAGCAGTGCAAATCATGAAGGTTCCATGGGCTGAGGACGATGAAATGAGCCACCACACTACTGATGGGGTATTTGTACAACTCTATGAGTTATGTTTCAAAACCAGGCTCTATTAAAGATGCAGAACCCTTTTCAGAAGCAAAAAGACTAATACTGCTCTCCAAATAATTTATAAGTTTCCCCACGAGGCAGACAAGCAAAGTTGTCTGGAAGCAGGCAATCGTTGTTTGGGGTAGGGGGCGAGGAGGACTGAATCCACAGACGATCAAATCCTGCCCTTGTCTACTTACACCGCAGCTTTGCCGGTGGTCTTCAAGCCCAGCGATTTTGCCCCCCACCCCTGCCAGGAACACTTGGCAAAGGCTGGAGACACTCTTGGTTGCCAGGACTTGGTGGGGGAGGTAGAGATGCTCCAGCGGGTGGAGGCCAGGTACGCTGCTGACCACCCTTCGGTGCACAGACGGCCTCCGCTGCAAAGACTCGTCCAGCCCCAAAGGTTGACGGTGTCAGGGGTGAGAAAGTCTAGACTAAAAGTCCCTGTTGCATTTCCTCCTGCTGGCTATGCGGGGGTGTGCAGGGAGCCAGCCAGGACCTTTGGCGTGTCCACGTGGGACACAGGCTGATTACGAAGCCCTGGAGCCATCAAGGGCACTGCAGAACCACCATGCGAGCCCAGGGCCACTTCAGTGGCGTCTTGCCGCCTTGGAACACGAGGTGCAGCCACTGAAAACTGGAAGCCGTGCAGGGTGGTGGCTAAGACGCGTGGCTCTGGACAGCTGCTCTGGGTTCAGATCTTGGCCCGGCTGTCGATTGGCTGTGCAACCTGAAGCCGCTTGTTTAATCCCCCTGAGCTTCACTCCCATGCCAGGGAGGTGATAAGCACGCACCTGCCTTATAGGGCTGCTGCGGGTGATGAATGAGCTCATACATGCAAAGCGCTTACGAGAGTGCTGGCAGCTTGGCGCTCAATGAATGTAGGCTGTTATCATTATTAACACGGATGACGATGAAGTTGATTGAGAAACACACTGAGAATTCCTGTTTAAGGCCAAGTAAGAAAGTGAGACACCAAATCATGTGTCTGTTATGCCTGCAACTGCCCGGCAATGAGCCTGCTGTAGACCCAGCCCAGGAAGGATGTGCATGGCTGCTAGGGGATGGGCCAGGCTGTAGACTTCTGGATAGTTGTCTTTGGAAAAAGAACTTAAATGCTAGTTAAATAAATAAAATCACATACCGTAAACACACCACATTGGAATCTTCACCGAAAAAATCACCATCATTTTCAGTCTTAGAAGGAGTTTTACCTGGATTTGTGTTTATTGGCATAAAGTGGGTCTGGGCTCCCCCCTATGGAGCCTGCAGTGGCCTCATCAATACTGGAAGGGAATGCGGCTACAGAAGCAGGGGAGAGGCCAGTGCAGGGCAGGAACCGGCCCTGGCGGTGCTGAAAGATTCAGGGCTGTAGGAGGAATTCCAGATGGGAGGGAGCTGTGGCACCAGACCACACCACCAGCAGCAGAAACTTGAGGGACAGGTCAGAGCAGGGGGCCCCCAGTAAAGAAGAGAGGTTCCTGGTCAGCTCAGGACTTCCCCAGGTTGGCAGCTCAGGTCTGGTTGAGATGCGGAAACAACCCAGTGGATTCCAGGAGGCTCTCGACCATGTCGCCACTGGCTGGTTGTATGACTGCAAAAGGCACAAAACCTTCCTGGATCTTAGGTGCCACCAGATGCCAGGACCCCACCTCCCACCCCAGGTGTGACAGTCGCAAGGTCTCCAGTCCTTGCCAAATGTCCCAGGGGGCAAAATCCCCTGCAGCTCCCTCCCCCGCAGTGGCGAACCGCTGAACTAGCTGGTCTACAGGATTTCTTCAGCTGTCAAATTCAAACACCCCGGAAACAGATTCACGTTTCCAATGCATTTTAAAGATGCGAGCAGACTTCTGCAGGTAACTGCTTTACTGCCAACAGAAGCAGGGCCTGTTCCTAGAGAATCTTGGGCTATTATCAGCCATAGAAACAATCGAGCAGATGTGGTGAGGATGCCCAAGAGACACTAAAGGACAGAGAGGTGCAAAACACAGAGTGGGACAGAGTGCGGTACCCCAGGACTCAGAGCAAAGAAAACCGAGTTAGGCGGTGAGGATGATACGGATGGTGAAGATGCACGTGAGCATCGGAAAACATTGTCGATGAAACGTAAGAATGGAAAACTGGCATCATTTCTCTACTGATATATTAATTTATGCGGCACACGATTGAAAACACACGAGTAAACACATTAATAAACAGCAAGAGGCCCAACGAGGCTGTGTGAAGGCCCTTCCCCCCACCCCGCTCTTCTCTCTCACTTAGCCATGAGTTAATCCTTGCACAATAACACGTGTCTATAATGAAC
Source organism: Balaenoptera physalus (assembly GCF_965194825.1). Classification (NCBI taxonomy): domain Eukaryota; kingdom Metazoa; phylum Chordata; class Mammalia; order Artiodactyla; family Balaenopteridae; genus Balaenoptera; species Balaenoptera physalus. The sequence continues at coordinate 190,989,934 of NC_138882.1, forward strand.
AGTCTGTGGGACGTGAAATGTTAAAAGCGTTTCCCGTAATGTGTGTCTTTCCTCGAATCCGACCTGGATCATAATGGGTTATTTTCCTCCATTTCTGGATACGCGTGTTTCTGATGCATATTTTAAAACCCTTGGGTTCAAATGTACCTTATTACATTTTAAAGTCTTTGGATTGTAGCGGAAAAATGTTCTGCGCTATAAAACATAGAGCGTAGTTGAGGTTTGATGGGTTTGCTTCTATTTTCTACCCCACAAAACGCTTTCTAAATGCCATTAAAATTTAGCATACACCATAATAACCAAGCTGCATTTGTTCCATGTGTAAGTCAATTGGCTTCTGAGTTTTATTTCTTTCATATACATCAGACCCAATAAAGTTGCTGCTGCAGCCAGAGGTGAGGAAGACGCCATTCTTGTGTAGACCAAGCCCTGCCGTCCCCACAGAGGGCTGGGTGGGTTTCAGAGAAGCTGCAGCTTCCAGGGGATGGGATGGGCGTGGGAGCGGGGCTTGTCCCTGCTGGGAGCCGTAGGAGAAGGGAGAACATGAAGAAGTGAGGGTGGTCTTGGGGAGGCCCCCCACTTCTCACGCATGGCATCTGGGACGTGGCAGAGGGAGCGCTCATCAGGAGTTCCGAGTTCACGTCTCAACGCTGTGCTGCCCCTGGCCACCCAGGCAACCGTAAACGTAGGGCTGGGATCAGCCGCACCCGAATGCCATCCTGGCTCGCAACCCAGATCAGCGTGACAAATGGGTGTCCTCCCTCTGCTTCTGCACCCCGGGGTTGAGGGTCCAGTTCAGACCTTTCGCACCAAGGTCACCAACCTACCTCCTCTGGGTCCCTGTGATGAGGTTGGAGGAGGGGCAGGAAGCAACTTGCCCGACCTGGGACTTGGCCAAGCCTCCTTGGGCACCTGTGCCTCCAAACTTTCTCTCCTCTAGTCTTGGGAAACATGTCAGGTTTGACGGCCCCCCCACCCCGCCTACAAACTAGAGGCAGAGGCAGAGGAGGAGAGGTATGGTGCATCAAATGCAGCGTGACAGCTGTGGTGTGATGAGAGGTCAGGAGATGCAGTGGCTGTGGCCTGGGCTTTGCGGTGGGACAGCGGGGCTCAAACCCAGGCTGTGCAGATGACCAGCTGGGCAACTGCGGGCAGGAATTCATCTCACTTCACTTCCATTCAGTCATCAAACAAGAGCGCATGGAGCGCCTGCCATGGGCTAGTACAGGGTCGGCGCTGAGCTATGGCAGCATTCCAGAAGAAATGGAGTGGTGGCTACTGGGGAGGGTAGGTGACGAACAAAGACAGTACAGGTGACAAGTGCTACCCCAGGAGCAGATGGAGCCCGTGTCCTAGTGGAGGGCGGGGTCTGGGAAAGCTTCACCACCGGCAACCTCAATTTGCTCATCCATCAAATGGGCATATGGGGCTGCTTTATGGGCCGGCTGTCTGGACCCAATGAGACCATGGGTACCAAGCGTCTGCTCAGGGTCTGGGTCAGAGTGAGGCTCAGGGAACGGGGTCTATTGCAGTGTTAGGTCCAAGGCTGTACGCGCAGGCCACCTGTCCTCCTTGTGATGTTCCGGCGGGTCGGGGAGAGAGCAGGAGAATGCAGAGTGCCACAGACCTCCCAGCGTTTCTCCATCGGGGCCCCTCACCCCCTGCCCAGAGCCAGACGGACGGTGCAGAGCCGGTGTCAGCATCGGGGCAGTCGGCTGGACCTGCTGAGCTGGGCCTCGCGAAAGGAATATGCAGCCGCCCTAATGTGTTATGACAGGAAGGAAGTACAAATAAACATAATAAATCTGGCGGCGTGGTCATTATGATGGAGAGTCTGGAGGGAAGCTGGGGACGGGGGTCAGTCGGGTCTCCTTTATGTCAAGGGAGCTTACAGCCAGCTCTTCCGTTTTACCTGGGGCTCTGTTCTTTACAGCAAATTGGACCTTTCGCTCTGAAAGAAATAATTACTCTCCTAGGAGAAGAGCGCTGGCCGTGAATGCTGATATGACATACAATGTCACCTTGCCAGTCAAAAGAGTTCCAACTCCTCAGCTTGGGTCCTGGCCAGCAAACCGTTTCTTTCTCATAATGGAGGTCACCTCTCTATAGAATTTGTTGATGATCTCCAAAATGACAAGGAAGAAAGCTCCTGTCAGCAGGATTTTTTTTTTTTAAGAGGAAAGAATAGCGCAGAGATGAAGGTGGCCGGCAGCATGGGGTGAGGAGAAGGGAAGGGGCCCAGAGACGGAGCCAGAGGTCAGGTTTTGCGGAACCAGAAGGAAGACAGCTGTGAGTTTCCATCCCAAATTAACTCAGGGACCAGTGACCCAGACGGATGGGCCGTATCAGAAATAGGGCGCTGCCCCTTGCCCAGCTCAGAGATGGGGGCTGCCCAGCTGGCTGTCCTGTATCAACGCAGGAGGCTGGCGCTGGTGCCTCCAGCTGGTGGTCCGAAGGCCTTCACTGTAGATGCAAATGCTTAGATGCCGACTTGCCAGGGGAAATAAAAATATCCACGGCCACGCCCCTGAAGACACATCAGTGGGGGGGGGGGGGTATTGTTGAATGTTATCATTAGCTCCCAGCAGGAGGAGAGAGCATCGGCTTCACCTGCTGCAAGTTGCCTGCGGAGCAGGGAAACCTTGGCCTTGGTGCTTGTAAATAATTCCACCTGCTGAGGGTCCACACAGGAATTCTAGCTGCATGCGCACCCAACCAGTGCCCACGTGGGGCCTCAGAGCTATTCTGAGCTTTCGCCCAGGCAGACCCCGGCCTTGGAGGAGTAGTCCCTGGGGAGGAAGGGGCTGCTTCCCGCACCAGCCGAGGTCAGGCAGCTCCTTCCTCCAGAGTAATCCCCAGCTGACCTGGCGGGGATGGGGGGGGGTGTTCTTTACCCCAGGCTGCATCGCTACGACTGCGTATCCACGTGGAAACATACCTCAAGGCTTAGATCCGTGGAGTTAGCCAAGAACAAATGGAAGCAATGAAGGAAGGTAGGCATTGGAATTGACTGGTCAGGATGTCCTCGGCCTGGGGACCCAGATGTACCGAAAACTTCACTTCTGCCCTTAACAAGTCCTAAGGCCACCTCCCTCCCCAAACCCACTCTGCTTTCTGGGTGCTGGTGTTAATCCCGCTGTCCATCAGACAAACACCACATGCCGGTAGCCGGGCTGTGTCCACCTGGGTCATGGTGAGCAAGCAGAGGCCGGAGGGGAAAGGTCACCAGGAGCTAAGCATTTGATGGAGGCTTGTGAGCCCTGTGGGGCCTGGATGACCTCCCAGGTCTGAGACTCCGACCCAGGAAGCAGGATGGCTTTGCAGAAGTGGAAGCAATCCACGGGGAAGAGGAGAAATTTTCCCAGGGGTGGCACTTTCCACTGTTCCCCTGTCCCGGGGCCTGACCTCCCTCCAGGAGGCTGAGCCAGCTTCCCTGGGCTCATCAATCCGTGGAAAGGCCAAATTCTGGACTATAGGACCAGCTTTCCCAGAACTGTCTTCCTGGCAAATGATCCCAGGGCTGGCCAAACCAGTGACAAAGGGAACTGCCATTTGGGCCAGAAGTGCAGTGAGAATTTATGTTTACTCTTAGCATATGACAAGAATCTTATGGAACAACCAAGCCAGAGGGAGAAAGGGGACCATCCTCACGAAACAGGGGTACCGGAAGGGGACCCGGCATCCCAGCCCAGGCAGGGCTGCTCTCTCTACCAGCCTACCCTGGCGAGGACATACCCTGGCACGAGGACCCGGGAGAGAGGCTTCACAGCACATTTAGAATTTTAGAAGCATAAAAAAAAAATTGAAAGGTCTGAAATTATTTTTTTAATATGAGCAGGAGGTTTTAATCACAACAGGAGAGAGGAATTCCTTTCAGGTAATAGCCTAGTAATAGCACTTCCTAAAGTAATGAGATTTCAGTATTCAACAATAAAATGTGATCTATTCAGGATTCGAGGAAATAAAACTCTAGAGATAATTTTTAGGATGATTTTCAGATGCCTGAATTGGTGTTACAGGTTCAGGCCATTAAGCCCACCTCGGGGAAGGGCAGCCAAGCGCATGATGCTAGAAAGGCCTCTTCATAGAGGCTGGAAGACCGCCTCACTGAGGGCCTCCTTCCCCGAGACCTCTGGGGGCCACGGCCCTGGGGTCAGTCCTCACAGGGCCTCAAGGCCAAGTGTGAAGCCGGCTGGACGTCACAGCTGCTCCCCGAGAAGGTCGCCCTTTGGGATGGCTATTAGTCTTTCATCATCAGCCAGACCCAGACCACAGGCCATCCACTCTAGAACCAACCACCACCACTGCCACCCCTGACCTGCCTAATCGGACAGGTCACGGTTGACAGGTGGCTCACTCGCCCATTCATTCATTCCACACACACATATTGAGCCTCTGCTTTTGTGCCCAGGACTCTGACAGATGCTGGAAGTACCATGGGCAATGTTTCCACTGGGCTTATCCAAGCGCCCCAGACAGGCGGCCTCATCTTTGCGGTCTCAGCGCACGACCCAGAGGGACACCCTTCTCCCATGCTCCCCAGAACATCCTAATCATCTTTGTGTCCCACTTCAAGGCCGTCCTCGGGGAAGACTTTCCTCACTCTCCCTCCACCATAGCTGACAGAGTCCCCTCCCCTTCCCCGTCACAGCACATATCGGAGCTGGGAGGTCACCGTGGGCTCTTTGGTTTAACAGGCATTGCCCCCGAGGGCAGGGACCCGTGTCTGCCTTGCTCTCCGTGGTGTCCCCAGGATGCCACAGAGCACCTGCATACAGCTGGCCCTTAATAAACATTTATTTACAAACTAATGAAGTGAACCTAGAGCCATCCCATAATGGAGAGCTCTGGATACGGAGGACAGAGTTCAAGATGCAAGTGGAAAAACTGCTAGACCCCACGTGTGACCTTGAGAAAGGCCCTTGGCTTTTCTGAACCCAGTTCCTCTCTGCAAACTGACGGGGCTGGGCTAGACAAATATCTTGGATTTTTTTTCTGATTTTAAACTTCAGTGACTTTACAGTTCTGTGGCTCTCCTCTGGGTGCTGACCATAGGTGTCTGGACCCTTGTGATGCTCTGGCTTGCTGTCCCTTGGAGGGGGGCAGGCAAGACATAAAATCTTTAGCAGAGGGCCTTTCTTCAGAAGCCCCTTCAAGAGACACCCACACCTGGCTGGCTGGCCACAGGGCTGCCACACTCCAGACACACAGAGTTCCTGCTGGGGTCAGTACAGCTCTATCACTGCCTTGAGGAGACAGACAAGAGACCTCCTCCTCCCCACTCTGGGAGGCCCCCAAATAGACCTGCCATCACTGAGCCTAAATCCTCCTAAGGTCCCAGAGACAAGCAATGTCCGACATCACCCGTCGTGTGGAAATATTACTCACTGGCAGGAACCAAACCAGCTGGTCGGCAAACTGCGTATCCTGCAGGCCGGGAGTTGGCATAAAAGAAAGGATTAAGTGAAGTCCGACTGATGGACGATGTTCTACAAAAGGTCACCCCCCAGATCATCCCTCCATTCATTATTTATTAACAAGCCCCGAGACATGAGCATTACATCAAACGTCCAGTGTGGGGAAAATGATAAAGTAATATTTTATAGCTGGAGGCCTCTTAAAGGTGTTAACAAAAAGCTTACAAAGTGATTTCAATGTGTTACAAAATAATTTAGTAAGAATTCACTGTAGCCGAACATTAGAAAAGATATTAATCACCAAGTGAGATGGAGGTAAGAAAAACAGCGCACCCACGTCCATGAGTAATACAATGACTGAACACCACGTCCGTGGTGATCTAGCACTCGGGTCAGACAAGGGCACGGTACCTCCTACCCACAGCTCACACATTTCCCACTTGGCGTGTGTCTACATTAAAAATTTTTTCCCAAATCCTCCAACGTCTATACAGAGCTTGCCTCATCTGAGTGGGTGGTGAAAATAGTCATGTTTCTCTGGTCATGTTCTAACAATTGTCTTTGCCCCGAGGACCCCAATTCACCAACTCTACCCAAGTCCACCAACTCTACCCAAGTCCACTAACTCCACCCAAGTCCACTAACTCCACCCAAGTCCACCAACTCCACCCACACTCACCAACTCCACCCAGGCCACCAACTGTAAAAGAAAGGCTAAGACAGAATAACGTGTAAGTTCCAAAATCAGGTAACTGGAATGTAATGCAGGTCGGGGACATGTTCTATGGCTTTGTGAGTACATCGAGTCATTTGGGAATAGCTGTGACTATTTGCAAATGGGCCACCTGGCCCTGCCCAAATACAGAGAAAAGTTTCGTGGTTGGTTTTCTAAGACAGATGGATTGTGACCTATTTGTTTTAGGAATATTAAACTCTTAGAGGGTGGATATCAGGGATTCTTCCTCAAAGAGGAGTCAGGGCAGAGGGCAGACAGACCAGGCCACTGGGAATCAATTCAGAGACGCAGACATTCATAAAAGGGGATGGAGAATCAAAGATGGTTCACATGCATGGACCCTGCCCGGAGGAATGAGAGGGGACAACTCCCACCAAGGGAGTTTTCACCCTGAACTCCTTCAACTAGCAGCAAGTCCTCTGTTGCATAAGAAATTGATTGTGATGTATGAAAGTTTAATGTGCCCCAACCTTCCAGGTTAATATTTATTGCATGAAATGAGATTCACCTTGACTTTTTAAAAAGTCAAGCTGGGGAAAAGTCATTTAGGTGACTGGATACATCGGACCTGTATATTCTGGTTCCTTCTACGCAGTAAACAATAGGAATCACAAAAGTCCTTGAAAGAAGAGGACTCATTTCCCCAGGGGTCCCAGGTCTGCAGCCTTCCCTTTCGGCCTAGCCCGCTCCGACTCCCACCCACCAGGTGTCAGCCAGAAGGCCACCTCCCCGGGGAAGCTTTTCCTGACTGCCCCGTCCTGCCCTGCAGTTCTCTGCTTGACTTTTTTTTTTTTTTTAATTTTTATGTTGTATTGGAGTATAGTTGATTAACAATGTTGTGTTAGTTTCAGGTGTACAGCAAATTGATCCAGTTATACATATACACGTATCTATTCTTTTTCAAATTCTTTTCCCATTTAGGTTATTACAGAACATTGAGCAGAGCTCCCTCTGCTTGACTTTAAGTTCCATGAACCTGGGGGCCAAATCTGCCCTGTTCCCCTTTATATCCCAGTACTGGTGATGGGCGTGGCCCAAGTTAGGAGCTCAGGAGATACTTTTTGAGCAAATGAATGAGCGTATATTCAGAGAGAACCGTGGTACCCACCCCTTTCCATCAACCCTAAGGTGGCAGTTGGTTACGATGAGGGATCACAAATTCCAAATAAACACCGCATCCCTCCTATTTTCTGTCAAAGGCAACGCCTGGGCCAGGCTGGCAGGCAGCACCTGCAGAACCAAACCGAGCTTCTATTACTAAATCTTCCCGTGAGCCATATCCCTTTCCAAGGAAGAAGCATCCAGAACGATGCCCTAACAGCCACAGGCCTGCTTTCCAGGGGCAAGTCCCATTAACAATGGCTGGTGTCCCAGAGCCCAGAGACCTCAGCCGAGTGCGGACAGATTTATGTGCTGCAGAAAATCACTCTATTAAGTTCAGCAGTAAACTCCCTTCAACCAAGCCGTGCTGCGCCCTGACTGCCAAGTGGCTGCAGATGGATCCAGGGGAGAAAAGGTGGCAGATGTGGCAGGAGGGAGGTGGCCCCTGGCTTTCTTCTCTCGCTGCAAACCCCTGCACCTGTGTCGGCCAGCACTGACCAACCACAGTGCCAGGCTGGGTGAGGACGTGGCTAAGGGGGCTGGAGAGAGAGGAACAGCTTCAAGGGGCATGTGGTCTGGGGGGACACGCACAAAGTCCGTGAGCATTTACCGTGTTCCCAGAACAGGGTGCGTGTACAGAGACTTGGCGTTGGTTATTTCACTGGACCCCAGATCAGCCTTCAAAAGTGGGTGGTCATACTGTCTACAAACAGGAAACTGAGCTTTGGAGAACCGAAGTCATTGGATGGAGGTCATTCGCTGGTCAACAGTAGACCTGAGATTTGAACCAAGGTTTAGGCGGCCTGTCTTCTCGGCCCCACACGCCACTGCCTCAGCACGGGGGTCCCGTCGGACACATCCTTAGTGGCAGGACGTTCACCTCTGAGATACTCTTTGGCAGGAGGTTCACCTTCTGAACCCCCCGCTTTGGTGAATCCCAGCTTCCATGCGAATAGGTTGCATCTCTCCTTTCTTAGCTGTTATGAATTGAACTGCATCCCTCCTAAAATTCGTATGTGAAAGCCCTAACCCCGGTATCTCAGAATGTGATCTTATTTGGAGAGAGGGTCTTTACGGTGTTAATCAAGTTAAAATGAAGTCGTTAGGGTGGGCCCTCATCCCATATGACCAGTGTCCGTATAAACAGGGGAAATTTGGACACAGACACGCACACCAGAAGAACACCACGTAAAGACGAAGGCAGAAGTGGGGATGATGCATCTCCAAGGCAAGGAACGCCTAGGACTGCCAGCAAAGCCCCAGAAGATGGGAGACGGTCATGGACCAGATTCGCCCTCAAAGACCCTAGAAGAAACAAACCATGCCAACACCTCCATCCTGGGCTTCCAGACTCCGGAGCTGTGAGAGGACAGATTTCTGTTGTTTAAGCTGTCCAGTCTGCGGTGCTCTGCTATAGCAGCCCCAGCACACTAATACACGAGCTCTGAAAAATCCCACCCAGAGCCTGGTGCAGAAGAAGGCAGGTGTTTTATCTTCTCTGCTCTCTTCCCTTTCAGAGTTTCTACTCCAAGAACACAGCTGGAGCCCCTACACCAGCTCTAAAGAGACACTTGGGCAGGGCCCACGGGTCCATCTGCAGACCACCACACCTCTGCAAATTACAGTGATCAACAATGTTTCTTGCCACAGAAGAGCTAAAAACTGACTGCAAAAGGAGAGCAGGGGAGAGAGAAATGAACTCGAAGTAAAGGCTGCAGGAGGAGGTGAACTTCGTGCTGAAAGATGAGGATGGCTCTGAGACTCACAGGGAAAACTAACTGCAAAAGGAGAGCAGGGGAGAGAGAAATGAACTCGAAGTAACGGCTGCAGGAGGAGGTGAACTTCGTGCTGAAAGATGAGGATGGTTCTGAGACTCACAGGGGCTGGCGGATGGGCTGCCTGAGTCCACCTCCTCCTGGTGGGTTGGGTCCACCGTGAGGAGCACGGAGGGGGCCAAGAGAGAAGCGGGGGCTCTCCGGCCTCTTCCAGAGGCCAGCAATTGTCCTCCCTGTCCTGGGATTGGGGCCATCAGCTCTTCCGTGAATGCTGGGACCCACTGCCACCCCCGCCCCGCCAGCGTGCCCTTCTTAGGGGACAGGGATGAGGAAAGGCTGGCCATTCTCTGAGCCCTGGTGTCCCCAGCGTCTCATTGGAAAGGGGTCACCTGGTCCCCACCACTGAGAACAGGGCTGTACAGATGGAGCCAACGAGCTCTCAGCCAGCACCCCTCCGGCACGTGGCTAGCCTGTTCCACCCCAGGCTCTGCAGCAGGGTGAGCCTCCCAGAACTTTCTAGAAGGGAGGTTCCCACTCCCCTGTGTGCCTTCTGGGATGCTGAAGGGGGAGACTTTACAGCGAAAGCCTCTGGGCTGCAGGTCTGGGGGGTCCGCAGCCCCTCCGTCTCTTTCCTGGCTGTCAGTGCCCATCAGAGGCGAGGAGACAAGGCCGGGCGACCTGCCAGTCCATGAACAACGCGATTCACAGCGAGGAGCCCCATTAACAAGACCCCGAGGCCTCGTTTGGTCTGGAAAGAGCACTACTTCCCCTATCGTGAGGCTACTGGGGCACACAAAGGTGGCTGGCTGACACGAGAAGGAGGCTGCAAGTCACTTCCCCTTGAAGGGGGAGGAAGGAAAATATATCTATATTTAGCACCTAAGATTTATTTCTGCATGAGGTAGCCAAGTCTGGAGAGGTGAGCCCGAGTGCGGTGATGAAGGAGAAGCAGAGGCAAAGGGCAGGGGCACGGCTCTGGGGCTCAGAAGGACCACATGGGCCCCTGGAAGAAAAATCCAACTCTGCACCCTAAGCAGCCTGTGTAAGCGATGGGTACCTGAGCGTGACTACACCAATAAAAAATACAAACAGTGTAAAAAGTCATCAAGCGGAGATGAGTTCATTACTAATTATGAGAAGCTTGACATGCTCCGACTCCTCGTAAAATAAATGAAGTCCATTTTTAATATCTGCTTCCATGACTCCTAGATAATAGGCAAATTTACTTCAAGGTCACATCTCATTTATCAAGTCAAGGTTTTTAGCTGCAGATTCAGAAAAGCAACGGGAGATCCCACCTCCTCCACTGGAGAACAAAAAACACCAGGACGTGTACTTTCTAGTTCCCCGGGACCACTGCTCACAGCTTTCCCATCACCCCTTTATTGGCGAAGAGAGGGACTCAGAGGAGCCTGGAAAAGGGGACGTTTTCTGCGTCCTTTCGTCTTTCAAAGACCTGGGCTTGGACCTTCCTTTTGAAAATGAGCCCACGATCCCCTTATCGCCCCAGCACACAAACAGCATAACCCAGAAAACCCCGGGCCCTGTCTGCAGCCATCCAAAGGGTCACCGAGGATGAGCATAGCCTTCCAGGGATGAGGATGGTCTCCCACCACCCAAGGTGGGCAGGAGGCCTGGGGGCGGGACACCTGCTTAGACACTATGTGGAATCCCACCCAGGGATTTCCCCAAATCAGAGGGAGCCTCTGCATTGCAAGGTCCAGGAGCAAGAACTCACCAGATCCTAGGAAGCAGGACATGAATTTCAAGCAGGGAAGGGACGGAAGGAGAGGAGCCCTGTGGCTGGAACGAGGCAGGACCACGGGCCGGCCCCCCACGCAGACCAGCTGGCAGCTGTGACCCACGGCAGCGGCATGGAGCACAGGCCACTGTCCTCCAAACTGAAGTGTGAGTCTCGGTTCACCCATCAAGAGGAGCCGCCAGTGGAGGTGGTATAGAGACCCCACCCCCGCCCCGTGAAGCTACTGCTCAATAATAACATTTACCTTTGTTGAGCAAGTTCTAGGTGCTGGGTGTTTTACGTTGAATCCTCAAGCCAAGTCTGGAGGCAGGTTTGCTTATTGTTCCCATTTTCCGGGTGTGGAAACCAAGGGGTGGACGTATTAAGTAACCGGCCCAAAGTCACTGAGCTAATAGGCAGCAGAGTTGGAATTCAAATGCACACCCGCATGGCTCTAACCTGTGCTTCACCCCTGTGCTATTTCAGGGAGGGAGTGAGGGATGGAGAGAGGGAGAGAGGGCAGAACAAAGGGAGAAACAAAGAAGGAAGAAAAGAACGACTAAAAAGAAAGAAGAAGAAGAAGATGAAAAGAAGAGAAAAGGAAAGGAAAAGAAAAGAAAAGGAAAGGAAAGGAAAGGAAAGGAAAGGAAAGGAAAGGAAAGGAAAGGAAAGGAAAGGAAAGGAAAGGAAAGAAAAGGAAAGGAAAGGAAAGAAAAGAAAATGAAAGGAAAGGAAAGGAAAGAAAAAAGAAAAGAAAAGAAAAGAAAGGAAAAGAAAAAGAAAGCCCCACATCTGTGTACACATGATGACTGTGGCAGTGGAGACGGGCAGGTTTCCAGCCAAGGTTCCTGCCCGAAGAAGCTAGAAGGGCAGGAAGAAGCAGTAGAGGGACAGCCAGGATGAGACAGCACCAATGGGAGAATCGTCACCTCCCACCAAAAACAACTTTTTTCGACATTCAGAAACAATAAGCTAAGAAATAATAAAATATTTAATATTCAAATTCCCTTCCTTGGACTTCAAAATGCTCTAAGGTTGACTGTATTAAACCGATAAACTTTAACTCACTGTATCTAAATTCAACAAAAGTGCAAAGAGCCAGTTGTGTTTTCTCAGCCCCAAGGCAGGCTTCCCTACCCTCGGGCAGGCCCAGCTCTGAGCAGCATTCAAGCCAGGATTGCCCCGGGACCCCCGTCCACCCACCGCCAGGCACACACAGCCCCCGACCTCAGAGCAGCCCAACATCCTCTTCCGCCCGACTGGGTACTGTTTCATAACATGTCACTGGATCTCAGTCCCCTAGACACAGGTGCACAAGGACCCACCACTAGATGAAGCCCATGTCCTTTGAAGTGGGATTTCCCAAGATGGTGTGCATCATTCTCTTTATGCAGACTGGCTGCTTGGCCAACAACAATGGCCACGGGGAACGTAATAACAAGAGCCACAGTTCCTGAGCGCTTCCCATATGCCAGGCACCGTGCTACCTACTGCACGTGCACCTCACTCCATCCTCACAATTTCCGACCCGTTCCTCACTTGGGAGTCAGAGTAATCTTTTAAAACTACAAATGAATGACAGTCCCCTGTTTAAGAATAACAAAAAACAACCAACCAACCAACCAAAAACCCTTCTATGGCTTTCCAGAGCCCTTTGGAAAAACAGTGAGATCTTTAGCACCACGTGGATGGTCCTGCATAACGCCATCCCTCCCAGCCTCGGCACTGCCCCTCTCAGTTTTGTTAAATGGAAGAATGACTGAACATCCCTGAGGTGGGAATCATTATCCCCACTTTATAAACAAGGAAACGGAGGCCTAGAGAGGTTAAGCGACTGGCTCAAGGTTGCCCAACTGGGAGGGGCAATTTCAGGACTTGAGATCCTAGCGTCTGGGCAACTTAGTTCCTCTCCCTAGCAGCTCCCCCTCCACCAGGTCACTCCCTCCTTCTCACCAGAAGCTCTGGATGGCCCCTCGGGCACCAGGAGCTGAAGGAACAAGGCTTAAGAAGGGAGCCTGGATCTTGGGTTCTCGGGAAACGCTCTCGCTGCAGTGTTAGGGAAGAAAGGAAAGCGAAGGGGGTGAATCCATGGACGCAATCACCCCTCCCTGGCTGGATGCGCCATGACACTGGACAACATCACAGGGCCCTTGGTTTTATCTCAAACCCCCTGTGAGCCAAAAATCCCACCAAAGCCCCAGTAGGGTCAGGACTGCCGTTGGCGGGATGATCGGCCAGGTTGAGGACCCGAGGTGCACCTGACTTCGACAGGCTTGTTCCTTTGGGTTGGGGTGTTCTTACAGGACTGGGGGATGCCCAGAGCCCCCAGGGGAACTCTGAAGAGGTGGGCAGTTCCCGGGGCCTCTGTGGAGGCTTCGGGCTGGGGCACGTGCGCCCCGCACCTGAGCGCTTACTCACTGGGAAGTTTTCCAGCCTAGACCTGAGCTTTGGCTGATGCTGTTTTCGCTCCATCCTAAATCAGCCACACTGGGTGATCCTGAGTGAGACCTGCCTCTCGAAACCTGTGTTCCCAGGGTCTCCGAGCCTCTTCTACCTCGAGATGCACATGAAGCCTACAGGTGGTTTGAGGGGATTAGGAAAAGTGCAGGAGTGACTTCTCCTCCTCTTCCTCGAACCCCTAATTCTAGGTGAAGTGGGGAGCCCTAAACCCATGGGCTACCAGCAGGCTGCCTGTCCCTGGGGGTCCCTGCAGCCTGCCAGGACTCAGCTCTGCAGGTACCCAGGCCGCCCCGTTCCCAGTGGTTGCTTTTATAGGGAAATAGTAGAATGTTGGTTTAGAACAAGAGTTGGAGAAATAAATTGGAGGGTTATCGGCACAGAGGTAGCATTTGGTACCTAATATGTGTCAGGCACGGTGCTAACAATGGGGAACAGATGGCAAAACTGTGAGAGGTTAGGTAACTTGACCAAGGTCACACCATGACCCAGGCTGACCACCTAGGTTCCTGACCACTGACTTCTCTGTGTCATCCCCTTCACCTGGTGGTCAAGGGTGGTGGCCTCTGAGTGTCTGATCCAGTGTCTGAACCCACAGATGCTCCATAAACATCTGCCGCCCTCTTGACTACTGCATCTGTCTCTGGGGGTGGATGGGGGTCTCTCTGGACCTCGCTGTCTGTACCTTGGCGGGATGGCTTGCTTGGAGGGGAAAGAGATTTTCACACCAGTTTCTTGGCATTTTCTCTCAAGATAGGGCCTTGCCAAGAGTCAGGGGTCCAGCCAGGGAAGGACGGGGCTTCTGACGGATCCACAGGTGTGACACTTGGAAGGGTGCCCCTCCAAGTTGGACCCCAGGGAAGGCCCACACCGAGGCCTCACCCAGAAGGTCCACCTGCCCTCCCAGGGCTGCACAGGAGCTGGCCTGCTGGACCAAGAGGCCCAGAAAACACTTGGCTCATTATGGCTGACGAATCCCTTTCCTGGGAAAGGGACCCCTGGCCGATGGCCACGGAGTCTCTGTGGAGAGGAAATCAGCCAGGACAGACACCTTCCGACACAGACACCACACACGACCCCTGAAGCTCAGAATCATCACCACCTTGGCCACTCTGTCCCCATTAATGACCCAACAAGATGTTAACCTCCTGGGGGCTTTTGAGTGGACACCAGGACAAAAAAACCTGGTGATGTCCATGGTACATCTGTTTTTTGGAGTCCACAGCCTGAAGAATCTTCTCATTTATCCTTTTTAGGAGTTGTCAAGGTCTCTTAGATGACAAAAGTAATGTCCTCTCCCTCGGAAGCAACTAGGAAGCCCAGGTTGGCAGTAATTGGAGGAAAAAATCAACGCCGAGTGCGGTGACCACTGACACCTTTTCCTTCCACTCTCTCCTCTGCTTCTGCCTCTTCTGATCTTCCGCATCTTTCTCTCCCCTCCTTCCTGCTCTTCCTTCTTCCTTTCCCTTCCCTCGTCATCTTCCTCCCCTCTCTCCCAGAACCCGGCGATCCTTGGAGGGGGAACCAGCCCACTTATTTCATCAGCGTCGACTTCTGTCTTGGCTGCCCTAGACCTGACACTTTCCTGATGGTTTCAATTTTCTGCTCTTCGCTTCCCTGCTTTATAGCAGTAGTATTAAAAGCGGGAGCACATCACTTTGTTCTCTTTTGTATAAAAACTCCTCTCTCACTTGTGTACTCTCAGTGCACTGCCTTCCCCGTGGTCGGAGTCTCATGATTCAGTAGTAATATTGCTCTGTTTATCCTTGCTATAAATGTCAACCCAAGTAATATACTGCAATCGCAACTTATCCTGCACCTTGGGGACTTATGCACGGCTCCAAATGCACAGTTAAAAGGCTTCCCAGATGACTGTCGCTCCTTGAAGGCCCCGACCGACCCACCCTGGCTGGACTGGTAAGCAGAAGGGGACGATGCCCTGGACAGAAAATGGAATCATTCTCTAGTCTCGGCTTCCAAGTTCATCTCCCCGCCTGGCCTGCCTCCCCGGAAGCCTGGCTCACGGCCCAGCCACAGGGCCCAGCCATTGACCTGCAGACCAGGCAGAGGCCACCGAGATGTCCCTGCTGAAGGAAGGCTTTCCTGGATGGCGGGACTGGCTCCCTCTCGGGCGAGTGACCTCTGAGTTTTGTACCAGAACAGTGTCATCCATGTAATCTGCATTTCGGCCAGGTCAGGATCCTGGAGGTATTTCTGGCCTTCGTTCTGCTAGAAGCTTCTACCTGGCTGTTTCCAGCTCCCCAAGCACCTGGCACTAAGATTAGAAAGCAGAACACTTCACCAGCTCTGCACATTCCCCAGATGAAAGTAATTCTTCAGACATCAGGGTCATGCCTGGGAAAAGAGCGAGGCCACTTCCATTCTCTCCGGGAGAAAACGCTCACTTTGGCAGGTGGTCCAATCTTGTCAAGTCCCGGGGTCACGCTGCCCAGCCCCACGAGTCCTGGGTGTCCTAGGACGGTGAGGTCTGTGCCGCCAAAGCACCCACAGGGACTGTGCGGGCCACAGCGGGTGCCCCTGCCCTCCGTGGGCCTGGAGGACCCAAGGAGCAGCCTGTGCTGAGGGTCCAGACAGCACAGCCAAGAGACTCACATCTTCAAATGGCAGTGAATCCCCTCCATCAGCCCAAGAGAAAGCACAGTACCTGGGCAGGCCATGGTGGGACAGAGCCCCAGTCCTAAGAGGTGCCCTATCTTGTGCAATATGAGTCTGTGTGTGTGTGTGTGTGTGTTGCATATGCATATGGACCCACACGTTCACACTTGCACACCCACAGATCCTTAGAATTTCCTTTGTATAACTCCCCTGCTACAATGCTATACCAGCAGTTCAATATGCAGGTAGACGTCCTGAGAGATGGATTTTGGCTCAGTATAAAGAAAAGAAATGAGATTTTTCTGACAGTTGGTACCTCCCAGAACAGGAACAGGCTGCAGCAAGCGAGGAGTAATGAACATCTCATTACAGGAAGTTTCCAGAGGCCAAGCTGCTGGCTTCTTGTGGGTGACGTCACAGAGCCGACGAGACTGCGCTTTGCCCCTCTTAAATCCTCCCCGGAACAAGGGAGGGTGAAAAGAATATGAGATAAAATTTCAGGGCTCCCTCGAACCTGCAATCGTGTGATTGTGTGATTGTGGGTTTGGGTCACTGGAGGGACTCAGGACCCGGGAGGGTCGTGATTGTGTGATTGTGGGTTTGGGTCACTGGAGGGACTCAAGACCCGGGAGGGTAAGGAGGACTGGGTGTGAAACAGCATCACCAATTAGCACCCACTCTGGGCACCTTCCCCGGCTCCAGGCCGCAGGCCGAGCACGGCACCCACAGTTCCCGGGGTGTGTGAGCTGTACTCACTGTGGGGAGACAGGTGGGAGGAGACTGGGTGCCAGGACAGCGTGCGGCAGGGAGCGCCCAGGAGGGAGCTCCCCTCCCAGGAGGCTGGACTGGGCCTTGCCAAGGGCCATGGGTGCAGCCGGGGAGGTGGGGGTGGTTCTGAAGGATCCACAGCTGAGGCACTTGGAAAGGGGTCCCCCCGCCCCTGAGTTAGACCCCAGGGCAGACCCACGCTGAGACCCCACCCACACCCCTCCCACCATAAGGGCCACCTGCCCTCACAAGGTCTTCACAGGAGCTGGCCTGAGTCTGGAAGGCTGAGAAGATATGTGACTCATTATGGCTGACTTTACAGATGAGGTCCAGGTGCTGTTATGGGGTTAATGGTGTCCCCCCAAAAGACGTTGAAGTCCTAACTTCCAGTCCTAACCTGTGAATGTGACCTTATTTGAAAATAGGGTCTTTGCAGATGATCAAGTTAAGATGAGTTCATTAGGGTGGGCCTTAATCCAAGATGACTGGTGTCCTTATAAAAAGGGGGAATTTGGACATGAAGATACACATGGAAAAGATGATGTGAAGACACCAGAACACCATCTGCAAGCCAAGGAGGGCCAAAGGCCACCAGAGGCTGGGGAGGGCCTGGAGCAGACACTCCCCCACAGCCCTCAGAAGGAACCAACCCCACCGACCCTTTGATTCAGACTTCTGGCCTCCAGGACTGTGAGACAATAAATTCCTGTTGTTTTAGCCACCCAATTTGTGGTGCTTTGCTAGGGCAGCCCCAGGAAACTAAAACAAGAACCAACATTACAAGCACCCCAATCTGATTCTGTCAACTTTGTTTAGTTTACAGGAAGGGAAACCAAGGCATCCCAGATGGGATCATGGCTCCATCTCACATTACTCATGAGTCAGTGACAAATGTCATGGGCCTTGGAATTGAAAAGACCTGGGTTCAAATCCCATTCCACCACAGCAAGCCTGTATGACCTTAAGCAAGTTACTTAACCCCTCTGCATTCAAGTTTCAACTTCCGAAAGGATGATAATAATAGGACATCCTACACAGGGCCACAGTGTGGATCACAAAAGAACACATACAGAAAGTTGTAGTACAGTGGCTAGCACATAATAGTTGGCCAACGTTTCAGATTAAGAAAGAATAAATCTATTCTAGTGCCCAGCCAGTGTCTAACTCAAAGTGTGGACACTTGACAGTCTCCCAATCCACAATGACTTAGCCTCTGCAGTGCCCCTGAGCAATGGACCATCTGACTCTCTCCAAACAGAAACTTCCCCAACTCCACCCAAAAGAAGAAGGACCATGTGATATATTGTCCAAACCAGAGTACTTTTGACATGAAAGGGGGGTGATCAACAATTAGGTGGGGTCAACAGACACAGCTGGGAAGTTTGATGCCCCCTAGAAAAAGACAGCTCCATGGAGAATCTCACTTGCTCAGAAAAGGCTGCCACCAGGCCCATGGGAATTTGGTGCATGTTATGGGCTAAACTGAGTCCCACCCAAGTTTGTATGTTGAAGTCCCAACCTCCAGTACCACACAGAATGGCTGTATTTGGAGACAGGGTCTTTAAAGAGGTGATTAAGGTAAAATGAGTTCACTGGGGGTGGGCCCTTACCCAATACGACAGATGTCCTTATAAGAAGAGGAGTTTCGAGTACCAATGTTTCCTTAGGTTCGTCCCCCAAGGCAATCGAAATAAAAGCGAAAATAAACAAATAAACAAATGGGACCTAATCAAACTTACAAGCTTTTGCACAGCAAAGGAAACCATAAACAAAAGGAAAAGACAATCTATGGACTGGGAGAAAATATTTGCAAATGATGTGACTTTAACTTAAATGATTAAAGTTAACGATTTAAGTTAAATGATTTTAACTTCCAAAATATATAAACAGCTCATACAACTCAACAACCAAAAAACGAACAACCCAATTTAAAAAATGGGCAGAAGACCTAAATAGACATTTCTCCAAAGAAGACATACAGATGGCCAACAGGCCCATGAAAAGATGCTCAACATTGCTAATTATTAGAGAAATGCAAATCAAAACTACAATGGGGTACCATCTCACACCAGTCAGAATGGCCACCATTAAAAAATCTACAAATAAAAAATGCTGGAGACGGTGTGGAGAAAAAGGAACCCTCCTATGTGGTTGGTGGGAATGTAAGTTGGTGTAGCCACTATGGAAAACAGTATAGAGGTTCCTCAAAAAACTAAAACTAGAGTTGCCATATGATCCTGCAATCCCACTCCTGGGCATATATTCAGACAAAACTATAATTCAAAAAGATACATGCACCCCAATATTCATAGCAGCACTATTCACAACAGCCAAGACACGGAAACAACCTAAATGTCCATTGACAGATGAATGGATAAAGAAGATGTGGTACATATATACAATGGAATACTACTCAGCCATAAAAAAGAATGAAATAATGCCATTTGCAGCAACATGGATGGACTTAGAGATTATCATAGTAAGTGAAGTAACTCAGAAAGAGAAAGACAAATACTGTATGATATCACTTATATGTGAAATCTAAAATATGACACAAATGAACTTACCTACAAAACAGAAACAGACTCACAGACATAGAGAACAGACTTGTGGTTGCCAAGGCGGGGGTGGGGGAGGGATGGATTGGGAGTTTGGGGTTAGCAGATGCAAACTATTATACATAGAATGGATAAATGACAAGGTCTTACCATATAGCACAGGGAACTATATTCAATTTCCTGTGATAAACCATAATGGAAAAGAATATATATATATAAATAACGTGAACATATGTTATGCCTGCATGTTATCTACAAATACCCTTTAAATTCACATTATACATCACCCTCAAGCATTGAAAATACCTAATTAAACTTTCAACAAATAGAAAAAAAAAAAAAAGAAGAGGAGATTAGGATACAGACACACAGAGAGGGATGACCATGTGAGGAGACAGGGTGTAGGCAGCCATCTACAAACCAAGGAGAGAGGTCCCACGACACCTTGGATTTATAGTCTCCAGGACTGTGAGAAAATACATTTCTGTTGTGTAAGCCTCCCAGGCTGTGGTGCTTTGTCAGGGCAGCTGCAGCTGACTAATGCAGCCACTCCTGGTGGCCGAGCAGATGGCACGTGTCAGGGGGTCCTGGGATGGAGGGACAGAGAAGACAGGCACGAGATCCCCAGAAAAAGTCTGGAGGTAAACGTCAGGACCAGCGGGCTCATAAGGCAGTAATTAACAGTCACAGGATACTCTTCTCGTTGGATGCTTTGGGATATTGTACGAGTCTCCATTTTGCTGACTTCGGAGAAAGAAATGGCGATAAATAAATGTAAAGCACACTGGTGATGGTGTGAAATGATGCTTCATCTAATTATCACTATTCCGTGGTGTCATTAACACATAATTGAGGAGAATGGCAATGACTTTTATGTTTATGTCACAGCGTGGATTTGCCATCTTAAGCCCACAATCCTGGGACATGATACTCCCCAGGACAGAATCACTTACAGACAAACGATAGGATTATACAACTAGGTAAGAAGAATTGACTCACTGTGGCCGAACTGCAAACAGCATCGTGTTACATAGGAGTCCAGGAAAACCCGAAGAAGACCAGAAAGTCGGGAAATGAGGAGCGGGTAACTTTGATGGGCACCCAGGGTGCTGCTAGAGAATCTTTCCTAATGAGGGTCATGATACAGTGAACGTGGCTCCATCTTTCTTTGAGGCTTAAAGGACAGTGGCATCCCTGGAAGTTGCTGTTCTTAGTCTGAGGGAGACTTGGACTAATGCTAGAACATCCCCCTGTGGTTGCTTTTTTCCAGGTTCCTATTATCTATTTCTCTCTCTTCTCAAACTGGAATAAAACTAAAACTATTTTGGTTAACTGACAATTTGACAATTCCACTTGGTTAGATCCTGGTCCCTTGGAGTTCTCCCATACTCTGTACTCTCGTGGGCATCCTAACCTCCACCAAGTGCCTGGGATGTTCCCGAGGGACAGGAGGAGGTGCACGCTTGGTGCCACGGCCCCATCCTGCTGTTGGGTCAAAGGTGGACACACAACCCCATGACATCCGGTCAGCAGGCCGGCTGGCCACCTGGGCGGATGAGGAAAGATGGGTGCAGCCAATAGGATTTCCTCCCTTAGGGACCAGCCTGGGAAATAGCACAAGGATGAAGTGATTAGCAGCAGATACTGGAGCACAGAAGTTGCTTAGACAGAGGCTGGAAGAGCCGAAATGGGATTATGAGAAATCAAGACAAGATATGAGGAAGAGGACACAGATGTCATGGAGAGAAACACAAGAGAGAACATAGAGGCTGGTTGGCAGTGAAAAGAGAAGCAGGCCAGCCAAGTAAGGCAGATACCAGAGAGACAGCAAGCTGAGCATCACACAGCACAGGCCCCCACCAGCCGCTCCCCGGAGCTGCCCAACCCCTGCTCTTGCCCTGAGGTCTAGCCCTCCACCCCAGCTTATCAAATGCACTCCTCCTCAGGTGGCTGTGTGGATTGAAAAAGATCCATCCACGTCCTAACTCTCAGAACTTGTGACTGTGAGCTTATTTGGGGATAGGGCCCTTGCAGATGTAGTAAGGGGTCCAGATGACGTCATACTGGATTAGGAGGGTCCCTAAATCCAATGAGAATGTCCTTCTGAGGGACAGAAAAGGACACACAGAGGAGTCAAATGAAAACGAAGGCAGAGATTGGGGTGATGCACCTAAAAGTCAAGGATTGCTGGCAGCCGCCAGAAGCCAGGGACAGATTCCCCTTCAAAGTTTCTGGAAGGAACCAACCCTTCCCACACCCTGATTTTGAACTTCTGGCCTCCTGAACTTCGAATGGATAAAGTTCTATTGTTTTAAACCACCCGGTTTGTGGTCATTTGTTAT
The DNA here is from genome assembly GCF_965194825.1 of Balaenoptera physalus. Classification (NCBI taxonomy): domain Eukaryota; kingdom Metazoa; phylum Chordata; class Mammalia; order Artiodactyla; family Balaenopteridae; genus Balaenoptera; species Balaenoptera physalus. Next base: position 191,011,445 of record NC_138882.1, read on the forward strand.
GGAAACTAACACAAGTTGTTCTGAGCCAATCCCAGCTCCTTGCAACCAAAAGGAGAACACTTTAAAAAAAACATAACCAAAGGCCATGCATGACCTGGGGTTTGGTGTGACAGCAGAGGCCTGTGGTGACCTGGCTCCGGATCTACCTGGCCACCACCCACTCTGTGACCTTGGGCGAGTCAGTCCCCTCAACGGAGCTCAGCTTCATTTTAGAACATGAGGGATGAGCCTTGAAGCCCCTACTTGATGGAACAGTCCAGGCCTCCCTGTAGATTTCTATGGAAGAGGCAAAATGGGGACAGGCCAGTGATTAGGGAACAAATCCTGAACTGTTTCTTAGAACCTATGGCCACTGTCCTCTCCGAGGAATGTTACTTACACAGCATGAGGATGAGGCGGCTGAATACTTCCTGCCATAAATAGCTCGGGATCTCAGTATGTGGGATGTTTCTGAGGCCGTCCCCAAACAGCTGAGCAGCTCGGGACAGGTCACTCCGCAGAGACGGAGAACAAACGCGTGGATGTTGTTTGCCTGGTTCACTCTGGGCTCCAGTGCGTGACAGCTGGTGGACGGATTCAGGACACGGGCTCTCAGCGGCCCGGCTTGGTCCCACGGGGTCCCGAGAAAACCTTGGGCTCAGCAGCCCGGCCTCCTAAGGTGAAGGGGTCTGGGTACCTGCTGGAGGTGCCACACACCTTCAGGCAAACAATCAACCCCCTTCAGATGCTAAAGCTCTGAGAGGCTGCCCCCTGCCCAGCCCTGATGCCTGGGAGGACGAGACTTCCCCTGGAAGGGAGCCCACCTCCATTTCAAAGGCCTCCAGCTTAACTTCCCACACTCTTCCTCACAAGTTCATTAAAAAATATTACAAGGTGGGAGAAACGGGGAGATGCTGGTCAAAGGATACAAACTCCCAGTTATAAGATGAGTACGTTTGGGGAATCGAATGTACAGCATGGTGACTATAGTTAATAATATTGGATTGTATACTTGAAATTTGCTAAGAGAGTAGATCTTAAGTTTTCTCATCATAAAAAAAAAAATGGTGACTAGGTGAGGTGTTGCACATGTTAATTAAATTGATTGTGGAAATCATTTCATAATATATATATATATATCAAATCATGTTGTATACCGTAAATATATACCGTATTTATTTGTAAATTATACCTCGATAAAGCTGGAAAGAAATAAGAAATTAAAAAAAACAAAACAGGAGTGTCCTGTGAGGAGCTTCAGAGCTCCCAAGCTGAGGTGTCGGCTCAGCCGTTTCACGAGGAACTCTGATCTGAAGGGCCAGGGGCAAGGCCTCTGCACAGAGCCTCCTATGAGCAAGTGAAACAGACTAAGCACAAAGGGAAAAAAGGTGGATGAGCTAGGCCTGAAATGAGATTGCCAGATTTATGTCCTTTCCAGATGAAATGTGGATCCTCTAGTAACAGGAGTAATGGGCGGTTTCCCTAAATCTGCCCTCAAGCTTTCCTTGATTTATCTGAGTATGGAACACTTCAAAACTGAATAGTGTGAAGAGAGAGGACCTTCAAGATAGTGGAGGAGTAAGGCATGGAGATCACCTTCCTCCCCATAAATACGTCAAAAATACATCTACATGTGGAACAACTCCTACAGAACACCTACTGATCGCTGGCAGAAGACCTCAGACTTCCCAAAAGCTGTGTGGTTGACAAGGTCTTGGTGCTCTGGCTGGCTGTCAGGCTTAAGCCTCTGAGGTGGGAGAGCCGAGTTCAGGACATTGGACCACCAGAGACCTCCCGGCCCCACATAATCTCTCCCAGAGATCTCTGTCTCAATGTTAAGACCCAGCTCCACTCAACGACCAGCAAGCTCCAGTGCTGGACACCCCATGCCAAACAACTAGCAAGACAGGAACACAATACCACCCATCAGCAGGGAGGCTGCCTAAAATCATAATAAATTCACAGACACCCCAAAACACACCACTAGACGTGGTTTTGCCCACCAGAAAGGCAAGATCCAGCCTCATCCACCAGAACGCAGGCACCAGTCCCCTCCACCAGGAAGCCTACACAACCCGCTGAACCAACCTTACCCACTGGGGACAGACACCAAAAACAACAGGAACTACGAACCTGCGGCCTGCAAAAAGGGGACCCCAAACACAGTAAGTTAAGCAAGATGAGAAGACAGAGAAATATGCAGCAGATGAAGGAGCAAGGTAAAACCCCACCAGACCAAACAAATAAAGAGGAAATAGACAGTCTACCTGAAAAAGAATTCAGAGTAATGATAGTAAAGAGGATCCAAAATCTTGGAAATAGAATGGAGAAAATACAAGAAATGTTTAATAAGGACCTAGAAGAACTAAAGAGCAAACAATGATGAAAAACACAATAAATGAAATTAAAAATTCTCTAGAAGGAATCAATAGCAGAATAACTGAGGCAGAAGAACGGATAAGTGACCTGGAAGATAAAATAGTGGAAATAACTACCACAGAGCAGAATAAAGAAAAAAGAATGAAAAGAATTGAGGACAGTCTCAGAGACCTCTGGGACAACATTAAACACACCAACATTCGAATTATAGGGGTCCCAGAAGAAGAAGAGAAAAAGAAAGGGACTGATAAAATATTTGAAGAGATTATAGTGGAAAACTTCCCTAATATGGGAAAGGAAATAGTTAATCAAGTCCAGGAAGCACAGAGAGTCCCACACAGGATAAATCCAAGGAGAAACACGCCAAGACACATGTTAATCAAACTATCAAAAATTAAATACAAAGAAAAAATATTGAAAGCAGCAAGGGAAAAGCAACAAATAACATAAAAGGGAATCCCCATAAGGTTAACAGCTGATCTTTCAGCACAGGCTCTGCAAGTCAGAAGGGAGTGGCAGGACATGTTTAAAGTGATGAAAGGGAAAAACCTACAGCCAAGATTACTCTACCCAGCAAGGATCTCATTCAGATTCGACAGAGAAATTAAACTTTACAGACAAGCAAAAGCTAAGAGAATTCAGCACCACCAAACCAGCTTTACAACAAATGCTAAAGGAACTTCTCTAGGCAGGAAACACAAGAGAAGGAAAAGGCCTACAATAACAAACCCAAAACAATTAAGAAAATGGTAATAGGAACATACATATTGACAATTACCTTAAATGTAAATGGATTAAATGCTCCAACCAAAAGACATAGACTGGCTGAATGGATACAAAAATAAGACCCATACATATGTTGTCTACAAGAGACCCACTTCAGACCTAGGGACACATACAGACTGAAAGTGAGGGGATGGAAAAAGATATTCCATGCAAATGGAAATCAAAAGAAAGCTGGAGTAGCAATTCTCATATCAGACAAAATAGACTTTAAAATAAAGACTATTACAAGAGACAAAGAAGGACACTATATAATGATCAAGGGATCAATCCAAGAAGAAGATATAACAATTGTAAATATTTATGCACCCAACATAGGAGCACCTCAATACATAAGGCAAATGCTAACACACATAAAAGGGGAAATCGACAGTAACACAATCATAGTATGGGACTTTAACACTCCACTTTCACCAATGGACAGATCACTCAAAATGTAAATAAATAAGGAAACACAAGCTTTAAATGATACATTAAACAAGATGGACTTAATTGATATTTATAGGACATTCCATCCAAAAACAACAGAATACACTTTCTTCTTAAGTGCTCATGGAACATTCTCCAGGATAGATCATATCTTGGGTCACAAATCAAGCCTTGGTAAATTTAAGAAAATTGAAATCGTATCAAGTATCTTTTCCAACCACAACACTATGAGACTAGATATCAATTACAGGAAAAAAACTGTAAAAAATACAAACACATGGAGGCTAAACAATACGCTACTAAGTAACCAAGAGATCACTGAAGAAATCAAAGAGGAAATCAAAAAATACCTAGAAACAAATGACAATGAACACACGATGACCCAAAACCAATGGGATGCAGCAAAAGCAGTTCTAAGAGGGAGTTTATAGCAATACAATCCTACCTCAAGAAGCAAGGAAAATCTCAAATAAACAACCTAACCTTACACCTAAAGCAATTAGGGAAAGCAGAACAAAAAAACCTGAAAGTTAGCAGAAGGAAATAAATAAAGATCAGATCAGAAATAAATGAAAAAGAAATGAAGGAAACGATAGCAAAGATCAATAAAACTAAAAGTTGGTTCTTTGAGAAGATAAACAAAATTGATAAACCATTAGCCAGACTCATCAAGAAAAAAAGGGAGAAGACGCAAATCAACAAAATTAGAAATGAAAAGGGAGAAGTAACAACTGACACTGCAGAAATACAAAGGATCATGAGAGATTACTACAAGCAACTATATGCCAATAAAATGGACAACCTGGAAGAAATGGACAAATTCTTAGAAAAGCACAACCTTCCGAGACTGAACCAGGAAGAAATAGAAAAAATAAACAGACCAATCACAAGCACTGAAATTGAAACTGTGATTAAAAACCTTCCAACAAACAAAAGCCCAGGACCAGATGGCTTCACAGGCGAATTCTATCAAACATTTACAGAAGCGCTAACACCTATCCTTCTCAAACTCTTCCAAAATATAGCAGAGGGAGGAACACTCCCAAACTCATTCTACGAGGCCACCATCACCCTGATACCAAAACCAGACAAAGATGTCACAGAAAAAGAAAACTACAGGCCAATATCAGTGATGAACACAGATGTAAAAATCCTCAACAAAATACTGGCAAACAGAATCCAACAGCACATTAAAAGGATCACACACCATGATCAACTGGGGTTTATCCCAGGAATGCAAGGAATATTCAATATACGCAAATCAATCAGCGTGATACACCATATTAACAAATTGAAGGTGAAAAACCATATGATAATCTCAATAGATGCAGAAAAAGCTTTAGACAAAATTCAACACCATTTATGATAAAAAACTCTCCAGAAAGTAGGCATAGAGGGAACTTAACTCAACATAATAAAGGCCATATATGACAAACCCACAGCCAACATCGTTCTCAATGGTGAAAAACTGAAACCATTTCCACTAAGATCAGGAACAAGACACGGTTGTCCACTCTCACCACTATTATTCAACATAGTTTTGGAAGTTTTAGCCAGAGCAATCAGAGAAGAGAAAGAAGTGAAAGGAACGCAAATCGGAAAAGAAGAAGTAAAACTGTCACTGTTTGCAGATGACATGATACTATACATAGAGAATCCTAAAGATGCTACCAGAAAACTACTAGAGCTAATCAGTGAATTTGGTAAAGTAGCAGGGTACAAAATTAATGCACAGAAATCTCTTGCATTCCTATACACTAATGATGAAAAATCTGAAAGTGAAATTAAGAAAACACTCCCATTTACTACTGCAACATAAAGAATAAAATACCTAAGAATAAACCTCCCTAAGGAGACAAAAGACATGTATGCAGAAAACTATAAGACACTGATGAAAGAAATTAAAGATGATACAAACAGATGGAGAGATACACCATGTTCTTGGATTGGAAGTATCAACATTGTGAAAATGACTAGACTACCCAAAGCAATCTACATATTCAGTGCAATCCCTATCAAACTACCAATGGCATTTTTCACAGAAGTAGAACAAAAAATTTCACAATTTGTATGGAAACACAAAAGATCCCGAATAGCTAAAGCAATCTTGAGAAAGGAAAACAGAGCTGGAGGAATCAGGCTTCCTGACTTAGACTATACTACAAAGCTGCAGTAATCAAGAAAGTACGGTACTGGCACAAAAAGAGAAATACAGATCAATGGAACAGGATAGAAAGCCCAGAGATAAACCCATGCACGTATGGTCACCTTATCTTTGATAAAGGAGACAAGAATATAATGGAGAAAACACAGCCTCTTCAATAAGTGGTGCTGGGAAAACTGGACAGCTACATGCAAAAGAAAGAAATTAGAACACTCCCTAACATCATACACAAAAATAAACTCAAAATGGATTAAAGACCTAAATGTAAGGCCAGACACTATACAACTCTTAGAGGAAAACATAGGCAGAACACTCTATGACATAAATCACAGCAAACTCCTTTTTGACCCACCTCCTAGAGAAATGGAAATAAAAACAAAAATAAACAAATGGGACCTAATTAAACTTAAAAGCTTTTGCACAGCAAAGGAAACCACAAACAAGACAAAAAGACAACCCTCAGAATGGGAGAAAATATTTGCAAACGAAGCAACAGACAAAGGATTAATCTCAAAATATACAAGCGGCTCATACAGCTCAATATTAAAAAAACAAACAACCCAATCAAAAAATGGGCAGAAGACCCAAATAGACATTTCTCCAAAGAAGATATACAGATTGCCAACAAACACATGAAAGGATGTTCAACATCACTAATCATTAGAGAAATGCAAATCAAAACTACAATGAGATATCATCTTACACCGGTCAGAATGGCCATCATCAAAAAATCTACAAACAATAAATGCTGGAGAGGGTGTGGAGAAAAGGGAACCCTCCTACACTGTTGGTGGGAATGTAAATTGATACAGCCACTATGGAGAACAGTATGAAGGTTCCTTAAAAAACTAAAAATAGAACTACCATATGACCCAGCAATCCCACTACTGGGCATATACCCTGGGAAAACCATAATTCAAAAAGACACATGCACCCCAATGTTCATTGCAGCACTATTTACAATAGCCAGGACATGGAAGCAATCTAAGTGTCCACTGACAGATGAATGGATAAAGAAGATGTGGCACATATATACAATGGAATATTACTCCGCCATAAAGAGAAACAAAATTGAGTTATTTGTAGTGAGGTGGATGGACTTAGAATCTGTCATACAGAGTGAAGCAAGTCAGAAAGAGAAAAGCAAATACCATATGCTAACACACATATATGGAATCTAAAAAAAAAATTGGTTCTAAAGAACCTAGCGGCAGGACAGCAATAAAGACGCAGATGTAGAGAATGGACTTGAAGACACGGTGAGGGGGAAGGATAAGCTGGGACACAGTGAGAGAGTGGCATGGACATATATACACTACCAAATGTAAAATAGATAGCTAGTGGAAAGCAGCCACATAGCACAGGGAGATCAGCTCGGTACTTTGTGTCCACCTAGGGGGGTGGGATGGGGGGATGGGATAGGGAGGGTGGGAGGGAGACGTAACAGGGAGGAGATATGGGGATATATGTATATATATATAGCTGATTCACTTCGTGATACAGCAGAAACTAACACACCATTATAAAACAGTTATACTCCAATAAAGATGTTTAAAACATAAAATAAAATAAAAGGTGTGAAGAATGAAAAAAAAATACCCCAGATTTTCAAAATAATCCACAATGATTGTTATAATTGCTAAGGGAGGAAATCTTATTGGCTGTGCCCATCTTGTCACATCAGCCCACCTCCTGGGTGGCCAGGCTGGTGATTTTTAAAAATATGGAGGTACGCCATTATCTTTTGAAGTCTACCCAATTAAGAAGCAAGCTCTCAGCTGCTTACATTTAAAGCGAATACTTGGGCTTCTTTTATTCTGGTTTCAATTCCCCAGCATGCGACAGGTCAGCATCATCAAATGCCCACCTCCGTTGTAGATCCGGAGACCATCAGCAAGAGGAGGGCACTGAGAGACTGTCTAGGTCACTGATGGCCCCTCCATTCTAAAGGGAAGTAACCTGAAGATCAGAGAGGGAGAATGACCTGTTCAAGGTCACACAGCAAATCAGAGGCAGAAGAGGGACCAGATCCAGGACTTTGGTGCCCGTTTCTCTTCCTAATTCCCAGTCTCCAAGGTACATGTTCTGACTGTGGAGTAAGAGATCCCCAGGGGCTTTCAAACCCTATCACCATTAACCCCACTAAAAGCCAGCCCCACATTACCCCTGCAACCAGCCCTTCTTCAGTTTCACTCCCAAATGCAATTGCCATCTGGGCTGGTCCCTGGATTCTCTGGTGTTGAGGGATACACCGAGGGGGAGGATCCAACAGAGAACGTTCCTGCACACCTGAAACACCTGCTCAGGATCCAGCAGTCCTGGAGTTTCTCGCTCTCCCCCTGTCTTTCCACGGATGCGATGTGATTCTTCTCAGGTGTTTGGGAGCAGAAGGCAAGTAGGTCAGTTACAATATTTTACCCAGAACAACTGACTGGAGCCCATGCTTAAACAGTCAGCTAGAGACGACAGCTCCCAGGCATTAAGCACTTATCACGTGCCGGACCCCGGACGTAATGAACTGGATTTAATCTTCACAGTGAGGGATGGAGGTCCAAGCAGCTCACTCAGACTGGGCGTGGGTTTGAGCCAAGCAGGCAGATTGGGAGACCTCATGTTTCACCCGGCTGGCCCACCAAAGAGCGAGGGAGATGTGGAAAGTGAGGCATGGGGTTTAAAATCAATGTTCCCATGGGTATGATGGCTATGACGTGGTTTCACCCAAATCACACTGAAAAGCTTCTAAGCACAATAAAAGGGCTCTCAGGATGTTCCCACCATTGCTGATACATCAGAAACAGCACGGCAGATCACGGGGAAGCAGTTAGAAACACTGTTTATCCCCAAAGGGAAAAAACAGAAAGGAAACCAACTCCAGATAGATTCAGAATTAAACCGTTAACATCAAAACCTTGAGCAAAGTTGTGATGGACATCCATCTGACTTTGAGACAGGGAAGGATTTCTTTCTTAAAGAAGATTAAAAAGCGCTAACTGTGAAATAAAATATTGATAAACGTGCCTATATTAAAAGTAAGAACTTCTGTTCATCAAGAGATATCTCAGGGCTTCCCTGGGCTTCCCTGGTGGCGCAGTGGTTGAGAATCTGCCTGCTAATGCAGGGGACATGGGTTCGAGCCCTGGTCTGGGAAGATCCCGCATGCCGCGGAGCAACTAGGCCCGTTAGCCACAACTACTGAGCCTGCGCGTCTGGAGCCTGTGCTCCGCAACGAGAGAGGCCGCGATAGTGAGAGGCCCGCGCACTGCGATGAAGAGTGGCCCCCGCTTGCCGCAACTAGAGAAAGCCCTCGCACAGAAACGAAGACCCAACACAGCCAAAAATAAATTAATTAATTAATTAATTAATTTTAATAAAAAGGATATCTCAAAGAAACAGAAAAGCTAAAACTGGAAAGTAAAAGATATTTGCAGTATATAAAAGGGAGAAAGGGTGAGTATCCATTAAATACGAAGAATTCTTACCACACGAAGGAGACGACCAAGTAGGAAGACGGGCAGAAGACTTGAACGGGAAAGAGGAAAAACACATGGCTGATAATTTTAAGAGGAGATGTCTCACCTTCCTTGAGATCAGGGAAATGCAAGTAAGACCATGGCCAGATCCAGCTGATAGCTACTCCACTGACACCAACTAAGGACCTGACATGGTCTGCAGAGGGTGGAGAGTTTGGGAATCATCTGTGCATTGTGTGTGTATGTGGGTGTAGGCGGGGGTTCTGTCAGATGATGGGATCACTTGGGTTAACTTGTAAGAGATGAGGAGTCGCCTGTCTTATGGGATCTAGTGAAGATAAGCGCTTCTGCTACTCCTCAGAGAGGTGAGATCCAGTTCCTCTGCCCTTGAATCTGGTCTGCCCCCTTGTGACTAGCTTCACCAACACAATGTGATGGGAGTGAGACTCCCATCTGAGTTCTGAGACTTTGGGGTTGACCATAGAAGCCTGCAGCTTTCACCGGGCATCTGGAAAAACTCGCTCGAGGGACGAGGTGAAAAGACCATGTGGAGAGGTCCTGGGCTCCCCAGGGAGAAGAGGGGCCAGGCCAGCCCCAGTGCTGTTCGTAAGAGCAAAAAGCTAGCAACGACTAAATGCCCCTGGGCAGGAGGAAGTGAATTGTGGCAGAGACCCACAGCGGAATATTATACAGCTGTGAAAATGAGTGGGCTCTGGCTACACACACCATAAATGGGTCTCAGTGACATGAGGTTGGAAACCGGGCAAATCTAAACAACGGATTATTTAGGGATACACGTATAAGTGATGACCGGAACAATAGGGAAGGAAATTTAAGCATGAATTCAGGATTGTGACGATCTCTGGGAGATGGAAAGGCAGGGGAGGGATGGAGCCTCCCCCATGGAGCACAAAGGGAGATGCATTCATTGTTATAATGGTTAAGCCAACCCTCAAAACCAAACAATAATAGTATGTCGTGAACTTAGACTATCTAATCCAATTACTCAGTTACTCTAATTCGCCCTGTTTTAAAAGCAAATCCCTCACTGGACAGAACCAGGGCCCTAGTTCTACATGACCACAGGGGGATGGCCAATATGACCCAGGCTGAAGCCTCTAGCTTTAGGTGATGGAGCATGGTGTGTCATCAATCACCCCTAGGCGCCACACACACCACGGTCGAGGAATTCTGAGCCTAGGAAACGTGCCACCGTACAAGGCAGCCTTCCCCCACACACCCCAAACCACTCGGAGTCACCGAGCCTCGTGTTTTATTTCTCAATCGTGTGTCTACCACTTAACACAGAAAGATCTGACTGAGAAAAGATGATTCCTGAAAGGGAAGTCTGGGGTTTTATTATACCTCTGGGCTAGATTGGGCGATCTTTGAAGAAATAAGGTCGTACCCTTTTCATTTCCTATCCACAGGACAATATTTTAGCAGCAGGGTCAGGGAGAAGGAGCCCAGGGCCCAGCCATGTGCTGTGTGGTAGGAGAACCAGCGCCCACAGAGTGCAGGGGTTTCAGGCCCGCAGAGCAGCAAGGAGACCCGAGTCTGACTGATGGTCCCAGGGAACGTGGAAAATCTCTCTCAGAGCACAGGCGTGGGCTGGTGGGAAACCGCCAGAGAGGTGGACAGGCCAGCCGGGGCAGGGAATGCTCAAGCTCCGGTCCGAGATGGCTCAGTCTTCGGCCCCCTGAGTTCCAGTCGAGGCTCTCCAGGGACCTGCAGCAGCACTTGGACAGCATTTTCCCTTTCCTTTCCTTCTCCCCGAATCACCTCCTATTTCCAAGACAGAGGTCGAATTACCTGTTTCCTAAAAAGGCTCCAGCCCCATGTTCTAGAAAGTGCTACAGGACTTTAGGAGTGCGGGAACAATCTTCCGGGTCACCGGGGCCACCTGCTGTGAGCGCCGTGAGTCATTGCTCCCCACCCCAGACCTCAGTGCCCTCCGGCCCACGCCCTCCCCGCAGCCCAAGCCCACTCCCCCAGGCTCAGCGGGTTCCGAGTCAGTTCCCATGCAGGTCATGGGTTAGCAGGGAAAGAACTCGAATCCTGCTGCCCTGACCCCAGGCTGGCTCACCAGGAGCCCCGGAACTGCAAGAGGAGCAGCCAGCTGGGTCGGTGCTGGGAGGGCGGAGGGGCCTTGCCTCCCACCCCAGGAAGCCCACGGGTCCTCCTGGGCTCGGCACCTGCCTCGCTGCCTCTGGACAGGCCATGGAGCCTGGAGGACTCTGAGGTCACCTGGCTGCGGCAGCCTGCCCTCCCTCTGGGCCATCTGAGACCTGCAGCCGCTCCAGAGACGGCCCTGACGTGGCTCAGACAGACGAAGTATCAATATATCGCACGCCCAGTTTCCTGATGAAGGGACCGCTATACGGCCCACTTTCCTCCTCCATAAAAGAGTTGATGACGGCCTATCTCATAGGGTCAGTTAGTGTGAAGATGAGACAAGGTAGGTGACAGCTCCCAGGACAGGGCAAGCACCCGCTCAACCAAGTGCTTCCAGCATCATTCAGCATTGTCGCTCCTGCGATCTGCCCCCCAGCATGAGGACACTGGTGGCTGTGTGGAGGGAGCCCAAAGGACACCCAGGCTGGGTGCTTCCCGGGTGGCCAGCCACACAGCGCCTTCTGAAATTTAATTCTGCCTCCCGCCCGGGCCGTGAACACCGCATCTCATTTCTGCCATGGAGACAAGACAGTCACGATTCTGAGTTCTGGGGAGAAAGAAAGCACTGGACGCTGGCCAACCGGCCGGGCCCAGCCTGTCTGAAGATAACGCACACACAGATGATGTTTACGGCAGAACAATCACGCCGACATTAGGCTGGTGGCAGCCGCGGGAAACCCAGGCTGGCAAACACGTTCATCGTCGCTGGCAGGGGAGCCAGCTCCAAACTGGGCAAATTCGGGGGGAGCAATGGGCGCCCCTAATGAGAGTTCAGCTTATTCTTTGTTACCAGAAACAATCCCCGACCTACTTTGTTTGCTCCTAGATGACAAAGGGAAAGGAAATGTTCTCATTTCACCGGACACGATGACAGCTGCTCCCCACCTCCTGGAGGGGGTCCCGTTCTGCTCAGCACACACGGGCTGGTCACCTGTTTCTGGCGGGGTGGAGGCGAGAGGTGACTTTGCTTCTCTTCCTCACGACCCCTCTCCCCCTCAACAGCCAGACACTCCTCAGCACTGTCTCTGTGTCCTTGGGGACTAGCTCTCTTCCCACTCCAGACCACAGGGCTGCCGAGGGCTCAACACAGCTGACAGGCAGACCTCCACCTGCCCGGGTCCAGGACCCAGAGCTCAGGGGGCAGGCTGGCCCGCAGCCCTATAGGAAAAGTTCCACCTCCAAGACCATTTGGGGTCGAGGAGCTGGCGTCCTGAGAGAGTGTGATAGACTGCTGACAAGGGTGGGCCTCCGTTTGGCCCGAGAAGGAAGGGTTCCCAGGGTGACAAGGACCCCAGCCAATGACCCAGGCCACACCACGCCTTATCTTTATCACAGCATTCACTCCCTGGGTTTATAGACTATGTATGTGATTGTTCATGGCGGGAGCTCCTTGAGAACAGGGAGTGTGCCCTGTTCTTCACTGAAGTCCAGTGGCCTAATTCATAGCCAGGTGCAGAGCAGGACCTGAGAATGTTTGAGAATGAGGCAGTGCAGACAGATGGAGGGATGGATGGGAGAATACACGTATGGATGTATAGATGGATGCACGGATGGAGGCATGGATGCATGGATGGACGGATGGAGAGATGGGCGCATGGATAGATGGATAGATGGATGGATGGAGGGAGGGAGGGATGGATGGATGGATGGATAGATGGATGGATGCACTGATGGATGGATGACAGCTCATTGGTTGCCTGTGGAAGAAAGCAACCATCCAGAAAGGGTTATTCCTGGGCCTTCCCTCAGTCTTGACCTCTCCGCAGAGATATGTCTGTGTGTCTGATAGGGATACTGCTTCATCCTGTTGCCCTGTGGGAATCCAGCTGAAAGAAGCCCTTCACATGCCATCTCCTGGACACAAGTTTAAGGGGGAGAGACAGAACATCCAGCCTCCCTCCAGTCTCATCTTCTTTAAAAGGGAGTCTTTCCAGAGAAGAGAAAAGGGCAGTCTAGAGCAGGGTTGGCAAACTCTGGTCCCTGAGCCAAATCCAGCCTACCCTGTTTTTGTAAATAAAGTTTTATTGGAACACAGCGACATCCGTGTGTTTACAATTCCATGGCTGCTTTTGTGCCATAACAGCGAAGTTGAGGAGTTGCCACAGAGACCATACAGCCTGCAAAGTCTAAAATACTGACTCACTGGCCCTTTGCAGAACAAGTCTGCTGACCACTGGGACAGTATTGTTTGGGTCCCTGGCACTGACTGTGGGACTTGAGTCAGGCCCTGAACATCTGCTTCTCACTCTGTCTGCTGGAAAAAAGACAGAAAATGAGGATGCCTGGAACAGAACAGAGTGAGATGATCAGTATGAAAGGGCTTGGACAAGAGGAAAAACAAAACAGAACTCAGAACGGGCAAATAGAGCAGGCCAGGCTATGGAGGCAGCAGGCCTGGGTTTGCCTCTTAGACCTGCCACTACGGGCAGGACACTCGACCTCTGCAAGATGATGACAGTAATTCCCACCAAAGGTTGCCTTCTCAGACAGGTCTTCCCTGCCAGCTGTTCGGAAATGGTCCATCCCCCATCTGGACTCTATCCTTCTTTTTTCAAAAACAAGTTTATTGAGATATAGTTCACTGACCATTCAGTTCACCCCTTTATTTATTTATTTTTAAATAAATTTATCTATTTATTTATTTATTTTTGGCTGTGTTGGGCCTTCGTTGCTGCGCACGGGCTTCTCTCTAGTTGTGGCGAGCGGGGCTACTCTTCGTTGCGGTGTGCGGGCTTCTCATTGCGGTGACTTCCCTTGTTGCGGAGCACGGGCTGTAGGCAGGCGGGCTTCAGTAGTTGTGGCTCGCGGGCTCTAGAGCACAGGCTCAGTAGTTGTGGCGCACGGGCTTAGTTGCTGCATGGCATGTGGGATCTTCCTGGACCAGGGCTTGAACCCGTGTCCCCTGCATTGGCAGGTGGATTCTTAACCACTGCGCCACCAGGGAAGCCCCCAATTCACCCATTTAAAACACACAATTCAGTGATTTTGGTTTATTCATAGCCTTGTGCAACCATCAGCAAAATACATTTTAGAATACTTTAAAATTATGTTTAAAATTGTGATAGAATACACCTAATGTGAAACGCGCCCTCTTGCCCATTTTAAGTGTGCCGTCCACTGGCGCTACGTGTACTGTCCACTGGCGCTATGTGTGCCATCCACTGGCGCTACATGTGCCGTCCACTGGCATTATGTGTGCCGTCCACTGGCGCTAAGTGTGCCATCCACTAGCACTAAGTGTGCCGTCCACTGGCGTTACGTGTGCCATCCACTGGCGCTAAGTACAGTCACGTTGTTTGCAACCATCACCACCACGGCCCCATCTGTTTGTTCTACTTTTTTTTTCCACGTGGTACTTACATCTACCCCAAAATAAACAATATATTTATTGTTTATGGGGTGCCTTTGCCGTGGAAACCCCATGAGGGCAGGCCTTGGTCTGGTCCACTATCCCCGCCACTTGGAATAGCGTTAGGGACCTGGCAGGTGCTCAGTAAAGATCCACATAAATGAATGAACGATGGGTCAGCGTATCGAGCGCATCAATGCGCACACGGCGTACCTTACGTAAAGGCTTAGGGATGTGTCTGGCGCACGGTCCACACTCACATAAAGGCATCCAGTTCCGGACCCACCAATCGCACCAGTGCCTTCGTGCCGCATCCCTGGCCCCTGTGAGCAGCCTTCATCCCTCGTTACCTGGAGTGAATGTATACGTAGTGTGGCCGTTTGCATACAGTTGTTCCACAGGAGGGGGGGTGCTCTTGTATTTTCTCTCCCGAGTCCTTCCTTCTGGGCCCTACAGAGGGCTGGCGGCTGGGAGGGTCGCGAAGCAGGAGGGTCAGGAGCAGAGCCCCCAGAACTCTGGAGGAGGGGTGACACGTCATCCCTGTACTCGTCAGGGTTCTCCAGAGAAACAGAACTAACAAAATACATAATATATAGAGAGAGGGATTTCTTTTAAGGAACTGGCTCGCGTGGTCATGGCGGCTGACAAGCCCAAGATCTGCAGGGCAGGCTGGCAGCTCCGGTGAGACTCGCCGTTGCAGTCTTGGGTCGGAACCCCTCGGGGCAGCAGCCTGGAAACGCAGGCAGGGCTCATGCACTGCCCTCTGGAGGAAGAGTTGCTTCTTCTCTAGGAAATCTCAGGCTTTTTCTTAAGACCCTCAACTGGCTGGAGGAGGCCCACCCACATTCTACTTCCCTCAGAGTCTGTCGGTTTCAATGGTAATCACATTTACAAAATACCTTCACGGCAACTGGTGTTTGACCGAAACCTGGGAGCCACAGCCTCGCCAAGTTGACACACAAAACGAGCCATCACAATCCCAACTGCATGCGTCCTGTCCCCTCCTTCAAGCCCTTTTTACCCCTTGTAAAGGAAGAGGGCCATGTGGCGGTCTGAGTGGACTCCCGGTAAAGGCGGCAGAGAGGACACAGGCCCTCGGTGCCCATCCCTGTCACCAGGCCACAGGCGGCGGTCAACCGGCTCTAGTCCAGGCCTCCGGGAACTGCCGTGTGACTGTGGACTTGCCAACAGACTGCTCAATAATCTGTCATAGTCTGTGTAAACAACCACCCGGAGAGCCAAAGCCTTAGAAACTGTATTCAAGTTATGAATTGGCTGCTGCTCTCACGGCCTCAGGAACATAAACCAAACAGAAACATGGGTTCTGGGCCCTGCCACTGCCCTTTTCTCTCTTCCTGGATGGGCCCTGGGAGCTATCACTCGAAGCAAGATGTGAAAGGCGGCTTCTGTTTCCTTGGGACACACGTGGGGACCCAGGAGGACGGATGAGACAAGGGCCTGGCTCCGGGAGCTCCGTGGACCAGGCCCAGCACTGAGCCTGGACAGGACGCTCCCAGCCACCCTGCCTTCCTCGGGACACGAGACGAGGAAATGTGCTCATTCCAGGCCCTCGCCCTGGCTGTGTCCACCTCAGTCTCCCTGCTGGTCACTTTTCAACGGAACTTTCTGCAGCTCTTCACCGTTCCCAAGTACTTTATGGAAGGAGCCCTGTGCCTGTGAATTAATTGGCTTTTTCTGGGTTCACGCGCTCATTCTAACAAGGCTGGTTCCCCCATGCCAGGTATTCAAGCCAGAGCCCCACCAGGCAGCTCTGGGCTGTGTGGATGGCCCAGGCCTCTGCCCTGACACTCACTCACACACACACACACACACACACACACACACACACACACACACACACACACACACACACTCCTGTTCCGGCAGAGCTACCCAACCCCACCTGGGGCTTTACCGGGGACCAGCTGGGCTCACCCGCCTTCCTGGGAACCAAACCACCCACGTATCCCCGCCCAACACCCAGCACAGGTGGGCAGTGGCCAGGCGGACGGTGAGAGTGGCCACTCCAGACGACCAATCCGGGCCTTTGCTGTGTGTCCTTGTGGGACAATGAATGAAGAAATATCACAGGTGCTTAGCAGAGGGCTGCTTCTTGGGCAGGAAGGCCCCGTTATCAGAATCAGTGAGCCAGTGGTTACATTTTAATTAATTTGATAAATAATTATGCCTTTGAGACACCCAATCCGCCTTACATGTGCTCTTTTCCACCACCGAGAGATTAATCTTATTTAGTCACATTTTACTTATTACGCAAACCTGTGCCTGCATCTAAAATACCAAGGTTGCCGAGGTCTTGTTTTCCGCATCGTCTGTGAACACATCTACCTCCCCTGACTGGCAGAATTCCTGCACCCCGAGTCCACCTGGCTGCCTCCCCCCGGACGTACACGTTGTGCGAGCTGTCATCCTCTCTGAATCCAAATCCTGGCTTCTCTCTGCCTCTGTGTGAAAGCCCGGCCTTCGTTCCCTCCCCAGAGCCAGATGTTTATGATTCTCAGGTGCAGGGTCGTCTTTTTATCTAAAGTACCAGGAAGCTTCAAGCTGGAGCCCAGCTCAAGGGCATCGGGCTGGCGCTGAGCAGAGCTGAAAGCACGCAGCTGTTCTGATGGGCGTCTCGGGGACCGTCAGCGTCCCAAGGAACTGACAGGTGGCTGCTGGGTACGCTGTGATTTAACCTACATGTTTACTTTGATAAACACGCCGATAGGAACACGCTGCCTATAAATTTCAGTCCTCGGGAAAAGAAAGAGGCTTCCGTTTCCAAAGATATGGATTCCCAGAATTGCCTGCCTCAGCCCTCAGCTCTGCAGAGCAAACCAGGACTGCACTAAGAGTCTGAGATCTAACTCCCTTCGAACTTACTGGGAACTTTCACAGCAAAAATCAAAACAAAACCCCGGAAGGGTTGCCTCAGGTCTGACTTGTCCCAGCCTCCGTGTCGGTCTCTTGTGTTGTGGGCGACTGATGCCCTTCTCGTCCACGGGGCTCGGGTCCAGTCAAATCATGGCAGGTGCATCTCAGAGCCTGGATTCCATTGAAAAGATGGTTTGTCCTAAAGGGAGCTGTACGAGCTTCAGCAAGCAGATTCATCAGCCTAAATTGTCTGCGGAGTGCAAAATCCAAGCTTCCTCCTAAAACACCCTATGACATGTTCTAGTTAGGAGTGAGCGTCCTGAATTCCAGATGCCAGGTGATAAGAATTACTGATGCATTGCTTTCAAAGCAGTTGGTTTTATGGTTTGGCGGGGCTGGCCCGGAGGTTCTGCTGGGCTTCATTTACATACTGAATGACAGTGGAGGAAAAAGCACTGGGGGGCCTCAGACACGCTTAGCCTCTTCCATCTCTGCTGCCAGTTACAGGTCATTTTAAACTAACATCTGGTGAAAGTACTTTTAAACCGTATCTGTAGCTTTAATTAGGGATCTCCCGGGAATCTCAGGGGAGAAAAAAAAGAGAGACATCCCCAGGGGAAGATTAAGACATTGGCAGTTTCACCGATGCAAAGCCCCAGAAGCTGCTTTGGCCCAATTTTATTATACTGTATGATCCACTGTGATAAGGGGGTCCTTTGTACAAGAGGATCTTAATATTAGCTAGATGCTGGGATAAGCAGAAATTCTGTTTCCACACCCGAAAGAACCTATTGCCTCCAGAAAGTAGCTTCTGTGCCCCAAGATCCAAGAGGGGTTTCCCTTACATAAGCAGCCACAGAAACCAAATCTGTCCCTAAAATGCACCCAAGGAGTTGAGGTCACTTTGGACTCTCTTGCCAAGAGCATGTGCTACAAGGAACCAGTCAAGAGGCTTCTCTGCCCTGCTAGGGAGGTTGATTTTTCCCCCTTTTCAGTAAGGATAATTCTTAAATGGTACCTCATTAAATAAAACAGGTTTTATCTTCCATACTGGCCAATGAGAATTAACATTCTCCTTACACATGTTCATTTCTTTCAGCGATGTTTGAGATCTAAGTTACTATTTTAAAATTCCACAAACTCTCAGGGATGTATATTTTAAACTGAAATAAAAATGGCCTTTCCCCTTCTTTCTACTTGCCTGGCTAAATGGCATGCTTCACTTACATCAGGCTGTAACCCACTGATGAAGAGAGAAGCTGGTGGGCTAAAGAGAAGGCCACCCTGCCGTTTCGCTGTTTCCATCCCCACCTCCTCTCCTGATTTAAAAAAAAAAAAAAATCCTCCATTTCATTGGAATGCCCATTAAAATGTAAACACACAGAAAGGATTTTGAGTAAGCTACAAAAATGCTTTATTCAAGAGACTGCAAAAGGCAAAGCAAATCTAAAGTTGATTTTTAAACCTAGTTCATAGTATGTAAATATGCCGTTTTCTCTGTTCCTAAGAGGTAGGCAGAGAGTCTACGTATTTATTGGAAAATCTGCACTATGGTGTCAGAGGGCTGTCAAGAACCCCTGCAAGGATGCCGGCCTGGCCTTTTCCCTTTACAGGCTGTCTGTCTGAATCAGGCACAAAGAATCTGATGCCTGGGGCTGCCCTCAGCAGGAGCCCCATGCCATTTCTCACTGACACAATATGGGACCTCTGCCTGGAAACCTCCCATGAAAAGGGAATTTCAGAGCAGAAAGAATGGTGTGTTCTATCTGCACCCATTCAGGATGCTTTTTTCCAGGTGTGACCTTGAATGAAGGTGCACCAATGCAATGGCTCAGAGGGCCATCCCCGGGTCTTTTCCTCATTGACAGGAAGGACAAGTGGATTCGACTGGTGCCAATGTCCGCGGCTCGGTAGTTATTGCTGAGAGCCCAGGCTCATGGGGGAAGCTCATCATCCCATTCAGAGTCAAATTCTGACACGCGGTCGCTATCCCTGTCTGAAAACCGCGAAGGGCGCCACCCTCAAGTCTCCTATCGGTTCAGCTCCGGAAAGCTAATTAGCTGTTGGGTGCCCCACTGCTGGGATTAAGGGGGATCCTGTTGCTGGTGCCATTTCGAACAGGCGCAGGAAGAAGTGGTTGAGAAATGAGAGGGGGCAGAGTGTCAAGGTCACAGTACTTGCACCCTCTCGTGGAATCTCCCGGTTCCCTCCAACTCTCCATAGGCTCACGGTCCTCCAAAGGGCTGGCCAAGGAGTCCACTGTAAACTTACAAAACACCGCGTCAGCTTTCCCCATTCATCATGGAATGGTAAGTTCATGTCCCATTCTGTCAAGGGGGCGACAAGCTGCTAATAGATAACGTGTATGCGTGTATCTATGGATTTGTGCATATCTATATAATCTGTGAGTATATTCTTTATTTTTACTGCCTGCTTTGTTCAGACTGCAGACAGCTCTAAGACCATCAGCAGACTCCTAAATTACAGATCAGCTCACCACGTACACTGTGTCACTCATTAGCTACATCATCTCGCAGCTCCACACAACGATAAATTAAGGAACACAATAGCTGCAGGAAAATTAGGTGAATAATTCTCACGTTAAACTAAAAAGTTAGGGTTGTCTTTAGTTTGTTCCAGGCTGCTCCTAAAACAATTCAGTACCATGAACAGACAAGAGACAGGACCCTAAATTCCAGGGGTACCATCCTTCAGAGCAAGTTAGGTGTGGTTTACATTAATAGAACAGGCTCCCACAAACAGACTTGTATTTATATGGAATGTTGTGACAGCTGTCATTTTACATTAGTCAGAGAAATCACACAGGACCAGTGTAAGAATTAAATGTGGCAATTTTTTTTGTTTACCGACAAAACATAATAAAAAGAACACAGCCTCCTGGATGACATTCTGGATGACTTTTTTTCCCTCTGTCCCTGAAGTCATTCATAAAATAAACATGTGTTCCCAGTCCTGGCCGGGCTTCTTTATGAGAGTCTGCTGACAACGAAACAGGAACGATGGGCAGAGAGGGGGCGCCCGAGACCCCAGACCAGCAGCTCCCACGCCAGGCCCTCTCTCTGAGTTCCCATCTGTTGCCCAAACAGCAACCACAAAGCATCATCCCAGCGTCTTCCTTGACCTGTGCAGTGAGGACGGAGTTCCGGGGTTTCAGGAGGGACATTTACAACATAGGGAAAGCCAGTCTTCCTGCACAAATGAGTCGGGGAGAAGCATCTAGACCATGAATCCCAAATAGCTCGCAATGTGCTTCCTTCCTGCTGAAGATCTCCAAAAAGCTCCATGGAACCACGCAAACAAGAAAAGAAGGAGGATTGGGGACGGTAACGCTGCTCGTGTACATTCGGCCTCCCTTGATGGCAACCCGCCCAGTCTGTTGCCAGTGAGAGGGCCAAAGAGGCAGGAGGCCACAGGAGACACTGACCACGGTGTGAGGTCACCTGTGGTCCTGCCGGGTACACGGTCAGTTCCTTCTGGCCGGTTCTCCAGGGGTGTGCCTAGCGCAGAGGTTCTCAAAGCGTGCGTGGCCCGGGCACCCACACTGTCCTCGCAATGTCCCTAAGACGTGATTTGCCTCCAGTGGCCAGCGGTGTTTTCCAGAAGCTGCAGGACACGACGATGAGGTCACTCTCACAGCTCGTGGAAAGTGCAGTGCTGCGTGCTCTTACATTTTAAAATTCCTCCAGTTTTAACTCAATGACAGTGAATATTGATAGAAGTAATACACACATAATCGAAAGCTCTTTGAGATTCTCATTGAATTCAAAGAGTGTGAAGGGGTCCTGAGAGCTGTTTGAGGACCACGGCTGCCATTGGGGGTAGGGGAGCTGGCTGAACCAGCACGGCCAGCGTGGGGGGACCTCACTGAATTTTAACTCTGATCTCATGAGCCAAATACGCTCTGCCTCTCAAGCCCACACCTGCCTCTGGCAGTGCTGGTTGGCGTGACAGGGATGCCACCCCGGCCTGTTCCCCCAGCCCCTGCTTGGCCAGCCTGGTCTGTACAGACAGTTCCTCCATTAAAGAGAGAGAATAAGCATAAGAAAGCCTCTCGGCATGTGATGTTTTTCCCTTATAGCTTAACAGCCAATTAGTATGAGTAAATGTGATTGAATAATTTATACTTTCTACTACATATTCACTCATCCTGAGTAATGTCTTCATTTCAAATTCAGGTGTGTGGGACTGGGGTCGTCTTAAATTTGCAAGGAAAGATCTGATTCAATGAGGCAAAATGCCCAAATCCTGTTGGGGTCACTTTGGCTCACGCAGGTACTACTGGTGTCACCTCTGGTCTCAACTCACGTCTGGGCCCAGAGGATCCTCAGAAGACAGTTCACACTTTACCCCCAAGCCAAGGCAGAGGATGCCAAGGGACTAGGGGAGCTTGGGGTAGGGAAGGGACTGGCCTCTTCTGCAGAGTTAGCTGCACCGCGAGGCCTCCTCCTGCCAGCACAGTCGGAACAAGAGTGCACTGGGGTTTGTTCCTATTACCACTGCCCATGTGGCTGTGTGCTGGCCATTTGCTGTTTTAGATCCTCGGTCACTTCACTTTAAAACGGGGATAATACATCTACTTCTGTGAGCTGCTCTTGAAATTGAGTGCCCCTAAAACTGAGTTCTTCTGCTGAGTTTATGATGAACCTCTCTACCCAAAACTTTACTCTCTTTCTTTTCCTGAACCTGTCCCCCTCAAGATGGAGAAGTATCAAAGAAAATGTGGGATTGAACCCATATACAAGCCCCTGGGTCCCTTTCCTTTGAAGTAAAAGGCTTTTGCTTTAGTATCCCAGACCTCCCCTGAGGCTCTAAATGCTGGCTCAAGAGTTAATGATTAGGTCTAAATATAGGTCTTTAATCCACTTTGAGTTTATTTTTGTGTATGGTGTTAGAGAGCAAGATCTTTTTTGACCCACCTCCTAGAGTAATGAAAATAAAAACAAAAATAAACAAATGGGACCTAATTAAACTTAAAGCTTTTGCACAGCAAAGGAACCATAAACAAGACAAAAAGACAATCCTCAGAATGGGAGAAAATATTTCCAAATGAAGCAACTGACAAGTGATTAATCTCCAAAATATACAAACAGCTTATAGAGCTCAATATCAAAACAAAAACAAAAAAACAAAAAACAAAAACAAAAACAAACAACCCAATCAAAAAATAGGCAGAAGACCTAAATAGACATTTCTCCAAAGAAGACATACAGATGGCCAACAGGCACATTAAAAGATGCTCAACATCACTAATTATTAGAGAAATGCAAATCAAAACTACAATAAGGTATAACCTCACACCAGCCAGAATGGCTGTCATCAAAAAATCTACAAGCAATAAATTCTGGAGAGGGTATGGAGAAAACGGAACCCTCTTGCACTGTTGGGGGGAATATAAATGGATACAGCCCCTATGGAGAACAGTAGGGAGGTTCCTTAAAAAAACTAAAAATAGAGCTACCATATGACTCAGCAATCCCACTACTGGGCATATACCCAGAGAAAACCATAATTCTAAAAGATACATGCACCCCAACATTCATTGCAGCACTATTTACAATAGCCAGGACATGGAAGCAACCTAAATGTCCATCATCAGATAAGAAGATGTGGTACATATATACAATGGAATATTACTCAGCCATAAAAAGGAACAAAATTGTGCCATTTGCAGAGACGTGGATGGATCTAGAGACTGTCATACAGAGTGAAATAAGTCAGAAAGAGAAAAACAAATATCGTATATTAACGTATATATGTGGAATCTAGAAAAATGGTACAGATTAACCTATTTGTGAAGCAGAAATAGAGACACAGATGTAGAGAACAAACGTATGGACACCAAGGGGGAGATGTGGGGGAGTGGGATGAATTGGGAGATTGGGATTTACATATATACACTACTATATATAAAATAGATACCTAATGAGAACCTACTGTATAGCACAGGGAACTTTACTCAATGCTCTGTGGTGACCTAAGTGGGAAGGAAATACAAAAAAGAGGGGATATGTGTATACATATAGCTGATTCACTTCACTGTACAGCAGAAACTGACACAACATTGTAAAGCAAATATACCTCAATTTAAAAAAAGGGGCTTCCCTGGTGGCGCAGTAGTTAATAATCTGTCTGCCAATGCAGGGGACACGGGTTTGAGCCCTGGTCTGGGAGGATCCCACATGCTGCGGAGCAACTAAGCCCGTGAGCCACAACTACTGAGCCTGCGCGTCTGGAGCCTGTGCTCCGGAACGGGAGAGGCCGCGACAGTGAGAGGCCTGCGCACTACGATGAAGAGTGGCCCCCACTCACCACAGCTGGCGAAAGCCCTCGCACAGAAACGAAGACCCAACACAGCCAAAAATAAAATAAATTTTAAAAAAAAAGTTAATGATTAGGAACGTGAAGATGTAGAAATGAAGAATAGCTGTTGGGCGGAGAAATTGGTAACAATTTAGACTATAACTCCACCAAACTCACAGTACTGTAAAAGATATAAAGGCCTGACACACAATCCTAATTTGTTTTTACAGGAAGTAGACCCCCACCAGAAGAAAACTGCTGACTGCAAGCACATAGACCTTAGACTGGCTGAAACCAGCAGGCTGATGATGCTTGAAACTTCACCTTGATGCCAACCCATCCTAGAATTGTGCACAAGCTGATGACACACACTGCAGCCCCATCCCTCACACTGCCTTTAAAACCCCTTCCCTGAAAGCCATAGGGGAGTTCAGGTCTTTTGAGCATGAGCTGCCCATTCTCCTTCTTTGGTGCCTTGCAATAAATGCTGTACTTTCCTTCACCACAATCTGGTGTCAGTGCATTGGCTTTACTGCACATGGGCAAGTGGACCCAAGTTTGGCTCAGTAACACTCTGAGGGGTAGAGGAGATCTCATGAGTAGAGCCTTTGGCCTTGCACTTGACAAACAGTCCACCCAAGGCTCTCTCCTTCTCTTCTTGGCAGGAATGGCCCAAAGCTGATCCTTGTGACCACCAGTCCAATCTCCATGCCTGCTCCCTGCCTAGAAGCCAGAAGAGAAAGGGTGGGGAGGAGGGGAGGGGAGGGCTGGGACACCCCCACCAACAGCCTAAAAACCATTTGTGATTCCTGTTACCTCTGAGCATGGGTCTGGGGGAGGTGGTGGGAGAGACAATTTTTATTACCTATCCTTTTGTACCGTCTGTATTTTTACCAGGTGTGTGTGTATTTTCATAATAAGGTGTGTCTTCATATTGAAATAATCGTCATTAAATGAGATTTCATTCCATCGCCTATTAAAGGGACATTTTTGCAAGCCTTGGCATTATAGAACTTCAGTAGCAATGAATTTGGGGTTATGCATGGAAGAGATGGTGCATCACTTCTGTAATCAAAGGGACCCCCCCATCCCAATACCATCCCACATATATGGGGTGTTTGTTAGACTTTTTCTGGGCGTCTGGTTGTCAGCTTTCAGGGAGGGATGGACCTCTAAGCCCCTTCAGCTCTCAGGTTTGTGATTCTAGAGAGATTAGCCCTGGGAGAAACATGAAGGAGTTTTCCAACTGAGAAAATTAAAGCCTGAGGCAAAACTTTATTGCTAAAAGATGGGACAATTTGGCATCTTAAAGTGGCAAAATTTTAAAAAGCAATCTGAGAATCTTTTGGTTCTAAGTTTGATTTAAAATTTTCAAAGTTCTTTCCACTAATGAAACAGTCTTACAGGCAGGGGAAAAAATGATTAATTATGAACACAACTGCAATGTCCTAATTATTAAAAAACATTAAATTTAATTATTTAGACAATATTTAGTCACAGTTTATGTTCATCTAGGGAAGGAGATTTTAAAACCCCAACATAATTAGAAATTACATTAAGTTATTAATTTAGAGGTCAGGATTTTTTTAAAAAATAAATTTACTTATTTATTTCTTTATTTTTGGCTGCGTTGGGTGTTTGTTGTTGCACGCAGGCTTTCTCTAGTTGTGGCGAGCAGGGGCTACTCTTCGTTGCAGTGAGTGGGCTTCTCATTGCAGTGGTTTCTCTTGTTGCAGAGCACAGGCTCTAGGCACATGGGCTTCAGTAGTTGTGGCGCACGGGCTCAGTACCTGTGGCACACAGGCTTAGTTACTTTGCGGCATATGAGATCTTCCTGGACCAGGGATTGAACCTGTGTCCCCTGCTCTGGCAGGTGGATTCTCAACCACTGCATCACCAGGGAAGTCCCAAGAGTTCAGGATTTTTTTCAAGATGTTAATTCTACCTGTTTGACTTAACACATCTGCAGCTTAGATTATAGGGAAGATAATCACACTCCTTGGATTTTAAGGGCACATTCAGGAAGGATGGAGATGCATTAAGTGGAGTTAAAGCACTTTGATTTTATCTCTGGTGCAACTTTTGGGGCACAAGGTCATAAGAAAAAATCACCAAGCACAA
This sequence comes from Balaenoptera physalus, assembly GCF_965194825.1. NCBI lineage: Eukaryota > Metazoa > Chordata > Mammalia > Artiodactyla > Balaenopteridae > Balaenoptera > Balaenoptera physalus. The sequence goes on from NC_138882.1 coordinate 191,037,489, forward strand.
GAGGAAACAATTCTCCATAAACAAGAATCAGCACAGACAAAAGAAGTTGAGAATCAGAACTGTAAGGCTCAGATACTGGAATGATCAGAAACAGAATATAAAATTAGTTTATTTAATCTGTTTAAGGAAAGAAATGGGGAGGAATAAAAGTATGAGGAGGGAACAAGAGAATCTCAAAACTGACTAGGCAGATTTGAAGAAAAAGGTAAATAGAACTTCTTGAAATAAAAATACAATCATTAAAAATTTCAAACTCAATGTAAAGGAAATATTAGACAGTCAAAGAGAGAATATCATTTGATATTACTAAGAAGACCAATAGACAGGGAAAATGTTTGAAAAGATGAACTGGAGGTAAAGATGCAGGAAATAGAGTATACTACACATGGTCCAAATCCAAGAGGGAGAGAGAAGGATAAGCCAACAGGAATAACTGAGATTGAGAATTTTTTAGAACTCAGAAGTTCTGAAAGGCATCCAGCCATCCACAGATTCAAGAAGCCCAATGAATCCGAATCAGTAAAAGCAAAAACAAACCCTTGCCTGGCCCATGGTAGTCAAAACGCTGAACACAAAGAGACCATCTCAGCTGCAGTCGGGAAAAGAGAAATGACAATTAGACCAGCAGCTGATTTCTCAACTGTAACAATAAGCCCCAGGAGACATTGACTAGGATTTTCCTGTGCTGAGAGAAAATAACTGTCCACCGAAAACCATACATCCAACAAAACAATCTTTCAAGAAGGAGGATGAAATGAAGATATTTACAGCAACAGAACAAAAACAAAACCAAACCTGAGGGAGCTCACTACCAACAAGACTATGTTAAGGAATCTTCTCAAGGATGTACTTCAGGAAGAGGACAATGATCCCAGAAGGAAGGTCTGAGACATGAGAATAAACGGTGACAAAGGAAGTGGTAAAACTGAGGGTGAATATGAGCAGTCCCTCCTCCCATATACAAGCTCTCCTCCTCACCTAATCAAGGACATGCCTTAGGCAGTTCTCCCCTCTGTCTCCTATATTATCAATATTTCAGTCTCTACCAGATCATTCCCATTTGTATACAAACATGCTGTTATTTCTTCCATTAAAAAAAATCTTGTCCCCATGTCTCTGACAGCTACCACCTCATTCTTTTGCTTTCCTTTACAGTCAACCCTAAAAACAGCCATCTTCACCTTCTTCCTCTCATTTCTTTTCCCCTGGTCTCTCTTAAACCAACTCCAAAAAGACCTTCACCCCCAACATTCCACCAAAGCTATTCTTGCCCATCACCTCCTCAGGGCTGAATCCAGTGGTCAATGCTCGGTCTTCCTGGAGTGTGACCTGGAGGTGTCATTTCACTCCTTCCTCCTTGATATTCTTAGTTCACTTGCCATCAGAACCCTGCCCACCTCAGTGTCCCTTCCCACCCCATGGTCTTGTATTCTCCACCTGCTCTCCTGTATCTCCTCTTTCCCTGATGAGCCTCAGGGCTGATCCTGGTGTACTTCCACACTCCCTCTCTCATTGTGTTAGTTTCCTAGGTTGGTTTCGTGGTTCTGGAGCCTACAAGTCTGAAGTCAAGGTGTTGGCAAGACTATGCTCTTTCCTAAGGCTTAAGGGAGAACACTTCCTTGTTGCTTCCCAGGTTTTGGTGTTTGCTGGCAATTCTTGATGTTCCTTGGCTTGAAGTTGCATCATTCCAATATCTGTCTCCATCATTTCATGTCCTTCTCCCCTGTGTGTGTGTATCCAATTTTTCCTCTTCTTATAAGGGCAACAATCATATTGGCTTTAGGGCCCACCCTAATTCAATATGACCTCATCTTAATTTGATTACATCTGCAAAGGCACTATTTCCAAATAAGGTCACAGGTGCTGGGGTTAGGACTTGAATATATCCAATCTCATGACAAGAAATACCACCTCCGTGCTGATGTCATACACATTTATATTTCCAGCATGGACTTCCCCCTCAACCCTCCCAAAGGCAGCTCTCTATCAAGCTCATGGAGCTAAAGTTTCTGGACCTCTCTTGTATGTGATTTGTATGTAATTTTGCATTTTCTTCCTTAGAGAAGGCTCTTAAAATTGTATAAGCTTCAGGCCCACGAAACCTGGCTCTACCTTTGAAACTCCAGACTTGGGTATCCAGCTGCCTATCTGAGTTTCGAGACATCTCAAATTCAGTATGCCTGAAACAGAATTCCCACTCTTCCCCCGAAACCTGTTCCTCCTACAGTTTCCCTACCTCGGTTGATGGCCACTCCATTCTTCCAGCTGCTAAGGACAAGAACACTCAGAGACATGCTTAATTCTACCCTACACCTGATCCTTGAGGAAATCTATTTGTGCCACCTTCAGATTACACTCACTATTGGACCCCTTATCACTATCTACCTGGCTACACCCTGACCCAAGTCACCACCATGTCTTGCCTGGATTATTACATTAGCCTCCTAACTGGTCCCCCCCCCCCATGCAATGGAACGAATGTTTGTCCCTCCTCCCATTCATATGTTGAAATCCTAAGCCCCAATGTGATGGCATTAGGAGGTAGCGCCTTTAGGAGGTGATATAAGTCATGGGGGTGGAGCCCTCATGAACAGGATTAGTGTCCCTATGAAAGGGACCCCAGAGAGCTCTCTCACTCTATTTCCACCTTGTGATGATACAACAAGAAGTCATCAGTCTGCACCTGGAAGAGGATTCTCACCAGAACCCGACCATGATGACACCCTGCTCTTGAACTTCCAGCCCCCAGAACTGTAAGAAATAAATGTCTGTTGTTTAAAATCCACCCAGTCTGTGGTCTTTTGTTATAGAAGCTCAAACTAACTAAGACATCTCTGTTGATCCTTCTTCCTCCTCTCATGGTCTGTTCTCAACACAGCGGTGGGAGGGATCTTTTAAAATATAAGGCAGATCCCATTGCTGTTACACTCAAATCCTTCCAGCGGCTCTCCGTTGTGTTCAGGTGTGAAGGAGACAAACCCCTTACAGTGCACAGCCTACAAGCCCTCCGGGACCTGGCCCTCCACCTCCTCCCTGCTCTCATGTCCTCACTCACTCTGCCCCAGCCACGCCAGCCTCCTTGACGTCTTGAACATGCCAAGCGTGCTCTCACCTTAAGACTCTGCACGGCTGTCCCTCCTCCTCTATGTTCCTCCCCCAGGTGGATGTGGCTCCCTCCTCACTCCCTCCAGTCCCAGATCTCACCCCTTTCACTGAGGTCAGCCCTGACCACCCACAGAAACCTGCAGCTTGTGTTCCCAGCTCCCCTTATCCTGTTCTACCATTTTCTCATAGTAGTTATCCCTTTCTAACATCTTATAACATCTGCCCATGGATTATGTTTATTGTTTAGAATCTGTCACCCCTCCAGCTAGAATATAAAGTCCATGAGGGTGGAGACCTTTGTCTGTTCCACTCATTATGTATCCCAAGTGCCTAGAAGAGTGCCTGACACATCATGGTCAATAAATATCTGTGGAAGGAAAGAATGAAAATATTAGCTGTGAAAGTGATAATGACAATAATATCTATATTGTGAGATATTAAAAAATCAAGATACAATCAACGTCTTTATAGCAAGAACATATGAGTCAGATGGGGAGGGTCTGGGTGGGGGTTGGTCATGGTCGAGTTCCTTGTGTTGTTTCTTGTATTGTTTGGAGGATGATCAAACTAGTGATTAATTTTAGACTCTGTTAAGTTAAATATCTATGTCAAAATTTCTAAGGTAACCATTAAAGAAATAGAAATAAGGAAGACAACTTCCAAACCATAGACTTTTTTTTTTAATGGAAAAGGGAAAAACACAAGGCTCAATCCATTGAAAACATGGCAAGAAAAGAGAGAAAAAAGAATCACACACAAAAACCCAGAACAAATGGAAAGTACTAGATGGTAAAAATGAACTCAAACTGATCAATGATCGTAGCCAATATAAACAGACTCAGTTCATAAGTTAAAAGAAGAGATTGTCCATCTGGATTAAAAATAAAATCTTGCTGTTTAAACCTTGCAGAGCTAAAACATAAGGAAATTAAATGATTAAGGTAAGAAGATGGAAAGATATACACCAAGTACCCAAGTACTAATCAAGAAAATAGATAAAATAGACCTTAAAGCCAAAAGCATTCCTAGAGGTAAAGAGGGTCACTACATACTGATGAAATATTCAATTCAAGAGGAAGATTTCATTCCTGAGAAGGTGAACTTGGGGCAAAGATCTGAAGGAGGTGGGGGAGAAAACCATGTGGATTTCTGGAGTAAGAGTTTTCTAGGATTTCTATTATGGAAGTCTTTGCCTTCCCCATATATTTGGAAACTTTTAAATACTTCAGGCAAGCCATGAGTCTTATAGAAGAAATAAAATTGAATATCAGATAATATATTGAACTAAGTGACAGTGGAAATGCTCTGATTAAACTTGTGGGTGTGCCTAAAATAGCACTTTGGGGGAAAAAATTATATATTTTTTAAAAATTGAAGAACGGGTGGAAAATAATGAGTTAAGTAATAGAAAAAAATTAAAGAGTAAAAACAAAGGAAAAAATCAATCAACACAGAGAGTAGAAGGAAAGAAAAAGGAAGGAAGGAAGGGAGGGAGGGAAAGAGGGAGGGGGAAAGAAAGAAAAAGAAAAGAGACTGGAGCTGAAATTTCTGAAGTAGAAAACAAAGATACAACAGAGAGGATCAATGAAGTTAGAAGTTGATTCTTTGAAAAATCTAATATTGACCAAACTCTGGCAATTTTTAGCAAGAGAAAAAGAGGGAAGATACATTTAAACGATCTTAGGAACAAAACAGGCACAAATGAAATGAGGATTAAAGAGATAGAAGAATGTTATAAACACTTTTATACCACCTAGTTTGAAAATGCAGGTGAAATGGATGAATCACTAGAAAAATGCAAATAACAAAGTGTGACTCAAAAAGAAACAGAAAGGGGCTCTACCATTTACATTCCCCCAGCAGTGTCAGAGCGATCAAATTGGGATTATGGGATGGCATGGCTGTTGCCTCTGATGCTCTGCAGCTAGGACAGGCAAACAACTGCCCAAAGGCGGCCACCTGTGTTTGTAAATAAAGTTTTATTGACACACAGTCACACCCATTCACTTGCTCCTACCTATGGCTGCTTTCACAAAGGCAGAGACTGACTGTATGGCCTGAAGGCCTAAAACATTTACTACCTGTCCCTTTAAGAAAGAGTTTGCTGACCCCTGCTTTACTGGAAGGTAATGAAAAACTGAGGGCAAGTAATAGGTGATTGAAAGCCAGACGTGAAAGACAGAGAGACTTCTGGTTGCAGTGCAGACTGAGCCCAGGATCTAACAGAGAAGTGACTGAGCTGCAGAGCAGGTTAAATGCCCATGAACCCACGCTGTGATACCAGGACCGGGGACCAAGCTGGGAAAATTGGAAACCCTGACATGTGGAAAGGAGGCATCCAGGCAGATGTCCCCAAAGACTTTGATTCTCCAAGACAACTTGGAACCTCCCAAACCTGCAGAAGTGCCCCCTCCTCCCTAGGAAGAGCTGGTGCCCCCTCTGTGCTGGCAAACAATGCAGAGGCCTCAACGCAGGAAATGTTCCCACTTCCCCTACTAAATATTGGGCCGATAACTAGGGTTAAGTAACAGCATAATCCAGGGGGCGTGTGCTGGCCTGATAAGAAAAGAGAGACTGCACCCCGAAGGAATGGCAAGTCCCAGTCAACAAGCACCAGCAGGAAGGAGGAAAGACTTGGTGGATGGATTCTGAGGGTGCTTTGTCAAGGGGGCCTCACCTTAAAGTTGAATAGTGAACACATCACAGAGCAGAGGGGCTCTCTGCTGAGATCTTATACTCTGGAGAGGACCCGAGGAGATGGTGTAAACTCTCTACTGGGATGGTTCCTAAAAATATTCAAAAAGGGAAGTTTAAATGCCAGGATTGTCGTGGCCGATGGCAGAGGAGAGGATGAAAGGGCCAGAAGAAGCAGATATACCACCCATGGCCAGAACACCTGCTGATGAGGTTCTCGTGGGAAGAACCACAGGACACACTGTTCTCCAAGGTCACAAGGAAGGTGCCAGTGAGAGGGGGCCAGCATCACTACAAAGTTCAGTAGTGACCATGGCTCCTTTGTAGCCAGGACTGGAGGGCTGCCAGGAGAGGCTGTTAGAGAACTTGGCTTGCTGATAGCAATGGGATGACAGGATGCCAAAGCAGTAGAGGTGACAGTGCTTAGCCACCAGAAACAGGGGTCACAATTATTGAAACAAGCAGCAAGGTCAGAGTGGCAGCCAAAGACTGCAGAGAGTTACAGAGAAGATCGCTAGAACACAGGGCAAGAAAGAGGGGCAGCCGATAAACTTGCTCAGCAGAGGAAATCAAGGATGAATGCCTGGGAGGCTGAGGGCAGGGCAATTATCCCAATATAAAGTCATAACCCCTTACCTAATTTCTGGACCTGAGCAAATTTTTATACCCAGAACTCCCTGGAAGAAGAGACGGCCAGGTGCCCAAGAGAAAGGACCCTACAATTCCACAGCAAGTATACACACTGGGATGATTCCTCAAGTCCTTCCTACTGCCATTTATTTGGGTATCTGTGCACACACTGCGTATACCCAGAAATTTTAAGGACTGTTAAACACAGGGATGACTTGAGGCTCAGAGTGATTTGAGTGTCATCGTCATCCTCCTGTTAGAATGGAGGCCTGGTAATAAATGGAATCCTGCCCAAAGCCCACTTACAGTGGGTCCACTGGATCTGTGGATCCATTGGATGATCATTTCCCCCATCCTCAAATGTATAATTGGGATTAACCTACTTGGCAATTGGCCCAGCCCATATTGGGTCCTTGGTCTCTGAGGTACAATGAGGGAAGACCAAACAGAAATCTCTGAAATTACTCCCCTCCCCATGCTGACTAAGACAGAAAACCAACAACAATGTCACATCCCAGGGGAATGGCAGAGATGAGTGTCATCTTGAAGGATCTAAAGGAAGCAGGGGTGGTGGTCCCCATTATGTCATCACTTAATTCACCAGTGTAGATCCTGCAGAAAACAGATGGATCCTGAAGGATGACTGTTGACTACTGCAAACTCTGAGCAGCAGTCTCACCAATCCACAGCCACCATGCAGGAGTCTTTCCTCGAGCAGATTTTACTACAGCCTCAGTTACGTGTCATAGGGTGATTGATTTGATGACTATTCTATCTCAACTCGAAAAGATCAGAAAAAGTTTTCATCCACATGGAACTGACAACAATATTCATTTACAACAAACAATCAAAAACTGAGCAAACTGGGAATAGAAGACAATTCCCTCACTCTGATAAAAAAAATGCATTCTGAAACCTTAGAGCAAATATCATAATTAAGGATGACTTACTGGAAGCTGTCCTTCTGATATCAGGAGCAAGACCTAGATGCCCACAATCACCATTTCTATTTGATATTGTACTGGAGGTCCTAGCCAGTATAATAAGTCAAGAAAAAGAAATCAAAGGTATAAAGATCATAAAGGAAGAAATAAAACATTCATTATTTGCAGATGACATGATTATATATGTAGAAATACAAAAGATTCAGATTAGCTATTAGATTGAAAAAAAGAATTTAGCAAGGATACTGCATACAAAGTCAACATACAGAAGTGAATTGCATTTCTCTATATTAGCAACCATAAAATACAAAACAAAAATTTTGAAAGATAAGATTTAGTGTATCATCAAAAATATCAACTCTCTGAGAATAAATCTAGCAAAAGATGCACAAAACTTTATTCTTTGTTTTAAGACCATTGAGGGCAAGGGCCTTATTTTGCTTACTGCTGTATCTCCCCAGCACTTGGAACATGCCTGGAACATAATGGGTGCTCAATAAATATTTGCTGAATGAATTAATGAATGAATGAATGAACAAACAAATGTATGTGTATTCCCATTATATTTTCCCTCTTTGCTATCTAATACTCATCTTTCCTTCAGATCTTCATGTAAATATCACTTCTTCAGATAAATCTTCTATCATTCCTGTACCGCATTAGGTCCTCATGTTTTCATATTCTCTTTTGAAGTGCCCACCACAATTGCACTTAAGTAATTAATTGTGTAACTGTTCAATGTCTACCTTCCCCACTAAAATGTAGATTCCACGAGGACAGGAAATGTACTTGGTATAAGAAGATGACCCCCAAATATTCTTTAATTTAATGAATAAAAATTCCTTGCAATTCAATAAGGTCTTTGAGGCTCTTCAACTGTCCATTTCTACCCATCCAGCACACATGACTTCATGCTGCCTTCATCTTTTCCTAGTTTTCCCTACCAAATGCTTCTTCACCAGTCACTACTCATTCATCCATCCATCCATCCATTCAACAAATACATTCTGAGACACCTGCATGTGCCAGGCACTGTACCAGGACCTAGGGATGGAGCAGGAAATAAGGCTCGAGCAGGTAAAGCACCCGAGGGCTGGCTTTCATTGGTAGTAGGTGCGGCCATTGAATAACAATAAGAAAACTTTTGGCTGCAGAAGAGAAGGGTTCTCCTTTTTTTACAACATTTTATGCAATCCCCCAAAATAGCTCAGGAAAAACACTCCTCTGCTATTTGTCACATCCAGTAATCCTCTCCCATGGAATTCCAATTTGGTGGCTCCCTCGGCTGAGTAGTCATCGAAGGAAACCCCATTAATACAGTCAGAGCTTGTAGTAGCTGTGATTCATTTAATACCAAAATGGAGGAGAAAAATCAATAATACTTATCTCTGGTCACACTACATTTTTCTTTAACCAAGGTAAGTGTCTCTCATAAATATCCCCCCAAGATGGTAGCGAAACTCACTAACCTCCCCCTCTCCATTAAGTCTGCCCAATGTTGTGTTTCATTCAGAATATACTGACCACCCCCCAGGAGAGGCTCCCAGACCAGTTGTCACTGACCGAGTTCACATCCCCCAGCGAAGCCTTGACTGACCCACTCAACACGGGGAAGCCGGGAAACTACGTGTGCCACTGGTACAGAATTGTGCTTCCCTGTGATGATGCAGTGCAACTTCTGCCTCATTGGGAGGAACACAGCCTGTTCTTTGAGCAGCAGTAAATTCTGAGCAGGGAGGCACTCCCTGGCGTAGCCTGGGAGCACTGGGCTCTGACATTGACTTTGCAGAAGGCCTTTTTCTTCTTCCTTTCAACCATGCTAGCTCCACACCTGCCCATTTCCCCCAGGGCTTCCTCCCACCCCATGACAGGCATGTGGCTCACTAGCCAGTAGGGCCTTAGTGGTAGGAAGGGCCCCTATGAGCAAAGCTCTGGCCTCTCCCCAGAGCTTTAAAAGGATCAAGAAATGTGCCCAAAGCAGGCAGGGACAGAGACAAATCAGTGATTCTTAGTTCTGGTTACAATATATTCTTCTATAAGCAAAATAAGCACCTCTCATAAATACTCCCTATAGTCTTCTATAAGCAAAATAAGCATCTCTCATAAATACTCCCAAAAGTGTCATGAAACCCTTTGCCTCCCTGTTCAGTTGCCCAATGTTGTGCTCCATTCAGGACACATCAGTCAACCACCCAGGAGAGGCACCCAGCCGACCAGCCACTAACCAAGAACATGGGCTCAGATATGACATCTGCCCTATAAATGTCACTTGGCTCAACTGCTTCCAGCCTTTGCCATCTCCTCCACCTCCTGTGTTTGAAAGCATCCAAGCATGATGAAGACACACTGGCAAAGAGTTGTTTCCAGCTCATTTTAAATCACCGTTGATTGGGCAGTCTCTGAGCTAGCAATGCGAGCAAACCTGTAACCGGTTTCCTGTGCGTCAGGCACCACGTTAAGTGTTTACGTGTATTCATTCATTTAACCCTCAGTGATACTGCCATTCCATTTTGCAGATGAGTATAGGCTGCTACAGAGAGGTTAAGTAACTTCCTTAAGGTCACAGAGACCAATCTGAGGTTATTCACTCTTTCAACAGGTACAGCCAACAGCTACGCTCAGCGTCCCCGAGGTTCTAGGCTGAGGCTCAGAGATTGGGAAAGCAGAGTGAGCAGTCACCTGGAGGTCAGCTTTCATGGGCCAAACACCTCCTCGGAACCCACCTTGGCCCCCTTTCTCCTCTCACAGGCCCATTGTTATCTTTTCCCAATCACAAGCCTTTCTTCCCTGTGCCCCCAGACAAAGGGGTCCTTCCCTTCCCACAGGATCGGTCCCCAGGAGGGAGAAGGGGGCCGTGCTCCCCACAGAAGGATGCATGACCAGTTCCAGGAACAGGGTCACATCTTGAGCATTTGTTTCTCCACCACCTTTCTCACCTCCAGTGACAGTATGGAATCTGCCAGAGTTGGAGCCCCACAGAGCAGGCAGTGAGCAACTGATTCTCTTTCCCTCTTCCCAGCTCTTTCACAAGCTGATGCTCCCTCGGTTATTTGGGGGTTACCCTTACGTTTCCTTGGGTCTCATCTGAGAGGCCATCTCCTCTGAGACTTTCCCTGATTCCCCCAGGAGGCCTGACGCAGCTTTCCCCTGTGCTCTCCTGGCACACACTCCCATCCTCACTGCAGCTGCTCTGTTGCAGGGTGTCTGTCAGTTATCTGCCCACCTCCTCTCCAATGGTGAACTCCTTGAGAACAAGGGGCCATGCCTTTCAGTTCTGTATCCACCAGCCTAGCAGAATGATTGGCATAAAAAGGTCTGTGACTGAGGGCTTCCCTGGTGGTGCAGTGGTTGAGAATCTGCCTGCCAATGCAGGGGACACGGGTTCGAGCCCTGGTCTGGGAAGATCCCACATGTCGCGGAGCGACTAGGCCCGTGAGCCACAATTGCTGAGCCTGCGCCTCTGGAGCTTGTGCTCCGCAACGAGAGAGGCCGCGATAGTGAGAGGCCCGTGCACCGCGATGAAGAGTGGCCCCCGCTCGCCGCAACTAGAGAAAGCCCTCGCACAGAAACAAAGACCCAACACGACTATAAATAAATAAATAAAATTTTTAAAAAAAGGTCTGTGACTGAATGAATGAACAGAATTGTTGTTAATATTTAGAAATAATGGTAAAGCCACAAAGGGCTCTATAAAAGGTGTAAGTAATAATAACCAAAGTAACAATAATAGACACCACGTATTGAGTACTTTCTGTGTGTTAGACCTTATGCTAAATACTTCACAGGTACTATCTCATTTAGTCATTCATACCCAGACAAAAATCCTGAGCTGACAACAGAGATAAACTGTCTGCAGCTCCAAGTCCTGAAAGTCCCCCTCTTGGGCAGCTTGGAGTCCTAGGGTGTATGGGTAGATTCAACATGAACCTTGGCCCCAGTGCTGCTCTGTAAGTCAGCAGCTGCTGATTGCTTTCCAGGAGAGGGAGCAATGATATTGAACCTTCGAGCATCTTCTTATTCCCTCTTTGTGCTCAATGACACCCATCACTGACCCACAGGTCCAAAACCCCTTCAACATCCTCGCCCTTGGCCTCTCTTTCTCTGAATCTAATCATTCCTCTTATAGATGTCTCAAGGTCGTGTCTGCCCTTCAGCTAGAGAGAATCTCAGGATGATTGAAACTTGGGGATGCTCTCTGGGACTTGGAAGGAGGGCTAGGTTCCCTGTGGGTCAGATCTCAGAGGTACAGCAAAGTACTTTAGGCTTTCTGGGAGTGCGCCTGGACCTCAGCCCCATAAGTGCAGAATTGGGAGTGGGGTAGAATTAGTTATATCCCAGAGGGAGAAATATGTAACTGTTAGAAATGTGAGAGGCTTGTCAATAGCACACCGTATCAGCTACCTAAATTGTGAAACCTAAGTCAGGATTCCATTTGCTCTATGATAATTTAAAAGCACAACTCTCTTTCTTTCTCACTCTTTCCTTTTTCACTTCACTCATAGCTTATTCATTCATTTGGTTAAGAATTATTGGGAGCAAACGTCTAAAAGACACCTGGGTGCCATGATTAAAAGAAACAACAATGCCTTAGCTGGAAATTTTGGTTGAGGACCATGGACAGCACCATAAACTATGCGGACCATGGACAGCGCCGCGGATACACACTACCCCTGTGCACAGACCAGCCTCCCAGGTCCCTGTCTGGTCCTGGGAGCTGTAGTCTTTGACCCAGATAGGGTTCCGTCCAGGGAGCACCATGGTCGGCCATCCTCTCCAGAGCTGGCAAACAAGGAGCTGCTGTTGGGAAATCCTTCTGTTGAAGCACTCTGGCTTCTAGTACAGGAAGAGCTGCCATACACGTGGAGACGAACAGATTTGTGGGGGGTCCCAACTAGAGAACAGCACCAAGGGACACAAGCAACTAGAAGGCAGATGCCAGCATCTACGCTGTCCATCCCTGGGAATGCATCCCTCCCAAGAGAACAAGCTTCTTGTCCTTGCAAATAATCTCCTCTTGGGAATATTTGGGTTCATTGCCCAGCCTGCCCTGAGTGGGAGTTCATATTCCTGACAAAAAAAAAATGCCTTCAGAGCATGGAACACTTTAATTAAGTGGTCATTTGTTGTCTCCAACAGCTCTCTCTGCCCTCATATGATTCCCTGCCCTGCTTCCTAACTGCCTACCCAAGAATGACAGATGGCTACAGCTAAGCAACTCACCTTCCCAGCCCGTCTTTCTGTTTTTTCATATTTACTGTCTCCCCACATACTTCTTCCCTAGCACATCAGGTTAAATTTATTTTAAAAAATTGTAAGGACATCTAAGATTCTTGAGGGCAATTTGATAATGTGTATCAGAATGAGCCTACCCAAACTCTGGTTATAATAATATGGAGTAAATATGATATTATCCCCTTCAATCCAAACTCTAAGCTTGGTATCCAGAAAATATCTCCACTCTCCTATACACAGTGTCTGAAGAAGGGCTGCCCAATGCAAGAAGATCCAACAGGGTTAGAGGAAGATGCTTAAAGAGGATGTCTTCAACTGCAGATCAGGCAAAGCCTGCAGAGTTTAATTAATCACAACAGAGAGCACATGCCCTGAGGTGCAAAACCAATCCACTTATGTTTGGGACAAAGGAAACAGGATAACAGACTGGCATCAGAGAACTGCCAGGATTCAAGGCTGGTCCAGAGAACTGGATGTGGGAGAAGGTCAGAGAAGAGGATAGAAGACATTGAATTGATAGCATCCCTGAAGCTTCTTATTTCTATTGGCTGGGGAGAAGTAAAGGTTCATGGAAACATTCAACTCCCTGTGGTAAGGACCTTGACTGTGATTCGGGGGAAATTCCTGCTAACCAGAAACACTGCCTTGGACTGTCCCCTTTAGGAAATTCCTTCAAAGATAGGTTAGGAACAACAAGAGGAACCAAAATCAAATGAGTATAACAATACAGAAAAAAGTAGAAGCAAAATAGAAATAAATGGATTTAGAATACCCACCAGAAAAATGTCATGGAGCCACTAAAAATTGCTGAAAAACATTATCATGAACTCAAAAATATTAATAAAACAAATGTCTCTTTAAAACAAAACCTCAAAGCAGAGATGCACAATCTCAGGAAAGGTACAGCATGGCATCAAAGGGGAGTAAAACAAGAGTAGGCAGAGCTCAGGAAAGAAGTAGAAAAACAAAATAAAGCCATTAGAGACATGAAGTCATATTGGAAACAGACTGAACGAAAGCAAACCTGCTGAAAAGACAATAAGGGACAGAAAGGATGGCATCTGGAAAATGAGCAAAAATGAATGGAATTAGTTCTGGCTCTGGGCAAGATGAAGTGACCACACAAAGAAGCTATAAAACCCAGAGCGATGCTGGACAGCAATTCGAGGACTCTGAAAAGGAAATAGTAGCAGACAGACTGGGGAAGAAGAACCAGAATTAGAAGCGCTACAGAAGCAGCTATGAACCACCATCTTTCCTCATCTTTGAGCCTGAACTCAAGACAGCCTGAAACTAGGAATGGGGCACTAGCATGTGGAAAGAGAGAGCCCAGGAGAGCCTATCTAGTTGTAGCTCAAGAAGGAAGCAAAGGGGGCTTCTGATACTTAGGGAGAGTAAAGGAAATGTCCCACTCTTCTTTTTTCTGTTCCCTATACCCCAGGCCCCTGGCAATCCTGTGGTGGTGATGGTAGAAACAGCAGGGCCCACAGGTGCCTAAAACCATGAGGGAAGGGAAACTTCATCACCACTAGGAATATTTGTGGGCCCAAGAGGGTGTGGCAAACCCCTGGTGCTTTTCTCTCTCCCTCTCTCTCTCTCTCTCTCTGTGTCTCTCTGACCTATGGCTGTAGCCCTTGAGGTAGACAGTCATCGGATCTGCCCAACAGAGCAAGGTTAGTAAAGCCCCAGGTTTCTGGCCAGAGGACTGAAAAGGTGAAGCCCAGGGAGATGGTGGAGAGGGAGAATCCCATTAGGTTGTTCATGAATTCCTAGACTCACCCTCAAGCTGTGTACACATGGATCTGATCCTAAATAGCATGCCAAAGACTTTGAGGTAGACTGTCCCAGACTGGCCACTGGGCAGTCCACACACAGGACAGCTCCTGGTAGGACATAAAGTCTTTGAAACAACCAATGTTGAAATCACAACTCACAAAATGTGGTTGGAACTTATAGCTTGAACCCAACTATGTTGATTGTCTGCTAAAGCAAAAATATCCAACATTTCCCTTGGGATTTAAACAAGACCCAGAGACTCATACCATAATAGTTGAAATGTACAGAATATAACCCAAAATTGACTGGTATAATAAGAACTAGAAAAATCTCAACTTTCATGGGAAAGATACGTAGATGATGAAGTTACCTGACAAAGACAGTTATTATAAAATTATTCCAAGAAGTAAGAGTAAACACTCTTAAAATAAACAGAAGCATAGAAAGTACCAGAGAATAAGTAGAGAATATGAAGAAGAAATAAATGGGAATTTTAGAACTGAAAAGTAACATAAACCCAAATAGAAAACTCATTGGGTGGTTAAACAGCAAAACGGACATCTCAGAAAAAAAAGAGTTAAGTGACCTTAAAGATAGAACAATTGGAATTAACTCATCTGAAAGACAGAGAGGAAAAAGATTGAAAAAAGAAAAATCAGAACCTCAGGGAACTGTAGGACTATTGGTTTACCTTTTGTGTCATTAGAGTTTTGGAAGGAGATGAGAAAGACTGTGGTGTGTGTGTGTGTGTGTGTGTGTGTGTGTGTGTGTGTGTGTATATATATGTAAATATATATATTAGTAAATAATGGTTGAAACTTCCCAGATTTGGCAAAAGATATAAACTTACAGATTTGAGAAGTTGAATGAACTACAAACAGGATAAATCCAAGAAATCTATAATAAGACACATAAAAAAATAAATAAATAAATAGTAAGACACATCATAATCAAACTGCTGAAAACTAAAGACAAAGAAAAAAGATCTTGAAAGTGGCCAAAGAAAAAGTGACACATTACTTATAGGCAGGGGTCAGCAAACTATGGTCCATGCGCCAAATCTCACTGTCTGTTTTGGTAAATAAAGTTTTATTGAAACATAACTATAACTATCCCTTTATGTATTGTGTATAACTGCTTTAGTGTCACAATGGCAGAGTTAAGTAGCTGTGACAAAGCCATATGGCCTTCAAAGCCAAAAATATTTAATATCTGGGCCCTACACAGAAAAATGCTGCTGACCCCTGTTATGGGAAACAGAAATTTGAATGACTCCAGATTTCTCATCAGCAATCATGGAGGCCAAAAAGAAGTGAACTAACATTTTTTAGGCAGTGAAAGAAAAAACTATTAACCCAAGATTCTATATATATCAAAAAAATACCCTTCAGGAATGAAGGAGAAATAAATCCAATATCGGATGAAGAAAAACTAAGACAATTAGTTGCCAGCAGACCAGCTTTAAAAAACTGCTAAAAGAAGTTCTTCAGATAGAAGGGAAATTACATAACAGAAGGAAAATTGGAACAACAGTATTGAAGGAAGAGCAACAGAAATGGTAAACATCTGGGTAAATATAAAAGACTATTTTCCTCTCGAGTTCTTTAAAAATCTTTTGATGGTTGAAAGCAAAACTCGTAACACTCTCTAAAGGGATTTTCAATGTATATAGTTGTAATATATTTAACATAAAACAAAATATGAATCGAGGAGAAAAAGGACCTATTTGGTGGCAGGACTTCTATAGTCTACCTGAAATGGTAAAATATTGATTATAAGTAGATTGATTCTAAGAATTATACTGTAATCCATAGAGCAACCACTAAAAAACTGTACAAAGAGTATAGCCAAAAAATACAATAGATAAAATAGAACACGAAAAAATTTCAAATAACACAAAAGGCAGGAAAGGGAAAACAAAAGGACAAAAACATAAGAAATAAACAAAAAACAAATAATAAAGCAAACCAATAAGTATATTAAATATAAATTGTTTAAATGCACAAATTAAAAGACAAGAGATTTTCAGAACAGATAATAAAAAATATGACCCACCTATATACTGTTTACAAAAACTCACCTCAGTCATAACAGTATGGGCAGATTAAAATTTAAAGGATGGAAGAAGATATACTATGTAAACACTAGGCAAAGTAAAGTTTCAGTGACTATATTACTATCAGAAAAAGTAGATTCAGAGCAAAGAAAATTATCAGGGATAAAGAGAAACATTACATAATGATAAAAGATCAATTCACCAAGAAGACATAACCCCAAATGTGTATGCACCTAACAAGAGAGCTTCAAAATATATGAAGCAAAACCCAAAAGAACTGAAGGGGAAAATAGACCAATTGACAACTGCAAATGGAGACTTCAATACTATTCTCTAACTAATAAATAGAATGAGTAGACAGAATATCAAGAAAGACACTAATAAAAACTGAATAACATATCAACCAATAGAATCTAATTGATATTTAGAGAGCATTCCACCCAACAACAACAGAATATACATTCTTTTTAAATGTACATGGAATATCCACCAAAAAAGACCATATGCTGGGTCATAAAACAAACCTTAAAATGTAAAAGAATTGAAATAAAACAAAGTGTGTTCCCTGATGGTAATGGATTTAAACCAGAAATCAATAACAGGACCATAACAGAAACATCTTCAATACTTGGAAGTTAAAAAGAAAACTGTTCTAAATAATCCACAGGTGAATCCATAGGTGAATCCAGAGAAAGTCTCAATAGGAATTAGAAAATATTTTCAATTAAATAAATGGTTAAAATACAGCATATCAAAATCTGTAGGATGAAGCTAAAGCAATACTTAAAGAGAAATTCCTAGTATTAAATAAATGCTTAGAGTAGAAAAAAGTTCTCAAATCAATAATACAAGCCTCTACCTTAAGAAACTAGTAAAGTCAGAGCAAATTAAACCAAAGTAGGCCAAACGAGGGAGATAATAAATGTAAACATGACTTGCAAATGAAACTGAAAACAGAAAAACAACAGAGAAAATCAATGAAACCAAAAGCTGGTTTTTTTAAAGATAAATAAAAATAATAAACCTCTTGCAAACTTAACAAAGAAGACAAAAACTACCTATATCAGGAATAAAAGAAGAAATAGATAACCTGAATTGTTCTCTAACTACTAAATAAATTGAATTGGTAGTTTAAAACCTTCTGAAAAAGAATTCTCTAGACCTAGATGGTTTTGCTGGCAAATTCTACCAAACATTTAAAGATGAAATGATATTGATTCTACACGATCTCTTCCTGAAAAGAGAAGAGGAGATACCACTCTTCAACTTATTTTATGAGACTAGCATCACCTTGATACCAAAACCAGGCAGAGATAGTACCACAAAGAAAACTACAAATCAATATCCCTCAGGGACATAGATGCAAAAATCCTCAATAGAATATTAGCAAGTCAAATTCAGCAACATATAAAATGGATAATATACCATAAACAAATGAATTTTATCCTCAGAATGTAAAGCTGGTTCAATATCCATAAATCAATGTAATCCACCATATTAACAGTTTAAAAAAGAAAAACCATATGATAATATCAATTGATGCAGAAATAGCATTTGAAAAAATTTAACATTCATTCATGAAAAAAAAGTCTCAGCAAAATAGGAATAGAAGGGAACTTCCTCTTCCTGATGAAGGGCATTTATAAAAACCTACAATTAATATCATACTTAATGGTGAAAACCTGAAAGCTTTCCCTCTAAGACTGGGAACTACACAAGGACTCTCACACCTATTCAGCATTCTATGGAAGCTTTAGCCATTGCAATAAAGCAAAAAGAAATAAAAGTCATATAAATTGGAAAGGAAGGAGTAAAACTGTCACTATTTTCACACAACATGATTGTCTACATAAAAAATCCCAAGAAATATATCCCCAAAATTAACACTCTTAAACCTCACATGAGCTTAGCATGGTCACAGGTACAAGGTCAACACGTAAAAATCAATTGTATTCCTATACACTAGCAATGAACAACTGGAAACCAAAACATTTTTTGAATATAATTTACAATAGTTCCAAAAATTTGAAATATTGCATTAGCCAAAAAGTTTATTCTGGTTTTTCCTTAAGATGTTAAGGAAAAACCCAAATGAACTTTTTGGCCGACTCAATACTTAGGTAAAAATCTAACAAATTTTTACAGGATCGGTATACTGAAAACTACAAAATACTGGTGAAAGAAATCAAAGCAGACCTAAATAAATGTAGATACACATCACAGTCATGGATGAGAAGACTCAACATAGGAAAGATTTAAATTCTCTGCAAAGGGATGTATAGATTTAATGCAGTATCAATCAAAATCCAGCAGGAATTTTTGTAGCTATAGACAAGCTGAATCATAAATTTATATCAAAAGCAAAGAACTCGAATAGCCAGAACAATATGGAAAAAGAAAAATCACATTAGAGAAATTAAACTACATGCTTTAAAGACATTATAAACCTACAGTAATCAAGACAGTGTGGTATTGGTGAAACAATAGACATGGATCAATGGACAGAATATAAAGTTCAGAAAGAAATCCTCATTGATTTTGATAAAGGTGCAAAGGCACTTCAATGCAGAAAGGACAGTTTTTCAACAAGTGGTGTTGTAACAATTGGTTATCCATATGCAACAAAAAAATAGGAAACTTGACCTAAACCTTTATATAAAAATTAACTCAAAATGGATCATAATCTAAATTAAATACATAAAATCATACAATTTTTAGAAAGGAACATAGTGGGGAAATAATTGCGACCTCGAGCTAGGCAAAGATTTCCTAGACAAAACACCAAAAGTAAGATGCACTTTGAAAATGATAAATTGGACTTCAATGAAATTTCAAAACTTTTGTTCTGTGAAAGGCACTCTTAGGATAATGAAAAGTCAAGGTACAAACTGGTAAAACAAAAATTGTCAAATCACATTTATGACTCAAAAAACGCAATTAAAAATGGGCAAAAAAATTGAACTGAAGCACTGCTAAAGAGGATATAGAAATGGCAAATAAGCACATGAAAAGCTGTTAACATCATTAGCCAGTAGAGAAACACAAATTAAAACTACAATGAAATACCAACACACATCTTGTAGAATAACTAAAAAATAAATAAAAATTAAAAAATAAAACCCCAAACAATAAGAGTGGTTTATCTGCTTCTTATAAGGTTAATCAAACATTTACCATATGACACAACAATCTCACTCCTGGGTATTTACCCTAGAGAAATAAAAACTTATGTTCACACAAATACCTAATCACAAAAGTTTGTAGCAGCTCTGTTCATAATCAGCAAACATGAGTCTATTCAGCAAATGGGTAAACAACAGTGGTTCATCCACACAGTGGAATTCTACTGAGCATAACAACTTGGATGAATCATAAGACATTACGCGGAATGAAAGAAGCCAGTCTCAAAGGTTCCATACTGTATGATTCCATTTGTAAGACATTGTGAAAAAGACAAAACTATGGCAACGGAGCACAGATCAGTGGTTGCCGGGGTTTCAGGGTGGGGTAAAGGTGTAACTACAATAAAAATACCAACCAGGGCTTGCTTTTAGGTCTGGACAATCATTCTAAAGTTCATTAGAAAAATAAACAAGTAAGAGCTGCCAAGAACATTCTGAAAAAGATAAGTAATAAAGGTGGATTTGCTCTATGAAAATGAAAATGTATCATAATTTGGAGTGTAACAGTGGAGTATGAGTAAACAGACAAATCACTGAAAAACTATAGACCATCCCAAAATAGATCCAAATACAACTGGGAATTTAGTATATGGCAGAGAGGGGACGTGCCCATCAACAGGTTAAAAAGTGGATTAATTCAATAAATAGTTTGGGGACACTTGAGTATCTCTGTGGGGAAGAAAAAACTGTATACTGACTCTATTCCTTCTACCTTAATAAATTCCAAATCAATGAAAGATTTAAAGTAAGAACAAAATGAAACAATTAAAGTACTAGAATAAGTTTTTTGTAATTTTAGAGTAAAAAAAAAAAAAAGCTTTTTTCACTATGTCACACACTTTGGAAGCCATAAAAGAAAAGACTAATAAATTGGACTATTTAAATGTTTTGGGGGGGAACTTTCCAGAACGCTCGGTGAAAAGGCAGAGGAGCAGCGGCTGCCCGAGCTGTGCACGGCAACCTGCTCCTTCCCGCTCCCCCACACCAGCATCGGTCTGCTCACCAGCTGTAGGAAATGGTGAAAGAAACCACTTATTATGATGTTTTGGGGGTCAAACCCAATGCCACCCAAGAAGAATTGAAAAAGGCTTACAGGAAACTGGCCTTGAAGTACCACCCTGATAAGAATCCAAATGAAGGAGAGAAGTTTAAACAGATTTCTCAAGCTTATGAAGTGCTCTCTGATGCAAAGAAAAGGGAATTATATGACAAAAGAGGAGAGCAGGCAATTAAAGAACGTGGAACAGGTGGCAGTTTTGGCTCCCCCGTGGACATCTTTGATATGTTTTTTGGAGGAGGAGGCAGGATACAGAGAGAAAGGAGAGGTAAAAATGTTGTGCATCAACTCACAGTAACCTTAGAAGATTTATATAATGGTGCAACAAGAAAACTAGCTCTGCAAAAGAATGTGAATTGTGACAAATGTGAAGGCCGAGGTGGTAAGAAAGGAGCAGTAGAGTGCTGTCCCAATTGCCGAGGTACTGGAATGCAAATAATAATTCATCAAATAGGACCTGAAATGGTTCAGCAAACAGTCTGTCTGCATGGAGTGCCAGGGCCATGGAGAGCAGATCAGTCCTAAAGATAGAGGTAAAAGCTGCAATGGAAGGAAGATAGTTCAAGAGAAGAAAATTCTAGAAGTTCATGTTGACATAGGCATGAAAGATGGCCAGAAGATAACATTCCATGGTGAAGGAGACCAAGAACCAGGACTGGAGCCAGGAGATATTATCATCATTTTAGATCAGAAGGACCATGCTGTTTTTACTCGACAAGGAGAAGACCTTTTCATGTGTATGGACATACAGCTTGTTGAGGCATTGTGTGGCTTCCAAAAGCCAATATCTACTCTTGACGACCAAACCATAGTCATCACTTCTCATCCAGGTCAGATTGTCAAGCATGGAGGTATCAAGTGTGTGCTAAATGAAGGCATGCCAATTTATCGTAGACCATATGAAAAGGGTCGCCTAATCATTGAATTTAAGGTAAGCTTTCCTGAGAATGACTTTCTCTCCCCTGATAAACTCTCTTTGCTGGAAAAACTCCTACCTGAGAGGAAGGAAGTAGAAGAGACTGATGAAATGGACCAGGTAGAACTAGTGGATTTTGATCCAAATCAGGAAAGACAGCACCATTACAATGGAGAAGCATATGAGGATGACGAACATCATCCTCAGTGTGGTGTTCACTGTCAGACCTCCTAATGCGGCCAGTGAATAACACTCACTGCTGGCATGTTATTTGCAGCAGTGACTGAGTGAAGCACTATAATCATAATATGCTCACTACTTGCTACTGTTTGTTTTAATATTCAACTATAGTAGTGATTTAGAAGTTAAATGAAGAATAAACTCGAATATAAAAGCTCAAAAAAATGTTTTTTGAACAGGTAGAATAAAAAGTTTTTTAATCAAATAAAAACTTAGAAATTATTTAAGATACATATTACAGAAAAAAGGGCTAATTTCTGTAATATATAAAGAGCTTCTCCTAACCAATAAGAAAAAGACCAACAATCTAATACAAAATTTTATAAATAAGTGAATACATAGTTCATAGAAAAAGAAAATACATTCAACTTTCTTTTTTTTTTTTTTTTTAAGAATTTATTTATTTATTTATTTACTTATTGGCTGTGTTGGGTCTTTGTTGCTGCGCACGGGCTTTCTCTAGTTGCGGCAAGCGGGGGCTACTCTTCGTTGTGGTGCACAGGCTTCTCATTGCAGTGGCTTCTGTTGTTGCGGAGCACACGCTCTAGGCGCGCGGGCTTCAGTAGTTGTGGCACGTGGGCTCAGTAGTTGCGGCTCACGGGCTCTAAAGCGCAGGCTCAGTAGTTGTGGCATACGGGCTTAGTTGCTCCGCGGCATGTGGGATCTTCCCGGAGCAGGGATTGAACCTGTGTCCCCTGCATTGGGAGGCGGATTCTTAACCACTGCACCACCAGGGAAGCCCTCAACTTTCTTAATAAGATAAATGCAAAGTAAAACTATAGGCTAACTCCTTGTATATGCCAGAACCACATTAATAAAACAGTACGATAGTATAATGTTTAGGTAAGAATGTGAGGAAACAGACACCTTCATATGATGTTACTTGGAATGTAATTTAATTCAGCATTTATCTATCAGCAGAGTGTTGATTAAATCAAGTGTGGTACGTTCATTCTGTTGACTACCAGCTCCCAACTCAAGTCTTTTCCTCGCTGTCGTAAAGGAAAGCTTCTCCCCTGGAGTTCCACAGGGACCCTTGCTCCATCAGCTCTTTGCTCGTGGATCACCCTCTCAGTGGGTCTTTCCTAATCTCCCAATTTAAAATTGCACCCACTTCCTATGCCTTTTTTTTTCTGCTTTATTTTTCTTAATGATGCACACCACCATCTGACATACTATATACATTTTTTCATAATTTACTGTCCATCTCTCCTCTCCAGAATGTGTATCAGAAAGGGCTACTCTGTCTTTGGCACCTAGAATGATGCTAGGCACATAGTAGGTGCTCAATAATACTACTTACTAAGAATGAGGCAGCTCTTTACGTACTAATGGAAACCAATCTAATACAAGTTATAGTGTTACACTGAAAAAGCAAGATGCAATATGTGTATGAAGTATGCTACATTTGTGCAAGAGAAAAGAAAGGAAAAAGTGTCCATCGCTGGAAGGATCGATGAGAAATTGTAACATGTTGGCCTCTGGGGAGCTGATTGGGTGAGGCAGGGTGGGAAGTGGGGAAGGGAGACTTACTTTTTACTGTATAGCTTTTCTACCTTTTCAATTCTTTATCCTGTATTATTCCTTCAAAGTTTGCATAATTTATAGTTTAAAAATATATAACAATATGGGACCTCCCTGGTGGTCCAGTGGTTGAGACTTTGCCTTCCAATGTGAGGTGGGGGTGGGGGGTGCGTGTTTGATCCCTAGTCGGGGAGCTGAGATTCCCACATGCCTCCTGGCCAAGAAGCCAAGACATAAAACAGAAGCAATGTTGTAACAAATTCAATAAAGACTTTAAAAATGGTCCACATTCAAAAAAAAAATCTTTAATAAAAAAATATGTAACAATCTTAAAGATATGGAAGTCCTCTAACCTATAATCACTTCTAGAAATTTATCCTAAGTACATAAAAACTGTTCAAGGATAATCATTGAAGTATGGATAGAAAAAAATCTGGAAACAACATAACTAGATTATGTTGTAGGTTAAGTCCCTGCAAGGAACTACTGTACAGCTGTTAAAATATATTTATCTGTGTTGATTTAAAGTTCACAGTATATTGCTGGTTAAAAATGATACTTTTTTAGAGTGTGTGTGAAAATGTGTGTGTGTGTTCACTGGATTTAGGGGGGACGTTTACTATCTATACATTTGTATACTGGTTGCATTTTTATAATAAATTACTTTTGAGATCAAAACAAAGACAATGAAAAAAATAAGGTCACTTCTTCAACAGAAAATTTTATAAGATGAAACATGCAAAATAAGGTGTTTCTCTTTATAATTACTTTAAATGTTTCTTTAAATTTCCAAGCTGCATAAAAAAAAAACAAAAAAACAATGACAATGAAAATATTTTCATGTTGGAGAAAATACAATGTCTCTTTCACTCACACCTTGCAGTAATGAAGGCCATGCTCTTTAACCAAGAAAGAAAGTGCTCTCGCCATGATCTCAGCTATTAATTTTGGGCATAAGACAGCAAGAAATCAAGTAATAATGAGTGTGGTTAAAATAGTTAACATTTACCTCATGTTTAATTTGTGCCAGGAACTGCTCTAAATAAATGCTTTTATGTGCAGGAACTCATAGAATGCCCCCAACAGCACCAAGAGGGAGGAGACAAGGATACACCCCACTCACAGATGAGGAAGATGAGACAGAGTTTGTTCAAAGTCATCCTAGTCACCTCCAGCACCTGGGTACCCTTCTCCCTGGGCCTCACCCCCTGCACTGCCATTACTTGTTAATTTGTCCATCTCCTCAAACAGATGATGCAAATTTTCAGACTCATTCAACTGTGGATTTCCAGCCTAGCACAGTTCAGAAACACGGCATATGCTATTGAACCTTTGTTTATTGAATCCATGTCAATGACAGACAAAGAAAAAGGTCCCAACCAGGGCAGCCCAGCACCTGAGAGGTGCTACCTGCAGGGCTCCTGTTGGGAGGAAAGACCCTCATAAGGGACTCCCAGGGGAGAAGCCCAACCTGGGCTCTGACTAGGAAACAGAGGAAGTACCCCAACTCCTCCCAATGTATAGCATGTGCTTGCACAACTACAAATCTTATAACAGCAGATATTAGAGGTGCATATTTCATTACTTTCAGCATTGCGTATTTATAATTTAGCGGTGTGTAAAAATTTATAAAGGCACAACTAGTGGTTGGTTAATGACGGTTACTGTGGCAGCCCATATTTAGTGTATTTTTCATGTCACGGAAATCTGGCCTGGAACAGAATGCCACATTCATAAAACAGGTGATGAAAAGGGGGAGACATGGGCCAGGGGCTTTGTGACAAAACGCTCCTAGACTCACAAAGGCTGTCCCTCTACTGTCAGTGAGAGGCGAGCTGCTCCAAAAAAGACACGTGAGAGCCGATGCAGAGGGGTCAGAGGCATCTCTCGATGAGCCAGATGCATGGGAGCCCACTGCCAGCCCAGCTTCAAAGAGCAAAGCTTTCTGATGGAGAATAGTTAAGACGAGAGACCCCCAAGAGAAAGCGGTCGATGCTACTGCTGTATTGACAAATGTATAATTTCATCTTGGAAAAAGAAATCCTCTGCCTTTCCAAAAGTGAGTCCTAAAATAGCTGCCTTTCAAGAACCGGCGTCCTAATTGAGTTTTTATTCATCAGTGGCTACAAATGAGCCAGAGCAGGTCCTGGAAGTTTACCCCCGAAACCATGGCTCTGGTCTCACAACTCATCAATTCTAGGCATTGGATGACATGGCGCCGGGCCCAGGGGCCGGGCAAGCCTGCAGCCCGGCCCCATTACAGAGCTCCGGGTAGGGCTGGGAAGGCGGAGGCCTGATGCTGCAGGAGGTGAGAGCTGGCTGGGCGGGGGCCAAGGGGAGTGACGGCTTTGCAGCAGAGATCCCAAGAGCACGCCTCCTGCCCCCCAGCACCCATCGTCCCTGCCCTGCCCTCCAAAGATAAGAAAGAGCTTTGGCTCTTCCTGTCCTATCCATACTGTGGGGAAGAGGTGAGGGGACTTCCGGGCAGGTGTCATTAAATCTATCCATAGGTTAAGCACTGCCAAGCTCTGCTCAGGTGACCCCAGGGTCAGGCAGAGCCCAAAGTGCTGCCCGTCCAGGCTGAGAGGGCTTCTCCCCAGGCCCCACCTGGCAAACCCCCTACGGTTACCAACAAGG
Source organism: Balaenoptera physalus (assembly GCF_965194825.1). Taxonomy (NCBI): domain Eukaryota; kingdom Metazoa; phylum Chordata; class Mammalia; order Artiodactyla; family Balaenopteridae; genus Balaenoptera; species Balaenoptera physalus. The sequence goes on from NC_138882.1 coordinate 191,063,482, forward strand.
GCTGAGAAACCACAAGACCCCTTGTACTCCCCAAACACAAAGTCAAGGGATTTGATAAAGAGAGTCATCTATTTTCACTTAGTACAACAATTAAAGCAGATCCATATTTTCAAACCATCACCCTGAACAAGTCAAACCACACTATAAATCAAAAAAGAATAATTAGAACCTACACTTCTCACAATACCACAGAGTAAGGCAATTACAAGGCACTTCTAATGAGCAATTTATGTAATTGAAAAAGTCAGACCCATACTATGCAAAGAACACTTCAGTGAATTACTGCCAGGGACTCTGTGCCCTTTGATCCTTGTGCCTGGGCCCTGCTGTGTGACTTCTCAGTCACCCTCTCCTTGTAGTTCTGGGCACCTGGAAAATAGCCACAGAGATTTTCTTCATAAGCTCAGACTGTGCCTCACACTTAGAAAGCACATTTAATACCAACTTGCCTAAAGGATGGTGGGTAATTGCTGCTAGCATCCAATATGAGCGCTGTATCTCATCTATGATATGCAATTTAGAAGCTATATTCTAGTAAGAGAATTTTATGACTTGCTGTCATGATAAATAAAAGTTTATGGCATAAGGGAATTAATATTTACTTTGAGTGCAACACAGACTCTTCAAATAAAGTTGTTCTGGAATCACTTTACACCAGGACAGTTGGGAAATGTTGCCAACCGACAGCAGGACTTGAATTCGCTTCCCCTTATCACCCGCCGATGACTGACAATCTTTCCATTTTCTGATTCAACCTGTTTCCGGACAATTTTTTAAACAATTGCTGTAGTTAAAAACGTCGGTGTTGGACGTGATGTGTTAAATGTCTGCTGAGCTGGCAGCACGTGCAGGGGTGGGGCAGGAGGAGAAGGGGAGAAAGAAGGGGGGGGGGTGGTGGATGATTCCGTGCCAGCATCTGAAGGAGCGTTCGGAAGGAGCAGCTTTGGAAGAAGGAAAAGGACGTGTTCTGAGTGAGCCCCTCTAATGCTGTTGTTTTCAGAAGGGCATTTGTGACTCATCGGACATTCAATCTGTTGCTTTTATGTGAAGGAAAATTTTTTAAAAGAATACTAGCTCACATCTAAATTACGCAGTGGCTGCTTGATTCTAACATAACTATACAGCAAGCAATTCTCTTACTTTATCCTAAATTATAATTTACTGAAGGTGTGGGGAGCAGTTATTCCAGATCTTAAGTGAGTCAGAACCGCAGTCAGGTTTACCGTGAAGCTACCAGTACTGAAGCTTCAGGACTGCCCCCAGCCTCACTACCCGTGTGTTGCATGGACAGACCCCTTCCAAGATGCGAGGCCTAATTTTGTGTTCATTATTTTGTATTTATACAAGATCCCCAACTGTATTGGCTTCAGACCCCAAAAAATTGGCATCTGCCCCTGATCAGAAATAAACTTACATTTCAAAGCAAAACAAAACAAATTCCTAAGAGGAGTGGGAAATCCTGTCCCAGGGTGGGGTTGGGACCTCTGAGGTCCTTGGCACGAGTGTTCTCGATGGCGCACGTGGGGTGGCGGTGGTGCCGCCGGGGAGGGGATGGAGATGTAGGGCTTTATCTGAAGGGTCCAGGAGACTAAGACGCAATGGCCAGCTTCCGACTCAGGGGAGCCGCTGGCTGCCGATGAGGCTGGATGCTCTCCGAGTCTGAGTCATGCAGCAGCAGGAGGCAAGTTGCCCAGACTATAAACAAGTGGAGAATTCCAGAGAAAGCAGGGATTAGTGGGGCGGGCCAGACCACCCACCTTCTCCCCCTGCCTTAGTCCCTATGAGTCACAGGCAGGATTGTCATAAGGGGGTGGGGGAGACAGCTGATGATGCTGTCACAGGGCCAGATCTGAAGCTCTTGCTCAGAGGCTGAGATGGTTTTAATAATATTCCTAGTTGTAAAGAGTGCCTTTAATATAAAGAAATCAAGTCGTTTCATATACTGTTTTGCTACAAAGAATAGTTTTACTATTGGTCTTCTTAATGACCAAGCCATAAACACACAGAATGACCTGGGTAAGGACCCCAAGTCTCTATACCTTCAGCTCATATTTTGAAACAAAATTTTCAGATATTTTGAAGATGAGGAGCCAGTCCCAGAGAGGGGAAGGTACTTGTTTAAGGTCACACATCAAGTCAGTGGAGTGAGGCAAGATGCAAACTCAAGACATCTGACTCTATTACGGTAGCCCCTTCGTTAAAGCAAGTCACCTCCTTAGGTCACTGCTGGAGAAGGAAGAAGCCAGCTGTGCATCCAGAAACCCTGAGCCTGGTTGGCAATGGAGCAGAGGGGAAGGGAGGCCCAAATGCTAACTGCTCAGGAGTGCCCGTCTTGAATGTTTTGGTGTTCTCTATCTCAGTGCATGAGTCCAGACTCACTCTTCTCTCCAAGACGGTCCCTGAGTGCATTTCTGAGGCCCTAGGTCAGGGATTTGGGGGTTCCAGAACCTAGCACAATGCCTGGCATATCTTAGGTGCTTAATAAAAGTTTGCTGGATAAACAATTTAATACGTATCTATTGTAGAATGTATTGAGACATCTATAAAACATCCTTCAGATAGAAGTGATGAAATATGCAACAGACTTCTGGTACTCCAGGGCCATTTGGGCACAAAGCTCTAGAATTTCCCCTGTAGCAAGTCACAGGAATCCCAAGATTGTAGATGGAGGGAGGTACCTGTGTGAACAGACCCCCAGGAGAGAGGGTGACATGCACCAGGTCAGAGAGAGCTACCGGTCCTGTTTCAATTCACAGTCAGGGAAAAGACAATCATTGTCCCTCCAAGCTGAAAATCCATTCCTGGCCACCCCAGGGACCCTGGGCAGAACTTGTCAGTGGCCTTTCTAGAGCAGAAAGTAGCTTTGATATAAGGAACAGGGGAGGTCTGTTGCACGGGAGCATCCTGGGTTGGGGCGGGGGGACCATGCATCTCTGGGGAATGCTGAGGAGGAATTCAGCCCTCATAGCTGCACCCAGGACCCCTGCCATGTTTCCTTGGCTCTCACCCTGCACCTCCCCCTCGGGAAGTCCACCCAGTCCTCAGCCCTGGAGCTCTCTGTCCAACCACATTCCATAGAGTCTTCCTTGAGAACCCGCCCCTGCAAGTTCCCTACAGACACTAGCCTAAAAGTGCAACCACCACATCTTTACAATGGTCTTTGTTTATTTCAGATTGCAAATTGTCTGATGATTTTCTTTCAATGAAAAGGACTGCTCTGTATCACGCTGCAAACACATACAGAACTGTTGCCCATAAGGGTGAAGATCTGGTGCAGGGGATGGGAGGAAACAGTAGACATTAAATCGAAGCAACTCAGCTTCCAGCCACAATGAAGGGACTGAAGCTGGACCTGCCCTCCTGCTGGAAACAGCCATAAAACCCGATGAAAATATCTGAGGCTACTCTTTGCAGGCACTGGATGACAGGCAGTTCAGGACTGTGATCCCATAAGAAAGAAAACACACAAGGTGAGCCCTACATCTGCCGAATTTCTGGACCATTACGCAAGGAGGTGGGGTCCAAGCTGGGCACAGCAGCCTCCCTGATCAGAGAAGGCAAAAATCAGAATTTGGGGCTGCCGAAGCAGGTAGAATTTGCAGGACTGAGCCCTGGAGAGAAGGGAGCTGTGTGGAAGGAAGTCTGCAGAAGTCTGTTTGGAGGTTCCTGGGGGGTACCTGGTTGAGGGCAGAGCTGCCCATATGCAGGGCAAGACTCTAGATACTATAGCACTGAAGGCTAAACAGCGAAACTGGAGGTCACGCAGGGTTGGGGGACCTTGAATTATGGCCCAGCCAGATGTGAGAACCCTCACTGGGTACCTGTAGCATTCACTTAAGACTCCAGAAAGCCCAGGCTTAAGAGGAAGGACCACATCCTTGCATAAGCAGCAGAGCATTCAACTAAGGGCAAAACCAAAATAGACCAACCATATCAAAACAGTAGAACCGAGTCATCTGTCAGAACAAAAATCAACATGCTTTACAGAAAACAACACAATCCAGACTCCCTACAACATAAGTTCCATAATATCTAGAGTATACCATGTTCATAGATTGAAATTGGTCTACAGATTTAATAATCAAAATCAAAAAGAGCTTTTTTTAGGGGGGAGAAATTGTTTTTGCAAAATTAGGATCTTTCTGAACATACAGTTTTGCAGTTTCTTTTCTCATTGATCCTCCATCCCCGTCCCAATCATACCCCCATCAGGCATTTGGCAAAGCTAACCACTTCCTCTTCAGAGTTCCTCTTCACTTGGTGTCCAGGTCATCATGCTTTCCTGGTTCTCCTCTGCCTCATGATTCCCTTTGTCTCCTTTTCCTCTGCTGGCTCTCCCTATTTCTCCCAGACTGCTAAATGTTTTAGGTGTCATAGGGCCTCAGTCTTTGGTCATTTTCTCTCCTCTGTACACTTTCCCTGGGTGGTCACCCATGGCTGACGCCTACACAAGTCTGCATCTCTGGTCTGACTGCTCCCCTGAACTCCAGATTATATATCCAATAGCTTACTCAACATCCACACTTGGGTGTTGCATTTAATGTGGCTGAAACATACCTCTTGATTTTCCCCCGAAGCCCTCTCCTCTCCTATGATTCTCTATGTCCATTAATGGCACCATCCTTCATCCAGCTGCTCAGGCTGCAACTTGGGAATCATCTTCATATTTTTCTTTCCCCTTATCCCACATCCAAGTTATCAACAAGTTCTACCAATAATATCTTCAAAATGCACCCCCTGTCAGCTCACTTCTCACCACCTCCACTGCTGCTAAAGTAACTGAACAACCATCTTTTCTTGTCTGGAAGACTGAAAGTGGAGCAATGGTACAACGAGATAGGTAGGAGCACGGACGCTGGGGCCAAATAGCATGAGGCCAAACCCTGGCCCTGCCACTTACTAGCTGCATAAGTTTGGGCAAAATACTTACTCTCTCTGTGGCTCATTTTCCATCTGTAAGGTGGAGTTCCTAATCGCACCTTCCTCACTCAGAAGACTGGTACAAAAGACTTGGAGTCAAGGGTCCTAGAAGGCTCACTCCCTTTGGCTCTTCTCACTTGCCAAATGTGTTGATGTGTTGTGAGTGTGATCTGCAGAGGTCCACATGGCAGGGAATTGAGGTGGCATCCAGCAAACAGCTAGTGATGAACTGAAGCCCTCAGTCCAACAGCTCATGAGAAACTGAATTCTCCCAACAACCATGTGAGTGAGCTTGGAAGATCTGGGCCCAGTTGGCCCTGGAGATGACCGCAGCCCTGACTGTCACCTGGCCTGCAGTCTTGGGAGACACCCCGAGCTGGAGGAGCCAGCTAAACCATGCCTGGATCCCCAGCCCACACAAATGGTTAGGAATAAATACGGCTGTTGTAAGCTTCTGAGTTTTGGAGTAATTTGTTACCCAAACCTTGGTAACTAATACACCCTGCCTTCTTAAGAGGCACCGATCACCTCCCGGATTGTATCTGTCCATTGTGTCAGTCTCCCCTGCTGCTAGTAAGCTACACGAGGCCATGGATATTATCTGTCTGGTTCACTTCTGAATCCCTAGGAACTAGGACCGTGCCATGGCAAGCACTCAATAAGTATTTGTTGAATAGATGAATAAATATCACACAGTGGGCCTTTTCCTGTGTGGCTATGTGATGTTGAAATGACGAACACCTGGAAGTAATCTGGAAAAGACTTCTTAACCTACACCCCCGATTCACAGTACCACCAGCCATTCAATCAGCCAGCGTGGACTAGGGTGCTGCCAGGCTCCATGGGGCAGACTGGAAAGAAACATACAGTGAACCCTCCCCTGAAGGAGCTACAATCTGGTTGAAAGGAAGAAGTCAGCTCGTGAAAACGCGTAGAGGGGTTTAGTTCTCAGTCCTGGGCCGCTGACCGAAAGATCTTACGTGGAGATCCGTGGGTCCCCTGATGAGACTGAGCACATGTGTGAGCCACGCGCCGCTCCAAGCGTTGGACACGTGCTGCCCCACATGTGTACATCTCCAACCCCCAGAGAGGGAGGTGCCACTACGATCCTGGTTTTACTGATAGAAAACCAAAGCAGAAAGGGCTTAAATAGCTGCTCACGGTCACATGATGGGTAAATGCTAGAGCCAGCGTTTGACACCTGGAAGACGACTGCTAGCCCAGCCCGTGCCCCAGCCCATACGCGGTGATTGGCCCGTGTCCCCGCTCACACGCGACGATTGGCCCGTGCCCCTGCCCACATATGATGATTGGCCAGGCAGCCAGATGGAGGCGGGGTATGAGGGGAGGAAAGTCGACACCAGAATGACCTTGGAGACCAGGTCAAGTGCGGAGGGAAGCTGTGGGGCAAACCTGTGACCAAGGGCCTTGGCCTCAGAGGCCATTAGGGAAAGAACCCCCAGAGTCACTGCCCCGTGATTCTACCCAGGCAGGGCTGGTCCTCACCTGCAGGGAGTGATGGCAGAGTCGGAGAGTGGCTGTCTTCCCTTTAACCAAGTTCATAAGGCACGGGGATAAAATGAAAATTTATTAACGTCTGACAAGAAATCACTACTCCAGGGACCAGAAAGCTGTATGATTTAGAACATTTTCTCTGGGAAACCGAAGGAGAGCAGGTGGGTTCTATGTTTAAGCCTTTGGGCAGAGGAGGCCAAGGCAGCCCTTTCTCCACAGGGCTGGTCTCACCACGGACCCTGTATGAGCTGGCTGCTGGCCAAGACAGCCTGTCCCTCTGACGCTCTCTCTTGTCCCATGGACAGCTTCCATCAGTGCAGTCCAGTCCTGGGGGCCTGAGTCCACTGTCCTTCAAGGTGACTGCCCATCTCTGCAGTTTCACAAGGATTTATGAGAGCTGTTGAGTTTCCCTCCTTGCCTGCTCCCGGGAGAAACACAGTGTAGCCCCAAACGCCTACGCTCAGCAAGTGGGCAAGAGTATAAACCCCCAGGGGGGGTCAGACCAGGCTGAAGAGCACAGCCCCATCCACAAACCCACGAAGGAGTCCCCCACCACCTGGGGCTCGCCTCCACCTGCCTCCCCTGGCCCCAGCCGAGCATCCCAGCCATTTGCACTTCTAGGGAGAGCTTGCTCAGCAGTGATCTCCTCAGGCACCTCCTCTGATGGGCGCCCAGGATTAACTGGTGCCATCTGCACAGAAATGAGGGAAGCCTGGATTACTCTGGGCTTGGGGCTCAACTGTGTTTCCCCTGCAAAATGCCTGCCAGTGGTACCCTTGCACTCTTTAACAGGTGGGAAGCATGAGGCTGCTGGCATGGAGCAGAGAAAGGATTACAAAAGCCAAATACTCATTACTACCAAAATCTCCTGCAACCAGCTCCAAAGAGACCCCAAAGGTATTTCTGAGCTTTTGGAGAAAGGTGGGCACGAAATAGCTCGGGACCCTGGCCAGCAGTATTACAAGAAGCCGTGAAGATACTCCTCGTCCTCATGCCCAGGGGAAACCCCAATGCCTTGAGGCATTAAGCTGGGCTAATTCGTGTCTGGAGTGCCCCATCCAGAGTCCTAAGTGGGATGCTATCCATTTCCAACTCCCCCACCCGCTGCTTCAATTGCATTGAAATAGGAGCATTGTGCTGTAACAGATGAAAGCAGACCGCCACATTATGAAAGCTGTAGTGATAAATACATTTCTCGGTGGATGGCGAGAAAACAAATGACAAACAAACCCAAACAGGAAGGTGCACATGGATCACAGAACAACCTGGGCCTTCGTGCCATAACACTCTGTATGCTCTATAAATCGGCTCATCATGACTCTTCCGTCTTGGCTGACGAACAACCAAATGGGCTCTGCTCGCTCCGAGTGCCAGAGAAATGCCAGCCCGGGAATGGCCTCCAGGTGCGGGCAGGGATGATTCTCTCGGGCCGGCTGCCTTCCAGCACATGTCATCCGGGTCGCAGAGGGCCTCCGGCAGCAGCTTCTGAAGCTGGGGAGGCCTCTGGTCGCTGGGACAAGCTGTGCCTGTGTTCTTCATCCTTTACCAGCCTCCACCCCTACCCCCAGCTTCTCCAGCCCAGGTCCTTCCCTTTCTACTGGAAAGCAGTCAATAGGTGGGGTGCAGCAGAAAAATTACCACGGAAATCAGCTGGGCTTTAGAACTCCCAGCAACCCAGCAGGGAGCTGGACCCATGCCGAGTGCTTGCTGCTTCTTACGTGATTCTCCAGGATTCCCAGGAGAACGGGCGAGGACTGGCTTTCCGGGAGATCACTCCTGATGTCTGTCTGTTTGGTGGTGGAGGATGGGCTGGGGTGGGCCCCTGCTCTGCAGGAACTCCTGTGCAATTCCCAGAGGGGAAGCAAAGCGCAGAAAACACTCGGCTTTGAACTGGGAGGCCTCTGGAAGGGAGCTGGGGGCACGACGGCATTAATGCCAACTCGCTTGGGCAAAGTGGCTGAGTTTTCTAAGTAGGCAAATGCACACCAGCTGCAGGGGCCTCGAACAGGACAGGGAAGGAACAGCAGCCCTCAGTGATTTGTAAGGGCTGGGAAGGGGTTTCTTCAGAAGGAATTTAATCAGGGATCAATTGGGGTGGATCGGGGAGTGTGAGCTTCTCGCTCCTGAGTACAGAGAGTGGGGGACCTGGCATCTGGGCTGACAGTCCCGAGAAAGAAGCAGCACCATTACGTATCATCTTTCAGAAGCAATCAAGTCCTCAGAATGGATGGCGAGGCTGGGGTAGCAGAGGTCGGGGTTTTGGTTTTTGGGGTTTTTTTTTAAGATTTTTTTGATGTGGACCATTTTTAAAGTCTTTATTGAATTTGTTACAGTATTGCTTCTGTTTTATGTTTTGGTTTTTCGGCCCCGAGGCATGTGGGATCTTAGCTCCCTGACCAGGGATCGAACCTGCACCCCCTGCCTTGGAAGGCGACGTCTTAACCCCTGGACCACAGGGAAGCCCCAGGCTGGGGGGTTTTAACAGCACCCTCAGCCTCTCCAGTGTATTCAAGCTTCCCATAAAGATCCGAAAGAGATCCACATTCACTGGAGCTGAAACACAAGGTGGCTTCCAGAAAACACAGGATATTGGCTCTGCCTGCTAAATAAGTTCTTTCAAATAACTTTTTTCCTCTCCTTTTCAAACTGCCAGTATGTAAGAGTCGTTCAGAATTGATCCCCAGAGAAGGCTCTGTCCAATAAACCTTCTCTCTAGCTCACATCCCAGGAAGCCTCAGAACAAGCCACTGCTTCAGCAATTCAGTCTCCATATATTTTATTTTTAAAATATTTAATTTCTGGCCACCAGTCCTTAGGTCTCCAATCTGATTTGGTTTTTCATAGTGTTGGTGGAAAATTTTTTTTTTTTTTTTTTTTGGCTGCGCCGTGCAGCATGCGGGATCTTTGCTCGCTGACCAGGGATCAAACCCGTGCCCCCTGCAGAGGAGGCATGGAGTCTTAACCACTGGACCGCCAGGGAAGTCCCTAATTTCAAATTTCTGCAAACTAAAATATTCAATGTCAACGTCAGAGCACGTGTGAGCTATCCATTCCCCCTCCCCGCGACGCACGAGCCAGCTTTGAGATGGACGTGCGTGCCCTTGGACGGTATTGTCAGATGTTTCCATTTACAGAGCCCCGTCCAAACAGCGGGGGAAGCTGGCATCTGGTTTTCTTCCCTGCATCACTTTCTGTTTCCAGACAGTTGTTGGAAATGTGCCTCTAGAGTTCCAACGAAGAAGCCGAATTTAGGTGACAACCAAAAACGTCTGATGCTAATGACGCCAATGGAACGGATCCAGGCTGGCTGCCCTGCCCACACTGGTCACCGTTCCCGGGCTAAATTCTCTGCTCTTCCACTTCTGCCAGCACAGAAGAGTGAAGCATTAAGCCCAGGGCAGGCTGGAGCTGTTCAGGCAGCTGAAGTAACCCCAGGAAGCATCCCTCCAACAGCGGCTAATTCATCACTAGGAAATAATTTGGGCCTACAGGACAAGTAGATCATTTGCTAGGGGTGATGGGAGGGGCACTCAGAGGAACGATCAGCCTACTGGGAGCAGGCACCTAATAGACACCTTCTTCCAACAACTCCTAGGAGTTATGCATTATTATGTCTATTTTAGATGAGGAGACAGGTTCAGAGAGGCCCACCGTGGTTGCATAACTACCCCACGGCAGAGTCGGCTCCGGCTGGCTCCACAGCCCACGTGCTCCCTACCAGCATGGCATTCTGTCAAGCACAGGTCTTCTGAGATTCCCCAGTGCAGCACGAGGTGGTCCTGCCACAGGGCAGCTGCTCCTGCGTCTCTCTACCTGTTCGAATCTCCACGACCCCCAGCCGTGGGGCACTGCTCCTGCGCCTGGAGCAAAGGCCCACCTGGGGCTTTCAGTGGGTGCACCACGAAGAAACCAGGACCTGCCTTCCATGCACCTTCCAGCACCTTCCAGCACCTTCCATGGACCAGCATGGGGCTATGGTTCTGGCCAACTCAGAAGAACATGGGAGCCCGTACCATGCACCCAGCACACGAGAGTCAGGGGTCAGCTCCTCTCCTGCCCTTGAGAGCTGAGTCATTTCACCTGTGACCCTATTGCCTCACCTCCCAAATCAGGGAAAATTTCAGAACAGTAAAGTCCAAAGGAGCCTCAGAAAACAGGCAGGTAAATACACAAACTGAGAAAATGTTGGGGATTTTCTGGTGATTGGGAGTTTGATTCCACTGCTCTCTTCCATCGGGGGGACAAGTGAGAGTCACTGCCCCCACCGTACTGATGTCACAATGAAGAGGAAGATGGTGACGATGATGATAAAAAATGGTTGCAAAGGATCTGCACTTACTCAAGTAAAGAAAAGCTGAAGATAGCAGTCAGTTTAAATGTGGAGAAAGTATTTGAAATTTATCTTAATACAAGCTGGAAGATTAAGGCAGCAAGTGCTTTGGTGGTAGGAGTTTCAACACTTCCATTTGGAAATGCAAAAGGGCCTGACCAGGGGCATTTCTCACAAATGCCACCCTCCCTGAAGGAAGGCAGGTAAAGTGCAGGAACCGGAGTCCCACCCATGGCTCTTTCAAAATCTAAAAGTGAAGCAGATAAACTGCTTCTACCAAGGCTGCAGGTAACCAGTAAGGTTAAAAAAAAAAAATGTTTTTTTAATCACCTAAATCCAGAGTCTACGCATAATACAGGAGAAAACCTCCAAGCAAGGGAAAGCACTTTCAAAGGTGGGAACTTTGAATTCCCTCACAACCACCTCTCACCTCGGCTAGGCCAGGTCCATGCAGCGCTGCCTTACTTTCCCTTTTGTGATGACTTTGACGAAAAATGCCACACATTTGATAGCAAGTATACATTTCCCGCTACTTTCAAATGCATCTCATGTGTTCCCCACTGTATTAGCTCCCTGGGGCTGCTGTACAAATTACTGCAAACTGGGGGGCTTAAGGCAACAGAAATTTATCCTAGCACCGTTCTGGAGGCCAGAAGTCCAAGAGGAAGGTGTTGGCAGGGCCCATCTCTGTGTCTGTCTTCACAGGCTTTTCCCTCCCTCTGTCCATGTCCAAATTTCCCTCTTCTTATAAGGACACCAGTCACTGGATGAAGGTCGCCCTAATCTAGTGTGACCTCATCTTGACTTGATTAGTTACATCTGCAAAGGCCCTATTTCCAAATAAGGTCACATTCTGAGGTTCTGAATGGAAATAACTCTGGGGGGGGGGGATACTATTTAACCCAATACACCCATGGTAACCATGAAGGGGGTACAGGGGAAAACACCCTCATTTCATAGATGAGGCATCTGGGCCCATATTCCCCTTTTTCCTCTGTCTCAGAGACCCTCTCCAAGGTCAACCCTTCACCTGTGATCTTAACCTCTTGCTTTCCTCCGTCCTCTGGGACTGGCTCTCAAAACCAACCCTTTCCCTTGACTCTTCACTCTCGCCCCTTCTGATCATTTTCCCTCATACAGACACACGTGGAAGACCTCACCCCAACTTTGCTTCTACTACCCCATCTCTCCTGTTAATACCAAATGTATGACAGGAGGGGTCTGCACCAACCAGCACCACCTCCCACCACTTTCCACTCAACCCCTGGCATTCTGGCTCCTGCCCATCATTTGTTGTGCTGTCCAAGGGCACCAATGACCTCTTGGTTACTGTTCTCTTCCGATATGCTTCTGCTTCGTGTAACAAAATGAACCGACACCTCCTTCCCAACCCTCGATTCACCCTTGGCCTCGCCGCATCCAGCACACTGCCCTTCCTCTGGGTCTTCATCCAAATTCTTCTTTTCCTGCTTCTCCCTTCCATACTCATGGCCCCAGACTCCCTAGTGACTTAATGACCCACACCCTAGGTACTCTGTTCAACTAGTGTTCCCTAAGTATCTTTTAGGCTAAGGACATTGCAGAGATGCATATCTGACATTGATTCTGCAACTTAAAGTCTAATAGAGAAGATAAATTGAATAACCATAGTGCAAAGTAAAATGGAGGTAAAGTGCTCCAGGGGTTTTGGACAAAACGCAACCCCTTCGTGTTGGAAAGCACTCTGGGTGTGGAGCTCTTTGTGTGGGCTTGTGTGAGTGTGGACCTGAGAGCCGTAATTCCTATTCCTGAAGCCTAGCTCTACCACTTACCAGAGGAAGTCAGGGAACCTCCCTGTACTTCAGATTTCTCTTTTATAAATAGGGATAATAGTGACACCAAGTCCATGGGATTCTCTGGAAAAGTAAGTGAGATAATATACATATGGTAGAGACTGGTCAGATGTTCGTCAATGTCATTTCCTTCCCCTGAGCCAAGAGAGACTACATTTCCCAGCCTCCCTTGCACGTAGACTGGCCATAAGACTGAGCTCTGCCCAATAAAATGAGGGTGAAAGTGATGTACACCACTTCCGGGCCTGGCTCCTTCTCTCTTCCCTGTCCTCAGGGCTGTGAAGGAAAGTCTCTGAGATGGTGGAGCCATACAATGGAAGGACCGGGATCCCTGAGTCACTGCCTGTGGGAGAACCACTCTGAAGAGGTGTCTGACTCTACTGGAGCTGTAATGTGAGTGAGAAGTAAACTCGTATTGTAATCAGCCATTGTATTGCAGGGTTTATTTGTTACACAGCATGGTCTAAGCTATCCTGACCAATATAACATGTAAAAATATTAGCTAGGATGATGATGAAGGAGGAGGGAAAGAAGGAAGGTGGAGGACCTTGGTTAGAAGAGCCCAATCCAGTCCCAAGAGCAGTTTTGTACACACACGTTAGAAATCTCATGAGACCAGGCCTGCTCAGAGGTCTTTGCCCCCAGATGACCACCATGCCCCACGTCTGCACCATCACAGACCCAACTGGAGCCCTAAAACAAATTAACAGTGATGCCACATTCGGCCTTACTCACAACAACATGCATTCTGCAGACACACGCGTGTCCTTGGCTGGGGCGTGGACCCTCGCGCATGCAGGTGCCCCCCCTGCCCCACGAGCTGCTCACTTTGCTCCAGCTGCTCCCAATTACTAAAATCCCCCTCTGGAGCATCCTCCGCTCCCCCAAGCCTGTTCAACCTGCCAAGTGTTTCGTGATAAAAATAACTTACTTTTCCCTCGTTCTCTGGTCTCCCCTGCTGCCAAAGTTGCTGTTTCTCAGGGCAGGCTGATCTCAGCTAGGCAGAATCGGATGGACTGAATTTATACTCACGGAGTAAGTCTCACAGTGACAATCACAACCATGCTGGACACTTATAGTAATAAGAATAAGAGTAGCAGCTCCAGCTTCTATTCACCAAGAGCCAATTCAGTGAAAAGCCCTGGCCTAAACTCTACACCCACAACCTACAGTCTTGAGTGCACCTTTGTCCTCGGGACCAAAGGAGGGAACTGAGGCTCAGGAAGCCCGGTTAACTTGCCTGAGGTCTCACTGCTCGTGAATATGAAACTGGGATTTTCACTCCGGCTTATCCTCTCTGCACTCAGCCCCAAGAGCCCCCCAGATCTCTGACTTGTAGACTGTCAGACATATTTGGGGTCACCCTTCCCACTTTGAGCCTAACACACTTTGAGACTTGAGAGCCCATCTCTAGCCTGGTGGTTCCAGAAATCTTCACCCTGTGGAGAAAAACGTTGGCTACCAAAATGCTGCCATGATATCACGATCGCTTTCATTACCCATCGGCACTTCTCAGGAGGACAGCAGCATTTCCACTCTGAACAGGTGTAATTCCAGCCAAAGAGAAGAGCTTGGACACCACGGCCATGGCCACAACTTATTACAGAAGATCTCTGTTTGGCCTTTTAAAATGCTGCAAACAGCTGCAGACCCCTGTGACTATCTTCAGGGACCACCCAGATCCCCAGATCTGGAATCGCTGCTCTAGCAGTTTTAAAGCATGAGGGCACACTCTGGCACACTTGTCCCTACCCCTGGGCTGTCTCCTCTGCCCGATGCCCCTCTGTGCTTGGCCCACTCCTCCTCACCCTTCAGGACTCCAATCACTGCTGGTCTCCCAGGGAGGTCTCCCCTGCCCTCCCAAGACTCACCACCCCCTTATCACTCAGGCGATGGGTGCGCTGAGGGCAGAGACCAGGTGGCATCAGTCCTTGGAGCCCAGCACAGTGCTCGGGATGCAGTAGGCTGCATCAGCACAGAGGTGGAGGCATCAGAAAGAGCCACATGTGAGAACACATAATAGAGGAGCAGCTCTTTCCTGGCCTTTCTGCTGTGAATAGAGGACACATGTGGCCTGTGAATTTGTAAAAGATTTAGTAATGTACGTGGTCACCTGCACCATGAGTCTCCTGCTGGTCCCAATTTCGCATTGTAGGGATCTCAGCCATCAGTGGGGCTTGGAACAAAGGATGCATAATTGTCATAGCTGCCAGGTGCTATAGTCAGCAAGTGTCATTGTGGAGCTGCCTGATCCTTTCGGGACCCTATTTTCACTCCAAAAGGAGGCCTGTGAATCTCTGGTTTAGTAAAAAGAGATGGGGCAGATCTGGCCACTGGTTCACCTGAGCACAGGTTTCCCTTCCTGTGATGTTTAGGTTGGAGCGTTCCCTTGCACCAAATAAAATAGCTCAGCTGTTCATAAACCATAGTATTTGTGGTCTGTATTTCAGAAAGAAAAAAAGCCTTTGGGTATCTGTTTAGAAGAGCTGCCATGAGACGGGCAGGGCACTGGTGATCCCCTGCTAATGGCTTGGAGAGAACCATGGATGATCTTTGAGTCACAAGTCAATAAAACCACTGGCTAGAACGCTCCCACAAAGGTGACACCACGGCCAGGGTCAGCCCACACATCACAGAGCTTCCCAAGTCAGCATAATGCACCACGGAACTGGGTGTGAATTGCAGACTTGGCCGGAAATTTGCCCCACACTCTCCCCTCTGGGATGTAATTACCTGACAAGGTTCTGTCTGTCTTCTCTCGAATGAAAAGAAAACAAAGAAGAGGAAATTGGCCCTTGCTGATCCTCGCGATCCGTTTTCTTATCAGCAGCTGTGCCGACAGGGGCAGGGGTTACGTGGAAGTGAGCTGCCGGGTGCACACGTGGCTCTCTCTGTCCAGCTCAGGCTGGACAGCTCCTCCTGGGACTTATGGCCATTGAGGCCACCTGGCCAGAAGGAGCCTTGGGATGGTGCGTCACCACCAGAGGCCACCAGAACACTGTCGGGGAGCCTTGAGGAGTAATGGGTTTCCAAGAGAGCTGTGGGACTTGTGCCTTTCCCCCACACGTGGGACTGGACAGCTGAGCTCCACTCCATCAAGCCATCCCTCCTTGGACAAGTTCTACAGATTCTCTAGGAAGGAGGACCCAACATCAGGGAGATGTGGCCTGATCAGTGAGGCCAGGAAGCAGCATTAAGCCAAGACCTGAGAATACATTAATCAGGGG
The DNA here is from genome assembly GCF_965194825.1 of Balaenoptera physalus. Taxonomy (NCBI): domain Eukaryota; kingdom Metazoa; phylum Chordata; class Mammalia; order Artiodactyla; family Balaenopteridae; genus Balaenoptera; species Balaenoptera physalus. Next base: position 191,079,306 of record NC_138882.1, read on the forward strand.
AAGAGGAGAGGGAGTGTTTCAGGCAGAAGAACAACATGTGCAAAGGCCCTGTGGTGGGCAGGCACGTGGTGAGCACAAGGAACTCAAGGGGCATGTGGATCTCAGGGACAGAAGCAGCACATGACACAGGATGAGGCTAGAGGGACCATAAGAATGGCCAACAGCAACCAAGGGCTTACTCTGCAGGCAGCATGCCCGTCAGCATCTTGCCAGTGTTGACTCGTGAGTTTCCTACTACAATCCCTATTTTACAGACAACAACAGCAAAAGAATAACAACAACAGCAAATGCTGAAATAGCCTTTCTATGTGCCAGGGCTGATCTAGGACCACTGTCTGTGATCGACTCACCCAATCCTCACAGAAGACGAGAAAACTGTAACACGGAAGGGGAAACGGGGACTCAACCCAAGCAGGCTGGCTCCAGAGTCCCTGTTTCCAACCAGATAGTTCCAAGTCCCCTTCTGAGAACTAGGGGCAGGGGACCCATGGAGTTTTCACTGTGGAAAGACCCTCAGTATAGAGGATGGGTTGGGGGTGAGAGCTGACACAGGTGGACCACTTGGAAGAGTGATGCTAAGTCCAGGTGGTGGCAGCTTGGGCTAGTGTGACGGCCAAGGAGATGGTGGGAAAGGGATGGATGTGTCAGCTTCGGGACGTAAATGGATCAGAGTTTATCTGGATAAGGGGCTGACGGGGGTGAACATGTCAATAACTCCTCCCGGTTCTTGGCTTGCATAACCGGAGGGATGGTGTGCCTTTCCCTGAAATAGAGGCATGTGAAGACGAAGGTCATGAGTCTGGTTTGGACTTGCTGAGTCTAACAGGAGATGTCAAAGGGGCAGTTGACTATCCTATCAGGAGCCCAGAGAAGAGGTCTGGGGAGGGGGGTGGGATAGAGAAGTTCAAGTCACCCGCCAGCAGGTGCTGATGGAGGGCTAGGCATGGATGGATGACATGGCCTTGGAGAAAGTGGCGATCAGGAAGGGAAGGTCTCCGTCCAAACTTCGAGGAATGCCGTACCCCAGAACAACAGTCATCCATTCAAATCAGGACTGCAAGACGCATTCAAGGACCCAAGAAACCACTTACCCCAGAGTATTAAGTAGAAAAGCTGATCCAAAGCACACGTGGATGTCTGAGTCAGGATGGCAGTGTATGTAGTGTGCCTTGTGTGGAGGGGAGGGGAGGGAAAGACATAAAAACATTAAAAGTGCTGCCGGGGGATAGGATTAGAGATGATTTATTTTCTTGTTTGTTCTTCTTGTGCTCTTCTATATAATCATCTGTTCAACAAATATTTGAGTACCCTGATTTATTTAACTGGTTCCTTATTGTCGGAAAGTTAGGCTTTCCCAAATTCCCTCTGTTATCAATACTGCTGTAACAGACATCATCATCCAGAAATCTCGGGGACATGTGTCATATTTCTGTCCTGCTCAAAAGCGTCACATGTTCCCTACGGCCCAAGGCAACAAAACTAAATGTCTCTGTACCCCAGGATACCTACATGCCGGCCTGACCTTCCTTTCCTGTACTTCCTTCTTTACTCAGCCTTCAAGCAGAGTCGCTCTCAAGGCTCAGACCAAAACCTGAACAGAGAGGAGTGGTAAGATGGAGATCACCAAGCCCCAGACCTCTGGGTCAAGGACGCCAAGAAAAAAAGGAGGTTCAAGGAGGGTGGGATGAGCCATTATCAAAAGCTGCCAAGAATTCATCTGGGCTGAGGGATGAATAGCTTTCCGTTGAGTAGAATAGAGATCGCTGGTCATTGCTGGCCTAGCGGTTCTGATCTGGGGGCAAGTATCAGAGAGGCAGGAGTCTCAGGGAACCAGGAGGAGGCTTCTGGGGGGCGAGAGAAGGTGGAATTCGGGCACAAGGGCAAGAGCTACGGGATGTGCAGAGCAGAGCAGCCTCAGAGCAACTGGAGAGCCAGAAATACGCTGTGTCAGGAGGCGAAGGGTGTTGGGACCGCAGGATCCTTGGAAAAGTACTCCAGACAATTACCATCTGGAGTTCCTCTCCAGTGTGCTGGTGTTTTCATTGTGCTCTGAGCCAGAGAATTCACAAGATATAAGCCTCCTGAAAAGCCCCTTCTCGTAATAATGGGGCAATTGCCTCGATTGCAAAGTGAAGGGCTGATCGGGATGCCTGTAAGGCTTATCTGCTCCTAGACTCTCCTCCGGAATAGCTGTGTCTCTTGTTAAACCAATCATTTCTCAGGAAAACACAGAGACCTCCAGACCTGGAGAAATGCTGATTCCTGGCACAGTTGGCAAGAAGGACAGATTGGTTCTCATCTGTTCTACAAAGTAGGAATTTGGGTGTAGAATCATGAAACACGCGTACACATTTCTTTATTACTCCTTCCATGAACAACAACAAAAACTACATGGATTTAGAAGATTTTGCAATGACAATTTAAAAGCCATGAAATTCAAGCTGGCAAACTGAATGGACAGTGATATTAAAATATTTCATTAGATGCTTTTTATGCCAAATTAAGCTGCTGCAATTATATTGATATTCACAGTCTGCATTAATCTAAAACTATTTCAATACTTTTTCTAATTTAGCATGATTAATTCTTTCCCTTAAGAGCACACTCATTTTCAAGTTTTTGATTGTTCTCCTACTTTGCTGCTTTGACTTCTCTTTGCCAGAATACTTAATTCACAGGGATTCCTACTCAAGGGGATGGAACCCAGTTTTTCAGGGCATTTACTTACCTGGGAATAAGGTTTCACCCTTGTTTTTCCAACAATTATTTTCTCCATGTGGCAGACCAGGCCTTTGACGCATTAACTGGAAAGCACTTCAATTTATTAAATATATATCTACAGCCTTGAAGCCCAGAAGGCCATTTTTTAAAGAGATCCCTGAATTGGTTTGCAAGATTAACATTCTGCCTAGTTATAAATTTAAAAGTTACGAGTCTGTGTTTTAAAAACTGAACTAATGTCTAATATAATTTCTGCTGCCAGCAGGGGGCTAGAAATAGAAGAGTCCTGTGCTCAGGTGGAAAAAACGGCTGATTGGGGGATGTGAAAAGAGAATCTTTTCTTTTTTGCCAGTACTAATAATTTTTTACTGGAAAGTTCATCAATGGAATCATTAATTCTGTGTTTGTAGAGAATTTGGCCCTTTAATTCAAAACAAAATGTGTCACATTTTGGATTCTTGTTTATGAATATTTGTTTCTGCTTTTCAGCAGTCCTCTCCTCATTTGACTTTAATAATAATAATTTTAAAAAAGGGTACAAGTTACAGGGCCAATTTCTTTCTCCAAGATGCACCATGCCATTGTAGTATCAATTACTCAGACCATTTCAGTCCATCCAGACAATCATGTCATTAGCCCATGGAGAATCTTCCAAAATAATTTACATAGAAACTGCCTGTACATGCTAAATGAAAAATGTGCAGCCATCATCAATGGAATTTGAATTACAATCCCACCACATGCAGGTTGGTTTTATTCGTGCTATTTATTAAACAGGAAGAAGGTGATGCAGTCAATTATAAAGCAATTACCTGAGCAGTTACTGCAAACCTGTGCTACCCAGCAATTAGGATGCCGCCTCCCTAAGAAGAGCTTGCCCTCGATCCCTCTTCTCGACACCCACCTGGCACCATGAGCCCACCCTTCCTCCATGTGCTGCCACCAAGAGTCTAGAGCCGGGCTGCTGCTGCAGAAGCCCCCTCATAGCGTCAGTCTTTGCTGAACCCAGTCCTTTTGTCCTTAGGACTGGAGGGTCTTATCATATAAGCGGGGGGATTGGGAATCATTCCAGTACTCCCTCGAATGAACCAAGGGGAAGCTATTTAGATGAAGCCTTCAGTTTTCTTCCTGGTGGGGACCATTCAGCACACCAGACAGCTTCCACTGACCGGCCAGCCAGACAGGGTGGAAGAAATTAGCATGAGGCCAGGCACCCAGGTGGGCAAGAGGCATGGCTATGTTGAGGTTAGGAAGATCATGGTCACTGGTTTTGGGTTGTTTTTTTTTTTTTAAGGCCAGGAATTTCTGACATTTACAGGAATAAAAGCATCCAGGGAGGGCTGAGTGGCCTTTATAGGTGCTGCAAGGTTTCTGCAGCAACCGAGGGCTCCTTTCCTGATGCAGGGCACGTCCTCCCCTCTGGGCCTGCCTGGCATGGCACGAAGGGCGCTCCCTGCTCTCCCTTCCTAGCTGTGGGGCTCTGGGATGATAAGGACCCTGCTGGGCATGTCCTTTCTCTCTGGGCCCGGGCTCTGCATCAGTAACGGAGGCTGTGGTTCAGGCTTCCTCTCATTCCTGAGAAGAGACGTAGGGAGTACCTGCTCCTACCTTGGCCGGGCATTTTAGCCTGCAGGCTCCACGGTGTCCCAGAGCCCCGCACTGAGGGCTTTGGAAGTACCAAAAACAGATGCTGGAAGAGAAAGCCTGGCCCACAGCAGGGGAAGCATGGGGGTGGAGGCCAGGAGGTTATCTCTGCAGAAACCCGAGCGTTTTGTTTATGGTGTTCTGACAATGCTCAGAGCCGCTTGGAGCAGCTGCTCTGCGTACCAAGCTGCTTGACATTCTGCCTGGAAGGTAGCTGCGGCTCTGGAAGGATGACTTGTGTGACATATGACAGCTTTCAGGGCTGCCGGTCCCCTGGCTTCTCTGCTCTAAGACCCGAGCCATCTGTAGCCTCTCAGTTCTGATGCTGGGGCCCAGAATGGTAAAACAGAAGAGGGAGAAGAAAGTAAGCAAAACAGAAAAAGAAGAGAGAAAGGAAAAAGAAGGAGCCAGCCCACCTGTTTTGAAGAATGAAAAGAGAAGTCCCTCCTATTTGAATCCTCATCCCGCCCCAGTCAATCCTCTACACAGCAGCTTAAGCGATGTTTTTAAAACAATAAAATGATGCTCTTCACTTACGTACAACCTCCCAATGGTTCCCGCTGCTCCAGTGCTAAATTCAAAGGCCTTAACACAGCCCCTGAGGCTCTGCTGGCTCAGTTTCCAGCCTTTCTCATCACTGCCCCTTCAAGCTCTGCGCTCCAAGTGCACTAACTGGCCTTCAAGCCTGACCTCCGGCTCCCATCCTTCCACAGGCCTCAGGGCCTTTGCATATGTTCTCCCTCTGAAGGAATGCTTCTCCCCTTCTCATTGCCCTCCCCACCCCACTCACTGGCAATCTCAGTGAAACGTCACTTCTTCAGAGTTGCCCTCACTGATCCTCAGATCAGATCAGATCCTCCTGCTATAAGATCTTAGAGTTCCTCCACTTTTCCTTTACAGCCTTAATCACAGTTCTTTTCACACAATTAGGTGATGAAATTATGTCTCCTCTACCAGACCGGAAGCTCCGTGGGGGCAGAGACTTTATCCGCTACCTACTCTGCTGGCCCTTGGAAGGTGCTCAGTAAATATCTCTGCAATGAATGACTGGATGAACGAACTCCAAAGCCAGGGCTGTTAGGAAAAGGAAGACTTACAAGTTAAAGTCAAAATCCATGACTGGAGTTAGAGAACAGGTCTGCGCTGGGGAAGTTAGGACGTCTTGCACATGAAACATGCTCTGCTGCTCACTAGCTGAGCGACCTTGGCGACTGTTCAACTCTCTGAGCCTCAGTTTCTCATGAGTGAAACATCCCAGAGTTCATGTGAAATTAAGATAAGGTATGAAAAGCACTTAGCATAATCAATGGTAGCTTCCATTATTACTTTTATTGTTGTTGTATTTTTTATCATTATTAAATGGCTGAATGGCAGGTTGGAAACCTCACTCCAAAAAACTGAGTCCACACTGAGTGTGGACTCTTTCTTTCCTCTCTGTGAGCTAGAAGCATTACACACACCCATAGTGATGTGCAACAAATAATTTTTGCTTCACAAAAGGTTTCACCCATTACTAAGTTAATAATACTAGGCACAGACTGTGTGCCCTGCCCTATGTCAAGTCCTGTGGGATGGGGCCCATTTGTTAAGCAGCAGGACCTCAAAAATATTGGTGCATTTGAAATTAACACAATCTTTCTAAAGGACGATCTAGCCATATGTATCAAATTTGTAAGTAGACACAACATTGAGCCAGCATTACTATTCCATTTCTAGGAATATACTCAAGAAAGCAATTGTATAAGCATAAAAAGCCTGCCTCATAGTAGTCCTTAAATATTCGTTGAATGAATCCTGAATATATGATTATATGGTTAATATCCTTTGTTATTTTAAGACGGTGAATTACAATGATTGATCTTCAAATGTTAAACCAAGCTTGCATACTAGCAATTAAACCCATTGATCATGGTGTATTGTCCTTTTTACATACAACTGCATTCATTTGCTAATACTCTATTAAGGATTTGTACATCTATGTTCATGAGAGATATTGGTCTGTAGTTTTCTTGTAATGTCTTTGTCTAGTTTTGGTGTCAGAGTAATATTGGGCTCGTAAATTAACCGAGAAGTGTTCCACCCTCCTATAATGTTTGGTAAGATTAGCATTATTTTTGTCCTTAAATGTTTAATAGAACTCACTATGAAGGAGTTTTCTTTATGGGAAGATTTTTAATTACAAATTCAATTTAATAAATATAAAGCTATTCAGATATTCTATTTTTGTTGTGTCAATTTTAATAAATTTTGTCTTTCAAGAAATTTGTCCATTTCATCTAAGTTGACAAATTTATTGCTGTAAAGTTGTTCATGGTACTCCTTTATTTTACCTTTAATGTGTGTAGCATCTGTAGTGATGCCTCCTTTTACGTGCATAATACTAATATTTTGTGTTTTCTCTCATTTGTTTCTCAATCAGACTAACTATAGGTTTATCATTTTATTGATCTTGCAGAGATCCAGCTTTTGTTTTGTTCGTCTATTTACAAATTGTTTTTCTATTTACTATTTCATTGATTTCACATTTATATTTACCATCACTTTTTTCTACTTTGGTTTTCATTGGCTCTGCTTTTTCTAGCTTCATAATGTAAAAGCTTAGATCATTTTTAAACCTTTGTTGATATGAATTACATTTATTGATTTTAAATGTAAATATCATATAAGCAATTAACACAAGCATTTAAAACTGTAAATTTCCTTCTACGATTTGCTTTAGCTGCATCACACAAATTTTATGTCATGTTTTATTTTTCATTCATTTAAAAATATTTTTTAGTTTCCTTTGTGATTTTTTAAAGTTTTACTCTTAGAAGTATGTAGTTTAATTTCCAAATATTTGGGAATTTTTCAGATATATAATTTATATCTGAAATTCTAAATTAATTCAATTACTGCCAGGGAAACAGATAGTAATCCTTCTAAATTTGATGAGACTTGTTTTATAGCATAACACAAGGCCTAGATTAGTAAGTGTTCTATGTGCAGTTGAAAGGAGGTGTATTCTTCTATTGTTGGGTATTTTGTTTCAAAAATGTCAATTAGATCAAGTTGGTTGATAGCATTATTCAACTTTTCCACGTCCTTACTGATTTCCTATCTATTTTGTTCATCACTGAGAAAGGAATGTTGATGTGTCCCACTACAATTGTGAATTTATTTATTCCTCCTTTCGGTTCTGTCACTTTGGCATATATCTCGAAGCTACGTAATTAGGTGCACATACATTTAGAACCGTTACGTCTTCTTGATGGACTGACCTTTTATTACAAAATGTCTCTCCTTAGTTTTTAATAATAGTCCTTGTCCTGAAGTCTACTTTGCTTGAAAATAGAATCATTTTCACTTTCTTATGGTTAGTGTTTGTGCATTATATCTTTTTTCTACCTTTCTGCTTCTAATCTATCTGTGCCTTTATTATTAAAGTGTTTCTTATAGAAAGCATATAGTTGGGTTTTGCTTTTTGTGTCCACTCAGATAATCTCTAGCTTTTCAATGGAATGTTTTAGCCAATTATGATAGATGTCTGGGTTTATCTCTGTCATCTAGCTACTTGTTTTCTATTTGTCCTGTTTTTTTGTTTGTTTTTGTTTTCTTTTTTTTTTTGAGTACTCCACTTTATCTCCACTACTGGGTTGCTGGCTATTTCTCTTAGTTTTTAGTGGTTGCTCTAGGATTTGCAGTATATATTTTTAATCACAGTATTCTATCTTCAAATAATTATAGCAGTCCATCAATAATGTAAAAACCTTTCAACAACATGCTTCCACTTCCCCATGCGTTCCTTGTATTACTGTTGTCATACACTTTGCTTCTATATATTGTTATTATTTTTGCTTTAGACAATTATCTTATGATATATAATTTACACACTGTAAAGTTCACCCATTTAAAGTGTACACTCAACATTTTTAGTATATTTACAGCCTTGTGCAACAATCACCATAATCTAATTTTGGAACATTTTCATCACCCCAAAAAGAAACCTTATTCCCATTAGCTGTCACTCCCCATCCAATACACACACCTCCAGCCCTAGGCAGCTAGTGATCTACTTTCTGTCTCTATAGATTGCCCCTATTCTGGGCATTTGATATAAATGGTATCATATGATATATAGTCTTTTGTGACTGGCTTCTTTCACTTAGAATAATGTTTAGCAGTTTATCCATGTTGTAGCATGTATTGGCACTTCATTCCTTTTTATTACCAAAAAACATTTCCTTGTATGAATATACCACATTTAATTTATCCATTCATCAGTCAATCAACATTTGAGTTGTTTCCACTTATTGCCTATTATGAATAATGCTGCTATGTACATCTGTGTACAAGTTTTTCCATAAATACATGTTTTTATTTCTCTTGGGTATATACCTAGGAGTGGAATTTCTGGGTCTTATGGTAAGTCTGTGTTTAATATCTGAAGAACTAACAAACTGTTATCCACTGCAGCAGCACCATTTTACAACCCCATCAGCAATGTGTGAGCATTTCAATTTCTCTACATCCTTGTCAACACTTATTATTATCTGTCTTTTTTTTAATTATAGCCATCTTAGTGGGTGTGAAGTAGTATCTCACTGTGGTTTTGATTTCCCTGATGATTAATGATATTGTTAAACATCTTTTCACATGCTTATTAGACATTCATACATCTTCTTTGGGGAAACGTCTATTCAAATTCTTTGCCCATCTTAACTGAGCTATTTTTCTTTTTATTAAGTTGTAAGAATTCTTTATATATTTTAGATACAAGTATTTTATCAGTTTTATAAGTTGAAAATGTTTTCTCCTAGGCTGCAGGTTGCCTTTTGACTTTCTTGATGGCATCCTTTGAAGAACAAAAGCTTTTAATTTTGATGAAGTCCAACCTATCAGTCTTCTCTTTAATCATCTGTGCTCTTGGTGTCATAAAAGAAATCATTTCCCAGCCTAAAATTACTAAGATTTATTTCTATCTTCTTCTAAGACTTATATTTTTAGCTCTTACATTTAGCTCTATGCTCTACTTTGAGTTCATTTTTGTGTATAATATAAGGCAGGGGCTCAAATTCTCTTTTTGCATGTGTATATCCAGTTGTCCCAGAACCCCTTGTGAAAAAGACTATTCTATCCTGATTATATTGTCTTGGCCCCTTTGTAGAAAATCAATTGACCATAAATGTTAAGGTTTATTTCTGGACTGTCAGTTTTATTTCATTGATCTATATGTCTATCCTTAAACCAGTATCACACTATCTCAATAACTATAGCTTTATACTAAGTATGAAATTGAAAATTTTGAGTCCTCCAATTTTGTTCTTTTTCAAGATTATATTGACTCTTCTAGGTCCCTTACATTTCCATATGAATTTTAGGTTCAGCTTATTGATTTCTGCAAAAAAGTCAGCTGAGATTTTGATATGGATTACATTGAATCTGTAGATCAGTTGGGGGACTATTGCCATCTTAATATTAAGTGTTCTGATCCATCAGCATGGGATGTCTTTCCATTTATTTAGAACTTCTTTCTTTCAACAATGTTCTGTAGTGCCCAAGTCTTATACTTCTTGTCAAAAATGTATTCCTAAGTATTTTTTTCTTCTTGACGCTATTATAACTGAAATTATTTTCTTAATTTGACTTTCAAATTGTTTATTTCCTAGTGCATTAAGATACAATTGATGTCCTTTGAAATTTTCCTCCTCTTCTACATTCTGGAATAGGTTGTCAATGACTTACATTAACTATTTTTTAAATGTTTGCTAGCATTCACTAACGACTCTCTCTGACCCTTGGCCTTCCTTTGTCAGATTTTTAAATTACTATCTTTCCTTGTTTTAAGTCTATTCAGATTTTCTATTTCTTCTCGAGTCAATTTCAGTAATTGTATCTTTCTAGGAATTTGTCCATTTCATCTAAGTTATGTATTTGTTGGCAGACACTTGTTCATTGTATTCCTTTATAATCCTTTTTATTTCTACAAAGACAGTAGTGATGTCCCCTCTTTCACTCCTGGTTTAAGTCATTTGGGTCTTCTATCTATCTATCTATCTATCTACCTACCTATCATCTATCTATATCTACCTACCTACCTATCTATGTATCTGCCCTCCCTCCAGCCGTGGGGGGCAAGAAGGCCACTCGACTCCAGGAGGGGGAAAGACCGAGCTCTCTCTGAATCACGGCAATTTTAAGCAGGAAGAAAACTTCCTATTTGGAGAAGGCTCTGGCCAACTTCCCTTCCCCTCCCTCAGCCTTTCCATTTTGTAGATGAAGAAACCAACCCCCAAGGGATTAGGTGACACGCCCAGTATCCCTCGGCCCAGGGCCAAGTTACCCATCCAGGACTTTCCCCACTGCCTCCCAGACCCTGCTAAAATCCCGCGAGTGACTTCTTATGACCCTTAGAACAGAATCCAAAATCCTTACCGCAGCTGAACCTCCATGTGACCTGGCTCCAGCCCCTCCAGCCACACCTCCCGCCACCCTCTCCTTGTCCACTGCGCCCCAAGCACACTGGTCCCTTCCGTCAGGAGAAAACCAAGGTCCCTCCAGCCTTGGGGCGTCATGCTGTCCTGTCTGAGGATGCCCTGCCCCAGTTCTTCACAGCAATGGCCCTTTGTGCTTGAAGTCATGGGCTGACTGTTCCTGCCTCATTCAGGCCCCTGGACCACCGAAGGCCAGGGCCCTCTAGTTATTCTCCACCTGGCACGTGCCTTGTTTGTCACCCCCAGCACTTCTCAGGGGGGCCCTGAGGTACTTAACTGCTTACCGCTGCCGTGTCTGTCCCCACCCCACTAAGTCGGGGGGGGCTTTGAGAGGACAGAGAATGTACCTGCTTTCTGCCTCACTGTATCCCCAGTGCCCAGCCAAGTGCCTGGCACAGAGGGCTTATAATAATGTTTCTTTTTTTTTTTTTTTCACGGTTATAAAGAGTTTATTGTGAATATAACAAATACTTATAGTATATGGGTGAACATGAATATATATCACAGTTCTCACCATGAAGGCTGTCACAATCTAAAGTTAAGAAGCTTTTTCACTAGCATTTCTAAATTCATCATGTCCAATGAATAACAGCCTAGACCAAAAGCAATGGCTTCAACATTTCTCAAAATAATTCAGTAATTATTCTGCAGGTTTCTAATTGATCAGCTGAGTGGATTTCTCTGCTCTCGGGTGGTCAGAGTACAGAACTTCAATATCTCTGAGCTAATACTGAAAACCCAAGTATAATAATGTTTCTTGAATGGATGGGTGGATGATGGAAGAATTGCATCATTCATCAACAACTCACAAGTGACAGAAATCACTTTGTCTGTAACCTCCCAAATGCTACGAGGGCTAAGAGCTTCACCTGGACCCAGCAGGGGCGGGCCTGGGGCTTCAGGGACCTAGGCTCTGCCTGCAGTGAACCCCACAGTGGTCTCAGCCAGAAGCCTGCTGGCGTTGGGTTATATTCTGAACATGCTGATGCCGTAAGTCCAGACACCCTGGTGCCTGGCAGGGCCCGGGTTTCCCTGTGAATGAAACAGCATCCATCATTCCCTCCTCTGGCACGTGCGCCTTGGTTCCGCAGACGTGCCGTGGGGCAGTCCTTTTCTCTTGCCCTTCTGATGGGTCTGCATGAGCAAGAGAAGTTAGGACTCATCATTTTCCACTGGAAACAGCCTGGGAGCTGGGCTCCTCCATCCACAGGCAAAGGCTTTAATATTAAACTAGAAGCACCAAAGCGCCATCGAAAGAAAAGAGCTCAATTTTCTTGTATCAGTTTTTCTCCCACGTGTCCCTCAAATTTCCAGCCTCACCATCAAACAAGACCCACCCTTTCTACTGCATTGCATCCTAAATTTCTGATTACGAGTCAAAGACTGATTCAGGGCCAGCAGAAGAATAGAAGCAGAGTCTAAACAATGAGTGTGCTCAAAATTAATCTAGGGCCCAGCCCCTTGGTTAGTATAGGATAGCCCCAGAGCTGCCCAGTGGAGAGACAATATAAGCCGCATTTTAAATGTCCTGGTAGCAATGGTAAAGCAGTAAAAAGAAACTGGTAAAACTAATTTTAATGATATATTTTATTTGGCCAATATATTTAAAATATTTCAACATGTAATCAATAGAAATATGAATGGGTTATTTAACATGTTCTTTTTTTTTTCATGCTAAGTCTCGGAAATGTAGTGTGTGTTTTACACGTCCAGCATGTGGCAGTTGGGACCAGGCACATTTCAGGTGCTCAGGGGTGACACCCAGGTCCTGGTTTGGACCACACACCAGGAAGGGTCCAGCTGCTCAGAGGCGGCACGCCGGCACCCAACCCAAGCTGCCGGAGAACGTACCGGCAGAGAAGACGAGAAGGAGGCTTGGAAACCCCGCTCCCTGGTCCCCGCAGCCCCCTACCCACCCTGCAGGCGTGCGTGTCGGTGTCGGCATTGGGCAAAGCCGGCAGAGGAAACCACAACTGCTGCTCAGGCTTCTCTCTGGATGCTTGGATTAACTCACTTGTATTTATTTGGCTTTTTATAAACAAAACTAAGACTTAATGCATTCCATTCATCATGAGGAAAGGGCAGCAATCCTAAGGGGATCTGTCAAACAGACGTTCTTTCTGTAAATAAATAAAAAGGTGACTGTGCAGGAAAGGAAAATTACACTGAACTGAAATCTGAGATTTTTTTTTTCCCCTTTTAGATCCATAAGCCAAAATATTGCTAAGGCTTTTTATAAACAAAGATAATGAGTTGTATAATTTATGTAAATTAACTAATGTTGCTGCATTTTCTAGAAGTAACATAAACTGCATTATTTATTTGACATGCCTTTTGGAGTAAAAATAATTATAATTGGATATTATACCTAACAAGTTTCTCCCTTTGTTTTCTTATTAGTATTTGTGGTTTTGAATGTAAAATACAGAATCACTGAGTTCACCACAGGTGTGGCTTTCCTTTTGCACATATAAAACTAAAGATGATCTTTTGAAAAGATGGGAGTTGGACCAGGGCCCTTGACCACAGCTTCTGAGCCCAGAGTAAACTGCCCTGTGCCCCAGGCATGGCTCGGTCAGTGGGTGTTGGTTATTTCCAACTAGCAGGGGGTACTAGTTTTTCAGCAGCCTGTGGGATACAACCGATGTCATTTTCACTCCCTGACGCCTTCCCGTCTTCACTATTCCAAGTATGATTTAGGACCAGCAGCATCACCACCACCTGGGAACTTGCTCTGAATGCAGCATCTCGGGGCCCCACCAAGACCACTGGAATCAGAATCCTTGGGGGACTTGTATGCACATTAAAGTTTGAGAAACGCTTTTCTACATCATTTGCAGAGAAGACCCAGTCCCTTCCTGGACCCCTCCTGCAGGAGACAGAGCTGAACTCAGGAAGGCACAGGGCTGGGTCCCCCAAGTCTATCTGTTCCCGACATCAACCCACATTTCCCCTCACATCTAGCATATATTAAAATGAGCAATACATAATCACATACTGCAATTCTTAGTATTATCATATTAGGAGCATTAAAAATGCAAGAAAGGATAATTAAGCAAAATAAATTAAACAAAGATCTTGAAATACACAGCCTTGGAAATACTTTTGCTGCCGAAATGCTTGCTAACATCTGTTCGCCTCTATCACACTTGCTATCCTTTTCTGATAGTCAAAGCACAAAATACGATCAAATACCAAATGTAAATAGCTCTGATTCGTAACCTTGTTTATGCAGCCAAAGATGGCCCTAAGGTAGAGGAAGGAACTCTGTTGAAAACCCACTGATCTTTGGAAGGACCATCTTGTTTGGGAACAGAGGTCGGGGGCCCCTGCTCCCTCCACCCCCCCACCCCATTCATTCAGTACCAGGGGTGGAGAAAAACCAACCAAAAATATCGCAGGCCAAAAAGGAAGGAGGGTAATTTACTGAATTTATTTCATCTCACTCCCTTAATCATGCAAAACAAAACCCAAAAACGTTCTACATTTCTGCTTTGTGTCCAACACAATGTGCAAACTAATTGAGTGTAAAAAGCGTTCCTTTGCATTATATCAGTTAAAGTAAATGTAACAATTGCTCTTCCTACCCCAGAGCTCTGTTTCATTTCTGTTTTTGTTATAATTCAGTCCATTCACAATATGTCATTGCAAACACTATTTGCAAAAGAAAGTATAAAAAACAGATTCTTTATTTCTTAGTGCATTTATTTTCATTTCCCTTCTCCAGCTCTCCAGATTTATCCCGTGCTTCCATCTGGAGGGCTTAAAAAAGTTATAGACGAAGTTACTCTACATAATGAGGCGCACACTCATCTGGCATTTAGCCAGAAAATTTTATTGCCAGGTGTTGTGAAAGGAAAAAATATATGTACGGCCAAAATGCCGTGCTGCGCTGCATTTCCAAACATTTCGTATCACATCTGAAGGTGTTCATTCATTTGGGAGGGAAGCTACTTCCATGACGTTTACTTAACCGCCTCTCAGGAAAAGGCAAATGTGATGGTTCTTCAAGCCAGCACGAGGCTGCCGCACTTGACCTCAACCCCGTGGGAATGTCAGACTCCGTTCAATCACCAGGGAGACCACCGCCCCCACTGGGAACCTGAAATCGATGGGCTAGCTCCCCTCCAAGTTCATTGCCGTCCTTTGGGAAATAGGAATTGAGTCCCCACAGCGCTCGGTGCTGGAGAGACGGAAGCTGACAAACAAACAGGGAATCAGGAGCATCGTCCAAACCGCCACCCTCTTCAGGGGAGCACTGAGGGGTCAGGGTCCAGGGGGCAGGGAACTAGATGAGAACAGAGCAACCAAACCCAGCCCCGCTGTAAAGAGACCAGGGGAGCTTCATTATGCCCACCCTTAGGTGGGGGCTGTCATTGAAGACTCTTTCAACTATTTCACAGCAATTAAGGAATTAAAGGTCAGCAGCAAACTCACTTCCTCCTGGACTGATTAATCCCAGGGAAAGCCAAGCAGATCCTGTTTGTGAGAAATAACTGCTGAGCAGTTCAGTGTGGATTCTTTGGGGAAATGGAACCTAATACGGCATTATACTGACAGTTAGGTCTAATTCCATGTATAAAAACACACAGCAAAATGAGGGGTTTAAGTAAAATATCAGAGGCAGGGCGTCACACCAGAGAAAGGGCTAAGCTTGCGTTTCGGTTGCACTGCAGTGCACGGAAGGAATCGGGGGAGATAAGGCTTCTTGGGGTTTCCCAATTTCTTTTCCCACAGTCTCCTACGGAAAAGATTATGGTATTTAACCATCTGTCTAATATTTTGGAAAGAGAAAGAAGTCATGGAGTATTTTGAAACTCGAGACAATGCTAATACCTTTGAAATGTCACCATAAGGCGTGTGGACTTGTCATCCTTGCTGCACGTCACCTGGGAGCTCCTTCTGCCTTATCTGTCCTGCAGGGACGGCTGGATGGCCACACCTGCGCTGCCTTCAGCAGTGTCTGCTAACCCTCCCTGGGTCCCTGTCACCTAAGAAGGGGTGGAGTCCCAGGTCTTCCCACCTGCTGTCCTCCTACAGATGCAACCCACCAGATAAGCTTGGCTGCCTGCTGGCTTCTGCAAGAATGGGTTCAGGGTAACATCCTACATCCCACCGGAGTTCTGAGGTCTAATACGCATTCATAGTCCCCTCCAAGATTTATCAAACCTTTTAGGAAATTTCAAGCAAAGGGGGCGCTATCTTGGTCTCCACCAGCATCTCCTGTGCTGAAATACATAGACCTCAGCCGAGCTTTTTGGCATTAAGAATTAGAAATGGGGCCAACAAAGATGCAGAGGTTAAAGGACTGTGAACGCTAGACACTAACTGAGGGATAAAAGCAGATCATCCGTAAGGAAAGGATGGAAGGAGGCAAAGGGAGGAAGAAAACCCACAGCCACTTGCTTAGAATTTATGTTTCCATAAACATTAGGATTCTTGTATGAAGAAGAAATTATTGATACATGTGTTCCCTTAAGGAAGGCTTCTCAAGAGGCCCATTCCGGATTTAATAATAATCCATATTCTTCCCCTGAAATGGCAAACCGAGTCTTTGATTTCCTTATCACCACCGCAGATACATGAATCATTAGGCTGCAAACCAGCAGTGGTTCAGTTTATCACACGCCACCTCGAATATTTAATAAAATAAATTCTAAATAATCAATTCGGGAAGAGTCAATATTTCTTACACTTTTGTAATAAATGTCTACCTCTTGCATTCATCAGAAACCTGTATGTAAATCGTGGGATCCAAGATGAAAGAGAAAGTCCCTGGTCTTCTCATGCTGTCATGTAAATACTTAAACATGGACAAATACCGTCTGCACCCTCCCCACGGCCTCTGTTCTAGGGGGACGTTAGCACATCAAACACATCCAGGCTGCTTTCAAAGCACTTTGAGCCCAAAGATGCAGGTGGTACCGCCTTTCTCTCTTCCGCGAGATCCTGATCCTTTAACCCACCTGGTCTCAGCAAGGCCACACACCACTGGCTCAGCTGTCCCTGGACAAGGGAGCTCAGAGCACATCACCGGGACTTGCCCGCCTTCTCTGCAGCGCCATGGAGCAGTGCCTTGGGCTCATGGGAGAGACGGGACGCTTCCCAGCTTTCACCCCCAAGCTGCCTGTTGCAGGAGGCTCTGCCTAGTTTCTTCAGATGGAGGACAATTATCCCATGCCCCGTGGAATAAGCCAGATTGCCACTAAAAGTCAAGGGAAAGGAGAGACCCTAACTTCGCCAAGACAAACAGAACTAACAACGCTAATGTGACCATCAGCGTGTTGTGCAAAACACTGTTAATTCCTTGCAGAATTATAAGCTAAGTGTGAATACCGTCAGGTTGCAAACATGAATCCTAGGACACACTAGTGCTCAGATTCAAGTCCGTAAGAGGGTTTGTGGCCAGTCCTTGATCATCCCCTGCCATCTCTCACCAGTCCCCATAGCCTCCTGCTCCTTCTAGAACCTGCTGCTGTAACCTAGAACAGAGGTCGGCGAACTACATCCACAGTCCAAATCTGGCCCCCAGCCTGTCTTTGTAAATAAAGTTTTATTGGAACACAGTCACACCCATTCCTTAATTATATAGCCTATGGCTGCTTTCACGTTACAATAGTTGCCATGGAGACCTCTGGCCAGAAAAACTGAAACTATTTACAGGTTTCCCTGCTATCCGAAAGTAAAGCATTCCTATGAAAGCTTTTGTAAGTTGAAATGGTATAAGGCAAAGAAGCAGTTACCTTAGGACACACGTAAGAAAAGCACAAAATAAATGGAGATAAGGCACAGATGCTCAGACCCAGGCCACAGCTCTGGTGACTGGATGCTGACACGCTGAGTGTGGTCCCGGGGGAAGGAGCTTGGTGGGGTCACTCCTTCAGCTCGGGGTGCCGTCTCTTCTACTACAGCTGCTGCAAAACCAGCACTGAACACTATTTTCGCCTTTTTTCCTAAAAGCGAAAATTGTCTTTGGATTTCTTTCGGTTAGTGAAAACAGGTGCTAACGTAGGTCTTTTGTAAAAGTGACATGGTGTAAATTGAACTTTCGAAAAGCGGGGGATCCCTGTACTGTCCAGCCCGCCACGGAAGAAATACATCATTTCATTCATTCATTCAAAAAGTGCTTATTGGGCACCAACTGTGTAGCAGGTGCCATGCCAAGCACTGGGCTACAGGGGGGACATTGGATCAACGCGAGAGCAGGGCTACGTCACCTGGAGGAGAGAAGCTGAGGCAGCTGCTCCGTCATTGGCAGCCTCACTGTGTGCTCTGCTTCCAGAGACCTGCTGTTCTCTCCCCTTCACGGCCAAGGGTAGAATAAGGAATAACAGGCTCAAACATCAGAGATTTCAGTGAGATATTTTTAAAAGATGCTGGGAGTCAAGTAATGAATTACCAGACTAACTTGTAAAATTTTCCTTTACTTTTTTCTTAAGAAAAGATTAGGAAAACCACCTGCCTAGGACTGAGTCACCAAGGGAGAACCCCACCAAAAGCAAGAGAATGGCATGTGTCAATCTTTTCCAAATGCACGTGCCTCTGCATCATGGGGGGCAGGGGGGTCACAGCAAAAGGCAGATCTGGATTCAGTAGATCCGGGGCAGGGCCTGAGAATCTGCCCTTCTAATGAGCTCCCAGGTGGGCTAATGCTGCTGACTGGTGGACCACACGGTGGGGAGCAAGCAGCCACGTGACTGCATATGTGTCTGTGCAGGTCTCAGCTTTTGCAGGAGTTTTGCAACAAGAAGGAGAGGCAAACCCTGAGGGGTACACGGCATTACAAGGTGTTGGAATTAAGAAGAACAAAGAGGAAACGCAAGGTCATTTCATCTCTCTGGAAGAAAAACTCAAGAACCAGAAAGGTGCTCTTTCATGAAATCACCTGCTTTCCATCTACGGATCTGGCCTTGCATCCAGGGAGGGCAAGCGGAGAGCGGCTTAGCGGTCCGAAACCCCAACAAACTCGCACGAGAAACCAGGTGACAAGAGCCAGCAGCCGTGGAAGCGGCCTCCACCCCAGCAGCTGTGGGAATGGCTGCTCCATCCTTCCTTTAGGCAGTAATGCTTCTCTCTGCCCCACTCCTGGGAGCACAGAAGCCCTTCACTGCTCCTCTATTTCCCCATGGTTTTTTGCTGGCCTGTGGGAAGCGGACAGACAGAGCGACGCAGGCCTGATTACTCTGCAAGCCACAATACCTTCCCTGTGTTGGTGTCAACTAAAGGGGGCCAGGTGTGACTCTCCTAGGACAAGGCTGGAGATTCACACCCTCTGAGCACCAACTGCCCCATCAGAGACAAGCCGCAGCTGCCGACGACAGAAGTAGATTTCCCCAGCAATGTTAGGGAATTGAAAGATGTGCAGAAGATCAATAATTTACCATTCAGTCAAGTGAAGGCCAGAGATAT
The DNA here is from genome assembly GCF_965194825.1 of Balaenoptera physalus. NCBI lineage: Eukaryota > Metazoa > Chordata > Mammalia > Artiodactyla > Balaenopteridae > Balaenoptera > Balaenoptera physalus. The sequence goes on from NC_138882.1 coordinate 191,098,553, forward strand.
CCTTTACCCAACGCAAACAACCAAATCTGGTCATTTACTAAGGCGGGGTAGGAGATATATCATGTTCTTAAAAGGCATCCCCACCTTCCAGACGAGGCCACAAATTATGCTTACAAAATCAAGGTTGTGTGGCCTGGGTAATGTCTATCTTTGTGCCTGCTGTATGTGGAGGCCCAAACAGAGGAAGGTCCTGGGTGAATTTTGACAGTGGTGTTCAAGGGTTTCCATTGTAATTGAATATGCTAAAATTTCCATTCATGTCCTCGTGGGCTAATCTGCAATGATATTAAGAGACTGCTATGATAATAATTAAATACAAGCTCAGCATACCAAGTTGGCATTCTGTGGCTCCACCGTCACGGGGAGTTTCTAGCTCAAGAAGGCTGCAATCAAGCTTAAAAGGAAACTGCAAAGTATTTCACATGTTGTAATCTACCAGAGATATAAGGAAGGCAGAAATTACAAACGTGTTTCCTTCAAAGTCTTCCTGGCACCTCTTTCACTAACAAGCTGCTTTCCAAACACCACTGGCAGGAGGCCTGCATTCCTCGAGGCAGCAACCTATAAGGGCACGGAACCTGGGCTTCGGCAGACCTAGTGAGAGAGGAGGTACCCACGACTCACCTCCCAGAGAGGGCAGGAGGGGCCCAGGCCTGGCCACACATGGCTTCACTAGCTAACTGCCACGAAGGCTTTCTTTCCTAAGCCAGGGCCAGTATCTGTCCTTGTTTTTATGGTTCCTGCCTCAATAATGTGTCTGGAGAGAAACCAACTCAGTTCCGCAAGTCTTCAATGAGACCAATACCCATGCAGCCAAATCTCTGTCTGCAAAGATTCCCAGGAAACTGCTCTGATGGTGGGAGGGTGGCCAGATAAAACACAGGACTAAATGTGAGCTTCAGAGAAGCAACAGATAAAATTTTAGTATAAGTATATCCCCAAAATTGCATGGAACATACTTGCACTAAAAAATCTTTTTTTTGTTTTGTTTAACTCAAGTTAAAATGTAACTGGGCATCTGTCTCTCATGTATGTGTATGGGTGTGTGGTGTGTGTGTGTGTGTGTGCGCGTGTGTGTGTGTGTGTGTGTGTGTGTGCATACACACTAAATCTGGCAACCCTACACAGGGAGAGTGAGCCCTTATCACCAGAGTGAGAATATCCTGGAAGCCTGAAAGCTGTAGCTTCAGGACAAATGGAAATGCGCAGTTCATTGTGGGAGCAGATGAACATAACTTGTTATCCCTAAGCGGAGGTTGACATGGGAATATAAGAGGCTCCTAAAGGACTTGAAAGCAGAGCTAAGGCAGGTCAGGCAGGGTATTCAGAGTGTTGGAGGACGAACTCCCAACCCCGGAAGCGGATGGCAAGGGGCATCCGGGCCTTCCGAAGTCCCTGGTGGCCTGAGGGAGCCAGGTTCCTGGGCTGGAGGCCCAGTGAGGTAGGGGCTCTTTCCTCTTTGACTGGTTCGAGTTACGAGGAAGGGCAGCCCAGTGGCCAGAAGGGGGCCCATCCCTTCTCCTAAAGGCTTTCCTGATCCCCAGTCTTGACTTTGACCCAGGCTTGGGTGCTCAGTACTGTATCTTAAACCCTTCGTTCCCAGCACCCTGTGGACCCAGAACACATCTTCTGGGGATCCAGGTGTTTTGGAAGCCAATGAGGAATAGTGATGAGGAAACTGGGAATTTGGAAGCAGCAGACCTGGGACGGTATCTTGGCTCTGATACTAACCAGCTAGGTATCCTTGGATACATTTCTTAACCTCCTGGAAATGAATTACTGCTGCAAAAATGAAGATAAGGGCAGTACCTACCCAAAAGGGATGTTGCCAAGTCACTGAATGAGGTGATGCTTATAGAGAGATGGGTACAGGACCAGGTATTCAATAGGTGCTCACTCAGTGGTGCACACCATCCTTGCCGTTGCTGTCATTAGCTGGCTGTGGTCAGGGAGGAGGAAGCCTGAAGAAGGAGAAGCAAAACAAGCACCCTGGCCAGGCCTCTGTGGGCCAGCAGACTGTGAACAGACAGGGTGTTCTTGCCACTTTAAGACGTCGGTAGCTTATGTTATTTATTAGTTAAAATTTTAATCATATGAATTGTGTAGGGACATGTCACCAGGGATGCTGAGTAATTAGAAATTAAGGAAAGACTATGGATTTGAGTTCCTGAATTGATACCACCGAAACACACCCAGGTAACAGGAAATTAAGTTTTAATGTGTTCGCGTGCCAGCAGAACGCGGCACAAAAATTCAGATGATTAAAAAGTCAGAAGAGAGCCCCTGGGAGACCCTCTGAGCTGCTGCTAAACAGACCGGATCCCTGCACTGGAGTCATGAGACCAGACACGTGGACCACAGCTCTCGGTACCGGACAGGAGGGGTGGCCGGGACTGGACTTGAACCTGGGTTCAAGTCTCAGACATGGGACCAGTAGGGATAAAAAAGCTGCCATGACTGAATGGCAGGGTTGGGATGAGGCTGAGAAGAGGGGTACCTGTGAAGGCAGGTGGTCCTTCAGCATATCCCACTGCTCAGAACGAGCTCCCGTGGGTGACTGATCAGACCCTGTCCTCAGAGAGGGAAACAAGTTCGTTCTAACACCATTTCTCCATGGCAACAATCACCGCATCACATTGCAATGACCAGTTTCATGTTTCTGTAAGTTTCCCAAGTAGGATGCTCTATCCTGAGACTTCCCTGGCGGTCCAGTGGTTAAGACCCTGTGCTTCCAATGCAGGGGGCACAGGTTCAATCCCTGGTTGGGGAACTAAGATCCTGCATGCCTCACGGTGAGGCCAAAAAATAAATAAATAGATAGATAAATAAAAATTTTTTAAAAGACAGTATTAAAAAAAAGGATGCTCTGTCTTACTTGCCTCTCTAGATCCTGTGCTTAACAGATCACCTAGTATCTAGATACCAGATAGAGGTGTTCTAGTATCTAGAAAATACTAGATGCTTAATTTATGTTTGTTGAACTGGACAGAGCTGGATAGAGTCAAAGAGAACACCTCTTCAAGAAAGGTACAGACGGAGTGCTACGGCAATGAAAGACAGGGGATAATTTCTTCTGACTGTAGAAGATCAGGGAAGATGCCCTAGAAGGTTCAGAAGTTACAAGGCTAACACGGTCTCGATGTAGGCGTGGGGAAAAGAGATTCTGAGCAAGGTACACATTATACAGTGTAGGCCAGTGGGTGCATGGCAAGTCTGAAGAAGAACGTGGTGAAATAAGACATCCACCGACCAAAGCCACACTATCATTTACGGAAAGCAAAAAATCTGTATTCTGTTTAAAAGCACAGAGTGGTAACACGCAGACTCACTTGACCCTCTGTGAGCTTCTGCCACTCAGCTGTTTCATCAGCCCACTTACTTACCCCTTATCTATTCATTGCTGTTTCCCAAACCCAATTTGGGCACCATGCATGTTTGTGGCTGGCTATTTTAAATATTTCCCATCAGCTGCAAGCAAGATACCTATTTATCTTACGGCTGCAAGCAGAGCTGAAATGATCTGACATCGCCACGAGGCAGACAGTTATTTCATGCCCTGTTAATTCCTAATGCGGTAACTACAATATCATTCCTACTTTTAAAAGAGGTGCCTTTTTTTTCCTTCTTAATACGTGGCCTAAGTGTCCAAATAAAGAATATCACTTCTAATGAGGCCATGTCCAAAAACATAACCTTGCCTGCCACTTCCACATTCAAGATGGGGCTTTGAGCTTTCAGGCACTTAGTTGAGAAGTCAAAGCAGCTTTTCATTCTTTCAGGCAGCACAAACAGGTCAGCAAAACCAAACTCTCTCTTCACTGCTGAAAATTCTGGTCAGAGGCAATGGCTGGCATTTCTGCTGGGCAGATGGTCCAGGCCAGTGGGTACCTGTCCGCCTCGGAATGGGCTCAGTGGGGAAGGATGCCTTTGCCCATGTTACCCACAGTCAAGACAACAGCTTCTGTGCAATGTCCACGCATTGGTTCCAAAGGCAGGACGTCACGGCAAGGCACGCCTTGTGATCAGAGCAGAGAGCCTCGTCCCCAGGCGGGGGAGTATCTGGTCTGCAAAGGGCTGAGAGAGATGCTAACACGTCACAGTTCTGGGCCCCTGTTGCTGTAAATCATGTTAGTTATTTTTCAGCAGCCTCTGTCTCTGCCCATCGCTCGTTTCCATCCCTACCCCCTCACTGTCCAGCCCTCACCAGCACCTGGTTCCCTGTGTTTATGTCATTTCTTAAGACCAAGTCTGCCTTAGGCGCCCCTGCTATGTGTTTGGTCCAGAGCCTTGTAATTCTTCCATCCCAGCGCTCATGACCCTGCGTTAAAGTTGCGTGCTTGATTTTTTTTGTCCCCATGAGAAGGGGAGAGCTCTTGTTGACATCAATGCATCCTCGGTACCTCTCCCAGTGCTGGTGGGTAGAAAGCATTCAACAGCTGGCTGATGAACGAAGGGTATGTGCTGGACGTGACCCAAAACCCCGCCAGAATGCCCAGGGCAAGTGTTCACACCGTAGAGCCAGGCGGATCTTGGCTCACGTCCCAGCTCTGCATTGATTCGTGGCGGGATGTGGGGCAAGAGAAGCCCTCGCGAGGTGCCATCTCTTCATCTATGAAACAGGTGTAGTAATATGTACCTGGTGTGGATGTTCTGAGGAGGGTCGAGTGAGATGGTGTACTTGGAGTACAGGACACTCGTAAGGCTGTGGCCAGGGGTGGCTCCTGTTATGGGAACCCAGCAGTGAAAGTGCTGGGAAGTCGACAGCCTGGATTCTGAGACACCCGGCGCTTTCAGGAGAGAGGGGTGAGGGCAGGGCAGAAGACAGCCCCGCAAGCTTCCGGGGCCAGCGAAAAGCACCACGAACTTGAAAAGTACTCTTCCAGCTTGGCCCGAAGAACAACATCTCCTTGGGCTGACTTCACCCAGCTCATCCCACCCATGGCGTGGCGATCCTGGAGACACGGGGGCACCAGGTGTGTCTCTCTGCATTCAGGAAATGCACTCCCCCCCCACCAGAGGTCCTCTCCCCGCACACCCCAGGCGCCAGGTAAGCAGGCATCAGTCTACCTGGAGAGCAGGACCCGCTTCAGGCCTGCTGAGATTTCATGTCATGAAATGTTGACATCACAGCCAGCTTCTTTTTCCTCCCTGCCAACCCCTGTCATCCCAGGAAACCTTATTGAGCTGGCTTCTCCTTGGCTTATAGACAAGACAACTAATCACGGACCTAAGAGCTCGTCAGCTTCAAAAGCGGCTGCCCCCATCCTGGGCCTGGATGAGAAAATCAATGTGCCTCTGAGTTGCCATGTGTACCAAGGGCCTCAGCCTCTGAGAACAAAAGAAGCCAGACCTCTGAGCAGTTCCACGAACAGGGCTGGAAGCTTTCCTGGTCTGAGGGAAGGCTTACAGCAAGTGATATGTTAAATGGTAGATCCAAATACCTATCATGCCCTCGAACTGAGGAAACCAGCTGGAGTGGTAGAAAATCACAACTCCAAGACCCTGGGCAGGACTGTCTGCCTCACCCAGCGGTAGGGGTAGCTGGCTGGCGCCGTACCTGGCATGATATATGTACTAAGTCAATGGGAACCACCTGACTGAATCCACTGAAGAAGGAAGCAGAGTCCAAACTGGGAAGCCCCCCTCCTCCTGTGAGATGCAAAACCCCTGTATATATGCACTGCAAGTTCCCGGGTGGGAAGGGCCACCTGCCTACTGTCCCCTGCATGACAACTGGGCTTCCCAGCCACCGGTCCAGATCAGAGCAAATGCAGGAGAAACGTCGGTGAGATGTGGGGCTGCTCTTGCCAGATAAATCTTCCTTTGGGGCTGTTTAAAAATCATGCCCATGGCAGACAATCCACAGCAAAGGACATCCATGAACACGAGAATGAGCTCATCCCCACGAATAACTAAGAAAAACCCAAGTTCAAATTCAACGGGGTATCATCTTTCACCCAGCAGCGTGCGAGAGGGTGCAGAAGAAATGGTCATTCTCAGCGCTGCTGGGCAGGTAGTTAGCACAGCCACTTGGGAGCCATTTGACAGCATCCAGTTAAACTGAAAATACTCAGACCCTACACCCAGCGATGCCAGGTCTGGGTTGCACACGTGCACAAGCAGACGTGGATGAGAACGTTGACTGAAGTATCGTAACGTTGGAAAACTGGAAAGAATCCAAAAGTGCACCGACCAAGGAGTGATTCAAATGCTTATACACTTGAATACTATAGAACAGTTCCAAGGGAAGAGGGGATCTCAGAATCCAAAGGCTAGGTGAGAAAGGTAAGCTAGGAAACACTACGTTACACACACAATCCTCCCCAACTTTAAGAGCTTAACTTATGGCCCGTCTCACTCAGGAAGCTTCTCTGATCATCCCAGCCCACTCTGAACTCCCAGGACACTTCTCTTAAACGCTCAGCCTTCTGTACTCCTCAGTACTGTTCATGACTTGTAGGTATGGACATGGCTACCTCCTCGATTTCAATGCGAGTCCCTGGGGCAGAGAACACGGCTCCTATTTTCTCAGTAGACACCACAGGGCCCTGCACAGAGTAGGCGCCACAGTCAACGTCTGCTGATCGACTCAATGGGACAGCTCCCCAAGCCCAATGGGAGCGGCCACCACACCTCACACCCACCTGGGGCCTCACTCTCCAAGAACCTGAAAACACATCCCTTGTGTTGCTGCTAAAGCTCCTCCAAGCCCGCCTCCCGTTCCTACTGCCCCGCTGTCGCTCACGCCCAGAAAGTCATGGAAACCCTGCACTGTCTTGTCCATCCCCTTCCTCGGTGGTCTGAGGGTCCAGGCCGCCCACACACACATGTCTACATGTTAGACTGCAAGTGAGGAAGCCACGAGTAACTCCGAACATAAATATGGCCTAAGAATAACCATAAATCCTTCTGATTCCATCCAGTGACGATTCTAATTTATAACAGGAGGGAAGAAAAGGAACACTGTGGCTTTTTTTTTTTTTCCGCTGGGCTTTGGCTGCTGCTGAGGAAGAATCCCACCCTGCTGTTACTTACAACCAGAAGTTCCTGATTTACATAGTACGGAGATGAAATATACCAGAGGCCCACAGGCACGGGGGCTGATGGCCGAGGTCTGGGTGTGAATTCCCGCAGCACGAGTGGCCCCTCGCTTGCCCCTCCCCCACTGCTCACTTTCTACCTATCCCTCCGTCTAGGAGGACACAAGCAAAGCCCCACCTCCCTCGGTTTCGGTAACAATGGCTAATCTGTTTGCACAATGACCGGTCTCAGTGCTGGAGTTGGGCCTGGAGCAGCGCGTTCCGGTAATCTGCATTTGAATGTTTCGTGCAGTTGCTTCTATCACGCTGTGCAAACACTGAGCCCAGGAGAACGCAGGGAACTGGGATTTCTCCTATCCCGCCTTTTTCTTTGTTCATCATCATAAAGCATTGTTATTAGGTGTTTAACAAAAAAACGCAAAAGCATAAAACACAAGTTATCTCTCTCTGTGGAGCAATATAATAAAAGCCATTGGATGCTATTTTTAACAGCCGTAAAAGCACACGATTAATATAGAAGAAGTCATAATGATAAAGTGCGTCACAAAGGACGTCAGCGTGGAGGGTGAGCTGTTGAACTCGAGTGGGTGCTGGAGATCAATCCCGACACACTGGAGGACCCAACACACCAGCGGACTCTGGGAGCCCCCCCTCCGACCACTGAACTCCCAGGTGGCTCACAGCCAGCTTCCCAGCTCCTGGCCCAAGACAGCAGCTGCCATACTCCCGGGGAAGGTCCTTTACAAGGATCAGCAAGGAAAGCAGAGAAGTGGGTGCGCACTAACTCGCTGGCCAAGAATGCACCACGATTCACATCCTCTCTCTCCCGCTGTGACACATGGCTCAGGCCCTCCAACAATGGAAAAGAGGAACCGGGGGACGTCTCCATGGCTCCTCCAGAGTGAGAGCACGTGGGGTCAGGACGACACCACGGAAACCAGACTGCACCCTGTCCTCCCGCAAACTGAAGTTTGCACAACATCCCAAGATGCTTGCTACTGCGCCCACCTCTGTCCCAGCCCTGCAGCACACCTTGTTATCCTTAATACCTGTGAGCTCCCTGAGGTTGCAACACCCAGAGGGAAACGGAAGGGTTTGTCAATAGAGAGAGGGAAGCCAGGCTCTGGTTGGGGATCACCATTCCCATGGGATCCGCTCAACAGAGACGTCCCTGGCCGCCTCAAGAGGGAGATGCCTTACACAGCTCCCTCTTTCCTCCCAAACTCTCAAGGCACCGGAGGCTCCTTGTGATTCTGCAAGAATCTTGCTGATCCCAATCTGTACACCAATGACTCTCAAGAAACAGGAGCGTCTTAGTTACATCTGGTTTCAGGGAAAACTTAAATAGCGACTATAGGGTAAAAAGTTAGGAAAAAAGAAAAACAACAAACAGGGCCTTGACAAACAAAATACTGTTGACAAGAAGTGCCTGGCATCAAATGACTCGAAAGCAATTCCATCCTATTGCAGCCCGGAAATGACATTTGTAGAAAAAGAGAGCCTTGTCTGCGCTTTACCTCTACTCCCTGGACCTTCAGTTTCATGTGGTCCTCTCTGGTCGTTTTCCCATCTTTCCTCTTTTTCCAGCAATACCCATCTTTCCTGTATTTCACTTTCTTCCTGTTGTAGAGGATCATTGAGCCATTCTGTGGTCTGGAAACAACAAATGGTTAAGTTACCAAGAGAACTGAGCAGAAGAAAAATTTATGAAGAAAGATATCGTAGACCAGTAAAAGTCTCTACAGAAGAGCAATATTCCACATTTGCTGGAACATAATTTTTCACCTTTTATTGCAGCTCCCTGGATTAACCATGTTTTATGGCCAGGCAAAATTTGCTTGTGGATTTGGTACCTAATGAATTAAATGTGTCAATGATAGGCTTAAAAAACATCCCCTTAGTAATATCCACTATCTAATCAGGATATATGGTGTGGGAGCCTGAGCTCTGCCCTGAAAAGTAGGAAAAACAGAAAGAAAGCAAAAAGAGCCGGGAGTGTTACAGTAGCCTGCAATATCTTATCTCTTCTAGAAAGATTTTCTGCACATCTTTTAATCCATCACCCAACATTAGTAAATAAATAAGTTTAACGCAGACACTAGATGACTATGTTAAGAACAGACCAATGGAAAAACTAGTCGCCGAGGCCAGACGCTCCTGATTCATTGCCTGCATTTAGATTCCTGCTGGATGTGGAAGAGCCCTACAGCCCTTCTTCCCAAGCAAGCTAAGTACCTGATTCTTTCCCATTTGGGCTTCAGTTGTGAAAGGGCTCAGCACTGCCAGGGAAATTTGTCTATTTGGTCCACGACCACCATATCGTAGAAAAATAGTTACCCACTTGCTAAATGCTAAGAGTGGGATGGCCGTTCTCTGTGCCGTTTATAAAGAACGAAGAGTGTTCCCTTTTGTCCACACCCTCTCCAGCATTTATTGTTTCCAGATTTTTTGATGATGGCCACTCTTGCACTGTTGGTGGGAATGCAAATTGATACAACCACTATGGAGAACAGTATGGAGGTTCCTTAAAAAACTAAAAATAGAACTACCATACGACCCAGCAATCCCACTACTGGGCATATACCCTGAGAAAACCGTAATTCAAAAAGAGTCATGTACCAAAATGTTCATTGCAGCTCTATTTACAATAGCCAGGACATGGAAGCAACCTAAGTGTCCATCATCGGATGAATGGATAAAGAAGATGTGGCACATATATACAATGGAATATTACTCAGCCATTAAAAGAACAGAAATTGAGTTATTTGTAGTGAGGTGGATGGACCTAGAGACTGTCATACAGAGTGAAGTAAGTCAGAAAGAGAAAAACAAATACCGTATGCTAACACATATATATGGAATCTAAGGAAAAAAAAAAAAAGGTCATGAAGAGCCTAGGGGCAAGACAGGAATAAAGACACAGACCTACTAGAGAATGGAATTGAGGATACAGGGAGGGGGAAGGGTAAGCTGTGACAAAGTGAGAGAGTGGCATGGACATATATACACTACCAAACATAAAATAGATAGCTAGTGGGAAGCAACCGCATAGCACAGGGAGATCAGCTCGGTGCTTTGTGACCACCTAGAGGGGTGGGATAGGGAGGGTGGGAGGGAGGGAGATGCAAGAGGGTGGGGATATGGGAACATATGTATATGTATAACTGATTCACTTTGTTATAAAGCTGAAACTAACACACCATTGTAAAGCAATTATACTCCAATAAAGATGTTAAAAAAAAAAAAAAAAGAACAAAGAGAATCTTGAGTTTCTGTAGAAGACCCCAAGCGTCAACCACAAAGAGCAGAGGACGCTTACGCTCATCCGTAAAGCTGTAGCGGTGACAAATTTTGGTTTGGCGACACCAAGGAGACAAAGAACCAAACTCCCCTGGCAGCTGAGGGCAAGTGCGATGGTAAACCTTCCAGAATAAAGCTCTAGCAGCTGGGGGCAGGTCCATCCTTTAAGGAAGATGCCCCTGAAAGCTACAAGACATGGCGCAGCAGCCCTAGCCAGCTCTATGTCACTCTCCACCTGAAGGCTCAACACAGAAAAAGGAAAGGGAAGTGATCTGTGCACCCAGGGGACCACACAGGCCTTCCAGCTCCTTCCTAGTCCGGGTGAGAGAGCTCCTGACACAAACAAGGCAAAGGAAGTGGTTTCTTCTTTTTCTTTTTTTAATCAATATAATTTTTATTGAAGTATAGTTGATTTACAAGGTTGTATTAATTTCTGCTGTACAGCAAAGTGATTCAATTATACATATATATACATTCTTCTTTTTAAATATTCTTTTCCATTACGGTTTATCATAGGATATTGAATAGAGTTCTCTGTGCTGTACAGTAGGACCTTGTTGTTTATCCATTCTATATATAACAGCTTACATCTGCTAACCCCAAACTCCCACTCCATCCCTCCCCCAACCCCCCGCCCCCTTGGCAACCACCAGTCTGTTCTCTATGTCCGTGATTCTGTTTTTGTTTCATAGATAGGTTCCTTCTGATGCAAGTCGGCTCCTGTTTCTCTGCTGCGGCAGAGGTGAGAAAGCAAGCAGTCAGTCTTCCCCGGGGCTGGGGCAAGAGCCTCCATCCCTTTCTTTCCTTTTCCTTTGAACTATGGGCCACTTCACAGTTGGGCACAGAACGTTGGCTATTGATGTCTTACTATTCCACTGTCTGTAGGGGAAAAGAAAATATCACTCCAGGGTGAGAGCAGCTAATTGTAGTTCCCACCCAGCCGGGCTGTGTCATTCAGCGGCCAGGTGATGACTAAACAGCAATTCCATTGGAAATTATCGACTTTCAGCAGCGACTCCCAACACTTCATTGTTTGCCAATCACTGTGCAGTTGGTTTGTGTCAGTGTTGGTTTCCTCCCCAAGTCTGCGCCAACTAAAACAATCGGGAAGCAGCTCCATGCGCTGTCACAACCTGTCACCTGACGGTATCTGTCTCGCACTTACGAGTCTGCACTGAAAACCCTACAGTTCTCTTTCATTTCTGAATGGCAGGTGGGCTGGAATATGGGCCCCACTGTGCCGGCCCCTTTCCGCTTCAGCCCTGCTCTAGGTACAGGCACCCAATCTTCAGAGTGCTTAAGCCACTGTCCAGGGAATAAGCAAAGGAAGACATCTGATCAAATAGACAGGCTCTGCTTGTCTCGCCCCCTCCAAACAGGAAAGAAGACACCCATGAGAGTGCTGCAGGGGCTCCCTCGGTCCCAGAATACTCATCTGCTAAAGAAGACAGGACATTAATCCAGTCCAGCTTCTCGTGAGCTAAGACAGGAAGTGTGATTTGCTCCATCCTCTTGCCCTGTCTAAACATGGTCAGCGAGCCTCAGCAGTGCCTTCAGGCCAACTGTCCACAGATCACAAACGGTATCGCCCAGAGAGAGGGGACGCCCCCAGACACCATCACATCCACAGTCAATAACAATGGCACCCACCAGAGGAAACCCATCTTCCTCTGGTGACCTGCCCTTTGTGTTCCGGGAGCGTGAGGGGCCCTGTCATCCAACACTTTCAGTAGGACATAATCCCGCAGGGAAACAGAGTGTCCAACTTAAATGGCCTTAATAAATGGAATCATCATTTTAACTTGCAATAATGAGCAACCTAATTGTGTTTAATCCGCCACTCGGATTTTATTAGAACTTGTTCTGCTCTGCGTGATGGGGGAAGGTCCCTCCCCGCACAGTTCATGGGTCCTGAGAATGGCAAAGGGAAAGCCAGACAGGCTGCATGCAGAGGGGCCCACGTGCCCCACGATGCAAAGGAAGTGAGGTTGCGCCACCTCCCAGAGCACAGTCAACAGCAAGTCGGAGCTGGTGGGAGGGATCCGAGGAAGGCAGGGGGCCAGAGCGCTGCCCTGGGGAGAAGGAGAGGTGGGCTAGACCCTGCGAGAGGGGGTGCGTCAGGGGAGAGCTTTGATGAGTTTCATGACAGCACGAAAGGAAGCACCCATCTGAGAAGAGCGAAGAAGCAGGAATGGAGTTGAGGACAGAAGGTGATGGCAACTGCAAGGAGGAGGCACGAAAGTCCTGCCACACGACGATGTCACCAGCTCCCAGTTACTGCCAGCGCTGGGGGGAGCGGGCCACGTGTGGCCTACGTCTGCTTCTATGTCTACATCTACATCTATATCTATATCTACATGTCTACATCTACGCCTACGTCTACATCTATATCTACAACTACATCTGTATCCAGTCTATATCTACATCTGTATCCCCATCTATATCAATGTCTACACCTGTGTCTACATCTACATTTATGTCAACATCTCTATGTCTCTATCTACATCTATGTCTATATCTACATCTACATCTATGTCTACATCTACTTCTGTATCCATGTCTATATCTACACCTGTATCTCCAATGTCTATATCTATGTCTACACCTGTGTCTATGTCTACGTCTACATCTATGTCAACATCTCTATCTATGTCTACATCTACATCTATGTCTATATCTACATCTACATCTATGTCTACATCTACATCTGTATCTTCATCTCCATCTATGTGTACATCTATATCTGTCTATACCTGTGTCTCTATCTACATTTATATCTATGTCCGTACCTACACCAATATCTATGTCTACACCTATGTCTGTATCTGTATCTATATCTCTATCTACATCTACATCTATGTCTCTATATCTCATCTATATCTCCATCTATGTCTACGTCTATGTCTCTATCTACATCTGTATCTACACCCACATCTATGTCTACACCTATGTCTGTATCTGTATCTATATCTACATCTACATCTATATCTGTATCTACATCTATTTCTATATCTATGTCTGTGTCTATAACCTACATTTTTTCATCCTCACAGCAACCCTACGAGGTAGGTATTATTACCATCCCCAACATAAAGATGAGGAAATCAAGCCTTTCTAGCCAGAAAGTGACGGAGCAGGATTCACTTGGAGTCACTATGACTCTCCAGAGCTTCCTCCAAGGCATAGACTGTGGGGCCAGTCCCGGTTTGAATCCCAGTTCTGCTCTACTGGCTGGGTGAACCCTGATGCCCTGAAAGCACCCCTCACCCAATGGACGGGGATTTGGTGGGTGGCTTCCCAGCTTCCTCACTTCCTGTCCGGGTTGGGATAACACAGAAGCCATCCAGACCTCCTCGCCCCATGGTTAGGATAACTCTGGGTACTCTGTACGGTCTCCCAGAGAACAAGCTCCAGTCACCCACTGTGGTGACTTGCTGGGAAAAAAATACCCTTTCTGTGTATGCCTCCCCTTCCTCTCTCACGTTCATACTTCCCCTCTGTTGTTTCCTGGGACAACCTCTCAAATAAACTGCCTGTACTGAAATCCTCATCTCAGGACCTCCTTCTGAGAGAAGCCGAACTAAGGCTGACAGTGTAAGAGGGTCTCGGGAAAACAATCCAAGTCCTCCATTGCAGCAGGGAGAGGAATGTCAAGGGAAAAAAAGGTGAACAACCAGGAGGTTCATTCTAACCAGGGAGGTTTCTAGGCAAGAAACCTTTTAATCTAAGAAACTAATAGTTAGCAAAGCCAGTAACACTCGGTGCAATATGGTAAAAAGATTATGGGACCAATGGAAAAACTGCTGCAAATTATAAAAGTAAACAAGCAGGTATAAAATTAAGACACATAATCAATAAACTATATATGCTTATATAATAGCTTATGTGTGTGTGTCATATACACACACCCACGTGTGCACACACACACAAATAAAACAGAAGGAATGACAGAAGACTCCATTTACTAGAGAAAAAGAAAATGAAATACCTAGGCATAAATATAATAAGAAATTCCCAAAACCTAAGGAGAAAAACTAAAATTATCTAAAAGACACAAAAGTAGGTTTCAATAAATGAAGAAGGTTAGAAAAAGTTAGGATCATAAAAATGTCAATCTTCCCAAAGTTAATTTATCAATGTAACACAATGGCAACAAGAATCCCAGCAGAGTATTTTTTCTGTGTCTAGAAAAATTTATTATAAAATTTATTGGGAGGGGAAAAAAACACCAAGGACGGGCAGAAAAATTCCAATAAAGAGCACCAAGGTTTAGAGGCTAGCCCTACCAGCTATTAACACATTCTGTAAAGCCTCTATATTTTAAAAAGTATGGAATTGTCATACAAATAAATAGACAGCCAACAGAACAGAATAGAAAATCCAGAACTATCCCCACTTACATACACAAATTTAGTATACAATGAAGGAGGTATCTCAAGTCAGTGGGAGGAGACTGACTTTTTAGCAAGTGATGTTGGCATGTGGAAAAAAAGATAAAATTGAATCAATCCTTCACATCTTACAAGCAGCATAAATTCCAAGTGGATCAGAGATTTAAATGCAATAAATAAAATCATACATTACTCTAGAAGAAAATACAGGTGAATTTCTCTAACCTGAAAGTGGAGAAAACTTTCCTAAACATGATCAAAAATCTAGCAACAATGTGTGAAAGATAGGTACATCTGATCACATAAAAATAAAACCGCCAGACTATTTTCCAAAGTGGTTGCATGATTTTACGTTCCCGCTAGAAATATACGAGTATTCCAAAGTCTCCACACCCTCCCCAATAGTTGGCATTGTCTGTCTTTCGGATTATAGCCATCCTAGTAGGTGTGTGGTAGGGTTTTAATTTGCATTTCCCTAATGACTAATGATGTTGAGAATCTTTTCATGTCCTTATTAGCAATTCATGTAATTTCTTGGGTAAAATGTCTATTTGAATCTTTTGCCCATTTTTAATTTAGTTGTTTGTCTTCTTCTTTTTGAGTTGTAAGAGCTATTTACATAAAATCTGGTTACAAGCCCTTCATCAGATATATGATTTGCAAGTATTTTCTCCCAATCTATGACTTTTTTTTTTTTAACTTTGGGTTTATTTTATTTATTTATTTATTTATGGCTGTGTTGGGTCTTCGTTTCTGTGTGAGGGCTTTCTCCAGTTGCGGCAAGCGGGGGCCACTCCTCATCGCGGTGCGCGGGCCTCCCATTATCGCGGCCTCTCTCGCTGCGGAGCACAGTCTCCAGACGCGCAGGCTCAGTAGTTGTGGCTCACGGGCCCAGTCGCTCCGCGGCATGTGGGATCCTCGCAGACCAGGGCTCGAACCCGCATCCCCTGCATTGGCAGGCAGACCCCCAACCACCGCGCCACCAGGGAAGCCAGACTCTTCTTTTTTTTTTTTTTTTTTTTTAATTGCTTCTTTTAAGGAGCGAAGGGTTTCAATTTTGGTAGAGTCCAATTTATCAATTTTTTTCTTTTATGAATCATGCTTTTAGTGTCATATCTAAGAACTTTTTGCCTAACCCAAGTTTGCAAAAATCTTCCCTTGTATTTTCTTCTAAGAGTTTCATAATTTTAGCTCTTACCTTTACGTCTATGATGCATTCGAGTTCATTTTTGTGTGTGGTGTGAGGTAAGGGTCTAAGTTGATTTTTGGCACATGGATATCCAATCGTCCCAGTGCCATTTGTTTTTGTTTTTGTTTTTGTTGTTTAAAAAATTTAAAAAAGGGTATCCTCTTCCCCACTGAATTGCTTTTGTACCTTTGTTGAACATAAATTGACCATAAACATAAGGCTTTATTTCTGGACTTCATATTCTATTCTATTTTCTATCTTTATGTCAATACTATACTGTCTTGATTGTTGCAGCTTTATAGTAAGCTTTGAAGTCGAGGCTATAAGTCCTTCAACTTTGTTCTTATTTTCAAAATTGTTTTAGCTATTTCTAGGTCCTTTGTATTTCTGTATACATTTAAAAAAATTTATTTTTCCATGGACAAAATGAAAAAAAAATCTTAACATGTATACAGAAATACAAAGGACCTAGAATAACTAAAACAATTTTTAAAAATAAGAACAAAGTTGGAGGACTTATAGAAAAAATATTTGCAAATTATATGACCAATAAAGGGGTTAATATCCAACATTATAAACAGCTCATACAACTCAACATCAAAAAACAAAAAACCCAATTTAAAAATCGACAGAACTGAATAGACATTTTCCAAAGAATAAATGGAGATGGCTAACAGGCACATGAAAAGATACTCAATGTCACTAATCATCAGGGAAATGCAAATCAAAACCACAATGAGATATCACCTCACACCTGTCAGAATGGTCATCATCAAAAAGAACACAAATAACAAATGGTGGAGAGGATGTGGAGAAAAGGAAACCCTTGTACACTGTTGGTGGGAATGTAAATTGATGCAGCCACTGTGGAAAACAGTATGGAGATTTATCAAAAAACTAAAAATAGAACTACCATATGACCCAGCAATTCCACTCCTGGGTTTATATCTGAAAAAAACAAAAACACTAATTCAGAAAGATACATGCAGCCCAATGTTCACAGCAGCATTATTTACAGTACCCAATATGTGGAAGCAACCTAAGTGTCCATCACAGATGAACAGATAAAGAAGACGTTAATATCTATATACAATGGAATACCAGCCACAAAAAAGAATGAAATTTTGCCATTTGCAGCAACATGCATGGACTTGGACGGCATTATACTAAGTGAAATAAGTCAGACAGAGAAAGACAAATACTGTATGAGATCACTTATATGTGGAATCTAAAAAATACAACAAACTATTGAATAGAACAAAAAAGAAGCAGACTCACAGATATAGAGAACAACTTAGTGGTTACCAGTGGGAAGAGGGAAGGGGTGAGGGGCAATATAGGAGTAAGGGGTTAGAGGTACAACTATTTATTAGGTATAAAACAAGCTACAAGGATATAGTGTACAACACAGGGAACACAGCAAATATTTTACAATAATTAAAAATGGAGCATAGCCTTTAAAAATTGTGAATCACTATATTGTACACCTGTAATTTATATAATATCATACAACAACTATACTTCAATTTAAAAAAAAAAAGATTCATTTGACAATTTCTGCAACAACAATAACAACAACACAAAAGCCCACTGGGATTTTGATAGGGGTTGCATTGAATCTTGAAATCAGTTTGGAAATAATTGCCATCTTAACAATATTGAATCTTCCAATTGCTTCCAATCACAAAACATAGAATATCTCTCCACTTATGTAAATCTTTAATTTCTCTCAATAAGACTTTGTAGTACAGGTTTTACACTTTGTACATTAAATTTATCTAAGTACTTTATTCTTTGTGATGCTATTGTGAATGGAATTGCTTTCCTAATTTCATTTTTGGATTGTTCATTTCCACTGAAATAAAAATACAATTGATCTTTGTATATTGATCTTGTATCCTATGACCTTGCTAAACTTATTTATTAGTTCTGATAATTTTTTTGCAGATTCTTTCAGATCTTCTACATATATAATCAAGTCACTTGTGAATAAATGTTGTTTTACTTCTTCCTTTCTATTCTAGAAGCCTTTCATTTCTTTTTCTTGCCTAACTGCACTGGTTAGAACCTCCAGTACAAGGCTGAATAGAAGTGGTAAGAAGAAACACCCTTGTCTTGTTCTTCATCTTAGAGGGAAAACATTGTTTCACCATTAAGTATAACATGAACCGTATCAAAGACGTGAAAATCATGTGAAAAGGACCCAGGAACCAACTTGAAGAGGCTCCCACTAACCAAAGATGGGATGATTTGAACATCAATAAGAATAGTAACAATGGATTAAAACACATTAAATATGTTTAAGCCCATAAGTTCATAAATGATCTTAAAGAACACAAAAAATTAATTGATTATTGTTGGAGGATGGTAGCTACACAATACATTATTTTGAAAACTAAAAAAAGAAAGAGAAGGAAGGAAAGGAAGGAAGGAAGGAAGAAAGGGAGAAAGAATCATGCATTTATGCTACCTTCCCTGTACAAACTGTTCCTTTAAGTAGAAAACAGCAGAAGAGAGGACTTTCCCTATAAAAGTATTCCAGACAATAAATGAGGTGAGAGAATTAAAATATCACCATTTTGCAACCTCTAATGAATTAATGGATTATCAACAGTGACTGACATCACAAAAGAGAGACAACCAGATAGTATGTGTCCCTGATGGAAGAATATTTTGCTGTAAGCAAAAAAAACCAAAAAACAAAAGGAACTTGAAATTATTCAGGCCTCTTAATCTAACTACAACTTTATAAGATCTACAGAGGGCAGATGAACACAATAAAAAGGACATGGGGATATAGACAGCAAAATCCAGGCTGTAGGAAACTCTATAGGACAAACAACCTGGATTCTTCAACAAATTCAATGACAAAGCGAGTAGAGTGGGAAAAGTAGGAATATACAGATTAAAAGAGACAATGAGATACATCAACCAGTCGCAATGTGTAAATCTTACTTGAATACTGAGCCAAACAAACTGTGAAAAAAAAAGAAAGGCATTTGTGAAACAATTGGAATTTCGAACAGTGATTGGATACTTAATGATGTTTAGAATTATTATGAATTTTTAGAGTGATAATTATAGTGAAGAAGTATTTTTGAAAGGTGATCATATGTAGAGAGAGAGAGAGATATATATGTATATATGTATTAGAGATATATACTGAAACATTCACTGATGAAACTATACAGTCTAAGGGTATGCTTCAAAATAATGTGTGTGGTGGGGTCTGTGTGTGGATGAGACAGGACTGGCTATCTACTGTCTATCATAGTTGAAAGTGGATGATATGTATACCAAGTTCATTATACTAGTTATTATACTAGTCATACTAGTCTTTCTACATTTGTGGATATTTGAAATTTTCCATAATAAGAAGTTTTTAAAAAGAAGATGCTGATGGGATTTGGAGTGAGCCCTAGGTAAATCTTAAATCTTGGCTCAGCTCCTTATGAGCTGTGTGACCTTGAACAAATTACCTGATCTCTCTGTTGCAGTAGACATAATGTACGCAAGGTGCCCAGCATGCTGCCGGCCACAGAATACATGTTCTTCATGACTAATGATGATAATAAACCTGGCCCCCTTTTGCAGGGTTCCCTGCAGGAACCAATGATGGGACTTAGGAACTAATGAAATGGGGCATTGTGGGGTGCTTCTGGAAAACCCACCACGGGAGAGTCCCCCCAAAACACTTGGGGCGCACACATATGCATCCACCACTTTAGGGTGAAATATAGTTTTCAAACTGGGTCGTTAGACGATAATTCATAACTGAAAGTCAGAGGAGCGATGTGTCCTTGACAGGTTTTGTGCGTGGATATTAAATAGGAATTTATGGCACAACTAGGGGGTGCATCCAAGGCTAGGGTAATCCTATAAAAGAAACGGTCTGGATACTCTTTCCAGTGTCTGAGTCTAACTTTAGAAATCAGGGTACCCCAAACAGCTCAGGTTCATGGCCCTTCCTCTGAGAAGCTCCACCTTCCCTGTCACTAACTCACCATTTCCAGGACCTTGACAACCACCTTAAAATTCCATACAGACAACTGAGACCCTACCCACTCCAGCAATCCCTGGACTTCCTCAGGTGCCAGTCTGTTGTTGGTCCATCCCTCCGGCCTAGAGGCAGTGGATTTTGTGCAGTAAGTTCTATTCTGGTTGACCAGCTCCTGCTCCATTGAATTCACACAATCTGTTCCTTGCAGCTTTCCCTGGAGAACAGATGATGTCCTCGTTTCTAGTAGGACCCTGAACAAAGTCTGGGTGGCTTCTAAGCAGTGAACATCTCCAAAGAACTTCCCTTTTCCAGCTGGAACCCAAGCCCTGGGCAGACTCCTTCCTTTTCCTTGACTTTGGTCGCATCCCTCCCACCACAAGGCACGTGGCAGGGCCCGGCTACAGGGAAATGCTGTCCCTGCAGTTCTAAGGGCCTCCAAGACCTGACCCCCAAATATAACACAGGCTCCTGTGACAAGCACAAACCGCACTGTCCTGGATGCCGGCCCTGAGGCAGCACTCAATCTCCATTCCAGCGGGCAGTTAGGAAATGAGAAATGCCACCCTAATTACGGCTCACATATTTATGTACCCACACCTTTCTTTCTGATCTTTCCAACGTGGAACGACCTGATTTAAATGCACCATTACAAGTACACAGCCTGGTCCAAAATGTCAATAATAAGCATGGCAACAATTACTATGACAACAAGCAGAGGCTCTATTTATCAAGCATTTATTGTGTGTCAGACACAGCGGAAAGCCCTTTACACCCATTTCTCATCCTAATCCCACAACAACTTTAGTGGGTGGGTATTGTTCTCCTCATTTTACAGATGAGAAGGTCTGAGGCACAGAGAAGGGAATTAACTTTCCCAAGGTCACACAGCTCATAAGGGCAGAACCAGCGAGCTACCCACTGCACCCCTTCCTAGCATCTTGCTATAAATTCCCGGCACATCCCAGCTACCTTCTCTCCTTCTCTAGAAGCAACAACCCAGGGCACTTTTAGAGCCCACAGGAACTGTTCAATACTTCATACAAAGGAAGGATCGTTTGAGCCTGATTTAAATTGTTCCTATAGTTCTTCCTTTTGTTGCAAGGGGAAGAAAGAAATCTGGAAAAGGCATGTCTCCCCTGTTTATCTCCCTCACACACAAACCCATCGAGAGTGGTAATTGATGGCTAGAGCACAGCAAGGTAGATAGGACGCCAAACGGAACCCCACGATGCCAAGGCGACAGCCTGAATCTCGTGGGAAGGGGCTGGTTTATTAGCTTTCAACCTGGCCTTTTCTTCTGACTTGTTTATAGGGTCTTCACGATTTGGGGGACAAGGAGCATGGAAACGGGTGGGGAGTAGCCCGTGTCCTCCCCTCCCCTGCCCCAGTCTGGCCACTCCGGGCTATTTATGGAATGATCGGGAAGAAAGGGCTGTCAGGCCCGGCCCGGGCCGCAATCTGCCAGATATGAAAACCAATTGCTTTTCATAATAAATTCCAGCTGGAGCCATAGAAATAATAAGGATGAGGAGAAGGTAACACCAATTTGCTTTATTTGATTAGCTCCGTCTTAGGCGGTCCACCCCGGCTTCTTTTCATCAGAATAAGGGCAAATTGAAAATCGTAAAAGAGGCTTTCTTATCAGGGAACAAATGACTGGGGAGATTCATATGCCTAAGAGCCCCCCGTGAGCCACGCGGCGTGGGCGCTGCGCCTGCCGGAGCTGGTTCAGATAAGCTGATTCCAGAAGGAGCTCCCGGGAGCCGGGCCTGAGGACCTCTCGGCACCCGCTGTCACTTTCCTAAATAAAGGCTGAGATGACCCCAGCCTACCCACAGCCGGTGCGGATGTGGTCGGCCTCATGCAGGCCTCACCATCGCCCCTGAGGAGGCCCGCGGCCCACGGCCCCGCGAGGGGACCCCCAGGCGGGCAGCCCCCAGACCCTCGTCTCCACGGCCAGCAGTCTCCGTGGAGGGCTGAAAGCAGGATGGGGGCAGCTCAAGCTTCCAGAACTCAGAGGCAGAGCCAGTGTGTCTTTCCCAAGGAAGGTTACACGCAGGCTGCCTCATTTCAGTGGTGGCTGGAGGTCACAGGAAAGAAAAGGCTGCCCAGACATGGGGATGGTCATGACCAGGAATCACTCCAGGGTAAATCCTCAGGGACTCATTAGTGGCTCCGTTCCTAGAGCTCCCAGGGCGCTCGGCTTAAAACTCTATTATGACATTCGGTGATTTATTCAACTAATATTTATTGAGCAGCTATTACGGGCCAGGTGTTCACGTAAGGCCGCTCTAGGTGCTGACGGGAACAGAGGGGACCAAAGTCCTGCCTTTGTAAAGCTCAGGGGGGAAGAGCCTGGGGGTGGAGGAGGGGCAGGGAGCACTGGGGGTTGCAGGAGCCCACCTCTGGGGGTCGGGGTGGGGGGGACAGGAGACACCAGTGAGTACGTCCTATGACAGCTGGCAGTGACGGGTGACGCGCAGCCGGGGAGACCTCTTCCAGGACGGAGCATCTGAACAGAAGCCTAGATGAAAGCAAGGCCACCCCCAGGGAGGCTCCCCAGGAAAAGAGCTTTCTGGTATAGACAGCAGCTAGGTCGGGGCCTGAGCAATAGGGCTGGGGACGTGGCTAGAGGGTAGGGAGCAAACGTGGGCATGCAGGCAGAAGACGAGGCCGGAGAGCAGGGCGGGCCTGGCTGAGGGGTCCTGAACGAGGGTGGACTTTATCCGAAGTGTGAGGAAACACACAGATTAACCAGGTAACAACTGTGTTACCTGCCATGAAGGAGGAGCGAGGTGTCTGGATTTTAACGTAGGAGTGACCCAAAACACAAGGCGACATAAACTCTATAGCTCCAACATTGGTAAATGCAAGGGAGAAAAAGTAGATGGTACACAAGAGGGTATCACGGGGTGGGGGGGCGGTCTCAGCTAAGTTGGGGCAGGGGGGTTTGTGCCCTCCAACCTGCAGCCCCCATCCCCTCTAAGAATTCTGAACTTGACCCTCAGGGGAATGGGAAGCCACTGAAGGTTTTAAAGCAGAGAAGTGGGGTGACCACTTAGACGTGGCACGTCTGGCTCACCCAGACTGGCTTGTTCTTACGCCTCCTCCCCCGTCATAAAATCTTATAAATGTTCATCCAATGAGTGAGGTAATCAAGCAACTCGGTGGCTGGAACAAAGGAAATCCTCTCTCTTTTCTCGAAGACAAAACATACAGAAAACATCCCTTACCATTTAAAGTGTTTGGCCCATGAGGAAGCAAAGAAAAATGGTGAGAGAGAAGAAATGGCATCCCTGGCTGTGGACTCAATACTATTGGGAAGAAAGCAGACCTTCCATTCCTGCCTCTGGCTGCAACCCAGGTTCGGGAGCCTGAGCCTGGAAGAGCAAAAGAAGGCATTGCTCAGATGCCACCCGGTGTCTGGGTCATGTTCGACCCCACCAACATCTCATGTGGCCCTAAATAGAGCTGGGCACTTCCACAGACCCTTATTGTCATTTTCCAACACCGGTATTTTATTAATAATCCAACGTAAATCTAAGAGAAAATTAATGTGTCATCTCCTAGCAGGAAGGACTGAACATCTCAATGTGATGGTCTGTTAGAGTTGTCATTTATCGTTAGCATGCAATTCAAGGCAAGCTTCCCACATTCTGGTGGGAGCTTCCGAGACAATGAATCTCTGGGAATTAGCTTCTGGTCCAATTATTCCTGTTTCCCCCCCTACCCCACACCTACCTAAGAGAGAAATTCTGTCTCAGTGGGAGGGAAGAGAAAAGAAGAAGAAAAGGGGGAGGAGGGAGTTTGCTATTCTCCTTCCTGGTTGAAATCCATTTTTCTCAAGGAGACAAGGCAATATTCATTTTGTGAGAAGGGAATACAGCTATACGCTAAAGACCAATAAATGGAGCTGTTCTGATGAAAACTTCCTCAAATCAAATGTAGGGGAACCTCTTAATGGGCTTTGTTCTTCTTTTCCATAATCCATAACTAGTAAGAGAAAGATGGGCAGAGAGAGGATACTGCCTAGCGGGCAGCCGGGTAAGCCGCAGCCAGGGCCACCTTCCAGGCTGACCCGAAGAGGTCACTGCCAACATCGGTCTCTCCGTCCGCTCAGCACACCGTCTCCCCTCCCGCCAGGCACCACTGGAGGCGCTGGGGATGCAGCGCAGCACAGACAGGCCTGTCCTCAGGGAGCTTACAGTCTAGCAAGGAAATCCATCGATCCAAAAAACAAAACTAATAACAGATAAGTGCTATCAAGAAAATAACCCCAAATAGGAATTCTAGGCATTAAAATGGAATTGTTTTGTCTAGGAACTTTTTTTAGAAATCTTCACTGAAAAACAGAAAAATGCAGTCGGGAGTAAATCAGGCTTCTGGTTCCAAAGTGAACAGGACGGTCAGGATGGACACAGCTTCTGGAGGCAGCTGCCGGCTCCTCCTGGCCGATGGGACCCGGCCAAGGTACCTGGGAGCCCTGCCCAGGCTGACAGCCGGGCCCGTGAGGGTCCAGGGGCCCTTCCACCATGAATGGAGCTCAGAGCCAACCACACTGTGTGCTCCAGCAGTGCAGCCAACCTCAGCCCACAGGCCTGTGCAAAGGGCTGGGGGCCCCGGGTCAGGGATAGAGCACTCAGCCCGGGGATCCTTCCACAGGCCCTGCTCTCTCTGCCGGGCCCCCCACCGTGAGGGAGGTGTCTCCCCACAACGCCAGAGCCCCACCACGTCCTCCGCCAGCACCGCGGGCAGCCCCATCGTGACACTGGGCAGGCCAGGCGGTCCCTGTTCCTGTAGCCTCATGAAGGTAGGGACCCTGCTTGTTTTGTTTGAGCTAAAGGGATTCTCTCCTTCGACCCGCACCACCCCATCAGGTAGCTGCTCTTAGCTCCCCGTTTCACAGAGGAGGAAGCCACGTCTCAGAGGTGACAAGCGACTCAAGGTCCCAGAGCTGCCGAGTGGAGCCCGAACTGGCTCCCGGGCTGGCTGATGGGGCGGGGAGCTACCACGGCCTCCCCAACCCCATCTCATGATTCTGCAGTCGCACAGACTTCGACTGGAAACCTCACGGCACACGTGCATTGGCTGAGTATGTGAGGAGCGCTGGGCCCCTCCCTGCCCGACGCGCACCCCCCGGCCAGCCTGTCCCCCGCCTTCCCCCCTCTCCTTCCCGCCCTTCCTCTCCTGACCTGGCCTAGACGGCTTCTGGCTACTTCCCAACTTCAAACCACCATCACGGGGCAAAGATGTTGCCTGGCAGATGCCTAAGGGCTCTAAATCAAGACCACCTGCCCCGCCGGGGACACATTCAGGGCGCAGACTCAAGTGCTCCCTGAGTTGGGAGCGAACAAATCCTCCTTTTGCGCACAAGTGCCTGGGGACACAGCTATGGCTCCTATTCTGCCCGCCCTGTCCCGCGCATACAGGGTCCCTCCTACTCTGGCTACGAAAGGCTCCCCCCAGCGGTGGGCATGCAGCTGAGTCATTCTGAGCTCGGGAAGGGGACCCTCGAGCAGGAAACACGCTGTCTGACCACAGCAGGACAGGCTCTGATGGCCTAAGCCCTCAGATCTCAGAGAAGCCGTGGGCACGGTGCCCAGGGACTGCAGGATGCATCCCGAAACCATCTCAGCTGCCTTTCACCCGGGCCAAGAAATGATGAGTCTCTCCCCGATCTCGCATTGGGTCCCAGGCAGAAAAGCCCAAGTGATAACCACCAAGGCCAGGACTTGCAGCCTTCACCTCCATCTTGACCTGAGCCATGACTTTTTTCCCAGCACAAGATGCAAACCCCAGCAAACGCAGCTGGGGTTAATAACAGAATCAGGGAAATGACCTTTGGTGCAGATGGAGGGTTGATATATGTTCCAGGTGGCAGGAGACGGCAGAGAAGGAGCTTCTCCACGAGGAACAGCCGGCCTGGGGAGGGCCCTGTGGAAGCCGGGGCGGCCTAGAGGGGGTATGCGGCCACAGGGGCGGGATGGGGATGCTGAGTGGCCTTGGGGGCCTGGGGGCCAGAGAAGCAGGTCAGAGAGCACAGGGCCAGAGCTGGAATCTGCCAGTTTCCCTCAAAGACTTTTTCCTTCCCCCCACCCCTCGTTCCTGCTTCCTGGAAGCTCCCTTTCATTGCCAAGGGATCCTTTAGTTTTCCAGGCGGGCCCACCGGAACCCTGCTCCCTACAGGCCCTGCCTCACTGGCACTTGAGGGTGTCACACGTTTAGTTTTGCCTCTGGTTCCTTGAGAACAGGGACCATGTCTTACAAGTCTCTACAGACTTGCGAAAAGTCCGCCCGTGCAAGTGTCAGGCCTTCAGGTGGTGACAGTGGCACGGACAGGGAGGTGACACTCTGCTGGGTTGATCAGACAACCAGCCCTGAGGGCCCACCTCCCCACCTCACCTCCCTTCTCCCCCCAGACCCATAAGCCACCTCACCCCCCCTTCCTGGACACTGAGAGCCCCGACAGCGCCTGCTCCAGGGTGACAGTCCCCACACTCGGGGACACACTGACCCACACACTTTCAGTGCCCCCCAGGAATGGAGCATTCCTTAGCCTGGCATCCAAAGCCCTTGGCCAGCTGGGCTCAGCCCGCTTGGCCGCCCTTTTCCACAGGTGGCCTTAAGCCCCAGTGACCCACAGGGTCATCTGCACGACGTGTCCCCTCAGGCCTCCACGTCTCTGTGCAGTGTATCGCCTTAGCCCAAAGTCCCTTCCTTCCTCCTCTGGCCAAAGTCCAAAATCCTGTTTGGCTCTCGGAGGCCCGTCTCCAATGCTGCTGCTGCCACCTCCCTCCCCAGCATCAAATTAAATATGGCTCCTCAACCCTCCCAGAGCACAGGGTCCCTCAACCCGACCCCTCCCTGCACTGGCCCTTGTTTTATTCCAGTTGGTTCCACATGTCTGCCTCCCCAGAAGCCTGCAAACCTTTGGGGGAAAGCCATACCTTTTTTCTGTGGCGGAGGGGGAGGTCTCCTACAGACCTAAACAGTGTGTTAACTCTGGAGGGTCTCCAAAAAGATCTCCGATGGGTTTCCTGACTGGGGCTGGGAGCAGCGGTGAAGTGTAAGGCCCTCCTCAAGCCCCAGTAGGAGGCAACAAGTGCCAAGCGCTAAGTGAGCCTTGGAAACTGTGTGACATGCATGCACCCATTTGATTCATGTGAAGACCCTGTGCAGTAGGTCATACTGTCACTTGTCTTCACAGTCGGAGGCCCCAAGGCTCACAGAGGTTAGACAATTTGCCCGAGTCCACAAGGCAGGTACGGGTGACACCAGGATTCCCGTGTAGGTGGGTCTCACTCCAGAGACATGTTTTAACAACTGTCCTATGCTGTCTCCCTCGGAAGATGGTTACAATGTTCACAGAGACTCAAAATGCAAACCAAACCATCAGAGGCTCGGGAAGGCTGTAGTCCACCTCGTCCCCGACCTGAGTAGCATAAGTACCCCTCAGTGCTAAGTACCTCTCAGTGCTAAATCCCCCCCGTGTCCAATGCACACGCTCCCCAGATGGAAACGCACAGTCCAGACTTTTCAACGAGCTCTCAGCCCTACCCTCGAGTTGCAGGGCTGCACCATCAAAAAGACTCGTCTCTGACTTTCATTAATTACAACATGAATTGTGCTGAAGGTGTTTTGGTCAATAGAGACTTCTCGCCTCCTCTCTTCCAAGCTCGTAAATCAGAGCCCTATGGTCTGATGGCCGTGATGTTCCCCTAATCATCTTACTGCAATATTAATAAGTCTGTTCAAGGCAACTGGTTCCTTCTAAATTGTCACATAAAAATTTGGTAAATGTCAGACACATCATTTAATAGAAAACGATGTTTTACGGTCAGGGGAGGTAGGCGGCTGAGAGAATGAGGTAAAAGGTCCAGGGATGACCTTAAGGCAGGCTCAAGGCACAGAGAACTCTAGCCTGGGGCTCCTAACTTGGGTCCTTCTCGCCTGGCAGGCAGCAGTGCCCTCAGAGACCACTGTGTGCAGGACACTGGGCAAGGGCAAGGACTCCTGGGGGAGGGGCAGGGTTAGGGTTAGAAAGAAACAGTAGCTCCTGTCCTCAGGCAGCAGATAATCTTGTTGGAGCAAGAGAGAACTCCTCACAACGCTCCCTGTCGTAGCAAATTATTACCCCCGTTGTAGGAAGCTGAGAAACTTCCAGGGACACTGGCCCACATATAAGCAACTTGACGTTTACAGAGGGATAGGTTCCCGAAAGCAAATGAACGTCATGTCAACTGCTTATGAAAGGATGGGGAGGGAATTCCCTGGCAGTCCAGTGGTTAGGACCCTGAGCTTCCACTGCAGGGGGCCTGGGTTCTATCCCGGGTTGGGGAACTAAGATCCCTCAGGCTGCCGAGCGTGGTCAAAAACAAACAAACAAACAAAAAGGATGGGGGCCGGTCCTACCAATTGGGATGGACAGAGGCACAGAGATAAACACACAGTGACATTCGCTGCAGCCTAGTTTATGACGGAGAAAGTGTGGAAACCACCTACGAATCAGTGAATTGCTTTGGCGAATAAATCACAGTATACTGATATAATGGAATAGTATAGTTATTAGAAAAGATGGTGTGTACCTATATTTATTGACGTGGAAAGAGTTCCATGAGTTTAAAAAAAAAACGAAAAAGCAAATTGCAGAACAGCACATACAGTAGGATCTCATTTATGTAAAATTACTTTTATACCCAGCACCTATATGTCTACACGTGCACCTGAAGAAGGCAGAGGGGTGAGATTCTCTAATGGTGACCCTGGCTGTCCCCGGGGAACAGGGTTTCAGAGGACTTGCGGGGGGTTTATGGGGTATAGAATGTTCTTCAATGAGCGAAGAGAGAAAACTGTTCATTTAAGTTAAGTGAAAGGAGAGGGGTTGCCGGATTAATCAGTGAGCGTTAACAGAGCACCCACCGTGCCCAGTCCGAGGGGCACAGAAATGAACACAACTTAATCTTCGCCCGGAAGGATTCGCAGGCAAGTGGAAATCGCAAATGACACGCAGATGATTGACGTTCCGGGGTGGGGGGCAGGCGATGATGCAGCGGCAGGGAGTCTGCAGTGGAGGCAGCGAGCTCCGTGTTATCCCCCCTTTACGAGAAAGCCCACCCCTGCCCACTCCCTGCAACCAGGTTCCGAAGAGGCGGTGTCTGGCCTGGAGGAAAGTTCTCACTGAGCACTGATGTGGAGACAATGAGCTTGAAGTTGGCGAAGGAAACACGTTTGCTCAGAGCGGGCCGTGGACCAGGCACTGGGGGCACCCGCCATGCTCCTTATACCGTGTGATGGATCCCACAACAGACCCATGCGGGTGTGAGGACCTCGGCCTTGGAGGTGAGGAAACGCAGCCTCAGAAAGGCTGTTTTGCTGGCCGGGGCTGTACGGAGATGGGCAGTGGGGCTGCACTCCAAAAGGCGAGGGAGCCAGCTTCCCATCCTCCAGCAAGAACACGTGGCCTTCCTTGAGGGACAAGAACCCCCTTTGCACTGGACAGGGCTCAGAGCCCACTAAAAGCCTGTACGTCTCAGATTGTGACCTCTGGAGAGGAGACCAAGGCAGATAAGCGAACCCCAGAAATCACGGTAACTGTCCTGGGATTCTCTGTGTTTCTCTGGGGTAGTTAGCTGCCTGGCACATCGCACTGGGGTACCAACCTCACCACCCCTCCTGTGTGGCTTGACTCCCCGGGAAGGGAAGTTCCAAGCTCCAGAAATCCAATGCCTTAGAAACTAATTCCTACTGCTAGTCAGAGAAGTTCCCGGGATATTGTTGCCGGGCTGGGGGGGAGGGGTGATGGGGGAGGAGGGGGCTATGTGGGAGAATAAAAGATTTGACCGTTAGCGAGAAACTGCACCAATGTGGGGCTTCCCCGTCCAGCTGGCACCCTTTGGCTCCCTCCTGACACTTCTGGACTCTCCTCCAACCTCCTCATGGGTCACAAAGCAGGAGGCACTTTCTGCCATTCCGCTGGCTGCAGGCTGATGGAAATGCACCTCGCGTGAATCAAGGCTCATCACAGCAGCAGCCTGTGCAGAGAGGCAGCAAATGAAGCTGCAGCATGGTGGGCAGGGTACCATCAGTCCATCCAAATGACACGGGCTGGCTGTTATGCAGGGCCCTGGGCAGCTGGGCCAGCAGGAGAGGTGCATCCACTGAACACCCCCATGCCCAGAAGCCCAGGGGTGCCTTGGCCGGTGCCTCACCAGCCCTAGAGTCTTGCGCTTGACAATCACCCGACACCAGGAGAGAGGAACTCTCCCTCCATGCCTCCAACCTGCTTAGGGAGGCGTCGGCACCCCACTGGAGCAGGAGTGGGGAGGGGCAGGAGAGCTCTTGAGCTCTGTGCTGCTGTGTTTCATCATCTGAAATGATAATACTAACAATAAAAACCACTACATAGCAGATTTCCTTTAAAATTAATTTTAGTTAGTGGCACTAGTTCTAGAAAGCTTGCACCGTGGACCTTGTTGGGAGTGTGAACACAGCCGCTGGGATTCAGCAGCTCCTGGTTTCTCCCCTTCCCGCTGGGTGGAAGCTGAGCCGCCCCCAGCGATGCCCCTGCCACCTGGGAGAGGCCTGTGGATGGGCGCAAAGCTAGGCCAGCCAGTGGCAAGCTCACCAAGTACCTCCGCCCCGGCTTACAGCCTACCTTGAGCAGCTATTACATTTCCAACTAAGCCGCAGTCTTTCCTGCTGTAAAAGGAGGCCGGTGAGACCTCAGGCCCCACCTACAGGGAGCCGGCCTCTCTCCCCTAGGAGACGCGCAAGGATACTCTGAGCTCTCTGGCTTTATGTAAAGGTGCTTCACAAGTCAAGTGGCCACATACGCCGTTACACATCATGATGGTTTATGCTAGTGAATGTAATCATGCCTATTCTGTGGTCATAATAAGCCCAGCATCTCTCTGGTCATCAGGGCTGATCAAGGTCTTCAGGAATCTTCCACGCAGGACATCACCTGCTGGACCACCTGTCTACCCTCTACCCACCACACTGAAGATGGAATGATGCCATTGTTAAATTTCTCATAGATCCAAGTGAAAGACTGAGATCTAATAAATAAATTAAAATACATCTAATAAGATAAAATTTGAGATTAAAAGGAAGCTTGCTTGCATATTCATGAACCAAGTGAAAACTCAAATGAGCTCTTCTAAGCATCTTATTCATGGGGAGTCACAGATTGAACATGTGCTGAGAGCATTTCTTAGCAAATATAAGCCTGGCAAAGGCACATTCATCCATGAATTCATTGAACAAGCAGTTATTAACCATTACTTTGCATTACTATTTATTTTGCATCTTCATCTCTCTTTGTAACCCTAGTACCTCATAGAAATAGTAGGCACTCGATTGACTGCCTGTTGATGAGACTGGTTTTCTCAGGCCCTGAAAAGCACAATACCTGTCCCTGAGTTTCTTGTATATAGTCAAGGAGGTAAGAGTCACTTCCTCATGAAGTCTTCCTGATCCTGCTGGACCATGATTGGTGACCCTGCCATGCATTTCCCAAGCAGTCCTTACTCTCCCTGCCTAGCACCCACCCCCAACACATACACACACATACACACACACCTGTTTCATCGTCTCTGTCCTCTGCTGGACTGTAAGCTTAGTGAAGACAGAGACTGAGTGTGCTCTGCTTCCCACAGCCTGGCATATACATGGAGGAAATGTCCAATAAATCACTGGATGATTGAAACAAGGAATGGATGGACAGATGGGTGGATAGATGAGGGGGTGAATGAATGACTGATGGATGGATAAATAGATAGGTGAAGGGGGTTGGATGGGTGGGCAGGTGGATGATGGATGGAGTGGGTGGGTGGATCATGGATGGATGGATGGATGATGGAGGGATGATGGATGGATGGATGGATGATGGATGGGAGAACGGGATGATGGAAGGATGATGGATGGATGGATGATGGATGGGAGAATGGGAGGATGGGTGGATGATGGATGGATGGATGATGGATGGGAGGATGGGAGGATGGGTGGATGGATGGATGAACCAGTAATAAAAGGCAACAAAAAGGTCTAAGCTATAGCCCATGATAGAATGTATTGAGATGGTCGCCAGCAAGGGCAGGAAGGAGTGAGGGTGTTGGTTAGCTAGGGAAGAAGATCTAGAAGGAAATGTCTCTGAGATCTTAAGAAAGTGAAAGATTTGGCGTCTTCTGTGCCAGGCAGTGTGCTGGGTATCTCATGAGCGTCACACTGCACCCTCACCACATTTGAGGAAGGTATTTCACCCACGTAGGGAAGGAAACAGGGTCCTGTACATAAGCCCGCACAACTGCAAAGCCCGCATGCAGTGGAGCCATGATGGAGACCACGTAGTCTGCGTGACATAAGCTCCCTCCACAGTGGCTGGAAGACCAAAGGGCATTTCCTGGCCCAGCATGGGACAGTGCCATGAAGAAAGAGGTATCTGTAGGAATCTCTGCACTGGCAGAGATGAAGTTGCCGGCGTGGCAGTCATGCCCCTCAGAACAAAGAGCAAGGAGTCAGGGCTCTCCAGGGGGGCCCAGGATGCATGACCCCCTCCAGCCTACAAAAACACAAGCTCCCTCTCCCCACAGGCACAGCTGCTATGTCATGGCGGGGTGTGGAGTGGGGTGGCCTAGAGAGGCAATGTGACTTTCCTAAATAATCCTCTGTAGTTGCCAGAGCCAGGAAATAGGAAGACAGAAAGGGAACGGGAGGGGGTGAAAGAGAGCAAAGCCCAGAAAGGACCAAGTGTTCTGTACGGATCAGATCTCTGCTACCCTTGCAAGTACACTAAGACTTGAGGCGCAGGTGCTCACAGCCAGAGGCGCCCACGGAGCCAGCTCAGGCGATGCAGCGTGACCTGGGGTGAGGACAGAGAAGGTGGCCTTCCAGGGTCCAACCCCTTGACACGACACTCAGGGACTTTCTCAAAAGCATCGTCTATTTAGTTCATGGTCCTGAAGTGTTTCATTTAGCTGGAAATCATGCTTGGTCCATTTCCCAGATCTAACTGACATTATAAGAACCCTGCACATCACATCTGGCAGCAAAGCAGTTCAGTAACCCATCGCGGTGAGTCAGAGTTCCCCCCCAGTCTGGGGAGCCAGCAGCTCAGACGACTTCAAGAAGGCAGGGTCACTGCTGCCTCCCAGGCCAGGGTTATAGGAGCCTGCGTTGTGTGTGTGTGCGTGTGCGTGTGCGTGTGTGTGTGTGTGCACTTTGAGAGGGGGCAGAGGTACCGCATGGTACACAGCAGTCACCACCCCTCCTGACCACGGGGTAAAACTGGCCAATTCCTTTACCTGTTTAATCCTCCCACTGGGGCAGGAACCATTATCAGCAAACTACTTATGAGGAAACCAAAGCCTAGCGAGTTGCAGGGGGCCCCGATCCCGTAGCTACAAGCAGCAGAGCTGGGATTCGAACCCAGATCTGTCTGGATCCAAGTCCGTGCTCTCGCCCGTGACCCCGTGTTGCCCCTGTCAGTGGACCTGGGAGGCGTTGCACAGTGTGTCCCTGCTCTGGCCATCACAGTGTAAGGAAGAATAGAGTCCACAGTTGAAGAAATTTGCAAAATTTTCAGCTTAACAAAATCGAACAGGCTTGACTCTGGACGGACTTCCTCTTTCAAAGGCTCACACACCGTGAGTTCCCAAGGGCCATGGAACCACGCTGCTCTTCAAAGCTTCCGGAGGACGAGGCCTCTGAGTCTATCTTTGACTCTCTGAGTCCAGTGGTTTGGGGCACAAGGTAGAAGAATGCAATATTCACTGAGAGTGTGAGTGAATGAAAGAATGAACAAGTAAATAAATGCCATGAATGGCAGTTCTGTCTAATGGTAAAAAAAAAAGTAGGGCTCTGGGAGAAAAGCTCACAGTGTCCCCAGTCACAGGGTTTTCCTGTCACCCACAGCATCTCGCCCAGCACCCGCCCTCCTGGCTGCCTCAGTGTTCCACAGGATGGATTCAGAGGACACCACATCGTTCATTTGGGCTGCTGTCCTGTGGGCTTTCAGGGCCTCTGGCTCTCCTGCCCGGCAGGCTCCAGAAGGGATTCCTGGCCAGAGCTGAGTCTGACGCCCACTACTGAGAGGTGGGGGAGGCCACCTGGTCCTGTCCGAGGGTGGGAAGAGGCTGTCGGGACTGAAACCTGCCCTTTCTCGTGTCCTCCTACTCTTGACCACGTCCCCGTTGTCCAGGCACGCAGGGACGCTGAATCTCCAAAGTGGAACGGTGGTGACAGACTTGAGGGGCTGGAGGGCGCTGAGTGGATGCCGGGGCACCAGCTCTTCACCTGACCCACTGCCTGCGAGCTGACACGCAGGGATCACAGGGACCCTGACGCACTCAGCTGCAGACCACCTCTTATGATGTCAGGGCAGCTCAGACTCTGCAATGTCCTCTCAGAGTCTGTCTGAGGCACCTGCCCATCCTCCACAGGGGTCTGAAGCTCCGGAGCTGAGGTGGCCCCTTTTCCTGGAACCCACTGAGAACAGAGAAGATGGGCAGCACCGTGAGGACAGCAAGTGACCAGACCCACCAGTGGGTACCCAGTGATCTGGATGCTCCTGTGAACGCTCACGATGCCAGGAAGGAGGGTGTGACCCAGAGGGAACAAAGGTGGGCCAGGACCCACAGGCGGGCGAGCAGGCGGGAGCTGAGACAGCGACCTGGCTGCTCCCGCAGCAGAACTGAAGCTCCTTCGGAAGGTGGATGTGGGGGCTTCCCTGGCGGCGCAGTGGTTGAGAATCCGCCTGCCAACGCAGGGGACATGGGTTCGAGCCCTGGTCCAGGAAGATCCCACATGCCGTGGAGCAACTAAGCCCATGCGTCACAACTACTGAGCCTGCGCTCTAGAGCCCGCGAGCCACAACTACTGAGCCCACGTGCCACAACTACTGAAGCCCGCACACCTAGAGCCCGTGCTCCACAACAAGAGAAGCCGCCGCAATGAGAAGCCTGTGCACCGCAAGGAAGAGTAGCCCCCGCTCACCACAACTAGAGAAAGCCCGCGCACAGCAACAAAGACCCAACGCAGCCAAAAGTAAATAAATAAATTAAATAAATAAATAAATAAATAGAAAGAAAACTAAAAAAAAACCAAAACAGAAGGTGGATTTGTAAGTGGAGCTTCCACAGTGTGCTATGCCTCTCTCCGTTGCTCATCTGGGGCCCCAAACAGATCCTTTATAAGCTTTTCCTCTCCTTCCAGGGGCCTCGGTTTTCCTACTGTAACAACTCATAGGTGGTCTATTTTCAGAACAAAGATAGTCCATTCATTCATTCCATGAACATTCTTAAGCCCCTGCAATGTGTCAGGCACTGGGTCCCTTCCCCGGCCATGCAGAGCAGAACGCGACTCAGGTTCTGGACCCTGCATAAAAATTCTGTAAAACTATTGTCGGATGGGGAGTAGTCCCTTCTGGATGAAGACCTGCAGACGTGCGTATGTCACAGCCACCAGATCACACTCTGGCGACACAGCAGCACTGCTCCCTCCCGTGTGCCACACCAACAGTAACAGCCTCGTCGGGTCCAACCAACGCTCCCCTTCCGCACCCCCCAAATGCAGAAACGGACAAGTCTCCAATATCTGCCTCAAGTATGAGAAAGGGCCGGCCCAGGAGATGAGATGGGGGTGGGCTTCCAGGGGACGTGCTCAGCCGTCCTAAGAGAGCACACCTTTTTGAGCATGTCCTCAAGATTCATTTGCATACAATTAACATGAAAACACTTTGACGATGACACGCTTGAGTTACTATGGACTTGAAATTGATGCAACTGCACAATCTCTCAGAATTCTCTCTAGGTGTCTTCCCGGTAACCAAGGCATTGGTGGCCACAGGAATTCAACTCTCCCAACTTGTCCCCCCAAAACAACACAGATCAACAAGGAGAACGAATAAAACCACAAACAACCCACAGCTTTAGCACGACTAGAAGATGGAGACACTATAACGTCAAATTACCTCTAAGTAGAAAGATAAACATCTGTTTCCAGTGAAGCTACTTCTTGAATTCCCACCCAAAACCTTTGTAGAGAGCAAAGGGGTGGGAAAAGTCCCAAAGCCGCATTAAGTGAGGAGCAGACAATGGGGGGCTTGAAAATAAACCAAACTGCCTAGAGAAAGAGAAAGTACACCTTAAGTGGAAAAAAAAAACTGGAAAAAGAATGCTGATAGACCAGAACGTTGACCAAAGGGAAGGGTTTCAAGGTGGGCTTGGGAGGGGGGAGAAGCGGGTGAGAAAGGAGGGGTGGGCACCACACAGAAAGTGTGCAGTAAGGGAGAGAAAGCCAGAGGTTGACATTTATGAATCTGCAAAACCAAACTCATAATAACATAAATCCAAGGACACACTCTTCTCCCCTCCCCCTTTCCCCACCAAAAGCCAACCATTAAAGAAACTGCACTATGCTACACTAACAGAAGAGGGGGCTCTTGAACTAAAAATCACATGAACCACTCAAAAAGTCAGCCGGGCCTGTGAAATACAGAGGTGGGAGCATCTTCATCTATAAAGGCTACTCAAAGAAGGAAGATGAAAATGAGAATCCAAATATTTCAGCTGATGAAAATTACTCCAAAAATACAACCGTAAGGCAGGAGAAAAAAACCCTGAAACATAACACTGCAAACGGAATTAAAAACCTCAAAGAAGCATTTGAGAAAATATCCTCACAGCCTGAAACCAAAAGATCAAATAATTTACAAGGGCAAGGGATTTAGACTGTCATTAGACTTCTCAACAGCAACCTACAAAGCACAGCAGCGATGGAGCAGTATTTTCATGAAACTCAAAGAAAGAAGGTGTGAATCAAAAACTTTATATCCAGCAAAGCAGGTCTTCTAAAATCAAAGCCACAGAAAAAGGGTTTTAAACACGTAAGAATTGAGGGAATAATGTACCCAGGAGCCAGCCCTTCTTAAGACATCTACTAGAGAATTAACTTCATCCAGCCAGGAGATAACGGAGGACTCTGGCAAATGGACTTATGGGGAACATTTTATATATTTAATTATAGATCTAAATTTAAAATGGGAAAAAAGAATAAATGGGGAGAAGAATAATTTACAGATTTTACATGTTTGGCCAAAGTGAAAACAGTGCAACTACAAAATGGTAGACAACAAAAGAAAGAAAGACAAAAACAGAATAAGCTCAATCATGGTTGTATAGGAATTTTATATAACATATACATTTCATATAATGACGGCTGTATAGGAAGTCAAGGGATTCCACCGCAACTGACAAACCAGATAGTAAAAGTTTACAGGGGGCCAAAAAAATTTTTAAAGGTAACCATTAGAACAAAAATGAAAACTTTTTATATGTCAAAAGAAATTAAATAATAAACGAGCAAAGCAAATGTGTCATGTAGAGAAAGAAGTACAACAAATAGAACATAATACGTAGTATTTATAAAATATTATGAAAATGTTAAGACCAAGCATATGAGTCATATAAATATTGAACATATAAGTAATTGTGAACAGGCTTAACTCCCCTGTGAAAAGAAATAG
This sequence comes from Balaenoptera physalus, assembly GCF_965194825.1. Classification (NCBI taxonomy): domain Eukaryota; kingdom Metazoa; phylum Chordata; class Mammalia; order Artiodactyla; family Balaenopteridae; genus Balaenoptera; species Balaenoptera physalus. The sequence goes on from NC_138882.1 coordinate 191,135,994, forward strand.
ATTTTTGATTTGGTTTAAAAAACAAGATTCAACTATATGTCATATACAAGAGGGACACTTTTAAAAAGGGATTCAGAAAGGCTGAAAATAAAGAGATAGGGAAAGCTATATCAGGCAAATGGAAACAATAACAAAACAAGTATTGCAATCTTGATATCCAAGTTGAATAAATAGAATTCAAGGACAAAAAACACTAAATGTGGCAGACATGTTCTAATACTAAAAAAACAAAAAATCACAAATACTAAAAAAAGTCACGTTTCACAATGAAAATACAATAGTAATGAATATCAATGCACCAAGCAAGACTAAAATTACCTTTATTAGTAGAAACTGTAGGAAAGGAAAGGAAATGCAGATGGAAACACACTAATAATAGAACACTCTAACACACCACTTTCAGCACAAAAGAGACCAGGCAGACAAAAAGTAGGTAAAGATAAGGAGTCCTAAACAACATAATCAATAAAGCAGATCATATGGAGATATTTATATATCTGATATTAGAGATTACACCTTCTTATTAAGTGCACGTAGGATATCCACAAAAGTTGATCATGTATTAGATGACAAATAAATCAGTATGCCACATAAAGTAGAAATATTTCAAAGAGTATTTTCTGATCACAGTGTAATAAAACTAGAAATTAATTTTTAAAATAAACTATTTGTGAAGATACAAAGGAGTATCTCTCTTTTGCATAAGAAAAAAGGGAGAAAATGATAAAATATTAGCAAAAGAAACGCAGGACAGATAAAGAGAAAATGATGAGACTGGTTAGCTTCATGGTGGGAGCATGGGGGCAGGAACACAGCTCTGAGTCCACCTTTTTTGCATAATTTTGACTTTTGCAACATGTGAATGTTTTATATACTTAAAAGAAACCAACAAAGATGGGGAGGGACCCTAAAATTGAACAGAAACAAAAAAAAACAAAAGAACCTAACTGTGTTATTTCCAAGAATAACATAACCAGAGTAAATGGGGGTGGGGAGAGAAAGATTAACCTGAGTAAACTTGAACTGAGTATTTCAACTTTTTGACCTCAGACTAAAGACCAAAAGTGCTATAAATCAATTCTGAACTCTAGTTATGCTTGTTTTCTTCTGTGGTAGGGGTTAACTCTTATTTAACTACTTTGTATATATTTTAGGATTTGGAAAATAATGCATTCAGGAAAATTTCTCCTTGTTGGGGAAGGAGGTCCTGTACGTGGCGAGATGAAAGGCTAGAATGAACGCAAGGCACTGGATTGGAGTTGGTATCATTACAAATGCATGGTCTTACCCACACGCAAGAGTGTATATGTGTAGAAACAGGTGTAAGTGTATACATATGTTTGTGTATTTATGAGTGTATACTCACACATATGTTCTTAGCTCTTTCTATTAAGAGAGAGAACACCGAGGAGCAGGTGAGACAAAACGGTAGCATTGAATACACCTAGAATCCAGAAACCATTCTCTGCTAAAAGAAGCCAAGCCTCCTTCAAGAGAGAGCTAATCCCAGGACTGGTACCAGGAAAGTACAAGGCAACCTTGGAACAATCTGTTGTGCCAGAAAGTAAGAAAATGCTCAAAAATGGATGGAATGAATGAGTGACTGATATAATCAATGGCACGTATGAATCTCAAAATCATTATGATGAGGATAATTCTTACACAGAAGAATACATACAGTACATGCTCCATTTACATAAAATCCCAAAATAAGCAAAACTAATTTATGGTGTGAACAAAATCAGAACAGTGGTCGCTCATGAGGAAGACCTGGACAAGGACTGAAAGGAAAGGAACATGAATAAACTTCCTTGGGGACAATGGCAAAGCTCTACATCTTGATATGGGTTTGAGTTACATAGGTGAATGCAATTGTCAAAATGCTATATAGGTGAATGCAATTGTCAAAACGCATCAAGGGTACACTTAATATTTGTACATCACACTGTGTATAAATTTTACCTAATAAAAGAACTGTAAAAAAAATATTGATCTGTAGACAATATCATGTCTGCCAAGTGTTTAAGGATGTCTACAACTTACTTTGAAATGCAATTAAAAAATAAGATGGATTTCTGGATGGTAGATGAGTAGGTATTCGATAAAGCAAGCAGGGTAAAATGTTAATTGAAGAATCTAGGTGATAGGTATATGTGTGTTCACCAAATATCTATTAACTTTCTGTATGTTTGAAAAATTTCAAAATAAAATGTCGTAAAAAATATTATGGGGATTTGTCACAAGGACACAGCAGCCAAATTGAAGGTGCTCCCACTGGCCAAATCTGTGACAATACCATCAAAATAACTAGATTATAAACCACTGGACAAATATATAACCCACTGAATGTAACTTAGTCAATGTAACCCATTGAGTAAAACAGGAATACATGAGTACAGGTGGGTATAAATAAATGAGTAAATAAATAAATGTAAGAAAGCAAAAATTCTTCGGTACAGTAGAAAGAACTAAGTAATAAATAAATTTAGAAAAAAAAACACCATCTGGCAAACATTATAATAATTAATTCAGACAAGAATTGTCAATGGACGCTAAAACAAGTGGGTAAAAGTTTAACGAAAAACAAGATATTTACATAGACCTAAACTATCTCCTCGAAAAATACTAATTAATTACAAAGGGGGGGAAATAACGTTACACTTAGAATTGTAGCGAATACCATCTTAACCAATGATCAGCGTTAACAATTCCAGTAACAGGACAGCTGGTAGCACGTGCTTCTTAATAAGATGCACTAGAAGGACCCAACATGACTTCTGTGGTCTTCCTGCCTGAAATGCATATTCTGAGCCTAGTCATGAAGAAACACCAGACAAATCCAAACAAAAGGACATTCTTCAAAATAACTGGCCTGTATTCTTCATTCTTCAAAACAATGCCAAGGACACGAAAGACAAAGAAAGACTGAGGAACTGTCCCAGATTCATGGATATTAAAGAGACACGGAAAGCAAATGTGTGAGATTTTAGATTGGCTCTTACACCAGATGATGAGGATGATGATGATGATGGTGATGATGATGATGATGTTTTGCTATAAAGGACTTTAGTGGGACATAACTGGTTACAGGAAAAAAGTCTGTAGATTGGATAATGGCATTGTATCAGTGCTGTTCTCCTGATTTTGATCATGGTACTGGGTTATGCAAGAGAATGCCCTAGTTCTTTGGAAATACACACTGAAGTGCTTAGGAGTAATGGGGCATCGTGTCTGAAACTTACTTTCAAATGGTTCAGAAAAAATGCGCATGCACACACCCACACACACACAGAGTGACAAAGCAAAAATGACAGCATGTTAACAATTGGGAAATCTGGATGAAAGCCATACGGGATTTCTTTGTACTATTCCTACAACTTTTCTGACATGTTTAAATTATTTCAAAATCTAAAAGCTTTTAAAATATAAAATAAAAAGAAAGTGCTAGATAACGTAGGTTATTCTCTAATTCTAACTAGTCTCTCCTGGTCCAAAATGGCGAGGTGCCACCAAACCAAAAATCTGTAAAGATTGAGAGCTGCTGTGGCCATTTGACACACCCTGAAGAGACACAGCCTTCAAGGTACGAACCAGAAGCTAACCAACCGGGGTGACCTGCAGAGTAGATAGGCAAGGCTCTTGGGTTGAAGACAGAGGTTGTTTCATACATTCCTCTGGCCAGTTCCAACAGACTGTTGCTGACAGAGCCCTGAGTTCTCTCAGAGAGAGTGCCAAGGAACAGGCCTGCCAGCTGCCTCCCCTCCCGGTGCTGGAACCGACATCAAAGACGCAATTAATCATCCAAGGGCAAGGCTCCTCTATCTCCTACAGCCTTGGATACAAATCAACCCCAAAGTGTTAATAGATCAACAGTTATCTCTAATACCAAATACGACTTGCATTTGAGATGACATCTGCAATATTTTAAAAGCCAAAGTCTAAAACAACAAACTTGGCAGTTTTTCTGAGTAGCAATTAACACAGTGACTAATCCGATCAAAGTGACAGTAATTGGCATGGAGATATCCTTCTCACACCAGCAGCAGGTTGAAAACCTTAATCCTAACCTCTTTTTAACAGCACAGACTCTAGAGCATCTCTGCTCATCAAGGAAACTAATGCAATTATTAAGGACAAGGGTAATTACCCTACAGTTTCAACAACAAAAAAAAAGTGCTCAAACAGCAGTCACACAGGAGAAGGATGGGAGGCTTGACTCATGGTTGAAGGCTATTTCTGTGTCATGGCCATCCTAAGGTTAGGCTATGCGACCTCCAGGCCCTGCCCAGGATAGAGGGTCAACCATAGCCAGTTCTGCCCAGCATCAGCCACTCCAGGCCACAGCTTCCCATACAAAGTTCCCAAGTGCTAATCTGGTTGAGTAGGAGGTCCCAAGGATGTAACATTTGAAACAGTTAACACATAGCATCAAGCCGGTCTCTTCTATGTCTCTAGAACCCACTGTGTACATTCAAGTTATTCTCCCCAAGTGTGATGCGCTGGATTCTGTCTAAAATCTACCCATCCTTCAGGACTCAGCTTAAGTTTTAGGAAGTGGTCCTAAACAACTCCAACCCTCAGTGAACCCTGAACAATTTGAGCCCCTCTTGTCCAAACCATGATAGCAAAACAAAGAGGTGCCCTTGTTCATTCATTATATCTTGATTCATTATTGGCTTGATTTGCACCCTCAACAGAACCACATGGTTTTCAAGAGTCAAAACCCTGCCCTGTAAAGCCTTCATATCACCTAGCACAAGACTAGAAAACAGGCAAAGTTCTGGCAATAAGTCAACAAGCTCTCAGATGCTCAGAGACACCCAGTGTTCGGTGGGGTAGAGAGAGAAGGAGGTTCTTTGCATGTGTGTGGCTGACAGGCTAATTGTAGAACATTCAGTGAAGCCCACAATATATGTTTAACACATGATCAGTGAATCAATAAATGAACAAGTGAACAAACCAAGTAGCCCAGGTCAGTTTGCTTGGTAGGTTAGCAAGTGGACCTGGTAAGGTCACGGTTACAAACAAGATGTCTGCACAAGCCAGCCGGCCTTCCCTGAGAGCACTGCGTGGCAGTAGCCCAGTCTACACCTGCAATGCTGCCCAGCTGCCTAGACGGTGGGCTGTCGGCCGCAAGAGGACCAGGAGATAGATGGAGAGGTTTCCAACTCTGAAAGGATATGTCATTCTTATGTAAAATGGATGAGGTGGAATTTTATTGAGCGTGCAAACTTCTTACCCCTAAGCTATGACCAAACCTTAGTCATCACCCCAGTCTTGGCTAGCAGTAGAAGGAGGAATTGCTAGTTGAGGAAACAGCTGGACTCTGGGAGTGGAGGCACTTCGCACTGAGAAGCCCAAGAGAGGAAGCAGGGCCCTTGACACCAAAAGGAAGGGAAGACCACTGCTCTCAGGAAGGCTGGAGAGATCAAGCCAGGGCTTCAATCTTGGAGGTACCAGGAGCTCAGCATAAACTGCAGCATGGGGAGAATCACAGAGCCAGCGACCTGGTCACGAGAAACAAAGACAAAGCACCTGGTGCAATGTCACAGTTGGACCAGCCACCAGATCTCATGACGCAGGATCCTGAAGTCTGCACACTTAGGAATAAGGCTGATCCTAGGTCCACCCACTAGAGGTTAAATTCGGCTCAAAGGTGAGATTTAAGTTGCTGGTGATTGTACAGATTAGAAAGACAAAGGAGATATGTTAGACGGTGTATACATTTTTATTAGGATGAACTTAGCCTGTTTAAAACAAGAAGAAAAAAACTCAGTGACAGCTTTTCCTCCTGAATTTGTAATATCAATATAATATGAAGGAAGAGATATGTTCTTTTCTTTTTACATTCATTTTTATGTAGACCTTTCTGTCTGCATCAGTGACCTGGCACTTAACATCCTCACAGGGTATCTTTGGTGTCATCTCATGGTATCTTCTAATGTTAATGTGTCTTCTTTTCCAATTAGGTTACAAGCCCCTTGAGGGTGTGGGAACTGGGTCTACTTCATCACTAAACCCTGTACAGAGCCTAGCAAAGTGCCAGGTACAGGTTGTGACTCGATTAGTGCTGATTGTTGATAATTATATAGCAGTTATAAATGCAAGTCACTCAGCAAAGAAATGCCAGACCCTAGGCTGAGCATTCCTCATCTAATAAAGGATACATTTAATTGTTACAGAAGTGCCTTTCCCAGGCTTCCCTGATGGCACAGTGGTTAGGAATCCGCCTGCCAATGCAGGGGACATGGGTTCAAGCCCTGGTCCGTAAAGAACCCACATGCCACGGAGCAACTAAGCCCATGTGCCAAACCTACTGAGCCTGCACTCTAGAGCCCGCAAGCCACAACTACTGAGCCCACGTGTCACAACTACTGAAGCCCGCGCCTACAGCCCGTGCTTTGCAACACGAGAAGCCACCGCAATGAGAAGCCTGCGCACCGCAACAAAGAGTAGCCCCTGCTTGCTGCAGCTAGAGAAAGCTCGCGCACAGCAACAAAGACCCAACGCAGCCTAAAATAAATAAATTTTTTTTTAAAAAGTGCCTTTCCCTCTCAGGCGGTTATGAAAGAGGCTCCACAGTTCCCAATTCCTATCAGCAGCTAAACATTTCTGAGTGGGAGGAGGGCACAGAAAGGAAGCAGGCATGGAGGTGTGCAGCCTGCGGAGAACTGTCCTTGTGGGAGGGATCATTTGGCTCAGAATTTAAAACCAAAAACTTAAGAAAAGTCATTTAAAGCCATGTTACGCCACCACTTGCTACCCAACAGACTGACAAAATTTAAGGATCGACAATAGCTAATGCTCACAAAACCATGAAGCAACAGGGAGTCATACACTACAGATGGGAGCGAGAACTGATATAATCACTTCTGGAAACTACTTGGCAATTTTGACAAACAGGAAACAATCTAAATGTTCATCCACATACAAATAGATAAATATAGTCTCATATATTCATACAATGGACTAGAATACAGTAGTTAAAATTAATAAACTAGAACTACAGGCATCCACATAGATGAATCTCATGAAAATATGCTGAAAAAACACATTAATAACTCAAGCCCCAAAAAAGAGGATTCAGTAAAGTAGCAGAATATAAAACTAACATTCAGAAATCAATTCCAGAGAGAAAATCCCAGTTACAATAGCAACAAGATAAAATACATAGGCATAAACTTAGTAAGAGATGTACAAAACCACTATGAGGAAACTTTTTTAAACACAAAACACAAAAGTATTTTTGAACAAATGGGAAGATGTAAGTTGATCTTGGGTAGGATAATTCAATACTGTTAGGATATCAGTTCTCCCTAAGCTAATTTATAAGTTTAATGCGATTTTATGGAGCTAGACAAATTGATACTAAAGTTCAGATGGAGAAATAAACTTTCAAGAATAGCCAGGAAAACGTTGAGAAAGAAAAGCCTCAATGGGGGCGTAAGCCCTACCAGACATTAAAAATACTACAAACCTCCATAATTAAAACAGTGTGGCATGGGTGTATCAACAGAGAAGTAGAAGAAGAAGTTCAAATATAAATGCAGCTATATTTGGAAATTTTGTATATGATAAAGTTGCCCTCTGAAATCACTGAAGCAAAAAGGGACTTTTTGATAAATGTTGCAGCTAACAATTTAGAAAAATATAAAATTTCATCCATACCTCACACCAAATATAAGAATAAGTTCCAAATGGATCAAAGATATAAACAGAAAAACTAAAACCATACAAGTACTAAAAGGAAATGTGGGTGAATTCCTTTACAATCTGAGTGTAGGTAAAGATTTTATTACTATGATTCAAAAATACATATGCAGTAAAAGAAAATACTGATAAATATGACTACATAAAATAAAAACATTTTGCACCTGAGACACATTTTGGATTCAAAGATACAAATAGATTGAAAAGAAAAGGGTGGGCAAAATATATCACGCAAACAGCAACCACAAGAATGTTGGAGCTGGAAATCTACGTTAATACCAGACAAAATAGACTTTAAATAAAGACTGTTACTAAAGATAACGAGGGACATTTCATAATGAAAAAAGGGTCAACACATCAGGAAATATAAAAATTATAAACACACATGCACCTAATAACGGCACCAAAATACATGAAGAAAAAGACTGACAGAATTAAAGGTAGAAATAGACAATTCTACAATAGTATTTGGAGGCTTCAATATCCTACTTCCAATAATGGGTAGAACAATTAGATAGAATATCAACAAAGAAATGGAAGACCTGAGTAATACTATGAACCAACTAACCTAACAGACATCTTCAGAATACTCCACTCAACAACAGACTACAGGGCACATGGAACATTCTCTAGGATAGACCATGTGCTAGGCCATAAAAAACCTCAATAAATATAAAAGAATAGAAATAATACAAAGTATGTTCTCCAACCACAATGAAATTAGTTTAGAAATAAATAGCAAATAAATGGGGGAAACTCACAAATACATGTAAATTATAAAAGACAATCCTAAATAACCAACAAGTTAAAGAATAATTAAAATAGGAAATCAGATAATACATTGTGATGAATGAAAATGAAAACAGATGATATCAAAACTTGTGAGAAGCAGCAAAAGCAGTGCTTAGAGGGAAATATATAGATGAAAAAAATCTCAAATCAATAACCTAATCTTCCACCTTGAGACAGGAAAAAGAAGAGCAAAGTAACCCTAAAGCAAGAAGAAGGAAAGATATATTGACTTAGCCAAAAAGTTCGCTCGGGTTTTTCCATAAGATATTACAGAAATACCCAAGCAAACTTTTTGGCCAACCCAATAATAAACATGAAAGTGAAATTCAATGAAATAGAGGACAGAAAAACAGGGGAAAAAAATCAATGAAAAAAATCTAGTTCTTTGAAAAGATCAACAAAATTAACAAATCTTTAGCTACACTGACCAAGAAAAAAAAGAGAGAAGACTCAAACAACTAGAGTCAGAAATGAAAGAGGGGACATTACTATGACCTTACAGAAATAAAAAAGGATCATAAAGGAATACTATGAGCAACTGTACACCAACAAATTAGATAACTTAGATGAAATGGACAAATTTCTAGAAAGACACAAACTACTAAAACTGACTCAAGAAGAAATAGACAATCTGAACATACCTGTAACAAGTAAAGAGACTGAATTAGCAATGAAAAAAATACCCACAAAGGAAATCCCAGGCCCAGATGGCTTCACCACTGAATTCTACTAAATATTTAAGGAATAATAATCCTTTATAATTCTTCACAAACTCTTCCAAAAATTGTAAAAAGAACACTTCCCAACTCACTTTATGATACTAACATTACCCTAATAACAAAACCAGACAAAGACATCACAAGAAAAGAAAACGACTCACCAATACCTATTATGGATATGCATGCAATAATCCTCAACAAAGTACTGGCAAACTGAATCCAGCAGCATATAAAAAGAATTATACACCATGACCAAGTGAGATTTATATCAGGAATTCAAGGTTAGTTCAGCATCTAAGTAATACATCAACTATTAATAAATAATTCATTATATAAATAGACTAAAAAAAAATCTCATGATCATCTCAATAAACACAGAAAAAACATTTGACAAAATCCAACAGGATAAAAAAAAATTCAGCAAACTAGAGAGGAACTTCCTCAACCTGATAAAAGGCATCTACAAAAAAATCTACAGTTAGCATCATACTTAATGGTGAAAGACTGGATACTTTTCCCCTAGCATCAAGAACAAAACAAGGATATCCACTCTCATCACTTCTATTCAACATTGTACTGAAAGTTCTAGCCAGCATGACTAGGCAAGGAAAAGAGAAATAGGCATCCTGATTGGAAAGGAAGAAATAAAACTATCTATTTGCAGATAAGATGATCTTATATAGAGAATATCCTAAGGAATCCGCTTTTTAAAAAAACTATTAAAACTAATGAACAAGTTCAACAAAGTTGCAGGATTCACGGTCAATATACAAAAATCAAATGTATCTGTATACAATTGCAATGAACAATCTGAAAATAAAATTAAGAAAATTCCATTCATGATAGCATCAAGAAGAATAAAATACTTAGGAATAATGTTTAACAAGAAATATAAAACTACACTGTGAAAACTAGAAAACATTTCTGAAAGAAATTAAAGACCTAAATAAGTGGAAAAAGATTAATGTTCATGAATCAGACAACTTAACATTAAGATGGCAATACTCTCTAAATTGCCATACAGATTCAACAATCCCTATCAGAATTCTATCTGACTTTTTGGAAGCATTGACAACCTGCTTATAAAATTCATACGGAATTGCAAGGGATGCAGAATATCCAAAACAATCCTTTAAAAGAACAAAGTAGGAGGACTCACACCTCCAAAACTGAAAATTTACTACAAAGCAATGATAATCAAGACAGTGTGGTACTAGTACAAGGACAGACATATAGATCAACAGAACAGAATTGAGAGTCCAGAAATAAACCCACACATCTACTGCCAACTGATTTTCAAAAATGGTGCCAAGACCATTCAATCAGGAAAGAATAATCTTTTCATCAAATGGTGCTGGGACAACTGGATAGCTACATGCAAAAGAATGAAATTGGACCCTTATCTCACACCACATACAAAAATTAACTCAAAATGAATGAATCAAAAGACCTAAATGTAAGAACTAAAACTGTAAAACAGAAGTAATCTTCATGACCTTGAATTCAGCAAAGCATTCTTAGATATGACACCAAAAGCATGAGCAACAAAAAAAATAATAAATTGGACTTCATCAAAATTTAAAATTTTTGTGCTTCAAAGGATACCATCAAAAAAGTGAAAAGACAACCCATGGAATGAGAGAAAATTTTTGCAAACCACATGCCTGATAAGGGACTTATATCTAGAAGATACAAAGAACTCTTACAACTTAATAATAAACAGATAAGGAGCTTAATTTTACAACAGGCAAAGGATCTGAATAGACATTTCTCCAAGGAAACTATACAAATGGAAGATATACAAATATACACAACATTGGTCATCAGGAACATGTACATCAAAACTATAATGAGATACCATTTCCCATCCACTATGATGTCTAGAATCAAAAAGTCAGATATTAGCAAGTGTTGATGGAGAAATTGGAACCCTCGTACACTGCAGGTGGGAATGTAAAATGGTGCTGCCACTTTGGAAAAGTCTGTGTCTGGCAGCTTCAATTAAACATAGAGTTATCATATGACCCAGCAATTTCACTATGAGGTATACACCAAAGAGAAATGAAAAATATGTCTACACAAAATACTGTACACAAATGTTTATAGCATCGTTATTCATAAGAGCCATAAGGTGGAAACAACCCAAACGTCCATCAATAGACAAGTGGATAAACAAAATGTAAGGAGGAATACTCACAGCCATAAAAAAAAAGAATGAAGTACTGACACCTGCTACAACTTGAATGAACGTTGAAAACATTATGCTAAGAGAAAGTCCACATATCATGTGATTTTATTCACACAAAAGTCCAAAAGAGAAATAGGGAGAGACTGAAAGTGAATTCATGGTCACATAAAACTGAGGGGTAAAAAGAACTTTGAAAGAAGAGAATTACATCAGACTAGTTCATCTTAAGAAATGCAATAGTGAATTGAAATATTTCATTAAAATTTTGATTTCTAAATAAAAAAAAAAAAGACTGAGGGGAGGGAGTGAGGGTGGGGAGGTAGTGGGCTGACAGATAAATGACACGGGTTTTCTTTTTGAGGCGATGAATATGTTTATAATTAATATCTGTGAATATACTAAAAGCCATTGAATTGTACACTTTAAATGCGTGATTTGTGTGGTACGTGAGCTATATCGCAATAAAGCTGCTGTTAAACATTTTTAAATTTTAAGTTTGATGAGAAACAAGATATTCACACAGTCCTCAAGTATTATCTTATGAGATACTTACTAATTACAAAAAGGAAATAGCAACTTTACAGTGGAGAAAACTAGCAGACACCACCTTAATCAAGTGATTAGATAACATCACCAGCAATGAGACAAACAGACATCATGCACCTAGAAGATGCACTGAAAAGGACATAGCATTACCTCTGTGGTATTTTGGACAAAACTGTGTAACCTCATCTAACCATGAGCAAACGTCAGACAAACCAGAACCAAGAAGGCATCTACAAACTATCATGTCAAACTCAAGAATGAAAGAAAAAAGACTGAGGAACGGTTCCAGATGAAGAGACTAAATACCACTCATGACAACTAAAGGCAACCCATGATCCTGGATTGGATCCTGCACCAAAACAAAAAAAAAAACTGCGGGAATTCCCTAGTGGTCCAATGGTTAGGACTCCTGGATTCCACTGCAGGGGGCATGGGTTCGATCCCTGGTTGCGGAACTAAGATCCCACAAGCTGCATGGAGTGGCCAAAAAAAAAAAAATTGTTTTGCTTTTGCTATAAAAAGCATTTGTGGCACAATCGTTGACATCTCTATAAGGTCTGAGGGTTAGATAATAGTATTATATCAATGCTGATTTCCTGATTTGGGTGCTTGTATTGTGCTCATGTAAAAGAATAGCCTCGGTCTTAGGAAGCATGCATGCACTGAGGTGTTTATAGGTAAGGGAACATCCTCTCTACAACTCATCTCAAATGTTTCAGAAGAAAATTAAAACGTTACATATGTACACTATTTCACATATGTGTGTGAGTATATATATATGCACACATACAGTGTGTGCATGTGTGCACACAGAGAGAGAGAGAGAGAGAGAATGATTAAGCATATGTAGTAAAATGGTAACAACTGAAATCTGGTGAATATTTGTCCTATAAGTACAAGTGATATTTGTACTATTTTTTGCAACTTTTCAACATTTTGAAATTGTTTCAAATAAAAAAATTTTAATTAAAACGTGTTTGCAGTACATGCAGTGATTTACATAAAGTTTAAAAACATATAAAAGGAAACTATTCATTGTTTAAGGACATATCAATATATACAGAAACATTCATGATAAAGGTTAGCTCTGGGGAGGGTGGAGCAGAGTATACAAGAGCTGTGATTTATTTCTCAAGCTAATGGTGGAATGGGGCTATGAATTTTATTATTACTCATATTTATATATGTCTAAAATATTGAAAAATAATTTTTGAATTGGGATTAAAAAATACTCCTCTCCTTTGTCCACCACTCCCATCCCCTCTTCCATCTCCACTAACCTCCCGTCCTCCGATGATGCAGGCAATTCTCTCTCGCCCTCAGATATATCTCAAGAGCACTGAGAAATTCTCACTGCACACAGGAGATGGATTCCCTGTAGAAAAAGACTAAGGAGACAGAGCGCCACACACACATTGCTCTTCTTATGGAATGGAAGACGTCTCGCCAGACAGCGGCTGGACCTTTTGCAAAGGACCAGGGAGGGGAAGGCTCTGCACCAGGACGGGGGGTGTCCCAGTGGCAGGGGCAGGTGGCTTCCCAGCCTCAGGAGGGGGAGCCTGGCAGGGGATGCCCGGGTCTGGGGAGCAGTATGGGGTTCCCACTGCTGCCCGGGAAGCAGGCATTCCCAGCAATACTAAGCCAGCAGGGCGTTCTCCTCCCTAAAGTGGAGCTGCCACCAGCACCGGCAGGTAATAAGGGAAGTGACATCTGCCTGAATGACAACTGGCCCTCTGGGCCAGCTTCCCTGACAGTCAGGCTGGAGGAGCCTCGTCCAGGCAGGATACCCAGCAAGGGCAGAAGAGCGATTGCCGGCTGGAACCCAAGACCCATAGCAGGGCCGGGGGCTGGGGACCGGTCTCCATCTGCCCTCTGAGCGGCACCGTCGAGCACGGGGCCAGTCCACAGGATGGAGAGGGTGCCCACCTCGGTCCATGCAGTCCCCCAGGCTTTAGGGAGAGATGTGGAGGAAACGGACAGAAGCCTCCTTCCTCCTGGAAATGAAACAGGAGGGAAGGGGGCAGGGCACAACCTTTAAAAGAATGACACAGCCACAGGACACGATATAAGCTGGTTAGAACCAACTAGGTCCAAGATGTCGGACGAGTCCACTTTCACTAGACCTTGAACCTCAGTATATGCTCATTGTAACACATCAACAAGCTAAATGACACACCCAGAGGTGCCATGACAGTTCCAAGGCCAACCATAAAGGTCAAAAAGTGGGCAGTGGCCCTAGTTCCTGGAAATCCCCACCCCTTCCCCAAAATACTGGAATACTCCTCCCACTCATTAGCCTATGAAATTACCCACCCCTATAAAAACTGACAACCCCGTACCCTGGGGCTTTTCTCACCTTCTGAGAAGGCCCACACTCTGTCTGTGGAATGTGTTTCCCTCTAAATAAATCCACTTCTTACCCATCACTTTGTCTCTCACTGAATTCTTTCGGCAATGAGACATCAAGAACCTGAGCTTCAGACCAGGTGTGTGATCTCAGTTAAAAGAACGTGGGTTCAGTCCCAACCTGAGTTGCACGGTTTCAGAAAGACCTTGGAGCAAAGCCAAGGGAATGAGGGAACTTGTGGTTATGGGGAAAAAGTGGCTCCAGGCTGTGGCAACAGCAAGAAAAAGGGCCTCCTGAGAAAGGGAAGCCTGAGTCCCACAGCTTGGGGACCCCAGACACAGCAACTTCTGAAGATGAGGTGAGTGCTGTTGAGATCGCTGAGAAGCTGGGGGCCTGGCGGGCTGTGAGTTCCACGCAGGTTGATGTGGGGAGGACTGGAGGCTTCAGAGCAAAGGGGTGATGGGAAAGTGACAAGTCCCTGAAGGCTTCTCAAGCGTTCACAGCTGCCATGTCCACGGGGGACGTCGGGGCGACTCGGGCTCAGCACCTGACTCTCTCTGCAAACCAGCCCCTCATTCTCGTCCTGCAGCCTCACTTCCCATGAGAATCAGGGGTAGGACTCTGGGGGGGGCAAAATGTCAGGAAGGGGTCCTCCTGGGGTCCCCAAATGCAGGGACGGCACCTGAGAATCCCAGTCCCACCAACTGTGCTGAGCAGGGGCCCCGGGGAAGGTCCACTCGCTTAAACAATTCTACCTTTTACGGCAGAGAAGAGCAAGGGCAGAGGCTGGCTTCTTGGGTTTGGGGCACCCAGATACCCTAGAAGTCACTCAGCAGAGAGGCCCTGTCGGCTCCCCTGTGGAATGTTCTTGATGTCCTGGAAAGGGGCGTAGCCTGATGTCAAGACCTCTCTGCAACCTTCCCACTCAGGGGCCTGGGGCGAGGTTTCCAACCTTGGAATCTATCTTCTCATCTATGAAAAGGGGGTCAAAAATACCCTGGGATTGGGAGGATTCAATGAGATACCAAGAGCGTCAGCAGGGCCCACAGAAGGGACCACACTGTGAGTGTCCTTCATCCCTTGGTGTCCTTTGTCCCTCTCTCTCCTCCTCTCCCAGAAATATCCCATGCTCTGGTTCCTAAAAAGACCACTCATCTCAGTCCCCAGGAGCTGGAAGCTCACGGTTCCTTAGGAAAGGATGCCACCTGTGACGGAAATCAGACATCTTCAGAACCACCCAGCCTAGGCCGCTCGCTGGGAGAGCCTCTCCATGTCTTTGGGAACTCTGAAAATTCCTTCCTATGTTCACAGCTACCCAGAGAGGGGCTCCTCTCCTTGCCTGGCCAAGTCTAGCCAGGGCTTCCAGACCCCGTGTCCCATCCCCAATTGGAAGCTACGTCAAGTCTTCCAGCCCCCGGTCACCCTTCCATCCTCTCGTTTGGCAGGCGTCCACGTGCTGCTTCAGAGTTCTCAGATAGTTTCATGGCTTAGTCCTCCCATGAAATGTATACTTCTGGAGTTCAAGAACCACATACATATTCTACTTTTTTGTATTCTCCAAGGCTCCTGGCACAATGCCAGACCATCAGTTCGTGAATAATAGGTACTGGTGGACTCGAAGGTAATAAAATACGTATTCATTTAAATTTTTTAATTAGAAAAAATGACTAAAATTAGATAATGAAAGTTCTGCCTCGTGTACCAAATTTGAACTTCTTCTAGAAACACTTTTTTTTATGGACTTTGCTGGGAACCAAGCAATTAATGCCTTTTCATTACAATTTAGGACCGAAACTGGAATATTAAAATTGCCATTCTGTGGGATGCCCACGAAATGCTAAAAGTCTCCTGGTGGGTAATTCCTGGTTATAATGACGTGCTATATACTTAAATCTTACTCCTAGACACGAAAAAAAAGACAGTTAAATCAACTTTGTCCATTTAAATATCATTTTAAGATCTCTAGAACCCATCTCTTTATTGCTCAACAACCCTTAGCAATTTCTTTTGCCCTCATTTATTTCTGGTTCCCAAGGGAATCCTGTCTGATTTATTGGAAATTAGTTCCCACAGCTAGTAAATGCTTTCAACTGTTTTCATATAAATCACTCTCAAATCTGCTAGTGCACTGACGCCTGGTCAGAGCAATCTCCTCCAGCAATGCTGAATACCCCACACCCCCTGCCCTGGGACAGGCATGTCCCCTCACCGGCAGGGCGCTCCCAGGAGCAGGCAGACAGGTCTCCAAGGAAACTTACGTTTTCTTCACATCACACGCACCACAGGCACATACACACTTAATCAGACCCTCCTTTACCTTCCGCTTGTACAGTGACTGGCTACCGGTTAGCCTGTGAGCAGCCAGCTTCTGCGCGGGGATCGGAGTTATCCCTAGAACAATCGTGGTAGGTGGATGAGTCACCCAGTACGATGGAAGCATCCCCGGTGAGTGTTGCGTGTTTTAATCCACCTACGTCAGTCAGGGGAGGTTGGACTGCGCCGCAACGGTACGGGTTTATTTCCTGTTCACACCACACAGCCGTGATGGCCCGTTGCCACACTCTTGTCTTCACTCAGGGAACCGAGCTGATGCAAGCCTGTCTCCACGTGTCCTTCCAAAATCGCCGCGGCAAATATGAATGCGGTGAATGGTTCTGGGCCACTTAAAATGTGCCTTGGAGTGACACGTGCCTTTTCCACTCTCATGTCACCAGCCAAAGCGAATGACATGATCACCCCAAATATCAAAAGCCCCCAGGAAAAGGAAGCCCCCCATATATGCCCGAAAGGTGTCCGGCACTCATGGCAATCAAACTACCCAACCCTTGAGCGTGCTAGACAATGGCAATCCCTCCACCCTTTTAGTTTCTTTGTTTTCACCATAAAAGCAGGAACCTTCAGCTCGGCCAGCAGGCATCTTCCTACTCTGAAAAGTCTGACAGTCTGCCACATTTTAGCCCTTGAAATCCCTAACCAATCTTCATAGGAATCAATTTTAAAAACAAATGGTTGTTATCTAGATAACTACCAGGAATAGAAAGAGAGCTCTTCAAATTGACAAAGAAGGAGGATGGAGGGAGGGAAGGAGGCCTTGGAGGCGTAAGTGGAGAATAAGAATCACAGGATTTGAAGACTCTTAGCAGAAGAGAAGAGCCACATCCTTCCCATAGCCTGGAGACACTACACAGGAGCTCGGGGAAGGTGGAGGTGGGGCTGGGGACCGCGCTGTCCTCCAGCCCTCCTTCCGGGGCCCAGGCAGACGACATACAGCGAGTTCTCTTCTCTGCCCTCTCCCTTTCAGCTTTCCACAAATAAAGAGCTATTTTCAGAAGAAATCCTCCTGTAAAACAGCAGGATATAATGCTCACCGTAATAACAAAGGTATGTAAAACATCACCTGTAGAAATCATTTTTAAGTTGAGATACCGTTCAACGGCAAAGTGATCTATATGCTGAAAGACAGTGCTCGTACGTCTTGCAGAGAAATGATAGGGCCTTATTCGGTGATTTAAAGAACAGCGCCATAAAAAAAGTAATTCCACATATAAATATTTAAATACAGTTTATTATATTCAATACCTGTCTAAATATATCCTCCGTAGAGATCTCTTCCAACCACACTCAGAGCTGGCGAACTCTAAGGGTACTAGCAAGTATCAAAAAAACATCAGTTAGAAAACTTTGCCGTGCTTTTGGAAGATAAGACTGTTTCTTAAAAACCAACTTACAAAAAGAGTAGCTGTATTTTGATCAGATACTGAAGAGGAAAGGGGACTGCAGAGGGAAGGAAATGAATAAAAAGTATTTTTATTCATTTTCATGTCATGCTTCTAAAGACTGCATTTCATGAGCTAAAAATACTTAATATCATTAGGTACAATTCTGTATTTAAAAATGGATCCTCTAAACGGAGGCCACCCATATTCGTATGCATATGTAAATAATGCTTCCATTCATGTGTATCTATCCCCAAGTTGATGAGATACAGTGCTAAGGGCATACAAAATTTGGGATACAGTGCAGGTTACCACTTGTTCTGTTGTTGTCTTCAAGGGCCCTGTCATTTCAACATCAGAGATTGTGGAAATCACTGATGGAAGTCTGACAGCTGGTGACAACTTCAAACTGTGAACCTCTTCTATAAAATCTACCTGAACAAACACTGGAAAGGCACCCAGAGAAAATCATTTTCCAAACCTCCTGTTCTTTCCCACCTGCATGCCTATAGAAATCTGGTCGCATGCATTGCCTGAGTTCTGAGAAGCGGTCCAGCGTCCACCTGGGCTGTCTGCACGGGGGCCCAAGCTCCTACCCGACTCTCCCTCACCCACGGGCACCCGCGGGTGGAATCCTGTGTCTCGGGGTCTGTGTCCTTCACCTCCCCGCTCATGTCCCATCTCCGGCAGCTGGACTGCAGTGGGACTTATCTACTATTACCAGAAACGTCGACAGTTTTTGAGAAACAGATGCAACTGGGCTGCAGTAACCTACTTAAGTACCATAAATTCCAGAAGGCACTTGGCTTTCATTGCAGATGTGCGACTTGAAAAATGACACACTCTCCAGAGAGCAAACCACTATTTTGAAAGGACCAACAGAAGATGCTGGACTGCTCAAACATTTTTGGCACTTGTAGGGACCTGTCGTGCGGTGTGGAGCCCCTCCCCAGAGCCGCTGGGGACCCGAGCTCTCTGAAGGATGAAATTGAATGACCCAGCTCTCAGCATCTAATTTAGGACCTCAGTCCACTGCTTGCCCAACACAGATCATCCTCACATTCTCAGCTCCTTCTCCCCCTGGGGGTTCTGCATTCACGATCTACTCCTGGTTCAGATCCTAACCCTGCAAAGCCTTTAGATGTAACCCCACGAAGCCTCGCTTCTCCATCTGTAGAACGGGGTTTGTGTGCCTGACCTGGAAGGGATGTAAAGAGGCCATGATACCAGGGGGCTCCCAGCACCACACCTGGCAGGGAGCAGGCCCTTAGGACCTGGTCTTTCCCAGTCACCACTGCTCCAGTGTGGCACACTCAATTCCTTGGTTAGCAATGGCCACAAGCACAGACGGTCCATCTGCATTACCTCTGGCCCCGGGTTCCGGCTCTAATTCAAGAATTCCCAAATATGAGAGCCTAGGTGCTGCTTCTTACAATGACTGTATTTCCACTTCTGGGCTCTCTGGCTTCAGCCCCTTCTCACTTTGGGATTTGTCCACAAAGGACTGGCACGTTCCTCGTTGAGAAAATATACAAGATCCTGGAGGTTGCAGTCACTTGTGAATAAAGTGATGCTGTCCCAGCCGAAGGCCAAGTGCCAAGGCCCTCGGCCAGGTTAGAGCCCCACACAGCACAAAGTGAGATTCCAGTGCTTGTCAAACCTTAGCCTCAAAGTGGAGAAGGATGCAGGCCAAAGGGCTGGCTGCTAACACTCTTCCAACATCAGCATCAGTGTCTTACAGATCTCATCCTGCAACCCTACCAGCAAAGCAAAAGCACCAGGGGGTTAGAAGCAAAGAAATCAAATGCATATTGACATGTGATTATCCAAATGATGCCCCTCGGATTTTTCTAATAGCACCTAACAAAAGATGGCACTATTCCCCCACCAGCCCCTGAAATGTGCTGAAGGAACAGGACATCGTGGATATCAGCCCATTTCACAGATGAGGATGTCAAGGCACAGAGAAGCAGGAACACGTGTCTGGGGTGACACAGTGCATTTCCAGCCTTCTCAGGAAGTGAGCCCAGCTGCCGTGACGCCCAGCTGTTCTGTATCGCCCTTCACGCCACAGGAAGAGAACGTTCTTGGAGAAATAATGCAGGGCCTCATGTTTCACCAGGAACCTTATTCCTGGGGGTTGCAAACGAGCAGTGCAGAAACCATCAATGACAAAGTGCTTCCTCGCCATCCTTTGCATTTGTTATCACCACTCTGCCCTCAGAGTACAGCTGCAAGACATGTACCAGATGTGGAGAAAATTACATGTTCCCTGAAACGTAATGACCAAATTTAAAGCAATTTCGAACTAATCAGGGTTTTGTTAAGCTGATTTTATTAATTTAACAGTTTTAAGAGTTTAACAAAATGATGCACTTGGAAATCTTTGTTGTGGAAGCTGCTCGTTTAGGTGCAGAAGACATGGTGCCACCCAAGAAATCCTCCTTCAAAAAGACGGATGACATGCAGAGCAATAGAATAATCCTTCTCGAAAACACACAATTATTGATAACACGGTGCGTGGTAGGAGACCATACTCACCACTTAGGCTATTAGGAACAATTTATACTTGGTGCTTATAAAGAGGAAAATTCATACGACACTTGTAGCCAGAAGAGGAGGCTTCAGTAGTAACTTTAGAATAATGTGTCAAGTCTCCATTTACATCTAGGGTTCAGAACAAAGCTATGAGGTGTCCTACCTATTACTTCTTTTTATTTAAAATAGAAACACAGCACCTTTCATTTCTGGCGGAGACCGCTGACAAGTTCCTGGCACCCTTCTCATGATCGAGGGCTCTTAAAAACGGAGCTGTATTCAAATGAGGCCAAACAACACCAAGACCAACAAAAAGCCAGACCCCAATGGTCCTTGAGTCCTGCAAGCACAGCCTGCAGCATCTCGTTATTTTTAAAGATAAATCAAAAGTGAAAAACCAGATTTTTAAAGATCACCTGCACATCTGTCTAGAAGAAAGTCACCTCGCCATTAAAGAACTAAATATGCACCACTCACTAGCTGTCTGACTTTAGGTGAGTGACTTCACCTCTCTGAGCTTATTTCCGCATCTGTAAAACATGGATAACCTCCTTCCTCGTGAGGTTTGGTGGAGGTAAATGAGTGAGTGCATTTAAAGTGCTTAGAATGGAGCCTGGCTTTCAGTGAGCACTTGAATAATATAACAATTACCGCTATATGTACCTGAGCTACCTGTGGTACCATTGCTGAAAGTCTGTGCATCATGACATACACATCAGACTTACTGTGTTTGTTTTTTTCTTTCTATGTTTCTATTTTCTAAGTTACAGAAGTAATAAATCCTTGTAAAACAAAAACAAAAACAAAAACCTCAAACAATTGGAAGCATTACAAGTAAATACTGAAATTCCCCTTGCCATTAACTTCAGTCTTTTTCTCAGAAATAGCCACATATATAGGAATACATTTACATGACATATAATGCATCCTTCTATACACCATATATAATCCATACACACTTCCACATGTGTCTGTTCACACATGGAGTTTCTAATGTGTTAATTCTCTCTTTTCACTTAATAATACATCATGGACCTCATCCTATGTCGGTACTTGCAGATATAACTCATTCTGTTTAATTGTTGTGTGGTCCTTCATGGTCTGCGTGTGGCATACATTATTTAACCTTTCCTTTACTGATGGGCATTCAGGGTTTTTTCCCTATGAAAAAACCACGCAGCAGGATTTCCCTGGTGGCACAGTGGTTAAGAATCAGCCTGCCAATGCAGGGGACACAGGTTCAAGGCCTGGTCCAGGAACATCCCACGTGCCGCGGAACAACTAAGCCCACGCACCACAACTACTGAAGCCCACGCGCCTAGAGCCCATGCTCCACAGCAAGAGAAGCCACCACAATGAGAAGCCCGTGCACCGCAACAAAGAGTAGCCCCTGCTCGCCGCAACTAGAGAAAGCCCACGCGCAGCAACGAAGACCCAACGCAGCCAAAAATTATTTTTAATTAAAAAAAAAAAAAAACCCACGCAGCAAGGACGAGTCTCCTGTATACAATTTCATGCACACAGCAACCATGAGGAGAAGGGGTGAGGCCAAAGAGAGGACAGGACGGGAGTCGGGGATAGAGGACGAGTATGCAGTGTTCGTACTACTTGATAATATAAATACAGAGCTTAAAATGTAATGGTAATTGATACTGCTTTACAACCACTAGGATGGCCATTATCAAACAAAAAAAAAGAAAAAAGAAGTGGAGAACTGGAACCCTTGCTATTGGTAGGAATATAAAATGGGGTAGCCACTGTGGAAAACAGTATGTTGGTTCTTCAAAAAAACTAAACCTAGAATTGCCATATCATCCAGTAATTCTACTTCTGGGAATATACCCCAAAGCACTGAAAGCAGACACTTGAACAAATATTTGTACAACCATGTTCATAACTGCATTATTCACAATAGCCAAAACGACCCAGAAGTCCACAGACAGATGAATGGATAAACAAAATGTGGTGTGTGCATATAATGGAATATTATTCAGCCTTAAAAAGGAAGGAACTTCTAGCGTATGTAACAACATGAATGAACCTTGAAGACATTCTGCTAAGTGAAATCAGTCAGACACGAAAGGACGAATATGATCCCACTGTATGATCCCACTTACATGAGGCCCCTAGAGCAGTCAAATACATAGAGACAGAAAGTAGAAGGGTGGGTGCCAGGAGCTGGGGGAGGGGAAATAGCCCATTAGTGTTGAATGGGGACAGAGTTTCATTTTGGGAAGATGAAAAAGTTCTGCAGATGGATGGTGGTGCTGTTTGCCCAGCAGTGTGAATTATGTAATGCCACTGAACTGTATACCTAAAAATGGTTAAAATGGCAAATGTTATGTATATTTTACCACAATTTTTTTAAACGTGAAATGTTTTGTTTTGTTGTAAGCTCAGTCCAAAGGTACCTGCATCAAAACAGCTGCCTCAAAGAAACAGCTTCCAAAGAGCTCTATGAAAGTAACTGTATCAAATATTGTTCAGGGGCTTGAATAAGATCTGGCCCCTGCCTTCAAGTGTATTACACCATGAGCTGCAGGAGGGAGGGGCAGGTAACCAAATCATCAAGGGCAATAAGAAGAGTGATAACCCTGCCAATACAAAGGAGCGTGGGCTTTTCTGACATCCAGAGGGCAGGCAAATAGATATTCCTCTTATTTGTTATAATTTTCTGTATGTTTAAAATAGAATAACAATTCTAAGTACACTTTTTTATATAAAACTGGAGAGTGCCATAAAACTCTCTTCAGGAAGTCTAGAATGCCTAGGTTCCCAGATGTTTCGATTTTATGATCCAATTTTTAAAAATGTGATGGAGAGACAAATACAGGATTGACAACTTTTCATTTTGCTAAGTAAGGCCATTTTAAAAATGCCATCTGTCTTCAATATTATTAGTAAAAGAACGTATATTTTATGTTTAAAAAAGCAAGCTTGGAGATACGAGATTGTCCTTCCCAAGAAGGAGAAGATGTATCCCTTCCCACCCTGAGTGTTCAGATACCTTACTGCCCTAATTTTGCACATTTTGCCATAGACTAGTGTAAACTTCACAGGATGGCACTCCTCCGAGTTCTGGGATTTGGGACCCCCTTCCCCAGCCCACATCCCTCACCGGCAAACACAGAGTCATTTCCAACCTCAGCTCAAAAGCCCTAAGCACTCCCCTTGCCCCTGGTCACCCTGCCCTGAATTCTAGCCACTCCTCCAAACTATTGCGAGCTTAGCTTCGTTCCCTGACCTACACCCTCTCTCACAGGGCACCATCTCCAGTCCTCCTCCAAGACCCATCAGCACTAACTCTCCAGGGAGACTCCTGACTTACACCTACTGGGAGACTCTGAATTACACCCAGCAGGAAAATCCAAAATTACCCACACCAGGGAGGCTCCAGATTATACCCACCAGGAGACCATGAACACACCTGCTGGGAATATGCACCCGAATGTGTATATTTCTCTACACTCACTGTTTTGTGTATTTCTTTCCCTTATACTTCGGTGTTAATTCCTGAAAGCCGGTTTATTGCAAGGAATGGTGCCTGCCATCTCATTTTCAATAAATGATGTTTAATGAGTGAATAAATTAAATAATGAATGACCGAACCTCATGCTAAAGTAGGTCTATCAGGAAGATCACCCCCAAAAAATGATGGCTTCAGTGGGGACTACCCACTTGCACAGTCACACAGCGGGTGGGGGTCAGGGCTGAGCCATCAATGAGGCTGCCATCCATCATCATCTCCCAACCACAAAGGGATGTCCAACAGGTCAGCCTTTAGGCAGCGTCACCACGCTAATAGCAGAGCTAACATTTACTTGGTGGGTCCTATGTCCAACCCAGCACTAAGCATTTCTACGCATGATCTCACTGAATTCTCCAACGCTCCCAGGGAGGGCATCTTACCAACCTTTTTTCATAGATGTTTATTTTGAAACATTTTAAGATTTACAGAAAGTTTGCAAAAATAGTGCAAATAGTTCTTGTACATCCTTCACACAGATTTCCCAAATGTTAACACATACCTCACTTGTGTTCTCGCTCCAGACACACCCACATGCACACACACACACACACACACACACACACACAAATGCACCCACATACACATATTGTTTCTGAACTGTGTGAGAGGAAGATGAAGCCGCAATGCCCCTTTATCTCTAAATAGTGTGTGTTTCCTAAAGATCAGAACATTAACATTGACATAAAACTATTATCTAATGTACAGACCTTCCAATTTCACCAATTGTCCTGTAACGTCCTTAAGAGCAAAGGAAAAGTACAAAAACTCGTCTGGCCCAGGATCCAATCCAGCACCACACCCATGGCTAGTTTTTATGTCTTAGTCTCCTGTAATCTAGAAGAGTTCCTCAGATTTTTTTTTTCTTTCATGACCTTGACATTTTTCTTAGAGTACAGGCCAATTGTTTTGTGGAAGTCCCTCAATTTTGGTTTGTCTGATGTCTCCTCATAATTAAGTTCAGGCTGTACATCCTGGCAGGAAAACCATGGAAATGGTGCTGTGTCCTTCTCAGTGCATCATATCCGGAAGCACAGGATGGCTACTGTCTTATTATTAGTGATACTAACTTTGATCGCTTGATTAAGGTAGGGTCTGCCATATTTCTCCACCGTAAATTACAATTTCCCCCTTGAGATCATAACAATTTTGTGAGGAGATGTGCTGGGACTTTATAAATTGCTTCTACGTTGGCAATCTACTCTAAGGAAACACTTTTCTTTCTTCCCCACTTATTTATTTATATTAATTTGGTGCTCAGTTATCCTAGATTTGACCCCTGGGAGCTCAGCTCTTGTGTCCTTTTACTGTGTCTCCATCATTCTTTGAGCGCTTCCCTACTTTCTGGTCCAGATTGCTCCAATCTCATCTTGTACTGTCTCTGCCCCAGCCCTGGAATTAGCCATAGCTCCAAAGATCCCGGGTACCTTTTAGTGGAGAGGTTATTTAAAAAACAAGATCTGGGTCCTTGGTTTTCTACTGGGGTGTCATGGCTTTTAGGCCCTCTCGGCAGACAGAGCCACATCAATACACTCATATCTATATTTCTAGATCCCTGTGTGTGTGCGTGCACACATGTGCGTGTTCATGCTGTTACCTTCAATTCCAATCCAACACCACAGGACTAATTCTAGCTTTCCACCTTCTAATATGTGCACTTGCCTCCACTAAGTTGGAGAAAACTGGCTTCCAGTACTCACAACACATTTACATATTTCCTCAATCTTCAATATAAACAAAGTAATTTCAGAATTACAAGTCCACAATACTTTTTAAGACAAACCTACTAATGAGACTAACAATATATTTGTTTACAGTTATTTTTTGTTATTAGCCTGAGGGTATATGGTCAATACTGGGTCCAAAAGTTACTTGGGGAGCTGGTCTCACCCTCAGCATGGTTTATTATCTATTTGGGATACAGCTGGATTCACTCTGTTTCTGTATTTATTCCACAATGGGTTTTGATGCTTTCTCCTTTTTTTTTTTTTTTTTTTGAGCTGTGAAATATCGACATGATTATAAATGCTGCAAAATACAGAAAATCATACTCAGAGAAATTCTACTCATCATCCCTTCTGACCCATTCTCATCCTCCCATCCTTTCGACCCTGGTCCCAACCACCCCCATAGTTAATCAATCTCATTAGATTCTAGTTTATCCTTCCTATATTTTGTTTTTGCCAAAATACACGGATACATACATATTTTTTATTTTACCTCCTTTATTAAACAACAGTAGCATACTAAAAATGTTATTTTGTTTTAACAGCTTTGCTTAGGTATATTTTTTATACCATAAAATTCACTCACTGTAGGTACAGAGTCTGATGAGTTTTAATAAAAGTATGTAATGTGCAACTATCACCACCATCCAATTTTAGAACACTTCTACATCCCAAAAAAGTACCCTTGTGTTCACCTGCATTCAACCCCTGCTCCCCCTCCACCAGAAGATACTCTTCTGCACTTTGCTTCTGTCACTTTTATACCTTAGAAGTCACCCCATGTCAGTTCATAGCCATCCCCCTCTTTCTTTTTTGAAGTTGTGTAGTACTCCATTGCATGTATATATCAATAGTCACTCAACCACTCCACCATGTTTGGGCATTAGGTTGCTTCCAATATTTTGCAACTACAAGTAATTCTGGACTGAATAATCTTGTGCAGGAGTATTTTCATATTTTTGAGGTATATCTTCAGGGTTAATTCTTAGAAGTGCGATCTTGGGTCAAAATGTAAACACATAGGTAGTTGTGATAAATATTGCCAAATTCCCCCTCAAAAGTGTTGTACCTATTTGCATTCCCAGCAGCAATGTACATGAATGCTTGTTTCCTCACAGCCTTGCCAATGGATGTGTTGTCAAGCTTTTTAATTTTTGCCAATTGACAGGTGAAAAATGGTATCTCAGAGTCATTTTAATTTGCTTTTTTGTAATTATGACTGAAGTTGAACATGTTTTTGTATGTTTAAAGGCCATTTGTATATCTTTTATGTGAAGTATCTTTTCATGTCTTCTGCCTATTTTTCTATCTGGTTCCCCTCTCCCCCGATTTCAACAGTTCTTTATATATTAAGGATGTTTAACCCTTTATATCTGAAGTATTTTGCAAATATTTTCTCCCACTTTGTCATCTGCATTTTGTTTGTGCTTAAGGTGGGGTCTTTTGTGGGTCTGTTTGTTATTTTGTTTGCCATGCCAAAATTGTGTATGTAAAAGTATTTAGTTTTATGTAATCAAACTTATCAATCTTTTCTTTTACTACATCTGGAAAAAGCCATAGTTAGAAAACTTTTCCTCATACCTATGTTATAGGAAAATTCATCCATGTTTTCCTCTAGTATTTTTATGATTTCATTTTTTATAGTTAGGTCTCAGACTCACTTGGAGTTTATTCTTGTGCAAGTGTAAGATATACATCTAACTTTATCTTTTTTCAAAGGGCTACCCAGTTATCCCAACACACTGCACTGAAAAGTTAATCTCTGCTCCCACGATTTGAGATGCCACCTTTATCATACACTAAATTCCATATGTAGTTGGCTCTGCTTCTGGACTTTGCATTCAATTCCACTGCAATTTTATCTCTTCATGCATCAACACCACACTAGTTTAATTACAGAGGCTTTATACTTCGTTTTAAAATCTGGTAGAGCTGCTCCCCCCTGTAACCTTTATTTTTCATGATTTTCATGGTTATTTCATGTTTGGTTTTTTCATATAGACTGAAGTATCACTTGTCTAGCTCCGTGAAAAAAGCTTATTGGTATTTTCACTGGGATCATGTTAAAGTCATAAATTAACTTTGGAAAAACTGGCTTTTTTATGATGTCAAGTTATCCCATCCAAGACCAAGGGGTGTCTTTCTATTTGTTTGAGACTACTTTTGTGTCTTGCAGAAGTGTTTTAAAGTTTTCCTGAGATAGGAGTTGCCCATTTCTTGCTAAGTTTATTTCTAAGTATTTTGTCTTCTTTGTTGCTGTTGTTTCCTCTTTTTTTTTAATTTATGTAGAAGAAAGCTATTGATTTCTGTACATCAAGTTTTTATCCTGCTACCTTAATGATTTATTTTATTATTTAATTTACTTTTATCACTGATTTTCTAGGGTTTTCCTAGTTCATTATCATATCATGTGCAAATCGAGATGGCTGTGATTCTTTTTCTCTAGCACTTGTGCTTCTAATTGATTTCCCTAATTGCTAATACCTCTAGTATAATGGTGGGATAGTAATGAAGATCGTGGGCATCTTGCCTTGACCCTGACCTTTGTGGAAATGCCTCTAGGGTTTTCCCATCACGTAAGATGCTGACTTTAGGATTTAGGCATATAAAATATTTTATCAAGTTAAGAAGTAACCAACCGTTCCTGTTTTCTTATCAGGCATGGGTGTTGATTTCTATAAAAGGCCTTTCAGCATCTATGGAGATACATGATTTTTTTTTCCTTAAGTGTATTATTATATTAATGGATTTCCTCGTGTTGAACCAAACTTGCATTCCTGGAAAAAATATCATTTGGTCATGGTGCATTGATTTCTTAACGTTGTGTTGGATTCAGTTTATGAATAATTTGTTTAATACTTTTGCTTCAATATTTATAAGTGATATTGTTCTATAATTTCTTTTTTGTACTTGCTTTGTCAGATTTAGGTATCAATGTTATACTTACTTTCAAAAAAGAATTAGGATGTTTTCCTTTATTTTCAATGCTCTGAAACAATAAAGAATGGAGAAGAGCTGGTCTTTGAAAGTTTGGTAGATTTCCGCTGTGAAACCGTCTAGACCTGGTGCTTTTTTGTGGCATAGTTATTTCACGATTTTTTCTAGACTTTTATGGAAATTGGTTTTTTTAAGCTTTCTGTATTGAATAGAGCCGATTTTGGTGCTATACTTTAGGTTTTTGTATCTATTTTTATCGAAGTCTGCATAATATCCCTTATGATTTATTCAATTTCACCTGTTTCAATGGTTATGTTCCCCCTTGTCATTCCTTATTTTATATATTTGTGCTTTCTCTCCATTTTTATTGTTAGCAAGTGCTTTCTCTATTTTGTTACTGTTTTAAAAACTATATTTTAGAGTTGTTAATTGGATCTACTATTCCTCTATTCTCTAACTTATTATTTTCTGCTTTACTCCTTATTACTTTATTTCTTGTGCTCTCTTTTAGTTTACTTTGTGGCTCTTTTCCTAGCTTGTTGAGCTGGGAATTTAGTTCATTTATTTTCATTTTTTGGTCACTATTCATAAAAGTGTTTAGGGATGTGAATTTTCCTCTGATCACTGCTTTAAATGTATCCCATGAATTCTGATAGGTACTGTTTTCATTTCATTATCTCTTTTTTGTTCTTATATATTTTGCATTAATGTTCCTTGTGCACTTGAGAAGGTAGATTCTATATTATTATGGCATAAATTTATATATTTATATATATAATATCTACCTCGTTGATTATGTTATGTTTTTGCCCACTTGATTTGCCTTGTGCTGAGCGTAGTATGTTAAAAATCTCCCATTATTAGTGTATTTCTATCTACGTCTCCTCATTTCTTTATAGTTTCTGCTTTATAAAGGTTGTTCCTCTGTTATTTAGTACATAGCTATTCATAACTGTCATATGAGTATTTTGAATTGCCACTAGCCCCCCTTTTTTTTCTAAATGCATCGATTGAGCACCTCCTATGGGCAAGGCAGTATCCATAAATTGCCATTTATTCTTCCATGTACCTGGGAGCAGTGGCCACAGAGGGACACAGAGATGCCTTGCCTTGGTCATGAAGACACCTGGGGCTCTGGTACAGGTGTTCCTCACTTAGGTCACCAATTATTCTAGAAAGAATTCATGACTCCTGGGCTATTCCCACGTGTCCACCCAACCAGCATCCTGCAAGGCACCTCCACAGCCAAAGCCGAGCAACCTACTGCTGCTGAGAATAGATGCTTCCAATCCAATCATGTTTTTAAAAATCTAACATAACACAAACAAAGGAAATCCCAGAGGTTATGGATTCTTGATACAACACCACGTTCTGTTTAGCTAAATTATGCAGACTTCTTATAAGAGACCGAGGAGGGCTTCATCTTGCATCCAGCACAACTGCTGGAAGCTCTCCGCACCCTGGCAATTCCACAGCACCCTTTCTCCTCTGCCTCTTTACAGAACCCCTCCCTGCACAATCAGGTGGCCACTCTCTCTGTTGATGTGGCAAAGCAGAGAGGCACCCTCTTTGAGCACAGAAAGCATTTTAGAACCAAAGTCGGCATCCCTTGGCTAAGAGTCAAGTCAGGATGTAAATGCAAAGACAGTCAGCTAGACTTCATTGATTAGCAGAGTACCAGATGGCCCCAAGTGAACCTAGGGTTAATCAGCAAGCTGGGGGAGGGGTGTGGCTTAGTTCAAGGCCATTAACACACTCTCCCTCCTGGCCCCAACACACAGTCAAAAATGTTATGTAGAACTCGCCAGCCTAATTACAAAGGCTGAGCTTTCATTTGGTAGGCAATTAATAGTCACTAAAACATAAATCAAGACAGAGACCCAAACAGGGGATAACTGTTCACAAACCTTTTTAAAATTATCAGCAGAGATACAGTCTGTCCAGCTTTCACATTACGAGGGCAGAGAACTTATGGCCGAGAAAGATGAACAGACTTACTATTTGGCCCTTTACAGAAAAATTTGTCAACCTCTGGACTAAGGAGCAAACAATATATTTTTATTACGTGAAGCCCCTGATTTTGGGGTTGCTACCACAGTTGGCTTACCCAGATCACTCATTAACGTAATTGTCCTTTATAGAAAGTCTAGGAAAGAGTGGAAACCACCTGAATCAGCCACCCAAGGGGGGCTGATAATATTACAGCTATTGTGATGGTTGAAGTTGCCTATGTGCACCCAGATCTTGGTTTCTAATACCATTTTCCAATAAAAGGAACCAGGGCACCTTGGAGAAAAGGCTGATTCTAGGGCTGGCGCAGGAAATATACAAGATGAACTGCAGTCTGCCACAAAGTAAAGAAGTACTTTAAAAATGCACGGTGATGTGGATACATCAATGTGGACACAGAAAGATGGCCCAAAGATGGAGCAATTTGGGCAATGAAAGGAAGAAAGTAGCATTGCATGCTCAACATCCAAAGCATAAATATTCATCAGTCCATGTTGATATAAACAAATGATTGAATAGATAAATAGGGGAGAAGGGACAAATCTCCCATGCAAAAGAATTCCGAATAATTTATGTTGATACTCTGCCCTGAAGGGGTGGAGCTTCCAATCCTCCAACAGAAGGATCCAGGGCTGCATAATGACCTCGTTCCAAGAGGACAGTATGGAAGGAGGGCAGGGGACAAAGGAGGGCTGGAGACACCTGGCAAACACCACCTCAGCCAGGTGACCAAAGTCAATATCAATAAGGGTAAGTCAGACTGATAGCAGGTACCCTCGATATGATGTGATGAAAATGGTACTGCACCTTTGTGGTCTTCCTTCCCAAAATGCGCGAGCCCAGTCTAATCATGAGCAAAACAGCAGACAGATCCCAACTGAGGGACAGTCCACAAAACACCTGGCCAGTCCTCCTCAAAACTGTCAAGGTCATCAAAAACAAGGAAAACCTGAGAAATTGGCACAGCCCAGAAGAGCCTAAGGAGACATGATGACTAAGTGCCATGTGGTGTCCTGGGTGGGATCTTGGAGCAGAAAAAGGACATTTTTCTAGTTTTTACTAAGGAAATCTGAATAAAGATTTAGCTAATGATAATGTATCAATATCAGTTCATTAAAAATTGTAACAAATGTACCATTCTAACATGAGACATGAACAATATGAGAAACAGAGTGGGGTATATGCGGACTCTGTGTAGGATCTTCACAACTTTTCTGTAAAGCTAAAACACATCTAAAATAAAGTGTATTTAAAAAATATTTTTTTTAGTAAGTGCTCCAAAGGCATCCAAAGGTTCATGCTAAATATCTGACACACACACATCTCATTCAACCCCACAACAACACTGTGACGGGAACAGTTTTATGGAATGAGTTACAAAGTGGCCTCTCTGCTTCTCTTTTGACAGGGATTGTAGAAAACTGGTAAAATTTCTTCCGTAAATGTTTGGTAGAATTCACCAGTGAACCCATCTCGGCCTGGTGCTTTCTGTTTTGGAAAGTTATTAATTTTTTATTCAATCTCTTTAATAGCTAAACGCCTATGCAGAGCATCTATTTCTTCTCGTGTGATTTTGGCAGGCTGTGTCTTTCAAGGAATTGGTCCATTTCATCTGGGTTATCAACTCTGTGGTCATAGAGTTGTTCATAATATTCCTTTTTATCCTTCAATGTCCATGGAATCAACAGCGACAGCCCCTCTTTCTTTTCTGATATTAATAATTTGTGTCTTTTTTCTTTTTTTCTTAGCCTGGCTAGAGGTTTAACAACTTTATTGATCTTTTCAAAGGACCAATTTTTTATTTCTTTGAATGTCTCTCTTGATTCCCTGTTTTCAATTTCAGGGGACAACTTTTATTTTCTTGACCTTAAAGGTGAGGCAACTGGGTTTGGGAGACCTCAAGGGAGCCTCACAGTGGCCTGACCATTGCTACAATTCGCACTTTTATCACTACACACCATGCTGCCTCCCAGTTCATATGCTTTTCCAAAATTTCTCGATTAAATATTATATGCCATGATCTGGTCTAGAAATCCACAGTTGCACCTAATGCCCCAGAGCAGACACGCAGCTAGGAGACCCTGGCCAGCCTCAGGATTTGTTTGTCCCCGCCCCTGACCCAGGCCAAAGAGGAAAAAGTGCAAATGACCTAGCAGGTCAGAAGCAGCTGGAGCTGGTGCCCAGAGTGGCTGCACTCGAAGGGCACTTGGGCTCTAGCATGCGTCCACCCCTGACCCCGAGGACACCCGCTACACAGCTGTGTGGGGTTCCTGGGGGACCCTAGAATGAGCACCTCGTCTCCTGAAACCACTTAGCTCTTCCAGAACACCAGAGTATCCTTCCCTTGCATAACCGAGCAGGACCCCACGAGGCCTTCCCAGAATAGACCCCACCCACGTCCTCCGCCTGTCTTTTGTCTTCAGAAAAACTTTAGTCGAAGAATAAATTTAATCAGAGAAGTGAGAACATACAGAAAGAAAGGAAAACAGTCAAGCAAGACAGAATAATAATACTTTAGCCATTCAACAAAGTCAAGGACTTTTAGTTCCTCCTCAAGGGCTACAAATGATATTCTGAGCCGTGACCTCTCAGCTGTTTTGCAGCTACTGAAACCCCTACCAGGTGGGAGAAGTTAAGTGCATGCTGCCCACAGGCATGTAGACCCCAGACCAGGTGGAACCAGAAGGTGGATGGTATTGACCCCCGATGACCTCACCACCCACCAATCAGAAGAATGTCCATGAGCTGACCACACCCTGCTCCTTGAACACTGTAAAACTCCTCACTACCCACTCCAGAGTGGGACACACAATTTTGAGGGCATTAGTTGTGGCCACCTTTGCCTGGCAAAGCAATAAAGCTCTTCTTTCCTAGTTCACCCAAAACCCTTGTTTCCACATTTCTTATTTGGCACTGGGGAACAGAGGCCAAGTTTCGGCAACACTCAGAAGAGGGTCCTCATGCAGACTCCAGGCAGGTGGCAAAAGTTAGCAGGCCCCCTCTGAGCTCCCCAGGGCTTCTGTAGTCCCCAAAAGTCCCCCGGGTGACCCCAGGAGCATACGTTTTCTCGGTTACCACAGAGCTCCATATGCCCTGAGTCTGGGTTTTTCCTCCCTTCAATTTTGCCTCCACGCCTATCCCCCTGGCCAGACAGAAACACTCAACACTCAACTCAGTGAAGTGCGAAGTGCATCTCACTTTAAGAAAATCCTTGCTGCAAAAGACTCATCTTACAAAATGCAGCAGGGGTGGCTACCACATTACGAAAGGGTTCCATACTTTTAATAAGAGTCGAGAGCTGTCCCCACTCCCCCACCATGTCCAGCGCGGAGGAATCTGAGGTCAGAATAGACCAGGGAGGGTGTGCGAGGCCAGGGGACGGAGCTGAGGCGCCAGGAGGCCGGCGCAGCCCCAGGGAGTGGCCTCCTGATCTGTTTCAGGGTTTGCCTATAGATCATTAATTCCATAAGGCTGGGAGCAGAGAAACTGACACAAAGTGTGCGGAAGGGCTGACAAGATCAATAACAATGAAAATAACATATTTGTGAAATCGGTGTTTGTCAGTGGGAAGGAGCGTTCCCTGACACCTGATTTTCTGAAACTGTGACAGTATGAGGCAGAGCCTGCATCCAGAATGGCCAGAGGGGCTCAAGAGGACCTCGCCCGCTCCCCTCAGCAGCCCGCTGCCCAGAAGAGTGGGGTGAAAGACCCCAGCCAGGGGAGCTTTGCACAAGGGTGCTGTTCCAGCGGTTCGTGGTTTGACTCAGAGCCCGACTCCAGGACACATCCCTGCATTCGGCGCCAGGGAGTGGCTGAGACTTTCAAATTTCGGGTTAGCAGTGGATAAAGAAGAGATGCTCTCTAGGTGACACAGGCACGAGTCCAGCATCACCCCTTGACCCCTCCCTTGCTCAGTGCAACACCAGCAGCACAGGGTGCTGCCACGGAGCCCTGGGGGGTCCTCAGACCCCCTGAAATCCACGGATGTAGTGGCAAGGGCACCTCTCATCAGGGAACACGGATCTGGCCCCAGGTTTTCCACTTACCAGTGTGAGCTTCCGAAACTTCACCTTGGCAGACCTCGGTTTTTTCTTGTATAAAACGGTGCCGCATACATATACATATGTATATGTATCCAACAACAAGAATTTACGAAGCACCTACTGTGTGATGAGCCCCCAAATACTGAGAGGAATCCACCTCATGCCAGGAAATGTCACCACGTGCAGGACACGAGGTCAGGCAGCAAAGGCCAGCTGGAACCCACAGACGTAGGGCGCCCAGGGTCAAGAAGCAGCGGGGGCCAGTGATGGGGGATTCAGGGCAGCTGGCGGGGATCCTGAGGCCGGGCGCACGCGCATGCGCACACACAAGGCCCAGCGCTGGCTCCGTCTGTGCGCCGTCAGTCCCCACCTGGAGCAGACAGTGGCGCCTACTTAGAGTTTGTGCTGAGGATGAAGGGAATGCAGCCTGGGAGGGGGTGCCCGCTAGGCGGGAGGGGCCCGCAGCCAGGCATCAGGCTCCGAGCAGCCTCGTGCGCCCGGAGGGAGGAGCGGGGCAGCACCCCAGGGCACCCCACCGTGCACCCAGACAGATCGTGAGCACCCACGCGGGTGGGTCCGGCTGCCCGGCCCCCACCACCTACAGGCGTCCACGCGGCCCCTCCCCCAGCTGCTGCGCCTCCCATTCACTCAGCCTTGTAGAGGAAAGCACATTTTGGAAAGGTTGGGATTCCACATTTTAATTCTGATTCCGGCGTAATACGCCACGTCGACTGTTTGGCCTGGTGCCTTTCCGCTGAATGGATGAACATTTCAATGGAATTGGATTATCGCGCGCATGTGTGGCCAACTGTTCAAACAAGACACGCTCTCTAGCTTTCTTGAAGAGCTAAGCAGGTGATGGGAGAACAGAAGACCCAAGAATAGCAATTCCAGAATCAGACATTTATGCACTGAAATAAACATTCCCATTGTTTTATTGACATGCCTCTAACGGCCCCGTCACATATTCTAGGGCATTAAAACTGCACGGGAGCCTCACAGCCAGATGCCCGCGGCCCTGTCTATTGTCCTTCCCGCAGTGTCCACGGGGACCAGAGGCGACACCTGGACACCTGAAAGCTGCCAACATCTAGGCGTGAGCTTCGTCACCTGGGCCCGTGTCTGTCTCGCTCTCTCTCTCTCGCTCTCCCGTACTTCCCTCTTACGCACACACACACACACACACACACACACGCAGCACACTCCAGGGAGTGCCAATATAATTTATGACTTTTCCCCTAAATTTCTATTTTCCAAGTTACCTTAGAGTTACAATATTTGAAATTATTTTGCATTTTTTTTTTTTTTGGCCGCACCGCTCGGCTTGTGGGATCTTAGTTCCCCGAAGACCAGGGCTTGAACCTGGGCCCTCGGCAGTGAGAGCATGGAGTCCTAACCCCTGGACCGCCAGGGAATTCCCAGAATATTTGAAAATTATTTTGAATTTTCTCAATAATTTTCAAAAACAACGTAGAAAAGCACCGCACACTAAACCTGGGGAGAGACGAGCTGGGTGCCAAAGTCTGACCGAGGACGCTGCCCACCCATCATCTCTGTGAATGCGCATCCTCAAGGCCGTGCGCCGCCGATTCCCGACTTCTCCTGCCCTCCCAAGTCAGCGAGACACTCAGCTGAGAAACAGGCAGAGACAACCAACCTTCTGCTGGTCCCTGGCCGGGAGCAGAGGCAATCAAGAGAACTGGGGCCCCAGGTCTTTCCCCCATTTCGCCTAAAGCAGTTTTCCTGGCGTCCCCTCGGAAGTGGTCACCTAAGCCTGTGGTCAGGTGTCTTCAGCAGCCCCTGGGTGGACAGCACGTGCCCCCCAAGCTCCAGTCTGGGTGCAGGGAGCGTGCTCTCAGCCCCACCGCTCAGCTTTACTCCTTCTGGAACCTTCCATCACACAAGAGCTCTTTGGGCTACCTCTTCCCTCACCCAAGGCACTTGTAAACAGTGACTTTTTTGAAAAAAGGCCTTGTGTATTTTTATGTACCCGAGATTTATGGAAATAATTAAGAAATTTGATTACGATTCCATTGTGGCTGTTTACTTGGAGAACAAACATTTCATGTGAACACTTCCTGGCGCTGACTAATGAACTCGAGTTTCTTTTTATTTTTAGAGCATAAATTTTCCTTGTTGATAGTGACTTTGTATAGCGGCTGCAGCTGGAGCTGTTTTTACTAAGCTTCTCCTCTAATAAGTTCTGCAGAAGAATCATACAGCGGTTCTCACTGCCTGACAGAGCTGCTCCTTCAGGGGATGGGGCCTGGAGAGCCTGCTTTGCACGGCTCCGCAATGGGCTGATGTTCTTCAGGAGAGGGAGACAGGAGGTGAGGAAATTCCTCCAGTGTCAACTGAATACAGGGTTTGACAGTCATGGTAACAAGGAAAGGGACCAGGCAGAGCCCCCAAAGGCACCTTGGAGGGTGGAGTGGGGAAACCTCAGTGATGAGGCGACCCACAGTAAAGGCTGAGTCCTGAAGGGCTCCCCTGGGTCCCACTAGTTTCCACTAGGCCCTACTGGGTTCCGCTGCATCCCACTGGGGTCTGCTGGGTTTCATGCGAAGGGAAGTCTACTGTTATCCTCCTCCCTACATCCTCTGTCCCACAACCAAAGGATTGCACAAAGAAGTCGAGAGACAAATAAGCTTTTAAAAAATTATTCTCTTTTTTCCTGCCCTGGCACGAAGATTGAAGAAGGGACGCGGCATTAATTAAGCACCTGCGACGGCCAGGCATTGAGTAGGGGCTGTCCCTTCTGTATCTCACTGAATCTTCACTGCTCCACGATGCAGGGATTGTAATTCCCAGTTTGGGCAAATGTGCCTGGGAGCACAGGACTGGGGTTCAAATGCAGGCATGTGGACCCACAAGAGGACAGAGGGCAGCAAACTGCTATTTTGGTGGCTTCTGAGGACGACACAAGCTGAAGGGGACCTCGGGGGAGCCACATCCGGCCGCTGGTGATGTGAGCCGCGCCCACCCAGACTGTCACCAGCCGCACTGTGGCACAGGATGGATGGAGAGAGCTGGCCCATCCTCCCCCGGGCACAGGGAAGGGAATCTAATTTTAGTTCACAGAGTCTAAAACTGCCGGAGCAGAAGAAGATCATTAAACACTCAGCTGTCCCCAACCGAGGGGAGTGAGGGAGGAGAGTCTGCAAAGACCCAGGATGTGCGGAGCTGCAGCGTCTGCGTCACCGTCCCTCACACCTCATTGTCCAGGGCCCCAGGGATGCCGGCCACCCATGGGTGCTGTCCCAGGAAGCAAATGTCCTTCCTGAGGCCGAATACAAGCATCCTCCCACCTCCCCGGGGAAGGCCTAGTGGGAACGAAGACATCAAGCTGGCGGAGATGCAGCAGCCTGGTGAGACAGTGGCTTAAAAGTCAAGGAGCAGCCCCGAGGCTGGTTCTCCTCACCAGAAGGGCACGTGCAGAAACTCGGCTGCGTGCTTATCGACTCCCTCGATGCCGTGAGCATGTGGCAATGCAAGCCCAGCGCTTCCTCCTCCCACAGGCCTCTCGTAGATGCTCCCCACACCTCCCCCTCCCCAGAAGCTCTTCTGAATTAAGAAGCAGTGGGTGAAGATTTCCATCTCCACTGACTTCAACTGGAACCTCTTCCCTGACAGTCAAAAACAAAAGGTCGGGTGAGGGGCAGAGTGAAAGGAGAGGAAAAATGGGCTGCAAACACCCCAAATGTCCATCAACAAGTGACTGGATAAACAAAAGGCAGTCCATCCATGCAAAGGCACATTGTTCAGCCTTAGAAAGGAATGGAATTCCGACACATGTGACAACAGCAATGACCTGAAAACGTGGTGCTAAGTGGAGGAAAGCCAGACAAAACAGGTCACGTATTGTATGATTCCACTGATATGAACTGTCCGGAGTAGGCAAATCCAGAGGCAGACAGAAAGGATATGAGTGTCTTCCAGGGGCTGGGGGAAGGGAAGTATGGAGGGGTGACTGCTTAGTACACTCAGGGTTTGACTTTGAGTGATGAAAATGCTTTGTAACCAGATAGACATGGTTACACGACATTGTGAATGCACTAAATGCCACTGAATTGTACTTCAAAAGGATTAATTTTAGGTTATGTGAATTTCACCTCAATTTTTAAAAGCTTAGAAAGGAAGGATTTGGTTTGGGGGCAAATAATTCATAGGAAGGAGGTCCTTGAGGGCAGAAACTATTTCAGTCCAGTCAGAACTTTTTGACCACTTAGTCTGCGTTGGTCCTGTGTTCCATGCAGGTGATAGCAGAGGACGTGGAAGGAGAGACAACTAATCACGATAGGGGGTAAGTGTTGAGCAGGACTTGGAAGGTAAAAAATTCACCGGGTAAACAAGGGGTAGAGAAAAGGGGGTCACAGACATTCTGGGCAGAGGGTGCAGCATGAACGAAGGCGCGGTTGTGAATGTGTGCGGCCAAGTTTCTAGATCAACACAACTGAACAGACTCCTAACCGCTCACTGCTACTGAAAATGATAGATGCGACTCCAGCCTTCCCTGAACTGGCCCCCGGGCAAATGGAACAAGGAACAAGCTGTGTTTTCCTCTAGTTCCAGGAGAACGGGTCAAAAGCAAATTTATCAAGGAGTAAGGTGGTCAAGAAAGGAAAGCTTAGACAGAAAGACAAGAAGAAAATGACAAATTCACCATTACAAATGGGAGCTTTTTTAGCACAGCTTTCTCAGTCATTTGTAGATCAAGTAAAAACTAACATCAGTAAGGATAAATAAAATTTGAATGACACAGGTAACAAGCTTGACCCAGGGAACACATTTAGAACACTGCACCCACCAGATAGAGAATACATGTTCCATGACCCATATTTACTGGAACCAATACTGGGTATCAAACATTTCAAAAGGACTAGCATCAGATAGATCATGTTCCCCAAATAACTATTAATTAAACTACAAATCAAAAATTAAATTAGGAATCAGTAGCAAAAAGATGCTAGAAAAACCCTTATATGTTTGGAAATTAAGAAGTCACTTTTAAGCAACTCAAAAAATAAAATAAAATGGTAGTTATAAAATATTTCGAACTGAATGATACACAAAATGCTACATATTAAGAAGCCTGGGAAACAGCTAAAACATATTTAGAGAGGAATTTATCAATTTAAATACCCATCTAGAAAAGAGAGAAGGTTAAAAAAATCAATGAGGCAAGCTTCCAAGTTCACACGTTAGAAAAAGGAAAGTAGATAAACTCAAACAGTGTAGGAAGCAGGAAATAAATATAAAAGAGAAATTAATAAAAAATAAAACAAATCTAAATAGATATGAACAACAAAGCCAAAAGTCAGTTCTTTGAAAAGAGCAATAAATACAGTTGACAAAATTCTGATGAAAAAAAGAATGACGGTATCAGGAGTGAAAACAGCATAACCAGAGAAACATCGAATATTAAAAAGTTATTGAGCGGATATATGCCAATCTCATAACAATAAATTGGAAACGTAAATGAAATGGACAAATTCCAAGAAAAAAAAAAAGCTTATCAACACTGCTTCAAGAAGATACAGACATCTGAATATTCTTAAACACCAAAAAAATTGAAGCAGTGGATAAAAATATCAAGCCCAGATGGCTGTATTATTTAAATAGTTCTATTAAATATTAAGGTAACAAACAATTCCAATCTTACACAAATTTTTCCAAAGCACAGTTATTCCATAATCTCAGACTAACACACTGTTGACACCAAGCCTGACAAGAACATCATAAGAAATGTAGAGGCCAGTATCATTCATGAACATAGATGCAAAACTCCTAAACAGTGGGGGAGGGAAGGACTGGGAGCTTGGGACTAGCAGATGCAAGCTATTATATATACGATGGATAAACAACAAGGTCCTACTGTACAGCACGGGGAACTATATTCAATATCTTGTGAAAAAACATAATGGAAAAGAATATGAAAAAGAATATATATATGTATAACTAATCACTTTGCTATATAGCAGAAATTAACACAACATTGTAAATCAACTGTACTTCAATAAAATTTTTTAAAATAACTTTTTTTAAGTCTCAAAATAGAGACATTTGTAACACATGTAACTTAAAAAGGATCAGTATCTAGAAAATACAAAGAATCCCTACAAATCAATCAATCACTAAAAGACAAACAATTCTCACTTATATGTGGAATCTAAAACAAAACAAATGAACAAACACAACAAAGCAGAAACAGACTCATAGATACAGAGAAGAGATTGGTGGTTGCCCAAGAGGAGAGGGGTGGGAGGCTGGGCAGCATAGGTAAAGGGGATGAAGAGATACAAACTTCCAGCTAGGAGATAAACAAGTCACGGGGATGTAATGCACACATAGGGAATACAGTCAATAATTGTAATAACTCTGTATAGTGACAGATGGTTACTAGACAGCATTGTGATCAATCTGTTGTGTATATAAATGTCAAATCACTATGTTGTACACCTGAAACTAATATAATACTGTATGTCAACTACACTTCAATTAAAAAACAGAAAAAGAAAAGACAAACAATTCAGTAGGGAAAAAATGGCAAAGGCAATGAATGGACAATTTACAGAAGAAACCCAAATGGCCATTAATATACACAAAAGCAGCTCAACCTCACTGGTAGCATGGGAAATGGAAATTAAGACCTAATGAGATAGTTCATAATCTTCGGGTTGGCAAAAATGTTTAAGTCTGCAGTGAGAATGTAGACAAATGGGAACTCTCACACACATGGTTGGGAGCGTTAAGTCAATACAACCACTTTCAAGAGAAATTTGACAATATCGGGTGAGTTGAAGACGGATGCGGTCTACCACCAGGCAGTTCCAGTTTTAGGAATGTGGGAATATCTACACACACACACACACACACACAATTTCTAGTTCACTTAACTATGTATAGAATTTCCTTGCATTAACATATATGTGCTGGTGTTTCTCTAAGGGGTGTGTGTGTGTGTGTGTATGTGTGACAGAAAGAGAGAGAGAGAGAAAGGATAAAACTTAAGAACAATGTTGCACGGGCTTCCCTGGTGGTGCAGTGGTTGAGAATCTGCCTGCCAATGCAGGGGACACGGGTTCGAGCCCTGGTCTGGGAAAATCCCATATGCCGCGGAGCAACTGGGCCCGTGAGCCACAACTACTGAGCCTGTGCGTCTGGAGCCTCTGCTCCGCAACAAGAGAGGCTGCGACAGTGAGAGGCCCGCGCACCGCGATGAAGAGTGGCCCCCACTTGCCACAACTAGAGAAAGCCCTCGCACAGAAACGAAGACCCAACACAGCCATAGATAAATAAATAAATAAATAAAAGAAAAAAAAAAAAACAAGCCGCCTCCTCAGCCTTGCCTTAAAAAAAAAAAAAAAAGAACAATGTTGCAAGAGGGTATTGGATGGTCTCATTTATATAAAGTTTTAAAATCTGCAAAACAATGCTATGTATTGTTAATGAATGCATAAATATGTGATAAAAGTATAAAAAATAAATTGGAATGAAAAATATGGACCAGAATAAATAACACCATCCCTGGGGCAGGAGGGAGGGAAGTAGGAGCCAGATGTGTGTGCGTATGCTAGGCTTTATTTCTTTTCAAAAATACCAAGTGAAATGGGGCAAAGAGTAAGATTTCATAAAGTTGGGTGGTAAACAGCTGTAACTGTAATATTCTCTATATTTTTCCATAGGTATCATATTATGAATAGTCAATAATCCATTTTATTATTTTTTTAAACATCTTTCTTGGAGTATAATTGCTCTACAATTGTGTGTTAGTTTCTGCTTTATAACAAAGTAAATCAGTTATACATATACATATGTCCCCATATCTCTTCCCTCTTGCATCTCCCTCCTTCCCACCCTCCCCATCCCACCCCTCTAGGTGGTCACAAAGCACCGAGCTGATCTCCCTGTGCTTTGCGGCTGCTTCCCACTAGCTATCTATTTTACGTTTGGTAGTGTATATATGTCCATGCCACTCTCTTTGTCCCAGCTTACCCTTCCCCCTCCCCGTATCCTCAAGTCCATTCTCTAATAGGTCTGCATCTTTATTCCCATCTTGCCCCTAGGTTCTTCATGACCATTTTTTTCTTTATTATTTTGAGATTCCATATATATGTGTTAGCATACGGTATTTGTTTTTTTCTTTCTGACTTACTTCACTCTGTATGACAGTCTCTAGGTCCATCCACTTCACTACAAATAACTCAGTTTCCTTCCTTTTTATGGCTGAGTAATATTCCACTGTATATATGTGCCACATCTTCTTTATCTGTTCATCTGTCGATGGACACTTCGGTTGCTTCCATTTCCTGGCTACTGTAAATAGTGCTGCAATGAACATTTTGGTACATGACTCTTTTTGAATTATGGTTTTCTCAGGGTATATGCCCAGTAGTGGGATTGCTGGGTTGTATGCTAGTTCTATTTTTAGTTTTTTAAGGAACCTCCATACTGTTCTCCACAGTGGCTGTATCAATTTACATTCCCACCAACAGTGCAAGAGGGTTCCCTTTTCTCCACACCCTCTCCAGCATTTATTGTTTGTAGAGTTTTTGATGATGGCCATTCTGACCAGTGTGAGATGATATCTCATTGTAGTTTTGATCTGCATTTCTCTAATGATTAATGATGTTGAGCAACCTTTCATGTGTTTGTTGGCAATCTGCGTATCTTCTTTGGAGAAATGTCTATTTAGGTCTTCTGCCCATTTTTGGATTGGGTTGTTTGTTTTTTTAATATTGAGCTGCATAAGCTGCTTGTAAATTTTGGAGATTAATCCTTTGTCAGTTGCTTCATTTGCAAATATTTTCTCCCATTCTGAGGGTTGTCTTTTGGTCTTGTTTATGGTTTCCTTTGCTGTGCAAAAGCTTTTAAGTTTCATTAGGTTCCATTTGTTTATTTTTGTTTTTATTTCCATTTCTCTAGGAGGTGGGTCAAAAAGGATCTTGCTGTGATTTATGTCATAGAGTGTT
This sequence comes from Balaenoptera physalus, assembly GCF_965194825.1. NCBI lineage: Eukaryota > Metazoa > Chordata > Mammalia > Artiodactyla > Balaenopteridae > Balaenoptera > Balaenoptera physalus. Next base: position 191,179,765 of record NC_138882.1, read on the forward strand.
CTGCCTATGTTTTCCTCTAAGAGTTTGATGGTGTCTGGCCTTACATTTAGGCCTTTAATCCATTTTTAGTTTATTTTTGTGTATGGTGTTGGGGAGTGTTCTAATTTCATTCTTTTACATGTAGCTGTCCAGTTTTCCCAGCACCATTTATTGAAGAGGCTGTCTTTTCTCCACTGTATATGCTTGCCTCCTTTATCAAAGATAAGGTGACCATATGTGCGTGGGTTTATCTCTGGGCTTTCTATCCTGTTCCATTGATCTATATTTCTGTTTCTGTGCCAGTACCATACTGTCTTGATTACTGTAGCTTTGTAGTATAGTCTGAAGTCAGGGAGACTGATTCCTCCAGCTCTATTTTTCTTTCTCAAGATTGCTTTGGCTATTCGGGGTCTTTTGTGTTTCCATACAAATTGTGAAATTTTTTGTTCTAGTTTTGTGACAAATGCCATTGGTAGTTTGATAGGGATTGCATTGAATCTGTAGATTGCTTTGGTTAGTAGAGTCATTTCCACAGTGTTGATTCTTCCAATTCAAGAACATGGTATATCTCTCCATCTATTTGTATCATCTTTAATTTCTTTCATCAGTGTCTTATAATTTTCTGCATACAGGTCTTTTGTCTCCTTAGGTAGGTTTATTCCTAGATATTTTATTCTTTTTGTTGCAATGGTAAATGGGAGTGTTTTCTTAATTTCACTTTCAGATTTTTCATCATTAGTGTATAGGAAGGCAAGAGATTTCTGTGCATTAATTTTGTATCCTGCTACTTTACCAAATTCATTGATTAGCTCTAGTACTTTTCTGGTAGTATCTTTAGGATTCTCTATGTATAGTATCATGTCATCTGCAAACAGTGACAGCTTTACTTCTTCTTTTCCAATTTGGATTCCTTTTATTTCTTTTTCTTCTCTGATTGCTGTGGCTAAAACTTCCAAAACTATGTTGAATAATAGTGGTGAGAGTGGGCAACCTTGTCTTGTTCCTGATCTTAGTGGAAATGGTTTCAGTTTTTCACCATTGAGGACGATGTTGGCTGTGGGTTTGTCATATATGGCCTTTATTATGTTGAGGAAAGTTCCCTCTATGCCTACTTTCTGGAGGGTTTTTATCATAAATGGGTGTTGAATTTTGTCAAAAGCTTTCTCTGCATCTATTGAGATGATCATATGGTTTTTCTCCTTCGATTTGTTACTATGGTGTATCACGTTGATTGATTTGCGTATATTGAAGAAGCCTTGCATTCCTGGGATAAACCCCACTTGATCATAGTGTATGATCCTTTTAATGTGCTGTTGGATTCTGTTTGCTAGTATTTTGTTGAGGATTTTTGCATCTAATGTTCATCAGTGATATTGGCCTGTAGTTTTCTTTCTTTGTGACATCGTTGTCTGGTGTTGGTAACAGAGTGATGGTGGCCTTGTAGAATGAGTTTGGGAGTGTTCCTCCCTCTGCTATATTTTGGAAGAGTTTGAGAAGGATAGGTGTTAGCTCTTCTCTAAATGTTTGATAGAATTCGCCTGTGAAGCCATCAATAATCCGTTTTAAATAAAGATCTCTAACCACTAGTTTGTATATTGACAACTTTTGTCCATCCTAGGATGATTTTGTAATCTTAACCGATTTTAAGTGATTTGTCCAACTTTGATTTAGTTGTCTTTTTAAAAATGAGATCTTTTTTTTAGCTAGGGATGTCTATTACTGTCATACTTGCAACATTTTTCAACTATGTTGTGTTTAAGCAGATTTCCCAATACTTTTTCATAAAGACAAGTGACAGCTCCAGAAAAGGACAAAGGGACAACCAGTTTAATGTAGGAGTGTCCTGAAAAGAACAATACCATTATAGATGTTTTTACCATTGACAAGGAGGGCAGAAGTACTTGTCTACGCCATTTCTCTTGGTAATCCAGTAGCCACAGACATCATTGGCCCTTTAGCCCTAAATGCACTATCACACAATTAACCAGAGTTCTTCTCTTAGTTCCATTAATCATCCTATATAAAGGTGAAACAGACCTTACTGGCCGAAACGCTGCAGAAACAAGTAACAATTTTAATTTTCAGTCTTTCCCTTTCCATTTCTCCCTGGCTTCCAAAGGTGCAAATATAAGTTCAGCACTCCCTGTGGGGTCTGACCTCCAGCCCAACCCATCACATGACCCGACAGGCCAGTCCTGGGCACGGGACCAAAGACTGGATGCTACGGGTTGCCAGCTCCACAGCTTTAGAATTAATAAAGTGCCAGGCAGCATGAGGGGTGCCAGCTCAAACACAGGCCATGCTGGCAGCCAGCTGCCTGCCTATCAAACCCCTAGCACTTCTCTAGAATCCTCCGATTAAATAAATATTTGGCAAAGCACCACTGGCAAAAATGATAATAAATTCGACTCATTTCCCACCACCAACTGGCAAACTCCTTCAACAACCCAATCCAATCTGTCTGTGTCAACTTCCAAGTAGCTAGTCATGGGGCCAGCTGGGGCCTGTGGTATCCTCGTAGCTCTGAGTCAGTATCTTATGCCTTGTTATTTGACAAAAATTCTGAGATGAAATGCAGGACAGACTTGACTTCTACACTAGGGTCAGAATGAGGAGGAACTCAAGGAGTGGGGGATGGGAAAAGCTCTAATTTGAGATACCCTTCGCCCCAGGGCCCTGCACCCTGCTAGGCTCACACTGTAACAGCATCATGAGAAGAGTCTCCACCACCTCCCATTCACTCAGCAGATATCACTGAGCACATACTAGGTGCCAGGCCCTGTGCTAGCAACTGGAGATATGGCTGTGAATAATCAAGATACTCTCCCTATAAAACAGAACGTTCAGTCTAAGGGGAGGACAGTTGTACCAACGCCACCAATCTGTTTCCAGGTCTGCTCTTTCCCCAGGACCCTGTCTCTCTGTGGCCTTCAGTTGCTACCCTTGCTCTCACACCCCAAGTATCCCAGAGCCTAACCGTGAAGCTGGTGCCCTCCTCGTTCCCAATTAGCAGCTCCAAAATAGTTTTCCTGCTTCCTCCCCCAAACCCCAGTTCATTTAAGGCTGGTGCCACTGCATGGCGGTTCCTCCCTTCTCGTTGCTACCGTTACAGACCTCCTGGCCACCCCGCTTGCTCTGGTCTATTACACCTGGACCATTCTCTTCCTCTCCAGTCCTGTGTCTGCCGTCGTTCTGGGTGACTTCAACATCCGTGTGATGATCCATCCCTCCCCCGGCCCCTCAGCTCCTCCATATTAACCTCCTTCCCTCCACCCCAACTCTGGTCACCCACTCCTCCAGACACCAATAATGGCAATGCCTCTGAAGCTGCCATTGCGAACTTTCTCTGACCAGCATCTCCTGTCCCTCTAGCTCTCCTGTGCGAGGAGTGACACCCAGCACTTCCTGGGTTAAGGAGGACTTCCAACCTCACTCTCCATCACCCCCCTCATGGCCTCACTGCTCTCCTCTCCTGGATTAGGGTGTGTTGTTATATTTCCCCCTAGACACCCTGTCCGCTGTACCCCTCTCCCTGCATTTGACTGGAAGAAGAAGGAGAGGAAGAGGAAGAAGAAGGAGGAGGGGAAGGAGAAGGGAAGAAAAGGAAGGAAGGGAGGGAGGGAGGGGAAAAGGACACACCAAACACTGGAACTCTGCTCTGTGTCCAGACAATGGCACATTGCTGGGAATGGTCCAGGCAACTCTGCTGAAGAGTCTCAGGTAAAATCCACGACCCCGCGCTCCTTCGCTTCCTTGTAAGTCCACTCGGCTGCACTCAGATGACAAGGTCACATGTCCTCACCCCTCAAACATCCAACATCACTTTTGTCCCCCACCACCCAGACGAGACTTGAGTTTACATTTCTCTGAGAAGATAGGAGGGTTCCCCCATAATATTCTATCCTGCCCACATCACCTGCCCTTCCTGGCCCTCTTTCCTGACCCAGGAGGGAAAGCATTCCTGCTCCCCTCAGGGGCCGCTCTCCTCCGGGGCACTGCTCCGGCCCCTCCTCAGGGACATTTCTCTCTGATTATCCTCCTCCCTCTGACTTATCAGGTTTTACCTCTCTGATGGGCTATTTCCAGCAGTATTTAAATATGCTCTAGTGTCTCCATATTATTAAAAACCCTCCTTGACTTCATACCCTGTTCCAGGTGCCAACCCATTTCTCTGCCCACCTTCACAGCAAAATTGATTGAAGATATTTCACTGTTACAACTTTTCTTTCTCTCCGTCACCCACTCGTGTCATTTAAACATGCTGTCTGCGCCACCAAAATTGACATGTACGTGGCCACATGTAATGGTCACTTAGCCTTCAAACAACATGACTTTCAGTAAAATGTGACACTATGCCTGCACCCTCCTTAAAACATCTTCCTTCTCTGTTTCCAGGATGCCGCCCATGGTCTCCTGATTTTCCTCTTCCCTTGCTAGAGATCATTTTCAGTCTCCTTTAATCGATTCTTCTCTGCTTAACCCCTAAACTCTGTGATACCCCATTGCTATAATCCGAGACCCATTTCCCTACCTCACTTCCTTCTCAGGTTAACTAACAAACATCCTCTGATTTAAGTATATCTGTGTGTTGATGCTTCCAAAGGCGTATCACCCCTCCTCAAAGGGAGGCTCATATATCAACTGCCTTCTTCCCATCGCTTCTTGCAATGCCTAATAGGCATCCGAAACTGAATTTATGCTACAGAGAGCACTTGGTTGAATCCCAATCCTCTCCCCTCACTAGATGGCACAACCTCCCCCCTCCATTCCTCCAGTGAAAAGCCTTCCCGGCTTCTCTTTCTCTCACCATACATCCAGTCCCCCTGGGAACTCTGTCAGCTCCCCCTCCACGATACGCCCCTGCCCGTCTTCCCCCCTCCATCGTCAGTACAGAGCCCCTGTGCGGTGCAGCCCCTCTTCTCCCTGGAGTCCTGCCCCAGCCCCCTAGCAGGTGTCTTGCTTCCTAAAATCCATTCTCTAGAGCAGGAGAGAACCGTAACTTTTAAATCTTGAAAACTAAATCTCTGGTGTGAAAACAAAATGGCGCAGCCACTTTGGAAAACAGTCCAGCAGTTCCTCAAAAGACTGAATGCAGGGTCACCGTATGACCCAGAAATTCCACTTCCACATATATGCCAAACGGAACTGAAAACCTATGTCCGTGGAAAAATGTGTACATGATGTTCACAGAGCCAAAAAGCGGAAACAACCCAAACGTCCATCAACTGAAAAATGGATAAACAAAATGTGGTCTATCCATACAATGGGCTCTTACTCAGCCATAAAAAGGAATGAAGTACTGATACCTACTACAACACGAGTAAAACTTGAAAGCATCATGCTAAGCGAAAGAGGCCAGTCACAAGGGACCACATTTTATACGATTCCATTGATATGAAATGTCCAGAACAAGCAGATCTGTAGGGAGAGAAAGTAGATTCATGGTTGTGATGAAAATTGATTGCAGTTCTAAAATCGACTATAGTGATGGTTGCACAACTCCATGAATATACTTTAAAAATCATTAAAATGTACATTTTAAATGGGTGAATTGTATCGCATGTGAATTGTCTCAATAGAGATGTTGTATTAAAAAAAAAAAAAAAAAACCTAAATCAGATTTTATCACTCCCTTGGTTAAAACCCTCCACTGCACTAAAAATAAAATCTAAAACGCCTTACTGTGACCTACGAGGAAATACGTGGTCCTGCCTCCACAACTTACCGCTCTCCCCAGGGCTCACCATACATCAGAAAACCTGGTCTTCTCTCCATCCCTCAAACAAATCAAGAAACCCCTCTTCAGGGCCTTTTGAGTTGTTCCTCTGCCTCGGCCATCCTTCCCTCTGATCTTTGCATGGTTGGTTTCTCCAGTTCCCCCTGGTAGAAGTTCAAAGGCCACCCAGGGTGGGGTATCCGATGTTTCCAACATAGAAACACATGTAAACTGTATTGCATCACCTCATTCTGTCTTCTTCATTGCTACTGTCGCTACTGGAACCTAAAGTATTAATCGTTTATGCACTTACTGTCTTTCCCGCAATAGAGGTCAGATCTGAGAGGGTAAGAACTTGTCTCTCTTCTGCAGCCCTCCATCCTCGGCGCCTGGATGGAGGAAGCACTCAGTGAATAATTGTTGCACGAATGAAGGAAAGAGATCAGGGAAGGCTTCCTGGGGGAAGTGACGGCTGAGTACTAGAGGATGAGTGGGGGTTATCCAGGAGAACGGGTGGAGAAGGAGTGTCAGGCTGGAAGCAAGAACGAGATGTAAAAGCCCTCGGGGAGAGAGTGCACAGCACTTAGAGGACCTGAAAGACAGAAGGGATGGTCGGAGAAGGGCAGCCTGGAGCCAGATTAGGCTCTGCCTTGTAAACCGAATTCAGGAGGTTGGATCTCGTGAAAGAGCAGTGGGAAGGTACTCTCATGTGTTAGGTAGGAAATGACATAGTTAACATGGAGCTTTAGAGGGGAATTCCCTGGAGGTCCATGGTTTAGGACTCCGCGCTTTCACTGCCAAGAGCCTGGGTTCAATCCCTGGTCACGGTGCGGCCGAAAAAAAAAAAATGGAGCTTTAGAAAAATGATGCTGGTCTCAGGAGAGAGAATGAATTGAAGGAGGGCAAGAGAGGGAACGGGGAGAAGAGGCTTTGCAGCAAGATGGGGAGGGAGATGATGGAAGCTTGGACTAGCACAGAGGGAGGGAATCTCATTCTAGGTGCTTAGGAGGGAGAGGCAGCACCAGGATGATGGATTGGGTGTGGCAGCTGAGAGACAGGAGAGCTCCAACGGACAGAGCGTGTGCTGCGGTAGAGAGATCAGGAGGGGAACACACGGCAGGGCGGGGGGATGTCCACGCAGAGGTGCCCCTGTCCAGCGGGCTCCTGGCTTCTGAAACCAGGAGAGGTGCCTGGGCTGCCAGTAGAGACTTGGGTGTCATCATTAAAACTAAACCCGTGGGCTTCCCTGGTGGCGCAGTGGTTGAGAATCTGCCTGCCAATGCAGGGGACACGGGTTCGAGCCCTGGTCTGGGAAGATCCCACATGCCGCGGAGCAACGAAGCCCGTGAGCCACAACTACTGAGCCTGCGCGTCTGGAGCCTGTGCTCCGCAACGGGAGAGGCCGCGACAGTAAGAGGCCCGCGCACCGCGATGAAGAGTGGCCCCCGCTTGCCGCAACTAGAGAAAGCCCTCGCACAGAAACGAAGACCCAACACAGCCAAAAATAAATAAATTAATTCATTAAAAAAAAAAAAAAAAAAACTAAAGCCGTAAGAGGCAATGACACTTCCCAAGAGAAGATTTTTCAAGGAAGGAAACAGAGCCTTAGGCCACATCTTGAGTGTCACAGACATTCAAGGGATAGGCTTAGGGATAGGAGCTGGCTGGCGAAGGTAAGAGAGAAAGCAGCCAGAGAGTCAGAAGGAAAGCCAGAGAGTGCAGCACCACAAAGGAGCAACAGCTGCTGAGATCTGCAGAGGGATGAGGACGGAGGACCAACGGGTTTGGCAACTGGGAGGGTGCTGGTGGGAGCATCTTCAGGACCGGCTTACGAGGCAGAGACAGCCAGTGGGCGGCAATGTCAAGACATCTGGGTGAGGGGCAGAAATGGAGGCAGATCACACGGACATCTTACAGAGAGATATAGAAAGGAGGTATAATGTGTAGCGTGAAGTCATAATAGCTCGCAGCTAATGTTTACTGAATTTGCATGGTGTGCCGGCACCCTTCTAAGCACTTTAGAGATATTGATCATTTAATCGTTAGACAACAGCACTATGTAGTAGGCGCGGCAAGGTGAGGCCACTGCACATTTATCCAGTGATGGAGGGAGAGGACTGTGAGGTGCAGAGCTCAGGAAGACAGAAAACGATGGACCCCTCTCTTGGATTTCCAGGGTGGGGACAGCCGGGCAGTTGGTAGCTGGAGGCGTAGCTGAGGACCCTGGTTTCATGTCTTCATTTCGTTTGGAGAAGCAGGAAGTGAGGTCATTTGCGGAGAGTGAAGAGGGAGGGTTATTGGATTTGGGGTTTGGGTTAGAATTCCAACTCTACTGGTTTATATTTTTTTCTACTTACATTTTAAAATAAGCATGTGGAATACATTTTTGATACTATGTATAAAATAGACAACTGATGGGAACATACTGTATAGCACAGGAAACTCTACCTAATGCACTGTGGTAACCTAAATGGGAGGGAAGTCAAAAGGGAGGGGAGATCTCTATGTGTACAGCTGATTCATTTTGTTGTGCAGTGGAGGCTAACACAACATTGTAAAGCAACCACACTCCAATAAAAATTAATTTTAAAAAAATAAAATAAGCATATGGAAAATACCCATCACTTTGAATTTTGCAACTAAATAAAGTCAAAATTTGAAGGGCCACTTTCCAAAGTCAAGGGAACATCACCGTTTACCCCTTGCTGGATCCCTACTGGTTTCCGCCCCTGAATTCCAGCTCACCTTGGTGATGAAGAGCTGACCCTCCTGGACCCAAACTATGTAAAGCCTATTGAAAACTGAATGGCATCGTTATTTCCTTTACAAAATATCTTCAGAGCCTTATACATTCTTTAATATTTTTATTGTGTAATACTTAACACATAGAAGGATATATGCTCTGTATGTGTAAATTACAAAGTTTAAAGATTATAAAAGACCCATTAACCCACCCAACTTAGAAACTAAAACATTCCACGTAAAGTCTCTGTGGGCATTTCTCTGGGATCAAAAGCCCAAGCAGAGAGATAACCACTATCTTGATTTTTGTTTATAATTCCCTCAAAACTTTTTAATCTAGTTTTACCAGATATGTATGAATCCATGGAAGACATATTACTTAGAAAACCCTGTTCCCACTGCCTAGATCCTACAATGAACATTTTGCTATATTTGCTCTATCTTAAAATTATCCATCTTTCTATGCACACATCAATCCATTTTATTTTCTGATGCATTTCAAAGTAAATTGCAGACATGAGTACACTTCTGCCGGCATATCGTTAACTAGAGTTCAATATTGGTTTGCAGGGAGGTTTTTTTAGGTAAAATTTACAGAGAGTAAAATAAATGTACGGATCTGAAATACATCATGGGATGCATTTTGACAAATGCACATATCTGTGTAACCCAAACATCTGTCAAGGTATAGGACATTGTTATAATCCGCGAAAGTTCTCTCATGTCCCAGTAAATTGCAGACACCATCACCCACAGTAGAGGCAACCACTGTTATGATCATTTTTCATCATAGATTAGTTTTGCCTAATCTAAGGGTTCATATAAATGGCACATATAATATGTACTCTTGTGTGTCTGGTTTCTTTCACCCAGCATGATGTTTTTGAGATTCAACCATGTTGTGGCATGTGTCAGTAAATTCTCCCTTTTTATTGCTGAGTAGTATTCCACTGTATGACTATCTCTCTTTTTATCCATTCACCTGTTGGGGGATACCTCAGTTGCCTCCCATTTTTAGTTATTTTGAATAAAACTGCCAAGAACACTCTTGTACAGTTGTTTTTGTGAACATATATTTTCATTTCTCTTGGTAAACATCCAAGAGAGAAATTGCTGAGTCATAGATACATATTTAGCTTTGTGAATAAGAACCTGCCACATATTCTTCCAAAGTGGGGTCATACCATTTAATATCCCCACCAATAATGGATGAAACTTTCTCGGATTCCCAAATTTGTCCACATTGGTGTCCTCAGTCTTTTTATATTTTATTTTAACTTGTTGCTGGGTGTGTTGTGTATCTCACTGTGCTTTTAATTTGCATTTTCCTGTACTATCGTTTTTTTTTAACTGGAGTATAATTGCTTTACAATGTTGTTAGTTTCTGCTCTACAATGAAGTGAATCAGCTATATGTATACCTATATCCCATCCCTTAGATTTTGGACAGTTATTGTTACCTTTCATCACACTAAGGTTTCCCTGTCACTTGTTGAAAGTTTTTATCACTAACATGTGTTAATTTTTATAAAATACTTTTTTTCTGCATAAGAGTTTTTTTCTGACTCATGATTTTCTCAGGGACAAGGGAGGTGATTGAGAATTTTTGCCTTAAAAGCCTCTCTCTCATAGTTCCTGCTGGTCATAAGCCACTGTCGACAATAACAGAAACTAGTAAATGGTGGTGGTCTTAGTGTAAAGGAATATTGTCAAAAATGTTGACAGTATGACTTGGTTCAGATAATCTGAAATTGTAAATGGTCAGCTTGCCATAAAATTACACACTGGCCATAGAACTGACCCAAAGGACAGAAGTGACAATTGGTGCCTATACTTCTGAAATTGTCTCGGTCGTCAAGCTGTCGGCAGCTTGTGACAAAAATGTCTTACACTATTTTGTATTTGTCATGGGGCCTCTTCAGCCTTGCAGACAAGGTCAGCACCCTGTACTATCTGTGGTACATCTGAAGAGTCAGTGTAGGTCCCAGGGAGCTCATTTGGAAGGGAGTTCAGTTCAGATGTCCCCTCCCTGTCGAGACACCCTCTCTGGTCCTCGTGGGCCTGCTGGGGACCTTTCTCTCTGTTCCCACGTATGTATTTCCATAATGCCCTTCCTATGTCACATTATATCTAGACATTTATGTGTCTCCTTCCTCCATTAGACTCTGAACTCCTTGAAGACAGAGACAATCTCTTGTTCCCATTATTATGTCTCCTTTGGGGCACAGAACTAGACCTGGAGGAGGTATCCAGCACACATGGAGCTGAGTGATGGAGAAGTTGGTGGAGAAACGAGGTCACCTGCTCTCACGCACATGTGGGAAGAACTGGACCCGGGAGACGTGTGGTCTGGAGCTGGGGTACAGCAGGCTGTGGAACCCCAGCACCTACAGATGGGAGTCTCAGGTTGGGGGTTACTCTCTGGGTTCTATCCATTTATCTTCTGACTCCAGGAAAGGGTACCCCTAAACTATATTAGTGGGTGGACCCAGGCATCTCCTGCATTTTTCACTGCTCTCTCCTACAAGAACTTTTCAAAGTGTCTCGCATAAGCCCAATGCTACAGAGGAAACAAAGATTCACTGGCAGGTGGTCAGAATCCCCAGTGCCCTGGCTGATTTCCAGCCCGGCATCTCCAGGTACGTCTGGGACACCTGGCACCCCAGGAAATATGCGCTGTGTCCAGGGCCGTGTAAGAAGTCAGTGGCAGGGTTGTGACAGCCTTCAGTCTCGTTCCAGGTCACCACCCCACCATTCAGGGGCCACAACTTACCTCCCGCCTTCTGATGGCACGTGCACATCATCCACAAAATGCACCCAAGACTCAGACCGCCTCCCTCTCACCCTGAGGGGCCCCAAGCCGAGGGAAGAGGAAGAGGGTCACAGAGCCCAGGCCCCAGAACCCACTGTGCCCTCATGCAGGGAGCCAGCCGGGAAGGTGTGGGGGGCAGGGCAGGGGTCCAATCCCACCCACCGCACACCTCACGTGGATGGTCCACTGGGAGGAAGAGAAGGCAGGAGCTCTGGTCACTCACCATCCCCACCCCCTTCCCTCCCCTGCTGGTCCAAGACCTTTCTCCTCACACACCTGACTCCTGTCCTCTGGTTTGTGTTGTTTCTTCAGAGGGTCACCTACAGTGGAGGGAGAGACGAAACGTCGCTCACTGATGGGCTGGGGGTCTGTCACTTCCTCCCTCTCTCCCTTCCCCTAAAATGACCTTGTAAACAGGAAGCTCAAGTTGGACAGGGGTGTGTGCCTTTCCAACAGTGGCCTAAAAGGCTTCCAATCCAGTCTTCCATTTTTCTCCTTCTACCACGTGACAAAGATCGCTGCTCCCAATGTAGATTGTTGGGTTCTACACTGGAGTCAAATTTCCTAAGTCGTGGGGATTTTGGGTTTTTTCATGAATACAAAATATTTCCATTAAAGGTCTACTTTTTTTTTCATTCCAAACACTGCAAGAGACAGGAGCGAGTTCAAGACATTCATTATGCGTCTCTCACGGTCCCTCACCCGGCAGAAGTCTGATAAATCACTGCAATTCAATATCATCACATCCGCCCAACTTGCTTCCAGTGTCTACGAAATGACCTCGAGGTTCTCACCATTTCTGCTGCTGATGCAGTATGCAGATTTTACAAACAAGATTTAGGTTCACAGCTGGTATTCAGAACAGCTTAGAGTCAAAAGATTCAAAATACAGAACACAGCGAATGGGTTCTTATCAAAATGTCAGAATCGATTTTGCCAGAAAACCTTGGCCTGAAACATCTGTGAAAGGTTAGGGGAGAGCACCACTCCCTCTGGCTCATACAGACGCCAAATTAATCAGGGCAAATGGAACATGACAAAGCAGCGTGAGGCTCCCAGGTTTTCCGGAACCCACCCAGTCTCTCTCCCGAGAGGGAGCTAGTCTCGGGCTTTGCAGCTGGAAGGCGCCCTGAGAGGCCTCCAGGGAGGCAGAGATGCTGCTGGGAACGGAGCAGAGGAAGAGCCACGCAGGCGTGGAGCGCCCCTGCCCCCAGAGGGGCTTGGAAACCTCAGAGCAGGGACTGGACATTGCCGTCCTTGTCAACTTGCCCCTTTTCCCTGCACAACGCAGAGGTGGCCTTGACACAGGAAGAGGGGAAAAGTGAGCATGCCAAAATATATACATATATATATATATATATATATATATATATATATATATATATATATATATATATATATATATATATCTCCAGCGGAAGACTCCAGACACATCTTCCCGGCAGGCAGATGTCAAAAATAGACCTGGGACTTGCCTGGCAGTCCAGTGGTTAGGACTCCACACTTCCACTGCAGGGGTCCCGGGTTCAATCCCTGGTTGGGGAACTAAGATCCCGCAAGCCAAGCCAAGTGGCCAAAAAAAAAAAAAAAAAAGAGGTGGAGTGGGAGCCCGAATTTGGGGGCTTCAAAGTGTCCATTTGCAAATGGGTAGAAATCACGCCCACCCTGCGTGTTTCCCTGGAGGGTCCCATCTAGACATGAGGTGCTTTCCATGGAAGGAAAAGCTTTAAGCCATTATAAGCAGGAAGGGGGAAATGAAGGTGCTGGAGAGACAGAGGTACCACGGTCTCACCGCTGCTCACACAAAGGGCTCCACGGCCTCGCCGGAAGATTCCTTAAATGCCGGGCGCTTTGATCCCATAATTGGTATCGTCTCCTGCACAGTGCAGGCCTGTGTTGAGGTCAGAGCTAATTACTGATTCTAACTTTTTTTCACTTCAGACAGAATCATAACATTATTAAGATCTAATACATTTACGGCTGTGATTCTCAACCGGGCAGTATAAAAACTTGTGAAAGTGACTTTGCAAATTACCAAACAGTCACCAAGCTAATGAAGCAGGACTTTTGAAGTGACTGAGAAATAATTCCTATATTATAAAGACAGCAACCTGTGAAGGGAGATTTGGTTTTAAAAAAACACATTAGAACGTATAATGGAAAATGTTAATCTGTGGTGAATTCAATCAGAGCTGGTTGAAGAGAAAAACATAAGGAAAGTGAAAATACAAATGAAGTGCTTGCGCTTGAACACATGGGAGGAAAACTTTCCGGGAAGGAAGCTCCCTCCTGGGCCTCTCGGTGGTCGCCAAGCACTGGACCAGCAGCCTGCGACCTCCCCACTGGGAGGCCCTCCTGAAAGCCAGAGGAGCGGACTCCCCTGTGAAAGCACGGGGCCCCCCGCCTGCCCTGATCCCTGAGAACATCCCTTGGACACGGCCAGGAATTGGCGATGCCTCCGTGGTGCTCCCTGTTGCATGGCTTAGGGGCTCTAGCAAGAAAAAGGAGCTCACGTTGTAGAGCGCGGTAACCCCCAGAGATCTGGCTCCAAGCAACGGACAGCAGGGACACAGCCTAAGTCAAGAGGGGAGTCACCGGGAGGACCCTGCCCCATCCAAGGTCCAGACAGGCTTGCTAGGCAACCAGGCTGCCCGCTGTACACAGGAGATGAGCAGAAAGGGAGCAGGTGGCCCCAGGGCTGCATCGGTGCTAATGATGAATAACCAAGGTGCGTGCTCCGTTGCGGAAGCAGCTCTCTCAATACTGAAAACGCTTTAGAAGGTGCCACGTCAAAGCAGAGCGCAGAAGAAAGCCAAGGAGACAGACGCACAAGCCAACGCTGGCCGAAAGGGAGACAAGGCCCATGTTTCTTGTTAGCATCTGACAGCAAGCACCATGTTAAGTTACTTAGTGGACCAAATCCTCCTTTAGGCACAAGCGTTTTTCTCATTCTTGGTTTCGAGGGTTGTTTTCCCCGCTCCCCACCCCCACCAAACCCCCTGCAACAGATTTCAAATCCTATTCTACAGTAAACATCTGTGGCATTAATTTTCACCCTGTAAACAAATGCAGGCAGCTGAGGCAGATCATTTGATGAGTCAATCAATATATGAACAGCACACAGTGCCTGCTTTCTTTGCTCGGGCAAAATGAAACGGTGCTTCCCAAGCCCGTCTGTAGCACCAGCCAGCAGCAACTAGATCAGGAGAGAGACGAACTTCCCACTTTCACGTCCAGCCAGACCCAGGTCCTTTCCCTCAGAGCATCCAGAAGGAAGGAGCACCGCCCCAGGCCCTGGGCTCCATGCCCTGCCCTCTGCACACACCAGTGTTCAATCTCCAAAGAACCTAAGTCTTCACGCTGTGTGGAGCACAGTCCTGCCATCTGCAGAGAACTCTGCATCCCGCTTTGTCTCCTGTTCTCAGTGTGGGCCTGGGACCAGCTAGGAAATCTAGCCCAGTGTTCAGACCCAAACAAGAAATAACTCATGGTACTGACACTCTGCCTTCACGGACATTAACTCATCGGATCCTCAGAACAGCCTTAGGAGATGGGTGTTATTATCCCGGGCTCAGAGAGGTTAAGCAACTGACCCAAGACCACACAGCAGCTCAGTAACCAAACTGTCACCTGGGCTGAAGTTGGTATTTCTACCACTGAAGGCTGTAGAAGGGAAAGCATATTTCCTGCAATATTCCATCACAATAGAGAGCTAGGAAATGAGCAAATTCCCTTAGCTGGGAGGCCCCCAGGCCCCCCAGCCCTGACCAGGCTGCTCCAGGAGCTGTTTTCAGGGTCAGGCCCTTCTAGGTTCCAGCCGCTCTTTGCCCAGCCAGGGACACTTGTGCTGCTCAGAAACGAAGGCCATGTGCTCAGACACGAACACCCCCCCTACTCCAGGGAGGAGCGCCCCCTTCCAAGCCCAGAAGGGAGGCATCTGGGACCCCCAGTTCCCTGCAGGGGAGGCTGTCCACCTCCGCCCAGCTGAGGCTTGGCTGGGGAATGGCAAGACGGGACCCCTATCCCATCCCCCTGCCCACAAGTCCCCCAAGGAGCCCCTGCCCCACCTCTGCCACATCCCAGTCTCTGGGCAGCTGGCGGGTAGGGCACCCTGTGGAGATGCCAGGCCACCGGGTGAAGTGCCCAGGAGCCCAGGCCTCTTCCCTCCGCCCTATTCCTCAGAGGCAGGCCCATAGGGTGGGAGGGCCCTCTGCACCGGGCGCCCATGTCCTCCGACATCTGCCAACGAGGCAACAGCACTTCTGTGCCCTTCTCTGTGCCAGCGCTGGGTCCTGGGGACGAGCAAGCCAGGCTCTGACCACAGCGACCCTCAGTCAAGTTGGGCAGAGAAGCAAGTGACCAGACGTCCTGCCAGCGGGACGGGTGAGAGGGTGGTACCCGCTCGCACTGTGGGTCAGTGCTGTGCAGGGGCCACCTGCTCAATGCGCTGGAAAATGTCCACACTCAGAGGGCCTAGCGACCCCCAGATAAAGGGGGGAGGAGCTGGAGCCTGGTGGGCAGCAGACACCCAGACTGAACGGGCAGGCTGGCTGGACCCCAGATTGGAACAGGAGAACCCGGGTTGCACACCCAAAAGTTGGCGATGCTGGGATTGGACCCACTCCACTCTCTGCTGGGTAAAGGTGCCTGGTGCTGAGTGCAGATGCCGGCCTACTGGGGGTGAGCTGAAAAGGCAGGGAAAGCACCTCGTCACGGAAGACAGACAGATGGCAAGTAAGCACGTGGAGAAGATGCTCCATGTCATGTGTCCTCAGGGAAATGCAAACTCAAAACAACAACGAGACGCCACCACACACCTACGAGAATGGCCAAAATCCAGAACACCGACACCACCAAATGTTGACGAGGATGTGGAACAGCAGGAACCCCCATTCATTGCTGGTGGGAAGGCACAATGGGGCCGCCGCTCTGGAAGGGAGCTGGGCGGTTTTTTACCAAACTAAACCTACTCTTACCGTATAATCCAGCAATCACAGTCCTTGGTTTTAACTCAGAGGAGCTGAAAACTTATGTCCACATAAAAACCTTGCACATGAGTATCTGTAGCAGCCTTCTTCATAATTGCCAAAATTTGGAAGGAGCCAAGATATCCTTCAGTAGGTGACTGGATAAATATACTGTGATACATCCAGAAAATGGTATTCAGAGCTGAAAAGAAATGAGCTATCAAGCCATGAAAAGACATGGAGGAACCTTAATGCATTACTAAGTGAAAGAAGTCGATCTGAAAAGGCTACATGCTGTACGATTCCAGCTATGTGACATTCTAGAAAAGGCAGAACTATGGAGACAGTGAAAAGATCAGGGTTGCCAGGGGCTTGGGGGATGGGGATAGGGGTTAATAGGCAGAGCATAGGGGATATTTAGGGCAGCAAATATACTCTGCATGATACCACAATGACAGATACGTGTCATTATACATTTGTCCAAACCCACAGAATGTCCTTCCCCAAGAGTAAACCCCAGTGTACACTATGGACTTTGGGTGATGAAGCATCAGTGTAGATTTCATCAATTTAACGAAGACACCCCTCTGGTGGGGCTGTTGATAATGGGGGGGGGGGTCTGTGAGTGCGTGAGGTCAGGGGGTATATGGTAAATCTCTGTGTACCTTCCCTTCACTTTTGCTGTGAACGTAAAACTACTCTAAAACAGTGAATTTTTTTTAAAGTAGGGAAAGGAGCAGGGCTGAGATGTGGAGCAAAAGAAGCCCTCTAGGTGCGTGTCAGAAGTCCAGCAAAAGCAGAAGAGGGAGCACATACACGCGTGTGAGTGTGCATGTGTGTGGTGTGGGCGTGTGTGAGAGAGAGGCCCCGATGTGCCAGCCCTTCCTCCCTCCCCCATCTAACACCCCAAGCCCCCCGTCCTGCGACAGTCCCATGAGGATGCAGCCCGAGTGTAGGGCAAGGCTTCACTCCCCAGCGGTAGGTCTCCGGGCCCCTGCTCTGAGCTCCCCACCCACACCCTGGGAGGAGACTTCAGGACGCAGTGGGTTTCCCGTGGGGTGCGGGGAGAAGGGCCTGGGGTGTGGGGTGCCTTGCTGAGCAGCGCTCACACTGCGGAACACCAATGGATTTCCTTCTCATCGAACCACTGCAACGATATGCCCAGCAAGAGTTCTGAGGGGAAGAATTACTGCCTTTCTTAATTGAAAGATAACCTTCCTGCGTGTTCTTATCTCTTCACTTCTTTCATACGTGTTTTCTCCCCGCAGCATCTGTGAAAATGAACATCTTCTATCCTGGCTTATCGGCGAGGCCAGGGGTGGGATGCGCTGGTGAAAGGCTCAGGGCTGAGGGTTGCCAAGCCTTGGTGCATGGGGCACTGTGGCGGGACCGAAGGCCTACCGACTACTTTTGGAATCACCCACTGCCCAGCTCTAAGGGTGGGGAAGAAGGAACTGCTGAGACTGAGCATCCCCCAGGGAGATATCCTTGGTTGGACCTTTAGAAACAGCATCTCATTAAAGACCAGCACTCAGGGCTTCCCTGGTGGCGCAGTGATTAAGAATCCACCCGCCAATGCAGGAGACACGGGTTCGAGCCCCGGTCTGGGAAGATCCCACGTGCCGCGGAGCAACTAAGCCCGTGCGCCACAACTACTGAGCCTGCGCTCTAGAGCCCACGAGCCACAACTACTGAGCCCACATGCCACAACTACTGAAGCCCACGCGCCTAGAGCCCGTGCTCCACAACAAGAGAAGCCACTGCAATGAGAAACCTGCACACCGCAACGAAGAGCAGCCCCCGCTCACCACAACTAGAGAAAGCCCGCGCACAGCAGTGAAGACCCAACACAGACAAAAATAAATAAATTTTTTTTAAAAAAGACCAGCACTCAGCAGGCACCAGGCATGTAGTAAGTGCTCAGTAAACGGGCGTGATGATTCACATCTGCGACCACGCAGAGGGTGCAACTCTCCCTGCTGAGAAAGCTGAGGTTCGGGGAGATTCGCAAGTGGCCCGAGGTCACAGCTCAGAAACAGTGGGAGTGGACTGAACCCTGGGCTACCCTAGTCCAAAGCCCTTTCCTCTTCACTGTAAGAACCTCCCACCCACCCTTCGTTTCCCTCAAAGTCATCCTCTCCCCTACTCAGTTGGAGGCTCCATCCACCCAGCCAGGAAGCCACCATGAAACGGCTGACTGCGTGCAGACAATTGTGCCTGGGATGCCCTGTGGCTGTGACAGTCCCAGCCCCCAGGGGCTCACAGGCTCGTGGGTTAACACTGCTCCATCCTGTCAATCCAAGCTCCGGGTCCTGCCACCAACCCAGGGCCACCGGACGCTGAGCTGTCATTTCCTGTGCCCTGCCTTCCCCAGGACAGCCGTGGACCTGGGGAATCTTCACCTGGGCTCGGTTCTACCATGTCCCCGAACCGCCCTCCTTCCCAGCCCGGTGGCTTCACTGCTACTTCTTATCTCTGTTTCCATTTTCTCTTTAAGTTACAGAGCAGCTCTGCTCCTCCTATATTAAAAGCCCAATTTTCCCTGCACTGTTAAACAAATTTCTTCAAAGATAGAACCTCACATTAAATTAAACCCCTTTTCGAAGTCTTCAGTGGTTTCCATAAATACAATAGATGAATAATCTGGCAGCCTACTAAAAGCCTTATTTAAGGCAAGATGAAGAGGGACGTGGAGGCCTGCACAAGCCGGGAACAGTGGGGGCAGGGCTGTCCTCCCTGCCCCGGCCCAGGAAGGAGAAAGGCTGGACCCTGAGGGGCGGCCTCAGCGGAGAGGAGGCACCTCTGGCTCTTGGGGTTAATATGGAGTTTTTGGAGATGCAGCAAGAAGGGCCCTGGACACGGGATTCTTCTCTCTGTCGAAAGACCTCGGCTGTGTCACTGAACCTCTCTTTCCTCCCGTTACTTCTCCCTGGAGCCTAGCGATGCAGCAGAAAGGGACACAGCTCTGGGATGAGGACATCCCGTCCAGGTTCAAGTCTGAGCCAGTGATTCAACCCACCCTTGTCTCTTTCTGCATTTGTGAGATGGGAAGAATAAACACGGCTTGTTGGGAGAGACAAAGGACCAACTTATAGTTGAATTCTTAGAGTTGTTCAAATCATAAGGAACATTCTCAATGGCTCTACTTTGAATAATAAAGCACCGTTTTATTAAAAAGTTTTATTTTATTACAACATGAAGACACATTAGCTAAGACCTCAATCAATCCCAGTTTGGGATGCTTATAGAGGTCACCAACAGAACTGGTGTAGAGAGGCAAATAAACTTGACACAGTGATTACTCTGAGTGGTACAGCCTCACGGTGCAAGTTCTGATGTCTGTGTAAACAAGCCTCGTAAGGAGCTTGAAACAAGAGTAAGTCCTTACAATATGGAGATCACAAACATATACCTACAAGGCAAATTTTTAAATCCTGCCTAATGTTATATACATTGAGTCTTGTGGCATGACGCTAGGGGCTGAATTATGTCCCCCCCAAAATTTGTATCTTGAAGCCCTAACGCCCAATGTGAGTATATTTGGAGATAGGGCTTTTAGGAGGTAATTAAGGTTAAATGAGGTCATAAGGGTGCGGTCCTAATCCAGTATGACTGTGGCCTTACAAGAAGAGGAAGAGAGAGAGATCTTTCTTCCGAGGAAAGCTCACTGAGGACACAGCGAGAAGGTAGCTGTCTGTAAGCCAGGAAGAGAGGCCTCATCAGGACCCGACCCTCCCAGCTTCCAGAACTGTGAGAAAATAAACTTCTGTTGTTGAAGCCACGTGGTCTACTATATCTTGTACGGCAGCCTGAGCTAAGACTCGTGGGACACAATTTCCACTGCAGCATCACACCAACAGTAGTTTCCAAAAGTGGTGCATCTCAAACCACAGAGGGTAAAAATGTCCTGTGTCCAACCAGATTCAGAGTGGTTCCACCAATGACAACATGCACAGGAGGAATATGAATAAAAACGATTTCACAAAATGTCAGAATAGAAGAAAGCTACATCTCTACAAATAATTTAGTTTCTATACATGACATTCTACATGTCCATACAACTAAACTGGTCCAGTAAGTTGTATATGTTGACATCTGACTACTTAATCTAAATCCCTAAAAGTCAAAATTTCAAGGTAATCGAAAATACATTTTTATCCTATCATGAAGAAAGGAGGTGTCACCTTGGAGCTGAGGTCACCTACACTCAGGTGTGTGCAGTAATTGCCCTGTGAGGACTCCTCAGGACAGGTGAGAGGCTGGATGAAACGCCACCCAGGGCATCTTGATTCCTTTGGGAAAAGCCTCAGTGTCAGCTGTCGATGTGGGTTGTTGTCATGAAAAGGAGTTGCCGGCTCCCTCCATAGGTGGCAGCAGGAAAGGTTTCCCCTAAGGTGCAGGTAGGATATCCCACATGCACCAGAACAATAATCAGGCCAAAAGAGCCAGCTCCATCCACAGACAGGAGAAAGCCAGCTGCTGACACTGAGGGGCTGGATTAGGTGCACAGAATGTAATTAATTTTGGTTTCACACACATCTAAAGCAGCTCTGAGCAATGCGAACCCTGGAACATTCAGAGATGTCTCCAGGAAGGTTTTTGCTTCTCATGGTTGCGAGTCCTTGAGGTCAGGATTGATATTCAAAATATGTAATAACCGATTAGAATGGAGACCGACACCTGTGCGCCAGGTGTGACTGTTGGCCCAGCAGTCCGAGGGCTCGGCCATCACCAACATACCTCCCTGAAGCATGTCTGTGTCTTGGCCCAGCTCACCTTGCTGTCGACACCCCTCCTCCCACCTGGGAGCCGTGGACTCTCAGAGCCAGTGCCCCAGGCCCCACTCCGCATGGAAGCCCCTCGGTTTCCACATGCTCAAGCCTGGCCCCTCACCGCAGCCCCTGGAGGGGTCAGCACGTAGTCATATCAGCTGCCCATCTTCCTGTAGGGTCACTTGGAAGGGGAGAGGTCTAGACCTAGTCCACCAAGCAGATCTTAGACTGGGAAACTAAGACCAGAGCAGGTATGAAAACACCAGATCAGAATGGACATGTGCAGCCCGAAAGCACCTGGAAAACCGTCTGGTCAGGGAAGGAGCCCAAGGCCTAGGGAGGTGACGTCACCTACACGTGATCACAAGTCCAGCTGGCCCGGACCCCCTTCCCATCACTGCACATGTTGACCCTCATCGCACTGTCTCCCCAGCGTCATCCACCTCCCTACGAGGGGTCTCTGCCCTCTCCTGACAAGGGGAGCCACACAGCACCCCAATCAACACGACAGTGAGCCTAGATGGTCACCATGTCCCATCCTGACTGTCCGTGGTTCTAACTCAAAGCAAGACGTGAGCCTGTCACCGACATACAATTTCACTCGTCCGTCAATCATCCTTCTGTCATCTTTCTCCTCCATCAATGTCTGCCTTACTCCCAGTTCACAGTACCCGGCGTGAGGCCAGGACGCCACCCCGAATGGGCCTGCCCACCCGCCATCCCGCCTTCACGGCCCCCCTCCCACCCTACCTCAGGCTCCACCTCCTCCAGGAAGCCTGCCTGCTTCCGGAAGCATCCACAACACAATTGGTCCCGGGTTATAGTGATGCCTCGCACCACATGCCCTAGACCCAGACACGTGCGTGCTGTTTCCCAGGCCAGCCAAAGGCAAGCCCCTGGAGGGAGGGGAAGCGTGGGTTCTCCTGAGCCCCCAGAGCAAGTTCCTGCAGGCTGAGCTCTGAGCAGAATCCTTTTTCTCCCGCGTCTGATCCCCTCATAGCAAACCTCCCGCGAACACCCTGGGAGTCTAGAGAACTGCAGGTCCTAGACCACTGCTTTCAAAGACATCATCACCACCACCACACTCCAGGGCAGGGAAAGCAAGTGTCATTTCCTGGTATGGGGTGTGGATGGTACCTGATAATCAGTAGGGTTGCAAGAAAGCAGAGAGGCTGCTGCGAACAGGAAGATTCTTTAATGGCCAAGGAGACCCTCTGTGGCCAGCTGTTCTGTCCACAGCCTGGGAGGGTGGTGGCAGTGGGCGGGACGCTCTAAGACTGCAGGGGGCACCCGGGCGTCAAAGCAGCAAAGTAACTGAGCAGCTTAGCCTTGGCTCTGCCCAGCACAGAGGAAGTTGAGATAAGGTGAAGCAGCCAAGCTAGTGGAACGAACAGCTCTGCCGCGGCTCTCTTTGTGCACTGGCTGAGTCCCTTCTCTGCTAGGAGCTCCTGTTTCCTGTCCTGAAAACATGCAGCCAGGCGATGTCCCCTCAGTTCCCGTCCCCATCTAACGGCCAACAGGTCCTCCAGGCCATGTAAGGAATTGCTTGTTTTCCTTCCTCTTACCCATCGGCAGGTTCCAGAAAGATCCTAAAGAGGGTCTAGCAGGATCTGATTATAATTAGAACAATAAAATATTCATCATCTCAATAATAGCCAATATTTATTCAGCGCTCGCTGTGTGTCAGGCTCTACCATAGATACGTTAGAAGATGGATCTCATCTAAAAAAGTAACATTGAGTGTGTTTACAGCTGTTAATTAGCTACAGCCAGAGCCAGGCTCCGGGAGGACCCCAGCACCCAGTCTGCCCTTCTGGGTCCTCCCCTCTCTGCAAAGGCCATTTCTGGGCACCGATGTCCACTGTCTTTATGATCTTTCACGAAGGACCTGGGGACTTTAGCCATATCAAGGGGTCAATGATGGATGAGAAACCAGTGGTCTATATTTTAACAGAGGATGAAACATCAGATCAAAGGGATGACCATCCTCCTCCCCCCAAAAATCAGATACCAGAAAGTCAGTAAAAAAAGATGTGCGGGTGGGGGGGGAAACATGAGCAAAGGGTCCTACTGTCTATGCCACTCAGAGGGCAGACACCTTCTAAGGCGGTTCACACCTGGGTCAGGTCAAAAAGAGCTGGGCAGGTATCATCCCCCTGTCTTCCCAAAGTGCTATCACCCTCTTCATTTATGGAATGAGCTGCAAGTAGTTGGAAGGTTTGACCCACCAGATACATGAGGGGCTACCCTTTGGCCTCGAGAGGGCCCAAGCCCAGCTGAAGAGCCACATAACTTAATATTTAATTGAAAACTGATTTCCTGCATCAATATCCCCAAAGGTTCATAGAACAGTCATGCTGCTTCATCTCCTATCGGTAAATTTTAAGAAAGAGGCAAAGAGGTAACAGAGAGTGGGGATGGTGCAACTTTAAGGTACATTTTTAATTAAAAGAAAAAGATCAGAGCTGTGATACGGCATCATAAAGCAGATAATTTTACAGCTGGATGGTCTCCCCCTGATGTACTTGAAAACCATTTTCAAGCGACATAAAGTTTAACATACCGGTACATCTGCCTACCCACTAGATTCTACATGGATTTTAAAATTTAATTATATTAAAGCTTTGTTACAGTGTGCATTGCAAGCATGCTAACCAAGTGGAACTTTCACAAAATCTCCGCAGATAGCTTTTCTTTCTTTTAAACTCGGTTTGGTAGAACCCAGCGTTTGACAAACAGTTGATGATTCTGTCCAAAGTGTTTACTGCTTACATAACAAACCACTTGGGTCCTCAGTGTCTATTCTTCTGGGTATAATTCATGAGTTCATCTTCTCTTTGCTAAGGCAAGAAGCAGCCAAAGAAATCAAGTAGTCAGGGAGCTACGCTTGACCATTTGAGGCCATGGAAGGTTTTGTTTTGTTTTGTTTGTTGTTGGGGGGGAAGGTCGGGAGAGAGTTAGTTATTCTGGAAGAGAGTCTTATGGGCACTACTACTTTTATGGGCAAATGAAAGAACTATTTTCTCAGGGAGGAAAGGTTGCCATATTAATCTGTTAACCACAGGTTGGGTGTTTTTTGCAATTAAAAATGCAACCAGTTCCAACAGGAAGAAACAATTCCATGCAAACCTGGTTCCCATCAGAGAAGTGCAAGGTTGCGCTTGAGAAGTTGGCAGCCCAGGTTTGAACCTTGGCTCTGTCACTACCCAGCTGTGCATTCTTGAGCAAGTTACTTCACCTCCCTGAGCCTATTTTACAAAATGAAAATAATCATAGCATCTAATTCATCTAGATGGTTGGAAAATTAAAGAAGACAATGTATATAAAGCATCGAAGCACCGTGCCCATACAAAGTAAACACTCGGGCAGTGGTAACTGTCATTTTTACTGTTGTTATTGTTGCTGCTGTAATTTGTTTTTAAGAAACGCCAATGCTACATCACAGCTGAGCGAGCCAGCAACTTCACCTGAAGGACTAAAGTTAGAAGGCTCACCCCACCCCCACCGGCTAGCAAACCTGCACAATTTGAGTTAAGAAGCATTTTGAAGTATCACTTAGGGGATAAAAAGGAAGAGAAGCTGGTCTTTTCATTTTTTCACATATCCATCCATCCATCCATCCATCCACCCACCCACACAACAAGCATCCCACAACTATGGAAGATACAAAACGACAAAAGATACACACTGCCTGGTCCGCATGGAATTGTAATCTAATGAACCAGACAAGTAAGTAGCAATGCTACAGGCAGAAAGAAGGTGGCAGAAGAATAGGGAGGAACAGTGCCATGAAAGTTCTGAAGCGGGAAACACCACCCTCCGCTCAGAGAATCCAGGCTGGAGGGAGCGAGGAGGGGGCAAAACAGAATCCCCAGGTGTCAGACTAGTCACCAAAGATGTGAAGGCACCAGCACAGAAAAATATCTTTGGTATATTTTTAAGTGGGAAAAAAAAAGGTGAACTATATAGTATAGAACAAGATACCACTTTAAAAAAATGTCCGTGTGTGTGTGTGTTTGTGTGTATTATCTATGGAGAGAAATGACATATACAGAACTGTCAACAGAGGTGTACCACTGTGGAAAGTGCGATGGCAAGAAACAGAGATGGGGGAAAATGTGAAAAGGGCCATCTTTCACTTTTTATTATGCATTTCTGTACAGTTTGAATCTTTAAAAATTAGCATAAATTTTTTATAATAGTTATTAATGATAAAAATGCACATTCAAATTTTAAGTGATTTCATTTCTTTTCAGTCATCATATTTAATTTCTAAAATTTAAATTAATATTAAGGAGGGCATGGGATTTTTATATTTATTAATTTAGGACATGGGTTGAAATTTATTCACTTTTTAGAAGATTTACTGAGTCCCTACCACAACTGGGCACTTGTCTAGGCTCCAGGGAGCACAGTGGACAAAAGAGTCAGGGTACCTGCCCCTTGTGTCCCAGCTGGGGACACAGACAGTGACAAATGTAATGCCAGATGGTAGGAGAGGAAGGGGGATGAGAGAAGGGATGGGGTGGACAAGGAGAGCCTCCTGAGAAGGTGACACATGGGGAGACAAGTGAAGGACGCAAGGACACCTGGGGAGAGTGCATTCCAAGCAGAGGAAACAGAATGTACAAATGCCCTGAGGTGGGAACATGCACGGTGTATTTAAGCAACGTGGCTGGAGCAGAGGGGGCGAGCGGGAGATGACGTCACAACATTGGCAAGAGCCAGATCCCCGGGACTTTGTAGTCCTTGAGCAGGGCAGGAGCTGCTGGGGGCTTTTGAGCCATGGGGTGACATGATTGAATTTCCTTTTAAAAGGAAACTCTGAAAGAGGGCTCTAATGGTAGTGCACAAGAAAGACGAGGGTGGTGTAGACAACAGTGAGAGTAGTGAGGGTTTTGGCCCTGTCAACAGATTCTGGATCGATTCTAAAGGTAGAGCAATAGGATTCACTGATGGATTAGATGAGGGAAGAGAGAGAAAATGGAGCCAAAGATGACTTGTAGGCATTAGGGCAAGTTGGAGTTACCATTTCCTGTGATGGGAAAGTGCAGGGTATGAGCATCACAGGAGGTGATAAATCAAGTCATGTTTTGGACGTGTTAAGCGTGAAATGCCTATTTGACATCCAAGCAAGTAGAGAGATCTGAAGTTCAGGGGAAGGTCAGGGCTAGAATTATAACCTTGGGGTCATCAGCATAGAGATGGCATGTAAAGCTAAGGGCCTGGAATATTTGGGTAGAGAAGTAGAGAATATGGTAACTGAGCCCTGGGCACTCCAGCCTTAAGCGGTTGGAGAGATAGCACAGGGAGCTCATCTTGGTGCTCTGTGATGACCTCGATGGGTGGGATGGGGTGGGGGGTGGGAGGGAGGAAGGTCCAAGAGGGAGGGGATACATGTATACATACAGCTGATTCACTTCATTGTACAGCAGAAACTAACACAACACTGTAAAGCAACTATATTCCAATACAATAAAAAAAGTAAAGTGAAAAAAAAAAGAAGTTAAAAGCAACTGCTGCCTGAGGCTAGCAGGATGGAAACCTGTAGTTGCTTGAAGCTGTACTTCAAAAAGCAAAGTGTGGAATTTTATTCATATAATACATTGTGTTCAAAAAATGACCCTGTGGATACTGTAGGCTGTGCAGGAGTCAGAGGGCTGGTCACTTGTTCTGTTGTATTTATTTACAGAATATTCTTGTTCTGTGTAATGTTTTCCTTCTAAGTAAAAGTAAAGGGAAAGTTGGGGGTGGGGAAGAGATTGGGGAGATAAGGAGACACTCAAGGGAGACTGAAAAGGAGAAGAAGGAGAAAGCCAGGAAAGAGTGGGTTCATGAGAAAGAGGTGACCAGTCACGTCAAATGCCAGTCAGAGGCCAGTGAGGTGAGGACAGAAACTCAACCACTGGATTCAGTGTCCTTAACAAGAGTAGAGTGAAGTAGACAAAAGCCCGGCTGAGTTGAAGAGAGAACTGGAGGAGGGGAACTGGCGAGAACAAACAAGACGAACATCCATGTTGTTTGCTGCCAGGAGTGAAGCCAAGAGAAGCTTCGGTAGCTTCAGAAGCTTGTGGTAGCTGCCAGGATGGACTTCTTTTTTTTTTAAAGATAGGAGAGACTATAGACTATTTTATGGTGTTAGGAATGATCCGATAGAGGGAAGAAAACTAAGGCTGAAGGAGAGAGAGGGAACAATGGCAGGAACGATGTCCTTGAGTAGGTGAGGAGGAATGGAATCAGCACAGAAGCAGAGGGGCTGACTGTGGTTAGGGGTACAGACCAGTTGCCCCCAGGAACAGGAGGGAAGGCTGCCCGTATGGATGTCAGTACAGGAAGGTAGGTAGATGGGCTGATGGGAGCATGCAGAAATTCTCTGATTTATTCTATTCTCTCAGTGAAATAAGAAGCAAGGCCAGGAGCGGAGACTGATGAGGAGGAAGAGGTCCTTTTGAGAGGGAAGAAGCTGTGAGACACTTCACACAGGTATGATCAGAACAGTGTATAGAGTCTCTAGGTAGCACTAGGGCCAGGGTGGGGGGCGGGGTGGTCGTGGTGGTGGACTGCAGATTGAAAATGAAACCAGTTAGCGTT
This sequence comes from Balaenoptera physalus, assembly GCF_965194825.1. Taxonomy (NCBI): domain Eukaryota; kingdom Metazoa; phylum Chordata; class Mammalia; order Artiodactyla; family Balaenopteridae; genus Balaenoptera; species Balaenoptera physalus. The sequence goes on from NC_138882.1 coordinate 191,207,343, forward strand.
GGTATGCATTTTTCTCCAGGCACATTGGGCTGCTTGGACGCAAGCCTTCAGAAGGTACAAAGTTGGATTTAACCCAGCGTGGGGTTTTGCGAGGTAAGTGCCAGGGAGGTGTGCTGGACTTGGCATAAGCAAGAAATAATCTTTTATTGATTACTAAGCAACTGAGAGTTTGAGGTTTGTTGGTAACAGCAGAGAGCATTACGTATTATGACTAATACTCCTGGGTTTTGAGAGGATCTCTATGTGGATATTAAAAATTACCAAGAATTATGACAAGTGTAGTGTTGGAAAGAGACAGTGAACTAGGTGTTAAAATCTTCAAGGAGAGAGAGAAAGCCATCAGGGAATCTGTAATAATTGCAAGAAGACAGGATATTGAATGATAAGACCTTGAAGGCACGACTTTTAAAGGAGCAGGAAAGTTTTCAGGAAAGATGGGATGACAACAGTCTGGGAGTGAAAATGGACTCAATTGATATTTATGGAGCACTCCATCCAAAAGCAGCAGAATACACATTCTTTTCAAGTGCACATGGAACATTCTCCAGGATAGATCACATCCTGTGTGTGATGCTAGGCCACAACGCAAGCCTTGGTAAATTTAAGAAAACTAAAATCATATCAAACATCTCTTCTGACCACAACGCTATGAGATTAGAAACCAACTACAAGGGAAAAAACTGCAAAAATACACAACACATAGAAGCTAAGCAATATGCTACTAAACAACAACCAATGGATAACTGAAGAAATCAAAGAGGAAATCAAAAAATACCTAGATACAAGTGAAAATGAAAACACAATGATCCAAAAACCTATGGGACACAGCAAAAGCAGTTCTAAGAGGGAAGTTTATAGCAATACAAGCTTACCTCAGGAAACAAGAAAAATCTCAAATAAACAACCTAACCTTACACCTAAAACAACTAGAGAAAAAAGAACAAATAAAACCCAAAGTTAGTAGAAGAAATCATAAAGATCAGAGCAGAAATAAATGAAATACAGATTAAGAAAACAATAGAAAAGAATAATGAAACTAAAAGCTGGTTCTTCGAAAAGATTAAACAAAATTGATAAACTCTTAACAGACTCATCAAAAAAAAAACAAAAAACCAGAGAGCACCCAAATCAATAAAATCAGAAATGAAAAAAGAGAAGTTACAACTGAAACCACAAAAAAAATACAAAGGATCATAAGAGACTACTATGAGCAACTATATACCAATAAAATGGACAACCTAGAAGAAGTGGACAAATTCTTAGAAAGGTACAATCTCCCAAGAATGAACCAGGAAGAAACAGAAAATATGAACAGACCAATTACCAGTACTGAAACTGAATCAGTAATTTTAAACTCCCAATAAACAAAAGTCCAGGACCAGACAGCTTCACAGGTGAATTCTACCAAACATTTAGAGAAGAGTTAATACCTATCCTCTGAAACTATTCCAAAAAAATTGCAAAGGAAGGAACACTTCTGAATTCATTCTATGAGGCCACCATCAACCTGATACCAAAACCAGACAAAGATATCACAAAAAAAGAAAATTACAGGGCACTGATCACTGATGAATATAGATGCAAAAATCCTCAACAGAATACTAGCAAACTGAATCCAACAACACATTAAAAGGATCATACACCATGATCAAGTGGGATTTATCCCAGAAATGCAAGGATTTTTCAATATCCACAAATCAATCAATGTGATACATCACATTAACAAATTGAAGAGTAAAAACCGTATGATCTTCTCAATAGATGCAGAAAAAATTTTTGATAAAATTCAACATCCATTTATGATAAAAACTTCAGAAAGTGGGCATAGAGGGAACATACCTTAACATAATAAAGGCCATATATGACAAACCCACAGCAAACATCATACTCAATGGTGGAAAACTGAAAGCATTTCCTCTAAGATCAGGAACAAGACAAGGATGCCCACTCTTGCCATTTTTATTCAATATAGTTTTGGAAGTCCTAGCCACAGCAATCAGAAAAGAAAAAGAAATAAAAGAATCCAAATTGGAAAAGAAGTAAAACCGTCACTGTTTGCAGGTGGCATGATGCTATACATAGAAAATCCTAAAGATGCTACCAGAAAACTATTAGAGCTCATCAACGAATTTAGTACAATTGCTGAATACAAAATTAATGCACAGAAATCTCTTGCATTCCTATACACTAACAATAAAATATAAGAAAGGGAAATTAAGGAAACAATCCCATTTACCACTGCATCAAAAAGAATAAAATACCTAGGAATAAACCTACCTAAGGAGACAAAAAACCTGTATGCAGAAAACTATAAGACACTGATGAAAGAAATTAAAGACGATACAAACAGATGGAGAGATATACCATGTTCTTGGATCGGAAGAATCAACATTGTGAAAATGACTATACTACCCAAAGCAATCTATAGATTCAATGCAATCCCTATCAAATTACCAATGGCATTTGTCACAGAACTGGAACAAAAAATTTTTAAATTTGTGTGGAAACACAAAAGACCCCGAATAGCCAAAACAATCTTAAGAAGAACAGAGCTGGAGGAATCATGCTCCCTGACTTCAGACTATACTACAAAGCTACAGTAATCAAAACAGTATGGAACTGGCATAAAAACAGACATATAGGTCAATGGAACAGGACAGAAACCCAGAAATAAACAAACTTATGCATTTATGATCAATTAATTTATGACAAAGGAGACAAGAATATACAATGGAGAAAAGACAGTCTCTTCAATAAGTGGTGCTGGGAAAACTGGACAGCAACATGTAAAACAGTGAAATTAGAACATTCTCTAACACCATATATAAAAATAAACTCAAAATGGATTAAAGACCTAAATGTAAGACTGGATACTATAAAACTCCTAGAGGAAAACATAGGCAGAACACTCTTTGACATAAATCGCAGCAATATTTTTGGGGGTCCATCTCCCAGAGTAATGGAAACAAAAACAAAAATTAAAAAATGGGACCTAATTAAACTTAAAAGCTTTTGCACAGCAAAGGAAACCATAAACAAAGCAAAAAGCCAACCTATGGACTGGGAGAAAATATTTTCAAACGATGCTACTGACAAGGGACTAATTTCCAAAATATACAAACAGCTCATACAGCTTAATATCAAAAAAATCCAACAACCCAATCCAAGAAATGGGCAGAAGATCTAAACAGACATTTCTCCAAAGAAGACCTACAGTTAGTTGGCCAACAGGCACATGAAAAGATGCTCAATATCACTATTAGAGAAATGCAAATCAAAACTACAATGAGGTATCCCCTCACTCCAGTCAGAATGGCCATCATCAAAAAAATCTGCAAACAATAAATGCTGGAGAGGGTGTGGAGAAAAGTGAACCCTCCTACACTGTTGGTGGAAATGTAAATTGGTGCAGCCACTATGGAGAACAGTATGGAGGTTCCTTAAAAAACTAAAAGTAGAGTTACCATATGATCCTGCAATCCCACTTCAGGGCATATATCCAAAGAAAATTATAATTTGAAAAGATACATGCACCCCAATGTTCATAGCAGCATTACTCACAATAGCCAAGACATGGAAGCAACCTAAGTGTCCACTGACAGATGAATGGATAAAGAAGATGTGGTATATATACACAATGGAATATGACTCAACCATAAAAAAGAATGAAATAATGCCATTTGCAGCAACATGGATGGACCTAGAGATTATCATACTTAGTGAGGTAAGTCAGACAAAGAAAGACAAATCTCATATGATATCACTTATATGTGGAAACTAAAAGAAAAAAAAAAGATACAAATGAACTTATTTACAAAACAGAAACAGACTCACAGACATAGAAAACAAACTTATGGTTACCAAAGGGGATAGTGGGGGTGGGGGAGAGATAAACTAGGAGTTTGGGATTAGCATATATACACTACTATATATAAAGGATATGAACAACAAGGACCTACTGTATAGAACAGGGAACTATATCCAGTATCTTGTAATAACCTATAATGGAAAAGAATCTGAAAAAGAGTATATATATATACATATATATATATATAAAACTGAATTATATATATACATATATATGTGTATATACATATGTATTATAACTGACATATATATACATATATATATAAAACTGAATCACTTTGCTGTACACCTGAAACTAACACAACATTGTAAATTAACTACTTCAATTTAAAAATGGTTTAAAAAAAGCTTTAGTACCACACACACACACACAAAAATATTTAAATAAATAAACAAACTGATTATACCAAGTGTTGGCAAGGATGTGGAGCAACTGGAACTCTGCTGGTGGGATGTAAAATGATACAGCCATTTCGGTGGTTTCTTATAAAGTTAAACACAGATCTACCATACAACCCAACTGCTCCAGTTCTAGGTATTTACTAGAAAGAAACAAGTGTATGCCCACATGGACTTGTATGTGAATGTTCATACCAATTGTATTTGTAAAAGCCAAAAGTTATAAACAAGCCTGTGCATCAACAGGTGAATAGATAGAAAAAAAAAATTTTTAACCTGTGGCATAGCTATAAAGGACACACAACTCCTCCAGCAACAGGGTGTGACAACACATCAAAGTCCTGTCCACCAGGGAAGCCCAGGAGAGCCTCAGCACCCAGGGTTTTTACTGGGAGCTGGTCACACAGGCATCCCCTGCTTAGCATGTATCAGAATTCCAGACTGCAAGAAGGAAAACAGGTGTCCAGCATACACTACGCTGTTTGCACAAACAGTTCAGGGCCAGAGAGCCACTCTTACTGTTCAGGGAGAGTTTAATATCAGAATAGAGAACTGTTTACCCATTAGGTTCCCAGATGCCAGCCAAGGACCAACATGGCCAGCAGGCCTTTCCAAGGGTATGCTAGGTTAATTCTTTTCTGCAAACCACCCCAGACTAGGCTTACTTGCCTTGAACGTTTCCTGTATAGCCTCTGTCACACCTGGAAATAACTGAGTCATGCATTAACTACTTGTGCAAATCACTTGTTTAATGTCCGTCTCCCCTTGTAGGCTGTAAGTCCCATCAGAGTGGGCATGATGCCTGCTTGGCACAGAGTTAAAGTTTAATAAATATATGTTAAAAGAATGAATGATGAATGAATGAATGTAGAGAGTCTAGCACCAGCACATGGTAGCTCTTTTCTCTTAAATGCCTGATTCTTGAGCCTCTGTGGAAGTCCTGGGGGAAGATAGGTAGCCACAAGCAAAGAAAGTCAGCATTGTAACCCTATAGACAAAGAGATAGGCTGGAAACTTGAAGACCCCGTGGTCAAAAGTCCCAACAAGAGAGGCAAAGGTAAGTTCAAGGAGCGGCAGCAGAGTCCCGGGGCTCAATAGTTGAAGATGAACCATCCCAGATCCCAAGGGAACAATTTCAAGCTCAACACAAAGAAAAATAAAACAACCCCCAAACCCTCTCTGGCCTTTCCTTTACCCTCAGAGCCATGGGCACCCAGGAAAAGTGGAACAGTCTAAGAATTCCCCTGGATTTCCCACAGCATCCAGCTGCTGGGGTAACCCCACATACAAGGGGTTCCCACATACAAGGAAGCCACCTGTCTCCCAAGACCCCAGCCTGCCAAGTCCCCCAAAAAGCAGTCCTGAGGGACAACAGAAGAAAAGAGTGCGGACAGGCAGACGTAGGAATTTCAAAAATTTGTCACAAGCTATGCGTTGGTTGGATCTTCAGCTATTATGAGAAACAAAATTTTTAAAGGAGTCCAAGGTCTAAGGATTACTCGATTATTTTAATACAGCCAGATACTGCATGATCAATATGAATCCTTGTATTTTTAATGTGAATCATTATTCAAAATATGTCACAGCCCAATCAATACAAAAGTTAAAACTCATCAATATTTAAATTTTTCCAATTGACATCTTACCATTCTATCCAGGAAAGAGCTCGGTGGATCACAAAATCCATTATTTAATCTTTCAAGTTTGCAGAGTTCAGAATTAAACACCATGCCATGTCATTAGCTGCCTGAACAGGGGCCAGTGGCAGATCAAATTGGGGAGGGGGGCAGGAGAAAGGGAGGGGAAATCTGTGCCATGGCTCTCAGTCTGAGGTGGCCTCAGGGGACAGGAAGGCATTCGTCCAGTGTCTGTGGTATGGCTGGGCTTTGGGGAGGGAAAGTGGAGAAGATGGACCACCTAAAGCCTCTGCCACGTGACCTGGCTTTGGGTCAAAACCAAAATTCCTCAGCTTGGGTGACATATGAGGTCCTCCAGAACCTATTTCCTCAACTTCCAGCCCTCTCCAACCCCACACTCTGGTCCCTCTGAACCCCACGCCCTCCAATCACTGCAGCTAGCTCTCCTGCCTCTAGATCTTCCAACGCTGTTTCAGCCTGAAATGTGAATCATCTTCCTCCCCTTCCCATTGGCCTGGCTAATTCCCAGCCCTCCTTGGGATCTCAGCTTCGACGTCACTGACTCCAGGAAGGCATTCGTCTGGGATAGGTACGTGGCCACCACATATGCCACATGGGACTCTGTGCTGACCCTGAACACAGTATCTGTCTGTATCTCCATCACTCCGAAGTCTCCTGTCACAGGGACTGGTCCTACCCATTCCTGTATCCTCACTTCCCAGGATGGGGCCTGGGGCCCAGGAGGGGCTCCACCAGCATCCGCTGGATGGATGGCTGGATGGTCAGCATCCTTAGACCCAGCGCATCTCCTCATGTCCCTGAGGCTCACTTGGAGGAGAGTGACCTGGGGGAGGGGCAGCCCCTGCAGGTGGTCAGAGGGTGACTCCCATACCTGGCTCAACCTTCTCTACAGGTACACTCCTCAATCCTATGGCAGTATGGAAGCAGAGGTGTTGTTTCCTGAGGGGAGCTGGTGTAGCCTGGGGTAGAGAATGCAAGACCGATGAGGACTTTCTATTCAGAATTCGAAGATTCCATCTGATTAGAAAAACCAGGCTCAGAGCTTCCTGAGGGCTCACAGGTAAGAGGACGAAAGTGCAGACAGCACTCTGAATAGATTTAAGGGCAACAGGAAAACCTCCCCATACAAAATCTCTTCCCCTTTCCCTTCTTGACCCCACTTCTCTAGGCTTCCACCAATAAAAAGTCATTTCCTTTGAGCCTGAGGGTCTTTGTTCCCTCAGAGTTCACCATTAAATTGCACAAAACCTGGGAGGCAAACATTAAATCTTAGATAGCAACCTCATTCATTCCATCCATCCCCACTGAGTCCCCCCCACCCCCGTGAGCACCTTGCTTCCCCGTGGGGACTCAAGAATGAGGCCCATGGTGCTAAACTTTAGGAAATCTGCTTAACATTTACTGATAGCAAAGCCTGAAAAATCAGTCAACAAATCTACTGGGTATCCCCATCTGCAGCATAAAGTATTAAGCAACACATCTTCCCTGACTTCAAGGAATTTACAGTCAAGTTAGGGACGGATAGAGAATAAATGTCCACTGAGCGAGTTACAGCTGCCAAGGTGCCATCTACATGCCACATGAAGTATCCTAAAAAGGAAAAAGCAACTGAATGGCATTGTGGATGTGGAAGAGGGCACCAAAGAGGAGAGGCATCTGAGCCAAGCCCAGAAGGATGAATAGAATGTTCCAGGCAGGGAACCTGCTCCAACAACAGGAGGGAGCAGGAGCTGGCCTCATGGGTCGTGCTCTAGGCTGGAGGGGAGAATGGAGCAGAGCAGAGGTGTCTGGAGGGAGGGGATTCATTCCAGGAAGAGGAAAAAGAGCACAGACAGAAGGCAGACAGGATCCTAGAACCAAAGCAGCACAATGCCAAGTGCAGACCCAGACACAGTGCTTTGGGCTCGCCTCCTCTATGGCGTCACCCACTGGGACTCAGCTAAGAAATGCAAAGAATGACAAGGTGTCTGGCAGGCCAGCTGGAGACCAGGCAATAGGTGTGAGGCAGGCGGTCTGTGCCTCAGCACCTGTACCATCTCTGACCGACACATCCCTGCAGATGAGAAGCAGTGGGAGTGGCTGATGCTGGACCAGTCCTCATGGTTCATGACCGAGTTCACCCCCTTGGGCTGACTCCAAGAGACATACCTTCCCAGCAAAGCCCACAGCCACTCCCCTGGCTGCCCTTGGACTTGGATGCAACCTCACAGGCTTCTCCTACTGCAAGGCCTAGGTTCCCATCACATCACCAAAGGGACACAGCAGTGAATGGGCTGGACACAGTCTCCTTCCTTGTGGGGCAGGCCAAGGAGGTGAGTGTCACAAAGGAGAATCCCAGGTGCTACGGGAGTGATGGCAGGGTTCTCCAAAAGAGTTGGGAGTCCAGAGAAGGTGCCCCTAACGAAGGAACCCAAGAGGTAATCAGGGGCCAGCCAGGCCAAGGTATTGCCCAGGCTGGGTGCCCAGGGTTTGTCCAAAGCAGACGTACCGGGGTTCAGGACATGTGAAGGAACACAGCAGGGGAGAGCTTGGCCCACCCAGGGAACCGAGAGTGCATGTGCAGAGAGCGGGGCACGTATGGCACACACAGCGTGTTGCAGGCTGAACTGTGTCCCCCAAGAGGTGCTGAAGTCCTGAAACCCAGTACCTGTGAAGGTGGCCTTATCTGGAAACTGAGTCTTTGCAAATGATCATGTTAAAATGAGGTCACTGGTGTGGACTCTAATCCAAGATGACCAGCGTCCTGACAAAAAGGGGAAATCTAGACACAGAGACAGACACATTCAGAGGGAAGATGACATCAGTGAGAGGACCAAAGAACCAAGGTGGTGCCATCCCTGGATGGAGCCTCTCACCCTATCAAACCCCCACAAGACTCGGGGGCACAGAGTGACTCCCAAAGAGTGACCAGGCATCCATGTCCTGGCTCTCCTCCCTCCACTGTGGATCACTCAGCGAGCCTGAGACCAACAACCAAGCACGGGGAATCCTCCCGGGAAGGGGCTATCAGAACCCAACGTGTGGGCCCTTCTGCCTCGGGCTGGAACCCCCACCCCCGTGAGCAGAGAGGAAGAGCAGGATTGTGTCCTGTTCTTTTTAGTGGCCCCTTCAGGTCGGAGTTGACCCAACAATCCAATAACCCAAGGGTACACTTTCAAAACTTTGGAAGTGCAACGCAGTGATAAGGATATATCTACCAGTGCTTGTGAATCATCAGAGAACACGCACATTCTCACCCATAAACTATACCCATGGCCCTAAGGACATCCTAATTCTCTCAACACTGACCGCTGCTGTTGGGGAGTATATAGCTGCCCACTAGTAACCAGAACATTCCATGAATGGGAACATCTAATTCCTGACCACCTTAGAGCTTTATGTAATCCACTTCATTCACCGATTACATGTTGGAAATCGTGGCTTATTTTTTTATGTCTCTCTACAGTATCTGCCAGGATGTTCCACTGGGTCCCCACCGGGTCTCATCCCACATGCATCTCATCATGTTCTTTTCCACTTAAACCCAGTCCTGGGCCAGCAAAGCCAGGGTGACTCAGCAGCACAGAAATGCATGGGGATCTTTGCTTCCCACTGCACTCGAGTCTCCAGTCACTGCACTTGACTCAGCTTCTCTTGGAAGACATTTTATTTTCCTCCAATTGTGGGCACCAGGCCCTCAGGAGGCCGTCTGGACACCGACACCACCGGCAGAATCAGGGGCTTTTCTTAGCTGCCAAAAGTGAGAGAGCTTCTGCAAAACAACCCATGCCCTTGACATATCTCCTGGAAGCAGACTCACCTTCTTTGAAAGATAATTTTATGAAATGTGTAATATTGTATCTCGTACATTAATCAAAAGTGTGGCTCTGAGATTTTAATTCCGTCCCTGCTAACATCAGAGATGTAGAAAACAATGGAAACTGGATCAGCTAAAAGAGACGGTCCGATTAAACCTCGGCCCATATGGGGCATCTCCAAACTATCGTTGAGTCTGGTCTTCTCCACTCCACAAAGGGGGACAGTGGGGTCTGGGCTTGGCTTTGGAGTCTGTGGTGGACAGACTCTAAGACACCCCTGGTCACCCTCGCTGCCTAGTGCTCAGACCCTTGTGTAATCCCCTGCCCCCAAGTGGGAGGAGAGCATGTGCTTTGCTTCTAACCAACAGAATATGGCAAAGGTGATGGAACAGCACTTCTGTGATAATTTACATAAGACTGTAACTTCTGTCTTGCTAGAAGACTCTCTATCGCCTTCTTGACTAACATGCTTTGATGAACAAGCAGCCAGGTTGGAGCGAACCATGAGTTGAGGGGCTGAGAGGCTCCATCCAACAGCCTGTGATGAGTCGAATCCAACAACAACTACATGAGCTTGGAAGCAATGCTCACGATCCTTGGAAGGATCGTGCCCCAGCCGAGCCTTCGTATGAGACTGCAGCCCCAGCTGACACCTCAACAGCAGCTGTGAGAGACCCTGATACAGAGGATGCAACCGAGCTGTGCCTGGACTCCTGACCCACAGACACGGATAAATGCACTCTTTTAAGCCCCAAAGTGAGTGGTAATTTTTTATGACTCAACAGATAACTAACACAGAGTCAGATGGATCTGGATCCAGTCCTCAGCCCACCACTATCTGTGATTTCAAGCAAGTTCCTCAATATCTTTAAGCCTCAGTTTCTTCATCTGTAAAATGGGGATAAAAATCGTACTTATCTCAAGGAATGGTTGTAAGGACTAAATGAGAGGATGTATCAAGAGGGTTTAGCATCTTTAAGTCAGCTGTTCTCAGGGTTCCCCAAGGGAGCAAGCCTAATGCATCCACCGAGTGTCAGAAATTATCTTCTCTGCTGGGAATCAGAATGGTACCAGCTAGGTACCCTCCTTGAAAGAATGGAGAAAAATCCACACACAGCACTTTCTATATAGCTTAATTCTCTCCTGGAACCCCCAGGTAAGAAAGACTGCACATAAGTACTCAATGAACAGTAGCTGTATCTCTTATTAGTGCTGTGTGTTACATCTGGTCCCCTGATTCTCCAAAGGTAGAATTTCAGTACCCCTACTCTGGTACCAAGGGGCCTCTTTTGAGCTCCCTTTTTTGTGCTACAGAAACGGTTGCCTACTTTCTCCACTAATTAGCCCAGAAGACCCCCATAAGGTAGATCTCAGAGTGATTTAATGACAACAGTACTTCTTGCCAATAACAAGCATTTTCCCCTATATTTTGGGCTCAGGGGTTCTTCCAAGCTAACTCTCTAGGACTCACATTTGGCAGGACAGAAACAAAAATACTGCTGCTGCCTCTGTCCATTGCAATGCTTTCCCAAGGATTATATTGGCTTGCAAAGGAGAACAGGAGTTGCGAGGCTCAGGGCCCTGGTGGTTTGTGTCTCTCACGTTCAATGCTTTGGGTTCATGTGTGTGTGCTTCGGAGATATTTCACCAACACCTCCTGTGCTGGTTTTCATCTAGGTCTCAACTGAGATGGCAGCTGGACCTAAAGAGGGGGCGGGGGTCTTGGCAATGCCACAGTGACTCTTCATTGGTTTGGGGTGGGGGGGTCCCTGCACCCAAGGAGTCATTTTTATGAAAGAGGTCAAGTGTGAGCCAGTCTTCAGAGACAATAGAAAGCATTTAATCCTTTAATTTCTGGAATTTGAACTGACATCAGGGGTCCTTTAAGAGCTCTGTGAAGTAAGGCAATTTCCTGCACTCCATACCCCAGGCTGCGAGGGAACTGCACGGGGATCTGGGAAATACAGAAGTTACTGGCTTAGCAAATTACTTGTCATTCCACACAAAGAGAAACTCTGTTCATTACACATGCCACACTCTGCTCTCCAGCATAAAAATCAGCTTCTGAGGTCAGCTCATCTTCTGACAAACATGGCTTGCGATACAAATGGGTCTGCATTCAGGGAGTCTAAATAGCAAGTTCTGCATTATGTCAGCTCCTGGTCAAGGTCTCCCGCCTCAGTCCCTGACACGCAGGTGGTTCTGATGTCGCCAAACCGTATTGCCCACTTCTGATGTTTAGTGCACGTTTGCAAAAGCGAACTGAGAGTCACGTATCTAACACACTGGGATGTGCATTTTTTGTTTCACAATGAAAAATTTCAAACAATGTGTGAAAACACAGTCGTAAACATTTCTGACTCCCAAAATCACCTTTTGCTTAGGATCAAAAGCATCAAAGACCAGACAGAGTGGGATGCCAAGAACTTGAAATCTGATTTGGACCCATCTACTGCTGAGCAAGGAGAACCTGGTCCAGTTGGTACCCCCAGGTGACAGGTAAAAGGGTGGGGGGATTCCGAAAATGTCTCCCAGCCATCAGAGATGGTTGCATCCGTCTGCAGAAACAGCCATGAGCACGCGGGGATTGGAGCGATGCCCTGGGACCGGTCAGCCTGTCATCCAGGCGTGGAAGCCCAAGAAGCCTTTTTCAGCCAACACCTTGCCTGAAAATGCTGATTAAATTAGTCAGCCTAGTAAGACCCTAAGGGGCTGGGACCCAGATGGAAACAGGGAGACACTGAGAAGGAAGAGCAGAGTGTCATCTGAGGAGGGTGGGCCCAGTAGGGGTGACGACAGCAGCAAGGCAGCATGAAGGACCTGGAGGACAGGACAAAAGAAGGAGGGGTGGCCACGGAGACACGGAGAGGGCCGGGGGTCCGGGGCATAAGGAGGAGCTGATTGCTGAGTGAAGATGAACGAGGGCAGATCTGTAGGTACAGGAAAAGCTCTCTGAACTGGCCTCCCCTTCATCAAGGACCCCGATAAGCCACCTCCCTCCCCTCCCTCTACAACCCAATGCCTGAGGCCCATCACCTGCCCAGGATGGGAGGGTGGTGGGCACTGTGAGCTCAGGTCAATCCCTGTCCGCTCAGGGGAGCCAGCGGTCACTTCCTCTGGGGGGTTTGAGCTGGTTGGGCTGTTGAGCCACTGGTCACGTGAAATCAGCTTGGTGGGAGTGATTACACCATGGAAACTGGCATAATGCTACAGGTGAGCAACCCCCCACCCCCCCTCTGTTGAACACCCAGCAACTCGTGGACCACAGGTAGTAACTCCTCTCTAGTAGGGCATTCCTTGATCCATCAACTGGGTTTGGATGTGTACCAAGAGCCAGTTATGTTGATTCCCAAGCCTGTTTGTGCTGGCCAATTGAATTTTTCATTGTAATTATGTAAATAAATAATATATAGGATAACGAAACATGAGTACAAAAGGAAAGCTGGTTTCTTCTGTGAACACTAAGTCAGATACTTAGCAAGATTCGATAAAAGTGAGTTGCTTAAAGAATGTTGCCAAGTTGAAGGGGATTGATTCAACGGTAAAATATTGGAGGGGTCATAAAACTCTAGAGGACTCTGTACTCAGATTGCTTCACAAGCGTCCTTAGTTTCCCCTCCCCTTCGAAGACATCTAAATTGGAAATGGTAGGCAGCGTATTATGAGGTGACCTGTGAAAAAAGATGGAATTCACCCACAAACAGCAGGCCCACCCTAGGGAAAACAAAAAAAAAAAAACCACAGAAACTTGGCTCCGAGTTAAAAGACAGCAAAGTCAATACCTGTTTGTAGGTTTTAAGGTAAAATTCATAAGGCATGTATCTATCATGATGATGATTCTCTACGGTAGCTGATTTTTTAAATTAACTAATTAAAACCAGCTGGGTCATCGGCCAAGCACCGGACGTCACCTCCCTAGAGATGGTGGCGGAAAGCACAGAGGTGGAAGGCAAGGAAGAGCCAGCAAATGTGACCAGGAAAGAGGACTCTGAAGGCAGGAGGCCGTGACGGCTGCTTTTATACGTCAACTTGACTGGGCCGCGGGGCGCCCAGACAGCTGGTCAGACAGTATTCTGAGTGTGTCTGTGAGGGTGTTGTTGGATGAGATGAACATTTGGATCACAGACTGAGTAAGGCAGGTGGGGCTCCTGAATGTGGGTGGGCCTCACCCAATCAACTGAAGGCCTGAGGAGAACAAAAGCCCTGACCATGCCACAAGTAAGGAAGAACTCCTCCTGCCTGCCTTGATCTGGGGCATCAGTCTTTTTCCTGCCTTCAGTCTGGAACTGAAGCATTGCCTCTTCCTGTTGGCTTTCAGATGGGAACTACACATCCGCTCTCCTGGGTCTCCAGCTGGCCGACTGCAGATCTTGGGATGCGTCAGTCTCCACAGTCACGTGACCCAATTCCTTGTAATAAATAAATTCACACACACACACACACACACACACACACACACACACACACACACACCCTATTGGTTCTGCTTATCTGGATACCCCTGGCTAATACAGAGGGCAACTGGGCCACAGCAGAGAAGCCTTCTCTGACAGCTCACGGAGATGGCCCTTTCCTGCCCGCTCTGTCTCTGTGGTCTGTGTATCTGCAGCCCTCCCCACCACCCCCCAAGACCTGAGCTCCGAGGGTAGGAAAGAGCGTTATTCACAGCCCTTGGCTCCATAGAATCAACTAGAGGACTTTGACAAAGGGTGGATCAGTCCGTGGGGTCAGATACTGCAAAGGTGAAGGGGAAAGAGGGCAGAGGAAAGGTACTGCTTTGGCCATAAGGCTCGGTTACAGCCATGGTGGGAGGGGCTGCCAGGAGCAAGGCTGAAGAATCAGAAACCGAGGCTCAAGACCGATCAAAAGAAAGGCCCACACAGTCACAAGGCCAAGGGCTCCCATGGTGATTTCACTATTTCACCCTCCCAGACAGCCTTTGACCAAAAGTACTGAGAGGTAGAAACTCCTGTATCCAAGTGACTTCACCTTTGCCAGGCATTTGGATGCAGGAAGCACTCACCTCCTTCTGTCTGTTACATTTCTGAGGCATAAAATATATGGCTAAAGCGAGAGAATATCATTAAAGGTTAATTATGAGAAACTTAAAGGTTATTTTTGCATATCTCACCTCTTGGACAAAAGCTGCTTCCTCATTACCACGTTAGAATATAAATTAATCCGAAAAGCATTAGAAATGCCACAAACTCTTTAACCTTATTATGATGTGAAATACCACGTGTAAGTACGTGTGGCCCTGGCCTGTCCAGGGTGGGAGGTCGGCCTGAGACCCTCCTTCCTCTCTCTACTCCTGGACACTCGGACCCAAAGCCACTCCAGCCCCAGGTCCTTCTCCAGACCCAGGTAGTCGGGTCAGGATGGCCCTTCCCTAGAGAGCTGTCTCGCTCTCCTGTCTCCAGGCAGCCCCGCCTGGTTAAAGGGGCCACATCTGAGCACAAGGCCAAGGGCACAGGTGGGCATCCCAGCCCGAACCCCACGCTGATGATCAGTCCACGGCAGCCACAGTCCTCTGGCCCCAGGAGCCATTGGGTCCCAGGGCCTCCCATTCATCCCGCCCCTGTCTGTAGCTTCTGACAGAAAAGGATGGTTCCTGCCTTAATAAAGTAAGACTAAGTTTCCTTGAATAATTTATCTGCACACACTGCATTTCAGAAGGTTGCCACTTCTCTTGCTGATGCTACACTTTCCTGGGGGGAACTGGGAGCCCCGTGGAAGGACCAGGAGAGACTGGGCCAGTGTACCCAAAGAGGGGGACACGAGGCTTCCTGGGAAGGCTTCCACAGGTGGGACAGAGGGAGAAGCAGGAGGGAAATCAACCAATACCTTCAGCGGGGTGGCTACAAAAGTGTAAGAGCCGGAACCCAGGGCACCACCACCCCCTGCAACAAAGTGAGTCCTGGAAAGTGAAAGAAATAAGCAAATGGTCCCTGCGATTTAGCTCCATAGCCCGATATTTCCAGGACAGCAAGGGGGCAAGGACCCTGGAGAAGGGCTCTCCCTGAGAAACACTGGGGCCAAAGGGAACAATTCAGTTCCATGTGATCACTGCCTGCCTTTCCTGCGTCAAAGACAAGCGTGAACCGGGGGCTGGGTGGGACACGTGGAGATTTGGGGAGACTGGCGTGCTCAGAGCAGGCCCGGATGCCCGCACTGTCTCCCCGTACCCTGCCCTATGCAACTCTTCCAACTGAGTTATATTTGTTTAATAAGCTGATAATCTAGTAAGTTAAAAAAAAAAAAAGAGAGAGAGAGTGAACAGGGGGCTGTTGGCCCCCAGGATGTGCTGCCACAAAGGAGGTCAGAACTAAGAGGGGGGAGGGAGGGTCCCCAAAGCTGTTCAAGAGCAGCCAGCATCTGCTGGGCATCTGAGGGAGAGGACGGCTAGAACCCAAAGGACAGTCAGCCTTGATCGGAAGGGCCAGGGCTGGTGTTCGGCTCTGTCCCTCGTCAGCCGCGTAACCTTGGGCAGGTGGTCACGTCTTCATCTTCCGTCTGAACCGGAGACGATCATCTCCATCTCTGCCAGTTATCGTGAGGAAAACACGAGCTGGCACAGTCCCCCGCCCCGGAAGGAGTCAAGAGAACCCATCCCAAGGGAAATGTCAGGAAGATAATCTACAGGCGTCTCGAGAGAGACAGAGGAAAAGGTCAGTCCATGCCTCTCAGGGACATACAGTCCTGTCTCTTGAAAGTAAGAGGATGGGTTTGAATGAAGCCAGACCTGAGCGACGACCAGGGGACCAGCAGTCGGCTCCGGAATCAGACAGATGCCCCCAGCACCCCCGCACGTCCTCCTTCGGGGCGGGGCTCAGGGAACGAGTTAAAGAGGCACCAAGCCCTCCTCCCGACAGAGAGACGCCCCCACACTCAGACTAAGGACAAAGAGACATGATGATGTAGATCACAGGAACCGCTACCGCCTCTGGATGGCTCTGCCACATGGTGTCTCGTTGAATCTTCGCAACAGTCCTGGGAGATGGGTATTCATAGGCCCATTTTACAGGGGAAAAAAAAAAAAAAAAAAGCTGGGGCTCAGAGAGATGAAGCAACTTTCCTGCTGGTCACCTGAACTAAGACGGGCCCAGGTCTGTCTCTTTGTCTGTCTGTCTGTAACGCCCACACCTAAAATTACATGAGGCTGCCTGCTCAGGGAAACTCTCAGAGGTCTTCTTCCCAACAGAAAGTTCCATAAAGTCAGCAACAGTGAAGCCAGGGCAATGGTAGGTGTGGGAAGCAGCCTAACGCCCCCAAGGCATCCACATTCTCAAGTCTGGACCTGCGAGTATGCCAGGTTACACGGTAAAGGGGAATTCAGGCTGACTATCAGCCGATAGTCAGCCGACCTTCACGTAAGGGGAGTATCCTGGAGAATCTGGACAAGCCCGATGTAATCGCAAGGATCCTTAAAAGTGGAAGAGGGAGGAGGCGAGGAGAGCAGAGATGGAGAGAGGGTCAGAGAGATGCCACATGGCTGGCTCTTAAGACAGAGGAAGGGGCCGTGAGCCAAGGAGTGCGGTGCCCCCAGCAGCTGGAGAAGGCAAGGAAACGGATTCTCCCCAGAGCCTCCAGGGGGAACCAGCCCTGCTGACACCTTGATTTTAGCCCAGTGAGACCTGTGCCACACGTCTGACCTACAGACAGTATGATAACAGACGTGTGTACTTTAAGCCACTGCATTTGTGGTGATCACTTACGGAGGCAATAGGACACCACTGCAGTAGAGATGCACGTGGACATAGGAGTCACCCAAGAGTCCCTAAACTGTGAGGGACCTGGGGTCACTTTCTGCTGGCATGGGCAGAGGACCAAGCAAAGGGGAGCCTGGACAAGCCCGAGGACCAGTGCCGTCCCTCTGGGGTCAGAGGACAAACCAACCTCCTTGAAAAGGCAGAATCTGACCCTTGTCCTAAGGATACCCATTCATCTGCCCTAGGTAAGCAGCAGCTGTCTGTAAAGATGACACTGGCCTCCCAGGTAGCTAATTAGATATTACAACAAGAGGACACAGTCGCCCCTGCAAGAGGGCTGAATGATTCACAGCGGACTTATCTGAATGAAGCAGCAGAAGGCAAGGAGCCGAAGTGGGTCAGGCCGGCCCAGCCCGCTCAAGCAATTCAGCTATTAGGTCATTTTAAAGCAAAAGGATGGGCTGCTGAAGGGATTAACGATTGGCTTCTCAACTCTCCTGAAGCACAGTGGCTAAAAATCCTCGCAGATCGATGTCTATTAAACTGCCTCCGAATATTCCAGCCCTTCAGGAAAAGAAACTTTAAGAAAAGCAGGGGTGTTGGCGGGAGCTGAAAATACTAATGGGTTGGGATAGAGGGTTACACGGCCCGAAAACATGCTCTGGTCCTTGTTAACAGAATGCCCCAGCAGCTCCTGGAAGCAATGAACGGGTGGTATCGAGATCTCAGAAGCAAATTAAGCCAACACGTGTTCCTGGACCCAGGAAGGAACAGAATGAATCACTTGAAAGTCCGATAAATTGAATGCAGGAATACCTCGGGCTGCCTCAAGCTCGTTTCCGGAATGACCCGTGCTCCCTTTCCAGGTCGCCACAGGCAGGAGAGTCACTGGACCCAAATCTGTCCCCATGAGGAGCCGCACAGAAGCCCACCCACCAACGACAAGGCCAGGCCAGGCCAACCCCACTCCGGGCTTCAGACCCCACAGCTCCGCAGCAGGTGGCCCCTCTGAATCAGCCCATCTGGAGTTGTGCTGCTGAATGAGGAAGGGGTGGGCTGCAGAGAGAGAGCTGGGCCAGCCGGGATTCACAAACACTAAGCTGTCAGCTTTCTCACTCCGGCCAACAGGAGACTGGCCCACCTGCCCCTTTTCACTCTAACATCTTGGTTGGTAGTCTGAGCTGCCATAACCACAGAAGGTCCCTTTAGAGGTCACTCAGAGATGGCAAATGGATGTCAACACAACTAAGAGTTGAAAAGTTGAAACAAGCGCTGTTTAGGAAGGCTTCTGAGGCTGAACCCAGCTCTCAGGAAAGTGGTGGCATGGTCCTTGACGCCTGCCCTGAGCACGGATGGATCACTCAAACTTGCCATCCTGAAATCCAACTCAGTCACTTTACGGGGAAGGAAACTGAGTCCCGGAGAGGAAAAGTGCTCTGTCAAGGTCACACAGACAGCGAGTGTGAATGCCATGATTAGCTCCCCAGGTACACCTGGCCCTTCTCATCAGTCTTGCGTCATCCGTCATTGTGGTAGGCAGCACCTAAGTTAGCCCCCAGTGATCCCCACCTCCTGGAATCCACGCCCTCGTGGGATCCCCTCCCCTGGGTGTGAGCTGGAGCCAGTAGCTCACTTCTTAGAAATAGATTTCAGCAAAAGCAATAGGATGTGACCTGTGGGGTCAGATTCCAGAGACTCCCTCCCATGCTCTCTCGCTAACTTGCTCTGATGAAGCAAGCTGCCATGTTGGAGAGGCCCATGGGGCAAGGAGCCCAGGTGACCTCTGGCCAACAGCCAGGAGGAACCAAATCCTCCAGCAACCACGCACGCAAGCTTGGAAGTGGATCCCGCCTCACTCCAGTGTCCAGATGGGTCTGCAGCCCCGGCTGACACCTCGGCTGTGGCCCTGTGACAGACCCTGAGACAGAGGCATCCAGCTAAGCTGTCCTGGATTCCTGACCCACAGAAACAGTGAAATGATAAATATTTGTTATTTTAAATCACTAAGTTTCTAGGTTAATTGTGATACAGCAATAGATAACACAGTGATCAATAAATTCTTTTTGCATGCATACATAAATGAGTTTGGGGCTCTGAGCTTGGCCTGTGCTCAGACATCCACCTCCTATGTAAAATGCTCTCCTCTGCTGAGCGTTGTGACGTGAACTCCCATAGTTCCCTCTCCTCCTTCCTCTCTGAAATGTGCTTATCCCAAGGATCATTTTTCGTAGTTGAGAATGACATGAGACTTCAGGCCATCATCCTGCACAACCACAGAAACAGAAGTGGGGGAACAATTGGCTGTGTGTGTACAGAGTCCAGGGGCCATCTGGGCCATCTGAATGGGTTCCTGGTGAGAGAATCATAATAAATATACCAATAACACCATGCCACAAGTGCTCAACACACGTCGCTCACAACAACACGAGTTTCCCCATTATAATTCCCATTATACAGATGAGGAAACTGAGGCTGCTAATAAGTGGTGGAACTGGGATTCAAATCCAGTCTGGACCATGACCACCACTGGCTCCAGCATGAAATCTCTTAATTGACCCCAGGTTTCTCAAGCTCAGCACTATTGACATTTGGGGCTAGATCATTCTTTAATGTGAGGGGTTGTCCTGTGCATCGTAGGGTGTTTACCAACATCAATGACTCCTCTGCCCGCTGGATACCAGTAGCAAGCCTCCTCTCACTGTGACCACCAGAAATGTCTCAAGGCAAAGTGGGGAGGGGTGTGCCAGAATCATCCCCCTTTGAGAACCACTGCTCTCAAGTACGGGGAAAAGTCAGCATGATCTCCATGACCCATCAGGGTGCCCTTGTAAATGGTTCTGCTCACAATCCCGCGAGCCTTACGAGTCACAGGAACAGAGGCTTTCCACTCAGACAGACGTGGGTTTGACCCCCCGCCCCTTGGGAAGGTCCTCTAACCTCCCCGTGCCCGCCTGGACACGTGATCAAAGGGGGCGTGTCTGTGCCCTCGAGGGCAGCTCTTCAGCGTCAGAAGCAGCTTTGCCTCCTCGTCCAGCCTCTGCCAGGCTCTGCACACACTGGGCACAAATGAAGACATCCCAGGGGCCTCCCTCCCTCCCTCCTGGAATGCTTCAGGCACCCTATGGCCTCTAGAGCCTTATAATCATTTATGCCAAAGCCACCAGTTAACAGTTCCCTCTGTGACATCGGGACAGGAAAAGTCCACGTGTCGTCTCTTCCGTCCCCCATCAGGGTGCACCATCCCCCCACCAAAGTTCACGCTTTTCTGACTGAAATTCACCTTTGCAAATGTTGCTGTGCTGTTTTTCCCAATGAAATCAATCGAATCCAATTGATCTTGGCCCCGTTTTGCATTCTTCCTACACCTCTGTGTGTGCGCGAGGGAGCACATGCGTGCACACGTACACACACACACACACACCCCCCAGGCTCTGCCACGCGCTGTCTGGGAATTTCTCTCTAGTTATCTCAGATACGTGTGGCTTGTCTCTGCAATAGGATTAGGGGCCGTGTTTTCCACCACCTTTGTAACCGCACGGTGCCTGGTACAACCCAAGCACGCAGCAGGTGCTCGGGAGGGGCTCATGCATGATGCTAGGCATCGCGGAACTGCATTTCATCGCCCCCTTTCCTGGCCCCAGCTGCCGTCCTGCATCCGTGACGGGACAGGCTGTCCCTGGCGGTTTCCACACCACGTCCCCTGAGGCAGCCCTTCAACCTGCATGTTACTGATAGGATCTCACCCTCCGAGTTAACAAGAGCGCTATCCCAAACCAGATGGAGACCTGGTGTCTCCCTGAGTCACAACCAGAAAGTGGAGATATTAAGCCAGCTGCCTGTTGGAAGCCCCTTTCCAAGCCAATTAGAGATAATTTTAGGAGAGTGGGTTCATGAGATGCAGCATAAAATGCTCTCCTCTGAAAGGAAGGCTTACCATAGGATCAACTTCTTCAGAGCAAAAATTTCACTGGAAAATTATAATGAACACTTGGCAGTGCAGAGAAAACTGTTCTGCGGGTTATAAATACTCCCAAATGCCCCACTACTCCGGGTGGTTAAAAAATTATGTTAAAGCACTAGATACTGAAGTTGGAAAAAAACCACTCAAAGGTGAGTCAGAAAGACCTGGGCTCTAGTCCCAACTTCCATGGCTAATTAGCTGAGGTGACCTTGGGCAGTTCACATCATCTCTGAGACTCAGTTTCCTTGAGCTGAGGGAAGTGGCCAGATGGCTGGGCAGGAGAAAGAAGGGCTTCATTTAATACATGGCTCTCTCTCTCTCTCTCTCTCACTCTCTCTCTCTCTGCCTCAGTATCCCACTGAGCTTTGCCCACTTTGCAGGGCCGTTATGAGGATTAAGATCCCAGATTTGAACGGGCTTTGCAAGTTATCAACAGCCTATGAGGTACTCAGAAATCTTCAGTACCAGTGCGTGGGTCCATGCTCTAAGCAGTTTTACGAATTAACATAACATAAAAGAAATCAGATAGCTAAAAAATGCAAATAAAAATTGACGCTGTAGTTAACCCTTGGCTGTGAGCATTTATAGATAGGAAATCAAGCACCTCCTAAAACTCCATGGGAAAACCCAAAGTTATCTTAAAATCGACTTTGAAGCATATTAGCATTCTTTCACCAGGATGTATACCCTCATCACATCTGGTTTGGGTTAGTTCTAAATCCTGTTGTAGTTCCTGAACAAACAGCAAACAGCTCAAAGCCACAGCCGGACACTCCCTGGAAAGGATCCCAGACCTGCCCTCCGTGCCCACCCACTTCACCACACTCGGTCGGGAACTGGGAACATCGTAGGAGAAATCCCCAGCAGACTCGTGGAATTTTCCTTAACTAATGGCAATGCTACTTCTGTGAATTCAGACATTTATCCAGATGATGAAGCCCTAACTTTCTGGCAGGGGGTAAACTCACAAAGCAATGACCTTAACTTAGCAAATTAATTCTAAAGCACAATTGTTTTCAATCTTCATTTAAAATCAGCCTTCGTTAATCTAGATTTAATGACATAAGAAATGGAAATTCCCTTAATAAAATAAGTTATGAATATTTATCGTCCCATTTTACCTGAAAATTGAATAATCCATCAATTAACTTTACTATTAATTATTTAATGCCAAATTAATACACTGCAAAACTCTGACGTATCCTTGCAGGCCCTCTGGCACTGGATAAGGAAATTAAACACCAGAGAAATGTAACTACGGATAATTCCAGACATAACGCTGACGGGATATATGGGGTTAAAGGTGGAATTTTTCTCCAAGAGGAAGAACCAAACTACTAACTCATGAAGTGGTAAGAGAGATTTTTTTTTTTCTCACCTTGGAATTCTGTACCACAGCCGGAAGAGAACTCAGAGTTTGGCAATTATTGCAAGAGAATATTTCCCCCGTGCATTCTCCTGTCATCCATCACCACCAATGTCGTCAATATTTTTTTTCACACGTACGTAGATGGGCTGTGGCATGAAGCCATCCCAGCCAGCAGATCCCCTCGCCCTGGAGGTCCCTTCCTCCCCCGAAGCCTCAGTCAGAACCCCGGTGTGAGGAGGAGGGACTGAGCCCACATAGGTGGGAGAACTGTGAGGGGACAGAGGGACGGGAGGGGGGGTGACGTCAGCCAAGTGCTGGGCAGTTGACGTTCGGGAGGAACCAAAGCTTTGAACTTTGAGCCACTGAGCATCCAGTTCACCAGGGAGCCTGGCTCACTGAGACTTCTGACTCTCCAGAGTAAACGGTCTGTCCTGCAGTAACAGGACGCGCGTACCTTCTCACAGATGGAGCCTCAGTCTTTCCATCACTAAAGTGGGTATCTGCAGAGGCCAGTGTGGGCGCCCTCCTGCTTCTCTGTCCTTCCATTCTTGTCCTTCCAGTCTTCCTCCAGCTCCAGGGCCACCAGGACGAGGCTGTCATCAACATCTGCTCATTTAACCGCCCCGCTCAAAACCCACCAGTGTGGGTCCGCACTGTCCAGCATTGTCCCCAAGCCCTTAGCTTGGGCTCCACGGCTCTCCCTCACCTCACCTCCACCCGCGTCTCTCCACCTTCACTAGCTGGGCTGCGAGGACTTCCTTTCTGCTCCCACCCTCTCCTGGCGCCTTCCTGCTCAGATCTGCAAAGGCTCCTCCAGCACAGCCAGGGAATAACGTGCTTTCCTTCTGCCCAGCTCATCCCGCCCCCAACATACACACATACACGCACATACATGTGCTTGCCCTTCAAGTCTCTGTCTGAAGCTCAGCCCCTCAGGAAGGCAGCCTGACGGTCCCTCCCACCCTCCCACCCCGTCTGCTGGAGGACCAGCCTCTCAGTGCACTTGGCCCTTGCATCCCTTGTCAGCACCACCATTATCGTAAACCGTCTGTCTGGCTCACTACTCCATCCCCAAAGCCCAGCACGGCGCCTGGCACACTGCGAGCAACGTCCACTGAAAAAACAGAACGGAGCAGACCAACGATACAAGAGGTGACAATTTGATTCGGGAGTAAAAGGCTCACGCCCAACCCCGTGGGAGAAGATGACGCGCCTTCGCCAGAGTGCCGTCAACCCCCAGATCCAGGGGCAGCACCTCCCGAAGTTGGTGGACCGAATTAATTATTGTGAGCCCGTGACACTGAGGCAGGAGCACCGAGGGCTTGTGTGTGTGTGAACATGTGTGGAAACGGCACATTTCTCGGGGCCGGCCATGCTCCATGGGGGAGGCGAGCAGGTCTCCTCTGCTCTTGTTTCCCCATCGTTGCACGTTTTGTGCTTTCCCTAATTTCATCACCTTCCTCTACAACTTTCCCCTTAAGCCTGGCAGTGCTCTGATCTCCCTGACATTTCAGCCTAATTGCCAGCTGCCCTTTTATGCACAGATCCAATTCCACCACAGTCAAAAAGTTCCTAAAGAATTCTCAAAAAAAAAAAATCTGGTCCCAAATTCCTACTGACCTCAATAGGGCAGTGATGGGAATCACAAAGCAGCCAGTCCGGAAGCACCTTGGCCAGCCCCCTGCCCTCGGCACAGCCAGGACCCTCTCCCCAGCACGCAGCTGCCCCAGGTCTAGACTCAGGTCTCCCTCCGGCCTCCCCAGAATCACCTCAAACTAAACGGCTCAATTGGCCATAAGTTCCCTACCAGGTGAGATCAGGGCTGCCAGGACAGGAGAATTTCTCTCCTCTAGGAGAAATTTTCCTCTACCCAAAATGTTCCAATGTTCCATCTTATTAAATCATTGAATGAAAAGAAGGAAATTTCTCCCAGACATTTTTTTTCTTACAAAACAGGTATGAAATGTACAGTGTGGGGAATATAGTCAATAATTAGTTAATATCTTTGTATGGTGACATGTAGTACTTTACTAGACTTACTGTGGTGACCAGTTCAAAATATATAGAAATATTGAATCACAATGTTGTATAACAGGAACTAACCCAGTGTTGTAGGTCGATGCTACTTCAAAAACAAACAAACTCATAGAAAACAAGATCAGATTTGTGGTTACCAGAGGTGAGGGGAGGGGGAGGGGGAGGGGGAATTGGAGGAAGGTGGTCAAAGGGTACAAGCGTACAGCTACAAGGTAAGTAAGTACTCGGGGTGTGATGTACACCGTGATCAATACAGTTAGCACTGCTCTACGTTACACATGAAAATTAAGGGAGTAAATCCTGAGTCATCATCACAAGAAAAAAAGTTTTTTCCATTTCTTTAATTTTGTATCTATTTGAGATGAAGGACGCTCACTAAAGTTACTGTGATAATCACTTCAGGATGGACGTAAATCAAATCATTACACTGTACGCCTTAAACTCATACCGTGCTGTGTGTCAATTACATCTCAATAAAACTGGAAGAAAAAAAAGAAAATAATGATTGAAGTGGCAAAGCATGTGTTGTGTGTGCACGTGTGTATGTGTGTGGGCTGTTGTGTATTCGTATATGTTGTGTACTTATGTATATGTGTATAAGTGTACATGTGTATATTGTGTATTTCTGAATGTATATATGAGTGTTGTGTGCACATATGTATACATGTGCTTACGTGTGTGTTATGTTGTATATTATGTGTCCATGAATGTCTGTGCATGTGTGTGTCTATATGTGTGCATGTGTGTGTTGTGTGTAAGTATGTGTACATGTACTTCTGTGTACATGTGTGTCTGTGCACATGGGTGTATTGTGCATTTGTACATGTGTGTATGTATATAAACACACACCATACAAAGCAAACGCTTGTGTGGAAAGTGGGATATGAGGTAGAGTTGGAGAACCAGGAGAGATTTTCTTCCTTTGTTTTTGGCTTCTTCTGAATTTTTTTAAAGCCCCATAATAAAAGACTAGAAAATCTAAGAATAGCAAAGATAATACTACCTCTTAGCCAGACTGAGAACAGTGGGAGAATCTCCAGCCCAGAATATCCAGCTGATTTGAGAATTACTCATTACACGGAAGATGATGAATTGCAGAAAGTGGTCCATTCCGAGAATGCGCCTTCCAACCTTGTGACACCCCCAAGCACACGAGCAGCCCCCCTCTCCGCGTAGCCAACATCTATTTATTAGATCAGAATTGATCCAGAGGAAATACCACAGATACCAATCCGGACCAATTACAGAGATACCAGACAATCCTAATTTTCCAAATTCAGGAAAGGGGAGTGAAGATGCCAAGAATAAACTGGTCGGCAGCAGAAAGAAAATGAGATTACAGTTGATAGACTCTGACAGGGTAGGTAAACGCCTCTCCATTTGTGCGAGCACAATGCCGGTGCTGTTTCATTCTCAGAAACAGTCTTTACTGCCAGGTGTCCTGCTTAGAGATGCTGGCAGGTGTCCCCTGGGTGAACGGTCTCCAGGCAGAGTGCCCTGCACCCCAACTTGCATCGCAGGTGCCCTGATGAGCAGCACCCTGCCCGGAGACTTGGACAATCACGGAAGACACCTTCATAGCCAAGCAGAGACAAAGGCATCGAGGTGCCATTGTCAGGTGACTTGCATGGCATACTGGCTGGCCCTGGCCACACCCAGGACCCCCAAAATTCTGCCCAGAAGAGGCCACACCCCTTGTGCCCACACGAGGAAAGGCTCTGAGCCGGGGGTGCTGCATTAAAGAGGGTGTGGTGTCACTGGAGCTGCTGGCCTTTGGGGCCACCTCCCTGCACCCAAGAAGCCTGCACGTCTCAGCCACAGGGTTTCCTGGGCCCTAAGCAGCTGTGCATTTCGAAACCTCAGAACTGCATTGTGAGGCATTTGTTTCTGCAGACTAAAAAGGAGAGAAAGAGAAAAAAGCAAGACAGTGAAAGAGCAAGTAAGACCGAGAGTGAGCCTAAGAAGAGGAGAGAGAAAGAGAAAACAGGGGAGCAGGTCCCAGTCAGAAGGGCTGGGCAGTGGCCAGCGAGCCCCACCCTCAAGGGACAGGGTCCCTTGACGTGAAGGACCGAGCATCGCGTCTCCGATCTAATGACAGCAGAGGAGTGATCACGGGTATAAACCCACAAGGACAGAGCAAAGGGGAACGGAGACAGGAGGGGGTCAAGGGTGTCAACACATTCTAGAGAGATGGACGGCAGATGCAGGGTTGGTAACCGACTCGGCAGAAGAGAAGCAGCAAAAACCCACGTGCCCTCGAGGAGGCACCAGGATAAACAAGCCAATTCGCCTGCAGAGCCCCGGAAAGACCCGTGGGCTGGGAGCATCAGGTGCCAGAGAAGCAGAGGCTCGGAAAGGGTGAGAGGGAGGGAGGGAGGGAGAGGCTGCAGACCTGTGCAGGGGACAGTCAGACCCTCCCAGGGCCCCACACACCCCACCCGGCCTCTGCCCCCACTGGAGACATGTTTCTTCTTGCAGAAAGGGACCCCGAAAGACTCCAAACTTGGAGACAGCAGAGGAGAGGCAGGAAACACGGATGTAAACCAGGAAAATTCATTAATTAATGGTGAAATTTCAAGCCCCCTCCCTGCCTGCTTCCCAGACCACTAGCCGCCAAGCCCAAACCACCAGGCAGCACACTGACAGATCCTTCTCCGGAGAACCCCAAATGGCATCTCCAGACGTCGGCATCTGGAGATGCAGACTCTTAGAATCCCCCCCCACTGGAAGCTGGCTACCTCCATTGACGAGCCCCCTCCCCAGATACGGGAAGCAGAGGAGATGGCAGAGTGAGAGAACAGATTCTCCTCTAGCATACAGGGACGTCAGAAGATAACACCTAAAACCGACAAATCAAGAGACAGCAGAATAAACATATTGAAACTCGGGAGGTTAACATCAGAACTAAAAGAATTGACAGTGGTCACTCCTGGGAGATGGGATTGAGCTGTAGGGCAGAAGGCTGCTGTTTCTTCTTACAAGACTTTTAGGACCATTGGCCTGATTAAACTACGTGCATGGATATTTCTGATAAAAATAAAGAGGGTAAAAGAAAGTGGAGGTTGGAGCCAGAAGCTGGCAGCTGCCTAACCCGGCGAGATACGAGACACAAAAGCACCCTCTCCCCTCTCTTGGCTCCCTCCCAGGAAAGAGGCCCTAGACTTGCAGTCCTGGCTCCAGGAAGTGGGAAGGGAGGTGATGAGAGCTGGCATGATAGCAGAGGACACACAAGCCCCGTGAGTGTGACAAATGCCCTGTACCCACCCGCAAAAAGGGTGGCCACTTAAGGCTGTGCAGCTGGAAACCTGAAGCCAGCCCGGGTCTGCTCCCAGGGGCACCACGGACGAGGGTTCTGGGCAGCCAGTGCCCCCGCCTTGGCCCCCTTCCTGGGCACCGAGGGGAATCGGTGGCCTCCACCGTCTCCTCCCACTTTGACATTCTGCATTCTGTGATTCTGGAAAATGCACTGGAATCTGGGGCAGACCCACTTCGATATGGAGGCTGGGGATTTCCCCACCACCATCGAGACACCAGACACTTCATCAGGATCCAGGTCACGGCTCATTCCCCGCCTCATCCAGAAATGCATCCCAACTACAGGACCCCCAAGGCACATGCCTTCCGGGGGGCCCAAGGCAGCTGGGGCTCCTCGTGAGTCCTGAGCCAGCGGCCGCCACCCGCTGCTACTTTTGCTCTTTGGTTAATGATAATAGTTTGGACTTCGTCAAGAATTTGCTCAATGCGTTAGGAAATGCTGGAATGGGTGTAACATGACACATCGTTATATTAATTTGATAGCAGGTTCCCCAATCCAGCAGAATGCAGAGGTCACCACATTGAAATCATTGCCAACCTAGTTTATTTCTTTTGCAGTTCCGAAGGACAGAGTCCCTGAAATGATCTAGGTATAAAGCTGCCCTCCCAAACTGTCCGCTAATAGCACCCGCCACACACACACACACACACACACACACACGCACACACGCACACACACGCACACACGCATAGCCAACCCCCGGCTCTGCCTGGCTGGACACAGCTACAGAGGCAGTCGTGGGAATCTTTTAATTGTTGTAAAATATATATAACATAAAATTTTCCGTTTTTAAGTGTACTGTTCACCGGCATTAAGTACACTCGCATTGTTGTGCAGCCCTCACCACCACCCATCTTCAGATCTTTTTCATCGTCCCAAACTGAAACTCTGTCCCATCGAACCCTAACTCCCCACCCCTCCCCCAGCCCCTGGCCCCCACCATTCCACTCTGTGCCTCCACGAATCTGGCTGCTCTCAGCACCTCACGTAAACGGGATCATCCAGTACTCACCCTCCTGTGGCTGGTTCGTTTCACTGAGCATCATGTCCTCATAGCTCATCCATGTTGTAGCACGTGTCATGACTTCCCTGGTGGCGCAGTGGTTAAGAATCCGCCTGCCAGTGCAGGGGACACAGGTTCGAGCCCTGGTCCAGGAAGATCCCACATGCCGTGGAGCAACTAAGCCCGTGTGCCACAACTACTGAGCCCGCGTGCCACAACTACTGAAGCCCGCGCACCGCAACGAAGAGTAGTCCCCACTCGCCACAACTAGAGAAAGCCCGTGCACAGCATTGAAGACCCAACGCAGCCAAAAAAATAAAAATAAAATTTAAAAAAATTATTTTAAAAAATTCCTTTTTAGTTCTGGGAATTTTTTAATCCTCCAGATGGGATCGCCACAGGATTTGTGCAGTTCTATTCTGGTCACTCCCCAGGAATAGGGGCTTCCTTAGAAAAGTCCTGTAACTGTCCCAAGGAGCAGAAGCCCTGGCAGTGGCCAACAGGTGACTCTCGTGTACCACTTACACAGGTCCTGGCCAAAGCAGCCCCACCTGCACAGGGACCCACGTGGGGGCCGATGAGGCTGGCTTTCTGGGTGGAGCGCTCTGCCCGCCCCTGGCGCCGCCGCCTGGCCCCTCTCTGCTGGTCTGCGCAGGTGCGAGTCTGCCGCTCAACCACGAGCCCGCACACTGCCGCGCACCCCGTCAGAGCTCCTGCTTCTCTGCGTGCAAGCCCTTCAGAGACAACAGAGGAGGCACGGCCCTGCCCCTGGGGAGCTCGCTGTCCCCGTGAGGAGGCAAGACTTCCACACTTACGATCACTAAATTGTCAAAAACTGATGACAAAGAACGTGGGCTGCAGAAGCTGACAGCGAAGAGGGCTCCCCGTGAGTTGGCGTGTCTGGGGGGCCTCCCGGGAAGAGGTCAGATCCGAAGGGCGGGCAGATTGGGTTGGACGTGGGGCATTTGAGGGGAGGTCAGTGGCCTCTGAAGAGCAGTAAGCAGCCCCCTAACTGTAATGGGTACTTTGCAGTGGGGAGTCAAAGAAAAAGATTGAGAAAGGGAGGTGGAGGCAGAATAAGGGCCTTGAACACGACACTGGGCTTCATCTCATAGGAAGTCGCTAAGGTTTTCAAGGAGAACAGCAATGTAACAAAAGGAACGTTTCAGGGAAACCAGCGGGAGGAAAGGAGTCCAGCCTGGAGAGGAGAGCGTCCAGAGCTGTTTCATAACCCAAGCATGATGCAGGTGGCAAGGGCCGAACCTGGGGGACACAGGAAAGTAAGGATGTGAAGTACAGTTTGCAACACTGGCAGAACTGGTGACTAATTCTATTCAGGGGATGAAAGAGAAGGAGGGGCCATGAAGGAGGACAAGGTGTGAGCTTTGGACCCATTAAGAAGAGGTTCTGAGAACCAGGGAAATCAGAGAATGGAAACAGAGCGGAAGTGAGGGCAGGAGGGAGAGGAAAGGTGACGAGTTTGAGATAATAACATGACATCCAGGTGCCCAGCAGAGAGGTTCAGCCTTGGGGAAGGTCCACAGAGAGTTAAGAGTCAAACCCTGGAGTTCTTGGAGTCCTGGGAGGGAGAACTTTGGAGGAAAGAGCAGAAGACCCAAGACTTGTTCCTACCACTGGGGTGGGAAAGGTCCAGGGCGGAAGAAGCAATGGACCTACAGGGTCCTGAGAGCTGGGAGAGCGAGGGTGGGTCTCTCGCTGAGTCCCTTGGGTCTTCTTGAAACTCAGGTCTCACTTTTCTTCTCCTTTCCTTCCAGACCCCTCCCTCTACTTGGCTGTTTTACTGCTTATTGACCAAGAAGCATATAGTGTTCATTATAGGAAAATTCTATTATTAGACCTTTAGTGTTTCAGTGTTAAGATGTGATCTATATAAATCTAATTAATTAATTAGATAATTAATAACATTTTCCAGCCTCCTTCTAACCGATACACACAGGATTCCTGGGAAGGAAATGTTTTCGATTCCATTTTGAGCTTTGCGTGTCCCCGGCTTCCAAGGAAGTTTGCATGTTTCCCAGGGGAGGAGAAATAAATTACTGGGATTGCTAAGTTTTGCAGCCCGCCTGCCTGTGCTCTGTTGGGCTCTGCTCTCCACCCTATGGCAGTGTGTGCTTCTCTACACTGCCTGCAACTCGGGGCTAAATCCATCTCCAGAGGCCAGCACAGGAACCCACAGCCAAGCTCACCAGCAAAGGGAGGCTGGGTCTCCCGGGTGGTTCAGAATTCATGGAGATGGGAGGTGGGAAAGAAGAGTGGAACAGTTTGCGGGGCCACCTTCAAACCCCACACCAGCAGAGGGTTAGCATCGAAGCTAAGTTTCTGGGCTTTGCAATAAGATAATCCTGGGTTCAAATTCCAGTTCCAACATTCGCCGTGCAATCTTGGACAGATAATACACCCTCTCTCCATCTCATTGCCTGGCAGAGCTGTTGAAAGGACTTAAAAGCCCACAGAAGTACCCCAGAGCACAGTACACGGGCAATCTATACAAGACAAAACTAGAGTCAACCCAGGTCTCTTCCCTTCAAACCCTGACTCACTCTCTCATTCATCTCACAAATATTCACGGACACCCACCGTGCGTCCAGCAGCGCTGCAGGCATTGGGGAGGCCCCTGGAACAAGCTAGACCGAAAGTCCCTCTCCTTGTGGTACTTTTACTTTGGGGGAGAGGAGGTCAGATAATGAATAAGTGAATTAAACAAATAAATAGGGGAACTACGCAGTGTGTCAGACGGTGATAAGCGCACTAGAGAAACAGAAAACAGGGAAAGAGGAAAGGGATTCTGGCTGGATGGGAGGGGTGCGATTTTAAATTGTGGGTTCAGGGAGGGCCTCACAGAGAAAGTGACAAAGAATCAAGGCCAGAAGGAGGAGCTGGAAGAACGTACAAGACGGAGGGCGGAAGCTCTTGATTCCAAGATTCTAAATCCACCTTGTGGGGTGGGGAGTGTGGAGTC
Source organism: Balaenoptera physalus (assembly GCF_965194825.1). NCBI lineage: Eukaryota > Metazoa > Chordata > Mammalia > Artiodactyla > Balaenopteridae > Balaenoptera > Balaenoptera physalus. Next base: position 191,239,439 of record NC_138882.1, read on the forward strand.
CCCTGGGGTCTCCCAGCGGTATTACTATAGTGCTGGGCACACAGCAAGTGCCAAATAAAGACGTCCTGAAGGGTGATTTTTCAAGCTGCCATTTCCAGAAGGTCCCAGTTGCTGATAATACAATATGGGCTGTTTCAACAATCTGCATTCAGCCCTGTCGTGGCACCACTGCCGCCCCCGGGACCCCCAATCCTGGGAGCCTCCTTGTAGCACACTTCATTATTAAACAGGTGAGCGGGGCTCCCAGGACCTTCTCTGTAATTAGGGCAGGATCTGAGCAAGGGCTCTATTTATAACCCCCAGCCATCAGCTAGCCACGGAGACAAGGAGTGGGTCCCTCTGCAGCCCCTATACCAACATCTATATGTGAGCTGAATACAACAATTAATTTAATAGGGATTCCTCCACACAAACAATGTATCATTTTATTAGGAAACTCTATAAATGTCAGTGGTGCAATTCATTTTTATTAATTTTCTAAAATGAAATTAGCAGCGGCGGCAAACAGAAGTTGTATCGCCTCCTCGTTCAACAGAGTTTTGGTGTCATTAATTCCTTAATACCAGGAGACCGGTTTGCAAGAACTCAGCAGTTCACTGCGTCAATTAATTTCAATATAAGAGAAGGCAGGGTGGGGAGATCCAAACTCAACAACTAATTTAAGAAGATTCTTGAACAATCACAGCAACTTTTCCCCCTCCTGGGACAAGACGCTTTCAAGTATAAACACGGATTGGATATTGTAAGACTAATAGGAAACGTTCTGTCTTCACCCTCTGCCCTTAGGAAAGAAATTCATCCTTCCAAAGCCTGGAGAGATTGTGGCAGATGCGTCCTAAAATCAAAGCCTCCAGGAGGCCTGGGGATGGCCCCTTGCAGACAAGAGGGACGATGACACCCCCGTGCTTGGACGTGGACCCTCACAGCATGCAAAGCAAGATCACAAATATTATCTCATTCAGTCCTCATCGTGACCCAATGAGGACAGAATCAACATTGACCTCTGTTCCATGCGTGAAGAAGAAAAAGTAGAGCTTTGAAAGGGGATGAAATGACATTCTTAAAGTCACAAAGCTACTGAGTGACAGGGCCAAGGCTCAAACCCAGATTTGTCAATATTGAAACCCACACTCCTTCTCTGCTGCCGGGGCACCCCTTGTGCCTCGGGATGGGAAGGCTCTCAGCTCTATTTATACTCCCAAAAGTCAAGTGAGTCAGGCATGACCATGAGTGACATTCGCTTCTCAATGGAAACCCGAATTCAGACTGAAACGTGAGGCAGAATCCCCGCCTTGTTGTGCAGTCAGAGGGCGGCTGAAACAGGACACGTGTCTGCATATCTGAAATCAGGTGTCTGGCCCGGGACACGTTCCAGAAACTCTCACTCTCTGGCTAAAGAGAAGCTCTTTCCTTCCACTTAGATTCAGGGAGCGTTTTGCTGAGGAGTGAAGGGAGTGTGGAGAGGCTGGAGGCTGCTCGAAATGAGAACCGCTGTGGGGAGCCAGGAAATGGTGCCGAAGCAGGGATCAGACAGGCTCCCTTCCGTCCAGAGAAGCTAGGGCAGCAGTTCTCAAAGTGAGGTCCCAGGCCAGCTGCACCCCATCACCTGGGAACCTGTTAGAAATAACAGGTGCTCAGGTCCCACACCAGACATACTGAATCAGAAACTGGGGGTGGGGGTGCAGCACGTTACTTTAACAAGCCCTTCAGCTGATTCTGATGCCTGCTCAAGTTTGGGAACCACTGCCCTGGAAGAAGATGTCCCCAGAAGGAAGGAGAGATGAGTGTGCCGGGCTTTCCAGGCTTTCCATGGTACAGGACACGGCCGTGCTCACCAAATAGTAGATTGCATCACCGTTCATTCTCCCTGCCCCCACTCTGACCCCACTGTAGCAAAGAATGTCCTTCTTGGCCTCATTCTTATTGGGCTCAGCCACGGGAATTACTTTGGCTAATGGATTTGTGAGCAGGTGTGACATATGATGCCACATCCAGAATCATATCCAGGGGTTTTCACTGTGCCTGCCTTGGATTGCCTTGGACTTTTAAGCCTCTGCCATCTCCCATGAGAACCAGATGTCCCAGACAGGGAAGGGATGGGGGCAGGGGGAGGCTTCCTCAGCCTAGGTTCTACAACAAAAAGACACATCTCCAGTGGTCCTGAAGTCAACCCAAAGCCACAGCCAACCCATAGACCCATGAGCAGGAAATAAAAAATTATTGTTATAAGTCACTTAGTTTGGGGATTGTTTCTTACAAGGCATTATCACATCAAAAGCTGACTGATACAAACCATTTGATTTTATAGCAAAGGAAATCACGGCCTCAGAAGGCTGAGGAGTTGAAGACATCCTACAGAGGGGTTCAGGATGAAAGGTAAAAGAATCAGAGTCAACCTCTACCCTCACCTGGGGGATGCAGATCTCAGGAACTAATCGTCCTTTCCTCAATATCCTCTGACCTCCTTCAAAATGGAAAATTCTGTCCTCATCTAATGGATGCTAACCAGTAAAAACCTAAGCCTCATGAAGAAATATGTTAAAGAATCTTCTAGACTGAGTAAACATCTTTCCTCCATGGCTCAGAAAGGATGAACAGGTCAAGCTGATGGCCAAGTGGGCAGAGGACACACCCCCAACCCTTTCCCTGGTCTCCCAGTTAACAAATTTGGAGAATTTGGTGCTTCTGGACAAAGGGAACAGACTGGGCTTTCTGCCTCTCAAATTCAAACCCACAGTGCAGTTATCCTGTAAGCTGCACTCCAGCTAACACCACTCAGGCTGTTAAACACCTGGCCCCGTCACCGCTGATAGAAAAACTGTGGCAATTGGAAGAGAGTGGCCGGGTATTTCCAAAGCTCTAGAATGTAACGTACTAAAAATGAAAAAATGAGAGCTGGGGAGGAAAGAAGAGGCTGCCTTTAAAAATCAACCCTAAATTCCAATGTCTCCATTCTTCACAAAATAATATCACTTGCACTGACAGAACTCAAGTCAGCTGAATCTTCACCAATTCCCTCTATTCCCAAGTGGTGAGACTAGTTCAGTGTCCATGGCAGTTGGCAGGTTCATGGACATTGACTAAATAATAAACTGCAAACTTAGCCGTGAATTCTGATTTGGGAGATCTTAACACCATCAAGAGAAACTTGACTTTCAGTTTGTAAAACGTGTTGAGATGACAGTGGACAGGTGAGGCAGTTTCCCTTTTAGAAAGTAAGTTTCTAGAGAACACGGGTGTCAGATGGGCACTTTCCCAAAATAAACTTCCCCTGATGGTCCTGCCTGCCAAACCTTTTCCAAGCACCCAGCTGAAGGATCCAGCGTCAGGCCAACAGCTTAAAATTTCCAACTTGCATGAGAGCAGCTGCCCTGTTTTTAATCCATCCGATTGCAGTCACTACCATCGTCTCAGGCTGATGACTGAGACCTCAATGTCACAAGCTCTCAGGCAGAACATGGCATTTTGAACTTGCCCATGAATTGACTGGCCAAATCAGGTAATCAATGAAAATCAATCCATTTACTGTACATATTTGAAAAACTGTGAGATCTGGGACATTACCTTGTCTTAGGGGATGTGGTTAGCCATTCTTCGTGTTTCTCAAATGTTATTAAATAAGCTGCAATTTCCTGAAACAAAAGAATAAAAAGATAATAACAACAATTAGCTCACATTGGATCCTGAGAGGTAAGAAAGTTTTTTGCTGTTTCCCAGCCGCTGTCCTCTTTTGTGAGGCCGGAACCCCATCTCCAGTGGAGAAACACTCGACTTGGACTGTGTTTCTATTTTGATTTTTTTAAGACCTTTCCATTCAACCTGCCATACTCTAATAATCAAAGCACTGGGTTTCAAAAGATGAGTCAGTGGCAAGGACAAAGATATTTCTCTGTAGGAGGAAAATATCAGACACCATTTCAGCTTCTAAATGTCATTAATTTGAAGGAGGGGAAAAACACATGCCAACAACAGGTCTCCACTCATGCAAGGTCAGAATTGGAACGTTTAGTTGGTCTCCTTCTGAAGCTGGAGTAACCTTTCATCATTGTCACAAGAAATGTTGCCTTCTCTCAGCATGAGCCCCAAGCCCCGAGCCAAATCACACAAAGATTGAAAAAGCCATATTACAGAGACAGACAGAGACAGAGAGACAGAAAGAGAGAGAGAGAGAGAGTTAACCTTTCCCACTAATGATAACTTAATCTATTGAGGAGCGCTTCAGAACGAAGAACAATGTCAGCAGAGTTTAAGGCAAAGATGGAAGAAATGTGGGCGCCTGAAGGTAAATTAAATATTTATAAACACAACAACATCACTGCAGATAGAATTACTGATTTATTAACAATTTCCATAAAAAGCCAGTGGGTGACATCCACATAAGTCATTGCTCGGGCTCTGAGGCATGATGTGGCCCATTACTTCCAGCTCCAAACGAATCTGCTAACGTGAAATTGGCAGGGACCGTAAGTTAGATTAAGGTTGGACTAGTACACAGTTCCCTTGATCTTGGTGATGCTACAGTGTGGAGCTGCCGCCCTTGACAACCAGAAAAATGTGGAGGACGGGCCTCCCTTCTCAACTTTCTGTGCAGCTGGGGTTCGTGGAAGGCTCCTCGTGACAGAGCAGCCCGGCCACCTAGAGACCTGCAGCCTCCCTCCACAGTTAGCCTCCTCTGGGCTTGGACATTAGGGAGTGGACACCCGTGACCACAGAGACGCTAAACTTGGCCTTGAAGAAAGAGAAGACACATCACCAAAACCAGGGAAGCGGAGCAGGTCAAAGTAGAAAACACCAACCATGCCACAGGGTATGAAGGTCACCGGCCTGGGGGTGGGGTGGGCAGTCAGGGCCTCACATCATCGTGGAAACCAGCCACGACCACGAGCTAGCCAGTGACGGGTCACCAGAGCCCAAGCTCCTCAGTCCAGAAGACTGGACCTTTCACCAAGAAGCTGGGAAGCAGAAACCTATGACAAAAACAGAGTTGCCTTGTTGTACAGATTTTTACTGTTGACTGCAACTAAAAAGCTGATCAGCCAGAACATTGTTCCCTCTCGTCCCTGAGAGAGAACATATTCTCTTTCCCCTCCTTAGAAGATATCTTCCCTAAGGTGTCGCCATAGATAGGTATCACCTCCCCTGGCTGGCCCTCCTAACTCTTCATGACAGGATGGGTTGCCCATCCTCTGTGCTCCCATGGCACCCAGCACCTTCCCCCAGTGTGTAGGATTTATCACTCTGCATCCTAAGGGCTTGTTTCCTTGGATAGCATCCCCCACTGGGCCATGTACTCCTCAAGGGCAAGGAATAGGTCATCACTGATGTATCCCTGGGACCTCACAATGTCCTGATAAGTGTTTGTTAGACAGATGGATGGATGAGAGGGTGGGTGGGTGCATGGGGGGAGGGAGGGAGGAAGAGTGGGCATTAGAGAAATAAAATTGCATCTATGAATGTCTGTGTGTGTGTCCTGAGTATGTTGCGTGTTTGTACATGTTTATTACTTAAGATAGTTGAAGCAAGTGCTTAAAAGCAGCAAAACCCAGCAGCTCCTAGATAAACATTTACCGGTGATTTAATTAACTCTAAGTCACTGTGGGAAGGTGATATAGTATCACAGTTAAGAGCACATGCTTTAGAAGCAAACAGACCTGGCTTGGGGTGCTGGCTCTGCCACTTATGCACTGTCTGATCTTGAGAACATCACTTAACCTGTCTAGACCTCAGTTTCCTATGAAACTGAGATAATACCACCTCATGGGTAGTTATAAGGAGTGAAAATTCTTAATACCCTGACTGGCGTATAGCTATACCCCACAATCATCACTATCATGACTATGATTAGAAGGTCTACGTGTTGCAAGCTGGCTCCACAGAGGCCCCGAGGAGGCAGCAGGTACCAAATGGTCCAGATCAGAATCTTCCAGCGCTGCTGGACTTACTTTCATCTATCCCACCCTCCACCCCCTTCCACCACCGTCCACCCCCTATTCCCACAGTGAATGGTATCATCACAGTGACTCTTCAGAGTTAGTTGGAGTCAATCCTTCCCTTTATCTACTGGTGCCCATTTGGTTGCACAAAGCATTCATTCATTCACCTCAGAGACCTAACTAACATTTTGAATCTCAAGAGAATAGTAAACAGGACATGCTGAGCATCTTCTTCAAAATAAACATTTGTAACAGTATTGTCATGGAATGTAGTTATCTTGTAAAGAATTATAGGACTGACATTTTTCTAATACTTTCAGAAAAGGAGTTCAGAATTTATTCAATAATAAACACCAGGTCTTGAAACAATCTGCATATTATAAACTATTCAAGTGTGTAGCTTTCAATCTACAACAATAAGTTTCCCAGAAATTAAATAGGCATGAGCTGATAGTGAAAGGTATGCATGAACATGCATTAGCATGTGTGACAGTCATTAATGAAACTGAACAAGTGAATGACCTTGAGAGCAGGCAGTGGCTAGAGTCAGGAAGTGGATAAACTGTGCCACTACCTAGGTGCATCAGCCCATCTACCTGAATTTCAGGAGCCTTTATATCTGGGGGAATAGTCTATGCCAACTGGAACCCCTGGGATCCATGCCCTTGCCCAGGATCATGCTGAGAGCTAAGTGACCCCTAATGGCCCAGAAGGATGGAGGCACAGGGCACCCCAGACACCTCTAGATTCATCACAGTGTCCCAAAGACCCAGACTCCCAAAGAAGGCCTTCGTGAACATCCCTCAGGCAACAGTCACCCCAACCTGGCAGGGCCCCCTCTACTGCTACTGTCGTGCAAAGAGAAAAACTCCCTGGACTACTTATTGCAATCAATGTTTACTCTACAAATGTTTATTGAGCACCTACTATGACTAGTCAGATAATAAGACCACATGAAGCCTGAGAGGGCAGACAGCAGAAGCAAGAAGAACTACAATTCTGCAGCCTGTGGAACAAAACCAGATTCACAGAAAGATAGACAAAAGGAAAAGTCAGAGGACTATGTACTATGAAGGAACAAGATAAAAACCCAGAAAAACAACTAAATGAAGTGGAGATAGGCAACCTTCCAGAAAAAGAATTCAGAATAATTATAGTGAGGATGATCCAAGACCTCGGAAAAAGAATGGAGGCAAAGATCAAGAAGATGCAAGAAATGCTTAACAAAGACCTAGAAGAATTAAAGAACAAACAAACAGAGATGAACAATACAATAACTGAAATGAAAAATACACTAGAAGGAATCAATAGCAGAATAGCTGAGGCAGAAAAACGGATAAGTGACCTGGAAAACAGAAAGGTGAAATTCACTGCTGCGGAACAGAATAATGAAAAAGGAATGAAAAGAAATGAAGGCAGCCTAAGAGACCTCTGGGACAACATTAAACACACCAACATTCGCATTATAGGGGTCCCAGAAGGAGAAGAGAGAGAGAAAGGACCCAAGAAAATATTTGATGAGATTATAGTTGAAAGCTTCCCTAACATGGGAAACGAAATAGTCACCCAAGTCCAGGAAGCATAGGGAGTCCCAGGCAGGATAAACCCAAAGAGAAACATGCTGAGACACATAGTAATCAAACTGACAAAAATTAAAGACAAAGAAAAATTATTAAAAGCAACAAGGGAAAAATGACAAATAACGTACAAGGGAACTCCCATAAGGTTAACAGCTGATTTCACAGCAGAAACTCTACAAGCCAGAAGGGAGTGGCATGATATATTTAAAGTGATGAAAGAGAAGAACCTACAACCAAGATTACTCTACCCAGCAAGGATCTCATTCAGATTCGATGGAGAAATCAAAAGCTTTACAGACAAGCAAAAGCTAAGAGAATTCAGCACCACCAAACCAGCTCTACAACAAATGCTAAAGGAATTTCTCTAAGTGGAAAGCACATGAGAAGAAAAGGACCTACAAAAACAAACCCAAAACAATTAAGAAAATGGTCATAGGAACATACATATCAATAATCACCTTAAGTGTGAATGGATTAAATGCTCCAACCAAAAGACAGAGGTTCGCTTACTGGATACAAAAACAAGACCCATCTATAGGATGTCTACAAGAAACCCACTTCAGACCTAGGGACACATACAGACTGAAAGTGAGGGGATGGAAAAAGATATTCCATGCAAATGGAAATCAAAAGAAAGCTGGAGTAGCAATACTCATAACATATAAAATAGACTTTAAAATAAAGAATGTTACAAGAGACAAGGAAGGACGCTACATAACGATCAAGGAATCAATCCAAGAAAAAAATATAACACTTATAAATATACCTAAAGACCTAAATGTAAGGCTACACACTGTAAAACCCTCAGAGGAAAACATAGGCAGAATACTCTATGACATAAATCACAGCAAGATCCTTTTTGACCCTCCTAGAGAAATGGAAATAAAAACAAAAATAAACAAATGGGACCTAATGAAACTTAAAAGCTTTTGCACAGCAAAGGAAACCATAAACAAGACCAAAAGACAACCCTCAGAATGGGAGAAAATATTTGCAAACGAAGCAACAGACAAAGGATTAATCTCCAAAATGTACAAGCAGCTCATGCACTTCAATAACAAAAAACAAACAACCCAATCCAAAAATGGGCAGAAGACCTAAATAGACATTTCTCCAAAGAAGATATACAGATTGCCAACAAACACATGAAAGGATGCTCAACATCACTAATCATTAGAGAAATGCAAATCAAAACTACAATGAGGTATCACCTCACACCAGTCAGAATGGTCATCATCAAAAAAATCTACAAACAATAAATGCTGGAGAGGGTGTGGAGAAAAGGGAACCCTCTTGCACTGCTGGTGGGAATGTAAATTGATACAGCCACTATGAAGAACAGTTTGGAGGTTCCTTAAAAAACTAAAAATAGAACTACCATATGACCCAGCATCCCACTACTGGGCATATACCCTGAGAAAACCATAATTCAAAAAGAGTCATGGACCACAATGTTCATTGCAGCACTATTTACAATAGCCAGGACATGGAAGCAACCAAAGTGTCCATCGACAGATGAATCAATAAAGATGATGTGGCACATATATACAGTGGAATATTACTCAGCCATAAAAAGAAATGAAACTGAGTTATTTATAGTGAAGTGGATGGACCTAGAGACTGTCATACAGAGTAAAGTAAGTCAGAAAGAGAAAAACAAATACCATTCGCTAACACATATATATGGAATCTAAAAAAAAAAAAAAGGTTCTGAAGAACCTAGGAGCAGGACAGGAATAAAGGCGCAGACGTAGAGAATGGACTTGAGGACCTGGGGAGGGGGAAGGGTAAGTTGGGAGGAAGTGAGAGAGTAGCACTGACATACATACACTACCAAATGTAAAAAGATAGCTAGTGGGAAGCAGTCGCATAGCACAGGGAGATCAGCTCAGTGCTTTGTGACCACCTAGAGGGGTGGAATAGGAAGGGTGGGAGGGAGACGCAAGAGGGAAGGGATATGGGGATATACGTATGCATATAGCTGATTCACTTTGTTACAGCAGAAACTAACACAACATTGTAAAGCAATTATACTCCAATAAAGTTGTTAAAAAAAATTATAAATATATACGCACCCCCAACATCAGAGCACCTCAGTACATAAGGAAAATGCTAACAGCTATAAAAGAGGAATTGGACAGTAACACAATAATAGTGGAGGACTTTAACACCTCACTTACACCAATGGACAGACCATCCAGACAGAAAATTAATAAGGAAACACAAGCTTTAAATGACACTTATAGGACATTCCATCCAAAAACAGCAAATTACACTTTCTTCTCAAGTGCACATGGAACATTCTCCAGGATAGATCACATCTTGGGTCACAGATCAAGCCTCGGTAAATTTAAGAAAATTGAAATCATATCAAGCACCTTTTCCGACCAAAACACTATGACATTAGAAATAAATTACAGGGAAAAAAACATTAAAAAACATAAACACTTGGAGGCTAAACAATACATTACTAAATAACCAAGAGATCACTGAAGAAATCAAGAAGGAAATCAAAAAATACCTAGAGACAAACGACAACGAAAACACAATGATCGAAAACCTATGGGATGCAGGGACTTCCCTGGTGGTGCAGTGGTTAAGAATCCACCTGCCAATGCAGGGGACAAGGGTTCAAGCCCTGGTCCGGGAAGATCCTACATGCCGCAGAGCAGCTAAGCCCATGTGCCCCAATTACTGAGCCTGTGCTCTAGAGCCCACGAGCCACAACTACTGAGCCCGAGTGCCACAACTACTGAAGCCTGCATGCCTAGAGCCCCTGCTCTGCGACAAGAGAAGCCACTGCAATTAGAAGCCCGTGCACCGCAACAAAGAGTAGCCTCCGCTCACCACAACTTGAGAAAGCCCATGCACAGCAACGAAGACTCAACGCAGCCAAAAATAAATAAATAAATTTATTTTTTTTTAAACCTATGGGATGCAGCAAAAGTAGTTCTAAGACGGAAGTTTATAGCAATACAATCCTACCTCGAGAAACAAGAAAACTCTCAAATAAACAATCTAACCTTACACCTAAATGAAGTAGAGAAAGAAGAACAAACAAAACCCAAAGTTAGTAGAAGGAAAGAGATCATAAAGATCAGAGCAGAAATAAATAAAATAGAAACAAAGAAAACAATAGCAAAGATCAATAAAACTCAAAGCTGGTTCTTTGAGCAGATAAACAAAATTGATAAACCTTTAGCCAGACTCATCAAGAAAAAGAGGGAGAGGACTCAAATCAGTAAAATTAGAAATGAAAAAGGAGAAGTTACAATGGACACTGCAGAAATACAAAGCATCCTAAGAGACTACTACAAGCAACTCTATGCCAATAAAATGGACAACCTGGAAGAAATGGACAAATTCTTAGAAAGGTATAACCTTCCAATACTGAACCAGGAAGAAATAGAAAATAAGAACAGACCGATCACAAGGAATGAAATTGAAACTGTGATTTAAAATCTTCCAACAAACAAAAGTCCAGGACCAGATGGCTTCACAGGTGAATTCTATCAAACATTTAGAGAAGAGCTAACACCCATCCTTCTCAAACTCTTCCAAAAACTTGCAGAGGAAGGAACACTCCCAAACTCATTCTATGAGGCTACCATCACCCTGATACCAAAACCAGACAGAGATGCTACAAAAAAAGAAAATTACAGAACAATATCACTAATGAATATAGATGCAAAAATCCTCAACAAAATACTGGCAAACAGAATCCAACAACACATTAAAAGGATCATACACCATGATCAAGTGGGGTTTATCCCAGGGATGCAAGGATTCTTCAATATACACAAATCAATCAATGTGATACACCATATTAACAAACTGAAGAATAAAAACCATATGATCATCTCAATAGATGCAGAAAAAGCTTTTGACAAAATTCAGCACCCATTTACAATAAAAACTCTCCAGAAAGTGGGCATAGAGGGAAACTACCTCAACATAATAAGGGTCATATATGACAAACCCACCGCAAACATCATTCTCAATGGTGAAAAACTGAAAGCATTTCCTCTAAGATCAGGAACAAGACAAGGATGTCTACGCTTGCCACTATTATTCAACATAGTTTTGGAAGTCCTAGCCACGGCAATCGAGAAGAAAAAGAAATAAAAGGAATACAAATTGGAAAAGAAGAAGTAAAACTTTCACTGTTTGCAGATGACATGATACTATACATAGAGAATCCTAAAGATGCCACCAGAAAACTACTAGAGCTAATCAATGAATTTGGTAAAGTTGCAGGATACAAAATTAATGCACAGAAATCTCTTGCATTCCTTTACACTAACAATGAGAGATCAGAAAGAGAAATTAAGGAAACAATCCCATTCACCATTGCAACAAAAAGAATAAAATACCTAGGAATAAACCTACCTAAGGAGGTAAAAGACCTGTACGCAGAAAACTATAAGACACTGATGAAAGAAATCAAAGATGACACAAACAGATGGAGAGATATACCATGTCCTTGGATTGGAAGAATCAATATTCTGAAAATGACTATACTACCCAAAGCAATCTACAGATTCAATGCAATCCCTATCAAATTACCAATGGCATTTTTTACAAAACTAGAACAAAAAATCTTAAAATTTGTATGGAGACACAAAGGACCTTGAATAGCCAAAGCAATCTTGAGGGAAAAAAACGGAGCTGGAGGAATCAGACTCCCTGACTTCAGACTATACTACAAAGCTACAGTAGTCAAGAAAATATGGTACTGGCACAAAAACAGAAATATAGATCAATGAAACAGGATAGAAAGCCCAGAGATAAACCCATGCACCTATGGTCACCTTATCTTTGATAAAGGAGGCAAGAATATACAGTGGAGAAAAGACAGCCTCTTCAATAAGTGGTGCTGGGAAAACTAGACAGCTACATGTAAAAGAATGAAATTAGAACACTCCCTAACACCATACACAAAAATAAACTCAAAATGGATCAAAGACCTAAATGTAAGGCCAGACACCATCAAACTCTGAGAGGAAAACATAGGCAGAACGCTCTATGACGTAAATCACAGCAAGATCTTTTTTGACCCACCTCCTAGGGTAATGGAAATAAAAACAAAAAATAAACAAATGGGACCTAATGAAATTTCAAAGCTTTTGCACAGCAAAGGAAACCATAAACAAGCCTAAAAAACAACCCTTAGAGTGGGAGAAAATATTTGCAAATGAATCAATGGACAAACGATTAATCTCCAAAATATATAAACAGCTCATGCAGCTCAATATTAAAAAAACAAACAACCCAATCAAAAAATGGGCAGAAGACCTAAATAGACATTTCTCCAAAGAAGACATACAGATGACCAAGAGGCACATGAAAAGATGCTCAACATCGCTAATTATTAGAGAAATGCAAATCAAAACTACAATGAGGTTATCACCTCACACCGGTTAGAATGGGCATCACCAGAAAATCTACAAACAATAAATGCTGGAGAGGGTGTGGAGAAAAGGGAACCCTCTTGCACTGTTGGTGGGAATGTAAATTGATATAGCCACTATGGAGAACAGTTTGGAGGTTCCCTAAAAAACTAAAAATAGAATTACTATATGACCCAGCAATCCCACTACTGGACATATACCCAGAGAAAACCATAATTCAAAAAGACACATGCACCCCAATGTTCACTGCAGCACTATTTACAATAGCCAGGTCATAGAAACAACCTAAATGCCCATCAACAGATGAATGGATAAAGAAGATGTGGTACATATATACAATGGAATATTACTCAGCCATAAAAAGGAACGAAATTGGGTCATTTGTAGAGACGGGGATGGACCTAGAGACTGTCATACAGAGTGAAGTTAGTCAGAAAGAGAAAAACAAGTATCGTATATTAACGCATACATGTGGAATCTAGAAAAATGGTACAGATGAACTGGTTTGCAGAGCAGAAACTGAGACACAGATGTAGAGAACAAACGTATGGACACCAAGGGGGGAAAGTGGGGTGTGGGTGGAGTGGTGGTGGGATGAATTGGGAGATTGGGATTGACATATATACACTAATATGTATAAAATGGATAACTAATAAGAACCTGCTGTGTAAAAAATAAAAAATATAAAAATTTTTAAATAAAGAGCACATGAAGCCTGCCGTTAAAAGAGCTCACAGCCAGGGACAGAGATAAGTCAACGTTAATAGTGGGGCGTTCACGCCATCACAGGGTCAACTGTCCTGTCAACTCTGTAGCCAGAGCAATGGGTCATCTCAGGCCTACCGAGCTGCCATGCCAGCAAGCGGAGGCCCCGGGGAACCACACCAATTTATGAACTATCTTTGAGCACCAGCCGCTCCCTCCTGCACTCTCAAGGTAACAAGGGCACCTCCCACGCAGGTCCCCCCTGGGTGGAGCACCTGTCCCACTTAAAGGCAGCCCCTCTGAACAAAGGAAACTGAATTCCCAGAGCCAGGCTCCCTCCTGTGTCATATTCACATTGACTAAGCCCCAGAGCTGGACTCGGCCACCAGGGGGCATGGCTGCGCCGCTGTCTGGCTCCCAGCTGGATGGGGCGTGTCTGGGTCACCTGTCTGCTCCCAGACCCGTGCTGCCCAGCCCATTCTCCTTATTCCGGTTCTGATCTGTCTCATCATCAGACGGGCAGACCACGGGCCAGACCCTGCCTCCCCAAAGCTTAGGATCTTTTTGGGGAGAGAGCTAGGTACACCCCAAAGAACCACAAAGGACAGAAGATGCTAAATAGTGTGGAGCAAAGTGAGAACCATCAAAATTCAGAGTAAGGAGAGTCATCTGGGCTACGAAGGGGAATGATTTCGGGGGGAGACGGACTTCATCATCTGTGTCATCGTTACCATCATAACAGCTAACGTTGGCAGAGTGATGTCTAAGGCCAGCGACTGCTCTAGGACTTCATGGGGGATAGTCTCACTTAATCTTCAAAACAAACTACAAAGTGAGAACATGCCCGTGTTACAGGTGGGGAAACTTGAGGCACAGGGCAGTTAAGTGGCTTGCCCAAGGTCACACGGCTAAACTCTGTAGAACCCAAACCCATGCAGAATGGTTCCAGAGCCCACACTCTCCACTACTGATCTGAACTTCTTTAAAGAACAGCTACGGTGTGTCCAGATGGAGAAAAGGAAAACCTGCCCGTGTACAGTCATGCTTTCCTAACTCAGGCTAACAGCCTCCTGCTTCCCACTGAGCTGGAGTCACCTCACTGCCCCACCTCCCTTCAGGGAACCAGGAGGAGCCAGACCGAGCATCCGTCAGCAGGGTTCTCTCCTTCCAGCGGGATCAGGCTCATGTCCACCCAAAACCCTTGTATGATTCATGGGGTCATCTACTTCAGTGATAGGAAAGGTTTCTTATATCCAGGAACCACTTGCTTTAAATGTCTTACAATACAGACAAAACAACAGACAAAAAGAGACAAACACTCTAGATGAAAAGGGGAAGAGGTTTTGAAAAATAGCATCTTCATCCCAACTGTCTGGCCCTCCCCCTCTTTCCCCAAAGCTGCAGCAACCTAGGGCTCCGAAGAAGACAGACAGAAACACAGATCCGGGCCATCTCATTTTCACAGAGCAGGAAACTGAGGCCCAGAGAAGGGGAGGGACTTGGCCAAGGTCACGTGTCTGTGGCTCAGCCAAGCTGGGACCCGGGACTCCCAACGCCCAGTGCATGATGTTCTTTCCCTTCCTGCCTGTTGCCTCTCAAACTCAAGTCTGGCCCAGGAAATTCATAGAATGCTCAAACCAAAAGAGAGTGTGTCCCAGAGAAGTGAGAACTGGGACTTAAACAAAATCATGTACACAAATGTTCACAGCAGCATTGTTCACAATCGCCAAAAGGCGGAAGCACCCCAGGTGTCTATCAACAGACGGATAGATGGATAAACAGAGAATCACACAATAGGTTATTCAGCCGCAAAAAGGAATGAAGTTCAAACACATACTACAACACGGATGAACCTTGAAAACATGCTGGCAAAAGAAGCCAGACACACAAGGCCGCATGTTGTATGGGCCCATTGATGTGAAATGTCCAGAACAGGCAAATCCATAGAGATAGAAGATAGGTTGGTGGTTGCCAGGAGCTGGATGAAGAGGGGTGGTGGGGAGTGACTGCTAAGAGGTGTGGGGTCTCCTTTTGAGGGGATGAGAATATCTGGAACTAGATACTGGTGAAGGTTATACAACATCGAGAATACACTAAATGCCACTAAGGTAAATTTTATGTGGATTTCACCACAATAAAAAAGAACAAGAAGAGAGTGCAGACATCCAGGTAGGTGTGGCCGGAGATGAAGACAATGCCAGCCTTCCCTTCCTACAAGGTTGGACCCTGAACCCAAAGGGCCACCCGCATGCCTGCAGGCCTCCTCCAGCTCCCTGGCTCCGTTGGTATCTGGTTTTCCTGGATCCTAAACACGGCATCAGTGCCGAGAAGAACGACTCGACTGTCAAGATGAAGGAATTCACTTCAGGATCCAAAGCAAAGACTGTCCAGCTTGCGATTTTAAATGTTTAGTTTGCCCTTTGGATGTTCAAGTAGAAAAACTGCCACCGAGGTATGATGCCTGTGTGTGGCAGGGGCTCGGGGAACAGGCTGTAGTAGAATCCCACAGGCCTCTGTATCTTTTGGCATTGGGTTCAGTCCCTGCAGATCAGGGAGGTGGGTGGGCCCCTCTGGGCCCCTCCCAGGCCCCTCCTCAAGGCACTGACCAAGCCCCACCAAGAAGGACAGAGTGGGCAGGACTTCCTGGCATTGTTGCCTGGTCACATGCTCTGTCGTCGTGCATTTCTGCCATCCAAAGTCATGCCAACCGCCCACCATCCAACTGCCAGATGGGGCTGGTCCTGTCTGCCCCCAGGTGATGGGTCAGACAGAAAGCTGCAAAGCCCATCTCGGTGGTGAGCCAGCAAGGCTCCGGGTCATCCTCGGAGGCTGCCCCCAGGACGGCAGGTGGGAATGCGTTGTGCCAACCTGGCTCTTCTTGTCCCTTCCCACCTCAGCCCCCATGCACTGATTCATCCTGCATAACCTGTCTGGCCTTGTTCATAGTTCACCTCTTCCAGGGAGTCTTCCCTGCTGCCTCACTCCACAGTGAACACCAGCTTCTGGAACCTTCTCAGCAGTGGTTGCACCACTCCTGGACTCCTAGCATGCAGGGTTTTCTGTGGCTAGTGTTTATGTGCCTGGTGGTTCTCCCTTCCTAGTTTCACAATGTCTGGGGAGGGTCTGAGTCTCAGTCACTACATCAGTGTAGAGCCCTGAGTGGTTCCTGTACCCAAAGATGACTGTTGGCAGATAGAGGTTGAGTGAAAGAATGCAAAGTTCTCTTCTAAAGGATGCAAACCGAAAGAGCCCACGTATGAGCCAACTCTTGCTACAAGCTGGGTGGTTGGGGGGTGGACAAATTAAGGTGCAGTTGCCATTAAAGCTCGATGCCCTACATGAAGAGGTTGGACAGAAATGTTCCGCTAAGCACTCCACATTTGGAAAGGCAGCACCTGGTCAGCCCATCAGCACCAGGGCAGCACTGTCCAGTACAAACATAACGTGAGCCACAAAGGCAAGCCACAGTTGTGATTCTAAAACTTCTAGAAGCTACATTTTTTGAAAAGTAAAAAGAAACAGAAATTAATTGTAATAATATATTTTCCAATATATTTTCTATTTTAACCCAATATGTCCCAAATATTATGACTTCACAAATTTTTTAAAAAGCAGTCATGAGCTATTTCACAAATTTTTTTCAACTAAGTTTTCAAACCTCAGTGTGTATTTTCCATTTCTAGCCCATCCCAATTGAGAGCAGCCATATTTCAAGTGCTGGGCAGCTACCTGCGGCTGCCATATTGGACAGAGCAGCTCCAGATACAGACATCACAGGAGCCTGAAAAACACAACATGCCTTGTGGAGCCAAGCCCTCTGCGTCCACAGGGCTTGTGTGGAGCCCAGGTGTGATTGGAGATGCAGCTGCAACAAACGCTTCCTTTGAAGCAGGGCTCACTGCCCCATTGGTCCACCACACCGTGTCCTGCCTCCGGTGTGTGGGAGGCTATGCCTGTTTGGAAGAGGATACGGGATTCTCAGAGGGGCCGAATTCACCTCCATCTCCCAGCCCGAGCTCACTGTCACTTCCATTCCCTCTCCAGGAGCCACCCACTGGGGACACCCCATAGAATCACCCAGCCCAGAGAAACTGGCTTCCCCTTCAGCAATTTCCCCTGAAGCAGCCCTCAGAAAAAGGACTGGTCCCTTCTATTGGCTCTCCATTCTTCATCTGGGGGTCCAATGTCAGTGAGAGAGAAAGGTCAGTCTCGAGGGGATTTTAGTGCTTATTGGGACAAACTCAACAAGCAAACAAACAAAAGCAACAACAAGCTATATAGAGATATGTTTTGTTTTTTATTCTCCTGAGTCCAAGTAAAGAAAATATCTGTGGTCTACACAATCTCAGATATTTTGCACACACACACCAAAAAAAATAGATCTTTCAACCTAAGGGATAATTTTTTAAAGTTTGTTTTTTATGAGAGTTCTGCACAAGCGTTTTATCTGTAAGGGACCAAAGCTGAGGGGGGGCGGGGGAAAGCCAGGACTCTCCTAGCAGCTGGCCCCAGCATCTGCTAGAGCCACAAAATGCAATTATATTACTCCCAAACGAGAAGTAAAAATATCTTGTTTCCAATACTTTTGGTTTTAAGACTCATACTTTATGTCCTCTGGGTATGTCAATGGTGCCAGATCTCTGTGTTATGTACTTTATTAGGGATGTGTGAATGTCAAATTAATGACTTCTAACCAACATGTTTACAGTGGAAGCAAATTTTCCCAGAACCCACTGCTCACTGCACTTTACAAAAAACAACTGGCTTTAATTTAAATAAATAAATAGCCATTCCTTACCCCACTCCCTGTGGCATCCCTCACCTGCTCTCTCCAGGGCACCCCATGCATGAAGCTGGTGGGTCTCCTCCTCCATGATAAATATTCCAACCCTGGGTCCAAGAATGCCATGCTCCCTCGTTACACATCCTGTCTCCATCCACTGATGTACTTCCCGAGAGCCCAGCTGGCCAAGACAACACCCTCTACAGGATGTCCTGGGTCCCCACCCGCAGGTCAAAACCAACACCCCAAATCATGCTTTTGAAATAACCAGCTCTTGTGATAAACAACAGCATACAGAATAATGGTTTCTACTTTATATATAGGGTATATAAAGGGTATACAAAGGGTAGCATACAATTTGACAATTTATGAGTGTGGTGGCAATTAAGATCTCAGGGACCCAAGGGTGTCTGGAAGACTTTCTACAAAATGGTAAGTAGCAATTCAGGATAAATTCCTAACAGCCCAGATTTGTGAAATAAAGCCTGGCTCAGTTGGCTGTCTGTTATTTAGATGTGGTAAAGCATTCTCATGACCATCAAAGTGCTATCATAAAAACAGTCAGAGAAAGATTCAGTGAAGAAGCAATTCCTCCAGTCTCTCCTTCATTTCATTATCCACTCTTTGGTTCAATCATTCGATGAATTACTGAGCACCTACTATATGCCAGGCACTACGCGAGGCCCTAATGATACAAAGACATATGAGTGATGGCCCTGGGAAATACAACTGGGAAGACAGACAGAGCTGCAGGATCCAGGGCTATTGTCAACAGCAAAACAGATGATGAACGCTAAATTAGCAGCACGAATAATGTGTTCATACTGGGAAGAGAAGGGAAGGTTTTGCCAAGGAGCCAACATCCAAACTGGGTCTTGAAGGATGAGTAGGAGGTTGCCAGGCTGACAAATGGTAACGGCATTAGGGAAGGGAAACAGCACGTGTAGAAACAGGAAAGTGGGAAAAGCAAATGTGTTTAGGAGACTTTGAGTAACATGAAGTCGTAGAGTCTGAAGGGTATAGAACAACAGGACCCAAAGATGGAAAGGGTAGAGAGGCAGCAGACTGTGGAGGAATGAAGATGCCAGGAGAACGCAGCTTTATCCACAAGAGCCAGGGAGCCGTGGAAAGCTTTTAAGGGGAGAGGAGGCACAAAAAGAGCCGTGCTTCAGAAACATCACTCTGATGGTGCCGGGGCAGAGATGGGGCTACCGACCGTGATTGCAGCCCAGGAAGGAGATGGTGAGATCCTGGACTATGACGGTGGAGATGGGCAAGATGGAACTAACTTGTATTTTTTCAAAAGTGAATAAGTACGGCTTGAAAGCCAATTGGCTGGAGAAAATGAGGGACAGTGAGGTAGGGAGGACATCCAAAGCAAAGGAAGCCCAGGGGCTGAATCCACCCGAGATGTGCTTGCTTGGTAAACACAGTATTTGTTCCCATTTGGTTTATTTGCCAACATTTAAAGATTGGGAAATGGGGATTTGCAGTTCTCCTAAAACATAAGGTCTGGCCACTCTGGGACCACATCCCAAGAGATCACCCACTGGTTGGAGTTGAGGAGCAGCTGCCCACCATCCCCACATGGCTGGTCTTTTCACTCACAATACATGCCTGGACCTAGTAGGCATGCGACTTTGGGACTCCCAGTCTGACGTTTCTGGCATTGGAAACTGAGTAGATTGGAGGACCATGAACCCTATATGTTATCCAGAAAGAAATATATTTAGAGCCATAGATTTCAGAAAGAGAGATATGTTAACCAGAGTACTCATTGCTTCTTAATACAATGACATTTGCTGATTAATCTGGACCCAAGATTGCCCCAACTTCTATTTCAATATTGTCCCGGTTGTCGATTTGTTTTTCTCTTAGCTCCAATTTTACCCTTATTTGTCCTGCTTTGTGACACGGAAGATGGGCCCTATAAACATTTCTCCCATGCTGGCTTGGCAGGATGTCAAGCTTCTTCCACAGAGCAATGAAGTGCCCCTGCAAGATGATGGTGGCCAGACATCCCTTCTGGTTTCTGTCCTCTGTCACTATTAGTATGATCATCATTATTATTCAGAGCAGGAGCCCAGTGACCATGCAGATGAGTGCCAGCCACACCCCCAGGACACCCTCCCTCTACTGGCAGGCTGCAGCTCTGGCCCACCCGACACCCTCAAGCCCACTGAACACCCTCAAGCGACAGATAACATACAGTTGGTCTGCAGTGAATGTCTGCAGACCAACTGTAGCCCATGCCCTTTGGCAGCCAGCGTGTTCCTGTGGCGGCCCTGTGCTCAGAAGAGGTCCGAATTTCAGCCTATGCAGTGAGGGGGAACTCTTCCAGTCCTTACTTTATTTATTGTCTACTCTTTCTCAGTCTACAGGTAGTCGCTGCTCTTAGAAGTACCAGATACTTCTAGAACACTTAGAATTCTCTTTTATCCCTATCAGTAGTCAATCACCTTCTACTAGCTAACAATTCTTTACCTTAAATTTTCTCTGTTCAAATACCCAATATGGTTTCTGTGTCCTGACTGGACCCTGATTGATATAAGAATGTCGTCCACAGCCCTGAAGATACGTATCACCTCACTGCTGTGCCACCTTAAAAGACATACTAAAAAGTACAGGGGGAGTAAAATGACACCTGAAGGAAAAGAAGCACGTATGGAGGGAAGTACATAAATTACTCCAGTGAGGAACCTATAGCAAGTTTCCTAGATGCCAGCCACATAGTAGTTTGAAAGCCATTGGAACAACGTACGTCCTACACTTTAATTTGTGAGAAGATTGAATCTGCCTATCTGGGGAGATAAAAAGCATTTCTTGTAGAGTAGGAAAAAGTTACTCTATCTCCCTTTGGCTGCATGGTTTGGGGTACGTCACTTGACATTTCCTCACCTAAAATGTAGGATAACATAATTGTATTACATGAGGTAATAGAGGCAGATTCTTGGCACACTGGGTTAAAACTTTTTAAAATCAGCTCCACTGAGGTATAATTCACATACAATAAAATGCAACTCATTTTAAATGCACAGTTCAATGAATGCTAACAAACAAATCTATTATGTATCTATCACCACATTCAAGATATAAAACATTTTCAGCACCATGAAAAGTCCCTTCATACCCTTTTCAGTTAATCTCTCTCATACCTCCAGCCTCAAGCAAGCATTGATCTGCTTTCTGTCGTTGTAGATTAGATTTGCCTGTTCTCAAATCTTATGTAAACGAAATCATACAGTATGTACTCTCTTTGTTTCTGGTTTCTTTCATTCAAGATAATGTTTTTGAGATTAATCCATGTTGTTGTGTGTATCAGTAGTAATCCATTCCTTTTCATTGTAGAGTATTATTCCATTGTATGGATATATCATAATTTGTTTAGCCATTCAAATGTCGATGAACATTTGTGTTGTTTCCAGTTTGGGGCTGTTATGAATAAACTATTATTAACATTTATATACAAGTCTTTGTGTGGACATATGTTTTCATTTCTCTTTGGTAAAAACCTAGGCATGAAATGGCTTTGTCATACGGTAAACATGTGTTTAACTTATATGAAACTGCCAAAGTGTTTTCCAAAGAGATTGCACTATTTTATATTTCTGTCAGAAATGTGTATGAATTAAAGTTGCTCCACATCTTTGCCAGTACTTGGAACTACCTGTCTTTTCAATTTTAGCCATTGTCATGGGTGTGCAGTTATCTCATTGCAGCTCCACTTTGCTTTTCCCTAATGACTAATAATTTGTGACATTTATTCATGCACTTATTGACTATTTATATACTTTCTTTTGTAAAGTCTATTTTAATGTTTGCCCAATTTTTAATTGGGTTGTTTGTCTTTCTACAGTTGAATATTAATAGTTCTTTTTGTATTTTGGATATGAGTCCTTCATCAGGTTTATGCATTATAAATATTTTCTTCCAGTCTCTGGATTACTTTTTCATTTTCTTAAGGGTATATTTCGAAGACCAAAAGTTTTTAAATTTGGTTAAGTCTAATTTATCATTTTTTCTTCTTCTGCCCAATTTAAGAAATCTTTGTCTACTCCAAGTTCTCTGCTTTTTATTTGAAATGTTTAGATGGTTTGTGTTTCGTGTAATTATTGATGTGGTTGAGTTTACGTTTACCAGCATGCTATTTTTTTCTATTTGTTCCATTTGTTCTTTGTTCCCTTTTCCTCCTTTACTTGCCTTCTATTGGATTAACTGAATTTTTTTTTTAGTATTCCATTTAATCTCCACTATTGGCTTATTAGGTTTGCTTCTGTTTTATTTGTGGTTGCTCTAGGATTTACACTATGTATCCTTAACAGAATCTAACTTCAAATAATATTATCCCACTTGTGTATATCGGAAGGGACTTAAAATGTATGCTTCCATTTTGCCCGTTCTTTTATTCCTGTTATTGTTTGTTGTCATATGTTTTTTTAAAATAAATAAATTTATTTATTTATTTATTTATTTATTTATTTATTTATTTATTTATGGTTGCGTTGGGTCTTCGTTGCTGTGCGCGGGCTTTCTCTAGTTGTGGCGAGCAGGGGCTACTCTTTGTTGCAGTGCGCAGGCTTCTCATTGCAGTGGCTTCTTTTGTTGTGAAGCATGGGCTTGGGCTCTAGGCATGCAGGCTTCAGTAGCTGTGGCACACGGGCTCAGTAGTTGTGGTGCATGGGCTTAGTTGCTCCATGGCATGTGGGATCTTCCTGGACCAGGGCTCGAACCTGTGTCCCCTGCATTGGCAGGCAGATTCTCAAGCCACTGCACCACCAGGGAAGTCCTGTTGTCATATATTTTACATCTCTCTCTGTTCTAGATCCCCAATGCAGTGATTTAAACAATTCATTATGTTTTAAAGAAATTTAAAATGAAGAAAAGTCTCTGATATTTACCTATGTATTTACCATTTTCAGCACTGAGTCCTCACTGTTTTTTATAGCTCCAAGTTTTCATCTTGTGTCATTCTTCTTCACATGAACTTCCTTTAACATTTCTTATAGTATGGGTCTCCAAGCAATGAATTCTCTGAAGTGTGTGTGGGTCTGTGTGTCTGTCTGTCTACTGGAAAACATCTTTACTTCACTTTCATTTCTTAAGGGTAATTTCACCAAATATAGAATTCTAGCCTGACAGGATTTTTCCCTTTCAGCACTTAAGAGATTTCAGTCCATTGTTTTCTGGCTTGCATGGTTTCTGATGAGAAATCTGCAGAAATTCTTTGCCCCACCCCTACCTCCCCACCCTGGTTGATTTTAGGATTTTCTCTTTATCACTGATTTGAAGCTGTTTATGGTGTTCCTTGCTGTGGTTTTCTTTGTATTTAACTTGCTTGGGGTGTGTTGAGCTTCTTGGACCATTGGGTTTATAGTTTTCATCAAATTTGGAAAGCTGTCAGGCATTGCATCTTTAACTAAAGACTGTTAGGCCTTGCTGCAGCAGGCATTTGAACTACTTGTGGATCAACCTGATCCTCTCCAGACTTATTTTTAATCTTTGTAAAGATGGGTCTGCAGTACCGCTTACTTTAGAAATGGTTTAGCCCTGCTTTTTTTTTTTTTTTTTTTTCCTTCTGTACTGAGTGTCCCATTTATTCAAGGAGACTCTCCAATCTGGCTGGTCAGAATTTGAACACCTCCAAGTGCTGTATGAGTTCTGGGGATTTTTCACCTTACAGCCTAGGTGCTTTTAGCCCAACTTTGCAGAGTTTATTCTTATACTTCAGCAGTTTAGAAATCAACAGAACTTTCCAGGGGACCCATGCAGATATCTGGAACACTTTCTCTTCAAGGCTCTCTCCTCTCTGATATTCTGCCTTGTGAATTCTGGCCATCTCAACCTCCCCAAACTCTGGTATCTGTCTCCTCAACTCAGCAAGATGACTATATTCTACATGGGGTACCTCCCTGAAACCAGTCTTGAAATGACTCCAAGCAGAAATACAGAGTGATTGTCAGACTCACAACCTCCTCTTGGGAACCACGGTCCTACCCTGACTATTGTATAACATCTGAAAATATTCATCTCACATATTTTGTCCAGTTTTATCATCGTTGATGGCAAGAGGACAAATCTGGTCCCAGCTACCCCATCATGGATAGCAGCAAACGCCTTGCCATGATTTTTTAGATTTTTGCTTTATTCTTTGAGAAGTCAGCAATCTCTGTATAAAAGACAAAGCCAGACTAAAGCAAAAGGGTTAAAACTTTGAGGGCATCATTGTGGCCTCAGAGAGAGGCTTCCGTGAAGCCTATGCAGATCCAGGATTTCTCAAATACCAAAAAGTGGGAGGGGGAGATAGTGTCCAGGGACAACTGAATTCTGATTCTGCTTTAAAAACACCCACATTTCACCTCTACGCTTGGATGAAGATGTAGACTTGCTGCTTTGACAGATTCAGTTCAAGAATCAGAAGAGCCTAAAAGAGCACAGATTGTTGTTATAAGTCCTTCCAGAATAGCGATCTAAGCCTGAATATAAAACAGAAGTAGTGTTGCAAGAATTTGGCTTCTTTTTCAACCTTGGCAAGATTCTATCTGCACAGAAAGTGTCACTGACAGCCACATGCTGCCAACTCCCATGAAGAACTAGGGACAAGGGACAAGCTATGTAAAAATATCTTGTATCTAATTGGTCTTTGTGTAGATGCCTCCCTTCGAGATAAATCCTGAATCCCTGGAGAAATAAATCAGGGATTTAGATCAGGGTGTGTGTGTTCCCTTCCTACCAATAGCTAACCCCACCCACAATGCCCCAAGCCTCCACCTCTGATCTAACACATTAACAAATAGAGCCCTTTGGAAATGGGTCTTAAATCATTCAAAGAGGTCAGAAAAGTCTTTGAAGGTAGCAGATGATGGCTCTGGTGAATGGAGGTGGGTGTCTTGCCTTGCTCCAGTCCCTTCTAACTCTGAGCAACTAAATTTCCTTGCAGAACAAACACCAACACTCATCCCAAGCAGTCCCCTATCCCCAGACCCACTAAAAGTAATAAAAACAGAAGCAAGCCATCTTAAAATTAACACATCCAAGATACAAGCAGAAACCATTGATCAAAACCTGCTATCTTCCTTCACAGCCGACAGTTCCAGAGCAGCCTAACACCCCATAATGGAATCCCATTATCTACAAAAGAAACTCGTTCCAGAGGAAAGCCACAAATAAAGAGTGAATCAAAGGCAGCAGGCAAAGGGGGAGACTCCGGAGCTCCCTCTGCTCCCACAGAAGGGGTGCAACACTCAAGCTGAGAGCTGTTAGAGCAGCAGCAAGGAGGAGGTACTCCCCACAAGTTACGAAACTGAGAACGAAATTAAAGAAGAGTCCAGTGGGGAAGGAAGGCTGGAGAGCCTACTTCTTCCCATCTGTGCAAAAGCAAAACAAGCTGATTTCATGGAGGAAGAAAACAGAGTCAACAAATACCTCTCCTTAAATTCCAGAACTGCCTCAATTCAGAAAATACAGGGATTCCAGCTAAAGTAGGGAGTAAGATTCATTAGCAAATGCCTCAAATCCTTAATTTGCACTTCAAACAAACAAGTTAATTGCGTAGCTAACAGAGTGTGACTTGATTATAAGCCACTGGTGGCCATTAATAGATGAAAGGTGTTTGGATTCCATAACCCGTCTTCACAGGAGAAGTTAAGCTCAGTCACCACCTCTATTGGCAACACCTGTGGTCATGAATCCCACGTGCCAAGCAAGCACCCCAGCTTTCAGCTTTTAGAATTGAGGAGTAAACAGGAGGAGAAGTCATACATTTTCTAGAGGTAATTGTTCTACCCCGCTTTGAAGCGCAGTTGAGTTTGGTCTCGGAAGACCTTAACATATGCGTGAACACAGCCTTTCTAGCTGACACACAACTCATAAGGCCCACTGCTATGCTGCTTCAGCAGGAATCCCATTGAGAAAGCTGAACAGAACCTGGCTCCAGTCCTCAGATATTATTGATCAATCATGCAGATGCCCTATTCCCGAAGACACAAGCCTAGGTCCATATGAGGCCTTAAATAAAACTATGGAAGTAGACGTATCCAAAAACTGACCATTGACAAATCTGTATCAACCTTTACTTTGACCAGGTGGGCCCTATCCTCAGAATTTCTGATTCCATTAAAAGGGGGAAAAAAAGATCTCCCTCTTTCTTTCTTCTTGATAATGTCAAGCAGTAATATGAAAGATAAGGAACCCCAAAGCCTCATATTGTGTCATCTGAAGAGCACCAAGGGCTGCAGAGTAAAAAATGCAGTCAGTCAAATGTATCTTCCAGAGAACTTCGGGATGTGATGACGCACGTAATGTCAAAACTTTTATAAAAAGGGACCTTACTCTTCAAAGGGTCCCAATAGGGCAATATCAATAGTAGGAGGACTAAATTGGTCCTTTTCTTCTGGTCATGTAGAAAAGAAAGAGATTCCAATAAAAGGAGGCCCTCCCTGTCCAATGTGATGACCATCTACCAAGTCAACCCCAGTGGATCTGCAGCCAGCCGCATCCCCAGGGGAGCAGCCTCAAAGCAATATTCTTATCCTCACTGGTTGAGCTCTGTTAATTCCTTGAGAATCTGGGTCAAGCATTATGGGGGATGTAAGCCATGGAGAAGACCTAGCCTTCTCTTTAGGAAGCTTATGATCTTGGAAGACTAGGCACCTAAATTAGAGAGTGTCACGTGACCCTAAGGCCACTGAGATCCAAAGTGGGCCATAGAAGTCCAGGAGGAGACACGTCAACACAGGCTGGAGGAGTCAGAACAAGAAACCAAATATAAGTTGTCCATTATACTTCAATAAAAAATATAAATTTAAAAAAAAAAAAAGAGGGGCTTCCCTGGTGGCGCAGTGGTTGAGAATCTGCCTGCCAATGCAGGGCACACGGGTTCGAGCCCTGGTCTGGGAAGATCCCACATGCCGCGGAGCAACTGGGCCCGTGAGCCACAATTGCTGAGCCTGCGCGTCTGGAGCCTGTGCTCCGCAACAAGAGAGGCCGCAATAATGAAAGGCCCGCGCACCGCGATGAAGAGTGGCCCCCGCTTGCCGCAACTAGAGAAAGCCCTCGCACAGAAACGAAGACCCAACACAGCCATAAATAAATAAATAAATAAATAAAAATTGTATAACTTTAAAAAAAAAAAAAAGAATAAGAAACCGAAATGTGACCTCAGGGGAAGGAGAAAGGGGGTGGCTGTCCTTGGTCCTGAACCAACACTGTGCTCAAGGGCAGCAATTTCTTACTGCTTGCTGTAACCTATTAACCTATTAGCGAGTCTTGAAATCGATCTAGGGTGGAAATTGGTATTTTCTTAATGGAATAGAATGGGATGGGATGGGGTGGGGTGGAATGGAGTGGAAAATATCAGAATGCACCATGAGTATTATTCTTTCTTGAAACTTCTGTTCAGATATTTCATCACAGATGAATATACATATGTGTTCTGGGTCATGACAGGAAATGTCTTTCTGGATGTGAAGGGCAAAGTATTGGAAAATCATCGCTCTAGGGTACAGTTGTTTCTTTCCATCCCTGAACACTGAAGACTCCTGTCCCAGGAATTCTAACTGAAGTTTCAACTAAGAGGCAGTGGCAGGAGAAAACACAGGATGAAAATCAAGAAAAACAAATAAATAGAAAACCTCAGCCACTAAGAGATTGTGAGGGGAGAGCTGAGGGGAGACTTTGTTGTTTTTACATCACAGATACCAAAATTTGGGGGACTTTTTCCTGAAAAGTTAAAGTGTGAAGCACATCTCCAACCTCTGCTCCCAACACTACAGGGGTTTTGAGAGGAAGGTGGCTGCATGGCAAACCCAGGCAACAGTGGCTGTTAAAGGAACGTCAGTTCCCTCATCCTTTCATCCTCAAATTCAAAGAAGGGCTCTAACTCAGCATTAAAGTCTTTTCTGTAAACTGGGAATAATGAGTGTACCTGTGTCAGAAGGTGGTAATGAGGATTAAATGAGTTAATCTATGTAAACTACTTAAAACAGAGCCTAGAACACAGTAGATGCTATACAAGGGTTAACTGTTATTATCATTTTACTCCGGTATAAGTTTAGGTGGCAAACTCAGATTCCATGCTGCATAGCCATTAAAAACATTCATGAGAATTTAGTGCTTATAATACAACGTTGAGGAGG
This sequence comes from Balaenoptera physalus, assembly GCF_965194825.1. Taxonomy (NCBI): domain Eukaryota; kingdom Metazoa; phylum Chordata; class Mammalia; order Artiodactyla; family Balaenopteridae; genus Balaenoptera; species Balaenoptera physalus. The sequence goes on from NC_138882.1 coordinate 191,267,984, forward strand.
AAAACCAAGAAATGAAGCTGTGTAACAGTATAACATTTCAAATATGTTTTAAACATAGAAACAGTACAACAATCTCAAATATGTTTTCAAAGAGTTCATAAAAATGTTGGAAAAACATTTACTAAAATGTTCACAGCAGTTGGATTTGGGTGTGAGGCCCTAGATAAATTTCTCTTTTGTACATTTTCTTCAACTTTCCAATTTATTTTTCTACAATTAGTATGTGTTTTTATAATCAGAAAAGAAAAACCGAGACTTCAAAGACTCTAACTCAAAGTCAAAATGGCTTTCATCTTGAGATGCACCATTTTGCAATGCAGGCAAAACTGAAAGTAGGAAGGAAGCAACGTGTTTCATCTGTAGAGTCATACAGATGAGCCACCCACTTAGCAGGAATATGGCGTTTCTGACTTTCTGATCTTCCTGTAACATTTCACAACTGCTGGAAATGGGAGATTTACCCCAAATTTTTTTTTAATAAATTTATTTATTTATTTTTGGCTGCATTGGGTCTTTGTTGCTGCGCGCGGGCTTTCTCTAGTTGTGGCAAGCGGGGGCTACTCTTCATTGTGGTGTGTGGGCTTCTCAATGCGGTGGCTTCCCTTGCTGCGGAGCACCGGCTCTAGGCACGCAGGCTTCAGTAGTTGTTTGCACACAGGCTCAGTAGTTGTGGCTCACAGGCTCTAGATCGCAGGCTCAGTAGCTGTGGCGCATGGGCTTAGTTGCTCCGCGGCACGTGGGATCTTCCCGGACCGGGGATCAAACCCGTATCCCCTGCATTGGCAGGCGAATTCTTAACCACTGTGCCACCAGGGAAGTCCCTACCCAAACTTTTGATTTACTTCTGACCCCTGGAGGGCAGAGTAATGGAAATCACCTTACACATATCAGGATCCAAACACACCAGCTCCTGCCCACACCTCAACCACAAAGGACCAGTGATGGTACTGCAAACACTTGTAAGTCTCCACTGTGTGCCAAACACTGAGTTTCCAACAACACCTCATTTAGTCCTTGACAGTAACTCTATGATGTAGGTATTGTCATTGTCCCATTTCACAGATTAGGAAACTAAGAATTTAAAAAGTTAAGTAACTTTATCATTCCACCTTTATGTTCCCCTTCAGAGCAAACTTCCTTTAAAGAGCGTTCATATCTGCTACATCCAGTTTCTCCCCTCCTATCCTTTTTTTTATCCACTACTTTGCTTTCTATATATGTGAGTCTGCTTCTTTTTCGTTTTATTCACTAGTATGCTGTATTTTTTTTAGATTCCACAAACAAGTGATATCATACAGTATTTGTCTTTCTCTGTCTGAGTTATTTCACTTAGCATAATGTCCTCCAAGTCCATCCATGTTGCTGCAAATGGCATTTTTTCATTCTTTTTTATGGCTAAGTAGTATTCCATCATATATATGTACCACATCCTTTATCCATTCATCTATCAATGGACACTTAGGTTGCTTCCACACCTCCCTCTCATCCTCTCTTAAGCCCATTCCTATCAGGTTTTTAGCCCATCAAGACAGCTCTTGTCACGGTCACCAATGGCATCCACATTGCCAAAGCCAGTGGTAGATTCTTGGTCTCCGTTTCACTTGCCTTATCAGCATCTTTTGATATCACTTGCCCCCTTGTTGAAACACTATCTTTCCTCGACCTCTAAGACTCCCCACTCTCTCTTGGTCTTCTGCTCCTCTGGCTGTTATTCTTGGTGTTTGCTTGTTCCTCCTCATCTTCCTTTCTACCCTCTAAACCTTGGATGGCCCCCAAAGCTTGGTCCCTGGACCTCTTCTCCATCCCTCTTCTCCATCCCCACCCAATCCCTGTCATCTCATCAAGACTCGCAGCTCTAAACATCATGTCTACACTGACTATCCCAGAATTTATATTTTCAACCTGAACTTCTACCCTGAACTGCCTGTTAAATAACTCCACCTGAATACCTGCTAGGTCTCTTAAACTTCACATCTCACCTATGAACTCCTGACCTCCCCACACACACACACACACACACACACACACACACACAAACCCCCTCATCCTCTAGTTTCCCCCATCTCAGCAGATGACAGCGCCACCCTTCCAGTGGCTCAGGCCAGACATCTAAGAACCATCCTCATCTCCTCTGCTTCTCAAAAATTCATGAGCAAATTCTGTTCACACTACTTTCAAAATCTTTCCAAAATCCAACATATCTCCCACCTTCCTTGCTGCCCCCTTGGTTCAAGCCACCAGCACCTCCCACCTGGAGGACTGCGATGGTGTCCTATCTGGTCTCCCTCTTTGCACCCTTGCTCCCAGACGCCAGCATCCTGAGGGGCATCCTGCAGATGGCTCCCACCTCACTCAAAGTCAAAGCCAAAGTCCTCTCAGGAGCCCAGCAGCCCTGCATGACCCGGCCCCACACATCTCTAATCTATTCCCTACCACTCTGCTCTAGCCACACTGCTCCCTCCGTTGCTGGTCCCCAAACAGATCAGCATGTTCCTGCCCCAGGGCCTTTGCATCTCCATTTCCCTGCATCTAGAAGAGCGTCTTCTCTCAGAATTCCACTTGGCCACATCCTCACTTGCTTTGGGTCTCAGTTCAATTGTCCTTTTATCAAGAAGGGTCTCCCTAATCACTGAATAAAATAGTAGCATCCTCTTCCACACTCCCTGTCCCCCTCACCCGCGTGACTTTTTTTCTCCATAGTATATATTCCCATGTGACATCCTGCAATACACTATATAAATTGCTCTACAATTTTTGTTCTTGTCCCTCTCTGTTCCTTACCACCATCCCCACTGGAACGCAGAGATTTTGTCCATTTGATCACGGCCTCCAGAACAGTGCTTGACCCAGATTCAGTGAATATTTATTGAATGAATAAACAAACAAATAAGCCTGTTCAAGGCCATCTGGCTGACAAATTCTGGTGGCAGGTTTCAGACCTCAACCTTGTGTCTCCAGAGCCCACACACCTCGCATCTCCTGCCTCTGGTTGCCAAGACACGTTGCCTGACAACCTTGCAAAGTCAGAAATATCCAACCAGCATGCAGCCAGGGAGGAAGCTGGTGTGAGCCCCCATGTGATTAATGGGGCCAAATATTTGAAATAAGAGGTTTGCACTGGGAAATTTGGGACATCTGATCATGACACTAATACCAGGTACCATGTAGTGCAGTTCGGATGAGTTCAATGCTGAGAGAGTGGTCAGGAAGCTGATCTCCATGTGGACCTGACTGCACGCAAAGCCCCAGCAAGCATGTGACAAGGATTTGCCCTTGACCTCAAGAAGGCTCGGATAGGCCAACACAGTCCATTGTTACCACTGGAGAAATAGCCCCCAACCCCGATCTTACCAGGTCCCCCCAACAGAGCCTCTAGCCTCTGCTTCATCTTTCAAAGTCAGGGTGGACATTCACCCCCATCCTCTCAGCTCATCTCAGTAATAATCCCCCAGGCAAGAAGGCATGGGGTATTTTCACCACATTATGGCTCAAATCCTTCATTTTAATTGGTCCCAGGCATTTCCACTTTTAGAGCTTCCTTCACTTATTTGGTTTAAAAAGTCAATCTCTGCATGATCCAATAAGAGCTCAGAGAATAGATAAGATGGTGAGACTAATCTATAGCATTTGTGTTTAATGGTTAGATATTAATTGGCTTCTTAAAAAGTGTGTAAATCGGTCCATTTTCAGTCTTTGTAATCTGTTCGTTCTCATTAATGGAGGAGCAATACTCATCAACAGCTCTGCACTACACATCACCTTGTAAAACTAGAGTCCATTTGTTTAAAAAAAAAATAGATTTAGCACGATTTGAAAGACAGAAAGTCATTAAAATAATTAAAAACACAACTACAAGCACAATAAATATTTCCATGATAATAAACTACATTTTAATGTACACTAATTCTCCTAATGATTTACTGGATACATCTTACAGGGTCAAATCAATGTCTGTACCAAAAAAAAAAAAATTCAATTAAATTCTATTCACTGTATCTTTCAAGTGAGTCTATTGTTTGCTTTTGTTTCCTATCAGGCCATTTGTCAGTTGTTCTAGCCCAAGATTACAAATAGAAGGGACATGGCCCCATCAAGGTCAGGAGAAACACGTCCAAATCCTACCCAATCCACCTCCACCATCTCCTGTTCATTTGTCATTTATGACCTCGTTGGAGGAGGGGAAGGGGGGGTGCCATTCCACCTTCTCTCCGCAGCAAGCCGGGGCCGGACCCTGATTCACCCTCCCCTCCCACTCAGTCAGCACGGGTACCCACTGCGGGAGCCCGCAGGAGTCCCACGGATAACTAGTCGCTTCTGCCAGAGGTGGCAGCCTGGCGTTCAGACTGTCCCTCTTTTAAGCTTCTTCTTGCCCAGAAACACACACAAAATCAGTCCTCCCTTCTGAAGTGTACCTCGCCTGGGTGTTCAGAGCCAGAAAAAGCGTATCTGCATCCCAGTGCCTTGCACCGAAGCAAGTTCCTCACCAAGTCTTTAACTTGCCTGAGTGATTTTTCCCGGATGAAAACACACACACAGAGATGATTTCTATGCTTAGAGAAAACTGGCTGCTACTGACAGTTTGATGAGATGGAGGGATGGACAGAGGGGACAAATGGGGAGGACTTTCTTCCCTGTCTCCTCCCTGCCACCAACAGAGAACGGCACTGCCCAGGGATGCATCGGAGCCGTCGGGAAGGCTGTTCGTGGTGCAGGCCTGTGTTTTAGTTGACCACTCCCTTTGTTGTCACCACTAGGGGTCACTAGGCATAACCTGCATATCAGAGATAAAGCTGTGTTCTCAAAAGGCATCTGTTTTTTGTTTTTTTTTAATTTTTATTGGCGTATAGTTGATTCACAATGTGTTAGTCTCAGGTGTACAGCAAAGTGAATCAGTTATGCATGTATTAATACATATATCCACTCTTTTTTAGATTCTTGAGTAGAGTTCCCTGTGCTATACAGTAGGTCCTTATTAGTTATCTATTTCATATATAGTAGTGTGCATATGTCTTTGCAAAGCCCAGTGAGCTTTAGAATCTGGAAACGGAAATGAATGATCCCAGAGCCTCACTCTACAGCAATGGGGCACCAACAGTGACCACCAGCAGCACAGCTTTCAAGCCCATTTTTCAGATTATTTACTTGTGGACCCAACATGAATTAATGACGAAGCTGAAATAAAGCCAGAAGTGGCTGTATAATATCCACGCCCTTTCTGGCCCCTTCCTGGCTGTGATGTCTTCCTGAGATGTGGCCCCTCTCCTGTGAGCTGCCCTGATTTAGCTGTCTCCCTTGTCGTTGACAGCAGAAAGGAGAGGTGCCTGCAGCCCCTGAAATTTCACGCCCAGGGAGCTGGCAGTTCCAGGCCCTTCCAGGCCCACCTCTCAGCGGAGCCCTCCTTCCTTCCTCCAGAGAACAAAGGGCGCATCCTTCCAAAGAGCCACCCTTGGACCCCGAGGCCCAAGAGCATCAGAAGGGGGGCAGCCAGCCTGGGGGAGGCTGAGGAAACGAGCAGGAAGCCGCAGAGGTTCTCGTTAACCTAGACAGCCTCACGCTGGCGCCAGGCTTTATAAGTCTCAACTGCACAATGCTTTTTAAAATATAGGTGCAATTTGGGCCTGGGCCTGTGGTTAATACTGTTTAAGTTTATTTTGTACCGTGTAATATTTCCCCAGGCTGGGCCTAGAGTAAGTCTTGAGTCTCAGCTCCAGACCTGGCCGGCTTGGCAAGTTCACCCGGTCAGGTAGCCGTGTGCACGGCGACCCCATGGCCGACCCCGCTCCCGAGCCATGGTCAAGGCCCACAGCAACAGAGAATGCTGCTGTCCAGGCTCTGCTGTGCTGCTCCTCTCAGCCCACCCTCCAAAGAAGGGAGACAGACCTGGAGGCCTCTGAGACCAGATGGCCCAGAACTGTCCACTGACGCCAAGATCCATCCTGTTGACTGAGCCGCGTTCCGATTCATTTGTTTATTCCTTCAACAACTATTTATTGTCTCCTTACTCTGTGCCAGGTGGTCTGCGTCCAATTTTTGGTTTGGAAAATATGATCACTGTGATCTCAATGGAAGGAACTGAGGCTCCAAAAATGAAATTGCAGATTCTAAACCCAGTTCCAGCACTTCCAAGCTGTACGACCCCGGGCAAGCCCCCTGAAGTCTAAGGGTCTCCTTTTTGTCCTCTGAGGGTCTCTGGGAGGTGAAACTGGGAAAGCCCTGGCCCAGAGTGTGGCATGAAGCAGGGGCTCAATAAATGACGACTACTCCTTTGTGGCGAATGATGCCAGACTTTCCCAGTTGCCTTTGGGTTAAGGAACAACCATAAAATAAAGATGTTATGTGAAATGGGAAGATAACCATAAGACCCCAGGGGCCTAGTGGGGTCAAGGGCGTGAAAGAGGGCCCATGAGGGTAGTGGGTGTCCACAATCTGTCTTTCCTGCTTTACAGCCCTGCAGAGGCCAGGCCTGCATCCAGCTCCAACCATTCCTCCCGCTGCCCCAAGGGTTCTCCAGGAAGAAAATGAAGAAGGCGAACACAGAAGCCCATCTTCCCCTCCTCCTCTGTCGGTCATCTACATGAAAACACACCAATAATTCCACTTGGCCAAAACACACCCTAAATGCTACTATGTAAAAAGAAAGCGAAAGAAGACGCTCGGGCCCAGCATACCAGAAAATAAGAAAGAGACTCAGTCTCAGGGCAGCCCCTGGACGGCCAGGAGGGTTCCCTGTGATGGAGAGAGACAATGGCAGCTAATCGGGAGCTGGGGAGTGAGACTGGGCCAAGGTTCTGTAGCCACAAATTTTTCTAAATCCTAATAAACTGCCTTTTACTTTATCTGCCCAGATTATTTAGAAATGGATTTTTCAATGAAAATCAGAGCTCAGGACACATGATGGATTTTCCCTGGCACCTTGCACGGGGCCGGTTCATCCCCACTCCCCGACAGCCCGTCTCAGCAGTACAGGCCCTGGTCAGCCCATCCTCCCTTCGGGCCACGGATTGGCTTTCAGTAATTTCTCAGAAGCCCGTGGGTAGTCACTAAATTTAAACTCCTGTCCTAAAAACTCAGACTCAACTCAGTAAGCACTTACTGATATCCTACTGCATGCAAGACCTGAGGCTAGCCAGGCGCTGTGCTGGGGGAAGGTCACGGAAGAGAGAAGCAAGAGGAGCCTAAGCACCTGCCGAGTCAGGAAAGAATACGCTTGTGCACAAAACTGCACACAATACAAGGAGGCTGGCTGAGGGTTAAAACGGGGGCTGCAGTGACAGCGGATACTTTCGGCTGCAAAAAAAAAAAAAAAAATTACAGGAGAGAAAATAATGACAGAAATCCAACTTAAACCTTAAACAAGAAGGCAAGTGAGGGCTTCCCTGGTGGCGCAGTGGTTAAGAATCCACCTGCCAGTGCAAGGGACGCGGGTTCGAGCCCTGGTCCGGGAAGATCCCAGATGCCGCGGAGCAACTAAGCCCGTGCGCCACAGCTACTGAGCCTGCGCTCTAGAGCCTGCGAGCCACAACTACTGAGCCCGCGCACCACAACTACTGAAGCCCGCGTGCCTAGATCCCGTGCTCTGCAACAAGAGAAGCCACGGCAATGAGAAGCCCACGCACCTCAACAAAGAGTAGCCCCCGCTCGCCACAACTAGAGAAAGCCCGCGCGCAGCAACGAAGACCCAACACAGCCAAAAATAAATAAAATTAAAAAGAAAAAAAAAGAAGAAGGCAAGTGAGTATCTCAGGTTCCAGGAGGCCTGGAGGCACGGTTGACAACGTCATGGGGAACCTGGGCCCCTCTTTCAGCTCGGCCATCCTCTGACCGCGGGCTGGACCCACACGGCTGCCCGGTGATCACAGCAGCACCCCCTTGAGCACATTTTTCCAAAGCCCAGAAGACACAACTCTCACTCCGCTTTTTAAGAGGCAGGACATTTCTCCAGGAGCTCCTACGTATCTCAGTGGCAATAACTGAGTCACAGGAGGCCCCTAACACAACTACTGGCATGAGGGGCTGAGACTGACCCAGATTGACGCCCTGGGACTGGAGAGAGGCTCCCCCCACCCCCCGCCAAAGAATCTGGTCACTGATACCTGTGAGCAAGAAATGAGAGGGGATTACTGTTGGACAAACAATCAGAAGTTGCCCTGCCTGGAGAAATGGATACTCTCCGGAGAGGTTTTGCGTTTAACTAGCAAAATATACACACAATAAAAGCAGGGGAACTGGTCTATGTGTCTTTGCTGTATCCTTTGCAAGTAACACGGTGCTTGACATATAGTAGGCACTCAAATATTTGCTGGAAGAAAGGAAGAAAGGAAGGAAAGAGGGAGGGAGGAAGGGAGGAAAGGAGGAAGGGAGGGAGGGAAATAAAGAGATGGCATTAGGCCAAAAGACTGCCTGGAAATAGGCTAGAGAACATTCAAACCCCCAATGGGTCCCAGGGAATCAGATGTGTTCCTCTAAACTATGAGTCCATGGTACTTCCTAGGTGAAAATTTAGTCCGGCAAGGAAGCAAAAAATCCTTTCTCTTGATTTCGTCTATTATTCGGGTACACTCTAGGCCAGATGCTTACCTGAGACATCACAGGGCTAACATAGCCATTTGGGAAGTTGACTGTCACGTGTCACAGACGTTATTGGTATCAAGAAAGTAGGCAACCATTTATTCAAGCAGACAAATGGACCTTTAACCCATTTGCTCTTTCTTTAACCAAGACTTCAGCTTCAACTCCCTACACGTGCCATATGATACAAGTTCTAGAGAATCCATCAGATCGTGGGGAGCAGGTAAATTATTTCATCTTTAGAGGTTACTGGGTACCAAAAGTAAGCAGGTTTACCTTGAAAGCAGTAAAGTCTGATCTATAGGTAACTAAGTCAAAGGTATGTTCGGAGACCAGAAAAATCTGCCTCGATTTTTTAAAATGACACGCCCTGTTTATCACACACACAGACAGATGTGCCTTTCGTACTCCACAGGGCCAGGGTAGCTCACAGAAGCCCACCTGAGATGAGACCCTGGAGGTGGAAGGGCCCCAAACATCCAGCAAGGAAACCAGCTGAAGCCACAGGAGCTGAAGATGCGGCTGTCACCCCTGGTGGAAGGAGGAGATGATTGTGGAGCAGCAAAAAGGCAGGAGAGAGAAAAGCCCTGGGCAAGAGTAGGGTCCAGAAACAAGGAGGGGGCGCTGGACAGGAAGCAAGTAGTTAGGACACGAGCAGTGTGAGGTCAAGATCAGCAAGCTCAGACCCGCGGCTAAGATCCACCCCTACCACGAAAGCCAATCCACCCTGGGGTCAGCACTGCACGTGTCATTTCTTTCGTTCAGGATTCGGGGCTGCCCCCAGTGAGCGCATATGCCCCAGTCGGGATGAAACAAATGCTGCGTTCTTCACTACTTCCCTTTCCTCAATCTAAATACTGCTGCGCTTTCAAATGTGGCAGGGGGTGAACACCGATAAACATGCCTGAAGCCACCTGCCCTTTTTTTTGGCTGCATTGGGTCTTCGTTGCTGCGCGCAGGCTTTCCCTAGTTGCGGCGAGCAGGGGCTACTCTTCGTTGCGGTGCGTGGGCTTCTCGTTGTGGTGGCTTCTCTTGTTGCAGAGCACGGGCTCTAGGCATGCGGGCTTCAGTACTTGTGGCGTGTGGGCTCAGTAGTTGTGGCGCACGGGCTTAGTTGCTCCACGGCATGTGGGATCTTAGTTCCCCGACCAGGGCTCAAACCTGTGTCCCCTGCATTGGCAGGCGGATTCTTAACCACTGCGCCACCAGGGAAGCCCCCACCACCTGCTCTTTGAAAGCAGGAAAATCCTTCACTGGGTTGGAAGAGAAAAATCATTTCCCTGGTTGGTCTTTTCTACAGTCAGATACTGTGACTTAGATGCCCATCTCCCTGTTCTGGATTCCTCCAACCAGCTCGCACCCATCTCTTCCACTTGCCCTCCTGCTGCAACAGTCAGCACCCCTGCCGTGCCCAAGTCAAATCCCTCATATTTGCCCTGTAGCCCATCTTCTCTCGCTTCCCCAAGGACCCCGCTCCTAAGGCTTTCCTTCCTCTGCATCGCCCATCAATTAGATTCACTTCTCTCCTCTCCTCCCTCCAACCCTCTGTCAGTTCATTCCACTCCTGCCCCTTTCGACGACTCCATGTTCACTATGAAACTCCTCCGTGGCCACGTTCAACCTCTAGACACCAAATCCAGTGCCACCTTTCTCTTGTCTTAGCCTCTCGGTGGCCTCTCACAGAGCTGGCCGGCACCTCCCATGCCCCCTCCCCTCTCGGCTTCTGGGAAACCACCCAGACCTGTTCTCCAGCTCGGTCTCCTCAGCTCCCCCTAATCTCTCAGCCTCTGCGCAGAGCAGGAGCCGCCACTGGCCCCCTCACTCTTGTCTCCGCACTTTCTCCTGTTGCGCTGGGTGGAGAGGTCCTCTCCTGGTTTATGGCTTTGCACACCAAGTCCTTGTTGATGACACACAAGCTTACTTCTCTGAGCTCCTGACGCCAGTATCCATCTGTCTGCCTGGACTCTCCATGGGGATGTATGATGGGCATCTCGCATTAAACGTGTCCAAAAGAGATTTTATTTCCCCCTCCTTAAACCTGTTTCTTCTGGGGCCTCACGCTCCCCATATACTGCACTGCTGATCACCCGGCTACTGGTGTCGAAAACCTTCAAATTCCTTGGTTCTAACTCTAAGGGAAATCTCAAAGTTGTCCACTTCTCTCCACCTGCACGGCCAGGTCCTGTCCTGTCTCACCGGAACAACTGCCATAGTCCCCAGCCGGCCCCCGACCACCCTCAGGATGCTGTCATCGAGAAAGACCAAGGAATCCACTTGTCACTTCTCCCACCAGGCCCGGATGGCCCCACCCCCTCCCCCTCTGTGATCTCAGGGCTCCAGCCTCAGCCACCCCCCATCCCCCAGGCGCTCGGGCCTGGAACACACTGAACTCTCTCCACCCCAGGCCCTTCGCAACCACCGTTCTCTTAGCAGGTATTTTTCTCCCTCCCTCCCTAGAATATAAATTGCAAGAGGCAGAAAGTGTCTCTGACTTGTTCACCACGTGCCCCCCGACCCCGTGCTAGCAGGACACCCACAGACACGTGCCCCCCAAAAAGGTGTGACTGCTAAGCTTGTTCCCACTTTGTATCTACAACTTGCTGGTTTTCGTAAGAAGAAAATGTCTAATTCTCTAAATCTAAATGCAAATTTAGAGCCAGGGAAGATATTTCAGATCCAAGAGAGCTTTAAAACCAAAAAAAAAAGGGGGGGGGGGCGGTGACGTGGTCATGCAGCAATATTTCTTAAGACGAAATCTTTCATTTCAAGAGTTGAAAGGTCCATCTGTCCCTGCCCCCAACCTGCAAGGCAGCTAAGCTAGCGTTTCCTTCGGTGTGCATGGGCCACACAACGTTCTCTCCACAGATGCTCTCCTAAAGTGAAGGAGGGCGGCCAGGGAGGGGCAGAAAGTGGGTGCTCATGGTCAAACAAGTTAGTGAAACAATAACCCGAGGATGCTTCCCTCCGGGGAGGCCATGTCTCCACATGTCAATATGCCTTGAGAGGTGTTGCAGTTTTGTTTTTGTTTTTTTTTAACATCTTTATTGGAGTATAATTGCTTTACAATGGTGTGTTAGTTTCTGCTTTATAACAAAGTGAATCAGTTATACATATACATATATCCCCATATCTCTTCCCTCTTGCATCTCCCTCCTTCCCACCCTCCCCATCCCACCCCTCTAGGTGGTCACAAAGCACCGAGCTGATCTCCCTGTGCTATGCAGCTGCTTCCCACTAGCTATCTATTTTATGTTTGGTAGTGTATATATGTCCATGCCACTCTCTCACTTTGTCACAGCTTACCCTTCCCCCTCCCCATATCCTCAAGTCCATTCTCCAGTAGGTCTGTGTCTTTATTCCCGTCTTACCCCTAGGTTCTTCATGACCTTTTTTCTTTTTTTTTCTTAGATTCCATATATATGTGTTAGCATACGGTATTTGTTTTTCTCTTTCTGACTTACTTCACTCTGTATGACAGACTCTAGGTCCATCCACCTCACTACAAATAACTCAATTTCGTTTCTTTTTATGGCTGAGTAATATTCCATTGTTGCAGTTTTAACATTTCTTTCCACTGGCACTTCCAGAGCAGATGTGACCTGTGGTTATGGGTTTGTGTTCCCCAAAACGATTCCTCTGAAGTCCTAACCCCGGTACCTGTGAATGTGACCTTATTTGGAAATAGGGTCTTTGCAGATGTGACCAAGTTAAGATGAGGTCGTACTGGAGAGGGTGGGCCCTAATATACATAACGGCGCCCTAAGACGTGTGGCGCATGAGGACAGACGCACAGCAAGAAGGCCATGGAAGCAGAGATTGGAGGGATAGGGCTGCAAGCCAGGAGCGCCAAGGAGGGACGGCCACCACCAGACCCTGGGAGGAGGCAAGGAAACGCTCACATCTTAGAGTCTCAGCTGGCCCTGTGGCACCTTGAATACGGACTTCTACCTCTGGAACTGGGAGAGAATAAATTTCTGTTGTCGTCAGCTGCCCAGCCTGTGGTGCTTCGTTACAGCAGCTACAGGAAACTCATACACCTGCAACCCTCAGAGCGAAGATGCCCAGGTCTTCCAGAGCCTCGTCTTCCCTCGTGGCGCCCACACACTTGCCCCGCCCCCTGACTGGGTGTGAACCCCAAGGCCCCGCGTCTACCCAGTGAAGAGTCTCTCCTCGGAGCGCCCTCTTCAGCTGTTTCCCAACATCCTCGCCTGACCCTCAACGACACTTTCTTCTCCACACGGGATGCTCCAAACATGCAATCATATCTGAGAGACAGTTACATGTCACATGTTTTAATCTCGCCTCATCTTCTCTTCCTTTTCCTCATTTTTTGCACCAAAAGTATTTAACTGACTGTATTATATGTCTCTTTATAATTTACTTTAAATATATCATTTATTACATAGCTATTTATTGAGCACCAGCTGTGTACCAGGAACCTAAATCCTTTCTGGAACAAGGTAGAATATATACATATATACATTTTTTTTTAAAGATTTATTTATTGATTGATTGATTAATTGCTATGTTGGGTCTTCGTTTCTGTGCTAGGGCTTTCTCTAGTTGCTGCAAGTGGGGGCCACTCTTCATCGCGGTGCGCGGGCCTCTCACCATCGCGGCCTCTCTTGTTGCGGAGCACAGGCTCCAGACGCGCAGGCTCAGCAGCTGTGGCTCACGGGCCCAGTTGCTCCGTGGCATGTGGGATCTTCCCAGACCAGGGCTCGAACCCGTGTCCCCTGCATTGGCAGGCAGATTCTCAACCACTGCGCCACCAGGGAAGCCCCATACATTTTTAAAATATTAACAGGACCGTAGTCATCGAAATAAACCCTTCACTCACCCCTCCTCGTGGCCTCTGGCACTGTAGCACGGCTTTCCAACCTTTGTGTTCTCTGAATCCTGCCCTTCTTTCCAGCTCCTTCCCCTGGCAGTGCTACCCTCTACTCAGCTACCACAGACCACCCAGGCGCTGCCCCCTGGTGTTTCCTCCTCTCTCCTCCCCCAATTGCTTCATCACCACTTTACTAAAACCCACCATGCTATTTCCTGCCTCAGTGCCTTTGCACAGCCTAGATCCTCTACTTAGAATGGCCTTCCCCCTGCTCCTTCCTGGTCCGTCTTGACCTCCTCCAAAAGGCCTTTCCCAGCACTTGGCACTCAACCCAACCCCTCCCATCCATGTGCCCTCCACAGGGGTAACATTTAAAATGTTTAACAAGTGGTCCGGCACAGACAGCGCTACTCAGAATGGATGCGGGCCAGAGCAGCGAGGGCACCCAGGGAGCTCAGGGTGGCACCTTCTTATTAGCAGTTATGAAATGGTTTCGATGGGTCCACAGCCTATGAGCCCAGGTGGCTAGCAGCCCCGCCGGATATATATTCCGGGGCCGTGAGGGACACACCCTGAGAATAAGTGTGTGTTTGCACGTCTGCCCCGCTCAGGACAGGAATGGGTTTTACCCAACTTTGGAGCCTTGGCACCTGACATCGTACCTGGCACAAAGGAGGCGCTCAATTAATATTTGTTGAACTGAACCAAACTCTTTCAGGCAAAGACAAAATGGAAAGGCTGGGGATTTTCCCAGACTGTCACATCGATGCCGTGAGCCAAAGAAAACCTGTTCCTGGACAGTCTGTTTGCTCAGATGGTGAGTCTGTCAGATTTCACAGCTTCAGCGACCTCATGAAGCTCTGACCTGAAAATAAATTGAGAGGGAATAAAAAAAGAAGGAGGAAGAACAAGAGAAAATGATCTGCTCCTTCTGAGGCTGTGCTTTTGGCAAGTGCCCTCTAGTCAGTTCCAAGAAACAAAGGGAAATCTTCGTTGTGTCAGAAAAACCGACATAAATCTCCAATAATTCTGCTTTCCTGGCAACACTTTACGTGCTTCTGGAAAACTGGAACCTGATTCTTGAAAAATTTCAATGCAGAGGCTTTTCTTGTGTTATACAAGCGGCCACAAAACTTTCCACAGTCTGAAGGAAATGGATGCTATTCTGGATGGGACATAAAATCCGGGGGCGAGGGGACAGTGTCTGTGACCACTTCCAACACATTCACGACCTGCAGCTCTGGGCTTGCTCAGCCCCCCTGGAGGCCTGAGGACATGTGCACAGATAGAAAGGGTACCACCCCAAAGAGAGCCCTCCAACGCGAAGCAGAGGCCCCTATTATAGCCTGAGTTGTGTCCCCCCAAAATTCGTAAGTTGAAGTCCTATCCCCCCCCAGCACCTCAGTATGCGGCTGTATTTGGAGAAGGGCCTTGAAAGATGTGATTAAGTTAAAATAAGGCCATTGGACCCTAATCCAGTGTGACCGGTATCCCTATAAGAAGATCAGGGATGCGTGCACAGAGGAAAGGCCACATGAGGGCACAGCGAGAAGGAGGCCGTCTGCAAGCCACAGGGAGAGGCCTCGGGAGACACCAGACCTGCCAGCATCTTGACCTTGGACTTCTTCTCCAGGACTGTGAGAGAATACATTTCCCTTGTTTCAGCCCCCAGGTCTCTGGTATTTTGTCGTGGTGGCCCAAGCAGACGAATACAGCCACTTAGAAGGGGGATTTACCGATTTTAAGGTCCCCAACTCACAAATTAGCCACTGCAGACATGTGGGCACCATAGCTCATGCACATAAAGACACAGCAACAACCCCAGTCCTGGGGCCGTGTCTGGTGACTGCAGCTGCTGCCCAGACTGGGGCTTAGTGACTCAGGCTCCAACCCTGGCTCTTCAGCTGCTTTGCTGTTTTACCTGGGCCTCAGTTTGCCCCTAAGATGGGCATAATAGTAGCATCTGTTTCTTAGCATTTTTGTGAGGTTTGGATCCCATCGTATCTCTAAAGCACTAAGTGTTAAGTGCCCAGCGTAATGGAACGTCAATCAATTCCACTCGTTATATCCTGTCTTCAATCCCTCCTCGACACACATGATCCCACTCTGGTCGCTTCGGACGTAAGGACTAGGAGCAAGCTCCTTTGAGAGGAAAAAAGGGAAAAAGGAGGGTCCACTTGAACCAGAGTGGACACAAGGGGACCAGAGCGGTCATCAGATCCTAAGGTTCCTAAGACTCTTCTAACTTCCCCAGATCTGTGACCACCACCCTATCCGCCCCACCACCTACTAGACGATTCTTAACCTGAGCCAGACTCAGTCTCTTGGAGTCAGTAAAGAGGTAGGGCGTTCAGTGGGGTTCTCCTCCCAAGCCTTTCTAGACACAGAAACGTCTAGGGATGGGACAGGGGAGGCGATCTGAGACGGAAAGGATGGCAGGATAACCTGGGGAGACCGGGGCCGGAGGGGAGGCGAAAGGAGAGCCCAGGGACCAAGCAGCGATGCTGGATGCAGAACCTGCCAGAGGCTGGGGGAGACCTTAATGTGCAACTTTCCAGCCCAGGAACTCACCTCACTGAGCCTAGAAGAATTCAGCCTACAGAGCCCACAGAAGAGTGGCCTGGGAATCCACAAGAGGAATATGTGTGTGTGTGTGTGTGTGTGTGTGTGTGTGTGTGTGTGTGTGTGTGTGTATGCACACACGCACGTGCCGTTCTCTACACTAGCCTTAGCCATTGGAATTGTCTGATTTTTCAGAAATATTTTTCATCCTTCCATGGGCCAGGATGACATCTAGCATTTCTAGTTTAAGGAGAGGAGGGGATTTTAGTAAGCCCTGGCCTCTACGCTCAGACCCGAGAACCTGAGCGAGTCTATCAATCCAGATGGCCTTCCTGGCAAAGGAGAGCCCGGCTTCATGGATTCTGTGGCACTCAGAGCTCCCACGGAGGCGCCAATTACCCTTCTACTCTTTGAGCATCACTCATCATCCTTCGCTTGTGAATTCACTCCACGAACATCTACTGGGCATCACTCTGCACAGAGAAACTAGATCACTGCCTACCCCAGGCTTTCAAGCAGTAGTAGCACCTCTATAGCAAAGAACTTTACGTAGTGCCCACCAGCCCAGAAACAAGGATTCTCGGGTGAGGGCTCCCCAGGCAGGTCAGTGGCCCATGAACGAGGTGTCAGGATATCTTTCTTTACTTTTTCCCCCCAAAGAGATCAGGCCTAGGACAGAAATGAGAAAACCCAAGCCACTCCTGGTTAAGAAGCACATGCTGAGCATGAAACAAATCAGCAAAGGCAGGGACTCTCTTCCAGTCCCAGAGGAAAAAGGGTGGAGACTCCAGTGCAGGGGAATCCAGTCCTGGATGTGATCGAGGTATCACGCTGGCAAAAGAGCCCCAAGCAGGCACAGCTGGATGCCCACAGGGCTGTTTCCGGTGTGAGAGGGAAGGAGGGGGACCCCTCTCCCACACCCCTGGCTGGGTGTCCCTCCTGGGAAGGACATCAGCCAAGGTCATGGAATGAGACCGTAGGCAATGCCGACCTCCACAACAGGGGGTGGCTACGACCAAACCTGGTCTTGCTGGAAGTGTCCCCTCCCTGTCTCTGGAGTGGAAGGTTGCCTTTAGTGCCCCCGATTCTGCTGTGACCAAATGGCCCGGCCTGGCTCAGCCTCTGGGGTCTGGAGTCCAGTGAGGGGTGCCCTCAGATAGGAAAAGCCTCTTCCTAGCACTGAGAAGTGGCTGGGTCCGCTCCAGCTCAGAGGGGAAGGCTCTATGGTCAGAGTAGAAGCTTTGTCCACTCTCTACTCATGAAGCAATGACAAACCGTGACTACCCTGGGCCTGGGGACCCGCTACACTGAAACCTTGTGGGCATGTCAATCTGAGTGTTATCAAGAAAGGCCCCACATACAAGTAAACAAAACCACAGGTCTGCACTTGACGTGGATGGATTTCACCCACACGGGTCAGGCTAGTCCAGGGGTAGCCAGACCCAGGCCTCCAAAGAGGGCCCGGAAATCCCAGCTCTTCTCTGGGAGGAGAGGGTGACCTGAATGCAGCGAGAGCCGTCCCGCCAACCGGAGAATTTGCCAAGCCTGCTGCGTAAAAGTGTCGTAAAATCCACTTTAAATCTATGTTTAAATACCTGTAACATTGGCCTTTTAAAATCTGCTGCTCTGGCAGGGATACAAGCTCTTTCAAAGATCAATACCCAAGGCCGCTGCTGCCCCGGTTCTCCAGAAGGACCTCAGGTTGCAAAGAGACCAAAGGAAAGTCCCGGAGCCGGAGCCTGGACCCCTGCCTCGGGCCGGGTGGGAGGAGAGGAGAGCGAGAGACGCAGCCTCTCCCCACTTTCATTCCATCGCCCCTCAAAGGGGCCAGCCCGGAGCCATGAGGATGCAGAGGAGGAAGCTAGGTCCGGGGAAGAGGTGAACAGAAAGGAGAAGGGCGTAAGCCTGGGTGTGGGCTTTGGGGCCCGTAACAAAGAGTCCTCAGGTGGGGTTCCCTGTGGAACCCCCAAAATGGGACAGGATTAGCCCTCAAGGTCCCCATAGAAGGACACACTTCCACCTGTGTCGACTCCCCGGAGATATTCCAGGCCTCAGGCCTCCCCAGGCTTCTCTCCAGAACCATCCTTCTGTTCACACCCCTTCCTTGGCACCTGCCAGGTGTTCCTCAGCGACCTTCTCCCCCTCCGTCCGCAGACTCTGAGCTGCTCCCTCAGGGTAGACCAAGACACACCCATCTCTGCAACCCCAGGGCCAAAGACGGGACTGGATTTAAAAGGTACTCGGTAAACACTGGCTATATCCACCCACCCTTCCTCGAGTGCCTACGTCTGGTTTTCTAGAACATCGTTTTCGATGTCTATTTTAACAGAGCACTTTTTTTATTTTCTAAAATAAAAAGAGCTGGAAAAGAAATTACTCCCAAACGCCTTTCAGATAATCACACAGAGCTTAAGCAAACAGGTCAGATCATGGTCCCCTTTCCCACCTGGTGACAGCGTGTTCTAATTGCAGGTTCAGCTATCTAAGTGGTTAAAAATAAATAATTGAAACCATAAATTTAAATATTCAAAAGCACCACAGTAACATCAAAAGAGGTCATCAAGCCACGCTTGTCTGTGATGGGCCGTTTTCCCGGCTGGCTCCAGGTGAGGGACGATCGGAAAGATGTGTCATTCAAAGCCCCCTGAGCTGTCGCTCCTGGGAAGCCTCTGGGCTCCAGGGATCAGCTCTGTGTCCTCGGGTGTTAATGTCACCTTCTGCCCTTCCTGAGCATGGGGGGGGGGGGAGGGTCACAGGATTCACAGGGGATCATCCAGAAACTTTGGGTGAGAACTACAACAGCCCCCTTTGTGCAGTGAGCAGCGGGGCGTGACCTCACTTGGAGGGCGTCCCAGGAAGGCACCTGGGACCAGAAGTTGTTCTCCACTGGGGCTGCTTAGCCCCCGGATCCTTCTAGTTGGGGCTCACGGTGGAGAGAGAAGAACACGGCCTCTGAGGGCCTCAGCGCCAGGCAGGTAAACCCCTGCATGAGAGAGACCGAGGAAAGGGCCTGGGGCATCCCACGGTGAAGTGGCCGCAGCCCCCAGATGAGGACAGAGCCATCCAGGCGAAGGAGCCCGGGACACTCGGCCGCTGCACGGTGCTCTCTCTACATGGGGGTCGCCACCTCCCATGGCATCCAAAACAGAAAGGGCACGATGGCTGCTCTCTGCGTAAGCAAAGATTAACAAATCACAGTCCCTAAAATGTGAGCTGTGCCCGAGCGGCCAGAGTCCCTTCTCGTGTGTTCTCTCGTTGGTGCCCCTTCACTGGAGAGGAAGGAGGGGCTCAGGGGCGCTAAGTTCCCCTGGAGCCACTGAGAGGCAGGGCTGAACCAACCCAGGGTTTTGAGGGGCCGCACACAGACGTTTAACACTGTCGTAAAGGGAAATCCCTGGTTCACAATGTAGGGCTTTGCTTAAAATAATACCAGTTACCAGTTAGTACTTACTATATGCTAGTCACCTGTTCTCATTTAGTCTCATAATAACCCAACGAGCCTATCCTACAGATGACAACACAGGCCAGAGAGGCTGCCTTTGCCGGGCTCACCGGAGTAGGAAGTGGTGGCCGTACGTCAAGTTTAGGTCAGCCTGACCCCGAAGGCCACGGTGCTGGCTGCTCTGCCCGGCAGCCTCGAGGTGGCATGGACCCCCTGCAAGCCCCTCCCCTCGGTACAGACCACCTGCACCAGGGCTGAGCCAGTTTCTGGGGTGCCATCCCAGAGACCTGGAAGAAACGGGGCTGACCCGGCCTCCTGCCACCTCAGGCCCAACCCATCCCCTCCTCCAGGGGACAGGAATTGTCACTTGGCCTCACTAGTTGCTTCTGACAAACCACACAGTATAGAAAAGAAAAACAAAGAATCGGAAGATGAATATGTACATAATGTGCTCTGGCAGGAATAAGACCCCAGATCGTCCATCAATGTTGCCAACCATCCTCAAACTCAGAAAAACCCAGGCGAGGCTCTTTGTTGTAGGAACCGAGAGATGCGGGGCAGCCGGCCTCTCTTCCCATCCTTCCTCCTGGGGGGGTGGAATGGAAGTTCTCCCAAGGGGTTGGGGGGGAGCCGTGCATGAGCCAGCAGGAAGCCTCCGGTCCCCACCCCCCAGCTCTTGGTGTTAACCTTGGGGTGAGAACAGCAGGAAAAGAAGTGGGTTGCTCGGAAGGCCCCTGCCTGTGGGGCCCATGTGCCAGCAGTGATCACTCAGAGGTGGTGAGGATGGACGGTCTGCGATGAGCTGGGCAAGCCCAGGGACGCCCCCGCTGGGACTCACTGCCGCAAAGGCTGTGGGAGCACACAGCCAGCAGGGAAGGGGTCCCCAAGGCGGGTGAGGACAGAGGGATGGGGGGACAGCAGCAAGATCAAAGCCTGAGGCCAGGCCAGGGTGAGGGGACTGCCGGCATGCTGCGTCGCTAAGGGCCGTCTCTCGTCAGGAAAACTCGGTGCTCCTGGGAGCTGCATTCATTGGCTCCTTTGTTCGTTCATTCCACAAACGTGCATGGAGCACCAAGCACTCGCCAGGCCTTGCTGGAGGTGCTGGGGACACAGCAAAACAGATAGACATCCCCGTCCACAGGGTTGAGAGGGACCCACGCAGATGCGTGGAGGAAGGGCACTCCAGGGAAGAAGAGCCAGTGCAAAGGCCCTGGGGTGAGAACTGGTGAAGAGGCCCATGTACCCAGAGCAGAGTGAACACGGGGAGCGGTGAGGGTGAGCTCAGAGGGACATGCGTGGGCAGGTCCTACCAGGGCTTGTTGGTCATACCAAGGACTCTGGCTTCTATTCAGAGTGACAAGGGGGCCACGGAAGGGCTTCGAGCGAAGAAGTGACATGACCTCATAGATGTTCCAACAAGACCTCTCGGGCAGCTGTGTTGAGAATGTACGACAGGCAAGCAGGGGTGAGGCAGGGGAACGTACGACAGGAAAGCAGAGAGGAGGCTATCGCCGTGCATTCTTGTATCTACCGCGAGGTGGAGGGAAACTGGAGGAGAGCGTACAACTCATCCTTCAAGGTTGGCTGTAGAGGGGAAAACGGAAATGGAGTCAGAGCTGGAGGCGGAGATGAGTGGGCAGGGATCTTTTTACAATGGGAGCATACGTGGATGCTGATGGGAAAGAAGGAAAGGGAAAGAAAGGCCGTAGAGGAAGCTGCCAGGGCTGGAGAGAGAGAGGAAGATGGCAGCAGCAACGGCTTGGAATAGACAGGGGCACAGGGGCAAGTTCACAAGTGAAAAGTGTCCTCAGCGAAGAGCATGAAGAGCCCATCCTTCCCACGGGCCCAGCAACGTCCTTCCCCCCCGCGAAGCCACGTTCTGCTCTGTGCCCTCCTCTGAGCAGCCAGGGGACGAGGTGAGGACGTGGAACGTTCTGTCCTGATGGCCCAGGCTTCCCGGTGAGAAAGGACGCAAGTAAGCATGGGGGAGGAGAGAGTGGAGGCCTGGGGAGAGGAGGGGTGGGAAGACGGTTGGGAATGGACCAGGAACACGTGCGAGGGTGTCGGGCCAGTTGAAGACTGCACTCAAGAATGAGGGTCATAATGGACTTGAGGATATGGGGAGGGGGAAGGGTAAGCTGTGACAAAGAGAGAGAGTGGCATGGACATATATACACTACCAAATGTAAAATAGATAGCTAGTGGGAAGCAGCCGCATAGCACAGGGAGATCAGCTCGGTGCTTTGTGACCACCTAGAGGTGTGGGATAGGGAGGGCGGGTGGGAGGGAGATGCAAGAGGGAAGAGATATGGGAACATATGTATATGTATAACTGATTCACTTTGTTATAAAGCAGAAACTAACACACCATTGTAAAGCAATTATACTCCAACAAAGATGTTAAAAAAAAAAAAAAAAAGAATGGGGGTCATGAATCTAGGACCAGCCGGTCCGCGTGGCGCCATAGTCCTCTTCAGGGCAGCGAGGCGGGTGCAGGCCCAGAGCAGGAGGGAATTAGGTCTAAGGATGTCTGGTGTGTCTGATGCTGTGCAAGAGGGCAAGGGACCAGGTGGAGGACGCAGGGGAGCGACGGTCACGACTGATGGCGGAATCTGAGCTGAGTCAGAAGGACCGTGAGACTATGAAGGTTGATGAGGACCACCAGCTTTTGGTGGCTTCCGGTGGCTGAGGAAGGGCGGGATTCCGGGCAGTAGGAGGAGAGAGCACAGAAGACAGGGGTGGTCCCGAAAGGGGTTTCTGGACCTGACAGCATGAACGGTATAAAAGTATTGACACCAGATCTATGGCAAGGGGAGTGAGTAGGTGAGAACGTGGAGGAGGAGACGGGGGGAGGGGAGGAAGTCAAGGTCCTGAGAATCTTAAACAGAGAGGCTTGGGCTGGAGAACGAGCCAGCAGGTCAGGCAATGCGACCTCCAGGGAAGGAAGGGGAGTGAGCCCAGCCCGTCGATGACCCCAACAAGGCAGGGGAGAGAGGAGCCATCTAAGGACATGGATTCAGGGAGGAGGGGGCACCGTGAACCGGAAGAGGCACGGAGGCCCAAGGGAGCATCTATTCCCCTGGCCCAAAAAGACGCAGGAGAGAGGGAGAAAGCAGCCCACCTGAAAGGCCGATGGGAGCAGAGTCCTGGGGCGGGGGGGGGGGAGCCAGAGCCCCTCGAAGGCAGAAGGGGGAGCTGGCACTCAAGGACATATAGGGAGTTTGCTGATAAGTGTCAGCGAGGTCCAGTGGGCACAGCAGAAAGTTCCAG
The DNA here is from genome assembly GCF_965194825.1 of Balaenoptera physalus. Classification (NCBI taxonomy): domain Eukaryota; kingdom Metazoa; phylum Chordata; class Mammalia; order Artiodactyla; family Balaenopteridae; genus Balaenoptera; species Balaenoptera physalus. The sequence goes on from NC_138882.1 coordinate 191,290,657, forward strand.
GAGTTGGGAGAGGGGAAGATGGGGTCAGAAAGGGGGTGTGCACCCGTATGGGAATCAGAGTCCAGGGGTGGGGGGTGATTTGGGAGACCAGGTGAGCTCAGAGGGGCCACCTATTAGAATGAATATGGACCCAAGGGGAGCAGCTTCTGATTTGGAAATGTTCTGAGTCTTTCCCAGCAAACAGCAATGCCTCCTCAGAAAGGACATTCTATCCAAGAGCAGAGGGCAGCTGAGTCCCCAAACTCATCACCAACAACCTCAAACCCCCAGGCTGGGCGCCTGAAGTGGGCCCTGAGGATCCCCTGCACACGGCTTTGAGGGGCCAGAGGCGGAAGGACCAAACCCCAGCCCCACCCATCAGCCCTACGCAGACACAGGATTTAGTGGAAGGACGGGGTCAGAAGTGTCACCTGGGACAGGAACTGCAATGACAGCAGGTAATCTCCGTTCTCCCAGGGCCTGCAACGATCACCGAGTCGCTGACGAGCCCAGATCAGCCACCGCTGCTGACTGCACCAGGCCATCTCCCTGCCAGCGCCCAGGATTCTGAACAAACTCCGAACTCGCCTGCCCTAGTTCTCAGATTTGCTCGTGAGCATCAGGAGAGAGCTTTCAGACCCCCTGTCAGCTCTCCTGGCGACACGCTCAATGCTATCGTCCCGGCATCTCTGGGCACCTCGCCCCAGCTCCTCGCCAACCAAGACCAAAATGTGAAGAGCCCTCTTGGAGGTGGAGTCCTGGGCACATGGACTCCAAAGCACCCCCGGAAATGGGCAGCACAGCCATTACGGTCTTGTGTTGAGGACAAACTCTGCCGAGGTTGTGCTTCCAAAACCGTGTGGCCGGTTCTCAGCCCCTTTTGTGCCCAGCTCCCAGAAACATGCCACAGTCTGTGTTTCTCTTTCTCCTTAAAGGACCCCCCTCTTCTTTGCCTGTCTCACCACCACCCCACCCCAATCCCCCCCCACATACACACATACACAGGGCTAGAGATTCACGGAGGCAAGGGCTTCCTGGGGGCTCTTTCCAAACCTCCGTCACACTCTCTCCTCCACCTGCCCCACCGCTACCACTCCCCCTCAAATCCACTTCTCCACTCAGAGTTCCTCACATACAGAAATGTGGCCAAGCATTGAACTTGTCTGCCTGAGCGTAAGGAATCAGGGTGACACGCCTGCAACCACGGCTCCCAGTAGCTTGCATTTGCCAAGACAGACCCTTCTTTGCAGCCTGAGGTCTGTCCGGCACCTGCTGCATTCCACATGCTCCCCCGGGCCGGTGTCTGGTGCAGCCCAGGCCCGTGTGAGGATACATGTCTAAACCACAGCAGGATCCAGAGAAGCAAAGAGCAGCCCGTCACGCCCCGGGCTCAGGTTCGCGCTTGTTGCCCTGAGCATCTCACTGCTCATGGAGGCCTCCCGCCCTGTCTCCCAGTGAGGCGAGATGCAGGTCGTGGTCCTACCCCGACCCCTCCACCTCGGAGGACAGGGCATTGGTCCGGAACAGCAGCCCCAGCCCCTCGCAGCAGCCTGAGTCCCACACAGCCCACCACCCCGTCACTTCTCTGTCCTCACGTCCGTCCACGTTCCCCTCTCCCGTTCACCCAGGTCCAGCTCCCAATCTCCTGGCCGTCCTTCAGAGGGGCCAGGCACAATCCCACCAGCAGGACACTGTACTTGCTGTTCCCTCTCAAGGGGACATCCTTCCCCAGATGTGCACATGGCTCACTCCCTCCTCCCCCAGGCTTTACCCAAACATTGCTGGGGGTAGCCTTCCTGATGGCCTGACTTCCTACTTAATATTCCCCCCACCCCCGTGCTCTCTATCCCCTGCCCCTTCCTTACTTTCTCTCAGGGCACAGGCCCCCCTCTGAGACATCATGAAATTCACCTACTCCTCCTGTTGACTGCCCCAACCCCCTGCTCCCACTAGAATGTAAACTCCATGAAGGCAGGGACCCCTGACTGTTTTGACTGCTGTATCCCCAGCAACCGGGATGGTGCCTGGCATACACCAAGTGCTTAGTAAGTGTTCATGGGATGAGTAAACACTTTGAAAAGCATCTCATCTTATCGGCTGTTAGTTGTTTCTTTGAAAAGAGGAGACACAAAATAAGGATGGAATGGATCAGAACGTGTAGCGTCATTCATCACATTTCCCCCAAATCGAGGATCCAAGTGAAGGTGGGAAGGACGGTGGGCCGTCCACACTGGCCATCAGCTCTGCCTGCTCACCGGGTCTTTCTCACCAATATTTCCAGCTTCAGAGACGGACCAGGCAGTCTCCCTCTGTATCGTTCGTATTGACCCCACTGATCTCCAGCTTGGGCCAAAACCCCAGAACCAACACGCAGGGAGTGTGTGATTCCCACACACTGAAACGCGCTGAGCTCGTGGTGCAGAGGACAGCTGACGTTTGGTGACAAGTTAACCAATTGACGTTCAGCAACGTTTCCCTCCTGTACAATATCGGGGAGATACTCGTGAAAACGAAGACATGCTTTCCCAAGTCGGCCTGGGACTAGGGAGATTTGGCCTGTCTGTAACTTTAATTTTAAACTAATTTCTAAAGCTAGAGGAGATTTGCAACACAGGTTGATGAATCGTCTTAAAGTCTCAAAAGTCCTATGAACAGTTTCAAGTGCATCTGGGGAAAGCCTCATTGCAAAGCTCAGCTTCCAGGGGTTGCCCCCACCTAGGAAGACACAGAGACGGTTCGGGCGTCGCGTCTCCACACAACCGCAGAGCCATCTGCACAGATGCAAGCTACTAGCCCAGTGACAAATGAAAGGAAGGCAAGGGTTTGGTAAGGGAATGCTCAAGACTCTTCCAAGGAATGCTGGATTTCTTGCAGAGTTCAACGGGATGACAACTCAAGGGTGACGTGGAAAGAGCCTCTCCAGGCAAAGGCTGCGAGGAGCAGTGCCCACCACACCCCCAGGTGCCTCGCCCTTCCAAAGCAATCAGTAGACTCTCCCTTTTCTCAAGGAGATCCATTCCTGCAACTTTTAACTTACTGATTCCAACAAATATTAAACTTTTAAGTGTATTTTGTTTTTCAAACGACCCCCGCTGTGACTATCTAGTGTTTGTCTCACTCTAGCAATTACCTGGACTTTCCAATTGCAGTGGTTTATTTTACCTTGGAGTGACTCTTTCATCCCTTTTTCCACACTCAAAAATTTCTCCTTGTCATAATAATTAATAGGTTCTGTTCCTACAGTGATTATATTCAGATTATCTTAATAAAGCACAGCTCTGAGTGCCATCCAGCGAAAGTCTTATCCCCACTAGGCCAGAAAGACTCCACTTTCCCTGCACCAAAAAAAAAAAAAAGAAAGAAAGAAAAATTCTCTGCATCCCAGGCCCCCAAATAGGCTGTACAATTATGACCAGCAGCCTTCCCTACTCTCAGGATGACTTAGCTTGGAATTCACTAACTGACTAAGTGGAATTAATTGGAGGGAAAGGGTGAGTGAAGCCCTAAAATCTCTCCTTTGTCAATGTAAACCAGAAAGTCACCTGGTGATAGAAACTGCAGGGTTTTTACAGAATCTACCCAGGACACAAGAGCTGTGTTCCTGGGGAGGCACTGAACTTGGGTGGACGCCATTTGAACACATCTCTTGCATGGCTGACACCTCATCGCTTTCCCCACTCAGCCAGTGGAGAATTTGTACTTATCAGCTTCACTATCTAATCCTCATCCCCTCTGAGAAATGAGACGGCAACAAGAAACCCAGAAAACAGGAGAAAATGATGCTGCAAAGAGCTTCGAGACAAGCTCTCTGGGGACACAGGCCAGTTAGATGACAACTTCCAGGACCATCTGAGCCTCAGGACTCCTGGCAAGTGAAGAAAGCAGGGGGAGGCTGCTGGAGGGGAGGGGAAAGGGAGTGAGGAAGAGAGAACGAGAAGGTAGATGAAAGACAGGGGGGAGGGACAGACAAAGAGGACACAGAAACCTACTGGAGGGAGCCCGAGACGCCCCACCCCAGGCCTCGGTGCTCGTCCCTCCATCCGGAATCCCTGTGCTCCGTCTGCACCTGACTTCAGACTGTGCCCAAAGTTAATCTTCTCTGTGGAGCACCGACTTCTCACCAAAGGGAGAAAATGCATCCTCACAAATGTCTAGTCAGTAGCAATCAACCCTAAAATTTCAGTGGCTTAAAACAAAAAAGTTTGTTTCTTGGTCGCACCACAGGTCCAATGCACATTGTGGGGGAAGGGACCCTGCCTTTTGTGGTCATCCTCAGGGATCCAGGCTGATTGATGGATCCAGGGAAGGGCACGTAGCAAAGCCTCTGCCCAGAAGAGACCCACGTCACTCTGCTCATGCTGCATTGGCCAAAGCTGGTCGAATAGCCCCCCATAACCTCACAGAGGAGAGGGGAGTGCCGTCCCTCCATGTGCCCCCAGGAGGAAATGCAGACACATGACCATCAGCACGAGGTCACCTCCCAGGTCACCCTAGGCCAATAGCCCCATGACAGCCATTGTACATTCACTTTCAGAGTTCATCCCTTTAACAAGCCTGAAAGAAAAGCATGACTATGTGCATTTTTTACAGATGAAGAAACCAAGGCTCAAAGCAATTAAACATCTTCACTGAGGCGAGATGTCTAATAAGAAAAGAGCAGTCTTCAAAGACTGTCCTATATGAGTCCAACACGCACAGTCCTGCCCCACCCCATGGTCTATCCTAAATGGAATATCGCCCTCTCCTCCCTCCCTCTGTGCAGGATGCTAAGGCCATGTGCCGAGAGCACTGGGAGCTCTGCCCATTCCCCAGGGCGGGAACCATGGACAGCTCCTGTGGTCCCTGGCCTTTGGAAACCATGGACAGCTCCTGTGGTCCCTAGCCTTTGGGAACCATGGACAGCTCCTGTGGTCCCTGGCCTTTGGGAACCATGGACAGCTCCTGTGGTCCCTAGCCTTTGGGAACCATGGACAGCTCCTGTGGTCCCTGGCCTTTGGGAACCATGGACAGCTCCTGTGGTCCCTGGCCTTTGGGAACCATGGACAGCTCCTGTGGTCCCTAGCCTTTGGGAACCATGGACAGCTCCTGTGGTCCCTAGCCTTTGGGAACTATGGGCAGCTCCTGTGGTCCCTAGCCTTTGGGAACCGTGGACAGCTCCTGTGGTCCCTAACCTTTGGAAACTATGGACAGCTCCTTCAGTCACTAGCCGTAAGCTGATGCCTCAGGCACCCAGGGATGGTGTGGGAGTTCTAAATGCCTGAGAGAGTTCTGCTGTCCTGGCCTCCTGCTGCTCCCGACGAACATGCTCAGACACAAACAAGCCAGCCAGAAAAAATCTGGGGGGCTGTAAACAAAAGTCCCCGCCCAAGTTTTTATCCGTGTGGGCTTAATCACGTTGGCCGCCACTTATTAAATAAAGTAAATTAGTTCTCAATTATTTGCTTGCAACCAGGCAGGAAAAATGAAATTTTCAATTTAAAAGTAATATTGCTATTATTATGCAGAAGCGATTCTGAAATTGGACTTTTTGTACACTTCTGCCAAGAGGTCAGAAGTGAAAGATTCCCCAAAGGGGTGTCTTTCCCATCAAGTCACCCGGCCGGAGGAACCCCAGGCCCCTTCAGAGGACCTGGGTTCTGGGCCCCTGGAAAAGCAGTTTGGGCAGGAACAGCAGCACCTAAGCTGTTTATTTAATCTCCTCTTTCCTTTTATTCAGGTTTAAATTCCACATCATTGCCAAACGCCCTGATTAACATTGCCTTTCAGTATCGAAAAATCTAAACCAGGCACATTCAAGGCCTCTGAATTTACATTTTCTAATGGAAAGGGGGAACCAGTATCAGGTAAACATGTGTTAACTCCAAGCCCTTATCAGTCACCCAATCCAAGAGCAGACATTGGAGGACATCTTCAAAGAGGAAACTCTTGAAATCCACTCCTGCCACTTTATTTGGGCTCCATCGGCACAGTGTGCTTGAAAAGCCAATTTCGTGTCTTGAATTGGAAGAAACAGGATTCAGTAACGTCGTCGGTCACATTCTAGGTCCCCCCTTGCAGAAACCCTTTTTCCTCAAGGGCATCTACATTAAGTAAGTAATGGTTCAAATGGAATAAAAGTAATCTTTCAAATGTAGATATATTTAAAAGTTTAAAGAGTTTGAGTTTGGCCTGGGGGCAACTTAATGACTAGTCAGATGTACATCACTAGTCAGATGTACATGAAGGGGGATTTTGTGCAGGATGGAGACCAGCTGGTTTCTATTTCAGCTGGGGACAGAATGAGCAGGAAAGATGCTTCCAAGTGCAACAGAAGAAAGGCAGACAGTCAGGTGTGGCTAGTGACAGCTGGGACTTCCCGGGAGAGGTTGACCTGTGCCCCAGGAGGTGACGTGTCAGAGCGGGAGAGGGCAGGCTTTGGGGTTCTGCCACGTCTCAGCTGGGTGACCTCAGGCAAGTTATCTTTTAAATGCCCCAAACTTCCGTTCTGCATCTAAAAAATGGGGATAGCATTAGCACTGGCTCCTTGGGGTTTTTTTAAAAGATAAGCATCTAAAACGTTTGCTTGGAGTCTGGCACATAGTTACAAACAGGATAGATTCATCTGTGCAGAGTTTGGGGGTATAGGTTCTATTTTACAAGGTCTCTTTATGTAGAAGTTATCACCAATGGAAGAGATTGATTCATTGGGTTTATAATGAGGGCTGCTTCCAAAAAACTCCAGCATCTGTATAGAAACCCCTAACACATGTGGGTTTGGGGCTTTGTTTTAAGTCAAAATGACAGGATGAGGTGGGAAGAGGAGATGCGACTGGCAGACAGGAATAGAAAAGAAAAACGCAGGAGGGAGGAGGAGGGAGTGGGAGAGAGGAGATAAGGAGGAGGCTGGGAGGAAAGACACCAGGCAGGATGCAAGGGGACACCACGCAGGGATAAGTTCCCTCTCCAGAGCAAGTGAAGAGCTTGCTTCAGAAGGTCGCCGGGGGAGGAGGGGAAAGAACTTCCTGCCTCGGGCTCATTCAGGCTCTAAATGCTGTGTCCTCAAGGTCGGAGAGCACGTCTCCTCTCTCAGCTCCACGACATCTGTGCGCTGGATACCCATCCTCATTTGCTAATTATGCCTGTGCCTTTCGAGCCTGAGCCTTTTGGACCTGCTGAAGCCCCCAGAATTCATGCCACCCATCACACCAGAAGGCACACTGCAAACGCCAGGGTCCCCAAGAGCATTGCTCTGTCTCTCTGGTCTCTCGCCTTCCCAGCCAGTCAGGGTAAGACCCTGTGGCCAGTCTGCGGGCTTGAGCTCACAGGCCCAGCAGCTGCAGCCCCATGGTCATGGTGCTGCGCACCTGCTCTGCAGCCCTGGTGATTTTCCGTGTCTTTGTGTGTGTGTGTGTGTGTGTGTGTGTGTGTGTGTGTGTGCGCGCGCACGCCCGTGTAGCACCTCCACAGAGACATCCGGGGGAAATTACTGCTGAAGGCGGATGGCAGCAGCGTGTCCTGTAGATCACTGCCCCTGACCTCCTCCACTGGCAGCCCAAACGGCCCCCCAGAGGAACCAGGTAATGCATCCACCTTCCCCGAGACCCACACATCCTGCAAATGTTCCCAGGGAGGAAAGTGAGCACCTGCACCCCAAACTGCCCTCTCCCCACGCTGCCTGCCCACTCCCAGAGATCCGTGCGCACCTCTCATTCCACTGCGCTCAGGCAACTCAGGCACTTAAGACTGGAAGAGAAACATGTACATGAGAAGCCTCACAAAGGCTCCAGCCGAGAGGCCCCCGGTGTTTGCTAAATGCAGCCCACCAACCTCCCCCTCAAAGCCCTAAAGTTCTCCTACCAGCCACCGGCCAAGGATGAGAACATCTTCCCCAGAACGAACGTCCAGGAAATGCTGCCAGTAAAGGCCAGCACTGCCTACTTTGCACCGACAGCATCAACATACAGGGAAGATGAACAAAGAGGGCAGGGAGGGGAGCTTCCTGACTCCCCAAGAGAGTTCAAGCCACTATTTGGGGGTGTGAGTGTTTCCTTTGATATTCCCCCTACGGAGGGCAGTATTATGGCTGACATTTATCAAGCACAAGATACGGGCCAAGCACTAGGCTTTTAAGCCCTCACATAGTGCATCATCTCTTTTTAACACCAAACAGCTCTAGGTGGATGACAGCACTATGACCGAACCCACGTTCAGAGGGGGGAGTGCGTGTGCACGTGCACACACACACACACGCACACTCCTAAGACAGCCTAACCCCCAAGATTGCCTCGGGGCATGTGCTGGGTGGGGAGGGGAAGAGAGTGCCTCCCGCTGAGAGCAGGGCCCTCGGGCACCTGGCAAGCCAGGCTGCAGGGGGCCTTGGGAGTTGAATGTTCCCTAAGCAGCCACCTGCCTTGGTCCTGTCAGGCTCTGCAGCTGGCTAGACCCTCCACAAGTGAGAAGAAAGCAGGGACCGCAGGCCCATGCCCCAGAGCGCACTGCAGCACACCCAAGCCAGTTAGAAAATTTAGGGGGATTTTGTTTGGTTTCTTTTTTTTTTTTTTTTTTTTTTTTTGAGCCAACTACCAACTTAAGACTCTCTGAAACACCTGCTTTCTACCTTATTACAGTGACCTCTGGTGGTCAAGAATGAGACATTGCAGGCCCAAATTAGAAGTACCTAAATCGCTTAATTTCAAGTAACTCTAAGTAACAAAGGCCTTGAGGTCCTTTAAGAGCTTCCAAGAAAAACAGAAGCAAAGAGAGTGAGATGTGAGCTCGTTTAAGATGTGAGCTGGCTGACCCCTGACCCGAGTATAACCCAGCACGGGGCTCCTCAGATGACACTCCCTGCACCAATGCCAAAGGTGTCTGAGCTCCAGCTCAGGGTGAATCTCAGCCTCTGTTCTCCTTCCCCCCACAGCTGGTGGCATCTCAGTGCCAGGCTTAGAGGGCACAGTCTCCGGGAGGTCTTTGGAAAAGCTTCAACCCTGCCAGAGGACCTGCTAGGAGGTGGGAAGGGGTGGGAAGGGGAGGTTTTCTAGAAGGCCTGTGATCTCAGCACCACCAGCCAGCCCTGCTCCAGCTGCCCTGGGCTGAACTGGGAGGCAGGGAAACAGCGCTCCCTTTCCCCACCGGAATCACAACCCCAGGCAAAAGAGGGTCTGCAGGAACAAGAGGGGGAACGGGGCTTCTGCCCACACCCCACCCATGCCAAGGGGCCAGGGTAGCCCAGGTGAGGGGTGAGGTGAGGCAAGAAGAGAAGCATTTGCTCTGAGAGTCATTTTGGAGACTGGAGCCGTGGGCTTCAGGATGGGAGGAAGGAAGGACGAAATCCCAGGGATGTGACAAATATCCGTTTAGCCCTAAGCCAGGTCAGTGGGCATCTGAGGGGGCGGGGAGGGCGGGGGCATCTGAGGCAGGGGAAACGAGGCTGAGCAGGGTCTCCTGTGAGGTAGAGAGCGATGGGCATACGAAACACAGCCCTGCCCCCAGCTGAAAGCAATAACGCTCAGTCCAAGCTAAGAATGTCATCCTATCCCTAAGGCCACCCCCCAAACCATCCTAGACAGGATGACGCTTTTAAACCCTAAAAGCTTTTCAGATAAAGGAACCAACAACTCAGAATCGTCCAATCTAGTAGCCTCTAGAAGCTTCAGGTTCACAGCATCCACATGTGATCTCAACCTCTTGGTCCATCCATGGTGTGCAGGCTTCAGCCAAATCCCCAAACACAAACGACAGATTCTCCCAAGGTCCCTGCGAGCGTCAGTCTGAACAGGCCAGGCCTCAGTGTTTAGAATATGAAACAGACTGGGTCGCTCTCCTGCTCTTCTTTGAAACTCAGAATGGATGTAGAATATCAATATTGTCTCAATTTTCCTTTATCTGCGAGGAGACATCAGCAAACCTTTCTGCCAAGGATTGTACAAGGATCATTAAAAGGAAAATATCCATGGTAATTGTGCCTTTCTGCATATTTCTTCACTCCAATATTCTATAACATAATAATGTTTCACATTTCTACAGAACTGTCTTTTCAGCATGTTTTCGCCTTATGCTTAATTTCGTAAGAGTTTCTCAGCCCCGCATAACGACACAGTTCAATGCAAAATCAGATATAAATCTAGCTTAAGAGACTCTCAACAGGAATTTCATTTAAAACTGTAAATGTTAAAAGATTCCGGCTCTGATTTATGTTATGTTGTGTGTGTGTGTTTCAAAGAGCGAGCTTCACCAGCCCTCTTAAACAATAGATGCACACGAAATCCAGGCTTTCACAGGTCTAACCAGACCCATGGTGCAGGCAAGAGGGGCAGACAGGCCAGCCTGTGGTCAAAGCACCAGCTCCCAGCCCAGCCGGGGCCACATGTGTGAAACGAGAGGAGTATCTGACTCCATCACCTGTGCTGGCTCAGGGGCCACTTTTAAGGAGTAGTTTTTCAGCTTCCTCTCATCTCTCTGCTCCTCCAAACACTGGGGCACCACATAAGGGCCCTCCGTGTCTCAGCTCCCACTTGGCCCCGTCTTTAGAAAACACGGAGAGAGATGGAAGGAAGTCCCCAGGCAGAAAGTCCTGGGGCTGATTTCACCTGAACGCCACTGGCTGTGTTCATAATCCTGCACAATAAACCCCAGTTCCTGTTCACAAATACAGGCCCAAGCCTTCAGGACCTGTGAACTGCAAATTCTTGATGGAATGAATGAATCTAGGGAAGGCATTCACACCCACTGTCTCAGCACACTTAAGACAATTTTAAAATGCGGATTATTTACATACTGGGCTCTAATGACTCCGGAAGCAACTATTAACAGGCCTTCGTGTAAAACCACATCCAGGCAATTTCATTGCAGCCTATCATACACATGCCGCGTTTAGACAACTTATGATACACTAAGTATTTACATCGTGAAAACATCTCTGTGGCCCTGGCATTATGCTACCGACAAGAGACAGCACAGCAGCAGTAGATTGAATTGAAATATGCTTGCGGCTTCTGAACCTTTAAACTCTATTCCAAAATACTAAAAGTGAAAAAATTCCCAGTTAGCATTTTGGAACCCACCTTGTCTAAAATTTCACTTGAAAGGTGGAGCTATTGTGAGTTGCAACCCCTAAAAAGAGTAAGCCACCACTCTGCAACTGTAAAATCCATTTATTTTAGGAAGATTGAGGAATCCAAACCCTCTGATAGCACTTAACATATTAAAAAACATGCACTGCGAAGCTCTGAAAGTTCCTCAATTCCTCCAAAAAATATATATTTTTGCCACTTCTAATGGACTCCACCCAACTCCAGGCAGGATCTGTGGGATACACGCCCCCAGAAAAAAAGCAATTGAAATGACTTGACTATATGTCTTTCCAGGAAAGTAAATTATATATAGGTCTGTATTCAGGCCCCCCCACTCCCCTGTAGGTTACCCATTTTTCCTCCCACTCGCCACGGCCCACAGAGATGAAGAGAAAATTACCCAGTGGGTTTAAGCACTTGGATACCTAATTGCAACCAATCTCAGAGCCTCATCCTTCTGCCTTTTAGAACTTTGGTTTCAGACTTTAAAGCGAGTCCCATTAGCCAAGATGACACATGCCAATTAGCTTCATGTGTTTCACAGAATAAAACACCCCTTGAGATAAATCACCCCACGTACCTACACAATCTCCACAGAGCCCCACTGGTTTTTCAGCATTTCATTAAAATCAGGCTTTTACATGATGATGCAGATGTTTGGAGAGTGCCCTTCGTTTTAATTCAGAGTTCTCAGACAAAGATACCACAAAGGACCCCAGACTTCATCAAGGATGGAGCAAGTGTCTCCAATCAGAACAGCGCCCCCATTTTTGTCCCTTGTGTCACTTGAAATGCAGGGGATGCCTGAGGGTTTTGTGTCTTCACAACAGAAGCAGAGCTTCCCGTAACTATGCTAGATGACAATGATCGTGATGATGACGATGATGATGATGGAGGAAGAAGGAGAAGAAGGAACCACAATGCCACAATGCTCCAAGAACGTATTAAATGGTACAATTCAAACGTTATCTACTTACAAAGTACATTGCTTGGTAACCCTACTCCTAACAGATGACTATCCAAAGTGGTTTGCTATGATCCATGTGGACTTGCATATATACACACCTTTGTTTTTCATATAAGTGGGTTCGTATAATACCTGTATTGTTATAAAACTAATTTTTCAAAAGAACTGTAAATAAATGATGAACTCTAGTATATATATATATATATATATATATATATATATATATATATATATATATATGCATGCTGAAGTATTTGGGGAAGTGTATTGATGTCTGCAACTTTCTCTGAAATGAATCAAAACTTTAATATAGATGGATGGACGGATGGACGATGGATGGATGGATGGATGGATGGATGGACGGACGGCTGGGTGGACGGATAAAGCACATAGAATAAAATTTTGATTGTAGAAGCTAGTTGGTGGGCATACGGGTTTCACCACAAAATTATTTCAACTTTATTGTATATTTAAATTTTTCAAACTGAAATGTCAAAAAAACTAATTTTTTAATTTAATAATATGGCATGGATCCCTTTCCATGTCAATACACACAAATCTCTTTATCCTTTTTAATGACTGCACGAGATTCCATTTTATGGGTAAACCACGATTGGGTAATGAATCCCTCACTGATGGATGCTCAGGTTATTTTACAATGACAATGCCACAGTATCTATCCATGTAAATATGTCTTTGAATACTTATGACAGCTTTTCCATAGGATAAATTCCTAAACATGGAATTGCTGACTCAAAGAGAATATAATTTTTTACTTTTGGTATATAATAACAACAGCTCACGTCTACTGCAAGTTTACTCTGTGCCCACACTGCTGCAAGTACTGTTGTAAGTACTGTCTCTTATATTCTTCACAGCAACCGAATTAAGTAGGTGCTATGTAGCCTCATTTTATAATTAAGGAAACTGAGGCACAGAGATAAAACTACTTGCCCCCAGTCTGACAGCCAGCAAGTGGCAGTCAGACTCCAGTGCTTTTCACCATCATGCTTACAAATTATGGTCAAAAAGATTAAATCAATACATACATTCCTACCAACAATGTTTGAGAGTGATTACTTTCCCAGGTTGTATTGTTTTCAAATTTATCTGAAACATAAAGAAAACACTGTCCATATTTCCAGATACTATGAAGACAGATGTGAAGACCACAGAGAAAGCACAGATTGGATAAGGTAGGGAATGAAAGCCTTGTTAATTAGACAAGGGCACAAGGAAAAGGGCAATGTTCTACCTCAACGTGGGATTCTCTCCGTGCTAATCTCACTGCCTCTCTGCAGTAGGGAGCCTCTCTGCGTTCTGCAGTAACGCTGGCAGGTAAACATACCTATGAAACTCTCAAACTTCTATTTTTAAACTCTGTAAATCCCCAACCACCTTCCTAGATGAATTAATGTAATCTCAAGTATTCTGCCTCATTTTTTTTTAATCAGACAGCTGCAAGCAGAAAGGCCTACATGAGTATGTATATCATCTCTCTTTCCATCATCTCCTCAATTAATTCAAATAAATCTTTAGACAATGCTTGATGTGTCAGTGGGATATTATTATCAACAACCTCAAAAGGTTCTTTTGTTTTACTACCTGAAACATTATAAATGGTCCCATTACAAAACTGATTAAGTCTTCCCATAGCAGGCTATAGTACCAGCCCAAATTTCCAAGGTCTCACCAAAACACAGCCTGGATACAATTAGCCTCAAAGACAAGAAAGCTACAGCCACTGAAAAGAGCCCTTTGCAGACAGCAGGGCATCAGCCTAGCTGAATCTCACAACACAGTGAAACAGTAATAATATCTAATGACACCGCTGCATCATTGTTGCTGTAGGAACAAACACAAGTTAATGGATACAGCTAGCTCAGTTAGTAGAAACATAACAAACTACCAAAAAAAAATGAGTTTGGAAGAAAAGCTAAAGGAGAAACAGAAACAGAACAACTTCACATGAAAAGCCAATCATCTCAGACATTAGCAGAGAGGAAAAAGCACAGACCTCGAACCCAAAAGATTTGGGTTCCAGTTATGGCTTCTCAACTGACTCACTGTATGATCTCAGGCAAGTTACATACTTTGAGAAGTCTCAGCTGCAGAACTGGTATAACAATTCCCACTTCACAGGTGATAGAAAAGCTAAGTGTGAAGCTGGGCGAAGTCCCTGGAAGACCAGTCTCTCCATACATGGCGGCTGTTGGCAACAGGATAATACATGGTGGGCTCGCCAACGAGTCCTTGCTGAGCAGTGCTCGTGTAGAACTGGGAATCTACCATGTGCTCACTCATGTTCTCTTTTTGTATTAATTGTATGTTAATTGTGTGTTAATTGAGGAGGAGGAGGAGGAGGAGGAATATGAAGGATTTTAAACTTTCCAAAAACAACTGAGAAAAATATCATAAAAACTCACCTGCCAGGAGTGTAAGTTGGTGCAGCCACTATGGAAAACAGTATGGAGTTTCCTCAAAAAGCTAAATATAGAGTTGCCATATGATACAGCAATCCCACTCCTGGGCTTATATTGAGACAAAACTCTAATTTAAAAATATACGTGCACCCTTATATTCGTAGAAGCACTATTCACAATAGCCAAGACATGGAAGCAACCTAAATGTCCATCAACAGATGAATGAATAAGGAAGATGTGGTATATACGTAAAGTGGAATATTACTCAGCCATAAAATGAATGAAGTAATGCCATTTGCAGCAACATGGATGGACCTAGAGATTGTCACACTAAGTGAAGTAAGTCAGAAAGAGAAAGACAAATACCGTATATTACTTATTCATGGAATCTAAAATACGACACAAATGAAACAGAAACAGACTCACAGACATAGAGAACAGACTTGTGGTTGCCAAGGGGGAGGGCGGGTGGGGGAGGTATGGATCGGGAGTTTGGGGTCAGCAGATGCAAACTGGTATATATAGAATGGATAAACAACAAGGTCCTACTGTATAGCACAGGGAACTATATTCAATATCCTGTGACAAACCATAATGGAAAAGAATATAAAAAAAGAATGTATATACGTTATACAGTAGAAATTAACACAACCTTGTAAATCAACTATCCTTCAATTAAAAAATAAAACCCACCTGCCAACCAACCATATTTTCAAGTCTTACTATTCTGTAGATTTCCTCAGAGTTATTTTTTAGAAATAAAAAATAGAATTACAGATATAACTAGAGCTCCTATTACCTAGCCCATCTCATTCTCTTTCCTCCAAGAGGTAGCCACTATTTTCCATTTCATTTTTATTTTACTACATATGTAAGTATCCATAAACAACACACAGTTTTTACATTTAGGCTTTTGTAAATGGTACCATACAATACGTCTCTTTCTGCAACTTGTCTGTGTATGGTATGGTCTGTGGATCCTTGGGGGATCCCCAAGGCCCTGTTCACAGGACTGTGAGGTCGAAACTTTGCAAAACACTAAGAAGTCATTGGCCTTTTTCGCTGTGTTGACATTCGCACTCCTGGAGCAAAAGTAATGGTGGGTAAAACTGCGAGGGCCTTGGCACAAATTAAGGCAGCAGTGACAGACTGTACTAGGAGTCATATATGTCCATCAACATGCACTTACAGAAACACACACCAGTTTTACTCAAGGATTCCTTAATGAAACAGTACAAATTATTGATTTTATTAAACCTCAATCTCCAATTAGATGTCTCTTCCACATTCTGTGTGACAAAATGGAAGTATACATAAAGCTCTTCTGCTGCAAACTGAAGTATGATGGCTGTCTTGAAGAAGACCTCTGTGTGATTAAGTTGCAAGCTCTCCCAGCCACTTTTCCCACAGAACACCACCTTTACTTGAAAGAATGACTGACAAACTGGCTATTCACACTCGGGTGTTTGGCAGGACTTCCTCTTCTGGCCAAGATGCAGGAATAACTAGGGCTGGATGTGACCTCCTGCTTGGAACAACTAAAAAGCTGGGCACATATAGGAAACATCAGTTTTCTAGATATTGGACATCAGGCAATGAAGGACAGTGATCCCTGAGAGATGGGAAATAAACAAACTGAGACTTATGACTGCCCCAGCTTCTTGCTAGAGAAAGTTTCCAGACTGTGGCACAGGAAGGGGACCCAGGCAGAGCCCAGTAATCTCCCTGAATTGAGGAGAAGGAACTAGGAGTCCAAGGAGGTCAAGGCAGTTGGGGGTCCCAGGGCAGAGTACCAGAGAACTCCAGAGCTCTACAGGGGTTCTCCCTCAAGTATTCAAATAAATACGGAGCAGTGTATGTGTGTAATAAAGAAACTATCTGAAGCCATGAAATGAATCACCCAAAAGAATTAGAGAGAACAATCATCATCATTCACACTTGGGCCTGGAAATTGGCTGTTCCCACCAAAACATCACAGTATATAGGGGTTAGGGTAGACTACTCAATAGAATATTACATCAGTAGTGGGGGGGAAATTAGCTCTACACCCAATGTTTGCTGTACACCCACCTAACAAAGTGAAAAAGCAAGACCTGAACAGATGAAACTGATTCCAAATAATGTAACCACATTCCAGGACAAAGTTCAAGAATATTTATAGTAACAAAAAATGTATACAAGGCTTCCCTGGTGGCTCAGTGGTTAAGAATCCGCCTGCCAATGCAGGGTACATGGGTTCAAGCCCTGGTCCGGGAAGATCCCTCATGCCGCGGAGTAACTAAGCCTGTGCACCACAACTACTGAGCCTGCACTCTAGAGTCCATGAGCCACAACTACTGAGCCCACGCACCACAACTACTGAAGCCCGTGCACCTACAGCCTGTGCTTCGCAACAAGAGAAGCCACTGCAATGAGAAGCCTGTGCACCGCAATGAAGAGTAGCCCCCACTCACCACAACTAGAGAAAGCCCGCATGCAGCAACGAAGACCCAATGAAGTCAAAAATAAATAAATAAAATAAATAAATTTTTTAAAAATTATAAAAAATGTATACAGTGCCCATCATGTTGAAATTCATAATATCTGGGATCAAACAGAAATTTTCCAGTCATGCAAAGAAATGCGAATCACAATGAGAAGAAAAATAAATCACAACCAAACCAAAAATTATACAATACTAATATTAGTAGATAAGAAAATTGAGAATGTTAAGAGGAGACATGGAAGTTTTAAACAGACCCAAGTAAAACTTCTAAAGAAGAAAGCTGCAGTGTAAACCTAAAATGCGATCTGAGATGAAAAACACTCTGAGTAGGATTAACAGAAAATTAGACATTGCAAAAGAAAATATTAGTGAACTTAAAGACATAGCAATAGACACTAACCAAAATGAAACACAGAGAGAAAAAAGAAAAAAAAATGAAAAAACATCAGTGACAACTTTAAGCAGTCTATACCACTATATATGAAGTGGTATAATGTCACTTGAAAGGAAACTGTGATAAGTTGAAGATGTATACTAAAAACTCTAAAATAACCACTAAAATAATAAAGAGTTATAGCTAATAAGCCCACAAAGGAGATAAAATGGAATCATAAAAACTCTCAGTTAATCCAAAAGAAGGTAGAAAAAGAAAAAAGGGGGAAAAAAGCAGATGGAAAAAATAGAAATCAAATGGAAATCCAACCATATCACATTAATCACGTTAAACGTAAATGATCTAAATACTTCAAATAAAAGACACAGATTATAAAATGGGTTACAAAGCAAGATTCAACCATATACTGTCTACAAGCCCACTTTAACTATAAAGACAAAAAGTAAGTTGAAAGCAAAGGGACTGAAGAAGCTATACCATGCCAATGCTAATCAAAAGAAATCTGGATTAGCTTTATTAATATCACAAAAAATAGAGTTCATAACAAAAAAATACTACCAAGGATAAAAAGGATGATTTCATAATGATAAAGAAGTCATATAATCAAAAATACCTAACAGTCATAAAGGTTTAGGCACCAAACAAGAGAGTTTCAACATATATAAAGCAAAAACTGATAGCAATACAAAGAGAAATAGACAAATCCACAATTCTAGTTAGAGATTTCCACACTCCTCCCTTAATAACTGACAAAACAAGTAGACACAAATACAGTAAGGATGCAGAAGACCTGAACAACACTATCAACCAACTTGACCTAGTTGATATTTATAGAACATTCCAACTAACAACAGCAGAATACACATTCTTTACAAGTGCACACAACATTTACAAGATACATCGTATTCTGAGCCATAAAATAAGTCTTGATAAATTTTAAAGAATTAAAAGAATTGAAGTCATACAACGTATGTTCTCTGACCACAATGAAATAAAATTAGAAATTAATAACACATATTTGGCAGACATTTTTTTTAATGAACATAAGACTATCACTTCAGCTGAGCATATTTTCTGCAAAAGACAAAATTTGAGTTTTCAAGTAAAAGTTAGAATTTGGGAAAACTTGTATTCACTACCATGAACTTGACAGCTTGCAAAACTTAAAAATTTTTCTGATGACATCCATTGATAATGATATTAACAAAGGTTTTGGTATTGTACAATGAAATATGTAACTTTTGGAAGGTCTGCATAACTGAGTCAACCAATATTTTCAAAATGACCAATATGATTTTACAAAACCATGCCCGGGTGGAAGATTGTTTCAAAGATTCATATCAAAAGATACCTCCCCCTGATTAAAAAGAAAGGATAGGCTAATGGCTTTTAATGTAAAAGGGTACCAAAAAATTCACTAATGTAATTTCAGATTCCACATTGCAACTCACGTCTAAGAAAGTACCACTTGTCAAGTTTTGGTATGGTATCAAAGAAGAATATGCACAATTCTCTGAAAAGGTAGTTAAAATACTTCTTCCTTTTCTAATTACATATAGGAGTAAGGCTAGATTTCTTCATCTACTTCAAATATTGCAACAGATTAAAGGCAGAAGCAGATATGAAAATTCAATTGTCTTTTATTAAGCTAGACATTAAAGAGATTCGTAAAAATGTAAAACAATGCTATTCTTCTCACTAAATTTTGTTTTGTTTTGGAAAATACAGTTACCTTTCATTAAATAACATGCTATTTACATGAACATGAAATGAGTTTATTATTGTTATGTTTTAATGAATTAATACAAATTTTAATAATTTCTGTTTTAATTTCTAATATTCTAATATAAGCAAATATTCTAATATAAGCAAATTTCTAATATAAGCAAATATTATAGCTCTCTCTCATAAACAAAAGGTCTTTGGGGTCCTCAATAAGTTTTAAGACTGTAAAGAGGCCTTGAAACCAGAAAGCTGGGTAACTGTTGCTCTAGAGATGTTGAGTTGCTCAGTCACAGGCTCTGCAAAACAAAGAGGTGCTTCTTGATATTTGCAAAATCACTGGGAGATTCCAAGCTAAGCAACAGACAGTTCAATGTGATGACTAACACAGCCCTTGATTTTATAGGAATAATAATAATGCTGACCCCATGTATTAAACTCTTACTACATGTCAGCCATTATACTCAAACTAAAATCCTCATCCTCAACAACCCTGGAAACTGAGTATCGTTCACATGTTATGAATAAAGAAACTGAGGTTCAGAGAGGTTAAATTAGTTGCCCTAGAAGATGAGAGAGTCAGAATCTGAGTCCATTTCTGTCTGATTCCAAACCAATAACATCTCCCGCTTTGAAAGGTCTCTGAAACTGCGCCGTGACATTCTATCTTTTTACTCGGCTGTGTTTTCCTTCTTAGCACTTGCCTGACATGTCACATAGCATTTTTGTATTGTCTTTCTCTGCCCTGTTAGAATGTAACTCCATGAGGTCAGCAGAGATTTTTATCTGTTCTCCTGCATCACAAGGTCTACAGCAGTATCTGGGGCATCATAGCAGACAGCCAATAAATAGTTGCTGGATGCGTGAAGGAGTGATTCATCACGGTAACAGACAATTCTGTAATCTGTGGTGCTCAGAGCTCCAGTTGCATTGACGTTTGTTTTAGCCCTCATCAATTTTTTAATATGGCTTAATTTATGCAGGCCACATATTCATACCATAGATAAGGGCAGGGATCAATCCGCCCATTTTATGGAAGGAGAACTCAAGTTCCCGATGGTTGTTTGCTCCAGGTCCTGCAGGCTTCAGGAGAAGCTCCCTGGCTTTGGATTAGTGTTCAGTCCCCAGATCTTAGGATAGGAACTAGGCATTCAGTCTTTAATCTGTTTTGGGTTATTTAAAGTCACTAAAAATTGTAACTTGGGAATACTTTGAGGGCCAGGTCAGAAAGAACAAGGGTGCACGTTTATTCACCTCTGACAGTGCAAACACTTACTGAGCATGTGCAGACTGCTTTGTGATGCTCTGGGTAAGATGGACCTCAAAGCTGGTGGTGGTGGGGAGGGTGGGGACACCCACATGCACGCACGCACACACACACACACACACACACACACACACACTGTGACAAATGACAATACCAAAGTACCGCCCCAAGCCCCATGGGGATGCCAATGGACAAGTTCTGCAGGGAGTCCAGAGCCAAGCATGGTGGCCAAGGGTTGGGTTGATGAGTGAAACATCAGGAGAAAGGATAACCTTGAGAGGGGGACTTAGATTCATGGGCAGGAACAAGAAGGAGGCTCTGTAGGAAATCAAATTGTAGTTTCAGAGAGCAATCGGGGACCTGCCTGGAGAGGACACCTGTGCCTAAAACAGCTTCTTAAGTTGGAGGAACCAGGAGGTTGAGTGTGTTTGGCAGTTCTCATTGGCTCATGCTGTGATCTCCGGCAGTAGGACCACTCTGATCACCAGCTCTACCACCCAGAAATTCCCTGGCACTAATACCTGTGCTCTAGAAGACAGGACAATGCCTCATGGCCATTTCACCGCTTGCTAGTCCATACTTTTCCTCTTCAGCTTTGTTTCTGCCATAAACTTGGACCCAGAGAAGTAACAGAAAGAAAAACGCTAAAGGATATTTCTGGTTTGACAGTAAATGCAGACGAGGGCCTTACTACCGAAGGGAACAAATTAAAAAGTCACAGTCACCACATCTGCCACCAAAAACACCAAGCTGACTGAGGACACTAAAAATATGGGCCCAAGGGAGGACCAAGATGTAAAGAACAGATAAGAAAATGTAACCTGGCATCTATTGATCCCTAGGTCATTGAAATACATAACTAAGGTTCAATTCATCCCCTCCCCCAGGCCCAGCTGGCCTCCCAGCAGCCATGCTTTCAAGCTTCGACCTTAGTTGCTGATATTTAAATGCAGCATGTGTATTGCTATTGATCCTCAAAGCAGCTTTTAATGCTGATATTCATGATGTCATCATGAATCTCAGCAGCTAGTGAGTGATGTGTGTGTGTGTGTGTGTGTGTGTGAGTGAATGATGTGTGTGTGTGTGTGTGCATGCATGAGCACGCGCCTATCCAAATACAAGCAGGAAAGGTGGGTTTTTGCTTGTTTGGTTTTGACTTTATCCCCCAAAGGTGAGAAAGAGAATGCTGTGCATTGATCCTCCAGCTGTTTCCCACCCCCTTCTCCAGCCCTAGAGGTGGAAACTGCTTGAAGAAAAGACTCCAACCATAGCTCAAAAGAATCCCAGGACCAGGGATCCACCCCCAACCTGGCTTTGCCACCTCTCGGGGACAGTTACCAGCGTGAGGATAAGGCCTATTGAAGTGGCTGGGGGATCTCGTGCCAGAGACGGGGGACGGACAGCTGTGGATCCGCCCAGCCCTTAATTTTTGGATCGAAGTTTAGAGAAATGCCTCCCAGCCAGCCTCTATCTTCCTGTTATTGGAAATACCCCATGAAGGCCTCTAAAACCTTTTGAAGCTAACTTTATGTTTTTAGCTTGTATCCAAATTCTGGCAAGAGTAGCCACAAGATAACAGAACCCTAGCCGCGGCCCTGAGTCCCTTCCCTTTATCCTCCTGCCTTCCACCCTCGGAAATCCATTCACCTGAATTACACATCGGCCGTGCCACGCAGCCTGCCTAAACATAAACCGGAAAAGAGTGGGATTAAGCCCAAGAATCTGACAGGTCTGAGCGGCAATCTACCACCCAGCTTTGTGCTAGTCTCACCTCCTCCTACCTCAGGCTCTAAGCCCCCATCAACCACATCCTCGCAGCCCTGGCCATGATGGCGGGCCTCCCTTCTGGCCCTTTGCCCTCATGTCCCCTCCTCACCTGCCCTTGGTCAAATCTGAATAACTCCTTAGACTTTGCTCAGACACCACTTCTCTAGGAGGCCTTACCCAGGCCCCGTCTTCCACCTCCACCCACAAAGTGGGGAAGCAGGGGTTATCTGTGCATTGATCAAACATCTACCACTGCACCAATCTGGTTCACTGAAATCATCTGTTTGGGTCTCTGCCTTTCCCATCCCCCCAGGAGCACCTTGGAGGCAGAGGCAAGGTCTTAATTCTGTAGGTGTCTCCCCAGCACCTGGCCAGAGCCTGGCACAGAGGTGCACCCCAATTCCTGATAAATGCAGCCACGCCCACCCTCCTCAACCGCCCCCAGCCGGCTGGGGCCAGAGAGGCTGATGAGATGGACCCCAGAAACAGATGGCAGCCCTACATCCCACCTGCATCCCACGGTTCCCTCCAACACCCTGCAGCCCTTTCATTTAAGAGACCCCAGCTCTCCGCGTGCCCCCTCTCTCCACAGCGCACGCATAGCTGGGGCCCCCAGGCCTCCAGAGACAGCCCTCCTGTCCTGCGGCATCAACTCCCACAGGGGAAAGTCATTGCATTCAGATCAGCTGCCGCGGCAATAGGTCAGGCTTCCAAAAGCCTCCCCCAAACGCTGATTAATGGGCAGGAGCGGCTCCTGCGCATCTCATTATGCACAGAGCTGCAATGAAACCATCTCTGCTTTACAGTTTTGCGCAGGACATAAAAGCGGGAAATATCCCAGCCTTCCGAGGGAACAGGCTATGAATATTGAAGCAGCCCTTGGTCATTAATCCAGCACCATTAGTCTTAGGGAGTCACCCTAGCACTGACCCCCTAGAAGGAAATTTCTCTTGCTGTCCTTTTCTCGTTTCAAGTTATCCATAGAGCCACCCTACCTACCACCTGTGAATTATTTGATATTTTGGAGAGGAAAGTAAACAATATAAAAAAATCAGCAGAACTTAGGGGATCTATAAATTCTGAGCAAGTTATTTTCAGAGTGAGGAAAGCTGATTCATATGGCACTTTACTTCCCAAGATTCATTTAGTTTACTTTTCTCTTTTATTAATAGGAGGTAAGCACCCTGGAAAGATCACGTTTTCGTTCTCAGCAGCACCTGTCAAGGGGATCCCAGGCCCACAGCCCATATTTGAAAGTTTATCCCTGAAAGGTATTCATGGAGCAGACACTGCACTAGCAACACGTCTAGCGAACAAGACTTCACAAAGCACCAGGAACAGACACACGCGACGTTTTTGTTTTTAAAGGCCAGCATTACATGGCTAGTGCAGATCAACTGAAGAACCAAAAGTATCACATTTTCCCCTGTAATTTTCCTAGCAAGACATATTAAAATAGAGAAAGCAGCCGCTATTCTGCATTTTCCCCATTTTATATTTATCCAAATTAGTGAGGTCTTACTGTGGTTGTTTTCCTGGTGGTTTTCAAGATATCTCCTTATCTCTGATGTTCACCAGTTCCACCATGATGTATCCACATGGGGATTTTTGCTCAAAAAAACAAAAATCGACCCGTGTTCAATTTCAATAGGAGGGCTTGTGACTTTATTCCTTCAGCTATATTTCTTTCAAATATAAGTCCTGGGGTGGTGGAACTAGATCTCCTGCATGAAACTGGGAGCAAGAAGGGGCCGTCCTTTCTGTCAGGACAAACTAGAAATATTCCATCCCTTGGCCCATTCTATCTTTTTCCTCACCCTGTCTTCTCCTTCTGAGACTCCCATTAGATACATGTTGGACCTTCTCATTCATATTTCCCATCTGTACTCCCTGAGCTACAGTCTGGGTGACCTCCTCTGGGTTATCTTATGGTTTTCCAACTCTTTCTTTAGAAGTGCATCTATTCTTTTGTTTATCCCATCTATTGGGGTTTTTTGGTTTGCTTTTTTCAAGTTTCAAGTACTATATATATTTTTTTACTTCTAGAATAACTAATTGGTTCTTTAAAAAAAAAAAAAAAAAAACTGCTCCATTATCTCCTTTTCAAGTCTTATGGATTTTATTTCTTATTTCATCTCTCCAAACACTGTAAACCAATTTGGTCTAATATTCTGCCCAGATTGCTCTGTTATCCATAGTTCCTGACACATGGACCTTCTTCTCACAGCATCTGTTGATTACCTCTTGTGGTGGTGGATTTTCTTGCTTGCTTTGCAATTTTTGTCTAAGGGCTTATCTACATTGGGAGTCTCCCAGTTTTTTCCCATGGGAGCCCCATATGTGCCCCATGCGGAGGAAGCATCTATACAGGGCAGTTTTACACTTATGCCTGACAAAGCCCTAGGGTCCCACTAGTTCTGGACAGAATTTATGTTCGATCCTCAGTTCAGGGTTTCTGCCCTGCAGAGACAGTGTATGATTTGCTCTCATATTCATAGATGTTGTAGGCTTGCTTTCCCTCTTTCTTGCAGGAAACTCTTTTCATAACTATAGGTTGGGATAGGGGCCAAGGGAGAGAATCTTTCTAGTTTTTATTGACATAAAGGACAGCCCCCTCTTGCTTCCAGTTTCATGCAGGAGATCTAGTCCACCTCTCCAGGACCTGTGAAAACCCAGCCCTTCAGGGATTTCCTGTGAAAACCCCAGCAGGACTACTCAACTTCAACTCTGAATTTCATCTTCAATTTCTGACCCCTGGAAATCCCCCAATCTCAACTTTGAATTCAATTATGTTTGTGCTGCTGTTATAACCTAATATTTCTATGGGTTTAGAGTTAGAGGGGCAATTCCCACAAGCACATGGTCTGTGTCTTGATTGGAAGTTCTGCTGTAATCCCTCCACCCCAAGGGAATTATACTCTTGCCTGATAGCAAGCACATACTAAACCATAGACATAGCTGGCCCTCCTTCAAGTACCTCAGGCATGTGTTCAGTAAATGCCATCCAATTTGATAGAGAAATGATAATGGAAAAAACAAGTGCCCCCCAGCATTTTGGGCCCACATACGTCTCCAGGATTTCAGAAGTTGCCACTGCAATTCTGCCTGGATATTCCAAAAACTTGGAAACCAAGATCTGATCAAATTTGACTTTTTTTAAAGAGAGCCTGTTTTATGTCATCCTGGACTCATCAGGGAGGCCAAACCAAGATAAAAGTCTCTCTCCTCGTGTCCCCTTGTTGCATAACCAGCCACAGAATACCAGCTCCACCCAAAGCTCATGTCCGGGCCACCCTAGGGCCTTTCAACAGCCAGCCAGACAACCTCTGGACAAAGAGATGACAAGGAGCCCCTCCCCCAGCACAGTGGCACACTGCTGGGAATGGGGACACGGCAGAGAGAGGCAAAGGGGCAACGCCCATGAGCAAGAGAAGCAGAGAACATCTGCTCTGCAAACTCAAACCCAATCTCCAGGGTAGGTGACAGGCAATTTCCAACGCTCTCTCTGCTGAATGTTCTGAGTGGCATTTTTGTCCCATCTCTCGATTGGTGGTGGAGGAGAGGTCACACTCTGGAGACCTGGGTGTGGTGCAGAATTTTACAATTGACTTGCTGTGTGGCCTTGGGCAGGTCACCTCACTTCCCCTCTCTGAGTCTCTGGCAACAGACACGAGAGGTATTTCATAGGCTTGTCGTGCAGACTCAGCTGCTCCCCAAACAGCAGTAGTAGTGGACGCTGTTAATAAAGATCTCAAAGAAACTAACACAACGTTGTAAATCAACTATACTGCAATTAAAAAAATGAAAATAAAAGAATGATCTTAGAGTACCCAAACCACCCTCTGCTGGGTCTCAGCCTCCCTCTGGTTGACAGGGAAGCAGAAGACAAGCTTTTCTAAAAGTTAAATATTCAGAAACATTTCCTCATTGCTCTCCTACTCCAAATGGGTGAGGTTTTTAAAAACAGCTTAATTAGAGTAGAACTGACATACAATGAGCTGCATATACTTAGGGTGTACAAGTGATGGGTTCTGACATGTGTTACACCTGCGAAACCATCACCAAATCAAGACAGTGAACTTACCCGTCTTCTACAAATTTCCCTGGTGCCCTTGTCTCCCCTCCATCCCACCCCTTCTCCCTCTGTCCAACAGGCAGAAGGAAAGAGGGCTTCCCTGGTGGCGCAGTGGTTAGAAATCCATTTGCCAATGCAGGGGACACAGGTTCGTGTCCTGGCCCGGGAAGATCCCACATGCCACAGAGCAACTAAGCCCATGAGCCACAACTACTGAGCCCATGTGCCACAACTACTGAAGCCCAAGTGCCACAACTACTGAAGCTCGCACGCCTAGAGCCCGTGCTCCACAACAAGAGAAGCCACCTCAGTGAGAAGCCCGCGCACCGCAACAAAGAGTAGCCCTCGCTCGCGGCAACTAGAGAAAGCCCGCGGGCAGCAACGAAGACCCAACGCAGCCCAAAATAAAATAAATTAATTAAGAAAAAAAAGGAAAGAATGATTAAAGAAAGAAGGAAAGAGAAAGGTGGAAAGGGAGAGATGGGGGTGGGGGGTAAGCGAGGAAGCAGGAGAACATGTGTTTGACGGCCTGGAGAGACATAGGGAGAAACAGAAAGATGACGTGCATGCAGGGAACACAGCGGGACCAGAGAGAAGCTGAGGACAGGTGTGCACATCTGTCTGCGTCCCCTCCGGGGGGGAGGAGGCCCCACTGCTTCCAGTGGCTCAAGGCACCGCTCAGCAGGGACCCCCGCCGTCACACCCCATCGCACTGCCCCATTCTTCACTGTCAAGGCCCTGCTAGAGCACAATTCATCATGGCCATGTTCGGAACTACCCACGTAAATGCAGAGTGATTCCCCCTGACAAGGGCTTAATTGCCCTGAAGGGGGTTTCTCAAAGCATCTCTGACACCCTTGTCTGGTCTGCATCCGCCATCACAGCCCCCCGCATCTGGGCAGGTCCACGGACTCACTCCTGAGCCAGAGCACAGAGAAGGGTTAAAAGCAGGGGGTGAGCAGGCCTGGGCGGCCCACAACCTCTGCAAGAGGCAGCAGCCGTGGCCTGAGCCTGGAATCCAAGAGGCTGGTCCAGGGCCGGTGTGGGCTCCAAGGGCCCAGCGCAGGAGATCCACCCGGCTCGGTGCAACAGCCTGTGAGAGTGAGTCTGGAGCTCAGGCCGCTGCAGAGGAGGACGGCCTGGCTGCTTCCTGCAGCCTTGGGTCAGCCCCGCCCATCCCCAGGCCGCACGTCTGTCCTGATCATCGTGCTGCCCGTGTCACAGCTCAAGGCCAAGCCCACAGTACGCAGCCCCAGCTCTCAGCCCAGCGCTGTGACAGAAGCAAGGAGCGCGTCCCGCAGGAGTCCTCAGAGGGTCCTAAGCCCTAAGCCTTGGGCATCAGGCGGGAGGAAATTGTTTCCTTAGCTACGTATTTATTTGTTGCCTGTATATGTTTTGGCATACATGCTTAGCGCTAACCGACTCCAACTCACCCTCCTGATTACAGCATAAACTCCTTCAGAGCTCGGAGCAGAACTGCCTGTTAGAAAACACAGGACGTCTTCCAGCGGGTGATACTGACACGCACGCGCCATCACGGTGCTTCCGGAAAAGCAGACATGTGCTGTGTTGGCTTCAGTCAACCCCCAGGGAGCGCCCTGGATGAGGAACAATCAATGCCTGTTACTCTGGGGCTTGAGTCTAAATCGTTCCTGAAACCACGAATCCCATAATCGGGAAAGAGGAGGAAAGGGAGCTGCTGACCTTCAAGACTGTGTCACAAGACAGTGTTTCCCCAGGAGCTGGGACGGGGAGGGTCCAGGTGGAACAGGGTAGGGGTGAGCCGGTCACAGGTGCCTGCACGCAGCAGACCGGGTTTCTCCCGGAAGTAGTTTGGTTTCAGGGTGGAAGGGTTGTGTGTCCTTGTTTTCAAGCTGGATGAAAATTTTTACCGTGTTTACACAGTAGCAGAACAAACAGACTCTGGCTCGTGGTGTCATCATTCCTGTGGCGGATTTCTTGTACTCAGACCGTCCTAGAGCATTTCTGACAGTGAAACACTGTCCCCTCTGGGAAGCAGGGGGGGCATTCGGCACCAGACCCGGAGTGTTGCTAAGAGGGGCTGCCCTCAACCACCTCACTCCTCACTGGGGGCTTTGAGATCGCTGCCCCACAGTCCCCCTGGGGCTGCCCCAACCCGTGTGTCTCCTCGTACATGGGGAACCCTGTTGAATTTACACACACAGCCTAGAATCCTATCCCTAACCCCATCTTTCTCTTTTGGAAGGTCTTTCCAGCAGGCAAGCAGGCTGTTGTTCAGAGGGAACCGTTTCCAAATGTCCCCAACACGCCTTCACAGGACTGTTCAAGCTGACAACAGAGGCTTAGACCATAGCGATGCTTGGGGAGGTTGCCCAGCCCACTGAGCCAGCTCCTCGACGTGCCAACCCGAGAACCCACCCAAGTCCAAGGGCTCAGGGGAGCACTGATCCGCAGCCCCAAGAAACGTCGGCACTTCTGAGGCACTGGGGGACCTGGGCCTCCACGTGCTCCAGGGCCAGTCCACCTCGCCACCAGGGACCAAAGTTGTGCAGACGACCACTCTGCCCCCCACGGCCCTCTTGCCAGGATGGCAGCCCATGGAGCCAGAGCTGGAACAGACACCCTGATGCCAGGAGTGTCTGTGCCCTGATTCCCGTCCCCAGGGCCCGCTCTTCTGGGTCCCCAGCTGCTTCCCTGATGCTGAGCACAGAAAGCAGGGCCAGGGCATCGGGTCAGGCCGGCTTCTCTCGGGATAAAATGACGCCAGAAGAGCCTAGAAGCTTTAATGGCTGGGAGGGGAAAGCATGGGCTTGAAAACCCAGAAATGACTCCAAAAATGGTTTTGACCTCACGACGGGAAACATCCCCTCAGATATACATGCTCTGTGATTACCACAGCTGGTGGCTGCAAGGGGGGTAGAGTCTAGTATTTGTTATTGAGACCACATTGTTAGCTATTGAAAAGGTATCTATTAAAGCAGCCTTTTTCTCAGAGAACTTTCTTTTGCTAGGCTAGTACAATTGGCATATAAATTTGCGTGGGGAGTTGGTGGGGGGGGGTTGGGTTGGAAGGATAGAGAATATTTGTAAAATTATCATGGCGTTCTCCAGATGGGAAAGGAGAGTCCTACATGAATCTCACGCCTACCTGTTCTTTCTGGGATAAAAATAAAACGTTGTCCCCCCTCAGAGCAAGCCCACTGGGGACAGAGAACATCTGCATTCCCTATGCCACAAGCATGGCTACCCACAGGCAGATCCGACACTTTCCCGCTGGAGCCTTCAGCTGGGTCTTATTCATTTCCTCCAGAATTTCTTTCTTGTTAAACCCATTTGAGACCATAAAAAAATTTGCTCAATGGAGTGACTTTCTGATGTAGGAATCAACAGATGTGTCCTAACCTGCAGCTCCACCCACCGCCCGCATCACATGGACAAGCCCCTGGACCCTCAGAGCCCAGGAGGACCAGACAGTGGTCCATGCAGAGACTTTGGCGACCACCGAGGGTGGGGCAGAGAAAGGGTGCCGTTGTAGGAATCCTCGACAAAGGAGGCCTCCAAGACTCTCAGAAATCAAGGCTCAGAGGAACGAGCCCGGGCGTTCACATAAAGGACCTCGCTGCACCCAGATCTGCACCAAATCCCTTTTGGAGAAAAAGCAACCGCCAGGGAGCCCCTCAGTCTGCTCTTCTGCTGGGGGAGTGAAGGATGCTCAGAGAGCAGGGGGGCCAGGCTCAGGCCCCAACCACGCAACCCACGTTTCTGGGGCACTTGGGCGTTCCGTCCTCAGGAGGTTCATCTGAAGGACACCAACCTGAATCGGGTCATCCAAGGAAACAAGGCAGGAGAAAAGAGAACGGTCCATAAAAACTAGACGGGGCCACGACAGCACTGTCCTCTCTTCATTTAAAGAATAAATCTAAAGACATCAGACAGTTTTTCCAAATCCTACAAACACTAAAACTCTCAAGTTCATACTGGCACATAGTGGGCACCTAATAAATACTTGCTGAGTATAGGCACAAATAAGCAAGGAATTTACATTTCACGAAGAACAAAAGCTACTTCGTTAGAAAATCCTCCTTGTGTGTGTTTATATATGTGCATTGATGTCATCTACTCCCAAAATCACACCATTTCAGAGCTTGAAGAGACCACAGAAATCATCTGTTGCAGTTTCATTGTTTAACAGATGTGTACAAAATAAAGAAAAGAAAACAAAGACCAGAGAGGGGAAGCTACCTAAACAAGGTCACACAGTGGGGACCAGCAGAGCCAGACCACAGTCAGGGGTCTCAACTTCCAGGCTGAGCCCATCTCATTCCGTTGCTGGGCCCACCTCCCCGGGAGGTTCAGAGGAGTGAAACATCTCAGACTTGGCCTGTTCAGGACCTTCCGGAAGTGTGGCCTTCTTCTCCTATACTCGAGTTGCTGAAGACAATTGACAGTGCGGCTTAAGAAATGGGAAGGATGGTTAAGATCTGATGACACAGCCTAGAAGATGCTTGCCCCAAAAAAAGAGATAAGAAGGTGCACAAGCAGGTAGAAAGACATCCCTGTTATCAGGCTACCTTGATTTCTTTTCTCCTGTCTCTCCTGCTAACAGAAGGTAGGGGAAAATTCATTGTTTTAAATTCAGGAAATTGAAGGTTATGTTTATGAGAGAGTTTTTTACACAGAGGAAATACCAAAGTTCTATAAAATGAATTTCACTTTCATGTCACGTGCTGGGGTTCATTCATTCATCCATTCGACAACCGAGTTCCTACTATTTGCACAGCACTTGGAAGGTTATAAGAATGAATGAGACACTGACCCTGACCCCTGTTCTAGCGACACAGGACATGCACAAAAGAAGGTAAAACTCACCAGGAGAAGGCGCAAATGTGCTGTGGGAATCGGATTCGTACCCAGCCACCAAAAGGAGACACACAACTTGGATGAATGTCAGAGGCATCAGGCTGAGGAAGAGGCAGCCTCTGTATGACATTCTTGAAAAGACCAGATTCTGGGACGGAGGGCATCTCAGTGACCTCAGGGTTGGGCAGGGGCAGGACGGGGTACAAAGGGGCAGCACCAAGGGGTGTTTGGGGCGATAGGGATGTTCTGCACACTGACTGCACTTGTGGTTACATGAGTTAAAGTTCATAGAACCACACAGACCCCAAAAAATCAATTTTACATGATGACAATTTAAAAATAAAATTTTTAAATTTGAAAATACATAACACGATGGGCACTCAGAGGAGAGGCGGACCACGTCTGGCTGCGGTCCCGTCGGAAGACTCTGATCAGACCCTGCAGGTTGACAGGACTGGGACGCAGGGAGCAGCGAACGCTCCAGGCACAGAGGACAAGCCAGGCCGAGGCGCTGGGTGGGACCACGTGGCGGACGCACTAGCGGGGGAGACATTGAAATTCACTGTCTCCATTCGGTCCAACGAAAGGGTTACTGTGCCGTGAGGACAACACAGCTCCCCGAGCAGGAGATGAGAGCCTCTTTGAAGATTTGAAATCTTGAAGATTCCAAAGTGCCAGTCCATCTAGCAAAACCCACTGCGGCAGTGGGAGTGGAAACTTCCAAATGCCTAGCATCTGTTCTGAGAGGGAATGCGCTCCTATAACTTTCAAAATTTCTTGACTTGGAATAATAGGACCACAGACGATCAGGCTGGAAGAAAATTTAAAGTTCATTTAATTTGTGCCTGGTGAGTCAGGGAGCCTCTAAAAATCAGGAAGAAAAGCTTCATACTCTTTCTCCAGAAAAAGACACGTAGAGATGGAGTTATGCAAACGATTTTCAGACCTTCCTCAACTCCCTGGTGCTCACCCCTGGACACACTGGGGGTGGCAGACTGTCCACAAGTCCCAGATTAAGATTCTCAGACAGAACCCCGAGGGGCCCGGCTTCCCCAGGTCCCAGATCGCACACGGAATGTGTAATCTCCAGCTCACCCAACCCCACACAGTCCCACCAATGACAAGGAGCCTGGAGACGGCATCAAAGAGAAGATGGTTCCTTTTTGGGAACTGGTTACTAGAAATAATTCGAGGCTGGGAGGCAAGGGCCCAAGCTCACACTCTGTCTTGCTGCCTTAAAACAGGAGCTCGGATATTTCTACCTGCAGTTGGTTTGGGCTTTAGTTACCGAAGGGCCGGTCCCTGCAGCCACATGCTCTGTTGCTGCGGTGTGTAATAAGCAGAGATGAGCTCACACTTCTAGAGGGTGTTGGGATTCCCGGGAAAAGGAGCCTGTCTCCAGCTTGTTCACAGTTGACTGCATCTCCACCACCCTCAGGCCTCCTGGGCTATTTATAGCCTCACACCCAAAACAAAAACTGTTGTCTGCAGCTTTTCCAAGGTCTAGCCCAAGGCTCTGCTTCAATTCCGATTTCCATACGTGCAAACATCCAGCAGGTCATGGGCACTGCCTCCTGATGGGGTTTCAAGAACAAGGGTGGGGCCACCCCAGAACACGAGCCCCTGGAACAGAGCCTGGGCCTCGCCTTCCCCACACGACGGGGTGAGACCACAGGCACCTTCCAAGGGCACAGCTGCCCAGCACACACACCACCCAGCAGGCTCCATTCCCTCGGCGGCGCCTGCACCATGGGCGGGCTCCCCCGTCCCACGTGGACCGGTCTATTCTAAGAGCTGTATTTTTAGGACAAGCAAATGCACTGGGTTTCTATAGACCAAGATCACGGCCTCGCCTCTGGCGGCAGCTGCGCTGCCAGGCCTCCTTGTCTTTGACTTTGGAGGCTGCTTTCAGCCGGCCGTTTGTGGTCTGGGCTTAAGGAAATGGAATCTTGAGGAGGGTAGCGTTATGTGGTGGTTTCGCGTCTGGAAGAGTAGAGGCAGCGCATGACGGAAAATTCCACCAGCTCCTGGAAGCTGAGAACTGCAAAGGCATCCCTGGCCTCACTGCCAAGAACATACCAGGAACCAACAGACTGTGAAGGGCCCTATCCACACCGGGGAGGTGGCAAGTCGGGCACCCCACTGTTCAACTCCTGGTTCCATCCTGAATCCGTTACCTGCAGCCAGAAGCAGAACAGTTCTGAGCCACACCTGCTCACCTGCGCACTGACGTGAGGACAGCCAGGTCTACCTGGTGGGATCATTGTGAATGAGTGAGATGAAGCAGTCAAACTACTGAGTCCTGATGACTCACCTGAGGGATAGCTACTCCACTAGCATTGTTGTGAAGCCTCCAGGATCACTCCATCGTGGGAAGGAGCACAGGGTCTCCAGGAAGACTTCCCCTTGGCTTTCTCCTCCATGCACCAGGCCTGGTGACACTATCTGGGACGTGGCCCTGGCTGTGGTCCTCCCTTTGCCATCTCTCTGTCAACGGGGCTCTCCCTGTCCATCACCTAACACCCATCCCTGCCTGCCCCTCTCCCCGGCCTGGTCCATCCTGTACCACCACCTGGGTGAGCATTCCAAAGCACATGTCTGAGCATGTCACCCCTCTGCTCAGAAGCCTTCCATTCCTCCCTTGCTCCCCAGGATAAAATGCAACTTCTTTAGGCCTCACAGGCAAACCAGGCTCATCCAAAACCTCATCCAACTCAATAACAAAATACCAAACAACCCAACTCAAAAGACGAACAAAGGACTTGAATAGACTTTTCTCCAAAGCAGACATACAAATGGCCAACAAGCACATGAAAAGATGCCCAGCATCACTAGCACCATGCACTGTGGGAGCTGGCAATGCAAGAGGAAGGAAGAGCGCTTCCTTCCAGAAGAAGGAAAAGAAAGAAGGGCAAATGCAAACAGCCTGCTTGGCCACCCTGAACCAGGAGGAGTGAGCACGGAGGCCGGCATGGCTGGAGCAGAGGGCGGGAGGGGACAGAGCAGGAACGGAGGGGAGAGGCAAGAAGAGGAGCCAGGCTCCCAGAGGCTGGGGCTCAGCGGAAGGACTCTGCCCCTTGCTCTTGGTGAGATGGGAGCCGCTGGGGGCTCTGAGTGCAGGGTGCCCTCCATCTTAGCACAATCACTCTGGCTGCCAGGGCAGGAGAGTCTGAGGAAGGACAAGGGCAGAAGACAGCAGGGAGGAGGCTGCAACCAGCCGAGCGAGGGACCCTGGCCACGTGGGTGTGTCAAAAGGTGGGAGACACAAGACTGCCTTCAAAGGCAGAGCCAACAGGCTTGTGGACGGGTTGGATATGGAGACACAGAGAGGATTCGAAGATGTCCCCGAGGCTTTTGGCCTAAGACTGAGGTTGGCATGAACTGAGATGGGAGAGAGAATCAGAAGAGCAGATTTGGGGAGAAATCAGAGGAGTTGGGTTTTGGACCGTTAACAAGTTGAGGCATCAGAAAAGTGGCTGGACCAGCGAGTCTGGAGTCCAGACTACAGACACCTGGTCAGGGTGATATTTAGAAGCCCAAGAGCAGATGTGAGTGGTAAACACAGGGATTCCAAGGGCAGAGCCTGGAGTACTACAAAATTTACAACAGGGGAGACGAGGAGGATAGGAAAGGAGAGGAGAGGAGAGGAGAGGAGAGGAGAGGAGAGGAGAGGAGAGGAGAGGAGAGGAGAGGAGAGGAGAGGAGAGGAAAGGAAAGGAAAGGAAAGGAAAGGAAAGGAAAGGAAAGGAAAGGAAAGGAATGGAAGCACAGAGAAGGAGCCCCAAGAGGTGAGTGGAAACCAAGCAAGTCCAGGGGGCAGCCAGGGTGGAAGGAGAAGGGAGTGTGCGAGGAGAGCCCAGTACTACGGGCGGGAAGGAGGTGACGGAGAACAGACCATGGGGCCATCAAGGTGGAGGTCACAGGTGGCCTTGAGAACATGGAGGGCTCTTGGGAAAACGGGGATCAGCTGGCCCTAGAGGGCGAAGGAACCTCTCCCAGAGCCTCACCGTGAAAGAGAAGGAGAGAGATGGGCCAGAGCTGGAGGGGAATGGGGTCAAGGGAGGAAGTGTGTATTTTAATTTTCTTCTTCACAACTTTCTAGACTTTCCAAGCTTCTGTATGTTACTTTTTTAAAATTCTTAATTGTGGTAAAATACACATAACATACACTTTACCAACTTAACCGTGTTAAGTGTGCAGTTCGGTGGCATTAAGTGCATTCCCACTGCTGTGCAACCATCACCCCATCCATCTCCAGAACTCTTCATCTTGCAAAACTGAAACTCTGCCCCCAGTAAACACTAACGCCCCATTC
This sequence comes from Balaenoptera physalus, assembly GCF_965194825.1. NCBI lineage: Eukaryota > Metazoa > Chordata > Mammalia > Artiodactyla > Balaenopteridae > Balaenoptera > Balaenoptera physalus. Next base: position 191,325,944 of record NC_138882.1, read on the forward strand.
TGCCTTCTCCCCAGCCCCTGGAACCCACCCTTCTACTTTCGGTCTCTATGAATTTTGACTGCTCTAAGTAACTCATAAACGAGGAATCATACAGTGTTTGTCCTTTTGGGACTAGTTTATTTCCCTGAGCACAGTGTCTTCAAGGTTCATTCATGTTGTAGCCGGTGTCAGAATTTCATTCCTTTTTAAGGCTGAATAATATTCCATTGTATGGATCTACCACATTTTATTTATCCATTCAACCCTTGATGGACATTTGTGTTGTTTCCAGCTTTTGGTTAATGTGAATAATGCTGCTGTGAACATGGGTGTACAAATACCACTTTGAGACCCTGCTTTCAGTTCTTTTGGGTCTATACCCAGAAATGGAATTACAGGATCATATGGTAATTCTATTTTTAATTTGTTGAGGAACAGTCATACTGTTTTCCATAGCAGCTGCACCATTTTACATCCCCACCAGCCATGCACAAGGGTTCCAATTTCTCCACATCGAGAGGGATATTTTTAAGATGGGAGGAATCATGGCACGTTTGTATGCTGACGGGAAGATCCAGGAGAGAAAAACAGATGCTTGGGAGGGTGGAGAAGAACAGCGAGGACAGAGCCAGGGCCTCCCGGCAACCGTGGAGAAGGTCGATCGTGGCGCAGGTGCAGGAGCTGGCAGGTTTGGCAGAAGGAGCCTGAGGAAGTTCTATGTGATGATGTCTGATTAGCAAGGTCGTCAGCCAAGGGAGGGCAGGAGAAGTGTTGGGGGCTGGAGGAAAGGGAGCAGGGGTGTAAGAGTCACCTTGGAGAGCAGATAGGGGACCATGGGTGCCTCTGGGCAGCGTCACGGAACTGTGCGGCCAGCCCACCGGCCGAGCGAAGAGCGGGCAGGAGCAGATTTAACCTGGGCTGTGGCTTTACCAAGTGAGAACAATGCGGTGGAGAAAGGGGCAGAGTCAGAAAGAGCGTGATTGCGCATTTAGTCAAGGAAGGCATGAAGTGAAAAACAAGGAGGTGAGGCTGGAAGAGGGCCCGGGCATCAACAGTTTGCAGTCCCAGGGGCCTGGGGGAACTGGGAGGAGGGGTGACTATTGGGAAGGACAGGGTCTCAGACGACACATATTAACAGGACAGTGGAGTCTCCTCCTTCACAGAGTTTACATTCCAGGGGAGAATGGGCCAAAAAGGAAAGGAACAAAACAATAAAATAGCTACAGACTGAGGTAAATGTCCTGAAGGAAACAAACATGCCAGGAGACAGAGAACAGGGGAGGGGCTGATTTAAACAGAGTGATCAGTGGTCGCCCCTTGAGGAGGTTCCAGCTGAAACCCGAATGATGAGAAGGTGTGAGCCTGTGTGTCGTATTGAGGTAGGACCTGGTATCTACAGAACAGAGAGCGTGGGGAAGGGCCAGAGACGGTGCTAGAAACTTGGGAGGAAGTCCAGAGGCTTAGTGTAAGGGTAGCTGGAGTATCTGAAGAGTTTTCATAGCAAAGTAACACAATCCAAACTAGAACGTCTAACCACCAGTTCGACCCCAACATTACCAAGGAGCCACGAAGTCTGTGGTGGATTCCTTCTGAAGGGAGAGAGCCGAGACAGAAATCAGTAGCTAGCGCTCACATACACAACAGCAGGTTCCGAACCAGGAGGTGTCTGTACGGATGCTGTATAGACAGCGGTTGGGATGTTTGGGGCTAGAACTTTTGCCCCCAAATTAAGGACTGGTCAGCAGAAGCCATCCTCTGCTGGTACCTGCACCTGGGCCCAGGTGCAAGCTCTGGCCTGTCCCTGCAGACAGACTAGCCTGCCCCAAAGAGGCCACCACAGCTTCCATGCTCCCTTCTGCCTGAGCCCCCTCCAGCCCCCATACCTCCCATCCCACCAGGCCCTGGGGAAGCAGGCCTGGCCCAACCCCAGAGCTGCCTGGGCTCCTGAGAGGCTCCAGGCAAGGAGGGAAACAGGAAGGTCCCCTCCCCAGTCCTGGCCAAGCCCCACCTCCCTCCGCAAGCAGGACCAGTGCTGAACTGGGGGAGGAAAAAGCAGAAAGAAAAGGGAGGAAGAGGAAAAAAGAGCAAAGCCAGTCCGAGAGATGCAGCAGAAATTCCCCAAGCTCTGATTTCCACCAAAGTTGCCCATCACTATGCTGCCCGAGAGCAGGGGGTTCAGGCAGACAGCTCTGAGGGCCTCTCCCACCTGCACTGCAGTCTGCGGGCCGGGGACTGGATCCAGGTTATGCAATCAAATCCCTACACCACCCCGAGGAATAAGGATTGTCACGCCAGGTTGAAGACGAGGAGACTGAGACTCAGTGAGGGATGCGACCTTGACCAAGGTCACACAGCCAAAAGTGAACTGCCAGCTTCCTTGCTCCCTCGCATCCATGAACGGCCACCACTGGGGAAAAGGCAGAACCACGGCAAAGGGGATGTGACCCTTGGCCCCCTTGCCCAGGGTTAGTGGATGAGCGGCCCCTGCTAACCCCTAACCCTAATTCCTTGGGAGGCTGTCTGGCCTCCCAAGGGCTTCTCACCCAGGAAGGTTGGCAGGAGGCCTGAAGTATCTGTTTATTTCCCTTGGTCTCATCTCCAGCACTAAACCATAACATTTATCTTTAGGTCACTTAAAGCATATGAATTGGGTTAAACATTTAATTCACTAGATAGCTCAGATAGTTATGAATTCTACCATAAGTGAGCAGAAAGTTAATTCTTTCTACACTTACTCAATAATATGAAATAGTCATCTTAAATGAATATTTTACAGTTTGCATTTATTACCAATGCAATTCCTTTCAGAGCCACTCGTAAGGGTTCCCAATGCCTTAGGAAATGTAAACAGTCAAGACAAAGTCATCAACTTGTAAAAGTTCTGATTCTGTGTAGATGTGGGATTAGAATGTGCCCTCCTGGCCAGACTCAGCTCCTTGCTTCTCCACAGACCTTCTGGCTGGGACGGGTGGGTCTCCTGCCCCACACGGAGCCAAACTCATCCCTGGCCTGTCCGGATTCTCCCTGGCATCCTGTTCATGTCAGTTAAAGCAAGAAACCAACAAGCCACTGAAGTTTTATTCAGCACGTGCTCTGTGCAAGGGCTGGGTCTGCCTGTCCCCCCCCACCCTCCTGTCACCATCAGGGTCCCCTCACACCTCTGCCAACGGCTCCAGCTCAGAGTTCCCTTTACCTCCTCTCATTTCTGTGCATGCTCTTTCTCTGCATGACTCAGCCAGCGTTTATCTTGTATCCCCATGGTTGGCTCTAAGAGAATCTCGCTGGAATAAATCTGAGGCCCCAGGTAGGAATTAAAGGCTCCTTAAGAGGTTGCCTCCTTTTGCACCTTCCTCCTACTCCCAGGGTGCCCTGGACGGCACTGACCACAAGGTTGACCCTCCATCGCTGCCCTGCTTTCCAAATCCCGCTGCCAGAGAAACACACAGACAGAGGCAGGGCTCCACGTCTTCCTTTTCAAAGCCCTCCTTTCCTCCTTCTGAATGAGGAAGGGGTGCCCACCCAGGCCTCCCTCTTGTCCCCTCTGAGTGTCTGTCTGCACTCAGGGCTTTGTGCACTAATTGTGCGGGATGCTGTTTTTCAGGTCTTGCAAACTCTAGGCGCTTTGTGGGTCAACTCAGCTAACAGGCATTAAGTACCTATTAAGTGCAAAGGCCTAGGGGAAGGAAAACAAGTGGAAAGAGCCACGGCCTCTCTCTCTGTGGAGTTTACAACCTAGTAAGGCGGTCGGGTGGACAAGCACAGAGGCAGTGCAGGCACTGGTGCTGTAACGACAGAAGCAGGATTCTGGGAGCCCACCAAGGGGCCTTCAGGAAGGACACAGAGCTGGGCATCCCAGGGCAGTGGAACTGAAGTGTTACCAGCCGGAGCCAGAACTGAACTCAGGTTCAGCTGCTCGTCACCCAAATGTCAATGTCCAAGAGATGAGGGTTGGTAGAAAAAGAAAGATGCTTTATTCAGGAAGCCGGCAGACTTCGGCAAGCCAGCCAGGAGACTAGCACCCAAAAGACTCCTCTGGTCTCCTGCCAGGGGCTTCCCACAGTAGGACGATCACTGGGACCCAAGGGCGCCCGCCAGCTGCTCGTGGCTAGCCAACCCTGGAACAGTGAGTTGCAGGACGCTCCCAAGAAGTTGCCAAAGCTATTTTGCCCCAAGGGGTGAAGGGCGGGGTGGGGAGGAGGTGGGTGAGAGCTAAAGGCAGGAAGGTAAACTGAGTCCCAACCATCAGGACCATGAAAGGAGTCCTAAGGAGTTTGAACTAGTTCCTCTAGTGGGAAGTGGGAATACCCTCAGGGGTCTTGAACAAGGGAAGGACCTAGGAGTGTTGTCCCACCTCCCCAACTGGACTGGAAGCTCCGTCAGCACATCCAAGGGTTCCAGCACACGGCTACTCACCATGAGCACTCAGCACACTGGTCCCTAGCAGGGGTCCCTGTTTTCAGACCCCTCACTTCCTGAGTCCTGTTCTATTAGGCCACAACTCATTAAGAGATGGTTACAGGAAACACACATGTGCTCTAAGCCATTTAAGGCCCAGCATGGGCCTTTATCTTGGTTAACGTCCCTCAAGTAAGATCCTGGGCAATCAGCTCCTCGGAGGACTTAGTGACAGAGTGGCCCTGTGCTCTGAGTTGATCTGTTTCCACCTAAACAAATAATCATGCACCATCATCGTCTCCTCCTGCTACCAGGGCACTCATAGCTAAACATAAATTACAGTAATGTTAGGAATACTGTTATTTTTAGTTTTTACTTCTATCTAGCAGCCCTGTTGAAAAGTGAATTTTATAACAAGCCATCACAAATCCTTCTGGAAGCAAAGGGGATGTACACCAAAGTAAACAAGTCCTCTGACCAGGAAAACAAAAAACTAAAAATTATACATTTCCAATGTTTGACTTCATAAAGAGGTTGGAGGAGAAGTCATGGAATGTGAATGTGGAGAGGAAGGAAAGAGAAATCTTGCAGCTCAGATGGAGACAGGCTTCTGCCCTCTACCCTGGAGGTGAGCTCAGATGCGTCAGGTGTAGACCATCTCCCATGATGGGTGATCCAAGCTCAGTCATGGCAATTGCCCAGTGCCAGTGGTGGCCCACGGGGGACTCACCCAGCTCAGTGCTTTGGAGAAGGTCGTCACCATCTCACACCCCCCAACCGTGTTCCTGAGCTTGCCTTAGGGATGGGGAACTTCTTCTTAGCTGTATCATTTTCCTTGTAATTACTAAGCTAATTTGTTATGCCTGAGCCTCAGGGTAATTCTGAAAGGAGCACAGGGCTTGGTTTTTGTGGGGGTTTTTTTCATCAAACAAGAAATAAAAGGAATAAAGCCTGCCATCTTCCACTCAATGAAATTTCTAGAACTAATGCCACACGTCAGTAAAATACAACCACTTATCTTTTTTCTTTCTACGTTTCTATACTTTCTGAATTTTCTGTAATAAGCATATATTAGTTTATAATGGGAAAAAGTAAACTCAATTCTTAAAAATCTCTTTGCTTACCAGATCTCACTATTCAGGGTTTTAAGAACAGAGTTAGGAGAATTTGAAGACATCTCATTGCCCAAAGCAAGACTAGATTTAAATCTGGAAAGTTTCCAAGCCCAAACACTGTGGGCGGGTCTAAGAAGCAATGTCCAGATTTTCTCCAAGTCTAGCTAAGCCCAGAACACAGCACTGGCATGCCCCCCCCCACCACCCTCTTCTCCACCATCCAAATGCTTCAGGCCAACCTTAGTCAAAATTCCTCTAACTTTCCCTGGCCTACCAAGAAAGTGTTCTTTCCTGTGTTCTTCCTCCATCATACTCCCTGCCCTTGTCTGGTCTGCACCACCTCCTACTCAGTCAGCTCTTACAGCTGCCACTCCGCCAGGGATGCTCCCTCCTCCAGACCCTGGGTCCAGCTGTGCAGGCTCTGTGAATGGCTGTGTGCGTCTGGGTACTCAGTGCACTTGTTAGAACGGCTCACAGCACTCTGAGCGCATAGGGCTCGTGCTAGCCCTGGCTGGAAACCTCTTCTCCCCCTTCTTTCCTGCATGATGCCATCAGTCTTATACTGCCCTTGCTGCTGTAACACAATATCACAGACTGAGTGGCTTAGAAAACAAAAATTAATTTTATCACAGTTCTGGAGCCCAGAAGGTTCACGACCAAGGTGTGGCAGGGTTCGGTGTCTGGTGAAGCCCCGTTCCTGACTTGCAGATGGCCACCTTCTCCCTGTGTCCTCACATGGTGGACAGTGAACTCTGTTCTGAACTCTAATCGCATCATGAGGACCCCATCCTCATGACCTCATCTAACCCTAACTACCCCCAGAAGAGCCTCACCTCCAAATACACTGAAAGTTAAGACTTCAATATGTGAATTTGGGGGGACACAGTTCATTCCAAAGCACAGTCTCATCCTTCTGTTTCGAGGTTCCTACCCACAGAAAGCCACCCTGACCCTCCTAGACTAGGTTGGTCCCCTTCCTAACTAACCTCTACTCTCTGTAAAACACTTTTTGCCATTATCTGTATAATGATCAGGCTTCCCCCTGACACCCAGTAGGTAAGATCCATGAAGGCAAAGATCAGACCCATCTTGCCTATCTTGTACCCTAGCACCCGAAGACGTTCTGTGTTCAGAAAGTATCTGTTGACAGGAAGAAAGGAGAAAAGACAGGAAGAAGAAAGGGGAGAGGGAGAGTTTAATGAATTCATTCATTGTTGGGTTGATTGGTCATTCTTCCCATATAACTGAACCTGGACTCCTGGGGGCTCCAAAGAGGCCCCACCCTCTTCATTTCACCAGAAGCCTCAAATGGGTACTCAGCACCGGTCAGGGTTCTGTCTGGGAAACTGACCTGAATGCAATCTGATGACACAGAAGCCTGGCTCCAAGGTTGGCGTCTAAGAATTTCTCGGGTGAGAAAAGCAGACGCGGCAAAATATTTATAGTCAGTCCATCGAGGTGAAGGGTGGACAGGTATTCATTATATCCCTTTTGCAACTTCTCTGTAGGTTTAAAACTTTTCAAGCTCAAAAAACTGAGAAAACAGACAAAACTAAATTATCGTTTTAGACATCAAGGTAGCGGTTGTCTTTAAGGAGGGGGTGATTAGGGGAGTGGGCTTCTCAGGTGTTGGCACGTTATTGAAATAGATGCTTTTCACACTTTCACTGACCTGCCCAGTTTTGTTTGGCACACTTTTTGGTTTTTTTTTTTGGATTTGGCAATAATTTCTTTGATATGACACCAAAAGCACAGGCAGCAAAGGAAAAAGAATAGATAAATTAACTATATCACAGTTAAAAACTTCTTGTTTGGCACACTTTTTTGTGTCTATGCTTAATGTCACAATAAAAAACACAAGTTTTTTTAAAAAGCAAACAAAATACACATATTTCTGAATGCTCTGTGGGCTCATGAGAACATTCTAGCAGGAGGGCAGGACAGCCTGAGCTCTGTCCAGCTGATGGGCCAAGGCCCAGGTCGGATTCCGGAAGCCAGTCCAGGGCAGCTGCCTCCCCTTCCTGATGCAATTTTGGGTTCCCACCCAAGTTCTCCAGCTGAGGTCCCAGCTGCCACATACAAAAGTCCAAGTGAAATTGATGCCAAACCCCAATTTTTGGAAAAAAAAAAAAAAAACAGACTTCGCCTCTCTGCTCCTAGGCAATTACTCTCTCTTCAAATAGACAATTTTTCACCATTAACTGGATGACGGGCCTTTAGTTGGTAAGGTGATCGATCTAGAAAATAATGTAGTGGCCACCATAATTCCCATTTCCTAGGCATGTTGGGCTATTTTTTATTTCAAGAAAAGCTAGGGAGGGGGGTCCCCTGGTGGCGCAGTGGTTAAGAATCCGCCTGCCAATGCAGGGGACACAGTTCGAGCCTTGGTCCAGGAAGATCCCACATGTCACGGAGCAACTAAGCCTGTGTGACACAACTACTGAGCCTGCGCTCTAGAGCCCACAAGCCACAACTACTGAGCCTGCGTGCCACAACTACTGAGCCCACGTGCCTAGAGCCTGTGTTCCATAACAAGAGAAGTCACCACAACGAGAAGCCCGCAAACTGCAATGAAGAGTAGCCCCCGCTCGCCGCAACCAGAGAAAAGCCCATGCGCAGCAACCAAGACCCAACACAGCCAAAAATAAAATAAATAAAATTTATAAAAAAAAAAGAAAGAAAGAAAAGCTAGGGAAATTATTTTCTGTAACTGATGCGTTACAAATGCGCATCTGTCGCATTCTTTTGCTCAGATCATCTCAAACAGCTTACATTTGAAAGCGGAAATGTACCTTCGAGAAGCAAAGCACAGCTTGGACCCTTTGGGGAGTGAATTTTCAAAATAAAGATAATAATGATGAATAATCTCTTGTTTGACAGGCTTTGACTCACCTCTCACAATTGCTATTACCTCCCAGGGCATAAACCAGATACTTTGGTAAAGTTGGAGATTTCCCATTATTCTCATCCTCAGCCTGTGATAACATAGGCTTATTCTTCCTGGTAGATGAAAATCATTACTCTTTCTAATGGAAACAATAACTTCTGAACAAAGCACCTGTGTGGCCTCCCCTGACCACCAACCTACCTGCATGAGTGATTACTTAACACCAAAGGAGCTTAAGAGATCCCCCTTTATTTGGTTTTGCTGTCTCAGACCACAGTAATAAAGTCCCGAAGCTCCTTCGCTATAGACATGCACCGATGAGACCTGGGATTCCATCAACATCTCCTCCAAGAGTCAAGTCCGACTCCGGTTGCTCTCTCGTGGACCACCCACTTAACCAATTATCTAGGCCCCGAGTATTAATCTCAATCTTGTTCCCCCCCATGCCTGCCCCAGTCACCAAACGTGCTACTGGACCACATTACTCAATGTTGACAGAGCAAAATCAAAGCATATGAACTCATTTTAATGCTGGCCTTTGCAAAACACAATTAGGGCAGCAAACTAGTGTGATTCTGAAGCCAAGTTCGGAAAACATGGTAGTAATGGTTGATATCATTGTCCTAAATATTTCTGCCCTCTCTCTTTTAGTTAGACCCACGGTTCTCAACAGGGGCAATTCCACTCCCACCTCTCCACCCAAGAGACATTTGGCAATGTCGGGAGACATTCTATACTGTCCCAGCTGGAGGTGAGCACTACTGGTACCCAGCAGGTAGAGGACAGGGATGTTGCTAAACATCCTACTATGCACAGGCCAGCCCCCCACCCAGTGAGGAGTTCTCCTGCCCGAAATGTCAGTAGTGCCGAGATTGAGAGACCCTGAGTTAGATCAGCAGCAGTTCACCATGGTCTTTACCACGTGCCTTCGTGGAGTTGCTGGGACTTGTTTATTTTGTCCTCTGTGATGAAATGCCGGGGATTACAGGTTTGGGGAGCACTTAGAATAAAGCTGTGACCACCGGGAGCTGATGAACATCATCAGAGTGAGTCATGACAAACCATCTCATCTCTATTGATAGGACTCGCATTCTGTACGTCTCAGTGCCTCTAGATTTCGGCCAGGCAGCCAGCAAAGTCCCTCGTGTATCCTTGAAAATTAGGTGGTGGTACAGGCAGGGAGATTCATCCTTGGTTGAATGACCAAACTTGCAAAGTAGGGAATAACAGATCCCAGTCACCCCAGAGGGAGGCCAAAGCCCATCACAGGCTTTGCCCTCCACCCTACCACATGAGACATTTCAATCAACGGCTTGAATAAGGTCACAGAAAGTATTCTTATGAAATCCCATGAATAACATCATTGAGAAGGACGCTGATATTCTGGTAGGCTGAGACATAATTCAAACAGACCTCAAGGGATTTATAATAGAATAAACCAGCTGCATGGCAGTAATAGGTAGCCTTGGACATCTTTATGGCTTTCAAAGCATTTCTCACTAGGCTATTTCATTTGATCATCTCCAGGCCATAATGTGGGTGGGTCTCCTGACTCCCAGCCCAGCGTCCATTCTATATTCCACCTTGCTGAGGGGTCAAGAGGCTGCACCTCTCCTGGCTGGAGTCCAGGACCAGGGAGAGAGTCCTTTGGAAAAGGGTTCTAGTTGAGCACCAACTTGAAAGGCGTTCACTTGGCTGAGTTAATGTGAGGATAATGTCAATGAAAAGAAGGTGGCAATGCCATTCCTCTGCCCTGATCGGCAGCCACATTCGTGGTTTGGTGTTGGTTTGGCTACCACACTTCAAAGCAGAACTGAAAAAAAGAGCTCACCCAGAGAAGGATGATTAAGACAGAGAATAGCAACAGCAAGTCCTGTGAAGAAGATGGAAAGAACAAGAGACATTTGCTCATTAGAGACACCCAAGGGCACCCACAATGCTGTCTTCAAAGGCAGAGGTGCTGTCACGGACAAGATGGATTCAAGGTATTCTCTGTGGTTCCGGAGGATAGATGCAGGGCTAATATATATTCAACGGGAATCATTTAAGCTCAACAGACAGAAGAACTTCCTGACCATTTATTTATACCACTCAGAAATGGCAGGCAGGTCGCTGTGCCAGATGGTGAGCTCCCCAGCCTTGAAAGTGTTCAAGCTCAGGATGGAGCTAAGAGAAGGGCTTCAGGGGTAATGTTCTAAACTACGTCACTTGTTTTTTCAGCAAATACCTATTGAGAGCATGGTCCTAGGAGCTGGAGGGGAGAGCAGTGAACAAAAGACAAAATCCTGTTCTCGTGGAGCTTAGAGGGTCAGCAATGATGAGGTGCTGGGGAGTGCTGTGAAGACTCGGGGCTTTCGTGATAATTAAGAACTTCCCATCAGATTATCACCCAACACTATTACTCCAATATCCAGGTCCTTAAAACTTAAAGAAACTAGAAATGTAATGACAAATAACTGTAAATATTCAAGTGTGCAGCTAAAAGAAAGTGTGAGGGTTTTCCCATCAGCATGGGATCTGAGTTCCTTAAATGAGTCACTAGTGAGTCAAACATAAGATCATCTGAGACCAACAAGACCTGTCACCTCCAAAGTTCCTTCCTGCCCGAAGACACTGGAATTCTATAAAAACATGTCTGTGGCTTCCCACAAAGTCTCTTTCTGAAACAAGCCTAACCACTTTACAACACTGAGCTGAGACTTGGGACTCGCCGGCAGCCCACTAGGCAAAAGGAGGAGCAGGCATGGGGGGCGGTTAACAAATAAGGGTGGGAAAGTGGAGAGACCGACTTTGAAAGTAACTGGGTCAAAAGCACCAAGGTCAGAGCCAAGGGAAGCCACATAACCCAGAACCTCAGGCCGCAAGGAGAAGAGGCCCCAAGGAAAGGGCTGCAGGCACCTGCGGACCCCCTCTGTCCCTGGCAGGCCCCCGGGGCCTGGCCCGCTCCACAGGATGGGGAGACTTCCAGATTGTTCCTCTGCTCGCTCTCTGGGCCTCTCCCCACAAGACATGCTCCTCAAGGCCTCACCGTCTCCCTCTGCAAGCCCCACCCCAAGCACGGCCGTTTGCTACAATTCCCCCGCCCCTTTGCCCTTTGGAACAGCGCAGCTTCAAAGCAGAGGTAGCTCAGGAGGAGGTAGGCACGTGCCATCTCCCTGTGCTCTGGAGATACCCCTGAGCAGGAAGTAGAAGTGGTGAGAACTTCTTAGGGGAAGGAAGGACGACCGAGGCATTTGCAGGCCTGGGAACCGGGAGGGGAGCCAGCTCCAGGCTGAATGGGGCTACAAGCAAGCTTTCCAGAGCCCCAAGACTCACTTCACCTTCCCCGGACGGTCATGTCTCACCCTGTTGCTAGGGAAGGACAGCGAAAGCGCAGAAGCACCAGCCCCTCACCCCGTGCCAGCCGTGGTGGCTGGGCTCGGAGGAGGTGGGAGCATGCGACAACGGGCAGTGGGGTGGCCTCCAAGCGCTCTGCCTGCCCCATAGACGAGGGGCTTGCTGCCAAGGCTGGCAGCTTTCAGAAGAGGGTCCGGTTGGCCAGGGTACGAGCGGGGGCACCAGAAATCAGGGAACGAGCAAGCCCAGCTTTAACACCCAGGTCTCCATACTGAGGGGCACCCCTGCCCCCGCCCGTTCGCCAAAACTCATCGGGAAAAGCCCCAGTATGGGTCTGGCGCTACCCCTCCCCAGTCCTATTGCCATCCAAGATGGCTGGGACCCCCAGGGGGAAATCACAAGGCCTCTAAAGAGAGCAGCCACCCTGAGAGAAAGACAGGAGATACTGCTGTCCACGAAGGAGGGGTAATAGCCCAAACACAAGAATTCAAGCTAAGAAATAAATATCCTCAAAGAGATAAGGGTAGATATGGGGAAGATAAAGTAGGAACAGGCAGCTGTAAAGCAGAACCAGCTGGAAACACTGAGTATGAAACACAAAAAAGCTTTGTTTCATGGGGACAGAGTTTCAACCTGGGGAGATGAAAAAGGTCTGGAGGTGGACGGGGTGAAGGTTGCACAAGAATGTGAACGCACTCAGTGCCAACAAACTATCCACCTAAAAAGGGTTAAAGTGATGAATTTATATTACACATATTTTTCCACAATAAGAATATAGAGAAATTAATAAATTAATTAATATGTAAATAATACCATGAATATAAAGACCCTAGCACTCTTTCTGCCACAAACAAGCTGTTCAATAAATGGTAGCTCTAAAAAATTAATAATAATAATAAGTGAAATAAAGGAAGAATATAGTACAATCATTGATTCACTTAGCAAATATTTATTGAGTGTCCACTACATGCCAGATGCTGGGGAAATATTAGAGAACAAAACAGACAAGAAGTGCTGCCTTCCTGGCCCTTACATTCTGGCAGGAGAGACAGAAAATAAATAAGATAAAGAAATAAAATGCAGCAAATACCAGATGGTGATAGATATGATGGAGAAGGTAAAGAGGATGAGAGTGGATTCCCCATGGAATGGTGAGGAAAGGTCTCCCTGGGGAGGGGTCCTGGGATTCCGAGATCCTTGTGGTGGCCGATGATAAGGGGCAGGGAGTGGTGGTGAGGGGACACATGGGAAGGGTGGGGACAGTGCCAAGGGTGTACAGAGCTCCGGGCACCCCTCTGGACCCACACGAGGGGATGAAAGCTCCCGGAGGTGCAGACTTACATTTTATTCCTAAAATCAAGCACTCAGTAACAACCAAGGAATAATCTAGTGAGCTAGAAGATCACATCAGGGAACTTTCCCAGAAAGCATCAGGAAAGGATAAAGAGATGGGAAATATTTTTTTAAGTAGATAAATAAAAGGAAATTTGGAGAACAGAAGTTGACCTGTCAACATCCATATTCTAGGAGACTCAGAAGGACAGAGACATAAATGGAGGGGGAAACAAATGAAGAACTAATAACCAAGAATTTCCCAGAATTAAAGAGAGATGTAAAAACCTCACACTCGAAGGATGAGCAGAGTGCCAAAGGATGGAGAAGAGAGATAGACGAACATTAGATGCTTCCGAAAGACGAACGTTAGATGCTTCCGAAGGAGCCATAACTCAAGAAGATACAATAATCGTGAAAAGACATGAGACCTAAGAATTTGGCCTTAAAAAAAGAAAAAAAGAAAGAAAGAAAAAAAAAAATCAGAATAACAACTGACAGAGCTACGAAAAGAAACAAATAAATCAAGAGATTTGGTTGGAGACTTTAACACATCCCTCTTGGAAATTGATGGTTTAAACAACACAAAAAGCAAAAAACAAAGATATTTATTACGGTTAAACTAATAAATATATGGAGAATTCACCCAACAGAGAATACACATCGTTTTTGAGTGCACATAGATCATTGACAAAAATTAAACATGCACTAGGCCATAAAGGAAGATTCAGTAAATGCCAGAGAATCAACATCATACAAACCATGTTGAGACCATAACATAATAAAGTTTTAAAATATTAACAAAAGGATCGCTTCTAAGTACTATATATCTAGGAGCTAAGAAACATTCTATTGATCCTTGTTAAAGGAAAAATCATAAGGGAGATTTTTTTCAATGCTTAGAGCATGTAGTAAAATCACTATATGTCAAAATTTATGGGACACAAAAAAATTCCTCTTCCAATAATGGAGGAGTAGCTAGTATTGGACAAACCCTCCAAATTTAAAATATATATCTTTTAATCTGAAGACACCTGTGAGAGACCAAAAGCAGGCAGAAATTGGAGAGATCTGGACACTTAGAAGAAGCTGATAGTACCAGGTGAATTTCTGAGGGTTTTTTTTTTTTCTTTACAGCTTTTTGCCTGAGGCAGACCGCAGTCAGTATCAGGGAGCAATTAATACTCAGATAGAAACCTGCAGTTTGCTGGCTGTAGAATCAGAGGACAGAGTGTGGGTGACCACGGCATCTAGAAAATGCAAGAGGAAATCCCCAAAAGGAGAAAGCCAAGAGCCGGAGTTCCAAATTCTGTGTGTAAACTCAGCCCAAATCTCTGGCTAATCCCTGAATTACACACGCATGGAGCAGGTTCTAAGCAACCCAGCTAAGGCTACAGACCTGAACCGAGATTTCTGCTGCTGCCCAGCTCAAAAGGAACAGTTTAGAGTTTGAATTTGGCAAAGTTAAGTGTGTGCTGAAACAAAAACTTGATATTATTCAGAATAACATAACAGAATCCCAAGTCCTTGCATATTATCATTCACAAGGTCCAGAATACAATCCCAACTTACAAAAATATACAAGCAGGAAAATGTGACTCAAACTCAAGAGAAAAGTAAAGACTGACTCTGAGATGCCACAAATGTCTGTATCAAGCTAGTCTTTTCATCTGGATGTTTTGACATCTGGGGGCCTTGCTGATGCTGGAAGGGACTGTTCCTCCTAGGGTTAGCTAATTCCTAGAGATAGCAAACAGCTTGCCCAGGAGTGTACCTTTCATATGAAAAGCAACCAATCTGAAGGCCATACCCTGATCATCTCCTTTACTGGGCTCTCACATACAGACCACTATTCTCTTGCCCTAATCACCCCAGGGCCAGTACCAGACAACTAGGGGCAGCCTCTTCCCCCTAGAGCCCACTGGAATTATTCCAACTAGCCAATCCTATCCCTGCTTACCCTGCCTTGCTTTGCCCTTCCCTCAAAAACTACAATAAAGGCTCTTGTTCACATTTTTTCCTTGCTCCTTCTGCCTCTGGACTAGCTCTGGTGCTTCCCATGTAGCCCAGTATGACATGCTGTGCCCCTTCCTCTTGGGAACTGTGAATAACAAATCATATTTTCTATGGCAATCATCTCCTGATGGGTTAGTCTCACCATATATGAATAATAATAAGACCTACATTTTAAAACAATGCTGAAATTCTAATTTGTAAAAAATTCTGTTTGTAATGAATGTACAGATAGGTCATCCCATTAAAGAAGTAGAAACGACAAAAAAATGAACCAAATGAAAATGCTATAACTAAAAGATAAAATGTCTGAAATGTATTTACTGGACTGGAGATAACAGAGTGAGAGTCAGTGAGCTTGAAGACAGGATAATTTCTGTTGATTTATTTCAGTGATTTTCAACTGGAGGTGATTTTGTCCCCCAGGAGATATTCAGGAATGTCTGGAGACATTTTTGTTTGTCACAACTGGGAGGCTATGCTACTGGCATCCAGTGTAGAGGCCAGGGATTCTGCTAATCATCTGACAATACACAGGAAACCCTTCCCACACAGGGCAACCAATTGATCTGGCCCAAAATGTCAGTCGTGCTGGGGTTAATAAATCCTGATCTATTGGGAAAACAAAAATGTTTTTTAAAAGTGAACAAGTTTTGATGATCTGTGAGAAAATAATGCAAGGTCAAATATACATATACCTGGAGTCCCAGAAGACGACAATGAGAACAGGGCAGAAAAAAAATATTTGAGGAAATAATGGACCAAATGTTCCCAAATGTGTTGAAAGACATAGATTTTCAGATTCAAGAAGTTCAGCAAACCCCAAACAAAATAAACAAACAAAGCAAAAAATTTCTTGGCACATCAAGGTCAAAGTGACTAACATCAAAGATACAGAGAAGGCACCCAGAAATAACACATTACATAAAAGAGATAAATAAATAAATGCTGAATAACTTCTTATCAAGAACAAGAGGAAAAGAGAGGAGAACATCATCTTTAATGTGCTAAAAGGAAAAACTGTCAACCAAGAACTCTATATGCAATGAAAATATCTCCCAATAATGAAGGTAAATAGAGACATTTGGAAAAATAAAATATAAGAAATTTACCACCGTAACATGTTCCCTATGAAAAAATTTAAATGAAATTCTTCAGGCTGAAGAGAAGTGATACAAATGGGAATTCTGATTTCAGGGAGGAACAAAGATCCTCAGAAATGTGAGCGATTATAAAAGATATCATTTTCCTCTCTTATTTTCCTAAAATATATGTGACTATTTACAGCAAAAAAAAAAAAAAAAGAAAAGTACATTATGAGGTTTACAGCATATATAGATGTAATACATATAACAAGTATAGCATGAAGGAGTAGAGATACATTAAACTATATTTTTGCAAGATCCTTACAATGAACAATTCTTACCATGAAGTGGTATAAATACTAACTATAAGTAGACTGTGAAAAGTTATATAATATATATTATATTCCCTAGTGCAATCACCCCCAAAATGCAAAACATGCAAAGAACACAGCTAAAAAGAGAAATTAAAATGAAACTCTTTTTAAACATTCAATTAACCCCAAGAGAAATAAAAAACAGATGAGACAAACAGAAAACAATTATCAACATTGTAGACCTAAATCCAACTATATCAACAATTGCATTTTATGTAAATAGACTAAGCACTCCAGAGATTGTTAGAACTGTTGAAAAAACAAGACCCAACCATATGCTGTCTACAAGAAAAATACTTTAAATATAGAGACAAAGAAAGTAATATGTAAAAACCGAAAAACCATGCAAACCATAAGCATAGGACGGCAGGAGTGGTTATATAAATTTCAAGGTCAAGAGTGTTATCAGAAATAGAAACATTCCATTATGATAAATGGTAATTAATCAGGGAGACATTTCAATCATAAATTTGAATGTGCCCAATAATAAGGCTTAAAAGACAAAAAGCAAAAACTGACAGATATAAAGAAAGACATAGAAAAATCCATTGTCTTAATTGGGACACAATAGTGTCCAAAAAACATAAAATGCCTAGAAATAAAGTAACAAATGATGTGTAAAACCTCTACACTGAAAACTACAAAATATTACTGAGGAAGATTAAAGAAGACCTAAATAAATGGAGAGATATACCATACTTATGGATTGGAAGACTCAGTATTTTAAAGATGACAATTGTCTCCAAATTGATCTATATCTCTAACACCATTCCATTGAAAACACCTGCAGGATTTTTTTTTTTATAAATTGACAAAGTGATTCTAAAATTTAAAAGGAAAATGCAAAGGAAGTAGAAGAGCCAAAGCTATTTTTAAAAAGAACAGAGTCGGAAGCCTGTCTTCAAGACTTGCTATAAAGCTACAGCAATCAAGATGGCAACGTACTCACACAGTACAAGCAAATAGATTAGTGGAACAGAAAAGAGCCCAGAATACACTCACTCTTATATGGTTAATTAATTTTAGGTACCAGAGCAATCCAATGGGGAAAGGAAAGTCTTTTCAGCAAACGATACTGACACAACTGGACATCAATATGGAAATTAACCTTACACTTCTCCTACCTTACACCATACACAAAAATTAATTTAAGATGGATAACAGACTCACATGTAAAAGCTAAAACTATAAAGCTTCTAGAAGAAAACATAGGAGAATATCTTCAGAATGAGGTAGCAAGCAAAGATTTCTTAGAGAGGACATGGCGAGCAACAACGAAAAAAGGAGAAGAGTGATAAATTAAACTTCAGCAAAATTTAAAACTGCTCCTAAAAAGACACCATTATAAAAATGAAAAAGCAGGCCACACTCTAGGGGAAAATATTTGCAAAACATACCGCTGACTAAGGACTCGTATCCAGACTAGATAAAGAACTCCTACAAGCCTATAATAAAAATAAAATCCAAAAATTTTAATGGGCAAACGATTGGAACAGACACTTCATAAAGGAAGATATATGAATGGCCAATAGCACGTCAAAAATATTGTTAGTCATCAGGGAAATGTAAATTGAAACTATAATGAGATCCACTATACACCCACCAGAATGGCTAAAATTAAAAAGACTGACAACATTAAATGTTGGCAAGCATGTGGAGCAACTGGAACCGTCATACATTGTTGGTGGAAATGTGAAATGGTCCAATCACTTTAGGGGAAAAGTCTGCCAGTTTCTTTTAAAAGAAAAAATAGCACCCAACAATTTTCTCTTAGGCGTTTATTCCAGAGATATAAAAACACAAATCCCAAAAAAAGATTTGTACAAAATATTCACGGCAGTTTTATTCATAATAGCCAAAAACTGGAAACACACCAGATGTCCATTAACAAATGGATAAACAAACTCTGGTACATTCATACAATAGATTACTACTCATCAATAAAAAGGAAAAAGAAAAACAACAACTACTGATACATAGAACGACATAGATGAATCTCAAAAACATGCTGAGTGAAGAAAGCCTTATCCAGAAAAGTACACATTATACGAATTCATTTATATGAAGTTCTAGAACAGGCAAAAACAATCTGGTGAAAAAAATAATCAAAACAGTGGTTGCCTGTGGTAGGGGTGTACTGACTGGGGAGAGGCAAAAAAGGGAGCCTTTTGGGGTGATGGAAATGTCTGTATCTTAAAAGACACGTGGGGCTTCCCTGGTGGCGCAGTGGTTGAGAATCTGCCTGCCAATGCAGGGGACACGGGTTCGAGCCCTGGTCTGGGAAGATCCCACATGCCGCGGAGCAACTGGACCCGTGAGCCACAACTACTGAGCCTGCGCGTCTGGAGCCTGTGCTCCCCAACAAGAGAGACCACGACAGTGAGAGGCCCGCGCACCGCGATGAAGAGTGGCCCCCGCTCACCGCAACTAGAGAAAGCCCTCGCACAGAAACGCAGACCAACACAGCCAAAAATAATAAATAAATAATTAATTAATTAAAATTAAAAAAAAAAAAAAGACACGTGATGTGGGTGTACGCATTTGTCAGAGCTCATCAAAAGGCAACTTAAGATTGTGCATTTCACTATATGTAAATTTTACCTTAAAAACTAAATAAACAGTCCGTAATATGTGTTCCTAATTATTTAGGAGTGACATGGACTGTTATCTGCAATTCACTATGAAATGCATCCAAAACTAAGATGGACTGATGAATAGATACATGAATGAATATGTGATCGGGTAAATAGAGCAAAATGTTAAAGGGATGGGTATAAGGACGTAAGGTACAATTCTTTCCACTTTTCTTTATGTTTGAAATTTTTCCTAATATAACGTTGGGAAAAAAACAAAAGAAAAAAAATTGTGGAACACAGCTTAAGCAGTATCGAAGGGGAATTTTATCGTTCGAATGCATGTAACAGAAAACAAGAAAAATTAAAAATAAACGCACTAAGCATTTGTGCTACCAATAACCATTCTCCCGTTCTTCCTAAGCAACACACCCAGATTTCATCACTGGCAGGAAAGTACTGAATAAAAGACCACCCATCCCAGCCCCCTTTGCACATGGAGTTGGCCAGTGAGATGTTACCAGAAGTGGTTGGGTGGAACTTCCAAGAAAGCTCCTTAAGAGGCCGACAGCTCTTCTGTTGACTCCTTGCCTGGAGTCCAGAAGTCCTGTTGCTTTCTACTCCTGCACCCTCCGTTGCTCTGATCCAGATGCTTCCCTATATTCCTCAAGCCCAGGGCCAGCCCACCAAGCTCTAGGGGCAGTCAACAATGATGACAAAATAAATTTAATTTTTTTAAAAAATACATCGAGGTGGTGGAAAATATTTAAACCTCTGTTAGTCGTTAGCAAGCCAATGACGTGAGCTTCCAGAGTCGAAAGGCTCCTCTTAAAGTAGACTCTTCCCACAGCAGCACCAGTATCCCGACACGGGGCCTGGCCAGGGCGACGGCTCTTCGTGAAGGACGCAGGCACCACCCAAGTGAAGAGGCTTACTGCCTCACTTTGGAGTAATAACAAAGCAGATACCTTGAACCACGGGTTCTCATAAATCTTGTTTGGGGGGAAAAAACCCTTTCAATTCCCAGTGGAAATATGCAAAACAGCCTCCACACTGTAAATCTTCCTTTTCAGTTCTAAGGAGATAAGTCGGACCTATTAACCTTCCATGCTATTTTCAACTTCATTATTTGAGCTGACACAACGAGGGAGCGGTGACGGCTCTTTCTGGCAGAGTGCATGTAAATCGCTTTCTCAGAGGAAATTACTTCTCCGGCCTGAATGTTATTCATCTAAATTCTCCGTTAGTCAAATTGTTGCCCGTAATAAATATGGTACAGGTTATGATACCTACTGAGTGTGGCAACTTAGTGGCTGCCACATTCGTCCCATGGAACTGGCCCCTGGGGAGAGGCCCGTCCCAGAGGGCTCCCAGATGCATGGGGTCCCTGATGGTGGGAGGTGGGAGGTGGCTCTCCTGAGGAGTGGTCCTCAGCTCTGCTCTGGTGCCCAAGGCACCTCCATCCCTCCTGTCCCCCTGCCCCTCCTGCCTCATCAGAAGGGAAAGCAACTCCTGGCCTAGGGGACCGCTTCTGTTGGCCTCCCACACTGGAAGAGCATCTTTAGGAAAACTTCCAGGAGAGGCTTGAGTCACCTGCCGAGGATGAGCTCCGTCTAGACTCTGTCTGCCCGATGCTTCAAAGACCAGGTCTCCCTGATCCCCCTGGCAGCCAGCCAGATCATCCACCAGCTGACACCGGGGTTGTGGGTAAAACTCTTCACAATACCACTTAAGTCACATTCTGTTCAGCGCCAAAGTCTTTGCAAATCACCCTATTTTCAGAACCTGGGGCGGGAGGAGGGAGTTGGCTAATTTGCATGTGGCCCAACCCTACCCGCTGGCCAGGCCCCGAAGAACTCTTCACATAAAGATACTCATTTCCCACACGGCAATCTTAAAGATGGAGAAAGCCGGCTGCCGTGAAGCAGGGTAGGGGAATACAAAGGGCTTTTTTTTGGTTTCTACCAGGGTTCTTTCCAGGGTAATTACAAGAAGTTTAGGATCCATTCAGGGACTTGTAGTTCATTAAATGAATTTCCATCTGTGTCTCCACCACCTAAGAAGTATTGCTTGGTACAATACTCGGGGTTTTATTGTATGTAAGTCAGGTTGTTAATTTGCAGCATGCAGCACTGGAAGTATCGTTTCAATAGCGCCTGATTATGCAGAACGAGACTGGGTTTTCATTAGGTTTGGTGCCTGAGCTCCTTAACACTTGATGGGGTGCCAGGATGCAGGAGGGAGCCCTGAACAGCGAAGGAAGCCCAGCACCAGCTCTCAGAGCCTCCCGGGCCCTCTCCCAGCAGGGCCATCCAGCCCAGCACGGCCATGCCACCCCTCCACCGCAGAGGGGCCCTCTCCGAGCCCCTGCCTGTGCACCCACTCCCACTCCCCCAGCCCTGCACGGCCCAGTGATGGCCACTAGGAGAACTCTAACAGGAAGGCAGAACTTGTGAAAGATGCGCTTCTAGATTCCAAGCGTGTCCTGGGCCTACTGATTTTAGTTAAGGGATAATGTTCCCAGGGAGGAGGGATGGGAGGCAAAGCAACATCTGCTGATGGTTCAGCACCAGAGTCAAACAGAGCCGGCTGAGCCCCACAGAGTTACAGGAGGAGATCAAAGATTTCAGAAGCCAGCCCTCGCTGCAGGTGATGCTCGCCCAGGGACCACGAGGCTGGCGTGGGTAACACGTGGCGCAGGCCGGGAATGGAGGAGGGGAGGAAGGAGAGACAGGGAGGAAGGGAAACCTGGATTCCCGGGACCAAGGGCAAGGAGGCCCCTTTTCACATCACCCTATGGGATGTGGTCCTGTGCATCCTTCATTGCGTCTGATAGCAAAGAATATCTGCAGGTTCTCCAAGGAGAGAAAGGAAGAGCAGGGTACTCTGTAAACACCCCCACTTGTCCACAGCTGAATCACTGTTCTGCTCAGACCTGCATTCCTCCAGCTAATGCACCTGAAGGCCAGCTCACCTGCCTGTACGGTCACAGGGGTCCTCCACCTGGGCTGAACATTAGACTCTTCAGGGCACCTGAGCACCACCTCAGACCATTTAAAATAAAATCTCTAAGGTCCCCTGGCACCAGTGTTTTTAAAAGTTTCCCCAAGTGAAGATAATGTGCAGACAGGGATGAGAAGGCCTGGATCAGATCGTCTTTGAGAAGTTTGCCAAAATGCTCATCCTAAGTCAGAGACACACAGAGGAGCATCGGAGTGAACTGACCCCAGGGGTCTCATATGCCACTGGGGGCCCAATCAAATCACAGAATCTGCCCAAGAGTTTATAAGCTATGGGCCCCCGACTCACCAAGGGTCTGTGTCCTGAAAGCAAGCAGCAAAGGGAGCTTGGGTTGAAAACTCATCCCCGCTGCTCCAGAGGCTGGGGGGCTTTCTCCCTGCATCAACTCCCATCCTCAGTGTTTTTCTAACCCACTTTGCACCAGGTACAGACAAGATACCAGGAACCACCTTCCTGGAGACCTGAAGACTTGCAGACTCTTCCAGGAAGCCTTCCCTGATTGATGAAGTGACCGTGGGTGGCATTTGTCCACATGCTCCCGCACTCACTCTCACGGTTTGTATGCAACCACTGACAACTATAAGAAAATGACGCAAGAACACTGTTCTTTCCTCCACTTTCTCTCTCATTAGGTTATAAATCCCTCCAGGGCAGGCACTGTGGTGTCTAAGTCCTTTGTAAAACGCTCAGCCCCTCCCAGGACAAGACTGTCCACATGGGCAGTCAGCCCACCCTGATCCTGACCCTGACCCTGACCAGAGTTCACTTCCCCCTCTCTGGGATCCAGTCTGCCCAGCAACACCTCCCTCCAAAACTCCCTCTGTCACATCTGGGCTGTGTTCCCTGCCTCAGCTGGGGACAGAAGGCTGCTTGACCCTTGCCAAAAGGAGATCTAAACTTTCCATCAAACGACCATCCCCTGATGCTGAAAGGACCCCCACCCCACCCGTCAGCTCAAGCGCCTGAGCAGGGATCGTCTCGTGAGGAGGATGCCCTTCAGGGTGGGGTGTGGAAAGCAGAGCCCAGGCCTCTCCTGACCTGCTCCCCTGGACCCTGTATCCTCTTGAGAGCTACCCTCGGATGCCAACAGAGAAATGCAGAGAAAGTCCCAGGAGGGCTGGACCTAGCAGCCGCCCCTTACAGGTCTGAAAGTGCAAAGCCTGTGTTTCCAGAATGTTCTCCCATCCCGGAAGGAAGAAGGGCAGCCCAGGAAGAGTTAATCCTCCCGTAGTCAGAGGTTAAAAGATGGAGCTCTTGCCCACACAGAGGTGCAGAGAGCATCCGATGCACAGTAAATCTGAGAGTCCAGAGGCCTCTCTCCTCATTTGTTAGCCAGCGATGTGTGAAAATGTTAATGAAGGGAGTTATAATCTATGAGAATTTCACTATTAAAATGTAGTTCACGTCTGAAGGCTTCTGCTTACACGCGGCCCACTGTACATCAATCCTACCCGAGCGCTGCTAATAATAGACGTAATTGCCTCACTCTGTCTAGCCACATTCACCCCGGCAATTCTAAGATTTGCTACAACTGTTATTGTAGAAATTATTTTCATGCTATTAACTTTGAGTTTTATTGTATGTGTTCTTAAAAGAAAATAAATGCAGAGAGATTGTAAGTGTATATCAGGCCTCCGATGAAAGTGTTTTTAAAAAATACAATGTAATGACAAGAAGCACTGAAGGAGGGTGATATAATGGTTCCTTCCCTTATTGAAACCGAAATTAGATTCTGCATTATAAAAGTGCATAAAGAGGTTTCTTTCTTTTCGCGGAGAAAATTTCTGTTCTGAAATGGCAGCATGTTGCCTGATGCAAAACTCAGTTGAGGGGAAGGGCAGGGCTGGTCTGAAGAAGCTGGACACTGCCTGCTTCCTGTTCCATGGTGGGTGTATGACGCACCCCAGGGCAAAGCCATGAGGCCTTTACTTGGGGACCACTGTGGCTACAGCCGCAGTCTTCTTCCCAAAACCAGGCCGGGCCCGGCTGGGCTGACCTTCTCAGCTCTGCAACTCAGCCTCACTCTCCCTGTGTTCCAAACGGGCAGGTTTCCCAGGCTTGCAGCTGAGGGGAGAGCCTCACAATTAGTGCAGGCTTCCAGGCCTGGGATCTCACAGGCATCCGGCCAGGCAGTCATCAAATGGGATGTAAGAACTTTAGCCAAAACTGGAAAAAAGATCCACAGGACAGCCTACGATCCCCTTCTCTGGGAAGGGAGCCCGGCACCACAGGGCTGTGCCCCAGCGGTCCACACGTGTGACCCTGCCCCACCCCCAGCAATGGATGACTCCAGACTCTCTTCCCCAGGAATCTGGGATTGGATTTGAGGGCCTGCCAGTTGCCTCTCTGTGTGGCTGGCCTGATAATGTATGAATACAGGACTGAGGGTATCAGTGTCCTGCCATGGAACTGAGGAGAGAACCACGCCAGTCTGCCGAGAGACAAGACAAAGCAATGTGTAAAGAGGCACGAAATGGAGGGACAGAGTGTCTGGATGGCCTTCCAATCCCCTGCTCCAGTTTCTACCTAAGCCTCCTTTCCCCTGTGAGATATTCCTATGCCCTCAAAATAAGTTCCCTTTTTCTCAAGCTGGCTTGAATTTTCTTCTGTACTGTGTGACCGAGCGTCAGAATATAGTTGGCTAATGTAGGATGGGTTTAGAGACATTTTGAGATGCGTAGCTTAATTTTTATGGAATGCCCCAGAAGTACTTGGTATTGCCATCTATCTATCCATCCATCCATCCACCCATCCATCCACGCATCCATCCATCCATCCATCCACCCACCCATCTATCCTTCCATCTACCCAATCATCCACCCATCTATCCATCCATTCAGCTAACCATCTATCCATCTACCCATTCATCCATCCATCCCTCCATCCATCCATCCATCCACCCATTCATCCATCCATCCCTCCATCCATCCATCCATCCATTTAATAGATCTATTTATTTAGTGACTACCATATGCCAGGCACTGGGCTAGAGAGGTGAACAAATTATTTATGGAACCTGCCTCCATGGAGCTTTGGAGAGAAGGTAAATATGAAATAAAACACTAAAATAAATACATAAAGACATAATACGAGAGTATTATGAAGGAAAAGCACATAGTGTGATGGCAGATTATGACGGGGTGCCTTGTAGGTTTGGGGGGTTGAGATTTAAGCTGAGACTTAGTAAGAGGTAGCAAATGAGGAAGGGGAGGAGGAGGGAGAGTGGGTACCAGAGGCCAGAGGCCAGAACAGCGTCAGTACCTTGGGAACCAGAAGGCGGCCAGTAGAACCGGAACGCGGTGGAGGGAGGGAGGGACAATGCAGAGGGGGTTACACAGGGCTTAAAGACCAGCTCTTTCTGAAAGCAAATATGCTTTCTAAGGACGTCCAGATAGGAAGGGTTTCCAGGAATGCAGGTTTCCCAACACACACTCTGGGTTTCTTTCTGGAATTCACATTTGTATGACCTGCCTCAGGGGAGAGTAACATAGGATAAAGACACCAAAAAGGACCCAAACACCCAGCACGTTCCATAAGCCCTAGCGGCTCTTCCCAAACCCCAAGCAGAGTTTTGGAGGATGACCATCTAGAAAAGTATAAGCAGGGCAGCTCAGAGGCTCCCCTACCCGGAAAGGACTTCAAAGTCGTGTAGTCCGAAATCCCCATCTCCAGGAAGCCTGCAAGCCGGGACCAGTAGTTTCCAGTGGGCTGCTTCCCATCAAGCCCAGTCCGGCAGGCAGAGCTCCTGAGGCAGGGCCGCCCCCGCCCCTCCCCATCAGGCCCTCCCAGGTCAGTGCACTCACCCCGGGCCACTGCAGACAGCCGAAGGAGGACCCCTGCAGGTAGAGGGGGAGGTGGCGAGAGGGTCCTCTCAGGACCAACGTCCTGGAGCCACTCTGCCACCTCCCTCGGCGCAGGGAGCCGGCACCAGGGCGATGTTGCCTGCGACTCAGAGTAGGGACCCTGGGTCCCGGGAGAAGTACTCGACACCCCGAGGAACAAATAAAGCGCCCTTGTGTGTGAAAGGCAGGCAGGAAACCCTTGCTTCAAGGGCCGTTTCACCCACCCACATGGGGAGCCTGGGGAAGACCCCCGCTCTGCCCCACCTTCCACCCTCCACACGTGCGGACAAACACAGAGCCCCCTCTCCAAGATCTGCCCTCCTTGTCCAAGCTGACGGGATTCCCAATTGCCTGTGGCCAGCATGGAGAGGGAAACATTCTGGAAACAGCCCCCTGAGCTCTGCCCCGGAAGACTGCTCCCGCCACACCGCTCCTGCAGACCTCAGCCGGGGCCCGTTCCCACGGGGACTCCCAGATGCTGGAGAACATTCTGGGAACTGGGAGGATGTTCTGGATGGGGGGCGGGGAGTGGGGTAATAGTCTGACGGGTGGAGAAGCTGCGTGTGCTGTAGGGAGAAAAGCTACAGGCTGAGAGTCAAGACACCCGGCTTCCAACACAGTGACTTTCAAAAAGCTTAGGAGTTCAGAAACATAGAAAAGTGCTTATTATGTAAAACAAAGTGAAAAAAGTAGGGTACAAAATTGCACAGAGTAAGAACCCAGCTGTGTACAAATCCAGAGGCAAAGGTGTAGAAATTGGTGAAATCGGGGCAACTGCCAAGTTCTTCTAAAGGTACTTTTTTAAACCTTTCAACCTTTCCTTCAGGAGCACATGTCGCTACGAGACCTGGATGGCCACATCCTTTACTGGAAATTCTGAAATCCACAAAAGCTCAGGAAACCCAGTTTTCTTCTTAAATTTAGCAGCATGTGGTGGCGAGATTTAATCTGAATTGACACAAGTTCTAGCCCTTATTTACCCCACTTCGTGTGAACATTCATATGTTTCGCTGCAGAAATATCAATGTGTTTGCTTATCGGGCTTTGCTCCAAAGCCACTGGGGTTGAGCCAGCACACGCACCGATGACTCTTCCCAAATCCGAAGGATTCTGAATTCGGCAAACAACTGACCCAAGGGTTCCTGGGAGGGGAACAGAAATTTAAAACACACACCCAGTAACAGCAAGGAAGCCCCGGTTTTCAACCGAGTCTCAAGTTTCGGGTCTGATACTGCTGACTTCCTGTGCGATCTTACAGGAGTCACGTCTCTCTGGGCCTCAGTTTCTGCATTTGCACCATGAAGGAGGAAGACCTTAAGTCTCTCCTGGGTCTGCCTTTCCATACGCTCGTGATTCCTGGTGCCACAATGATGGGAAGAGTCCCCAAAGAGGGCCCATCCCCTCAGCCTGCCCAGTGGCTCTTCCATCCCTGGCCAGCCAGACAGAGGAGCCCCAGGCCCATGGGAGGCGAAGAAGGTTTCCGGACATCTGGTGGCAACAGAATGGTAACTGCCCAAGGGGAAGGCGGTGCCTGCCCTTGATCCCACCCCGAACTTGCAGGCCCCCGATGGGCAAGCCCTAAGCGTGACTGCAAGTTCCAGCAAGTGCTCCTGCCAGATCATCAGTAAGGCGCAGTGGGAGGGGCCGGCAAGCTGCCTCTCCAAGGGGCTCCCTCTCCGAGGGTGTTCCTCCCTGGAAGAAAGGCCCAAGGGAGCCAAGTCCCAATGGTGGGATTTTAGGGACTTGAATGACAGGATGGGGGGCGGGAAGGAGGGGCATTCCTTTCTGTCCCAAAGTGCGAAGCACTGTGATACCCCCTCTGCACGTGCACTTGCTGGATCCTCCTGACACCTGTGACGTGCAAAGAAAGCACAGTGAACTTGAACGGGATGGAGAAAGCATCCCACACCCCAGGGGTCGTCTCCCCCACATTACACCACCACCCCACGGCTTTGTGATTTTTAACTTTCTTCTAATTTTAGGATCCTAGCAGCGTTCTGAGAACCCCTCTGAGTGTTTTAGGGAGATGGTAATGGTCCTACACTAAAATAATTCAACCAACACTATAATTTTAGTGCCACCATCAAAATGAAATAATGGCTGTTTACCATGTTACACCTTTCAAATGACCTTCATTTGAATACAAATTGTGGCTTGAAATTCTAAAAGCTGCTCTGTTCCAGAAGGCTGCAAAATGCAAGAACTCAGTGAGGGCTCCTCTACCCAAGCCTCCTCCCCGGGACCACCGGGGACCGCAGTTTAAATGGATCTCTTTCTCTGGAGCTGCCGGAGACCCATTTAGCGCCTCCATGCAGAATGGAAGGGCCTCCATTAGTGTTCCTTGAACTGAAATCTCGACTCTAGAAGCTTCCTATCCAGTCTAAAACATGCTGTCGTTAATACTGCCTTTCCTTTACACCCAAATAAAAGCTTTTTAAGAACCCAAGTTCAGCACTTTTCAGATATGTGACTTAGGCTAAGCACTTCATTTCTCTACATCTTAGTTTCCACATCTGTAGAACAGTAAAAAAATAAAATCTACCCTGTAGGTTGTTGTCAAGAGTAACATAAAAAGCTCAACCCAGTGCCTGGCACACAGAGCGTGCTCAGTTTCTTTGCTGTGCTGACGCCACCCCGCCTGCCCTGCTGCTTCTCTCAGGTTCTCTGTGGGGTGCAGGTTCCAGCCTAGGGCTGGACCCTCATTCCCTCTCTCCCATCCAGTGCCCCTGCTCCTGCTGTTTGCCTGGCTTGGATCCAGAATATTCCTTTCCCTCCTCTCTGCCTATTCATGGTTCATCCATCCTTCAGGGAGAACTTGGCTCCTGCCTTCCAGAAAGCCCCCTGGACCATCCTGGCCTGTGCTCACCTCCTCGTGGGTGACTCAGGGCCCATCACAGATGTGCCAGCTGCTCCAAGGGCCTGACTTTCAGGTGGATGCTCTCTCTCTCTCAAAGGCAGTTTCCTCAAGGAAGGAGCCCTTGTCTCCAGGTCCTCCCTCCTAGGTCCCTTATACGCTTCACAGAAGGTCCTACGGACGTGTCTTCTTCAATATCGTGCCCATTCATGCTTCTCTTTCTTTTCCCTGGTTCTGACTTTCATCACTTCCTACCAAGAAACCCAAGGAAGCCTCCATGTTGGTCTCTGCCCCCAGACGCCCCCTGTTTCATTTGATGCTGGTGCCCATTGAGATTCCCACAATTCCCATCTGATTAGGTCCAGCTCCTGCCCCAGCAACTTCAGGGTAGGTGTCCCTGTGCCTAACTTGAGTCCATTCCAGTTGCCCAACCTAAATCCACATCCATCATTTGGCAACAGAAAGGAAGGGATCCCTGGCACACACCACAGCACAGGAGAACCTTGAAAACATTACACCGAGTGAAAGAAGCCGGACACAAAACATCACATATTGTAGAATTCCATAGACATGAAATGTTCAGAGTAGAAAAAGCCATAGAGACAGAAGGTAGATTAGTGGTCTCCAGGGGCTGTGGGGTCTCTTCTTGGGGTGATAAAAACATTCTAAAATTAATTGTAGTGATCGATGCAAAACTCTGAATGTACTAAAAACCACTGAATTGTACATCTTAAATGGATGAATTCCATCCCAATAAAGCTGTTTTTATGCTCCAATCAGGTTCTACCTCCATTTTCTCCCACCGTCCTCCCCTACCAGCCTGAACTGGGATTTGTCACTCCATTCAACCTATCCAAAGAATACGCATCCTTCAAGGCCCAGCTCCTCAAGTTCCTGTGGCACTCATTCATTCATTCATTCATTCACTCACACACGCTTCCAACAAATGATGACTGTGGATGTACCGAGAATTCAAGAGCATCCAGAGCCTAAATGAAAAACAAACAACAACGAGAAACAGGAAAGCAAGCCAAAGGAAGGTTACAGTGCAATGGTGCTCACCATGCCATTCCCGTGGTCCTTAATATTTTTACTGAGTTTTCCAGGTTTCTCTTATTCCTCTTGAGAAGATCCTGGATAAGAACAACGTTCTGTAGTCTCGCTTTCCCCCCACAGCTCACACGGCTTGTAGCGGGTGGAGCAAGTGCTGGAATTGGCTTCAGAAGACCCGGGATCGGCTTCCAGCTCCGTCGACTGTGTGACCCTGGGCAGCCACTTCACCTCTGCCCACTGCCGTCCCCCTCGGAAACAGCGATGGCGCCTCCTCCACGAGAAAAGCCGTGTGTAGCAGGGTGATTTATTGGGAATTTAATTTGGCAAGAGACTGTTGAAAAACTAACTTGTATCTTGTAGACTCAACAGAAATGAAAGAAAGGTAGTTTCCCCTTCTCCCAGGAAGATGGCAAGCCTTGTATTCATTCCGACAAATACTTGATATTTGTTGGATGAGTGGATGACTTTTTTTCTGATTATGTACCCCTATGGAGAAGGTTTCAGGGCTGGAAGAAGAAGTTGTTTGACTGCCCTGAAGGAGTATCCCTGGACAGAGGTCTCTGTACTTCCAAGGTCTCTGAGCTGACTCCTGAGATGGGAGAGGGCCGAGTTTCCACCCAGAGGAGGCCTGATCCTGGGGCGTCAGCCCGTTCATGGTCTGGAGGGGACGCAAGTGGAGGATCTCAGGGTGCAGGGACCTGAACTTGACCAGACACGGCAATGCAGGACCTCAGCGGTGGGGTGGGGGCCCGCGAGCACCAGGCACTAAAGCAAGGCTATGAGTGACCCTGCTTGGCAAGTAGAGCCACCAGAGGGGCAACCCAACCCCAAAAGTCCTCTGCTTTCCTCCGCTGGCCTCAGCAAAGCTGGGCAAGCCACACACAGAGGGGCTCTTCTGGACTCTTCTAAGACCCCAGGGGGGCCCTGAGAACTCTAGATGTGGGACGAACCTCTCCTCGTGGCAGATGGGGCCTCGAGCTGGATTTCCCTGGATTTAAGCAAAGAAACGTAACCTTGCCTGCACTCCCAGGATCTTGGAACAGTTCCAACCTGACATGTAGAGGGGATCCTCAGAGGTGATTAACTCATAACCACCTCACCAGCCAAGCACTATTCCTAGACTGGGAAACAACGGATGCTTTATTTTTTGAGACAAGACCAGAAAACCATCAGAGAACTGGGGCTGAGAGAAAAGCATGGTCTCTCAAAAGTTCCTGCTGGTTCGGGGATCCCAGAAAAGTAAGGAAAGAAACAAGCTGAAAAGGATCATGAAGAATGCTTCAAAACCCTGGGACAGACAGACAGAGAACAGGCACAGAATATTCAGGAAAAAAAGCTGGGAACAGAAGAGAGTGGGAACCCTGTTAAAAATGAAAGAGCCCTGCGACTCCCAAAGTGCTATTGGAATAAGAGGTGAGTCTCTCAATATTGATTTACTGATTAATAATACTGGAATCTTAGAGATTAGTCCTAATCCTGAGGACAGCCTGTGGCTGGGAGCCCGATGGCAGGGGTCCCAAGGACACATCATTTCCCTTGCCAGGGCTTAAGCAGGTGGCTGTGAATCTCAGTGGGAGAATATTTTCCAAAAACAAATAGGTTCTAGGCAGCAAACATAGGGCTCTAAACCATGGGAGATGGACCCAGACAAATACCCCAATTCGATGTGGCTCAGCGCTCACCCCCAGTCCGGCTTCAAAGCAATCTGCAGAACACAGCTTCCCCACACACGCGCCAAACCTAAGCCTTCTGTGCCCAGTTGCAAAGGGCCAAGAGATGACAGTCCTGACACCTGGACGATCCTCCAGGACATCCGGCCAGGTGAAAGGAGCCCAGCTTCCTCAAAGCCTCCACTTTGGGAGCCTCTGTGCCAGCCGGGGCCCGAGCAAGACATCCACTGGCATGGAGAACGGAGCCGACAGGAGGCTGTGGGACAAGCTTCCCCAGCCATCTCCCCGGCCACCGCCCAACTCCCCAGTTCACAGAGAGCCCTTTGCTCTGGGACAGAACCCAACAGAGCAGCTATCTCCATCATTCTCTCAGCTTATTTAAGAAAAATTGCGTGCCTATGATTAAAGACCGTCATGCTGTGTGCCACCTCCATTTAGAGTTTATTTTACGTTAAATCTCCAAGCCAGAGACCCTCCAGTCGGTCTGCATAAGGCAGAGTTATTGGTCCAAGTGGTTTTAAAAATAGATGCAACTCCAGACCCCAAGAAACTGAAGGGATATTATGGGAATACACAACTGTATTGTTGCGTTACTATATGAAAAATTGAATTCTCAGCTCCTCTGTTCCCCTCCCACTCCTCCCTCTCCTGGTTCCTCACCTGAGACACTGCAGCTCCTGGCACCAAGATCAGTATATATTACAAATGACCTCCCCATCAGAACAGCCCAAACCAAGCTGCAGGGGCCCGAGCTGCCCTGTGTGCTGTGCAGGGGGTCCGATAAACTCCAGCTTCTGTCTTTCTTCAGACCAGAATGCCATTCCGGGTCAAATTTTAACTAATGACAACCCCACAAAAAATCAGCCACAGCTTCAAGCTGGATTCGGGAATCACATGTCACCACGGGCCTCCCAGGCAAGCTGGTCCTGACAGGGGAGGTCCATTTTGGCTCTGAGATTTGGTGTGAAAGTTTCTTCCCCAGGCCAGACTTCCTGGATGTGGCAGGCAGCCTCTCCAGCTCAGGCTCCCCGCCAGCCACAGTGGAAGTAAGAAGAAGGGGATCCTTTATTCATGCTAATGGCCACAGGAACAGCCAACACTCATGAGCAGTTGCCACAGTTCACAGTTCCACCTGTGTGTGGATACAGAAAATAAAGTCTACCCCACCTGGACTTCCCTCCACTATCAGCCCCTGCTATAAACTCAATGTTTGTTTCCCCAAAAACTCACATGCTGAAATCCTAACCCCTAATGGGATGGGATTAGGAGGTGGGGCCTCCAGGAGGTGACTAGGTCATGAGGGTGAGGCCCTCACGAATGGGATTAGTGCTCCTATAAAAGGGACCCCAGAGAGCGACTCCCCAGCCCTCAGAATTATGAGAAATAAACGTCTGTTGCTTATGAGACACATGTTCTATGGCATTTTATTATCCTAGCCCAAATAAACTAAGTTCCCCGAACCAAGATTTCCCTGGCCAATCGCCAGCCCCTCAGGTAGCCGGGTAGGCAGCATTCTTCGTAGAATATAAGCTCAGTGAGGGCAGAGGCCATGCTTGCCTGGTTAGCCACCCTAATGCCTGGAAAAAGCAGCCTGGCACCCAGCAGGCACTCAATGGAATCGACCAGAATGAATAAAGATTCATTGCAGACACTGGCACAAGACAGTGCTTACTAAACATGGCTCCTCACTCCAAATGCAGAAAAAGTAAAAATTCAGACACTTGTCGAATGTCAAATCAATATTAATTTACTCAAAGGCACAAGTAAATGTCTTAAACGAGGGTTTTTTGTCTTTATTAAAGACAAATGACCAGGTGTGTCACTAGGAGTATACACAGGACTCTCTTTAAGTTGCTTATTATGCTTCCCTGCAATTTACAGAAGCTTACGTTCCTTAGACACTCTAGAAACCAAGTTCCCTCCCCTCTAGAGCAAGGGAACAGTTCTCTCCTGGGCACGAGACCCTGCCTTATCAAACCTTCTCTGTGCAGACGCTCCGTAGAGAGAAGGCACGTGCTCCTTCCAGAGCCCTCAGCATCGCCCCCTGCTCTTCTCCTTCCCAACAGTGCCAAGTGCAAAGCCGGGCTGGTGCTTTGCCTGCCCTTAGGCACTGCGCTAAGACCATCTGCCTCCTGCTCGCAGCCTGTCAGAGACACACAAGGTCTCCCCTCGAAAAAGCAGCCAGCAGCTCCAGCGGGAGGCTGAGGGGCAGGTGGAGAGTGCACTAAGTCACACCTGGGTGGCAGCGATGATGCCGCCAGGGGACCCAGGGACCCGGCGCAGACAAGCCCGCCTGCTTCTCCAGCACAGCCCTGTCCTTCTCTTTCCTTCCTTCTTCGGGAAGCAGGACCTCCATCCCCATCACTTACCTGATAACGATGGAGAACAGTCACGGGTGTTTTCACCCTGGACACAGACACCATTATCCTGCACCAACTCAGCTCTCATACAATGAAGATTTAAAAGTTATTCAATGCCTTTTTATCAAAGGCCTGCCTGTGGATCTATTCTTCAGTTAGAAATCTACCCAGAAGGTGCTTTTGCCACTGTGCAGCTTACGAGACAACCGTAAAAGTCACAGTAAGGGTGGAGGGGAAAGAACTGTCCCCCCCTCCCCCAGAGTGCTTACAAAGGCCTTGGGATATTACAATTTCAATTTTTCTGTTTTCTATTTATCTGTGATCCTAATTGAAGTTGCAGCAGAATGACACAATACAACTGCACATCCTGCTATCTGATTACCTTTTCATAAGCGTAGTGCCACAAAGAAGAAATTTTGACACTCCAGCAAAAGAGACATTGCTATAAATACTCCCACTCCCAGACACCTACGTGTAATTACTCATAAAGAGTGAGGAGGATGAGGAGAGAGCGAGGACCCGTTATGTGTTTTTCTTCTTCAGGAACTTCTTGTGCTCCTTCTATTAATTACTTTCAAGGTTTACTCCATCTCGGCTTTCTGCTCCTTGACAGTCTGAAGATGACAGAGAACCAGCAGCTGGGTGACGGAGAGGCAGGCCACTCTGGAAAGCAAAGGGGCTTCAGAGCCCCTGGAGGACGGCAGGCAAGGCTGAGGGAGGCCCCCAGCGCCTCTTCTCCCATGCCTGGTCTCTGCCCCGGCCTCCGCTCTCCTGCAGTATCTCCACCACCCAATTCCGTAACCTGGGAGCTATTTGCATCTCACTGTTCTGCTCCCCGCAGCACATATGGAGAATGCATATGATACGTCAGGCGGAAAAAGCAGGACATAAAATCCTATATAGAGTAGGATTACACATACATTAAATATATGCATACATACAAAAGAAGGCATAGAAGATGTACATCGAAATGACAATGGTGAGTGGCCAACAGGCACATGAAAAGATGCTCAACATCGCTAATTATTAGAGAAATGCAAATCAAAACTACAGTGAGGTATCCCCTCACACCGGTTAGAATGGGTAGCATCAGAAAATCTACAAACAACAAATGCTGGAGAGGGTGTGGAGAAAAAGGAACCCTCCTACACTGTTGGTGGGAACGTAAATGGGTACAACCATTATGGAGAACAGTATGGAGAGTCCTTAAAAAACTAAAAATAGGGTTACCATATGATCTAGCAATCCTACTGCTGGGCATATATCTGGAGAAAACTATAATTCAAAAAGATACATGCACACCAATGTTCATAACAGCACTATTTACAATAGTCAAGACATGGAAACAACCTAAGTGTCCATCGACAGATGAACAGATAAAGAAGATGTGATACATATATATACAATGGAATATTACTCAGCCATAAAAAAGAATGAAATATTGCCATTTGTAGCAACATGGAGGGCCCTAGAGATTATCATACTAAGTGAAGTAAGTTAGACAAATATCATATAATATCACATATGTGGTATCTTAAAAAATGATACAAATGAACTTATTTACAAAACAGAAACAGACTCACAGACATAGAAAACAATCTTATGGTTACCAAAGGGGAAAGGTGGGTGGGGGAGGAGGGATAAATTAGGAGTTGGGGATTTACAGATACACACTACTATATGTAAAATAGATAGGGACTTCCCTGGTGGTCCAGTGGTTAAGAATCTGCCTTGCAATGCAGGGGACGTGGGTTCGATTCCTGGTCGGGGAAATAAGATCTCACATGCCGCAGGGCAACTAAGCCCACATGCACCGCAACTACAGAGCCCACACACTCTGGAGCCCATGCACCACAACTAGAGAGAAGCCCATGTGCCACAACAAAAGATCTCGTGTGCCGCAGCTGACCCAACGCAGCCAAAAATAAACAAATAAATAAATTTTAAAAATAAACAAATAATATAAAATAGATAGACAAGGGAATTCCCTGGCGGTCCAGTGGTTAGGATTCCATGCTTTCACTGCCAAGGGCACGGGTTCAATCCTTGGTCAGGGAACTAAGATCCCACAAGCTGCGTGGTGCAGCCAAAAAAATAAAATCAAAAATAAAATGAAACAGATAGACAATAAGGACATACTGTATAGCACAGGGAATTATATTCAATATCTTGTAATAACCTATAATGGAAAATAATCTGAAAAAGAATATATGTGTGTGTGTATATATATATATATATATATATATATATATATATAAAACTGAATTACTTTGCTATATACCTGAAACTAACACAATGTTGTAAATCAACTATACCTCAATTTAAAAAGAGAAAATATTATAATAATAGATGATATAAACTTTTTAAAAAATGGCAATGGTGGCTGTGTGTGTGGCAAAGCAATGGAAATATTTTCTTTTCACATTCCTAACATTTCTGGAAGATCACCACTGTATATTATTTAATTAATAAAAACAAATAAATTCATAATTTAAAATGATTTTACAGAGATGGAGAACAAACTAGTGGTTGACTGGGGTTAGAGACAGGGGGAGGGGAAGACAGGTTGACTATGAAGGGTAGCGGGAAAGCTCGTGGTGATGGACCAGTTCTGGATCTTAATTGTGGTGGAGGTTACACAAATCTACACACATGACATGAAGTGACTAGACACTTACACGCACACTGTGTCAATGCCTGTTTCCAGCTTGTGACATGGTACTACAGTTCGGTGAGAGGTGGCCCTGGGGGGAGGGGCTGGGTGAAGGGTACATGGGTCTCTCCGTACCATCGTGGCAACTCCCTGTAATTTTCTAATGATTTCAAGATAAAAGTTTGAACTAGATCTAACTGGTCCACATCTAATGCAGAGGAAGATGGGCAAAGCCTAAACTGTGGGTCTACACTAGCTTTTAAGGGCAATAAACACCTATTCAACCTTTGTCTGGTAAGCACAGAAAGACCAAGATCGCACACTTTCCCATTGTATTTAGCCCTCCCAGAAACCCAGAAGGTAGGTCCCCATGTTATGGATGAGGACACCGAGGCAGGAAATGTGCACAGAGCTCGAATAAGCCCATCTGACCACGGTTTGCATCCAAAAGTTCATCTCCCGTGGGTACCACTTACATCCAGCATGTCATTGAGCCTCTGCACAGTTTTGAGGGGGAGCCCGACCAGGTCACGGGGTAAGAAACGTCACAGCAACTGGGTCCAGGACTCTGCCTGCCGGGCGGGCAGCCCCCCTCCCCGGCCGCCTCACTTCTGCGGCGCCCCCCCCACCCCAGCCCAGCTCCGTTCAGGTCACGTGCATCCCACTGCCGCCGCCACAGATCACAAACACCACCTCCTTCCTGCCCAGACTCCAAGTTCAGGCCTGTAACCTGTATCCTGTTCGTAAGTTGCCTGATTTAGCCCAGCTCGGGCTGATGTGACAGTGCACCTGGCAGTGGATGAGGCAGCCGGTTTAGCCCATGCTGCAAATGCTCACGGAGGCCAAGCAAGGACCCTCCCCCCAGACCCCACCCCACCCCCCAACAGTGTATGTCAGCTGCCAGCCTTGCCCCTTTGGTCTACTCACCAAGATGCAGCCAGGAGCTTTCTAAGGCAAGACGGGTGCCTTCCTCAGTGGCTCCTCTCTCATTTAGGATAAAACCCAAACTCCTTAAATGTCCCCCAACCGTTGGAGACAGACCCTTGCAGCCCACCTCACCACACGTCTCCTCCCCTCACTCCGTGCTGCAGCCACACTCACACCCTGCACTGTCATCTCCAAGCCACGCACATTCTGTTCCCTCCGCCCAGCATGCTCTTCCCTGTAACCCAACCACCACCTCCACCCTCTACTCATCCACCTCCTTCTGCCAGGGTGTCTCCAGTTCATCCTCAGCACTTCCTGCGGGACTCTTCCCTGACCCACCAGGACTGGATTCTATGCCCTGAACAAGTGCTCCAGGAACCCCTGCCACACGTCCAATGCACACATTGATCACATTCTTCATCATTGCCTGTTGCTTGTCTACCTCCCCCAGAGGACTGTCAGCTCCGAGACAGCCCAGCACAGCGCCTGGCACACAGGAGGGACACAGTAAATATTTATCAAGTTCATCGGTTTCAGACAAACAAGCTGACATGACTTCCCAAGGTCAGGTTCACAGGTGGAGAGCTGGGACAGGAACTCAGGTAAGGTGGACCCTGGAGGCTGTGACCTTTCCAACCGAACCAAGGATGAGGAGAAGGGCAAGGCCAATCCCATCAGCCTTGATTTCTGGTCTTGTCCCAGCACAGACAGAAGCCGGGGGCAGGCCAGGCCACAGCACGGCCCGCTGTCCTCAGCAGAGATCTGGAGAACACAGCCAGAGCCTCATTAGGAACAGTTCCCTGGGCAAAGGAAGGGGGCAGCCGGCTGCTCCTGAGGGTGCCATCTAGGGCAGGGTGAGCCAAGGGAATTCAGGGGTTCCATGACTCAGGGCATGGGGGTGGTCTCGGCAGCAAAGGGAACAAGCTGCTGAATGCTTCAGGTTCAGTTTGGCAATGTGCCAATGTTCCTGGAGTTTAATGCATTATTATTAGTTTGCATATTTATAATGTGCCCTCTAGTTATTAACGGTGATATAATGCCAACCGAGAAAACCAAGAGACCTCAGAAATATTTACATAGCAGCATAATTAAGACTAAAAGCTGAGTCACCCAGGGATCCTACTGATTTTCCTGGAGGGGAAAAAAATGGGACAATCTGACTTCACACGCTGCCCTAAGACCCTCCCTAAATCTGCGCCAGGCAGAAGCCCCCTGTGCCTCCCCCGTGACCACCCTCTGACGTCAGCAGAAGACAGACGCTCTATGAAATGCACACTTGCTGCCCCTCCTCAGACTCAGCCCAGACCTTCCAAGTGCGGGACGCCCCACGTGCACGGCATGGCTAGAGCTGTGGGGAGGAGGGGGCCAAGGCAGGGACATGAGGCCCCCAACGCAAGGGCCCTCTCCATGCTGACATCCCCCAGGGAATCCTTGAACATAGGCTCTGAGGGTCCCCTTCGATATAGAAAGCTCTCTGAATGACCAGCAGCAAAGCCCCACCAGGACTCCAACATCAATTATGGGGTCAGAGGCAGCGGACCTCTCACTGAGTGAGCCCCTTGGCCAGGTCCCATAGCAAAGAAGCAGCTCCATCTTTTCAAGAGGAAATGTCATTCTGAGGCCCATCCCCCAGCCCCTCCCCACATTCTCTGCTTCTTCCTCCTTCCAGAGCTCTACTTTCCAAGGGGAAAACTCAGGTTTGTTCCAGTGAGTTCAACCACGATTTTTCCACAAGTATCTTTTAAAATGAAAAAGGAGGGCTTCCCTGGTGGCGCAGTGGTTGGGAGTCTGCCTGCCAGTGCGGGGGACGTGGGTTCGAGCCCTGGTCTGGGAAGATCCCACATGCCACAGAGCAACTGGGCCCGTGAGCCACAATTGCTGAGCCTGCGCGTCTGGAGCCTGTGCTCTGCAACAAGAGAGGCCGCGATGGTGAGAGGCCCGCGCACCGCAATGAGGAGTGGCCCCCGCTTGCCGCAGCTGGAGAAGGCCCCCGCGCAGAAACGGGGACCCAACACAGCCATAAATAAATAAAATAAATAAATTTTTTTAAAAAAAATGAAAAAGGAAATAGGTTTTAAAAACGAGGGAAATCAACTGATGAAAACATAAATAAAATGTGGTCTCATCCATACAATGGAATATTACTCAGACACCAAAAGGAAAGAAGCGCTGACACAAGCTACCATGTGGGTGAACCTTGAAAATACAATGCTAAGTGAAAGAAACCAGATACAAAGGTCACAGATTGTATGATTCCATAGATATGTAGGGTCCGGAGTAAGCAAATCCGTAGAGACAGAAATTAGTGGTCATTGAGGGCTGGAAGGGATTAGGGCGCTGGGGGTGATGGTAAGGGGTTTCTGTGGGGGGTGATGAAAATCTTCTACAATTGATTGTGGTGATAGTTAACACAATTCTGGGAATATACTAAAAGTCACTGAATTGTACACTTTAAATGGGTGAATTGTTTGCTATACGGATTCTATCTCAATTTAAAAAAAAAAAAAAAAGAAGCACTTGGAAGAAATTCCTGTTTCTCCTGCATGGGGCCTGATTCTTAGCATGGCCGTGTCCCGCAGGTCTGCCGACTGGAGCCTGGGCAAAGCTTAACGCCCCTTCCCCTGTCCATGGCTGCCCATTCCCCACCCCCTGCCCCCACTCCAAAAGCCCCAGCTTGCTCTTGACACAGGAAGCCGCTGCGACAGTGCCAGAAAGATCCCAAGACTGAAGATCTACATTCCACAGGACGCATCGAGCAGTAACCAATGCCAGAAACGCGGCAGCGAGCTTGCAATAAACGTCCTCCTGTTCGGCTTCTGAAAGGGTCTCCGATAGGCAGTTAATGCCGCATTCAGGCTCCATCCAGCCTCCATCATAGGAGGTATGCAAATGCGGCTTTTGTCACAACTGGCACCAACTCTAATAACTCCCAACGTGAAAATGTTCCCATAAAAACCACCATAAAAAGTCCCTTACTTTATTGCCAGCTAAGTTTTCTTTACTTGTTGTCAGGACTTTCTCCTTACCGTTGATTAGCTAACAGGCGGCACGTCATTTTTTTTTCCTTTAGAGAAATCGGGGCTCGCAATCGCCGACCTGTCCCCTCCCTCCATCTGGAGTGTGCCTGGCTTCAGCTGCCACCACTGCCCAGCCCCCTCTGAGCCAGAGGGGCTTAAAAACCACATTTACCTTTCCCCACGGGCGGCTGAAATGCATTACTTTTGGTCTGCTCATTGCCCTCCCTGGTCAACTGGGAATATAAAAGTCAGCCTTATTTATAACAACAGAATGTTCTGTTCCCCCAGTGAGACCTGGCCCTGCCATGTACACGCATTCATGCACACACAGCACATACATGCACACATCACACGCAGAGAAGCACACACGGGCATGAAAACACACAC
This sequence comes from Balaenoptera physalus, assembly GCF_965194825.1. NCBI lineage: Eukaryota > Metazoa > Chordata > Mammalia > Artiodactyla > Balaenopteridae > Balaenoptera > Balaenoptera physalus. The sequence continues at coordinate 191,366,817 of NC_138882.1, forward strand.
ATGCAAGCATGCACATGTGCACACGTGCACACACTCACATATCACACTGCTTTTCCCAAAGCAACATCCGTCCATCCATCCAACTCCCTGCTGGGCCCTGCCTCTCTGTGCCTTGGTGGAGAAACCTGTCTCTCTTCCCTCCTGGCACTACGCACCCAGGTAAGAGAGGATGGGGCAGCTCTCCAAGACGAGACCCTTCCTCTCTGAACACAACTAAATCTCCACCTGCCTCTCTGAGATCCTTGGAGGAGGGCCTCAAACCCCCCAACACGAGACAGCTCTTTCCGTGGCTGACCCAGCCTCCCCTCCGTGAGCCCTTCCAGAAGATGACATGATGGAAGACAGTCCCCTGCTTTCAGCCACAAAGGTCCACAGGCCCACGACTGATTCATCTTTGCAGAGAAACCTCTTGGTCCTCCTTCCAGAGAATTCCTGGTGGCATCCCATGAGCAAGACACACTAACTGCTTCCACCAAGAGGTCCGGTGGAGAAGAGAATCCAGCCACCCGTCTACGCACTGCACAGGGACCAAAGCAAAACGATGTCTGCAAAGGTTTCTTACAAAAGTGTAGACAGGAATGAGTGAGTCAGTCACCTTTCTATGCGTGACCATTGCCTCTGGGAGCAGGAGAGAGAGAAAATGCAGCCCTTAGTGTAAAGCGCCCACGTGGACCACAGAGCGGCCACTGCTCTCCTACACTGGAGGGAAGCAGGCACCACCAGCATGTTTTCCACCCAAGCAAGAAAGACCCGCGTTCTCAGATGACGTGCGGGACTGAGGTACAGTGGTTCTCCCAGGCTCTTTGCCAGTCCCCAAGGCACTGCAGAAGGGACACCCAGAGCCCCCCAAATGCTGCACCCCACCCCAGGCTCCCAGAACACTGGGCCGCCACCCAGGCACCGGGCCCGTCTCAGGCTAAGTTCGGGTAACATCAGGATGAAGCAGGACGCCCCAGCCTTCATGAGGAGCCCCCACCATCCCCCAGGGGACCCTCTTTCCCCACTAAAGCCATCGGGGTCCGGACTTGGTGAGGAACATGTCCCACCCCCTCGCTTTTCGCCCAGGATTGGTGACCACGCGCAGGAGCGGGCATCAGGGTGCAGATCGCTACCTCTCGCCCCCGAAGGGCGCCCCCAGCGCCCCCAGCCCCTCCACGCCTGCGGGAACCGCAAGCCCCCAGCCCTGAGCGGGTTGGGGGAGGGGTCGTAAAGCCCGCGGGCTGGTGAAGCCCAGGTCAGGCTCCGCCTGCCCCATTCTTCTCCTCCTGGTAGCTTTGATTCCTTTACTTGGGGTTTTAAAGGTCATGTTCTCCGTCCGCGGAAACATTCTACATGACACTTCTGAGGCAGAGGCTCTTCTCAGAGGCATTTAATCCAAGAGCAGGCACCCTCTGAAGAACAGGGTTTATAGGTCACCGCCCAGACGGCCTTATAAATCACGCCGGCTCAGGCGGGCGGCGGAGGGAGGGGGGCAGGAGGGGGCGGGGCCAGAGAGAGGAGAGGGGCCAGGGAGGGAGGGGCCAGGGAGGGAGGGGCGGGGGCAGATAGAGGGGAGGGGCCGGATTTGGAAAGGCGGGGCCGGGGGCGGGACCAGAGAGGCAGGACCATTCAGGAAGAGAGAGGAGGGGCGAGAGCGGGAGGGGAGGGGCGAAAAGGGCCTGAAGGACGGAGTCAAAGGGGAGGGGCCTGACAGGGACAAAGGGGCAAAGGGGGAGGAGAGGGGCGGGACCAGACAGGCAGGGAGGAGCGGGGCGCCCTGTCCACCCACTCCTTGACCTGGGACCCAGGGCGCTCACACCGAGGCCCACCTGCCAGCAAGGGCGAGCTGACCTTGACGGAAGCGAGGCGGGATCAGAGGAGGGGCGGGCACCTCAGCCAGGGCTACCTGCCTGTCTCTGAGCAGAGACCCTGTCTGCCCCCTTCCCACTGCGCTCTGTGCCCAACACAGAGCAGACGCTCCTTGCCTATCTGTGTAATGAATAAATAAAGGCGCCTCGGAGAGGCGTGAAGGCCATCAGACCAGTAGGTGCTGATGCTCTGGTACGGCGGACACCGGGAGATAACAGCCCGCGCCCTGGGCAGGGCGGGGGGACACACGGTAGTGGGACAGTGGGGAGGAACAGCAGAGGCTGGGGACTTGGGTTTGACAAAACGGGGCAAGGGCTTCCCTGGTGGCGCAGTGGTTAAGAATCTGCCTGCCAATGCAGGGGACACGGGTTCGAGCCCTGATCTGGGAAGATCCCACATGCCACGGAGCAACTAAACCCGTGAGCCACAACTACTGACCTGCGCGTCTGGAGCCTGTGCTCCCAACAAGAGAGGCCGCGATAGTGAGAGGCCCGCGCACCGCGATGAAGAGTGGCCCCCACTCGCCGCAACTAGAGAAAGCCCTCGCACAGAAACGAAGACCCAACACAGCCAAAAATAAATAAATAAATTTAAAAAAAAAAAAAACGGGGCAAGATGATTCCCATCCCGGAAGGCCCTGGACTGGCTACCGCGGAGCGATGCACAGCAGCCCCTCTACCACCCCTGGAAATGGCGCCCCCCACCCCGTCCTGGACCAGGGCAACAACCTCTGAGAAGGTCCACTCAGTCTGCCCAGGGCCCCTGGGACAGCCTGGTCCCACCTTCCCGTTTCAGAGGCTGGTGCCAACCCGGTGAGAGAGAGACTCCATCTAGCCTGGGTTTGCCCCCGTTGCCAAACCCCCAAGCTGGGCTGGCCCTGTGGTATTCCTGTCCTTCGGAGGACAGCAATGAATGGGCTTGGGTCGATTCAGTCAATCCCCTCGAAATGTGAAAAACCTAAGAAAGGCCGCTGCCGGTGAATATTCCTTTCAGGGAGAATCACCCTGCCCACACCCAACTCCACAACTATGTCTCAAGGAAATATGACTGTGAAGCTTGCGCCCTCGTGCCCCTCGGCCCTGTGACCAGGGTGTGGGTGTGAAGGGGGGTGAACAGTGGGGGAGGACAAAGAAGCACCCATCCATGGTCACAGTCTGAACAGCGCTCTGAACAGTGTGGGTCTTCCCCGCTTCACCGCACAAACACAATGGTGACGGGCCACGGGGCCAAGGAATCTACACGGGGGTGGGGGAGTGGTGACATGAGGACAGAACAGGAGCAAGTGCATCCCAGCAAGTCCGTCCTCGGCTCCTGCTAGAGGTCTGCTGGCCTTCCCAAACCTCCTCCATCCAGCGCGTCCACTCTGCAAACTAGCCAGATCCTCACAATAGAATCCACTTTCACTTAATTTAGCTAGAGCTGATTTCTGTGGCTTACAACAAAGGAACCTTAATTGCATCACAGCCCAAACCTTCCTAAATTCAGATAGTTTTTATAAATGAAATAAGAATTAATTCCAGAGATTCCCCTAGTAAGAATCACTACTCACAATCAGAACGGGCTTATCTGCAAGATCGCTTTAAGCAGATGTGTCCACCCCAGACTGCCTGGGGTTTAATCCCAGCTCCACCACTTACTAGCTGTATGATACGGAGAAGGTACGTAACCTCTCGGGGCCTCAGTTTCCTCACCTGTAAAACGGAGATCATAAGAGAACTGATCTCACAGTGTTGTCACGAAGACTAATAAGTTCATCCATGTAAAGGGCTCAGGACAAGACCTGCACATAAGTGTCTATTGAATTAAATCAAATTCAACCTCTTCTCGGTCCGTCATTTGTGCCCTCATCATTTATTTAGTACCCAATGCATACACAGCACTGCCCCAGGCATGAGGACACAAAGGCAGAGTGGCAGGGGACCTGCGCTTGAGAAGTCCCTGTGAGCTGGAGAGAGACTTGTAAACACATAAATCCGAGTCCGATGTGATAAGACTATTCTGGAGGTATCACCAGAGCTGTGGGAGCCAAGAGGAGGGGTGATTAATTTTGCTTTGGGGGTGGGGGGAGTCTTTGCAGAGGAGGTGACATTTGAGCAGGACTTTGAAAGACGAGCTCTCCACTGAACTAAATCTGGACCCAGTGCCCAGAGAGTCATCCTGGAAAATCAATCCAGCCCCCAGGGGGAGGGGCAGCGGGCCACAGGCCGGCTGGGCTCACTGCCCTGAGGACTGCTGAGGCCTGGCTCTCCCTGGAGGCCCAGCCAGGCCTCTGTTGACACCTTTTCCAACCACCTGGCCATCCACTCACCTCCAGCTAAGAGCTCTCTGTTCCAGGAAAGCTCCCCGGGACTCTGCCCCTTGAATGCAACTTGCATCTTCTTCCTCCAAGAATAAAAATAATCACGATTGCACCTAAATTATATCCTTCCTTTGTAGAATGCTTTACGGATTTCAAGAGAGAAGCGATAACAGAATCTTTGTCAAGGGCAGAGCTTAATCCCAGCTCTGTAGCCAGCTGCTTGGTGACTTTGGGCTGGTTATTTGACTCCTCATGCCTCAGTTTCCACATCTGTAAAATGGAGTAACAGGGTTGCTATGGGGATGAAATGATTCAGAGACATGAAGTTTCTAGAACAGTTTCAGTCCAACAGCGGGCCCTCGGGGAGTTCTGATAGGTTCCTGGGTATTTCCTCCCACCCAAGGTCTCTGCTGTGGCCATGGCAACCCAGATACTTTGTGATCCAGTGCAGGGGGGCTGCAGGAGTCCGACCTGGATCTGAATCCTGGCTCAGCTACACGCTGACTATGTGACTTCAAGCAAGTGCCTTAACCTCCCCAAGGAAGACGGGACAGCCGGGGCCACCCCCCTAGACCGTGGCGAGGGACTAGAGAACGCATGCCACACGCTTCGCACCTGGTATGCAAGACACACTCAGTAAACATTAGCTATTTTTATGAACAATACACGCTTCCCTGGCGCCTGACTTTTCTGTGCCTTGTCTGCCCAACGAGACCGTGACCTTCTGGAAGTCTGGGACACATCTCACCAGCACTTGCATTGCTGATGGTCTGATTCTCAGTAGTCCTGGGCCTGCTCTGAGCAAGCGGCTCCATCCAGGTCGGGGCCAGAGGGGTGAGCAGTGGTGCCCGATGCCACCATCGCCACTTCCTGCGGACCCCGTCACAGTGTCCCCACATACACATGCCCATCTTCCCTTGGTGTTACTTGAACTGCCTGTTCGGAGAGGACTCTGGTTCCCCTTTTCTCCCAGATCACACTGTGTACAAACCTGTGATTTCCCCTGGATACCTATATCATTTTTTTTCAACTCAAACTGAACCGAGGATGGACATGTTTTCAGGACTCTCTGCAGAACTACTGATGTTATTTTCCAATTGTTGGCAGCAAGGGCTCCGCCAAAATACTCAAGGTCAAGAGACCAGCATGGTTCTAGGCAATCTGTACCTCTTAAAACAGTGACAAATATGTTATTTAATTTTAATGAGCTTTTCTGCATCTCACATCTAATTACAGCATTATCAAGTACTGCTTTGAACTGCAGGTGGCTTCTCATTACGTGTACGAAGCCTGCCATGAGCATTTTTCGTGAATACTAATAACTGCTTAATTTTACTATCCGCTTCAAAAAAAATAAAAAACTCTCAGCAACGTATAAGGCTGGGCTTTGTAAGGCACCTGTGGAGGGTGGGTCACACAGCAACGCAGCTTAATTAAAAAAAATAAATACTGTATGTGGCCACCCTCAAGGATGACAGCTCGGGAAGCTGCGGCAGCGTGGCAGACGGGGGGCTGGGAGGAGATGCGTCTCCTGCACTTCTCGGAGGCTCTGTTTTATTGCAGCTTATTGCATCCCATTCAAATTTCCCAGTTTGCTTGCAGTTCAGAGAGAACAGTTCCGTCAACAGATTTTCTGGGTGACGGACTTCAGTAATAGGCCTGGAGCTAGAGGTCGCTGAGGACACGCTCCAAAAATCCATTGTGCGGACAGGTCCAGGGAGATGCCTGCAAATCATCACGAAAACTGTCTGAGAGGAAGGCCCAGCAGCCTCCTAGCCAGGCTGGGTTGGGAGGCAGTGGAGGCGGCCTGTTGGTCCACGGCTGTGGGTGAAAAGCTTCGTGGTCCCCGAACGGTGAGCTATCAAGCCCACGGCCATGACTCGCACCAGTGGGTCTGCGGCACATCTGGGGTTTGCTGTGTGTTCATTTATTTTGAAAACTGTTAACACGGAACAATCTTTTAAAGCCAGCTTCCTGATTTACACCTTCTCCAAGAGGAAAAGGTTGTCACTGACCCTCCCCACTTGTGATTTTAATCCAGGAAGATTCTGGCACAGTCCATGACACTGTGGGGGTACATCTGCTTCTGGGTTTTGTTCACACGAGTTCACACTCTGTCTCTGAGCAGGAGTTCCTGGAAAACGCAAGTCACATCTGCAGCGTAGACAGCCCCCTGCCTGGACAGGCCATGCAACTGATGCAGCTGCACTTTCTTCTGATTTCAAGTAAGACCAGCTCAGTTCTACCTTCCTCAAGTCCCAGCCTTGCCCGTGTGAGCTCAGAGGGCACAGAGGTCAAACTGGCCCACGGTCCTGCTCTCCCCTGACTCTGGTCAGGAGAACACCACCGCCCTAAAGATGTGCACGTCATCACCCTCAGCACCTGTGTGTATGTCATGTTACAGGGCAAAAGGGAATTCAGATTGCAGGTGCAATTAAGGCTGCTAATCAGCTGATCCTGAGATGGGAAGGTTATCCCGGGTACAATGTAATCACATGAATCCTTAAGAATGGAAGCGAAGAAGAAGGCCGGAGAAAGGGTCAGAGAGGCATGACAGGAGGACTCCGCCACTGCTGGCCTTGAAGATGGAGCCAAGGGATGCAGGCGGTCCCTAGAAGCGGCCCTGTCCACTCCTTGATTTTAGCCCGGTGAGATCTATGTCAGACTTCTGACTTTGGAGACATAAGATAATAAATTTGTGCTGTTTTAAGCCACAAAGTCCAGGGTAATTTGTCACGGCAGCAACAGGAAGTGAATGCACTTCTGAGAGCCGTGTGGAGACAGACAGCAGAGCCTCCCATGAGACTGTCACTGAGTCAGGTGCCAACCGAAGTCAGGGTAGGGCGGGGACAAAAGTCCTTAACAGCCTGCCAGCCTTCATCCTTCTTCGTTTTGCGCTATACAACGTTTGCTTTCGAATAACAAACTGGAGGAAAGCCTCCATCATCCCCCATTGAACCTCACGGTTTTACAGCTCCCAGACCCACATCCCCGGCAGGTGCCAGGGAGGTGCCCTGCCTCAGGGATTTCATCTTTAATGGGTTGTTAAGCTCAGAGTGGCAGGCCTTGGTAGCCCATCTGGAGGCCTGCAGAAGCTCACCGGGGCCCCCAGAGAGGCCACGCTTGCCGCCCGCTACTCACTAAATCCCACCCAGGCCTCTTGCTGGCACTGCATCCACATGAGGCTCAGAGAAGGCCACACCTCAAGGGAGGAGAGGACGCCTGGTGTCCGCTTGTCAAACGATGCTCCGCCACCGCGGTCCCTAACAGACAGAGGGAGTTAATGCGCCAACACTGAGCCCTTTGTTTTTATAAGAGAACAAGTGGTTTATGGCAAAGAACAAAGTTTCCTTCTTTACGAGGCCATCCTGGTGCTCCCTCTCCGAGCCCATTAAACCTAGTTACCTCCCGCACAACGCCGCCACGCAGGTACCGTTGCCACCGACAAGTTCATTTAAGAGAATTTATAGCCTAATTGTGCAGCTGTTGCCTTCTGAGTCAGTTTTAAGAGACACAAGCAGTGTCATAATTTAGTCGTGTTTTCATCTCACAACTATACTGTAATTACTGTTGTTAACAGCGAATGGTAAACAAGAGAGTGAGGCAGACCGGCCAAGAGAGTGCTAACAAATCATTGATCAAACAGGGCAGAGGGAGGGATGACACCTGGGACCCCGCAGAGCTCTCCAGAAGCCCACACAGCCCGGCAGCCCCTCGGGCTGGCCGTGAACTTCAAGCACGTGGTGCGCACCTGAGTACCCAACCTGGCCGCGGTGAGGGGCAGAGTACTGTCTGCCTCCCAAATTCCTACTAGGAGCTGGGGCACCGATAGGGCTGCCGGGGCCGGAAGTCGGCAGGACCCAGGTGGTTCTGGACCCGGGAAGTGGGGTGCCCCAAGCAGCGTGCCTGGAACAGAGTAGACACCCAAGATGTATCTGTCCAGTGAAAAAAGATGCGCTCTGGCTCCAAAATGAGGCCCGGTTGCAGCAACTTCTCAAGCAGAAAATGCTGGAAGATACTGCTGCAGAGGAGCTGAGGGCACCATGGAAGCAGCCCTGAAACCTCACTTCCTCTGATGCGTGCACTTCCCTCCCAGCTCTGCCTGAAGGATTATTTATTTGCACAGAAAGGCCCAGCGGAGGAAATCTCTCCGAGTGTTTTGAGTCTTCTCCCACTCGCCAAGGGGCAGGATGGAGGTCAGATCCCACAGTCCTGGCAGCCGCTCCCCACCCAATCCTAGCCACGCCCCACCCAATCCCAACCACTCCCGCCCCACAGGCCGCAAAACGGGCAGCCCCCGCCAGAGCGCAACCGGGCTCCGTGAACCACAAACCAGACGCAGAGCGAGGGGCGAGGGGCACAGACGTGGTCCCACTCCACCACCACGGTGACAACGTAATCCTGAGCGCCACGACGCACGGCAGCACCAGCGCCAGCGCGCTTTTACCCTCCCTCCACCCACGTATAGAGGGATAAGGCAGGCCTCTTCCCGCCAGATCTAACTGACCCCAAAGCCCTGGCTCCATCCCCTGTGCCATCTACGGACCCGGGCTTCGGGCTTCGGGCTCCCAACAAGCGGCAGCCTCCTCCCCAACCCGGCACCTGACTGTGAAGCTCAGCAGCCCCTGTCATGTTGAGGGACAAGTGCCTTTGAGCCCTGGGCAGAGGGGAGGAGCAGAGGTGGTGGGGGAGAAGGTGAGACAGGCAGCAGGGGTGGCGCCCGGCAGGCACCTGTGTCATCCATCCCTTGGGCCCGCCAGCGGCCTCCAGGCAGCCCCCGGCACTGCAGCCCCCGTTCCCCGGCCCAGCTCAGTCGAAGCCACCGGCCATGACTGTTTGGAGCTGATTAGGGAAAGCTCGGACGCTCTTCAGAATACAGTGGCTAACGAGGCTGGAAGGCTCATCTTCAGATTGCAGGAGCTGCAGAGAACAATGGAAGGTCCGGAGACAACAATCAATAAACGCGAAGCCTTTCTAACAGAGGAGAAGACTGGGACGTGAAGAGGAGTCCAAACAGCGACCTGGAAGCAGGCGCACACTGAGGAAGGTCGGGGTGATCCTGAGAGGGGCGCTGGAGCCCAGACTGGAGGCTGGCAGGGCTCAGCCCACCCTGCTTCCTGCCCCACCCACCCCAGCCAAGAAGCCACCCTGCCCTGGGCGAGGAGAGGAAGGGGGGCATCCCGGGAGGTGGCAGAGTTGCAGGCAGCCCCATCTGCTCAGAAACACGCGCTGGCTGGTGCTGTTCCAACTCCCAGCTGCCCCGGGGGCCCCACTGGGTTTTCAAAGGGGCTCATGATCCTTGGTCTTGGAACCAGTCTGCTCCGAGCTCAGGGCCTGTCTCCTGTGTGGCCTTGGGCAAGTGACTTAACCTCTCTGAATCTCGCATGGTCTCACTGGTAGAGTCCCCACCTCTTGGGCTGCTAGGCAGCAGAGACAAGCCTGGCACAGAGTGAACACGCCATGAACAGAAACACTATTTCTATTCTGCAAAGCAAAACTCAGATCTCAAGCTCTGACAAAATAATTGTGTACAATTTGTGGGTTTGGGAGGTGATTTGGGAGATCCACTTTGGATAATGAAATATTGGAACGTGCAGGACAGCGCTGTGGTGTAAGAGGGTAAACAGAAGAGTCATGGTTATGAGGATACTTAGAACTGGAGCGTCTCCCACTCCCACCCAACCTGGACTTGAGCCGCAGCTGCGGGCTAACCCGCCCCGGGCACCACGCACCGGGCTGGGGCCTCCCAGGTGTAAGTGCCCTCAAACCCCACAACGGTCTGGGGTCTGTGGCCAAGCTGGTCCAATCTCCTCACTTCTGCCCACAGTCATCACCCCTTCCCGGCCTACGGACCGGTCCATCATCAAGCCACCATCCAGGGGCCACATTAAAGAAGCCACGACATGGGACCGGCTTTCCCAGCCTGCCTCACGAAAGCAACGCAAACTGTTCACAAATGATGAGAAAAGGGACAAGCACAAAACAGCTCACGCAGCTGACTCTGGAGGTCAGGGTTCAAGCCACATCAGAGTCAACCCCCAGCAAGGGGGCCTGAGCCTCTCTCCCCAAGAACTCGACCACCTGAGGGCTGCCCTCAGGGTCAGCGAGGACAAGCCTTGCCCTGGAACCCGGAACCCCCTCAGGGCTGGAGAACTGAGGCTTCTCCCACGGAAGCGGGCCCATAACTCCACGGCCGTTCACATCCGCGCTGGGTTTTTACGCCAGTGTAATGCTCAACCATTTCATGTGGGATTATGTGCTGTGTGTACCAAAAAGCTCTTAAAAAAAAAAAAAAGAAAAAAATTGAATGAACATTGTTTTTAAAAGGCCCTTAAAAGTCTATAAAGTGCAGTGACTTTCATACCCTTGGGTTTTTTCCATCTTGTATGAGAGAGTTCCTCAATCAAAGCAGGCTCTGGGCAGAAGGAGGCAACAAAGAAGTGAGCAAAGCAGGTTCCAAGGTCAGGGAGATGGGAAATCCCCCCGGGGCGCAGGCTTAGGTCCTAAGCCCGCCGTCCACGAGGAAGTCAGCCCAGAGCCAGAAAGGCAGGTCCTGGGTGATCTGTGCTTCTCCAGGCATGTGGGTGTGACGGTGAGGATGCCCCCCACCCTATCCCACCCCCGCCAGGGCCGAGACGGGCATGCCTGGGGGAGGGGCCTAGAGCAGGGTCGGGACCGAGGGAACAGAGTGAAGGAACACGGACGGCTCCGGTCTCCGCCAAGTCCCCAAGGTGGGACCCTGGCCCCTCTGAGCTCTTCCGGTCTCTGCACAGCTGGCACTGGCCAGGGCCATTTCTAGAATCTTCCTCTCTCTCAGACTGGGCTGGACTCCACAAAGGGAATGCATACTGAATTCCTTGAAGCTAGAACAGCAATGTAGAGAGAAAATGATGGGACGGCCGCCGGATGGGCTATTAGGCAAATATTAAAAACGATGTTTGCAGAGAATGACCAGGGGAAGTGCTCACAATATGTTGTTAAATGAAAACGTAAGCTACCAACAACATGACCCCAATTTTATGAAACAAAACAGAAACACATGCGTAAATAGACGGAAAGGGGCTGGAAGGAAGTCAACCACAAGGTCAAGTTGTGACCTCCGGGCTCAGTGTTGGCCCATTAACTCCCTCTGTCTGTCGGGGATGCGGCGGCAGAGCATCATTTCACCCCATAGAAAAGCGGGAACAGGCACGTTTCCTTCCTCTGGGACCTTGTGCTCAGGCCCTCATCGAGACTCCCGACCCCAGATCAGAAAGCTGGTCTGCAAATCCCAGCCAATGCTAAAAGAAAAACACGGCGGAGTTCACTCTGCAGCCTCTTCCTTCTGTTCCAGGAGCAAAGGCTGGGCCCTGTTTGCAGTCTCTCCCTCCCGGAGCGGGACAATGCAGACCCCGCAGGGGGCCAGCCCCGGCCTCAGGGACACCTGCCAGACACGCTGCTCGCTGGGCAGCCCATGACGGGAAGTCCGCCACCTCGCAGAGCCCCGTTCCCACCTTTCTGCCCCCGCTGTGGTGGTCCTTGCTGCTATGACCCACTCTCCCCTCACAGCATGTGGCAGGATTGCCCCTCGGTCCCACCCTGGTTGGGGGTGGGAGGCGGGGATGGGACTAGTTGTGGCCAATGAGCTGTGAAGTAACACATCACTTCTGGCTGGAACGTTTCATACCCAGGTCAGGACCCCAGAGCTCTCGCTTGCCCGCCAGCGCGGGGACCAGCGTGCCCGAGATGGGGGCTGCCCCATCAGCCAGGTCCCTGCGTGGCCACAGCGAGCCCCTGCTACCTGCAGTGACCTGAGGCAGGAGTCAGCAGTCACCTGCTGCTGTTTCAAGTCGCCGAGGCTTGGGGGTCGCTGTTCCCAGTCTCTCCTGACATGCAGGTTGGAGGAACCAGGCACAGAAGGCACTTGGGCTCTTTTTTCACCATGCAAAACCCCCAAACTCTCAGCCCTGGATGCCAAGGGAACACCCCACTGCCTGTGATCTAAACATGTAACATACAACACACCATTAAGATAGGAGGCTGCCAAGACGTTGCAGGAGCTGACAGCCTCCACGGGCCCCAGGCTCCTCTTCGCGATTAGGCTTGTGTGCAAAGGGAGAGCATGCGGAGCGGTCCGGGGGCAGGAGAAGGCCGTCCCCTTCCTCTCTGCCTCCTCCCCGGGCTCCCCCGGCTGACACTGTCCCCTGCCCCAGGCAGAGAAGGCCCCTGCTCAAGCATCCAGGAGGCAATGGTGGTGGCCGAGCTGAGAGCCAGCCGGCAGAGGGAAAGGCCCAAGGACTCATCCATCCCTGCGCATCATGGGACCCACATGGGGCCTGGAGTCAGGCACGTGTGGATTCTAGTCTGGCTCTGCCTGCCTTTTGCTGTGTGGCCTCAGCAGAGGAACCCACCCATCCGAGTCTCTTTCTCCTTCCCTGTCAGATGGGGTAACGCCAGCTCTTCTGAGGCTGGTTGTGAGGACAGGATGAGAGGGTGGACCCAGAAGAGCCTGGCATATCGTAGGCCAGCAACAGAAGTTACCACCCTGCCCTCCTGTCACTGACTCGTTGTGTGGCTTTGGGGACGACCCCAAAATTCTGTGCCTTCTTTTGAAAAATGAACTTGGACTAAGTGAGCTCTAAGATGGGAAAACTGAGGATCAAAAACACAAAATCACTGCTGAAGGTCAGACAGAGAGTGAGTTGCCCAAGGCTCTGACTCCAAAGTCCAGGTTCTGTCTACTCCAATCTGGGTCTCCAGACGGTGAGCGTCTGAAGGGTGGGCTGGGTGGGTGGATTCCTGGCCAGCAGCCTCTCTACAGCACTTCACAGCTTTGTCAACTCTGTCCCTGCCTGCAGGGAGTTTTGGAGGGCTTAGGGTTTTATTTTTTACATTTTTAAATTGAAATATAGTCGACTTACAGTGTTATGTTAATTTCTGCTGTACAGCAAAGTCACTCAGTTATACACATATATACATTCTTTTTTATATTCTTTTCCATTATGGTTTATCCCAGGATATTGAATATAGTTCCCTGTGCTATACAGTAGGACCTTGTTGTTTATCCATTCTATATATATGTAACAGTTTTCATCTATTAACCCCAAACTCCCAGTTCATCCCTCCCCCACCCTGCCGGGAGTTTCATAATCTTGGAGCAGAATACTGGATCTTGGAATACAGAGGGAAAGGAAAGTCACAAAGAGGCCAACATCATCTTCCCAGAATTCTCACCCACAGCATCACCCGTCACGCCTGTAAAAAGGGGACCACCCTGTGTATGTCTGTCCCTGTGGCATCTGGTGCTGCCCCGAGCATCCAAACGGAATCACCTTGACATCAGCATAAGAGGCTGCAGTTCCCACGTGGGATTGGCCCCAGGCCCGTCTGCTGGAAACTTTGAGCTCCCAGCAGTTCAAAGACCCTCACGCCTACCGGGCGCCAAAGCCATTATCACCCTCCTCCCCTAACCCCACTTCCCCCAGGGAACTGCTAGGTTCCCTGAAATGGGGCTGAAATGGGACCAACTTAACCCATTTCAGTTAATCATCAGTTCTAAAGATAAAGTCAGGGAGTGGATTAGTCACAGGGACTGGATTAGTCAGACTTCTCTCGGAAAAGGCAGGAGTTCATGTGAGCAGGTCTCAGCTTTTCCCTGAAACATTATCCAGCCCTCTCTTGACAGCAGCTAAACCACAGAGGGGGGTGACACAGTGAGGGGACACATCTCAGGGAGAGACAGAACCTGGCAAGGCTGGCCTTGGGGGGATGGGTCTTAATCCATGTTTGTTTCCCTTTAATGAATTTCCTTAATTGTCTCGGGCCTTGGGCGTGCATGGAGTCGCTCACTTAGCCCCTTAAACCATCAATTTTCTGAGCAGCAGCAAGGAGATGGTGGTGTTGCGTGAGGGTGAAGCACAAACGGTATGTAAAGTGTCCAGCGGAGTGTCTGGTGCATGGAAGATATTCAATCCACATCACCTCCCACCCCATCCCTACCATGCCAGCATTTCCCAGAGGCCAGGTCAGCCGCTCAACCTTTCTGAGCATCTGTTCCTCATCAGTAAAATGGGGACAATAAAACTCATCCCTCTTATCTGACAGGGTTGCTAGAGGATGAAATGAGATATGGAAGAGGGAGCCCTCGGTAAGACGCACAAGTGTTACAGTCTCCATTCTGCGCTCTTGCCTACACATGTCCATATGGGGGGGTCATCCAGCCACACAGAGAGGAACTTAGTGCTGCTAGTGAGACTTTCAGAGTTTGTCATTAAACCCTCTGGACGTCATCAACCAGCTTGGCCTTGGTCTCTTTCCAAGTCCCCACTATTTTTAGAGATGGTACTGCGGGAGGAGAAGGCATTCCAACAAGTAAACTGCAGGGAGCAGTTCTGGGCTGGCTCCACAGCCTACCACTCGCCAGCTGGTAGGCTGTGGGGCCTTAACTCCTCTAAGCCTCAGTTTGGCTATCTGTCAAATGGGAATAAAAACTATAATTACTTTACTGGGATGATGTGAGGATTAATTAAAATTCATTTATTCCTTTGATTCAACATTGTACTTGAGGTTCTAGTCAGGGAAATTAGCCAAGAAAATAAAATAAAAGGTATCCAGATTGGAAAGGAAGAAATAAAACTATCTTTATTCACAGATGAGATGATATCATACATAGAAAATCCTAAGGAATACACACACACACACACACACACACACACACACAAACCTACTAGAACTAATAAACAAATTTATTTAGGATAAATTTGGATACAAGATCAATATACAAAAATCAATTTGTATACACTTGCAATGAACAAGTCCAAAAATGAAATTAATAAAACAATTCCATTTGTAATAGCATCAAAGGGATAAAATACTTAGGAATAAATTTAACAAAAGTAGTGCAAAACCTATACTCTGAAAACTACAAAACACTGTTAAAAGAAATTTAAGATCTAAATAAATGGAAAGACATCCCCTGCTCATGGATTAGAAGACTTAATAGTGTAAAGATGACAATATTCCCCCACACTGATCTACAAATTCAACACAATCTCTATCCAGCTGGCTTCTTTGCAGAAATTGACAAGCTGATTCTAAAATTCATATGGAAATACAAGGGAGCCAGAATAGCCAAACAATCTTTAGTAGAACAAATTGGCGGCCTCCCACTTCCCAATTTCAAAATTTACTACAGAGCTACAATAATCAAGACAGTGTGGTACTGATGTAAGGATAGATACATAGATCAACGGAATAGAACAGAGTGTTCAGAAATAAACCCTCACATTTATGGTCAATTGATTTTCTTTTATTTATTTATTTATTTTTTTAATTTTTATTTTTTGGCCATGCCGCGCGCCATGCGGGATCTAAGTTCCTTGACCAGGGATCAAACCCATGCCCCCTGCAGTGGAAGCGCAGAGTCTTAACCACTGGACCTCCAGGGAAGTCCCTGGTCAACTGATTTTCAACAAGGATGGCAAGACCATTTAATAGGGGGAGAATTGTCTTTTTAACAAACAGTGTTGGGACAACTGGAAATCCACAGAAGAATGAAGTTGGACCCCTACCTCACGCCATATAAAAAAAATAACTCAAAATGGGTCAAAGACCTAAATGTAAGAGTGAAAACTATAAAACTCGTAAAAGAAAACATAGGGATAAATTTTCATGAGTTTGTATTTGGCAATGGTTTCTTATGTGTGACATCAAAAGCACAAGCAATCAAAGAAAAATAAATTGGACTTCATCAAAATGTAAAACTTTTACACTCCAAGGAACAGATCAAGAAAGTGAAAAGGCAACCCACAGAATCGGAGAAAATGTTTCAAATCATGAGGAACTTGCATCTAGAATATATTAGAAACTCTTACAACAACAATAATAAAAAGACAGATAATTTTAAAATGGGCGAAGAATGTGAACTGACATTTCTCCAAAAAAAATAAGTAAATGGAAGATATACAAATATGCAAATGGAAGAGTCTCAAAATCATTAGTCACCAGGGAAATGCAAATCAAAACCACATGAGACACCACCTCACACCCATTTGGATGGCTATAATCAAAAAGAAAGATAATGTTGGTGAAGATGCAGGGAAATTAAAATTCTCGTATACAGCTGGGAGGAATGTAAAATAGTGCAGCCACTTTGGAAAACAATCTAGCAGTTCCTCAAAAGGTTAAAAGTAAAGTTTCCATATGCCCCAGCAATTCCACTCCTAGGTATACACCTAAGAGAAATCAAAATATATGTCCACACAAAAGGGATTGTGCATGAATGGTCACAGCAGCATTATTCATAACAGCCAAAAAGTAGAAACAACCCAAATGTCCATCAGCTAATGAATGGATAAACAAAATATGATGTATCTATACAGTGGAATATTATCCAGCAATACAGAAACGAATGAAGTACTGATACCTGCTACAATATGGATGAACCTTGGAAACATCGTGCTAAGGGAGAGAAGCCAGACACAAAAGACTACCTATTATATGATCCCGTTTATATGAAATGTCCAGAAGACAGTAATCTATAGAGACAGGAAACAGATTAGCAGTTGCCTAGGGCTAGAGAGATTGGGGAGTGACAGCTAAAGGGTTTCTTTGGAGGATTATGAAAATGCCCAAAAATTGGCTGTGCTGATGGTAGCACAACTCAGTGAATATACTAAACCCACTGAATTGTGCGCTTTAATGGGTGAATCATATGCTATAGGAACTATATCATAATAAAGCTGCTACAGAAATAGAATCATGCATTCATTCAACACGTATTTATTGAGTACCTATTACATATCAAGCACTATTCTAGGTGCTCAGGAAACATCAGTGAACAAAACAGAAAAGATTTCTGCCCTCTAAGAGTAGAAGACAGATAATCCACATAATGCAAAAGTAAATTATATAATATGCTAGAAAGTGATCAGTGCTAATATTTTGAGAAGGAGAACCAGGTCGGGAGGATTGGAAGTGCAGAGGAGGGGGGATGACACAACGTTAACTGGGGTGATCAGGGCAGGTGTAAAACCCGAACAAAGACCTAAGGGAGGTGAGGGAGAAAGCCCTCAGGGAAGGGCATCCGGGCGGAGGGCACAGAGGGCATAGCCTGTGCCTGTGCCTGTACCAGAAGCAGGGGTGAGCCCAGATCAGCGTGGCCGCAGGGGAGTGAGGAGTCGAGGGCAGGAGTAAATGAGGCAGTGTGGCATTGTGTGGCCGTGGGCTTCTCCACCAAGAGAACTAAAACGCCATGTGGTCTGACATGTGGTTTTTGTGTGTGTGTGTGGTTTTTTTTAAGTATAGTTGATGAACAGTACCTTTTTTTCAATTTTTATACAGCAGGTTCTCATTAGTTATCCATTTTATACATATTAGTGTATACATGTCAATCCCAATCTCCCAATTCATCCCACCATCACCACCCCCCGCCACTTTCCCTCCTTGGTGTCCATACGTTTGTTCTCAACACCTGTGTCTCTATTTCTGCCTTGCAAACCGGTTCATCTGTACCATTTTTCTAGATTCCACATATATGCGTTAATATACAATATTTGTTTTTCTCTTTCTGACTTACTTCATTCTATATGACAGTCTCTAGATGTACAATATTTCTTAAGTTATAGGTGAACAGTATAGTGAGTCAACATTTTTAAAGGTTATACTCCATTTATAGTTATTATAAAATATTGGGTATATTCCCTGTGTTGTACAATATATCCTTGTGGCTTATTTTATACATAGTAGTTTGTACCTTCCACTCCCCTACCCCTACACTGCCCCTCCCCGCTTCCCTCTCCCCACTGGTAACCACTGGTTTGTTCTCTGTATCTGTGAGTCTTTCTTTTTTGTCATATTCACTAGTTTGTTGTATTTTTAGATTCCACGTAAAAGGGATATCATATAGTGTATGTCTTTCTCTGTCTGAATTATTTCACTTAGCATAACACCCTCCAAGTCCATCCATGTTGTTGCAAGTGGCAAAATTTCCTTTTTAATGGCTGAGTAATATTCCACTGTATATATATACACACCACATCTTCTCTATCCATTCATCTGCTGATGGACGCTTAGGTTGCTTCCATATCTTGGCTATTGTAAACAGTGCTGCCATGAACACTGGGGTGCATGTATCTTTTCAAATTAGTGTTTTTGATTTTTTCAAATATATACCCAGGAGTGGGATTGCTGGGTCACAGGGTAGTCTGACTTGTGTTTTAAAGAATCACTGTATCTATGCACCCACATTCAGAGAACATCATTCACAAGAGCCAAAGGGTAGAAGCAACCCAAGTGTCCGTGGACAGATGAATGGACAAACAAAATGTGGTCCATCCACAGAATGGAATGTTAATCAGCCTTAAAAAGAAGGAAATTCTGACACAAGCTACAATGTGGATGAAGCTTGAAGACATCATACTCAGTGAAATAAGTCAGTTGCAGAAGGACAAGTACTATATGATTCCACTCACATGAGGTGCTCAAAGGGGTCAAAATCGTAGAGAAAGGAAGTAGATGGTGGGTGTCAGGAGCTGGAGGAGGGAGAAACAGGAAGTTAGTGTTTAATGGGGACAGAGTTTCCGTTTTACAAGACGAAAAGAATTCTGGAAATGGATGGTGGTGATGGCTGAACAACAGTGGGAATGCACTTAATGCCACTGAACTGCACACTTAAAATGGCTAAAATGGTCAATTTTATGGTATGTGTATTGCAATTACCACAATTATAAATAATTTAAAAGAAAAAAGGGAATCACTCTGGCGGCCAAGCCGGGAGGGGACTGAAGGGAGGCGAGGGAAGAGGTGGGAGATGAGGTAGGAGGCTGGTGGTCAGCGGCGTCCACCACCTGTTTCTGGCACTTCCCCACCCTCCGATGACGCCCCATAACCTCTTTCCCTGGACCTCGGGGGCAGTAACTTTCCAGAGTGCAGCAGCCCCAAGGGACTCAGCGGGAGAGAAGGGAACCACAGCCGAGCCCTGAGGCCTCCAGAGGAGATGGAGGTGGCAGGAAACCAGGAAACCATGGCGCCCCAGAAGCCAAGTGGACCACTCCAGAGAGGAGGAGGAATCAGCCGTGTTAGATGCTGCTGGCCGTCAAGGGACAGGAGGACCGTCCACTGCATCAACCACGGGCAGGTCACCGTGACCTTGAGCAGCGCTAACGCCCGCAGAGTGGTCGGTACAATCCCCAGCACAACAGGAGGAGGCCCTCAGAAATTACTGGAAGCTGGCAGGGCTGGCCCTCCCTGCATTGACGTTCTCATTCTGCCCCGAGGCACCGTCTCGTGCTCCCCCCACCCGCTCCGGGCACGCGACAGGCTGCCCAGGTGTGCACCGGCGGCAGCACCGCTGAGTCAGGGCTGCCCAAGGCCACCGGCTGAATGCCCACCTCCCAGCACAGGTGCAGTGGAATCACCAGGGAGGGGACGGCCTGGCCTGCACGTTGCCCTTCCCCTTCTGAGCTCTCTTCCTTCTCTGCTGGTTGCACAGAGAGCCCATGGTTTTAACTCCAGGGTTTATCTGCCAGCCAAATGAAGAGGACTATTTTACGAAATTATAATACTGCATGAAATTGCTAAGTACATATATAAGGCTAATGTCATTGTAATATTAAAATACTAAATTCATTTATATACTTTTTATTTAAATTGCTGGGGCAACTTGCCATCGTTGATTAAAAATTCTGAACAGTGTGTACTGTACGGGCCAATTATGAAACAGGGTGTAAGCGCCGCGAACAGCACTTGTAATGTGCAGGAAACCGTTTGTAAAGTGAGATTTCTTTAAAGCAAAAAATGCTGAGAAGAGAATGAGGGCATGGAGGCAGGCCTGCGTGCAGCCCGTGGAGCCACTAAGGGCACAGGTTCCCACGCTGAACCCCGTGGGCAAGGCTCCCCCCTGTGACGGCAGCACAGCCCCACGTGCACCCCCAGCCATGCTGCCCCAGCAAGGCCAGCTGGACTCCCCTGGCTTTCAGACTCTGGTGGCTGAATTTGTCAAGACTCAGGCCTCCCACCTCTCCTTCTGGAGTCCTGGGAAAGAGCCCTGAGAGGCCACGCCTGGCTTCTGGCCCATGCCAGGCACTGCCGGGCTCGGCAAGGTTACAGGGCAGTCCAGCCCTCCGGTACGGCCTCCACCTGGCCAGAGGTCACCCACAGACCACTCTGAGCATTTGACCACTGCTCTCAGGCTGGGCTCAGTCGGCCTGCAGGGCTGCCCAGAAGTGCCCCTCAGCCCACGGGGACAGGGGCTGGTGGATCAATGCCCCGGCTCTGTCCCCCTCCCCGCCGGGGCCACTTTGCGGTGTGCTCTAGCCGTCTCTGAGCCCACAGTGCTAACTGCTCACTGACTCCTGAGGGGTCGCCATATCCAACACGAAGCACTTGCACCCAAATCTGTGCCTCAGGGTCGGGAGACGCGTGATGACGTCAAGGCCCTGTGCTCTCCAGATCACAGCTTCCTCAATGTCGAATGGACACACTGCGTCTGACCCTGGAGGGAATGGGATCAGGGAAGGGCCTGGAGAGCTGGGCACCTGGGAGATCGCAGGCGGCAGGGTCTCCCGACGGTGTCCTGCGGCTTCTAGCATTCCGGCGCCCGGCGCCCGTGGACAACACTGAAGCTGACTTAGGAGTCCTGCTGGGACTCCCCTACAGTTGTGAGATGCCCCCTGGGGTGTGCCCAGAGAGGCAGCGGCAGGTGGAGGGAGGAGAGGGTCCCAAGTCCTTCCCTGCCCCGCACTTACTGGCTGGTGGGCTCCTCCGGGGTAGGAGACTATCCCTGCGCACCTGTCAGGAGACTGAGGATGCCACGAGCAGGTGGGGCTCGTGCTGGCCTGGCCCGGCACAGGAAGAAACAGGCGATGATGGTGACCAAGACGGAGACAAAGGCGATGATGACACCTGCAGAGTGGACACCGGCCTTCTCCGTCCTCCCTACTATGACCCACGTCACACCATCGCACCCCTGAATCTACCGCTCTTGGAGTCCCTGGATGGTTACTCGTTTCAGGCTCTTGGCTCCCCAAAAAGCTCAGAAATCTCTTCTGAGCCTTCACTAAACAATCCACAGCCCCTAGCCCAGCACCGGTTCCCCGACAGGGACTCCGTCCCGGCCTCCCGGTTGGACGGTTTAAGGCTGCACAGAGATGCAGGCAGAGGCGCCGGGATGCTTGGCGCTGCTCTCAGGGACCTCACAGTCCAGGGGAGGAGACATTCATTCATTCATCCAATAAATATTTGTAGCATGCCTACTAGGCGCTGTGGGTGGGCTAGTTACCCGAGATGCTGGGATGGACAGATAAGGTTCCTGATCTCGTGGAGCTCGAGGCCGCGAGGAGACAAATGCTAAGCAAAAGCCCTCCAGGAGTAAATCAACGCCATGATGAAAACAGACCTTGCACTGTGATCAAGAGTGACCGGGGTTACTTGCTCCGGGCAGGAAGGAAGGCTTCCCTGAGGGGACACCTGAGCAGCAAGAAGGACCTGTGTGATGTGTCCAGTGATGGAGTAGAAAAGGGTGCTGGCAGCAGAGGCCGGGGGAGGGAATGGGGCTGAGCAGAAGCCCTGTAGCCCGAGACGAGGGGCCAGGAGGCTGCCCCACAGGGTCAGGCGTCGCCACTGTCCCGAGGACGGGGTGGCGCTGGCTCGTGAGCCCAGACTGTGGGCAGTGCCGCTGGTTCCAAGGCCTGTCCACACATCACCATGGTGATTCCCTTCTACGGGAAAACAATCATGTTTACTGTCTTTTCTACATTCTGGACTGAGGCCATATGGTAATTACCAAACGCACAACCCATAATGTGTGCTAAACTGTCTCTGCATACTCTGTGGTTATGGAATAATACATAAAATGCTTAATAAAAATTAATGTGGTAAAGAGAGTCATCAGCCTCGCTTGGAAATAAAATCGGCATTAATTTCTTGTCCATAGTTACCCTGATGAGCCAGGCATGACGTGGCCCGTCTCCTCGACCTTTGATACAATCCACGTGGGAGATGTCTGCTCCTCTGGCCACGGCCGCAAGTCCCGCTGGCCCAGGGTCTGGGGACGACAGCGTGAATGTGGGTGCAGCCCTGTGAGCCATCACGACCCCCTGAGTTCCCTGAGCCTTGGGTCCCCGGCGCCGGGCCTACAGCAGACACATAACTAGTATCTGCTGAGAGCTGGTCTCTGAGACACAGATCGGTCTGGCTCTGTGGTCGTGGGGAGCTGGTGTCAACCCCGAGATCCTGCTGTGAGTGTGCAGCTGCAGGCAGCAGACGAGAGTGCAGGATGTCCCCGTGCTCTGGGGGCTGCCACCCTGTCGCGTGTCCAGGCAGCTCAGCCCGGAAGATGGAGTCACAATCCCGCTCAGCCTACACGACAGTCAAGCGTCAAACCCAGAGTCCCCGATGGGCCAGCCGCTGGGTGCCAGAGGAGTCACGGGAGACCAGAGATACAAAGGTCAGGTCTCCTGGAGGCCATGTGGCCAGGGCAGAGGGCGATCAGAGTGCGGGTCACTCAGCACGGCCCCGCTTGCTCTGACTTATCACAAGAAAACAAGTGACACCAACAGGACCAACACACACCGGGGACAGTGTGAGGGATGGCAGAGACCATGTAGGAGACCTGGGAGGACAGCACAGTTGAGTGTCTGTGCCCATGCCTGCCAGGCAAGCCACCAAAGGGCCCCGTCCCTGTCCCACCCCAGGGGCGACGGCTCCAGCACTGCCAGGATGGAGCAGAGGCTCCCCTCCCACTGGGGCTCCCTGCTGCAGGCTGTGACTCTCCCTGGGGAGTCCTGGGGCCAGGACCCCCAGCACCTCCTCCACGTACCCTCACGGCTCTGCCCCCCACCACCAGCCTTTGCCCAGAGGTCCTAGTCCCCAGAGCTGAGGGGCTGTCAACCACACGGGAACAGAAATCCCCAAGCATCAGTCTTCAAACTCAAAATTGTTGATGTCCTCCAACTTTTTTCTTAAAAAGGACAGAGTTGGCTTTCTCTTTCCTTCCTTTAACCTATAAAATTAAATCTATATATTTAAATTTCCTAAGTGAAAAAGTATAATTGAGGGAATGGGCTCCAGGGTCTGGCTTCAAGTCCTAGCTCTGTCACTTACCTAAACTTCAGTTTTCTCATCTGTAAAATAAGCAGAATAATATCTACCTCGTGGGATTACAGGAGATGACAAATTTGAAATACTCAGCCAAGGGCCTGGTACATAATAAGTGATGGAGGAGGAGGAGGAGGAATACGGTGATGGTGATGAGGATGGGGAAGATGGTGGTAATGAGGATGGACTCTCTCTGGTTTACAGACAAAATCCGATCAATACGTGGAAAGCTTGGTGGCTAAGAACACTGCTCACAGCCCAAATCCATAAGACAGAACTCTCCTTCCTCCCCCGGCCTCAGGTCCTGCAGGCTCAGCAGATGCAGTCTTGCATCCTTACTCATCAAAGAGAAGGTCAGAGGAAATGAGCCCCTCCCTGTGCCTCATCCCCTCCTGTCCCCATCCACAGGCATCCACCTCCAGCCACCGGCAACACAAGGCACCGTCAGAAACACTCAGCATCATCTCTCCCTTGTATCCCAACTGCTAATCCAGTTATTGTATTTTACTTTCAGTGGAAATTCCATCACTTTGTACTAAATCCCACCATACACACAGCATTGAGCGGCTTCTCCCGATAAGAAGAGATACAGCCGGAATATTGTCACATTATGTACTGCCTATTATCTGGGCTTTTCTTGTTGAAAATTGCATCATCTTAGGTGCAGGTTAATGGTACACACTCCTGACAGCCAAGCCAGATTCCCCCTGACCTGCACTCCACGAAATCTGACACATTTCACCCAAGTCAGAGCGCTGCTGCCCTTCCCAGGGTTTCATTGTCCAGAAGGCTCCAACAGAAGACAAACAGGAGGGCAGTTCTGTGAACCATCCTCTAGACTCAGGCTCATCACTCCAAATGGCAGGACCTCTCACAGACACAAGTCATAAGAACACAGGGGCTGCCCGGGAGCCAGGAGGCCAGGGCTCGAGTCCCAGACTTCCCACCGTGCGAGCCCCGGCACCTGCCCTCTGGACTCTGTCCTCATCTGGTGAAGAAGAGGGTCCAGCCAGGGCCTCTCTAGGGCTCCTCCTGTCTGAGACGCTTCTCCAGAAACATGAGCATCCACCTTCAGCTTCACAGTCTAGGAAGGAAAATCATTCATTTTCGCTGAGAAAGGCCACGGAAAAGTTTACTTCTTGCAAATGTTTTCTTTACAAAAGCCAAATCTCAGAGCTGATATGATGTGGAGCGGATTAGACAATTAAAGCAGGTGCACAGAATACAAATCTGCATTTGTTCGGCTGGGGCTAGAGAAGATCGCCACCCTTTCCTCCCACAAGTCAATTTACTCAGAGCTAGCAGCCTTCGCTCCAGATAAGCACATTGACTTTAAAATAAAGTGTGCGCCAACAGCTGCAGCCCTGTGACTGGAGCAGGCAGAGATGTGGCGTGGAATGATAATTAAATATATTTTCATCATCCGTCATTTTTTTTTTGCTGCAGGTGCCAGGGTAATAAATCTGGACTCGCCTCTTTTGTCAGCTGGCAGTGAACACATTTTAACGTGAAATCTCCTGGGAGGAATTAAGAGTCACTTGGCCTTGTAAAGGAGAAAGGGTTTTACTTCCAAACTGCCAAGGGGGGAGCTCACAGCTGATTGGTTTCATAATACTTTATTATTTGACAATATATATGCCCCAGGTTGTATTTCAGAATACCGCACCTATGGGATAACCAGTGCTCCAGGAGATTTGCCATCCCATTCTAGAATAAAAACTTATTTGGGGAGATTTTCACCGCTCTTACTTTTTATGAATCCCAAATTTAATGTATTATTGACTAGGTAGATTCCAGTATTTTAAAACTTTCCCTCTGTTCTTTAAATTCCCCAACAGCCTTTCCCCCCCACCCCCCCATAACACACTGCAGGGAAATCTGCTGCCTTTGCTGCTTGTCGTGTGAGTTAAGTGCTTTCGATTGGCCTAAGGAGTTTGGATGACTTTTTATTTCGACAGTTTAACAGCTCCTTCTCCCCAGGGGCAGCCCCTAGTGCACAGTCCTCGGAAAAGCCCACTGAAATGGCCCATCAGAGCTTCCTCGAAGCCTTTCCCTCCTCTCCGACCACACGGCCCCTGCAGAACACCTTCCCTGAGAGCTGGCCCAGGAAAGCAGAGGGAACGGGGCACCTGCCGCAGGGCTTCAGGCAGCTCCTGCGGGCCGCACACCACACCTGGAAGGAGGTGAGGGGTTCCACGCACATGTTAAGGCCAGGAACACATGGAGACATGGCCAGCCGGGCAGGGCTGCAGTTACCAAGTCTCCTCCTTCCTCCTCAAAGGAATGTTCTAGAAGGAAATCCTTGCCCGGTGCCCACTTGCAGGGTCACCTGTGGGTCCACCCAGGTCGGCAGGCGTTCACACCTGGGGAACCTCTGGCAGGCCACCCGGGTGGATTAAAGCTCCACGTGTACTTTGCAAAAGGAAGAGCGGTTTCCTTGCCAGGACTGACCCAGGACCACAAGTGATGGAAGCTTCCACAAGCATTTGGGAATCTGTCAGGTCTGCATTCCTCAGCAGAGACCCCCCAGCTCAACAACAACAACAAAAAATCACATCTTGACACCCTAAGGTCAATGCAAAGTGTCTCTGAAAACGCTTTATAAATACTAACACCCTCTCCTTCTACTGACTGAGGTGCCTTCCCACCCAGCCGCTCATTTGACCCCAGAGCTGTCCCGTGTAGGGGGAACCAGGTGACAACTCTGGAGGAGGGAACCCACAGAGAATACAGCGTGAGGCTGGATCCCAATCATGGTCCCAGCAGGCTTTGTTTTAGAAACGGGAGCCAATTCTAAAATCCATATGGAAGCACAAAGGACACAGAGCCGCCAAAATGCTCTGAAAGAGAAGAATGAAGTTGGAGAGTTAACACGGCTTTGATTCTAAGGATTTTAAGATTTATTATAAAGCTACGGCAGTCAAGTCAGTGGGTTTGGTGTGAAGATAGACAACCGATCACTGAAATAGAACAGGGTCCAGAAACAGACCCTCATACCTGTGAACGAATGATTTTCCATAAAGCAGCAAAAGGCAACTCAGTGGAGAAGCAGGAGGCTTTCCAACAAATAGTGCTGGAATAACTGGACATCCACATGCAAAAAAAAAAGAAAAATGAACCTCACCCCATACCTCACCCCATAGACAAAAATGAACTCAAAGTGGCTTATAGACCTAAGTTTAAATGTATAAAATTTTGGTAAGAAAACATAGGAGAAAATATCTGTGACCCTGGGTTAGGCAAAGATTGCTTCGATACAACACCAAAAGCATGAGCTATGAAAACAAAAAGATCCATGAATTGGACTTCATCAAAATTAATTTCTGTTCTTCAAAAGATACCGTTATGAGTATGAAGAGAAGTCACAGACTAGAAGAAAATCTTTGTAAAGCCTATATCTGCTAAAGGACTTTTTCTAGACAATATATAAAGAACTCTCAAAACCCAATAATAAAAACACAGGTAACCCAATTTTTTGGAAGTGGACAAAAGATTTGAACAGATATTTCACCAAGAACACACAGGGGTGGCAATTAAGTGTGTGAACATCATTAGTTATTAAGGAAATGCAGATTAAAACCACGACCAGGTGCCACCAACCACCTACTAGAATGGCTAAAATTAAAGCAAATCCAAAGCGGAAGCAGACTCGCAGACACAGAGAACAGACTCGTGGTCGCCAGGGGGCGGGGGGTGGGTGGGAGGGGGAGTGTGGGCGTCTGAGGTCAGCAGATGCAAACTGTTACATATAAGCTGGATAAACAACAAGGTCCTACTGTAGAGCCCAGGGAGCTATATTCAATAGCTTGTGGTAAACCATAAAGGAAAAGAATAGGAAAAAGAATGTATATATATGTATAACTGACTCACTTCGCTGTACAGCAGAAATGAACACAGCATTGTAAATCAACTATACTTCAATAACATAAATCTAAAAAAATAATAAAAAGAAAGCGAATGACCATACAAAGTGTTGGCAAGGATGTGAGGGAACTCGGACTCTCATCCCCTGCTGCTGGTTGGAATGTAAAATGGTACAGCTGCTTTGGAAAGCAGTTTGGCAGTTTCCATATGATCCGGGCTTTCCACTTTTAGGTATTTACCCAAGAGAAGAGAAAGCATACGACCATACAGAGACTTGCACACGAATGTTCATATCAGCTTTATTTGTAAGAGTCAAAAACTGGAAACAACCCAAAGGTCCATCAACAGGTGAATGGACAAATCACCTCCTATCCACACAGTGGAACACTGCTCTTCGATAAAAAGAAATGAACTGGTACCTGCAACATGGACGAGCCGCCAAATAATTGTGTGGAGTGAAAGAAGGCAGACCGAAAAAAAGAGTGCAGACTGTAGGATTCCATTTCTATAACACTCTAGGAAACGCAAACTAACTATGGTGACGGAAAGCAGAACAGCAGTGCCAGGGAAGGAGGCAGGGCGGACCTGGAGCGAGGAATTACAAAGGGGTCCAGGACACTTCTTGGGGGGCTGGGCATTTCATTCTCTTGATCTGGTGATGGTGATGTCAAAACCCACCAAGGTGTACGTTTTAAATATGTGCAGTTTATCATATGTCGAAGATGCCTCAATGACGCTATTTTTAGATAAAGACTAAAAAGGTGAAGGGGGCCCCTGGAGCTGTGTGAGGAGGCCCCCAGGATGTGCACGTGCTGTGAGCAGGGAAAGGAAAGAAAGGAACCAACAGGAGGAACAGTAATTTGCCCGTGACTCGTGGAGGAAAAGCGTGCATCAGAATTCATTCATTCGTTCATTCATTCAGTAAATTGGTGTTGCGAGCCCTGAGGATACAGAGGAAAACACGGTTCTTCTCCTGAAAGAAATTGGGACAAGATCCCTGACTGGCGGGTGCATCACTGTTGCGTATCTTGGCCGTAAATTCGTACCCTGTGTGCAGGTGTGCAGTGTGAGCGCACCGCCAGGCTCCCCAGCGGACTGACTTTACACAAATCACACAAACACTTTGTGCCTCAGCGTCCTTCTCTGTAAAATGAGGATAACAGTCGTATCCACCCTACAGGGTTGTTATGATTCAATCAATTAATATCTGTGTGATTCTTAGAAGGAGGCATCGTAAGCACTCAATGCAAGAACCATATTTGGTGCTATAATTATCACTGCTTTTATGACTAAACCATCTCAGAGACACCCACCAAGATGTAAAGATAAATCCAGGTGCTGAGATAAATGACTCTGATTCTACTTGTTTTTCTGTCTCTCCTCACTGTTCCTCATTAAACATGCATTACTTCCAAAGTGAAAGTTTTAAGCAAATGCAAATACACAGATGAACAAATAATCTAGAGCACTCGACAGCTCCAGCAGGCACTGGCCGACACCCCCTCTGAACAAGCTCCCTACGGGGGCTCAGCCCGCACCCTCCCTCCTTCCTCAGACATCCTAGAAGTCTCCCCGCAAAAGCCCCGACCAGAACCTTTATCTGACCAGAACCTTTATCTGCAGCGGGTTCACAGGTGGGAGGTGTGAATAGAGGTTTCTCTTGGCCCCTGCTTCCTTGTAGCCTTTTATGCGAATCAGACTGAAGGCATCTCTGCCCCAGGCAAGGGCTGGTACGAGGAACAGAGAACAGAAGAATCAAAGCCATGTGGGGCGTGGTCCCACCTGCTCCCGCCCTGGCGACAGGTGACACACGAGGACCCCAGAGAGGCCCATCGTCCCCAGCAGGGGTCTTCTTCCTTACGTGGTGCCAACGGCATGCACCCTATGCCCCAGAGAACAGAGAGGGCTGCTGGGGGGCGGGGGCAGGAAAAGGGTCCCTCAGCCCCCAAAGGGGCATAGAAGCAGCTGAGGAAACCTGGCCCTGGAGAGGCCAGGGGACAGGGAGGCAGAGCAGTGACCCATATGGGGTGGCAGCCAGGAACCTGAGGAAATGGCGGTAACTGAGGGCCAGACCCCTCCCTCCACCTGCCCCTCACACACCGACAAACCCAGTGGTGGTTTAGGGGCAGCTTTAAATGTACTGAGAAACCCCAGAATTAAATGAGATTATGTTTCTGCGTCCTGGTGGAAGGAAGGATTGAAGTAGAAACTAAATTCCGTATTGGAGAGACAGACAGACAGACAGCTCCGTGTCGCATACCCTGCGTTCTGGTCTGAGGGTGGTCTCTGTCACGGACTTGTCCGCGGTCACCACCGGCTGAGGGTTTGTCTTCAGCGACTGAAGCAGCGCGCGGCACAGTGAGGGACGCGGGTGCCAGCCCCTGGGAACAAAACGGAGGGAGCCCTGGACCCTGTCTGGGCACCGGCTCTCCACCAGGGGGACAGGCGTGTGGCCGGATGATGACAAGTCACCAAGGAGCAAGGGGCGGTGAGGCCGGCTCGAAGCTACAGGAGGGGGCGTCTGGGCAGATCTGGAAGCTTCCAGAGACCAACCCAGGCATGTGAAGCCCAGCAAAGGCAACTTAAGTCTAAAGTGTGGTCCCCCCACCAGAAGCTCACAGCCGAGCGAAGGGGACAAACATCACGAGAACGAAACAAGGACGGCCTTGGGAGGGTGACCACGGAGTCCCCAAAGCGCTCACTGACAGACTCATGTCGTGTCGTGAGGGTTTCCATCCATCCTCATCGAGATGAGAGAAGGGCCAATGCAACACGTTCCAATAAAGCCAAACTGATTTCATCTGAAGAACTGTCCTTCATCCGGAGATCATGTCCTTCCAACTTTTCTGTTATGAAATGCCGATGATATACGGTCGCTGGAATTTTTCAAAGTCTTACTTGGCAAAATTCAAAGTTGGCGACCCTGAAAGTCCCTTCCGTTAAAAGAATTCCCTGCTCTGAGAAAGCGCTGGGTGCCGAGAAAACAGCACGATGCAGATGGGGTCTCTGCGGGGGCTGAGCCATGGGGACTGAACAGAGTGGCTGGGGGCCTCCTTTAGACGGGGGCTCACAGACGGCCTTTTTGGGAAGCGACATTTAAAGTGAGACCAAAATGAGCTGCGGTGGCACGGGAGCGGCTGAAGACAGAGAGGCCAGGTGGAGGTGACAGCAAGAGCAAAGGTCCCGAGTGAGAATGAGCCGGGTGAGATCTTGGAACCGACCCAGGCGGAGGAGGGAGGGTGCAGTGGCCGCAGCTGGAACGGCAGGGAAGGGCCTGTCTGGGAACAAGGCAGGCAGGGGCATCTTCCCAGGGGAGACGGAGGTAATCAACTCTTCCCTGGGAGGGTTAAGATGGGGAAGGCAGACGGGAGTAAAGGTAAAGAGGAGGGGCTGTGTGAGAGCAGGAATAGCACAAAGGACCTGGGGTGAAGAACCTGTTTAATAAGATGCAGCCCTGCCCACCTGGTCTACCATCGACCTAAGACATACGCACCTGCTGAACAGGAAGGTACAGACACCTGGTTCCCCCTCTGATGTTTGCAAAGTGGGCACAGGCTTTTAGAAATCTTTTCAGACTCGCTGTCTTGTAAACCGAGTGGTTTGGGGAGCTCCCTGCCCGTTGAAGCAACAGATTTCCGTACTTCAGGCAGAGGAGA
Organism: Balaenoptera physalus; assembly: GCF_965194825.1. Lineage (NCBI taxonomy): Eukaryota > Metazoa > Chordata > Mammalia > Artiodactyla > Balaenopteridae > Balaenoptera > Balaenoptera physalus. Next base: position 191,397,558 of record NC_138882.1, read on the forward strand.
GGACACGTACCCACCAAAACAACAAAGGGAATTCTCAGCTCTGAACGGCTGGCCTGAGTTTTGTTAGTGTAAGCAGCGTGGCCGCAGATTGGAGAGCATTTTGTTCAGAGGGGGGGTTTTCTGAATCCGGGGCCTAGGTTCTTCCTCGAGTGTGGAGAAGATGCCCCTCCACACCTTCACCCCTTGGCTGATGCCCAGGCAGGAGGAGAATGAAATGCAGAGGGAGGGACAGCAGGGAACAAACACCCCTTCCTGTCCGGAGAGACTGGGGAGGGGCCGAGAGGGAGGACGGAGGTGGGCACGAGATCCTTGTCATCCCTCCCGCACGCACCACCCCCCAGATGGGTACCAGGAGTCTGAGACCTGAGGGTCAATGATCTGCTTCCTGGGTAACAAGGAGGAGCCAAAGGCCCGAGGAACATGGTTCCCAAACTGTGCACCCAGGCACCCTGGAGAGCCTCCGAGAACTCATGAGACCACAGGATATTTTAAGTTATTGTGGGAAACAAGCAATACTAAATATCTGTCGGACCCCTGTCAGACACCGCTGGAACAACAGTTTCACCGTGAGATAAGCCTACGAGCCTTTGGAGGACATCATGTCACTGTGAAGCTGAGTTTTCAGTGATTGCTGAGATAAGAAGGAAGGACCTGGAAAAAATCTGGATGGAACAGGAAGTGGGGTTGGCGGCACCCAATCTGACTCCGGGATTTGAAAAGCTGTCCAGCCCCCAATGGGCACACATATCCCATTAGTAAGTAATTGGGTAATTTAAGAATGAAATAAAAAATGATGAGTATGATATTTTCAAGCGGCTGTTGTTAGGACACAAATATTTATTAAGGCGTTTGGATCTAACTGCTTAATAAATGGAACTGTTAAGTATTCTTTGAGCCTAGGGACGCCATAAAAAAAAAACAAAAATCACTGAGGCACTCGGGGTGCCAAGAACCAAGAAAGTTTGGGAACTTCTGCTCCGGAGCAGGTAGATGGACGAGAGGGAGAGCAATCGTGGAAGACGGACCGCCCGGAGCTCACACTCAGGCTGCCGGGTACTGTTCTGAGCAACTGACTTGGAACAACTTGTTTCACCCGCTAATAACCCTCTTTGCCTTGAAGAGGAATCAGCCCCTACACAGGAGGGCGCAGAACTCTGCTGGGCATAGAGTAGGTGATCAGCGAGTGGTGACTGCTGATCATTCTTATGATCATTATTACCTTTATTATGGATGTGATACCCCTAGGAGGCGGGGGCACAGAGAGGAAATAAGGCCCCCGCAGCTGTTCAGGCAGTGAGGGGAGGAACCCCCCGAGACCTGCCCCCTGGTGGACAGACACCCCCAGCGGGCGGCTTAGTGCCCCATGACCTGCGGGCCCCAGCGCCTCGGTGGGAGAAGGCAGGAAGGCTGAGGCCTCTGATGGTCAGGATGCGGAGGCCGCTTTGGAAGGGGCCTTGGAACGCTGAGAAGATAAAAGTGGACCAGCTCCACCTCCGGGGCTGCCTCCCCAGAGGCCAGATGGGCCGGTGGCTCCTGGGGCTCATCCGTCCAGCCTTTCTGCAAGCAGCACCCAGGGAGCTACCCGTGGAGCGCAGGGACCCCCCCCCACCTCAGCCACCACCAGGTCACGAGCACACACCCCTCCCCAAACCCCAAGGGGCAGGGCGGAGCGGGGGAGGGGCGCTCAGAAAGACTGAAAAGGGACCCAAAACATCCAGACCGAGAGGGGTTCCCTCAGGGGCTGCTACAAGCCATCCGACTACACTCCCAGAGTGGACCTAAAATCTAGGAGCCCAGCCCTCCCCTCTCGAAAGCAAGGTCAGGCCACGCGGAGAGAAGGAGAGAGGATACGTTTTCTGTGCACACACGGGGCACAATGTGAGTGGACCGGTGACCCTGCAACACACGGGCCGAGGCGTCAGAGACGGAGGACGTGGGAGAAGGTGAGCCCTGGGCCGAGCCAGCAGGGCCCGCCATGGAGCGGCCCACGGCCCCGTTGCCCCAAAGGATGGATGAGCGATTCCGAAATTCCCCAAGTCCCCAGGCTTCGGGCACCCGCCACCCCGGGGACCTACAGCCCCCAAGGGCCCAGTGGGGCCAGGGTCAGACTGTGTGGTCCACTCGCCACACCCAGGAAAGCTAGACTAGGTCTCACGAAGAAAACGCCCAGAGAAATCCGACCATGAGGCAAACCCATCCTGCCAGAGTGCATCAAAATCACTGTTTGCAAGATTTCTATCTGCCCCAGTTGACTTGTTTCAAATCCGAAGTGCTAGATTCCCGGTATAGTAATAGAAAGGGTATTCATAGGCACTGTGGCTTCCAGTAAGATGCAAAAAACTTAGCTCACATTTTTTAAAGTTTATAAATAGCCTCGGAAAAGGAGCTGGAACACGCTTCTTAGTAAATACAGCTGACCCATTTTCCTCATTCTTCACCAGGAATAAAGCGACTGTTACCACGGAAAGTACAGAAGAGTCTAAATATATATTTCCTCCTCACAGGCACCAGATCAGAAAAGCAGCGTCGACACCCAGGAGGCGAAGGAGGGAGAGGCCAGGCCCCCGGTTACCACCCCGCACTCCCGAGGGCCAGGGTGGCAGCGGGTGCCGCTGGGAGCCCACGCCCCAGGCCTGACTCTCGGCTCCAGCAGCCCTGCTCAAGGTCGTGGGGCTCGGCCAGGCCTGGTTGGCCCGTGCTCCCAGCGCCGTTTCTGAGCCTGGCCAGCCTCCATCTCCTTCCCATGCGGGAACGTACCCCAGTCGCCCCTTCATCTGCAAAGCTGCAAACCAGCTTGCGTGATGGCCTCGGAGGGGGTCCTTGTTTCTGATGACTTCCATACCTTGGGGAACTGTTTTCCCCCCTCCTTTTGGCAAGAGCTGTAGTATGAAACAATTACCCACCAACCCAGCAGGTCTCAGTGATTCAGAGGGAAAGAACAAGGCCTCTGGGCAGTCCGTGGGGAAGGTTAAGTGTGTCTGTCCATCCACTGCTCTGTCCCGGGTGCTGGCCCCTCCGCAGGCCCACGGGTAGGCGTCTGGCCAGCTTCCCCGGGACCTCATTCACGGCCCCCACGCTTCGCCTGGCGCTGGTGGAAGAGAGGTCTCAGAGAGGCCGCGGGCTGCGCAGAAACGCAAAGCCTTCCCCGCTGTTTTCCCAGGAGTCGCAGGGGACGCGGGGGCCGGGTACATGGTGGGGCAGCTCTGCAGGACCTCCTGGGGACGGCGCCTGTCACCCTGAGCAAACAAGAAGGCTCCCCCCTGAGGCTTCAGAGGACTGAGGTCTCTGGGGTGCCTGCCACCCAAGCAGGGAGACACATGAACAGACACAGCTCGTGGGGCGGAGGCCAGGGACACCCCGGAAGGCTTTCATGGGAGCCGGGGTCCCCGTGGAGGCAGGACACTGGGCCAGACCTAGGCGGGGTGGGGGGATCACCTGGTGTCCAGTAACTAGGAAACGGTGACAGACATGGACTTCCTGCCCCAGATGACCCTTAACCCCCCATCTGGCCAGCTCATCCCCATGGAGAGCAACCACGCAGGACCCTCCCCAGGCTGGTGGAAACCTATCTCCCTGCCCCACCTGCCCGCGCTTCACCCGGTGCGGCTTGAACAGGCTGGGGGCTGGGCTGTGGGCGTCCCCACAGGGCCTGGCCACGTGGCTCTGGGGTGGCCTGCTATTCCTCCTCACCTCCCTGCGAGCCCTTACAGACCTCCCGGACGGGGAGCTGCAGAGCTGAAAGCCAGCAGCCCACTAGCCCACCCCGAGCAGAGAGGTTTAATAAGGATCTGCTGTCATCCCTGCCCACGCTCTGGTCCCGACGGGGTGACACGAGGAGGCCCCCAATCTGATCACGGATACTCGGGGGCTCAGGCTCGCATCCCCCTCACCTCTGCACACCACTGGGCCTGCACACAGCAGGTGCTCAAGCAGGGCTGCAGGCCGCCTTCTTATAAAGAGTGAGCGCTTGGAATTCTGCGAGTTTACGCTGTATTCCTGAAGTCTCTGTTCTTTATCAGTTATTTCTCTAGATTAACTTTAATTCATCATCTCGTTTATGATCATCAAAGAACTTATCATCAAAGAACTTAACTGATATTTATTTGATGGAATCTACCTTATCTATGAAATTTATTACTTCAGAGAAGGGCAAACAGCTACCAGCAAGCGGAAACTGCCCCCCATCACCAGAGAGCCACCTGCTTTATCGTCCACCAGACTTGTTCCTGGAACAGGTAAGGGGATGGGGGGTCTAAGGTCCCAGCACCCCAGATTAAAACCTGGCTCTCAGGGGAACTTGGGAGCCATGGGGTGGCTTTAGAGCATGTCAGCCAACCCTTTGGCATTTCTCCCAACAAGAAGGGCATGTAATTCCCCCCTCCTTGAATATAAGCTCACAGAAGTGATGCTATGTGACTTCATGAAGGCAACACAGCTTCCCCTGGGTTCCCTGTCAGAACTCGCACCTCTAGGGCCCACGTGTGAAGTCTGGCTGTCCTGCAGCTGCCGTGAAGACCACATAGAAGGAGGGAGGCTCAAGGAGCCCCCCACTGCTCTGCCCCCAGGGGTTTGCGTCTTTCCAGACATGGAGTGAGGGGCCCTCCGGACGACTCAGCCCAGCCACCGTCTGACTCAGCAGCACTGGGGCCCCAAGTGAGAGCCCCTGGCCCGGCCCAGCCAGGCCCCCAGAACCAGGAGAGGTGGTAATAATAAATGATTCTGCGAAGCCTCAGGTGACTTGTTATGAAGCCAGAGTTAGCTGGGACGATACACAAGCCTTGCTGGCTGTGGGGCTCTGGCCAGACACCTTCCCTCCTTTTGCTCACCTGAAATGAGGGGACCGGGGACCAGGAACAGATTTTTGCCAGACTTTTCTCTCGATTTTAAAAAAACAAGAGACAAAAAGAAAAAACAAAACGAAACAGGTATAATGGAACAAATTCTTCATAAAGCTAAATTTATTCCGTTTGAGAAATACTCTATCTTGAAATTATGTCCCTCTTATATTGCTGGTATTAGAATATTCTTCCACTTATGAAATGATGATATAGTAGCTGGCCACTGGCTTTTAATGGCCTCACTTGGTCAAATTAAAGTTTTTAAAATTTGACCAGTCTGTGACATCCAAAGTCGGGGATCCACCTGGCCTCAGATCACTTCCATATCTGATAGGCCGTGATTTACGAAATTCCCTACAGAAAAGGGGAGCTACCTCGTCTCCCTCCAAATATACTCCACAAAGCCCTGCCCCGGCTTATCAGCTCAGACACCTGGCTCCGGTTTAACACAGCTCGTTGGTCACACGGAGTCGGTCCTTAACAGGCCTGCAAGCCCTTCCACCCGAGGCAGCCCCCTGCCTCAGGCCCCTGGCGTGCCCACCCCGCTTCTGGGGGTGCCCGCTCCTCCCACCGGGCCCTGCAGGGCTCCAGGAACCCTGAGTGGACGGAGAGCCTGAGGCTCAAGCAGAAAGAATTCCTTCAAATCCCAGCAGAAAGGGCCTCGCTTCCTAAGCCCAGCGCCTTCTCCAGCAGCATCTGGCCCATCCGAGGCAGGGCGGCTCGCCCCAGAGAGAAACACACAGACCTCCAGAAAAGGGTGTCAGCAGATCTGCACTTTCCAAAAACAGCGTGTTTTCAGGTCATGGAACAGAGAGACGCCAGCCAAAAAAACGCTGTGGGCTTGATTTCTGAAACGGTGAAGCCGCCTGGAAGCGTCTGGCCCTCTGGCCTTGCAACCCGGCCAGGTTCACATTCTTTTCTCCCCTGCATCAAAGGGTCTGTGGCCATGGAGAGGGAAGGTACAAATCCCTCTAGCCATGGGACGACGACCAGGGTGTCACGGCGGGATGACTCGGCTGGAGCGTTTTCTAACCCTCACGGCATCGGCCACCCTAAAGCACCCGGGAGCCAGCAGCACCCCCTCCCTTTGCCCAAATCCAGGTGTGCGGTGGCCCCAGGCTGAGGCCCCTGGGGGGGAGTCCAGGCTTCCTTGGGAGAGGGTGTGAGCAGGACAGGCTAGTGCTGATGGCTTCCTGATGCCAGATAAATACCATTTTGAAGCCACCACTGTATTTCTCGAGCACAAACAGTACAGTAAAGCCGAGACATTTATATGCAATTGGCAGACATTTATCCTGTGACAACATTCTATTCCAATGACTTTTCTAGTGCCACCAATGATTAATGATGTAAATTCTGTCACTTGGGATGATAGATGCAGGGCAGCTAAGGGGCCTCGCATAGATTACCCAAACCCCGGCTTCCCATTGGCTCCCAGGACAAAAGTGGCCTGTGCTTCAGTCAAGCGTAAATGTAAAGTTCTTTTAGATTAAAAAAGCAGTCTTCCCGTCCAGAGGCGGCCGGTTCAGGACTGGGGGAAAGGCTCCTCTTCCTCAAACATGTTTTCTCTCTTCGGCATCAGGGCCGCTCCATGAGCTCCAGTCAAGAACTGCATAATTCTTTGCAAAGAGGAGCTGGGAAGGCCTTCGCCACAGCAGGGAAGTTAGAGACAGGCGAGCAGGGCCCAGGGGCTCAGGGGGTCTGGGCCCCCAGGTGCTGGGTCTGACGCAGCCCCACCAGCCTAGGTCCCAGGCAGACCGAGCTCCTCCCTCCTTCTCTGCTGCGGTCCTGCTGGTCCAATTGGTCCAGTGACCCGCGTCTTCTCCCAGAGCCCCAGGGTCTCTGAGGTCCTGCCACTGTCCTGCACCAAAGAGGGCGTGCAAACGTCCCCCTTGAGAAGGCCTCGCTGCTACTGCTTGGCGGTTCTGCCTCTGTCTCCCCTTAAATGCTGTGTCTCTGGGGGGCTCCCTGAGGCTCTCCTTCCCTCTCAGTCCACTGTGCCCCTTGGGGGTTTCTATCTACTCCCCGGGCTGTAGCTGCTGCTGACTCCCGAAGCTGTATTTCCCAGGCCCTCCTTGATTCTGAGCTTTACACTCACAGATCCTACTGCCCGCGGGTGTCTCCTAGGGGCCTCCAACTGCAGGCTTCCGTACACCCCGGGGTCCCACATGGCAGTGAACGCGACCTCCTCCAGCCCAGCGGGCCAAGACAGAAGCCCTGGAGCTGTGCTGGCTCCCCTCCGGCCCTCACCCTCCAGGTCGGACTGATGAGCAAGTCCTACAGATTCCTCTCCTTAACAATGTCTCGAATCTGTCACTTCTCTCCCACTCTGGCCCAGTTGTCACTGAGATTAATGACAGCAAGTTCAGGGTCTCTGAACAGTTTTCCTCACGTACGGTCTTGCCACCCCGGCCTTTCCTCCGAGCAACAGAAATCACATCAGCCGCCCGACCTGGGCCCCCCCAGTGTCTCCCCAGGCTCGTGACACACGCTGGCCACCGCCGTCTGGGCTCCGCTCCGCCTGGGGCGGAGACAGCTCCAGCACCCCGACCTCCGCCTCGCTCCACGCTGCACACTCTCTGGACTTCGGGCGGTTTCTTGGACACGCCGTGCTCTCTCTGGATGCCACATCTTCACGGGGCAACTCCCCCTGCCTGGAACAATTCCCTCTCCCCCGCCCCCTTCACCTGCGACCTCCTGCTCAGCCCCCAGGTCTCAGCTCAGCCATCACTCACTCAGAGAAACCATCCCTGACCCACCCACCAGACCACACGGGCTTTGCTGTGGGCTCCAGGAGTGGCCTGTGATCCTGTCCTCCTACCCCCTGACACACCGCCCCCTCCCCACGGGGTGAGCTCAGGGTCCTCGTCGGTCCTGGCCATCAGCACTCGGCCCTAGCACTTCACACGGTGTTAGCGCAGAATAAGCGTCCGATACAGGGTTGCTCAGCGGGGACACCGAGTAGGGAACTTCTCTGCATGTTGGGCATCTTCCCTCCCACCCCCCCTTGAATGCAAAGTCCTTGAGGCCCAGAACTCTGCCAAGTTCATTTCTGGACCCCTGGGGAGCCCGTCACAGGTCTTGCACAGAGTAGGTGTTCAGAACATGTTTATGGAGAAACCAGCAGAGAAGAAAGAAAAAGACCTCATATAAAAAGCCCAGGGAACCTAGAAAATCAGTGGCCTCATTCATAAGGCAAAGGCTTAAAAGTTTAAAGAAGGAGAGAGGATGGATGTGCAGTGCGCAGCGAACATGCGGGCCTGTCAATCAAGCTGTTGTAAATGCCACGGGGACAGTGGCTTGGTTTCCCTGCAGAAACGCGGAAAGCAGCTGTAATTCAGAGGTAAGGCGGGCCTTACAGGAACTCATGGGTCTGGATTCCTGGCACTGCTAGCTCAATCTGGCCAGCTCTCTCAGCGTCCTTTCTTGGAAAACAGATGCGCTTTCTACTTTGTGATGCCTGGGAAAGGCCTGGCTCTGTGCTGACAGGTGGGGGAGCCCCAGCCAGGGAGACACCCGGAGATTTCTGCTGCCCTGGGGATTCCCACCCGGTGGCAGGAGAAAGCACAGAGGACGAACGCAGAGACACTGTGTACCCCGGCCCCCTTCTCGACCCCTTCCCACGCAGCGTGGTCACCTCCGAGGCAGCTGGGCCTGGGAACAGGAGGGCGTTCACAGGACGTGCCCTGGAGACTTGGGGGCTCCACTGCCCACACCCAGCGTGAGGGACCCACCAGAGAGCAACCGGCCACAGACCGGGGTGGGGAGGGGGGCATCGGTCCCACGCCGGAGTCTGGGAGTGGCATGATGCTGGGACCGGACTCTCGCTTGTAAGGTGGAGGGTCACCCCGCCCCCAGACCCCGACCTCAGAGAAAGGCTTGGTCAGAAGCAGGGCTGCCTGCTCGCTTTCTCAGCGACCGTGAACATCACTGACTCTATTCTCCTCCCCAGACCAGCGTCTCCCACCATGCCAGTGGCCACAGCTGCTGGAGGGGGAGGCCAGAGGCCCACAGCTGCCTCTGGCTCATTCACCACGTGGGCCCTCACGCCCTCCACGGCACACCATCTCCTCTCGCCCCCGGGCTCTGCCCATGGACCTTCCCCCAGCAAAGAAAGACCACCTCCTCCAGCCCTCCCTCTCCATCCAGGCTGCGCTGGGCTCCCCCATCTTGAAAAGCAAGGTTCACTCAGCTCTATTCTCCCCATCCCCCCTCCTCTGGCCACTCCTCACCTTCTTGTGAAACTTCTCAAACTGCAGTCGCACCGACACCTCCAAATCAGGAGGCTGGGCAGGAAAAGAACTCAGGAGCAAGTCCCCAAGAGGACCAGACAAAGAAATCATGAGATGCAGAAATTCTGAGACCTTCGAGAACTGCTACATTTCTTAGTTGAGTGAATGCACATACCCCGCTACAAAAATTATCTTCCAAGTTTGGATTTTAGGTTCCTGGAGTAAAAGGAGTGAAAAATCTAATTTTTGAAACCTTCATAAATATGTGCATTTTTTTGGATAAAACTACCTAAATGAATCCACTTTTGCCTGACAAAGTAGAGGAATCCAAAGCTCCTGAATTTTAAAAGCTTCCATTAAGGTATCTTTTCTTTTTTCAAAAAATAGTGAATTGAAAAATAAATCAGAAGGCTTAATTAAGCCCAAGGCCAATAGGAGACAGCCAGGACGAGGCTCCCTGACAAGTCCAGCAAGCCCAAGCAGGGTTGTGTCTCCTGCTTTTCTTATTTCTGAAGCAGCTCCAGCCAAAGGCGTGCCTTTGAATCGTACAGAATTAGAATTCTGCTGTTTTTTTTTTCCCAGGCAGTACAGTATGTCTTCATTGGTGCTACAGCAGGCTCGTAAATTAAGATAAAAAGCTGGTGAGCATGTGGGCGCCGGCGCGGCAGGGAGCTGCGCGGGGTCGCCATGGCAGAGCTGCAGCAGCTCCGGGTGCAGGAGGCGGTGGACTCTGTGGTGAAGAGTGTGGAGAGAGAACATCCGGAAGATGCAGGGCCTCACGTTCCGGTGCAGCACCGCTGCTGTGAGGACAGCCAGGCGCCCACGCAGCAAGTGCACCAGTGCATTGAGCGCTGCCGTGCACCTCTGGCTCAAGCCCAGGCCCTGGGGACCTGCGAGTTGGAGAAGTTCCAGGACCGCCTGGCCCGGTGCACTATACACTGCAACGACAAAGCCAGAGATTCAACGGATGCGGGGAGTAAAGAGCTTCAGGTGAAGCGGCGGCTGGAGAGTTGCATGACCACGTGTGTGGATGACCACGTGAACCTCACCCCAACCAAGACCAAGAAGATGAAGGAGTCTCTCTCGTCCACTGGGAAGGAGCTGTCTGCTATTGGCCATCGGGGCTGAAGGCAGGAATCTATTTAAAAAGAGGAACGGGGATTTGGGTTTTCTAAGGAAAGTTTATGAATGAGGAAATTAAGGACGGCAGCAAGTTTAAGGCCTATGTCACTTGCCTCTGGTTCTTTGTGTGTGAATCCTAGAAAGTGAAAAAAACTGGTGCTAAAATTTGGGTCAGAGATAGCACAGGAGAGTTTTTGTAAGCCTGAATTTCAAGTGGCCAGGGCTTATCCTGGCAACAGGGAGTCTCCCTTGTACCAAACCAGAGCCCTCCAAAGTACCAGATTCTCTTAGTACACAGATACCAACAGGCTGGCAGGTTCATCTGACCTGCTTATGATCTGGTGGAGTGTGAGGAGAGCTGTTTCTATTCGTTGCCAACCTCCCGTTTACCAGAAGGATCACTACAACATGTTCCACAAACCGGAAATAAAACAAAATCCATGAGGTCACTAATTTAGAAGGGGAAAGGGGACTTCTGGGGATTTGTTTTGCTTGGTTTTGTTTCATATACAAGGACATGAAGTTACTTTAAGATGTAGAGTTGGGAGAGGTAGTTTGGATAAAAACTTTGAAAGGGTCCTTGCGGATATTCATTTCTGGCCGTCAAAATGTGCATGTGCATTTCTTAAAATTCTCACACATGACACCTTTCAGCCTGGAGACCCTGAAAAAATATAAGAAGCACTATCACACTGGTAGGGGAAGAAAACCTCCCCTCTAACTGACAGCCATGATGAGCCCTGAGGCTGTCTGCAGCAGAGTCAGCGGAGTGACAAGACAATCTTGAAGTGACACTCACCCTTGAAGGGAAAGGGGATTTTGACTGTGCTGTATGCTAGTATTCAGGAATGAACAGCGAAAGAGGAATTGTTAGCTGCTTAATTAAGAGAGTTATGAAGTACTGGCTTTGGAAAAATCTGGTTTCCATAAAACAAAATAGAATGAAAGCCTAAACCCAGTATTGCTTACTTTGCCCCCTGTAATAACAGAGCTCTGTTGAAACAATCCCTTGGCAACACGAAGGTCAAAGGAGAAAAAGTCAGCAACTCAGGGGCGAGCTGTGACTCCTTTAGAGCAAAAAACAGGACAGCCCCCCGTTACCAAATACCACTTGTGTGACATGCGTAGTTCTTGCCCCAGTTCAGGCATCTTATAGTTTTATTAAGGACCTTGTTGCGTTTTTACCAACTTATTACTTGATAATATAGCCTGTTTGCTGTTTCAAGACTGTGATACATTTTCCTAGTGGTTTGGTTTTAAAAATAAATAAGACTTCATTTTTCTTCAAAAACAAAAGCTGGTGGGATGGAGACAAGAATGTGTTCCTGAGGAGGGGCGAGAAAGCAGCAGAACACTGGCCCCAGAAGTGGTGGTTCCTGGCACCTCCCTGGCTAACAGGGGCTCCCCGTTTCCTCAGACCTGCTGAACTAAAAGCCCCGACTTCCGCAAGCCAGGCCGAAGCGGGCTGCATCTCAAAGAGGGAAAGGTCTGTGACCCAACCATGCACCTGTGCCACCCTCCCTATGGGTCTGCCTAGGACCAGGCGCTGAGAAGAGACAGACAGCACCCCATGTGGCCTACAACTAGTACCACTGGCCAGAGGCCACAATAAATGGCCATGGATGGCCACTAGCTAGGCCATCCTAGCTAGTAGCTCTGTGTGTGAATTGCTCTGCCTTAATTCAAGGGCACATTCATTTACTTGAGAACTCAGTACCTGTTAAATATATCAGGTGCTGTCCTAACACCAGAGACACAAGAGTGAAAAAGCCCTGCCTTCTTGCAACCTACATTCAACTGGGGGAGGAAGGCAGCAACCAGAATCCCTCAGAAATAACCAATTGTGATTATGCTCAGCACCCCCAAAGGCAGTTTAGACCATTTGACACAGACCCTTGCCCTAGTGCAGGGTCTTTCCCCCTCTCAAGATGCTGACACGAACCCTGTGCTCCAGACAAAATGGACTATTCATTTGCCTCCAAATCCATCCTTGCCTGCTCCCATGCCTGCATTTGTGCTATTCCTTCCCCTAGGAAGGGCCCCTTCTTTACCTCTCAAACATCCTACTCTGCCTTCAGAACCGAAATCCATGCCACCTCCTCTGCGAGTCTCTCCTGGTCCCCTCCCCACACCTCCCTCCTCTGCACGTTCCTCAGCTTGGTCTCCAGCATGGAGCGCAGAGCCCGGCACAGCACAGTTTGAGGGGCTCACACAGAAATGCTCATTCATAAAGCAACTTAAAAACACTCAGGAAGAGAAAGAACAGCATTCAGGGTAGGAAACAGTTAGTGGAAGCTTCCAGGAAGAAGCTGACCTGAGTCTCTGCTGGAAGAAGCTAAATGGGGTGAGGGAGGAGCAAGGAACTCTAGGCAGGGGCCAGCACCTGGCCAAAAATTCCCGGGGATCAAGCAGGGTGCCGGCCACCAGGAGCAGAATGCCTCCCTTGCCATGATGGCACTGTGCCGGGGAGGGCACCCCAACAAGGATGGGGGTGTGGGGAACCCCAAAGGCAAGTGGCTCTGGGGGGACCCGCAGGCTCCCCAGCAGAGCACTGAGCAACCTGATGGAGCCGGTGTCCAGCTGTGTGGGACTCACAGGTGGGGGTGTAGGGGACTCAACCTCCCCAAGCATCTGAGCCAGAGGATGTGGCGGCCAGAGCAAAGATGAGGGCTCCGATCTAGAGGCCAGGGGGAGAAACTGGCCCCAGAAGTCCAACCCCTCCTCCATGGCCTCTGTCCCCAGGAACGTTCACACATAGAGAAGGAAGGATGGCACTTAGGTCCTTTCAGAGAGGGGGAACTGAAGCATAGATAACGTGACTCACTCAGGGTCATGGCTCATTGACGGCAACCTGGGTAGGTCACACCTGTAGCTGGACGGGGGCGCTGGGGAAAGCAGCCCAGCGCTGGCGTTACGGGGTGTGGGCTGGGTTCAAATCCTGCCTCTGACCTACCAGCGGGGTACCTTTGGGCAGGCCACTTAACCTCACGGAGCCCAAGCTGCCTTCCCTGCAAAGTGGGCACAGAAACGCCTCCCCTGCTGCCTGACCGGGTAGTGGGGAGGATTCTGTGACCCATGCATGGCGACTGGCAGTGGCCTGGCTCAGCCCAGAGTGGCTACAACAAAGTATCCCCTGCGCACTGGGGTCTAGTCTTCTGCTGAGAGGGAGACAGTGGGGACCACAAGGGAGCTGGGAGGTGTCAGCCAGGGGGACAGGTGCTGGGAGGACCGACCAAAGGGACCCCCCCAGGTAGGGCACCCCCTGCAGAGGGAGAGCGCCTCAACCCAGCCGGTCACCAAGTGGAAATTACGAACTTCTCCACTGCGGCAGCAGAAATACCAAGGTTATTTTGAAAAGTATAAGAAATGTTAATTCCCTGGGGCTCTTTATGTAAAGATAGACTAGAATCAAGAGGATCGAGTGGCTCCCAGGAAACTGACAGGAAGAGAGATGCACTTTAATATTTCATTAGTGTCCCATTAGCAAGATAACACACATTTTCACACTTGCTGACTTCTTGGGAATAATGTCTTATTCAGAAACAAACGGGGACACCACCGCCGCTTACCCCGCTGGCCTGCGAAGCATCCTGAAGCAGCCAATCGGAAAGGACTTGACCTTCAGGGTTATGGCTACCCAAGCCAATGAACTCAAGAGTGTGTGACTTCCTGGGAGGCTCCTAAAAGACCTGCTAATCCAGATGAAACCCAAGCAACTGAGGTGGAAAAGTAAGGAGGCAAAGCCTTTCTTACGCTTCTCAAACCAGGCTCGCACTGCTCACCCCTCCAGGCCACCCACCAGCTGAGGGATCCTAACACCTGGCCATCACCTCTCGCCCTACAGCTACAGCTACAGCTACAGCTACAGTGGAGGGCAGGGGAGGGGAGGCAAGGGGACAGGGATTCAGGAAGACGAGGGGTGGGGTGTCCTTAGCTACCATTGTGCAAATCACTGTCACTTTCACTTGCTCAGCAAATATGTACCAGGCACCTAGCGTGTGCCAGGAATAAGCTTGAGGCTGGGCACAGGGCAGGAAGCACACAGCAGGCACGGAAGCAGAGAGAAGTAATGAAGTTTGTGGGTTGACGTTTCACAGCAGACCCAAGAGGCAAGCTCGGTGTTCCCATTTTTCAGATGATGAAAATAGCTCAGGGAAGTTAACTGCCCTCCGCAGCTCAAGCCACAGACTCGGCTACCTGTCCTTGCAGCCGGAGGCAGGGATGCGGTAAAGGGAGGGGCCTGGCAAGAGGGCTCTGGGTCCTGGACCTGCTCTGCCCTTGGGCAGGGGGGCCACCTGCCCCCCGTTGGTCTACCTTTCGGGGTATTTAGAGATGACAAAACACATGCAAAGACTCTGCAGATGAGCTTTGTTTCCAGGCTTTCAAGTGTGTCACTAAGGTCCTATTTTCTGGATGGACGATAATTGCCAGCAGGTGGGACAATCGCTCAGCCCCTCCTCCCCGTCACCCATGAGGGCACGAGATGCCAAAGAAAATGAGCACAGGCAGGGCCCTCTCAGCTCAAAGGAGCCACCTTCATTCATGCGGCCTCCTGGGCGCCCAAACGCCCTCCAGGGACCGCCTTATAGACTGCACTTCCTGATCCTGAGCAAAAGTCATCATCTGCGTCCGAGAAGCAGAGGGCATCTGGCCTCCAGGGACACCCTCCCCATTTCCCTCTAATTTGGTCTATTAATTTAAAGCAAAGGAAGCTGCCAGGAGTGGTGGGCACAGGGGATGGCTGTGAGGATGTAATTAACGCAGCTGCTCCAAACGCAAGGTGATGCCTCATCACCTCATTAGCAGGTGTACAGCAATTTAGGATGACAACCTGGAGGACGGCAATGGGGACACGCAGCCCCCTTTCAGGTCCGTGCCTCGCCCGCCACTTCAGTTTCCTGGCTGTCGAGCAATGACAAACAAAGCTCTCCCAGTAGAAGGCTCCCAGCTGCCGGAAGCCCAGCAAGAGGCGCTGGCGCCGGAAGGGCTGGCGGCCTGGGGACCAGGCCCAAAGCACCCCGGACCCAGCAACCACAGGGTCCCATGCAGAGACCTGCTAGGGGACAGGCGAGCACAGCTCCAGCTTTTAAATACTTCCCCATTGAAGAGTCAGCGTGGGTTCCTGACCCTGTTCGCTGCGCTCTGCAAATACAGAAGACAAAGATGGACCATGAGAACGTGGTGGCCTTCCCAAATCGTGACCTGCTGGAGGGACACAAGGTAAGCAGAGAGCTGTTTCCAAACATCACATCAAGTCATTTGAGCATTTTCCCTTCAAGAAACAAGACCAGCTAACCTATAAGGGAAAAGAATCTGAAAAAGGATAGATACATAGATAGATGGATATATAACTGAATCACTGTGCTATACACCTGAAACACGCTGTAAATCAACTATACTTCAATTTAAAAATAAATAAATAGGGAGGGAGACGCAAGAGGGAGGAGATATGGGGATATATGTATATGTATAGCTGATTCACTTTGTTATAAAGCAGAAACTAACACACCATTGTAAAACAATTATACACCAATAAAGATGTGACAAATAAATAAAGTGGGGGGAAATATAAATAAATAAATAAGAAACTGAATAATGAAAAAAAAAAAAGAAAAGAAACAAGACCAGCATTTCTCCCCACTTCCAAAAAAAAAAAAAAAAACATATATATATATATATATATATATATATATATATATATATATATATATATATATATATCTCTAACTGGCTTCATCTTGTAAGCCTCAAATACAGCAGAAACATTTCAGTAGAGAGAGTTAACCCTGCAAAGTTATGCTGCAGCCTGGCTCAAAAGAGACACACGGGTAGTTTTGGGCCACCCAGGTGACTCTACCCACGCAGAAGCTGGAAGATAACTGGGGAAAAAAGCAGAAAAAAGGTTACCATATGGGTGTGTTGAGATGACAACCCTTCTCTTCTTTCCCAGCAGGTCACCTAGGTAAAGCCCTTGGCGGCTTTGGAATCACCTGGATTGTGAACTTTAATGATGACCCAGCAGAAGAAGATACACAAAGTGTCCCTTCGATCCCTGAGCAGCCACCTGGGCCCAAAAAAGGTAACACTTCTTCAGCACATCTGCTCCACAAGAGCAGTGAGGGGGTGTGCCCGGACCCCAAGGCCCAGTCACGATACAGATAAAGCCAAGAGCAGAAAAGGGATGGCTGCAGACCCCACGATGGCGCATCGTGAAAGGCCCACTGACTCGGGGACCGGTGAGCGGGACGAGATTGGCTGCTCAGAGCTCGAAACAGGCTGGGCCGCCCTCAGGGTGAAGAGTAGAGCAGATGCAGGAAATCTTCCTTGGCGTTAGGGTAACACGGGAGGGAGGAAACCCAAAAGCCGCCATCCCCTCTGAGAGCTGAGCCCGAAAGAACCAGACCTGGAGAGCTCACTTAGGGGAGGTTTCCACAAGTCTTTTCGTGCACACGGATTAATTTCACCCGGGTCACACTCACGATCTGAGGTCAGCCCAAGGAGGCAGGTGGGTGCACCCACGCCTCACCTGTCACAGGGCTGCCTCTGGTGGGCCACCCCACCTGCTGCGCTTAGACCCACATTACAAACAAACAGCTCCACAGCCGCACCAGCTCCTAGGAAGACTAGAGCCTTCTCTACCCCCGCGTTCTCTCCCCCTCGCACACAACCGCAGCTCTGCCAGGTATAGCTCAGTCCTCAGCTGTGTCGGCCCAGGGGTCTGCTCGAGGGCCCCACCTCAGGGTGGAGACCCCGTTCACCTGGGAACTGCGCCCCTGTTGGAGAGGCCCCGGGGCCCAGCAGCCCCAAGGCGGGCCCTTTCTGGCTATGAATTTCCAGATGATGGCTGTTCCTGACCCACCCCAAGGGGCCAGCAGCATTTCTATGATTTTTGCTTAGAAAGAAGAGTTAGTCGTATTTCTCTTCCAAATGCAGCTGGTACAGGGAGGCAAAACTGACCTCTCACACGTATTTTGCATTAATTCAGAAATACTCTATCCAAATAAAGAATATGAGGTGACTTTACTTCATGCACCCTTTCATCTAAATTATTAAAAGCCCACATATAATACTTCGGACGACCAAAGCAGACAAATTTTTTCTCTTAAGGCAAGGAAATCCTCATTTTCCTGGAGAGCAAAAGAGAACGTGCAAGTCAGCCTGCTTAATCCTACCTGGCTCCATTGAAAAAACAGAAGAGGGATTATGACGTAAAATGACCAGGATGCTTGTGGTTATTACTGTACTTCACCATGTTATTCTTTGATTCGATGCCTTTTAATTAAATTTAAATTGATCGAGCAGTTTCAGCAATGATTTCTCAATACTCATGTGTGATTCTGAAGATGCTAGAATCTGGCTAAATTAATACTTCACGCTCACCTGCCAATAACAACTCCTGGTGAAAAATTGCACATTCAGGAGCCTGGCAAAGACTGTCCCACTAAGCAGTGCTGGGAGGACGAAGCAAGGAGCATCTCAGGGCAGATTCCCAGCTATCTGTAGAGTCTGGTCTCACAACATCGCACACAATGCCTCGTGAATAGTATTTTTACGAAAGTCGAATCAAAGCGTATTTTTAAAAATTTTATGTCCACCTTCCCAACTCCACTCCAAGAAAATAAAATGGATGCAGACTTTGGTTCACAACTATGAACTCGGACTGTGCCAAACCCGGAGAAGGGTGACAGGACCAGTGTCCTAAGAGGCTTGAATTTATGGGGAGAATCAGGAGGTGAGCAAGTTGCCAATTTGCTGACACAAAAACCTTTTCTTGGGGAAAACGCACTGAACTTTCAATCTGCTTCTTGAATACTCTAGCTTAGCATCTGCAGTGAGCAGCAAAGAGTGTCCTGTGTGCCAGGAAACAGATAAGCTGTGGGTAAAAGGGCTGCATGGTGGGAGCAAGACAGAGCCCCAGGACTTCCCTGGCGGTGCAGTGGTTAGGAATCCACCTGCCAGTGCAGGCAACACGGGTTTGAGCTCTGGTCCGGGAAGATCCCACACGCCGCAGAGCCCGTGCGCCACAACTACTGAGCTTGCACTCTAGAGCCCGCGAGCCACAACTACTGAAGCCTGCGAGCCACAACTACTGGGTCCACACGCCACAACCACTGAGTCCGTGCACTGCAACTACTGAGCCCACGCACCACAACCGCTGAAGCCCATGAGCCTAGAGCCCGTGCTCCACAACAAGAGAAGCCACCGCAATGAGAAGCCCGCGCACGGCAACGAAGAGTAGCCCCCGCTCGCTGCAACTAGAGAAAGCCCGCGTACAGCAACGAAGACCCAACGCAGCCAAAAATTAATTAATTACTTAAAATTTAAAAAAAAAAGACAAAAGCCCCGGCCATCCACCTGCGCGGCATGGAGAGCGGCTGGGAGTCCTCCATAGATGCCAGGCACCCACTCTGCCAGGCTCAGGAGGCCAGGGGCCACAGTGGAGGTGGGGCATTAAAAACCCCTTCCTGTGCCTTATCTCCAGGGAGGCGGATAAGACACAAGGAGGCGGTGCGTGTCAGGCAGCTGAGGCGCCGTGAAGAAAACCAGCAGACACACAGGGTGAGAGGTGCTCTTCGATGGGGAGACAAGGGGAGCCGCGTGAACGGGGCATCTGAGCAGAGCTGAGGGGAGGAGGCGTGGTGAGAACTGCCTGGGGCTCCAGGCAGAAGGAACACAAGTACGCAGCCATCAAGAACCCAGCAGCTGAAGCCAGACCACCCGAGGCCCGGAGGTCACGGGCGGGCTCTAGATTTCACCACAAGCGTGATGGGATCTCAGCTGGGCTTCCGAAGGACCGCGCTGGCTTCTGTTTGGGGGCAGGCGCAGAGGGCAGGCAGGCAGGCTGGCTCTCTCGCTCAGAAGTCACGGCCACAGTCTCTGGCCGCCGGGATGGCTGCCCGTCCTCCCTGTCGGGCTGGCCCAGTACCCGCTGCTCCCTCCCCCAGAGCCTTCGGTGTCTCGCAGGGAAGGGACCGGCAACCCAGGGAACCATGCCAGCTCACTACCTGGCAAGAGTCACATGAGCCCCGGGAGGTGCCCCAGCTCCGGAAGGTCACCGAGCGGCAGTTTGGACAAAGCCCAGGACTCCTGCCTGGCCTTCATTCGAAGCTCACCCCACGGCAGGCCTCGCCCGAGTTCCTGAATTAAGCTGCAGCGTCCCACTCTCGCCCTTCAAAACTTCTGCGCCCCTCCCACGAACCCAGGGACCAAGGGAGGCGGGCAGCCAGGAGGAGGAGGGTGCAGCAGCTGAGGCTGCCAGTTGGTTTGTCCTGTCTCTTCCCAGCGAGCGTTCCCAGAGGTCAGGGACTGTGTCCCCTCCTGCGTCCCAGGGCCCAGATGTCTGGCAACTCAGCAAATAGTGAACGTTGACGCTGCTGCTCGGGCCAGGACAGCCCGTGACTCTTACTGTTTCACCAACTCAAGGACACAGTGGAAACCACACACTGGATTTTTAAAAAGCAAACAAACTGCAAAGCAATTAGAACAGGCGAATCACAAATATTTAAATATTGAGGCCTAAAATTGACGTCTCCACTTCCTCTTCCAACCCCAGGACAGCAAGGCCGAGTCCCGGCTCAGACGGCACCAGCCTCCTAGCGGTCACCTCCGCTCTGCCTCTGTCACCCGCAGCTGCTCAGCCTGGCAGGTTTAAACTTCGCTGAAACGCATATTTTGATTTACTGAGAAACTTGCGTTGGCCGCAAGCAAATAATAACTATGAGAATATTTCACATAGCGCCTTCCTCCCGCACTCCCTTTAGGGAAAAGACTGCCGCACTCAAAAATGAAAGGGAGGGAAAATAAAATAAAAAATACATCGAAATAACAGCCACCTAGCGAGGAGGGGAGGCAGATTTCTGAGCCAACCTCCAAACTCACGTGGCTCTGATCTACCTTTGACACAATCTCACTCTGCCTTCTGTTGCTTAAACAGTAATTATTAAAGGCATCAATGAAAAACGCCCACTCCACGCTACCGGGGCCGCGATCCCCGGCCCATCCCTGCCGCCACCCTGGCTTTCTGCGTCAGTGGGGTAGGACCGGGCTAGAATAGAGCCTCTTCTCTGGCTCCAAGTGCCACTTCATTTAAGGCCAGAAGAGAGACCACGGCCCACCCACGGCCCTGCGAGGAGTGAGAAGGAGCAGACACGACGTGGGCCTGTTCTGCCGTCCCTCATCAGCATCAGTAGCCCAGACACAGCACCTGCACTTGGCGAGGAAGACAACTCCCCTGTGAGGAGACAGCCTTTCCATCTCCTGTGGAAGGACTCCAGCCAGTGAGTGGGTTTCTCCCCATCCTCCTCCCCAGCCCTCCCCAGGAAGGGAAGCCTGGGAGAGTCCGATCGCCGGGACCCCTTGGGACGTGACATGAAAGAGGCGATCCCTCTTCTCAGCATCAATGCTGGAAAGCTTCCAGATCCCAGAGTGGTCCCTCCTGGTCGTCAGAAGAGATGGTGGGTGACTCGGAGGGCTCCTGTGGCCAGAGCGCAGACACTCAGACAGGAAAATGCAGCACCAGCTCCGCATCCCTTGGGGCAACTGGGGGAGCCCGGAGTGTGGGAGCGTGGAGCCTTTCCAGGGAGGGGGAGGCAGGCGCTTCCACCAGGCTGCCCAGGCGGACTTCAATAACCCTATGTGAGCCCCTCTGGGTATGAGGCCCTGTGTCTGGGCCCAGTACACACAAGTGAGAGATCCAGTACTGTCCCCAGTGTGTGTATACACACTCACGAATTACTAATAAAGAAATATGTGAAGTGCCGCACAAACCCAAAGCAGGGAACAACCCATTCTGCCTGGCGACGAGGATAACACAGGAGGGAAAATGTAACTGAAGCTCACAGGTGCTAACCCTAACCCTAACCGAAATCACGCAGGGACAGATCACGCAGGGACAGACGGGGCAGGCACCGCGCGGACCAAGGGCTTCACTGTCATTCTAAGGAGCTGAGGCTTTACCTTGCGGAGTGGGGGGAACTGAAAGCAGAAGTGGGTTGTAGGGAAAGGGGGGAGAAGGCAGGGAGACCCAGGAACAGGTCAGGGGTCATGGGGGCCCACTCTGGGGCAGTGGTGGGAGGGATGGAGAAGACGGAAGTGGGGGAGGGACACAAAGAAGAACAGGCAGAACTTACAGATGTTCATCCACAGACTCCAGAGAGCACCAACGGCACCAAGCAGCGGTGGGCCTGGGCCACTGGTCTCAGGGGACACCCAGAACCAGAGGGAACAGTAGCTGGGGGATTGATGAGTTTGGTTTGGACAGTGAGTGTGAAACGTTCAGTATGCAATGAAACACAGATGTGAAACTCAGGAGGGAGGCGGGGCCTAAAGATACAGATGCGGCGTCATGGGTGTACAAATGGAAACTGAAACCGCGAGAAAAAAAGTTTCTTTTAAGCCAGAGTCCTCTTACAAGAGGAAAGAGGGCCAAGGACACACACGGAGGCCCTGGAATCTCAAAGGGGAGCCAGGAAAAAGGCAGGGTCTGTGCGGTGACCAGGAGAGAGGATGGTGTCCCAGACCAAGGGAGAGGACGGTTTTTCTTCGAGGAAAAAAAGGGACAATTAACATCAACAAATGTTGCAGAGAAGCCAGGAAGGATGAGGGCTGGAAACTGGCCTTGGGATTTGGTCACGTAGTGTTCTCGGTGAATCCTAAAATGAGAAGGTTCTAGTGAATGGGTGGGGAGGCAGAGGCCCGACTGCTATGGTCAAGGAGAAGATGGGAAGGGAAGTGGAAAGAGAAATAGTAGCAGGAAAGGTCTGAGAGAAACTTTACAGGAAGTGAGAACAACAGCACATTTGTGAGTAAACGAGAGAGGGCAATTCAGAGTAGACGTCTAGATCTTTACTAGCTTCAACTCAGAAGAGAAGTGTGAGCTGCAGATACCTTGGGAATCATCAGAAGAGTGGTGATGGTTGAAGCCGTGCCCATAGACGACACGGCTCACGGAGAGTCTAGACAGAAAAGCAAGGACCCTGGGGTTTAAAAGGAGCTGGAGCAAGAGCTTCTTTTCCAATCCCCATCCCCACATCCAGCTCAATCCATAAGGCTGGGATTCCAGCCACATTTCCTTCTAGAAGGGGGTGCCCCGATGATTAAGGCACATGGAAAGTCTTCAAGTTCTTTGCAACACTGAGGTTCTATAAATGGTGAATGGGTAAATAAAGGCAGGTCCTATGGGATCCAGGGTCAAAAACACAGGTTACTTACCTGTCCCTTTGATATTCTGAAGCTTTGAGACATGTCAAATCAATCAATCAGAAGTTGAGCCTTCCCTCTTAACTCCAGGAGAATACTGGAGAACATCAACGACATGTACCAAATAGAAACGTGGGTCATGCAAAGTGCACGTAATGATAACCAAACAGAAGGGACAGCTAAAAAAAGTCAGGACTCAACAAAATGTCTACTTAAGTGAGATTTTAAGATGCTTCCATTAAAGTACAACTGCCATACAATAAAATGTAGAGACCTTAATTTGTTTGACGATTTTTTTTTAAAACATCTTTATTGGAGTATAATTGCTTTACAATGGTGTGTTAGTTTCTGCTTTATAACAAAGTGAATCAGTTATACATATACATATGTTCCCATATCTCTTCCCTCTTGCATCTCCCTCCCTCCCAACCCTCCCTATCCCACCCTTCTAGGTGGTCACAAAGCACCGAGCTGATCTCCCTGTGCTATGCGGTTGCTTCCCACTAGCTATCTATTTTACATTTGGTAGTGTATATATGTCTATGCCACTCTCTCACCGTGTCACATCTTACCCCTCCCCCTCCCCATATCCTCAAGTCCATTCTCTAGTAGGTCTGTGTCTTTATTCCCATCTTGCCACTAGGTTCTTCATGACCTTTATTTTCCCTTAGATTCTATATATATGTGTTAGCATACTGTATTTGTTTTTCTCTTTATGACTTACTTCACTCTGTATGAGAGACTCTAACTCCATCCACCTCACTACAAATACCTCCATTTCATTTCTTTTTATGGCTGAGTAATATTCCATTGTATATATGTGCCACACCTTCTTTATCCATTCATCTGATGATGGACACTTAGGTTGCTTCCATGTCCTGGCTATTGTAAATAGAGCTGCAATGAACATTCTGGTACATGACTCTTTTTGAATTATGGTCTTCTCAGGGTATATGCCCAGTAGTGGGATTGCTGGGTCATATGGTAGTTCTATTTTTAGTTTTTTAAGGAACCTCCATACTGTTCTCCATAGTGGCTGTATCAATTTACATTCCCACCAACAGTGCAAGAGGGTTCCCTTTTCTCCACACCCTCTCCAGCATTTATTGTTTCTAGATTTTTTGATGATGGCCATTCTGACCGGTGTGAGATGATATCTCATTGTAGTTTTGATTTGCATTTCTCTCATGATTAATGATGTTGAGCATTCTTTCATGTGTCTGTTGGCAATCTGTATATCTTCTTTGGAGAAATGTCTATTTAGGTCTTCTGCCCATTTTTGGATTGGGTTGTTTGTTTTTTTGTTATTGAGCTGCATGAGCTGCTTGTAAATCTTGGAGATTAATCCTTTGTCAGTTGCTTCATTTGCAAATATTTTCTCCCATTCTGAGGGTTGTCTTTTGGTCTTGTTTATGGTTTCCTTTGCTGTGCAAAAGCTTTTAAGTTTCATTAGGTCCCATTTGTTTGTGTTTTTATTTCCATTTCTCTAGGAGCTGGGTCAAAAAGGATCTTGCTGTGATTTATGTCATAGAGTGTTCTGCCTATGTTTTCCTCTAAGAGTTTGATAGTGTGTTTGACGAGTTGTAACAACTACCTATGCCCATGTGATCATAGCCCCAATCGGCATTTAGTTCTTTTCCATCAGCGAGGCAGCTTCCTTGCTCTTCCTAGTCACTTCCCCTCCCTGCCCTCAAGAAGCCACTTTACCACCATAGATTGGTTTGTACTTCTTTTGTTTTCTAGATCCATCCATATGGTTGTATCAGTAGTTCATTCTTTGTATTGCTCAGTGGTATTCCATTGTGATAACAATTTATTTACCCATTTTTCAGATGATAGGTATTTGGGCTGTTTGCAGTTTGGGGCTTTATATGAACATTCCTGCACAAGTCTTTTCATGAATGTGTATTTTCTTCTAAGGTATTGGAATTGCTGGATCATACTGTAGATGTTCAATTTCATAAAAAGTGCCAAACAGGTCTCCAAAGACGTTGTACCACTGAATGCACGTAATACTCCACAATCTCACCAATATTTGATGTTGGCAGTCTTTCTCATTT
This sequence comes from Balaenoptera physalus, assembly GCF_965194825.1. Classification (NCBI taxonomy): domain Eukaryota; kingdom Metazoa; phylum Chordata; class Mammalia; order Artiodactyla; family Balaenopteridae; genus Balaenoptera; species Balaenoptera physalus. Next base: position 191,422,008 of record NC_138882.1, read on the forward strand.
GAGCCATTCTAATAGGTGGTATCTCATGGTGGTTTTCATTTGTATTCCCTGATGAGTGAGATGTCCAGCACCTTTCCACATGTTTATTGGCCATCCGGGGATCTTCCTTTGTGAAGTAACTGCTCAGAAGTGCACAGGTCTATAGGTTCTGACAAACAGGGTTGTGTGACCACAACCATAATCAAAATACAGAAAATTTCCATCACCCCCAAAAGTTCCCGTGTGCCCTTCTTGGCCAACTCACCTCCACATCTAATGCCCAGCAACCACTGATCTGTTTTCTTTCCATATAGTTTTACCTTTTCCAGAATGTCAGATAAATGGAATCAGGCAGTACATAGCCTGTTGTCTCTGGCTTCTTTTCACTCACAGAATGCATGTGAGATTTAGCCACACTGTATCAGTGTGTTTTTATTGCTGAGTAGTATTCCAACAAAGGTGTTGATTCATTCACCAGTTGAACGAATGCCATTTGGGTTTTCAGCTATTGGAAATCATGAATAAAGCCACTGTAAACATAACTTTTCATTCTCTTAGGTAAATACCTAGAAGTGGGATTGCTGGGTCATATTGTAAGTATAGATTTAAAATTGTTTTAAAGGGCAGATTTATAAGAAACTGCCAAACTTCTTTCCAAAACGGCTGTGCCACTCTGCCTTCCCACCAGCAAGGTATGAGAGTTGGTATTATCAGGTTTTGGGTTTTTTTGTTTTATATATTTATGTATCTATTTATTTATTTATTTGGCTGCACCAGGTCTTAGTTGTGGCACACAGGATCTTCACTGTGGCATGTGGGCTCTTAGTTTCATCATGTGGGATCTAGTTCCCGGACCAGGGATCGAACCTGGGCCCCCTGCACTGGGAGCGTGGAGTCTTAACCACTGGACCACCAGGGAAGTCCCTGTTTGTTTTTGTTTTGAAGGCATTCTAACAGGTGTTTATTAGTACCTCATTGTGGCTTTTAGTTTCATTTCCCTGATAATGAGGTTGAACTTCTTTCATGTGCTTTGCCACCATCTGTACATCTTAAAGTGTCTATTCAAATCTCTTGCCCATTTTTAAACTGCGTTGTTTTCATATTATTGAGTTTTAAGAGTTCTTCACATATCCTGGATATAAGTCCTTTATTAGACATCTGCTTTGCAAAAGTTCCCTCCCAGTCTGTGTCTTTCCATTGTCTTAACGGTATCTTTGGAAGAACAGAATTTTTAAATTTTGATCAAGTCTGAAATACATTTTTTTTCTCTTGTGGATTGGCCTTTTGGTATCTAAGAAATCTTTGCTTGTTCCAAAGTCACAAAAACTTTCTCTTTTTTCTTCTGGAAGCTTTACAGTTTTAGAATCTAAACTTTGGCCTATAATTCATTTTGAGTTAATTTTTGTACATGGTCCAAGGTATGGGTCAAGAGGTTCATGTTTTTTGCATATGATGTCTAACTGTTCCATTATGATTTGTTGAAAAGACTATCCTTTCTCCATTGAATTGCCTTTGCACCTTTGTCAAAAATCAACTGACCATGTATGTGTGGGTCTATTTCTGTACTGTCTGTTCTATCCCATTGATCTATGTGTCTATCCTTTTGCAATACCAAACTGTCTTGATTACGGTAGCTTTATAGGAAGTCTTGAAAATCAGGCAATGCAATCTTCCAGCTTTGTTCTTTTCCAAAATTGATTTGGTTTTTCTAGGTCCTTTGCATTTCCACATAAACTTTACAATCAACTTGTCTAAACTTTGACTAGGATGGCACAGAATTCATCAATCATTTTAGGGAAAGGGGGCATCTTAACTACATTGAATCTCTCAATCCGCAGTACAGCCCTCCATTTACGTAGCTCTTCTCTCATGCCTCCCAGCAATGTTTTGTAGTTTTCAGTGTAGAAGTCTTTACACACATTTACTTAGTTTTACTCTAAGGTATTTGATGTTTTTGAAACTATTGTAAATGGTATTGATTTTTTAATTTTTCTTTTTTTTCCTAATATATAGAAATACAATTGACCTTACATCTTGCAGCCTTGTTGAATTCACTCATTCTTTCATGCGCTGCATATACGTATATATTTATTCCCCAGGATTTTTCATAATCATGTTGTTCGCAAATACAGGTTACATTCTGGAGATAGATTACTTTGTCTGAAACTACAAAGGATAGGTGCTCTTCAATGATTAGAAAGTGTTCCAAATTTCAGGGGGGGAAAAAAAAGCCTTGGAGAAAATTTACTTTAACTGTGTAAGTTGAGATGGCAGATTTTTATCTCAGAGTTTTATTTCCTTCTCTTGTTAGATTAACACCCTCTTACAAGGGAGGGTGGGAGGCTGTTTCGCTGCACGGCAGTGGGATGCGGTCATCGGGGCATTCGGGTGGACGGGACAACCTACACACAGCTTCGTTACTCCTTCTATACGTCGCCTCTTTCTCCGGTGTGGTGTCAGTGCCGGCAACAAGCCTGGAGAACACCAGCAGCCCAGGGAATGAAGCAGACGTCTTAGTGCCTCTCCACCCTCTATCATCTGGATATTTACCATAAGCTTCTGATAATAAGATCTCCGTGGGCCTGCTAAACAAACTTTGGATTTCACGTGTGATTTTTCAAAGAGCTCCAGGGAGTGAGGCTGTTAATAGCACTTTTTCCACCAGCACATGAGGCACGTGATAAAGCCTCAATTACAGGTAACCAATAATCCGATGACAATAAACACATAGCAGTGTTTGAAGTGTAAAAACTAAAAGACCCTTGTTGAACAGGAAGGCAGCATCAAGTTCACCAAGTTTATGGCTCAATTACTGAAGTCCACAGAAACAAGGAAACAGATCAACTGATGAAAGACTTGACAAGGGATTGGGTTTTAAACGTATTTCTGCCACCATCTGATTTTCTTCCATCCTGCAATCTTATATAATTTGACTAAAGTCCTCAGTCAGGTCTATGGTATCAACCACTAGGATCTGTTTGAAGTTAATAATTGCCTCCATCACAAAAATCAAGTAATTACTTATCATGCTAGTGTTTTTGCCCAATAGCTTCACATGTGATTTCTCTATTATGAGGCAGTGAGACTATATATGTGTGTGCATTTGTGTGTTATATATACAATTTTTTTAACAGAGAAATAACTCTAGAGCACTCCGCTACCATTCTATCAAATGCAAGGCAAGTGATTGCTGAGTTCCCAATTATGTTCAACCTTAAATCACACTGCTTGGTCTGGTTGTATATCCAGCCCTACAGGGAGTTGTGCAAAGGCATATATTTGGCAAGCTTTCAAACCACGGCTACAAAACATGCGCTGAAGAAAATGATTCAAAATATTAAGAAAGCAGTCATTTATTTTAGAAAGCCTGTTCATGTGAGACAATAAGCTGCTTCCCAGAATAGGCTCCATCCATCAGGAAAGCACTACAAGCCAGCACATGCCGGCTGGGGCCTGCGGCTCAGCCACTGCGCTGCCATGATTACGATTCACCATCCACGGCGCAGCTGAGATGGATAAGCAGGCTGGCCACGCTTCCGCGATGGCGGCCGAGCTGTCCAGGGTGGCAAACCCTCCCCCACTGGAGGCGCACCCCAAGCACAGGTGATCTCATGGACCCCAGAAAACCACCTGGTCTTCCCTGCGGATCCCCACGAGAGCACTGAGGCACAGAAGAGGGATGGAAGGCCGGAGCACCTTGGTGCTGGGTCTAGATCAACTACTACTCCATTAAGAGATAACAGTTCAAACAAAACAAACCAGGGCTCCATGGCAACCAAGTACCTGTGGTCAACCAGGAGGTCTCCTATGTGATAAGAGGCCAGTGGCCCTTCTAGGGATCGGGCTAGCTGGGCCAGTTAACCTTGGCCAACTGAAGCAAAGGAGATTCCGTCTGAGATGAGGCTCGGGAAATCTCTTTCCAGTGTCTTTTCCTGAACTCCCCCTGGAAACCTTCTGTACCACCCTGAGGGGCCAACCCACAAGCCAATTCCACCCAGAATAACTGTTCCCAATGACTAGCCCATTCTCTCACTGTCTGTGAGCTTTAACTTATCTGCCTGAAAGACAGAATTTATAACATCTCCTTCCATCACTCCAACCTGAGGAATGGGCAACAGATGAATCTTGTAAAGTATACACAATGATTAGTTTTCGCTAGCTCAGGACATACTAAAATTTAACAAATATTTAAGTCTCTCAACCAACTTTAAGAAACATTTAGGGACTTCCCTGGTGGCACAGTGGTTAAGAATCTGCCTGCCAATGCAGGGGACACGGGTTCGAGCCCTGGTCCGGGAAGTTCCTACATGCTGGGGAGCAACTAAGCCCGTGCACCACAACTACTGAGCCTGTGCTCTAGAGCCCATGAGCCACAACTACTGAGCCCGCGTGCCTAGAGCCCGTGCTCCGCAACAAGAGAAGCCACCGCGATGAGAAGCCCGCACACCGCAAGGAAGAGTAGCCCCCTCTCGTCTCAACTAGAGAAAGCCCGCGCGCAGCAACGAAGACCCAGTGCAGGCAAAAACAAATTTATTTATTTATTTATTTAAAAAAATAAGAAGAAACATTTAATGAGCCAACCACAGTACCAAGACAAGGAACATAAAACTGCATCTTACTAACTGAACCACTGGAATCTCAGCTTTCCTAAGGCAACCACTTTGAATCGGTGGGGGGTTTCAGATACCACTAAACACAGCATCTGCAATGAAGACGGAAGTTACTGGCTGGTGGACAGCCAGAAATGTCTGCAAATATCTAAGACAAGAGAGGACATACCAGAAAAAGACAACCAAGCAGTTCGTGAGCAGGAAATCATTTAGGCTCTTTTAAGGGTTAGAAAGGAGAAATGAACAATGGTAAATGAGTGCTTTTCCCTTGCTAACATCCAAGGCCAGTGAAATATGGCCAGTGAAATGCAACCAGTGTGCCCATCAAGAAGGGCCAGCCTCACTTATTCAAGCTGGATCACAGGGCCCTGTCTGTTTCATTTTCAAACAATAACAAGGACCATACACACTAAATGTGTGTCACACACACAGTCAAGTGTACCGTACACACTAATTTCTAATAAGCCACATGGGAAAGTCACTGCCCTTCAAATACTTAACGGGATTATTGACCACTAGCAGCCAGGTATGTACGGGAATAGGTTTAGAGTATTCAGTTGACTAAGCCAGCATGTTAATTTCAAAAGCAATCAACCAAAGGGTCGAATCAGGAAAGTGAGACCATTTAAGAGTATGCAGTGGATGGTTTCTAGTGATTGTTATCAGAGAAAAGTGGCTCCAGTGGAGACAGGCTTATTGAGTGTTCAGTAACTAGGAAACCAATGACTGACAGGCACTCCCAACTCTTCTCCCTGCGACCAGCTGACCCTAAATACACACCAGCTCACCAGCAACTCATGGTGGGAACACTGCCTGCTGTGCTGCCCACTTCTTACAAACAAGACCCTCCATAGACTGGTCAGAACCCATCTTCCAGCCCTATCTACCCACCTTCATCTCACACGTCTCAATCCTGCACAGGCCAGGCAAGGTGGGACCAGGCAGTCGGGTACCTTGACTTGGGTGGCGTCAGGCTCCATCACACGTGGAAGGGAGAGATTGTCTCAAACCGAGTCCAATGAGCTGATGCTCAGAAACGACTCAACTCCTCCTGCTCAAGGGCTCTGTCCACAGGTCTGAGTTCTAAAAAGGTCCATTTCACTATCAATCATCTGAGAAGTTACTGTTTTTATTCATAAAACCCAACCACTGTAACAACGTGCTGATCAAGGTAGCAGCAAGGATGGAAAGCTGCACAGGGGAGATTCTGCTTAGCAGACGGGCCTCCTGGGTTCTACAACCCAGTCCCCAACTAGCACATTTGAGACCAAAGTAAATGCTTCAATCGCCAGCATGGAGTGGCATGATATAGTTGAGATTCAGTGAGCTGGAAATATGATTCTTTTCTCCCTGAGGAAGGTGAACGTGAAGGGTTCAATTAACTACTTCCAGGCACTGTCACCAACTTCCTAGGTATCAGCAGACTTACCACATTTTCCTCCTAAAAATCTGAGATGTCTCCAGGAGGAAAACCAAGGAAGCAAAAAGAAAGCTCCCCACACCAAAGTTTAGATTTCTGCAAATATCGGTATCTTAGCAGATTTGTTCCCTCACCCCAGAATGAAGGTGGAACATAGAAAGCGTCCGCATCACACTCTTAAGAAACACGCCACAGGAGAAATCACAGAAAATGAGGCCTGGCTTTCAAGCTGGGTGCAAGGGAGTTCAAATTCAGCCTCTGGCAAGGGAGGCAGCGCTGCCCTGTCCCACGGCCCCAGCAAAGACTCAGAGCACCGCTGGGGGGGCTCCCACTGAGCGCCAAGAACGCCAGCAACATTAACTTTTCATGGGCAGGGGGCAGGGGCAACCACATTCACATCCTTCTCAGGACACAGGCCGATTCTGTTGAAGTACAGCCATTCCGTGAACCCCGGAATGCCAACTTTCAATGTCTAAAGGCAAGGTTTACAGCAGTGTTTCCTCAACGGTTCCCCAAAGGACTTCAGGGATGTCCTTCTAGGGGCCCAGTTATACCAGGTCAGGGCTCCCCTAGGACAGCAGTGATCTCCGGGGTTCCTCGCCCGCATCCCCTTCATCAGTGATGATCTGTGCACTTACCGGCACTTCTAGCTGCTGGGAATACAGCTGAGGAGACAAGGTCCCTGCCCTAAAAGAGCATGCATTCTAGTGGGGTGGGGAGGAGAGGAGAAAAGTAAGGCAAAGAAAGATAAAACATTTCAGACAGTAATAAATGCTATTAAAAACACACACACAAAACCTGCCAGATGACAGAACGACGGGGGACTATGCTAGATTGGGTTGACCGGGAAGGGCCTCTCTAGGGAGACGACATTTGAGGGGAGACCTGAATGGCATGAAGAAGCCAGCATTGCAAGAGGGGGAGGAGGGCAGGGCATCACGTAGAAGAAACAGCCAATGGGAGAGAAGCACACTTGGTGTGTTCCGGGTACAGGCAGCGTCAGTGTGCCCAGGAGGAGGGCAAACGGCGGGAAGTGTGAGCCGTGGCAGGACCAGACCACGAAGGCCGACTGTACGCCACACGGATGGAGAGTCACCGCAGGGTTCAAGCAAGCTAGTGACCTCATCCTAATTACATTCTGGATAACTCATCCCGGCCCCGCCCAGGGAGCCGAGGAGTCCACCCGGGAAAAGGTGATGGATGTCCAGGCAAAGAAAACGAGGGATGCTTGGACTCGGGAGGTACCCGTGGAGACGTGCAAAGCGGAACACATCCTGGAAGGAGAACCGAAGGACTTACAGACGGAGTCCACGTTTGGGTTGGGGGAAAGGGCAGAATCAAGGACACGCCTGAGCCTCTGGCTTGAAGCACCGCTGGGTTTGGATGTCTGCCCTCGTCTTCACTTTCACAAGCATTCTCCAGGCTCTTTCCACCAACAGTGAACTTCAACCCTCACCAGCCACCTTTTAACAGTGGACAGAGAACACTGTACCCCTTGCAAAACTGAAAGGCAGACTTAGGAACTAATACTTATAATCATGCTCCAAAATGAAAGGTGAGTAATTCCAGCCTAAGGGAGACCTGACAAGAGTCTAGAAGAAGCTGCCTGAGCTACTCACCCGACTCCACCCGTGACACCACCCTCTCGACTGGGAAGACTCCCAGTTTCCTGGCTCTGCCCAGGCCCTCCAGACGGAGAGCTGCTCACGGAGCATTTTCAGCTTCCTTTAACCAGGCTTTTTAAAACAGATACTTTTTCTACCCTAAGTTTGTCACCATTTAAAATGTTGTGCTGGTTAGTGGTAATTATGTAAACGCAAGCAGCCATGTCTATTTTTAAAAGGGAACCCCATTTTGCATTCTTACATCCTGAAATGTTTAAAATAGCTAGTCCAGTGATGTTTTCACTTTAGTCGAACCGTTTGTGTGGATTTAAATACAGGTTCAGCAGAAACCAAAGCAAGCCACACATTTACTTTCTATGAAACATCTAAATCAGAAGATTAAAAGCCTATTTCACATTTAACAGAAAGAAGCCGTCAAATCAGCACAGCAACAGCCTCACTGTATTTACTGCCAACCAGGGCTGAGGTTTGAGAGGTAATCAGTTTCGGACGGGGAGGGATGGGTTTCTTTAAACTCTTCAAAAAAGGAAAAATACATTTGAGCAAACCTTTAATTACAGTATCTTTCAAAGAACCTACAAAGCCTTTATTCTTTCCAAGCCTAATGCTTTTTAAAGGCAACTCTTGCCCCTTAATTCCACATGAAATATTCAGTATAGCATAATTAAATTTTATTCCACGCTATTTTTGTTGGATTCATGGAAATAGAGGGTGGTAGCATCTTTTAAAACAAACTTCCCAGCAACTTCACTTTCACAGTGAATGGCTGGTTCTCAAAACTGAATTTAAAATGCAAACCCCACTCCAAATGCATATTTCAGTCCAGGACAGACAGGTGGGTTGTAACACCCAACCTGCAAAGAAACGACTGCCCCCCTCCTCCACTCACTAAACTGCGTGTGCCACAAGGTGCCTCTGAGCACAGATCCCATTTTTCAACATGTAAATACCAGGGCCTTGTTTAGTTCTTCATGTGAATCTATCCGGTGGGTAAAGAAAACAGAAAGGAAAAAGACAGGGAAAGAAGCGCCCATCTGTGGCAGAATGACGTGTAATCTGAATAACTATTTGGGTAACTGGATCGTTTGTGGGGAGTGGGCTTGATGTTTTTGGTCACTACGGTAACTAACATAACCAAAATCTTATCTCTTTTCCAATCAGTGTCAGTCAGCTCCAAGTGGACACACACCATCTCTCTCTCAGACTGGTGACCCAGATCACAGGACTCAAAGAAACAGAAGTGGTAACACACTTCTCGAGGGATCCACAGCCAAGTCCACCAGCCACAGGAAGCCTGGGACCCCATCTAATCTGACTTTCCGGCATCAGTCCCATGGGAGCCCCCCCGATGGGACATAATCCTATTAAAACATGCATCGCCCCCATAATGTGCACAGGAAGCTAAAGTCTTCATTTTACATTTTGCAAAAGTATCAATAGGGACCATCTCAGATCAATGGTGACTCCAGCCAGACCATCCCATTTGCTTTATAACTTCCTAAAAGGCACCAAACCTAAAGAGGGTAACCAAAACAACGACCACAGAGATTTATCAAGTGACATCCGACATTGTTGTAAGAGAGCAGCATGTCCACCCATGCTAGAGGCCATTAGAAAAGCCACCGGGGATTTATCCCGGATGCTGCTCCAGAATTCTGAGCTGCCAGGCTAGAACCAGGAACACACCTGGATGCTTTGTCAGCTTAAAAAAAATTTTTAAAAACGATGGTTCTTGAGACTGTTAGAACTTCAAAAGATTAAAATGTATCTTAAAATAATAAAATAAAATGTGTCTTAATTCTTACACTTGACTTTGGCTTTGTAGATTCGTCTACTTTATTGATTTTAAAAAAGACCACCCACCAAACTCAGCCAAGTGATCAGTGAGAACTTAACAGCCTGGGAAAAGCTGCCACTACAGCCACCAATGGGTTCCTCTGAACTCATGGTTCCAGAAGGGTTAAAATGAGCTGCTAAAAATGGAGACCTAACCAAAACCAAACAAACAAAGGTGACGACAAAATTAAATTTTTAAACCACAGAAACAGGTATTCGAATTTAAAGCATCTACCCCACCATATTTGCAAAAAAAATTTTTGAGACTCATTTTCATTTTCTGTTCAGATCTAAATGTTTAAACAAGACGTCTGCTAGCTTTTCAAAAAACCTGGCCCATTTATCACTTTTTCGAACTACATCATCTTCCCATTCAAATATCTCAGTGACTCCTGTAGGAAAGATGCTGCTCGTGTCCCTAAGGTCAAGGTGTCTCTGCAGCACAGGGTGTACCCAAAGATCACAAACAGGATGCCTCAGAAGAAGCTGCAGTTATACTGGGGCCTGTGGAGGCTCGGTGACGGCACAGACCAGTTATTTCCCCTGAAGGCACAGCATGGGGAGATTCTGTTAAATCAAGCCTAATATTGCTGATTTCACGATACTCAGTAAGGGTCTGGGCTGAAACAAAATACATCAACTGTCAATTAAGTATTGAAGAAATGTTTTGCATATTAAAAGCATAAATATCACTGGGGTGGAAGTTGGCCAATTTAAACGGGGGAGGAAAGGAGCATTTTCACAGCCACATCCTTGCAGGAGTACCAGGCAGACGTGGGCTGGAGGGGCTCAGTCTATGTCTGCAGGACGCCTCTACTGAACTTCAACTCCAACTCTTGCTATGTGACCTCAACCAGGGGTGACAAAGCTTTCCCTGCCTCTCTCTCGGGGTTGTTAAGAAACCAAATAACATGTCTGTGAAATCATTTGCTTAACCGTAAAGGCACATAAAATTTGAGTTGCTGCTATTTTTGGTTTATATAATAATACTAATTATAGATTATTGATATATTAAAACTAGCCAGTGAACCCAGCAAGTTTCTTTCTGTATCTCTGAATATTAGAAATATTTGGGGATTGGGGGAGGGGGGGACTGAAAATGCATGTGCTTCTACCTTGACTTAAACTGTGATGGTGTGAGAAGCAGCTCTGACACTGCAAAAATGCCCAGTTGAAATAATGACATAAACTGCCTATTTCGTCTTTCCTTTGGTTGTACAGCTCATTAACTGCATAAACAGGGAAACTATTTAGGTGTTAAGATCCTGGAAAATCAAAGAAGGTATTCTGATGTCAAATGGTCACAGACATGGACCAACGTAAAAACGGAAAGATGGTTTGGAAGCAAATGCCACATCTACAGCAAGACTCAGGTATTCAAGGCCATCATTTCAGCCTTAGCAAAGCAGTGAATTGGCACTTAAAGCCAAATTTGATCAAAGTTCACAGGGATTATACATGAAAAGTTATCAGGAAAACTCAACAGTATAAAAGTGAGGCTTGCAGGAAAAACTAGGTAAGGAGTATATGAGAACTCTGTACCATTTTTGCAACTTTGCTGTAAATATAAAACTATTCCAAAATAAAAAGTTCATTTTTCGAAATGATCTCTTAAATTTAAAACGGGGGGAGAAGCTTGCTTTTGAGGAAGAAAAGGAAGCTACCATATTTAATAGCACTCTGTTCAATATAAGACTTTTTCACATATCAACTCATTTCAACCTCACAACCATCTCTTGACACAGGTTAGAATCAGCAGCAGCAGTCCTACCTGACAGCTAAAGAAACTCATAAAAGAACGATCTTCCCAGGGGATCCCACAGCTTTTCAGAGGTGGAGGTGGGATCCAGTTCCTGGTCCGCCTGACCCCACAGCCCAAAGCCCACAGCGTAACCAGGTCTGGCCAGGGGACCTAAGTGGGGAAGGTGGGGCTGCCCTCTAGGGAAGATGGAAACGGGACACGGACGTCCACGTAACACTAATCCACTGGGCAGGCTCATCTCAGCCGCACCAGTGAGTCACCCAAAGGCCATCAGTCCAGGACGTGACATGGTCCCCTCCTTGAGAAGGCAAGTTAAGAGATACATCTAAAAATGGATGTCCTGGTGCCCCGTGGAAAACCTTGACGTTGGTATACCTTCTTACAGCAAGTTCACCTGAAAATGCTTTCAACCCAGAAATGGACCCACAAGCTAAGCTTCTAAAGAAGGCTCCCTGGGGACATCCCTGCTGGCGGCAGTGGTTAAGAATCCACCTGCTAATGCAGGGGACACGAGTTTGAGCCCCGGTCCAGGAAGATCCCACATGCAGTGGAGCAACTAAGCCCATGCGCCACAACTACTGAGCCTGCGCTCTAGAGCCTGCGTGCCACACCTGCTGAGCCCGGGCGTCACAACTACTGAAGCCCGCACGTCGAGAGCCCATGCTCTGCGACGAGAAGCCACCGCAATAAGAAGCTCACGTGCTGCAATGAAGAGTAGCCCCTGCTCGCTGCAACTAGAGAAAGCCCGAGCACGGCAACAAAGACCCAATGCAGCCAAAAATAAATAAATAAATAAATTTATAAAAATAAAATAAAGGAGGCTCCCTGAAAGGCTGTTACTAGTGAACTCAGGGCCACAGCTCCACGGAATAGGAAACTGACAAGCACCACACACATGAAAAATACAAAATCACAGGTGGGCATAAACCAACCACCATGCGACTTTTCAAAACCCACCAAAAAGGAAAGCTCAGAAAGAACCAATTATAAGGGGGCTCCCCTTTAGAAGAGCCATCTGAAGGCTCATGGGTCACCCTCTCTGCCTGACGTCCTGTGTGCCACCAGAGGGCACTAACTCATGTAATCGCTCTTGAAATCCTAAAGTCACACATTTTGAACTGCAGGAATGTTGAATGAAAGCTAGATTTCAAATCAATGAAAGGACAAGTTTGATAGGGGCTTTAAGGACTTGGTAGTCATAAACTTCAATTTAATTCCATAAAACTTAGAAGTACACATATGACGCGGAAGAGTATGCTAAAAACAGTAAGTTAACCAACTCTTCAGATTTATGAAAATAATGGGTTTCAAAATAAAGCTAAGAGTTACACATTTGCTCCTGCATCTTTTGTCACTGGGGCTGTCATTTGTATAACATGTCCCAGCAGCTTTGACATGTGTACACAAAAGAGCACAAAGAAAAACATTTCACTTCTTCGTTGCTTTAAAAAGCCACTCTTCATTGAATTACCAGTGGACATTTACCATAATAAAATTATAGTACAGCTTATTATGCATGATTAAAACATGATTTAATCTTTTGTACGAAAACCCCTGTAAGAATATATAGCGAACATTTACCGGTGCTCATTACGCCCTAGGTTGCTATTCTGAGTACATTACACTTATTTAATACAACATCCCTCTGAGAGGCTGTAAAACTCTATTTTAGTAAAAAGTTCAACCTTGCATTTCTTGAAGGCAATCAAGAATTTTTCTTTACATTTGTGCCTTCCACCGATGATTTATTTGTCCACAAGACTATAAATGCAGATTTGTGAGTTCTGCTTCATTAACCCCCTTCTGCAATTATTTCTTCACCCCAGAATTCACGCTTCTAACACTTCCATGCGACGATAAGATTACATAATCAAGAGTTCAGTGATCAGTTTAATGAAAAATGCATTATGCCCTGAAAGGGGTTTTTGTTTTGCTTTGTGGTACACAAAAATCTAGTCTTGGCTTTTCACACTTAATTTAAAAGGAACTGAAACATATTTACTGTTTGATCAGAAATGCTGGTTACTTCTCTGTGTGACATAAAATGCAAGTTCAATTGGTCCTGCTTTTTCTGCTTTTAGTTGATTCCTTCAGTGTCCAATAAATAACTGAAGTTTACACTGAAATGGGCAAAATCGGACCAATAAAATACGCTACACCTGAAAAGAAGTTTCAGTTCTTTAAACAATTCGTCACGAGCTGGTGCCACAAATAAACTCACCTTGAGATAACAGCCCACATCACAGGATACTCTCTCCTTGGTTTTGTTTTTGCGGGAGAGAGGGAGGGAGGAATGAAGGAAGGAAGGAAGGAAGGGAGGGAGGGAGGGAGGAGGGAGAGAGGGAGGGAGGAGGGAGGGAAGGAGGGAGGGAGGGAGGAGGGAGGGAGGGAGGAGGGAGAAAGGGAGGAGGGAGAAAGGGAGGAGGGAGAAAGGGAGGAGGGAGAAAGGGAGGAGGGAGGAGGGAGGGAGGGAGGGGGGAGGGAAGGAACAACCTCCTCAAAGAACAACATCTTCAAGAACAACATCGGTATTCCGGCCTATGCCAACACACAAAGAATAAAGATGGAGTCCCTGTCACATTCATGAAGGTAATCTGGAACAAAAGTACTCTGTTACTACCATCTAAATAAATACCTCCAAGTTCCCTCTGTATCTTTGTTAATGCCCATTTGATCTAGGAAATATTTTGGTTTACCTTGTTTACTTGATGCCAAATTTTATTATCTTAAATGATTAAATATCAAGAAAAGATTTTAATGTCTGCTTATTTTCTACCTCCCTATTTTATTTTTCAACGTTTCTTCCTAGACTCTCATTAGATGTCTTGATATTAAAATATTCCAGAGACATGACTCATGTTTTTCCTGCATCTATTTCTTCTATTTCTTCATCAGGAGGCATGGATACCATAACATGTAGTAAGTTTTATAATTCATAATTCCAAGTCCTGATATGCTCTTGTGAACACCCTCTACTAGTCTGACAGTCATTTCAATCACAACAAAATTTTTATATTTCTCCCCAGATTTCACTGCTTTATCATTTTTAGAAGTCATGTATAAAAGGCAAATTAAAAGGAAAACATTCAGGAAGGATGCAGTGCCAGGTGACCCATTCACCCACTCGGCAGCATTTATTTAGACTCTATGCTGTGCAGGCTCTGTCCTACGCGCTGGGGACACAGGGTGGACACGACAGAGGCCCTGCTCTCGTGCAGCTTCCATTCTCCCAGGAGTCAGACCAACAAACAGACTGTTGCTCTTACAAAAAGAGCAGCTCGCTAAGGGGACCGAGAGTGGCACCTGGGCATATGGGTGGTCACAAGGCCTCTGTGACCAGGTGGCACGTGGACAGAGACCCCCTCTACCTGAGCTAGGTCAGGCCAGAGATCTCCTTCATAGTAACTCTGGATGAAGCAAGACTGGGTCACTTTAATCTTTTTAGTAACATTCAGTTCAAATTAATTTCAGGTTTTGAGTACAATTAATTCACTAATAGAATTGTCTTGAAGCCAGATATGGAGCTGGCAGGATGGCAAAGCTCTCCCTACGAATTCTGCCAGCTTTCATTCCAATATGTCAGCCCTCACAGCTCCAGCTCTGTGGATCCCTCTTCTTGCTGCGCCCATGAACAAGTGTGTGGTGAGAGCCTGAAATAAATAAGTGTAAAATGGGTCAAGACCGTCGCTTCTATTTCTGTTTTTAACTGAAGAAAATTTGCCCCATTTCCAGAGGCAGAGAGAGGAGACCTCTGGGTAAAGGCAAACTAAAGTATATATTAAACGCATATATATGTATGTATATGTACATGCATGTATGTACATATATATTCCCACACATCTGACTTATTTCCCTATGGTAACTCAAAATTGGTTCTTTCACAACCGTTCTTTTCGTAATCATTACAGCATAACTTTTATTGGGTTGTAGGTTGTATCTTTAAGAGGCCACAAAACTTTTTTAAAGGATCAAATTAAAAATTAAAGGTTTGAAGATGATCAAGGTTCAGATTCAATTAACATTAATTTTAGAAGAATTTTTTACTGACTATGCATATTCAGTACACTACTTAAGTTTTTGTTTTGTTTTTTTCTAACATAGCATCCCGGGGGAGTCATTATGTACAATCAGCTCTCTAATTCAGATTAACGTGTCTAAGTACACATTGATATAACAGAACACAATGTTTCGAGAGGCTCCCCTGCAAGAGACTATTAGTTGAAGCACAGAACTAAAAAGGTGAACTTCTTAAACTGAATTCCCAGCACTCCCAATCGTTACTTCCTAGGCCAGTTTCACAGGTTAGGAAAATACAGGACTTCAAAGGATACTGAATAAGGAAACGGACTACCAGTTGCTAATTATGGAAGATCCTAATAATAAGCTGTAGGTGATTTCTACAGTCCCCTTAAAATTACCCAAATGCACACTGATGGTGAAGGAAAGCCTCAGAAAATCTGTTTTCTCGAATCTGTCTCTCATTTACATCCCCTTGCTTAGGTACTCTTGGGGGGAGGAGCCATAAAGTAAGTGATTTGGGGTAAAACACTGAACACTGTACCAATGAGTCTTACAGGGCAAGTTGGGAACGCATCGTGTTCTGGGGGGAGGTGATGCTGTCTAATTTGTTTTTTGATTTGGGGACTGATTTCCAACCAATCCTCAAATTGACTGAATATAAGCATGACCATTGAATTCCAGTGAATTGAGGTAAGTAAAAAAGAACCATCATATTCAGGCACGTGTCCAATGCTCAAAGGACAGTCAATTTCACAAGCCTTGAAGGTGTCCTAAAAAGGACACATTACAAAAAGAAAAGAGCTTCTTACAAGGGAAGTTCTCATGACATTTATATCTATTTCCCTAGGTGCTATTCAATTAAATAATTAGTTAATTAAGACAGCAGAACAACAGATGGAAAGTTTCAAGGCAATCAAATGTAAATTTTATATATACATATATATGTGTGTGTGTGTGTATATATACATATATTTTTGTTTGTTTGTTTTTAACCATAACGTGATTGTCTCTATGGAATCAGACAGCAGTTTCTGACTTGTTTTCTATCGCTCTTTGCCCATCTGCTTTCTGCTACCAAAATTTTAAGATCTGTATCAACAAAAACAGTATTTATTCTCTTCCCTCAAAACAGTTATTAAGTGTACCTCTTTGGCTTGAAGGTACATGACCACAGTGTGTCACCTGCCCCATTCAGCCACCCACAACTACATGCAGATGCTGGGCTGGGTGCTATGGAAACAGAAATAGGTGAGGCCCAGCACCTGCTCCAGACTCACAGTTTAGTGAATTAACGATGCCAATAAAGAGAGAAATTACAATACAAGGTGGCAAGGGCCCTCAGAGGGATATGGAAAGCAGTGCCCATGATAAGAGTGAACCAACAGGTCAGGCTGCACAGAAAGGGTGTGTGGAGAAGAGACAGCTGGGCTGGCCTCTAGAAGGAACTTCTGCCAGATAAAGCAGATCTGGGGAGGAAGGGCGAGGGGAGAGAAAGAAACAGCACGTGTGAAAGGACAGAAGTGTCCGGCGGTGGGGGTGAGGTGAGAGGTGGCTGGTGCAGGCGTGTTGTACTTGATCACGAAGGGCTGTGGGCTCTGGTATTTCTCCACCTGCACCTACACCTACATCCAGAGACGGGAGCATCAGGTTAATGAGTACGTTACTAGTAACGGCAGATCCAGATGACAGTGCACAGAACCATCCAGAGAGCTGGCATGCGCGTGGGTTCTCTGTACCCTGAGGAGGTGGGAGGGGCAAGAGCTTGCCTGCTGCAGCCCAAACACCTGCCTTGGTTGAGGTTACACCGACTACGTGGTTAAAGCTTAAATTTCAGCAGTAAATTTCTGAAGGAATAAATTACAGATTTAAATGTTATACTCTGGATTTTTTGAGGCAAGAATTATAACAGGAGCACGCTAGCGACCCAGGTCTAAATTTTTTAAAAATGAACAAATGTCCAAATGCTCACCTTCCTGGTCTCCTAGACATGCTGACCTTCACTTTCTAAGAAACCAGAATTGTGTGTGTAGCAAAGTAAGTAATTACGCTAACAACAATTTTAAAAAGCTAATCCTTTGGTTCTCTAACATAACGTGTTATAATTTACAAGTGGCATCATAAAATAGCTCTTCTTTTGCTGGGATACATTCCAGTCCATTCGTCATAAAGATGTGTGCATAAAGGAGTGACTTTATAAGTAAAATACCACTTACTGGGGAGGAAAACCTCAAAACAAATGGCAATTAAGCCATTAATGTTCTTTTAATTTCTTGCTTAATTTCCAGCTCTTGGTATTCATTTCCCCATCAGATGGAAACATTTTAATTAGAATAAAGAGAGTTTAAGAAAACTTATATAATGAGTAAAGCTTTCATTGTTACTAAATTGTGTTTACTGAGTTTTTTCTTTCATGTGAATACAATGGGCGAGAAGGCCATCATACTTAAAAGATAAACTTAAAATATAAAAGTGCACAGTCAGGGACCAAGCGGATTCTCTGTGACACTGAGGGCATTACTGAAGTTGGGATGCTGAAAACACAGACTACCTAGGTAGACCCTGCTTTCTCGTGATGTCAGCTCACAAGAAATCAACAAGCAATGACTCCCTCAACTAGACCCTGCTTTCTCATGATGTCAGCTCACACAAAATCAACAAGCAATGACTCCCTCAACTAGACCCTGCTTTCTCGTGATGTCAGCTCACACGAAATCAACAAGCAATGACTCCCTCAACAGGAAGTCATCCAAGGGCGTATGGTTCACAAATGCATGGCTCAAAGTGGGCTCCCCCTAAATTGGGGGCTGATAGGACTTTTGAGGATTTGGGGGTTAATCTTAATACAGAAAACAAACTAAAGGGAACCTAAAGTAATTTAAACTTGATACAGGGACAGAATCAGGGTAGCCATTCACCTTTTCCCCGGGGGGTTCATTATTGGTATGGTAAGTAGTAAGAGCGTGCGTGCCGCTGAGGTGTTCTGTTCACTCTTTCCAAACAGTTCACCTTCCCTAGCCTACAAGGCTAAAAAATAGCTTTCCGACCTCACCTTCAATGTTGATTAACCTTTAAAGACACACTGTGGATCAAAGCCTATACATACACACACACACACACACACACACACACACACACACAGAGGCATACCTCGTTTTATTGCACCTCACAATATCGCGTTTTTGACAAATTGGAAGGTTGGTGGCAGCCCTGTAACAAGCAAGTCTATAAGCACCATTTTTCCAACAGCATTTGCCTACTTCATGTCTCTGTGTCACGTTTTGGTAACTCTTGCAATATTTCAAACTTTTCCATTATTATTCTACGATCTTTGATACTACTCTTGCAAAAAGATTATGACTCGGTGAAGGCTTGATGATGGTTAACATTTTCTAGCAATAAAGTATGTTTTTAATTAAAGTATGTACCTTGTTTTTTAGACATAATGCTATTATTGCACACTTAACAGAGTACAGTACATACAGTGTAAACATAACTTTTGAATGCACTGGGAAACCAAAAAATTTCATCTGACTCTCTTTACTGCATTATTTAATTTACTGCAGTGGTCTGGAACCAAACCCGCAGTATCTCTGACGTCTGCCTGTACACACGCACACGTATGTAAAGTCTTTGCATAATAAAAGGCTGACCATGCCTGCCTTTTAAAAGCATCAGAGGGCAGGCAGGTTCTGTATACTGTATTACATGGGACTACCTCCAAGCTTCTCAATGTGGGCTTCTGCAGGGATTCAAACACATTTAGGATTGTTAAATACAATTAATAGAATTCGAAGAATTTGAAGATTATGCCAAAATAAAGATAGGAATCTAAAGATATGACAAAATAAAGATAAGAATCTAAAGGATAAAAGTAAAAACCCCAGTGAAAAGTTGCCATTTGGGGGAGATCCTGCAAAATTACGGCCTTGTGTTCTGATGTTTTCTGTGACTCAGAAATCTTGCCTCAAAACCCTAATTCCAAGGAGTTACCACTTGGATCTGACTTGAGGCAAGAACAATCCCCCAGAACCTCACAGATGCTTTGAGAAATGTAACGGGATCAGGGGCAGAAAGGCTCCTTGGTGGGTAGAAAGTTAGAGCAGAGTCTACTGAAGCAGCAACCCTACCAACAGCCCCGGCCTCCCTCTCCTGCCTCTCCGACCCTGCTTGTCTCATCAGGATCATAAGTGGTTTCAGATCCACACAGACAACCCTTCACAAACCCTGGCCTCCCTGCTCCTTGACCCAATCCCCCCCAGTACCCTTGGACTGTATTTCCACGATCATTCCCAAGACCTACGCTGTCCAGTATGGTAGCCACAAGCCACATGTGGCTATTGAAATGTGCCTAGTCTGAACTAAGATGCTTTGGAAGCATAAAATCCATAGCAAATGTCAAAGATGTAGTACAAAATAAAGGTAAAATATCTCAACAGTGTTTATATTGATTACATGTTCACATAATACATGGGGCTAAATAAAATATATTATTAAAATTAATTTCGTTTGTTTATACTTTTTAAAAATACGGGTCCTAGAACATTACAAATTACACATGCGGCTCACATTATATTTCTACTGGACAGCACTGCCCTAGACCTTGATGTTAACCGAAACTGCACCCCTTGGTAATACCAGATTCAAGCATCCCGCTCTCTGACTGTCCCTACGCCAACGATTCCATGGCCCTACTCCCGAGTCCAGCGACCCCAGGGCCTCTTGCTGCCCCTCGTGTCCCTCACGCTCCACTTCTGCCCCCGGCCAGGCTCAGAGTCCACTGCCCATCGTCCCGTCAGCGCTCGGCTCCCTTGCCCCTCCCTCCCTTCCCAGCACTGCCCTGGCAAAATCCCCATCCCAGGTTAAATCCAACTCTCTGCCCTCTCCTGGCCCGCACTGGGGCAGCAGAAAATACAACTCCTTGAAAGCACCTGCTCCGCTTCCTCTCCTCCCATTTTTGCTTGAACCAGCTGGAATCAGTGACGTCCTCACCATTTCGCTCATCTGGCTCTTATCAAAGTCACCAATGACCTCCACGCTGCCAGATCCAGGGTCAGTTCTTAGCCTGTATCTCACCTGACGTTTAGCAGCACTTGAACACAGACGATCACGCTCTCTGCTTTGAAACACGTCCCTTCAGGACACCCCGCTCTCCCCTGTTTCCTTCCCTCGTGTTCCTTCTCATCTCCTTCGCTTCCTTCTCAACCCTCCTCTTATCACCGGGTACCTCCCGTGCTCTGTGTCTGAACTTCTCCATCCATCCACACCCACCACGGATTTCATCTATCCCAGAGCTTCAAGAACCTTCGATACGCTGGCAACACTGAAGACTCTGGCTCAGGGCTAGGCCCCTCCTCGAAACCGTGACTGCCCACGGGACACCTCCACGCGGCATCACGAGGTTAACACAGCCAAGAGCCTTCTCCTCGCCCACCTCCCCAGCCGGCTGCTCCCACCGGCCTCCCCATCTCGGTGAACGGGAGCTGCTCTTACAGCTGCTCGGTGCAAAAACACTGGCATCAGCCCCAACTCCTCACGTCTGCAGACAGCCAATCAGCTCTCCCTTTGAAACACACCCAGCATCTGACCACTTCTTGCTGCTCTGCTGCTCCAAGCCACCACCGGCCCCTGCAACCGTCTCCTCACGGGTCTCCCTGACTCCAGCCCTATCCCTCTACACCAGGAATCAGCAAACTTTTTCTTAAAGAGCCAGACAGTAAATACTGGAGACTCTGTGGGCCAGATGGTCTCTGCTGCAACTACTCAACTTGGCTGTTGCAGCTTGGAAGCAGCCTCAGACAATACACAGACGAATGAGCATGGCCCTGCACCAATAAAACTGGAACGTAAACGGACGCTGAAATCTGGACTTCACGTAAGTTTCATGTGCCACAAAATATTACTATTCACCTTACTTCTTCAGCCATCTAAAAATGTGAAAAGCATTCTTAGTTTGCTGGCTGCACAAAAACAGGTGGCAGGCTGGATTTGGCCCTCAGGCCTACACAGTGTGCAGACCCCTGCCCTAGACTACTCTCTGCACTGCATTCAAAGTGATCCTTTTAATCATGTTGTTTTCCTGCTCAAAAGTTCTCGGATGGCTCCCCTTCTCATTCAGTAAAATCAAAGACCTTCCCACGCCCCATAAGGCCCCAAGGGCTCTCGCTCCTGACCGCCTCATCTGCTCCTGTCCACCGTGCCCACTCAATGCGACCATGGCGGCCTCCCTGCTTCTCTTTTGCTATTGCCAAGCCCACATCTACCCTGGGGCCTCTGCCTTTGCTGTTCTCTCTGCTTGGAATACTCTTAGCCCAGATATCTACATGCATCAATGTGTCACTTCCTTCAAATCACCTTAGGAGAGACACCTGCTCCAGCCATGCCAGCCAAAGCAGCGCGCGCGCGCACACCAACATCCAGGGACCCTCAAAACGGTTTACCTTGCTTCGTTGTTCTGCGTCACACTTACTGTCATATGATGTTT
Organism: Balaenoptera physalus; assembly: GCF_965194825.1. Lineage (NCBI taxonomy): Eukaryota > Metazoa > Chordata > Mammalia > Artiodactyla > Balaenopteridae > Balaenoptera > Balaenoptera physalus. The sequence goes on from NC_138882.1 coordinate 191,443,741, forward strand.
CTTTATGATACTTATTTAGGTAGAAATAAACTGATCAGGAAGTTTTTTTAACAGGGAGACAAAATAGCATGGTGTTTAAGAGCATGAAACCTGGAGGCAGATTACCTGGGTTGGAATGCCAACAGCACCATGTACTAGCTGTGTGACACTGAGCGAGTTATTTTTACCTCTCTGTACTTCAGTTTCCTCCTCTGTGAAATGGGGACAATCACAGCGCCTACCTCCTCAGTGTTCTGAGCGCTGATGAGGTAATAAATGTAACTGGCACATGTAAATCACTCAGTGCTACTTGCTTTTTGTTTATTGTTTACTGACCCTTCCCAGAAAACAGGCTCTTTGTGAGAGAAATGGCCTTGTTTTGTTTACTGCTTTACTCCGGGCATCCAGGACAGTGCCTGGTACTAGGCATTCCGTAAATACTTACTGAACGAATGTATAAACCTTTGAATTTATTAAGTCCCTCTCGGAGAGGGCAGAACACTCCCCCACCCCAGCACCACACAGACACCAGGAAGGTCAAAGCTTTCTTCAAACCCACCGCGGAGAGAGAAATAAAAGCCCGACTATTACAGGTGGGTCTGCTGATGTTCCTCTCTGTGGAGAAACCTTGAACTGAGCCATAACCGCCGTGCTCCGAGCAGCACCAGTGTCACTTCGTAAGGAGCCTCCTACAGTCCCAAACTGTGCTGCAGCCTCAGAGGCCACGTGTTCAGGTCTCTAACCAGATTAGAGAAGAAACAGACTCCACAGTCAGGTTCAAATTCCGCATGCAAAATGCCAACCCAGCAGCACAGTTCTGTACAGGCCTGACCAAATTTCCTGGATAAGCACAAAAGACTGCTTACTCAAAGTAGCTGACATTTAATTGACTTCTAAAAACAAAGAACATCTCGTCAAAAGAAGTCTTTCCCGAGCAAAAAGGTGGTAAAAACACTTCCATCCACCCGTCATACACACTCAATCACTCACAACCATCACAGTACTATGGATTCGGCCACTCTCCTAAGAGGACTGAGTTTTGATTTATAAATGGTATTAACATGAGCTAAAGTACTTCCGAGTTCTACCATTCTGGGGACGAGTCTTTAATGTGAAGATACTGATACATGTCCTGGTGTCACACGGGCTCTTCTTCCAGTGAGAACCCCGTACTTCCTTTAAAAGAAACAGGAACGATAGGGTCACACACCATTAAGCAAAGCAGACAACCGCCCTCCTGACCCTCTAAGATGTTTCCCTGTGAAATAAGGAACATCTTCAGTATTGGTTCTACAAAGTGGGAAACAAATGAGTGAGATGTAGGTGGTAAAAACACACCTATATCCATTAGTAGAGAATTCAGGTGTATAAGTGCCTCCCTGCACTGAATGCCAGAAAACCATGTGCCTGGATAAGTAAAAGACTATGAGGAAGGGTAAGAAATTGGGGGTCAAGGAGGGGATGAACCCCAAGAGGTCAAAGTGAACTGCCTGCCCCCCTACCTGCACAGCTCTGGCCTCCTGCTGACAGGGATATAGCAAATGGCCAGGGTCACTGGGAGCAGGTTTTTTCCCAGAAATGATAAGACCTGAGATTTGTCTTTTCCTGGTATCCCAGTGATGGTTTCGTTTTTTCATTCTGCAGTTCGCTGGTCACTCGGGTCACCGTGACACAGCACAGAGGACACACGTGAGGCAGGCAGCACCCATCCCGTCTCAGTCCTGCACTGCTACACGGGGGCAGAACCTGAAACGTCAGGATGATAGCGCTCTAATTTAATACTGTATTTAGCTGATGATCCTAAATAACACTTTGTCAGCTTTTGTGATCTAGCACAAAACCACATGCCTTGTGATATACCAGCTGGGCTCTGGTAATGCCCTTGACTTGAGGCTTAAAAGCTTTGGCTGGGACATGACTTTGATGTATTGAATTTCCATTTCAAACTGCGATGATTATCCCTGGCTTTGGCATCGCACAGAGTGCTACCAAAATTAGATTATGGCTAGTTAATAAGACTACCTCTCCCCTCTGGTCCACTTCTGGGAGCGCCGCTGCTACTCTCTGCTTTGCTTGTTTGCAAGATCAAAAAGCCATGGCTGTTTAGTTTACAGGATGCGGGGATAAGAACCATCTGCCTGGTCTGGTGTTTCTTTAATTAAAACTTTAATTACAGATATATCTCTGCACAGATACGTGCAGTCTATCAGCTCTTGTTCTTAATTACCTGTGCTAATGACAGCTGAAAGGAGAGTGAACGTTTGCTGGGTGTCTCCTACGTGCCAGCACTTGTGCCAGATGCCGTAAAACATGCCAGAGCAGGTAAGAGAAACCCAGAGTCAAACGGCCGCCAACAACTTGCCACCCTCCCTGCCAGTCCTCTTCCCATTGCTACGGAAGAAAGAGAAATGTCCTTCGGGCTTCTCCCAGGGGAAAATGAGGGGCGGAGAGGGGTGAAATACTCCAAAGGATCAATAAGAAGAGAGAGGAGAACTCGGCATCACAGGCTGACTAATATCCACGTTCTGTGCGGGCACATGTGTCTCTCACATGGTATATTTCTGAACCCACCTAGAGACACGTGTGGAAAGTGGAAAGTCTGGTCTAAATCCTATGATTCGGAGGCATGTCACCTGGTGCCACGGTAACCAGGGCCACGGTTTCCCGGGGAGATAACACCCACAAATGAGAACAAACAGGAGATGCTTCCCGTTTGCTCCTGACTGTGCCATGATCCCGCCGCCACCTTGGCCTTCAGTCACCTCCTGCTGGCGAGGGCAGATTTTCACTGAAGAATGACAAAAAATATCTTTTCACCCTTGGACCATGTTTCTTGGTCTCCTACTGCCTCCAGAGGGGTTAAACGCCATCCGAACTGCCCCCCAAGGGGCCTGCTCAGCGCAGGGGCCCCTCCTACCCACCACCCTACCCACCAGGGCCAGGTATTTCTCCGTCATCTCCCGCGGCACACAGGTCACCGCGCATGGCCACCGGACATCCACACGCCCCGGCGCTGGCTCTGCTCCCCTCCCCGGGCAGCAAGTCTGGATTGGCTGAGGGCCTCCGGGAAGGGCTCGCCCTTTCAGCAATGGTTCCTCGTCACCAAAATGGGGGGCCTGACCCTGACCTCAGAACTTAAGCAGCAAATACACTAAAAGCCGGATGCAAGTGCCTCTAGAAGGGTCAAGTCCATCATTGTCCAGCACTCTGTCCTAGTTAGTGATGGCGTTTCTCAAACTGTCATGCCAAATTATCTAAATTTTCAAGATAAAGCACCCAACTTAAGGCTGATGATCACAAACAAAATCTGACAACTTTCAGGGTGACTCAGGGTAGCGCCTTCACCTCTGAAAGATCCCAGGACATACCGAGACGCGTCAACTGCTAGGAACACCCGCGATGTGCCCGGCCCCCTTGCAGGATTTCAAGTATTTACAGTCTGATGACAGACACACTCAGAAGCATCTGGCAGACGATGGAGAAAAAGAGAGACAGAGGAAAGATAAGAGAGGGAAGGGTTGGGGAGGAGAGGGAAGGAGGGTTGTAAAAAATAAATGCACACAAGCAGGGCAGAGAAAAGAAAGTGAAAAGGCGAAGGAGAAAGGAGACAGCGCACTGCTTCATTTCGCCCCATGAGCGATCTCAAACCCGGTTTTTGTGATGGTCAGATGCCACTTCCAGAAGACTACATCCTACCGAAAGGAGAGCTGGGACTCTTCCCACAAAAAGGCTGCTGGTTGCTGGTGAGTGCACCACCAAACTGGCCCACAAAGGCCCACTGTAGCTTACAATGCAGCTAACTATAGAATTAACAGCACTGGCCCGTGTTCTGGAAGCATGGGTCCACACATGCACAGATTAGTGACAGTTTTTTCTTACTTACAAATAACATAAACATCCTGCATCTTTGTGCTGTTGATCAATGGTTCTCTGCTAGAACAGGCAGCTCAGAGTCTGGGATGGGGCCAGTGCTCCACATTTTAAAGCTGTACAAGGGATGCGGGATGTGCAGCCAAGAGCAAGGAAGCCGCTGCTACGGAGCCCTTCAAGGCGCCACGCGAATGGCGGGGCCTTCCTGGTGATGCGCGTGGTGGGGTGCTGGAGGCCTCACTAAGTAAGTCTGGGGCACTGACGGCTGAGGGACACAAATGCATGCGGAGGAGGCCCCTGCAACCAAATGGCAGAATCTTTTGTCAGGGGTGCAGCCAGGTTTGCCGGCAAACACAAGGCAGCAGGTACCAGAAGGGCAGCACCTGGATTTAAGTCCCAGTTTTGCAATCTACTAGGGGTGTGACCCTGCACAAGTTTATTTAACCTACCTGAGTGTCGGTGTTCTCAGGTGCAAAACAGGGTTAACAAACACCACCAACCTCATAGATAAATGTATATAATTATGTGGAAACACTTGGGAATATGTGACACACAGCAGTGACTTTCTTCCCCCTTATTCTACTGAGGATGAAGCAGTGAAGCCTCCTACAGCAAGGTAAAAATCTCTCAACACATAAATGCTTTCTGACTCCGTGAAAGCTCACTAGACAGCTGGCTGAAGCTGAGAGAATGAGTAAGTGCTGACTAAGTAAAGGATGGGGTCTCTCCCACGGGTCTTTCCTGTGTCTCCATAGCCAAAAATAGCTAAAACAAAAGAACCTATCAACAAAGGGCCAATCAGCTCTTAATTATCTAAACTTCTCTTCCTAAAAGGTTAGGAACCCAGATTTAACTTGCAGCACCTGAACTTGTATTGTTTTAGAGGTGCCTGATTCCCATAAACTATCCAGTGCCTCTGCCTGTAAGCATGCCTGGGCCTCCAAGACAATATAGTAGAATACTAACAGGGACACTCTTTCAAGTTTAGTTTTCTGCAAGGTGTAAAAAATTCCATTTCATGAAATTCCATTTCATGGGAACTCCCAGGCCGCCTGGGTTTCTCCTGGTGCGCAGGATTGAGCCCGGATGCCACAGCCATGGCCACACTGCCTGCCGGCTGCTGCTCTAAGCACACACTTCACGTGCAGCAGCTCACCTAGGACTCTTCATGACCCTCTGAGTAGGTACTGTTATTATCAACCCCCCTTTAAAGAGGAGGAAGCTGCAGCACAGAGGGGTAAGATAACTGTCTCGATCCGACCACCTGCAAAGGGCCGAGGCGGGATGCGACGCGAGGCAGCCTGGCCCCAGCGCCCACGCTCCCGGCCGCTCCCCAGAAGATGCACTACAGCAGCCTCTCAGCACGGAAGACTGCGGCTACTGAGAGCACGGCCCTCGCATGAGGTTTACTTTCAAAGGCACCTTTCTTCTGGGTTCCCAGGGTGTCTGTCACGCATTTTCATTTATCCTGCCAACAACCCTAAGAAGCAAGTAGGAGACATATAATATCTACGTTTCACACAGGATAAAACTGAAGTCGAATCAGTGAAATGTTCTACACACTCCTGTACGTTAAGTGGAACAACTGATTTCACTGTTTCAGGCCTAACGTGGAAGTCTTTTGAAGTCTTGCTATCTGAGTTTCTGAGTTTTGTGTGTCGCTACCTCACAAGATACCCCTGGCACATCCAGAGACCCGGCTGGTCCAAAGCAGGTTTTCTGACTCTCAGCCTAGGGTTTTCTCACTGAATCATGCTCACAGAAACTACATCCATGTGGCTTACAACTCACTAGAATTCCTAAATACTAACCAAACAAACACTGCTCATTGAAAATAGGTAATGAATGTGTCCGTATACCAGCTCTCTTCGACGTAATTGCAAAATAAAATTATCACAATAAAAACATTTCTCTTGGGTGCCTATTAATGTCGCCTTAGCTCCTACTGGACTTATGAATAAAGTATTCGACTGTCTCTAGAGGACCTAGGAGCCTTCAGGGAGATGTCAAGAGGCCCTGATTCTGTCAACAGGGAGCTTGTGACTCTCATCAGCTAGCTCCCCCTCAGGGGTCGGGCACAGGTATAGGGCTGCTTAAGCAAGAGGAGTGGAGCAGACCGCCACTCACAGCCCCTTTCACCCCTGTGACGCCTGTTCAATAAACTCCAAGCTACACATTATTCTTCTGGTGCTAGAAGGATACGGAATACATTCCTATGCAACTCTGAAAGCATTATCATAAAAAAAAAAGAAAATCACCTTAAAATGCAAGGTTGGATAAATAAATGCTCCTAACTTCTAGAACATTCATTCCATGTGCTTTCTGGCTTTGTAATCATGGGATGTTTTACCTACTCATAGTTCTCAGCTCTGATATTTTGCAATTCTGTGAAAAGATACCCAACAGGCCAAAGGCAATTTCCCAGGTATGTAAGTATAACAGACAAAGACGAGCTAGTAAGCCTGAAGAAGTGTTCCTAAGAGTTCCAATCTCCAATGAGCAGCTCACTACAACTAATTTTAATTTGTGGTTCTAATGAATGACATAAACTTTTATAGGTATCAACAAAGCTCAGAGAGGACTTAAATCCATTTCAGTGCTCATTTAGCAGCTTCAGCTGTGTGCAATTAAAGCATCAGCATTAAATGTTGGAGAATAAAATAATGAGACACTTAAAAAATAATCTGTGCTTCAGCAGGCCATGCTAGGAGATTCCACATGATTTTTTTTTTTTTTTAAAGAACATTTCTAAGGAATATCTTGTCAGTTCCAAGAACTAACTCAAGTTTCATTTTTTAGATTTCAGTTTTTTTGCTTTTGAATAAGAATTTTTTGAAAAGTGGAATACAATTAAAAATGCATTGTCTGAAAAACAGTCATGAAACAGCATATGGCATAAAGCAATCTGGTATATGGACCATCACAGCTGACTAACCAGGTTTCAGCAGAGACAAAAGGCCACTTTTGATCAGGTTAAAAATGTTACTTGTTCTTAACTTATACCTCAAATAAAGAATAAAATACTGAAGGAGGGGGAAAGGTGAATTTTGGAAATGAGACAACTTTCTTATCTTCCAGCCCGTACATGGAATTAAAGGGCTAAACTTTTCCTCCCACCAACACTTGAAAATATAAAACGTAATGTGAGGTTGTAGAATGTGGCAGCTGAGACCAGTAAGTTCAAGTTGCCACTATTTCTGAAACATGAGTTAATCTGCAAAGGAAGGGGTGTGTGGTGATCGTGAGGGGGTGTGTGTGAGAAGGGGCGGGGCAGGGGCATAGAGGGGTGGGGCTCTGGGTGTCCACCGTGTATGCGAGTTATGCGTGAACACCCAGTTCATTTGGCTATTGCAAAATATGAATAGAAGAGGAAATATACTGCATGGGGAAATGCACTCATTAAACTTAAATTTTAAAAGGATGAAAACACAGATTACACTTTATTTTTAAAACTGAAATGAATTTTAATACAGAAAATGAAGACAGCATTTTGCAAATTTATCGCTCAAAAGGGTATCTCTATTTGAGGAAATCAGCGTGTTACACTTTGAGAGATGAAATGTTACAGCTTGTACACCAAAATCAAAAAATGAAATTAAATTAAAAAATGAAATGGTTACCAAGGTAATGCAGGTCAGGGGATCAAAGGTGAAGGGTCACACATTATTAAAAAGAAATCCAAAAGGACGGCTGCATCATGATCTCTGCAAAACAAAGGAGCTCCAGTAAGTAAAACTAATATCTCTGAGAATTTAAAATCAAGTTCTTGAAGACTCCCCTGTAATTGAACACAGTCATTCCTGATTCCGTGTAGAGCCATTTTTATTTAGGTACAACACCAAATTTTAATTACCTTTTTGTAAAAATTTAACCATTCAATCATATTAAAACCCCAAATATCCCCCATTATAAGTGACTAAGAAGTGCTGACAATTCCACTGGATCCCAGACCCTGTTTTCTGGAAATGACAGTGTTTGTTAAGTTGCCAACATATCAGAAATCTAATTTGGTCACAGCGTGGTGAGTTTTTTTCCTCTCCTCAAGGAATGAGTTCCAAAATTGAGTTTTTGCAAATTTGTTTCATTTGAAGTAGCTGCATAAAATTTCCATTATTGGAACATTTAGTATAACAATGTTCTAGAAGACAGCAATAAAGTGATACATGATAAAATAAACTGTGTAACTATATCTATTAAGATCTGTTCTCACATTCAACTCTCACTGCGGGGGCGGGGGGGGCGGGGGGACACGACATTTTAAGCAAAATAACTTGCTGTCTCCACTGGAATTACACAGAATTAACAGAAGTTTGACACCAGCAATATCTTAACAACAGAAAAAGAGTATATGACAATTTAGGCCTCAATTTCCTGTTATTATTTACTCATCTCCCTCATTAACAAACTAAAAAGGACATTAATAAACCTTAAAAGGAGAGAAAGGGCTAAGGTTTTGTTTTGCATCACGTGGCCACCACAGATATCATGACAAACATACTTATTAACTTTGCAGCAATAGCAAGCATAACGATTAGGAGTTACAGTAAATAATTTCCATATTCCTTTCACTAGTAAATAAAATGACTACTATTAGTGATCTTTAGTCTCATCGCTAAAACTAAACTTGAGCAGGCTACACTTCCCTGATTTCAGGATCCAAATTCCTTACTTGTTGCTGGACAGGCAATAGAAACAATGCCTCTCGCTCTACGAGGGTACATGGGAGCATCACTAGCAAAAAAGGACTTTAAGTACCACTCCTCCTTCCAGTCTCCTAGTTTAGTTTCAATCTCACAATATCTAATGTTTGAGTTTACCTTGATAAAATCAAATTCCCAAAATACTTCCATATTAAAATATAGACAACTGCCCCAAAGGATTTTATTAAGAGGAACAGAATACTCTTTCTGGTGGCTTAGAGCAATCAATAAATAAACTCTATAAAGTTTTTGTTCCCCCGATTAGGTTTTGTTAAAAAATAACTTGCAGAGCTTCATGCACTAGACACAAGTGTGTTAGCGCCTCAAGGCCACATTTCTAGAAAACGACTTTTTTTTAAGTTCCAGAGCTACTGAAAAGTAAACTAGCATTTCATTTATCTGGGATGCTCATCTCATGTAAAGTCTGTCACATACGTATTTGTTGCTGGGAGGCATGCAAGCAATTCTGAACACTATAGAAGAAATCAATACCCCATCAAAACAAGGCATATGTTGTTTTAGTAGCACTGTTATTCAGACCACTTTAGCACGTTTGTAAGAAAAGGCAAGAAGCCAGCAAGTATACCATTAGCCAAGTTTTGTTTTATTAAAATATTTCCTATTAAAAATGAGAAAAAGTATATTCAGATCAAATATATGTACCCCTTCATTATCAAAACACATGTATTTATTTAAAAACTTCTTGACAGCAAGAGGAGAATACTTATAGATGTTTCTCGAAATTCTAAATCATTTCTAAAATTCACCGACTCAGAAAAATGTGTTAGCCCAAATTTTCTACTAGCTTAAGCCCTGCCAAAAGTTGCACACACCAGCCTATGCCAACATGATGTGATCCCCAAGTATAAGGAACTGCTCTTTGAGGACCTGAAAGCATTACAACCAACCAAATTCCCACAAATAATTTCATGGAAATGAATATAATCTAAGTAATAAACACAAAACAAACAGAACACTCCCCACCTAGGCACTTAGAAGTTCCAACAAACAATCTGAATAAATTTGTGCCAGTAATGATAACATTTTAGGTGATTTAAGAAAATCTGTAATATGAAGGACTTCAGCTAATGTTTTCAAATGTGTTTGCTATTTGGAGTGGAAGAAGGGAAGGGCTACCAGGAAGGAGCTTACCACGTCCCTAATATTCAAGGATCCTAGAATATAATTTAATAAGTAATAAGAGGGCTAGAAACAGCCAGGGGCCAGCACAACTGGGGAGCATGGATTCAGCCGCAACAACAAAGAGCTGAGGCCAGAGCCCCTTCGTGGAGGCAGGTATCTGGGACACACATCCTTCTTCCCACAGAAACAGTCTGACACCTGCCTACTTAACCGGAAGTCTGTTGAAGCAACAGTTCTGCTCCAAATTCTAGAGGCTATGGGACCTGAGGAGCTTTTTGTTTTTGCCCAAAGGATTGGCCCAAGCTGAAATTTAGGCAACAAAACATTCTACTAGCCCCATTCCTGGGCCCCAGACAGAGTGCCTCAAGGACTACAAATGAAATGGATTCATACATACCAATACATGCAAAGATTCAGGGTGTAGGCGCGGGGGGGGGGGGGGGTGGTTTCTTTAACCCAAAACAAATCCTAAGTGGGAGAACTAGCACTTTTACATCAAGGGGTGGAGAAGGAGAGTCCTCTTCCAAATGATAAGCAGTAACTGAACTAAACAGGGAATGCTCAAAAATCCTACTAACTCCTAAAACCTTAGGAGCATAACTAGCATATACCCTATCCTCAACCTAAAACTGGAAAGAAAACTGTACTCCCGCACTGGTGAGTTATGTTACTGAAATAAGAAACACACCAAGTTTCACTTTCACAAGACCAACAAGTCACTGGAGTTCTAGCAAAGAAGACTGCCAGGGAAATTCTCACCCATATTAAGCTCTCACTTCCTGGACTTTTTGTAGGGATATGTTTTCCAACATGCTCAATTTGTACTCTAAGTTTTTGGGGGGTTGTTTTTTGCGGTTTTTGCTTTGGTTTGGTGTTTTTTGTTTGTTGTTGTTGGTTTTTGGTTTTTGGTTTTTGGGTTTTTTTTTTATTTTGGGCCAAGGACCAGCCAGCATTTATAAGCAAAGAGAATTGGTTCATTTCTCAACTAAACAGACATAGAACAAAGAATGTCATTTCTAATAAGGTTAAATCATGACAGAAATGCTGCCATTCTCACCTCAAGCATATTACTTTCAAAACACATAGAAGAACCAGAAAGAAATAAAAAAATAAAGCGCCAAGAAAATTCAGAGAGTCAGAGAAGCTACAAGACAGTTGAAGAAACCCATTAAAATAGAGCCCTATATCTTTTACTAATTCTTTACAAAATGGCTATTAACTCAACAATATAATGTTCTCTGCAGCAGAAACTAATCTCGTCAAGTGTATTCAGAGAGTAAAAGGAGAAATGTCCAGCCAAAAGTTTATTATAGTGATGAGGCAGAAAAGAATTTTAATCTATAAACATAAATAAATAAATCACCAAAACGTCACTCAATAAAACAGGTAATTCACTAGAATAAAATGCACTTGAGCTAAGTATATCCTTCTGTTAAGTGGGGATTATATTTCTATTACCCTTTCATGTTAGAATTTGTTAGTTTTTTTCAGCATATTAGAAATACTGCCTGGCTGAAAAACCAAGAAAATAAAAGCATTTGGTCTCCATGTTTGTGGCTCCTCCAAGTGGGGCCCAGGGCAGCACAGCCAGCAAGAGGTACCCCTCCCTGACCCCCTTCCCACAACAGACACCATCTCTGCCATTTTTTTCAACCTTTCTGAAAATATATTTCCTCTGTCAAGCTTCTCAAAGATAGTCTGTTCTAAACTATGTGCCTGTTTCTCAAAACATTTTATAAACGATACAGCAACATACACCTGCAATCATCATATTATTTCTGCTACAATCCTCAAAAAGAAAACAAAAGCTAAAACTACAAGTTAAATACCTTTCTACCTAGGACTTTATCCTCAACAATATAATTTTTTCCCTAATAGCTTCAAAGATTTCACAAAAGGAGAAAGCAAGTGGGAGGAAGGGACTGCCATGAGCACAAGGGAACTCTTAAGAGTGATGGATACACTCATTCTGGTGGAATGGTGATGGCCATGGGGTGTGTGCATGTGCACACTTCTCAAAAGTATGTGCAATTTATTATATGCCAATTATACCTCAAAAAAGCTATTTAAGAATGGGGTCAGAGACTGAAAAACTCTAAATTCACCAAGCATTGGGCAGAGTACTCAAGCACTGTGTAGAAGGCCTCAGGGAGTGGAGAAAAAATTAGCCTTAGACTGAGCACTACTGCAGATCCACTTAACAAAGCAAAACCCTAAAGGTTCAAACTGCTTAAAAGTAACTTAGTTGCATCCCAGAACAAAGTTCAAGAAGAATTAAAGGGTCCTGCTTTCTTAAATCTACTCTGTCAATCTCCCACCTTCTAATCAGGATGTTTAGTCCATTTACAGTTAATATAATTATAGGTATGGTTGGGTTTTAGTGAACCATCCTGTTGTTTTCTATTTATTTCCTGTGTTCTTTGTTCCTTTGCTCTTCCTTTCTGCCTTCTTTTGGATTAATCAGGTATTTTTAGTTTAAAAAAAATTTTTTTTTAAAGAATGGGGGCGGTCAAAAGGCAGGGACTTTGCCCTCTCCCTGCACACTTTAAACCACACAGACATGCTGTAGCCACCATGCAGAAGAAGCCAAGAGTCACAGGGGAGACAGTGGGAGCCACCTTCCAAGCCACTGAACCAACCAATTCTGGAACCACCTGGTTCTGGTCTTCTTAGGTGAAATAATAAAAGTAATCTCATTGTTTAAAATAAATGCATATAGCACAGGGAGATCAGCTCAGTGCTTTGTGATGACCTAGAGGGGTGGGAGGGAGGCTCAAGAGGGAGGGGATATGGGGATATATGTATGCATATAGCTGATTCACTTTGTTGTACAGCAGAAATTAACACAACATTGTAAAGCAATTATACTCCAATAAAGATGTATATAAATAAATAAATAAATAAAAACTGGGCAAAGAAACTGGGAAAAAAATTTTAATAAAATAAATGCATAAATACATAAATATTATATATTTAAAACATTTGATACTGATTACTAGCTTTCATATTAGCCACAAACCTGAAATTACCGTAGTTTCTAAATTGAAAATCAAGGCACAATATGACAGTTTCTCTAAGAGACTTGAAAAATCAGCTTTAGACATACTCCTAGCTTTGCAAATGATATGCAAATTCACCAAATATTCTTAAATTTCTTCCTCAGATTTAGCATTTATATTATGTCAACTCTATCACAACTGAGACCCATTCCTTTCAGGTACTATCCCCACTAGGGAAAAAGAATAATACAATATATGCCAAATTTCCCCAAACACAAATTTATAAGAAATAAAACAAAAGTGAAACAGACCCACCCAGTGTTGACTTTATTTCTATACAACCTGTTTTTAAGCTTACTAACCTACACGCAGTGCTTTCTTTAATTGCTCTACTGGCTTCCTACAATGACAGTCAGAATGATTAGACTCCAACATTTCCCACTTCCTCTAGTCATTGATTCTCAAACTTCAGATGAATAAGAATCCCCTATTTAAACCAAGTCATTTGTAAAAATAGTTCTCAAGTCCTTCCCCTAAGAGATTACAGTTTAGTACATCAAAAGAGGAGCTAAACAATCTGCATTAGTAAAACCCCAGGTGAGTCTGACTACAACAGTCCACAATCCTCACTTTAAGAAAAACTGCCCAGGACTTCCCTGGTGGCGCAGCGGTTAAGAATCCGCCTGCCAATGCAGGGGACACGGGTTCAAGCCCTGGTCCAGGAAGATCCCACATGCCGCGGAGCAACTAAGCCCATGCACCACAACTACTGAGCCTGCACTCTAGAACCCACAAGCTACAACTACTGAGCCCGCAAGCCACAACTACTGAAGCCCGCGCGCCTAGAGCCCGTGCTCCGCAACAAGAGAAGCCACCGCAATGAGAAGCCTGCGCACCACAACAAAGAGTAGCCCCCCCTCGCCACAACTAGAGAAAGCCTGCGCGCAGCAATGAAGACTCAAAGCAGCCAAAAATAATTTTATTTATTTACAAAAATATTTAATGTTTTATTTGTTTATTTACTTCAAAGAAGAGAAAAGAAAAACTGCCCAGGTGGGTCCACCAAATCCTCCAATCTCCACACACACCCGCCTCCTGCAGACACCCAGGCACAGATGTCAGAGCTGCCAAAGGGTAAAGAAACAAATTCCAGCTGTTATCAGCTTAAGGTGGCCCTTAAGTTTTTAAATGCCAATGGATGCCTAAAAAGTCTCTAAAACCCCAAAGAATAAAGCTATACTGAAAGATAGGGTAGCTATATAAGATACAGGGAGTTCTTTTCCAATTAGAATCAATTCTAGGTTCCAGTAATAGCTCTACCACTTACTACTTCTATGACCTTGGACAAATTATTTAGCTTTTTTAACTAAGCCACATTTTCTTCATTTATAACATGAAGATAACAACATCCCTACCTTATAGGTTGCTATGAATATTAATGAAAATAAGTAATATAAACTGAGTAGCATGGTGCTTAGGACTTAAAAAGCAATAAACATAAAGAAGATGTGGCATATATATACAATGGAATATTACTCAGCCATAAAAAGGAACGAAATTGAGTTATCTGTAGTGAGGTGGATGGACCTAGAGTCTGTCATACAAAGTGAAGTAAGTCAGAAAGAGAAAAACAAATACCATATGCTAACACATATATATGGAATCTAAAAAAAGAAAAAATGGTTCTGATGAACCTAGGGGCAGGACAGGAATAAAGACGCAGACGTAAAGAATGGACTTGAGGACATGGGGAGGGGGAATGGTAGCTGGGACGGAGTGAGAGAGTAGCACTGACATATATACACTACCAAATGTAAAATAGATAGCTAGTGGGAAGCAGCCACATAGCACAGGGAGATCAGCTTGGTGCTTTGTGACCACCTAGAGGGGTGGGATAGGGAGGGTGGGAGGGAGACGCAAGAGGGAGGGGATGTGGGGATATATGTATAGGTATAGCTGATTCACTTTGTTATACAGCAGCAACTAACACAACAATGTAAAGCAATTATACTCCAATAAAGATGTTTTTTAAAAAAAAGCAATAAACACTGGCTCTGTGATTACTATGATTATGATGCTGATCATCTTCCATTCTTTTGCTTATCTGATTCTTTCCAAGGTATACAAGAGGGATACTGCTATCCCCATTTTTTCAGATGAGCAATGGTTAAGGTTCAAGATGTAAATCTTAAAAATGTCAGAGCTGGAATTGAAACTCCATCTGTCCAGGTCTGTCCTACTCCACGGCTCTGGCCCTGACAGGTATGGAAGGTGTTCCGCCAGCCCTGACAGCCTCCCATGTCCGTGCTCTGCACAGGGCTCTGCACACTGAGGTTCCCAATCATGTTTGGGGAATAAGGCAATGAATGAATAGTAAGGTCCTCAGGGGCAGCAGAGGGGAATGTACTCTTCTAGATCCACTACTGTACCTATCCCACTGCCCCTTACACAATGCATTTAGAAGGATACATGTGGGACTTCAATCAGGGGAACCACAGATATAAATTCAAGAACTTGCACACAAAAAAAGGAAGAGTAATGATTTTCCACTCTGCAGTTCTACTCACTAATTTAACTTAAAGACAAATTCATTCGTTCAACAAATGTATATTGAGCACCTAACCACGGGGCAGGCTCGGTTACTAGGTGCCCGGGATGTGTGGTGAACAGCAGAGAAGAGGTCCCAGCTTAGTCTACCTTAGCCACTGAGGCGAGGGTTCAGACAGGGAACAAGTCATTTCAAGCACCATGAGCAGAGTGCAGGGCGCTATGGAAATACACGGCAAGGGTACCTCCTCGATTCTGCTAGGCGGCCAGGCAATTTTCCCTGGGGAAATAATGTGTAGCTGAGATCTGGAAGATGATAAGGTGGAGAGGGACCATATTCTAAGAAGAAGAAAAAACGACACGTAAAAGGCAACGTGGGAGGAAGAACATGAGTGTAGAAGGAACTCAGGGGGAGAACAGACAACAAGGGGAGAAAGGCCAGGCAGGACGCTGGAGGGGTGACAGACAAGATTACACAGGAATTGAGGACCATGCTGAGAAGCTGGATGGTATCTTAAGTATACGATGGAAAATTATTCACAGGATTGAGAAATGGGGTACCATAATCCAACTGGCATTTTTAAAAAACCACTCTGGCATCTGGGCGCAGACTGGGTTGGGAGGGGGCAAGGGTGCAAGTAGGGACAGGGGCCAGGAGATCTCTAGAAGCCGTCTGGGCACAGGTAATTGTGGCCTGGACTGGAGAGGTGGCTGTAAAGAGTGATTTAGACTGAATGGAAATTTATTTGGAAATAGAACTAGTAGTCTTGGATTCAATATGTAAAAGATGAAGGCGGTGTCAAAAATGACCCCTGAGAGGAAAAAACTAGTAACTCTAGATTGGAGAAACCTGACAAGCACTGCCTCAGCCAGGTGACGAAGGTTAAGAGCACCACACTGAGAAGTCCTGTTGACAGCAGGCACCCCTGATACGATGAGATGAGAAGGGCTCTGCACCTTCATGGTCTTCCCTCCCAAAACCCATAATCCCAGCCTCATCACAAGCAAAGCAGCAGACAAACCCAAACTGAAGGACATCACACAAATACCTGATCTGTCAAGGTCACCAAAAACAAGGAAAGTCTGAGAAACTGTCACAGTCCAGAGGAGCCTGAGGAGACATGATGACTAAATGTCAGGTGGCCTCCTGGATGGGGTCCTGGAGCAGAAAAGGACATCAGGGGAAAACTAAGGAAATCTGAAGAATGTGTGGAGTTTAGCTTATAATCCTACATCAGTACTGGTTACTGGCTGGGATGAACGTACCACCCTAATGTTATTAGGGGAAACTGGGTGTGTGTGGTACACAGGAACTCTGTAATATTCTTGCAACTTTCCTGTAAATCTAAAACTACTCTAAATGTAAAAGTTTATCTTAAAACTGGCCCCCTGGTCTGACTTAAGCACCTGGGAGGTGCCCTTTATTGAGACAGGAGAGACAGACGGGAACACCACAAGCTCATTGCAGATACATGAAACAGGACAAGATCCTGCAGTGGAGGAATCAGATATCAGGTGGGCAGCTCTGGTGGGGCCCTCGGCAGAGAGAGCTGAGCTCAAAACAAATGTAGGAGCCCTCGGCAGGCTGAAGCTACGGGAGTGGGCAGGGTCACTGAGAGCAAAAGTGGATATGAGGAGGTGAAGGGCCTCGGTTGCTTCCTGAGAAATATCCACGTTTACCAGTCACACAAGAAGAAGGTCTAGTCTCAAGCCCTGAGGAAATCCCACCTTAGATGCTGGGTAGAAGAGAGCAAGATGGAACATCCAACACAGGGGAGAAAAACCCAGGGGTGCATGCCAACCCAGAGGCCAAGGGAAAAGGCATGGTCAACTTGTGTGAATATGTCTGAGAAATCAAATAAGCACTGGAAAATGCTCCTTATCTTTAACAATTCTGAGATCACTAGTGATCTATGAAAGAGCTTTCAGAGGACTAATGGGAATTAAATTCAGACTGGAATAGCTGAGTAAGAGGTGAAAAAATGAGGAAAAACTAACTCTTACAAGAAGTCTGGCTCTCAGATTTGCACATCCATGGTCACAGCAACATTACTCACAACACCTAAAGGTGGAGGCAACCTAGGCATCTATCGATGGATGAATGGATAAACAGTGTGGTATATACATAATGAAATATTATTCAGCCTTTAAAAAGGAAGGAAATGACATGTGGATGAACCTTGAGGACATTATGCTAAGAGAAATAAGCCAGTCACAAAAAGACAAATGCTGTACAACCCCACTTATATGAGGCACTTATAGAGTTATCAAATTCAGAGAGACAGGAAGTAGCAAGGTGTCTGCCAGGGCTGGAGGGAGAAGGGAACGGGGAGTTAGTTGCACAACAGTGTGAATTTATTTAATGCCAAGGAACTGTATACTTTAAAATGGTTAAGATGGTAAATTTTATGTTATGTACGTCTTAGCACAATTAAAACTTTTTAAAAAGAAGTCTGAGTCTCAGAATGTTAAATTCATATCAAGCTATAATGATTTACAATGAAAAATATTTAAAGCTGGATACTTTAACCTAGATCAGCACTTTCCAAACACGTCCCTAATGATGTGTGACACAACACACACAAGTCACAGATGCTGATCCCCTCATGCTCTGCAAGGGGGCCTGGGCCACCCAGACCCCGGACCAGTGGTCTCTGATCTCAAGAGTACTCATCCATTAATCCCATATGCCTTAGAAATACTTTTATTTTTGACGTGTTCCAAGATGTGAGAAAAGCTGAGAAACAATGGCTAAAGAAATGAAGATTAGAGATTATTTCAATTCTATTTTCAGTGGCAAGAATAGTTGCTTTAAATTAGTTTTCTTCATCAACCCACAACTTCTGCTGCCAAAAGGAAAAAAAAAAAAAGAAAGAAAGAAAGATTGTCACCTCAACTTATAGAAACCGATAAGAGATCATTTAGAGAAACAAATGAACCTCTACTACAAAGCCACACCTCACTTTTGCTAGATTTTTAAGGATAGAATAGGAGCAACAATTTTCTCTTCACACCAAGTCAGATCGACAAAAACTAAATCAATGTGTAAGGGACAAAAAAAGAAAAAAGAAAGAACAATGTGGTACTGATGCAGGCATAAGATAAGCAGATCAATGAACAGAGAGTATCCAGATACAAAACCGTGTATTTGTGGAAATTTAGCACAAGGTAAAGGCAACATTTCAAATCAGTAGGAAAGGATCAATGATTCAATAATAAGCATCTATCTGGGGGGAAAAAAGAAATAAGAAGCTCTACCTCACTCTTCCCATATATACAAAATGTCTATGGGTATTAAACATCTAAGGATAAAAATTCAAAACAAAGAAGAAAATCCAGGGAGAATAATTAATAACTGGGGTAAGGAAACCTTTCCTAGGTATGCTGTCAAGGCCAGAAGAGTCAAAGTTTGAATGCGTGACTCACAGGACTGACGTGAGGATGCAGTGAAGACAATTAAGACTGAAATATGGTTTCTAGCCAGGAAAAAATTATACATACACACTTTTTTAAGAAAAACACATAGAAATCAGAAATAAAAAGGGTGAAGAATCTATGAGAAAAAAGAACAAAGGAATGAACAGACAATTCAAAAAAGTAACACAAGTGGCCAAAACATGCTAAACCTCAGGAGCACACAAAGAAATGCAAATTAAAAGGAGACATAACTTTTTCACACACTGGACTAAGAAAGATTTAAAAAACTGATAATCCCTAGTGTTGGTTAGAGTTTAGGGAACCGAACATTTTCATATTCAGCTACTCAGAGTACAGATCAGCGCCTCTCTAGAGGGAATATGGCAAATGCTTGTGCTCTTTGGTGAGCAGCTATGTCGGCAGGCCTCTCTCCTAAGAAAATAACTGGAGAGGTGTGCAGAATACTGGGTAAGCAATAAGGGATTGGTTAACAATTTTTATAGACAACCCATGCTCTGCAGTTATGTACATCCACCTCCACACATATGCACTGGCATGCAAGATGACCGCAACAGACTTTGGCATGGGGAGAAAAACAGAGAAGAGGTACCTGTGATTCCTCGGGGGGGCAGAGGGGAGTGACACACACACATACATATATACACACACATACACACACACATACACATATACACACACATACACACACATATACACACACACATACACATATACACACATATATACACACACACATACATATACACACACATATACACACACACATACACACACACATACACACACACATACACACACACACACACACACCACTTTAAGGCAGTATAATGCTTAAAGTAAGACAGGCTGGAAAAGAACTTCAATATATAAATCAATATATAATTCCAATTTGATTTGATTTTAAAATTACTAAAAACAGTCACCTCTCAATTGGGTAATGCCTGGAAGGATGAGTAGATCTGTAAATTATATTAATACAACTGAGAAACAGACAGTGGACAAAACTAATGCCATGAAACAAAGCTAACTCAAAGAATTCCAAATATAATTGGATAATTAAATCCTTGCAAAGCAAATATAATTGTAATTTGAATTGGGGATATCAGTACTAATATCCCTACAACATGCAGACCTTCCCTACAATAAATCTTCATCTACAACTAATCTCACTTGGGTCCCTCAGTGTAGGATAATAGAAAATATATACTGGTCTCTGGCCCCAGTTCCTGGCAGAGAACTCCTAAAACCCTTGTAATTTCTTAAGTGATAAGAACATCTTTTGTTCCCATATTTGGTCTTTGACCTGTCCCTGACACAGGGCTCCTGAAACCCTTGTAAATTCTAAGTGATAAAAGCACTAAGAGCATCTTTTGTTCTAGTGAGGCTACCTGTTGGGGGGTGGGGGGGCGGGGGGCAGGGGAGGGGGCCCTCCAGGATGGCTCTGGATGGGGGCTGGTCGCCAGAAAGACCAAGCCACAAAAGGAAGCTTGGAATTTTCAGCCCCGCCCCCCATTCTTCAGAGAGGCAGGGAGGCTGGAAATGGAATTAATAATTGATCAAGAGGAAGCCTCCATAAAACCCCAATAGCACCGGATTCAGAAAGCTTCCAGATTGTGGATGTGAACACTTCCACAGTGGGAGAGTGACACACCCCAACTCCACAGGGACAGACGCTCCTGCACTCAGGACCCTCCCAAGACCTCGGCCTATGTATCTCTTCGTCTGGGTGTTCATCTGTGTCCTGTATCATATCCTTTAATAAAGTGGTAGTAAGTATTTCCCTGAGTTCTGTGAGTGACTCTAGCAAATTAACTGAACCCGAGGGAGGGGGTCATGGAACCTCCAGTCAGCAGCACAGATGACAACCTGGACTTGGGACTGGCATCTGAAGTGGGTAAACAGACTTTTTTTCCTGCAATGCTCTTGGCACCTTATTTTATTTTTAGCCTCTCCTTTAGAAATTAAGCTCTCTGCAGACGGGGTTTTTTTTGTTGTTTCTATTCCAGGAGTTTAGAAACTGCCTGGCACAGAGACACTCGCGTATTTGTTGGGTTAATGATGGCCTCCTCTCCTCTCTGTGGTCTCTCCCTCCCAGCACAGGTTGCTCACACCTACCAACCTGCTCTAGACGCCAGCCCAGCCGCCCAGCCCCCCAGCCTCCAGCCCGGCTCCTCTCAGAGGCGAAGGCACAGAGCTGCTGTTGTCTGCCCTCTGCCACCCTCAGCGCACCCTGCCCTCCAGCCACTCT
Source organism: Balaenoptera physalus (assembly GCF_965194825.1). NCBI lineage: Eukaryota > Metazoa > Chordata > Mammalia > Artiodactyla > Balaenopteridae > Balaenoptera > Balaenoptera physalus. Next base: position 191,464,665 of record NC_138882.1, read on the forward strand.
GCCTCTCCCGCTCCTTCAGATGTGCCAGGCTCTTCACCCTGGAGAGCCTTCCCGCAAGCCTGCCTCTGTCCACAACACTCCCCTCCCTGACCACTGATCTCTCTAACCCTCCCGTCCCTCCCATCACAAGAAGATCACTTCCTGGGAGTCTTTCCCTGGTTTCTGATCTATATTAGGTCCTCCGCTCTTGAATAACCTTTCACAAACTTCATTTTGTAAATACATACTTATTCTTACAATTATCTGCTTAATGGCTGTTTCCCTTTAAAGGCAAACTGTGTCTTGATGACCAAGCTATACGTCCCCAGGGACTGGAACAGTGTCTGAAAAAAGGAGCTCAACTGACCAACTGAATGGCTGGCTGTCCTACTAGACCACAGACTCGGCAAAAGCAAGTTCAACGTCTATTTTGTCCTCTCTTATGTATCTGGTGACAAATACGCTGTCTGGCACAGAGAGAATGTTTAACAAAATTTATTAAATAAATGCTGAATGAACACGGGGGTTAGGGACACCATAATCCTATTCCTGGGGAGATAAAAAAAAAAAAAAAAACTGCTACCACCTTGACATCTTGATACACAGAGCCTTCCTTCCGGATGATGTTCCTTAGGTGTGTTCCTCCACAGCACCCACCTCCTACAACCCAGGCGTCTTCACCCGCATGTGCAGTATCCCCGTGGTCGCTCAGCTCCTGCCGTGCGGACCGCCTCCCAGGCCTCTGGAGATGGCAGCACACACAGCCCAGCAACCCCCTGCAGCTTCCCCCAGGGCGCCAGCGTGACACCACCACGACTTCTCTGCCTTGCAGTAAAGTAAGCCTCACATCATAGCCTGCCCTGGGGACGAGGCCTGGGTCTCAGCCCTGGGCAGGGCGGGACTCTTCCTTGGGGGCTCTACCTCAGTTCTAGAGGATGCAGCTACCCTGTACGTCTGCTATTCTTATATCCTTTAGAGTTCTCTTCACTTTTTATGAGCCAATCCCTCATTACTTCCATTCCCTGTTATGGTGAAAAATGTTCATTTTTTTTTTTAATTATGTTTTATATCAGCAAAACGAAAAGACAACCTACTGAGTGGGAAAAAATATTTGCAAATGATATGACTGATAAGGGATTAATACCCCAAATATATAAACAGCTCATACAACTCAACATCAAAAGAACAAACAACCCGATTAAAAATGTTCATATTAAACTTTTTCTTTCAATTTACTCTTTGTTTTTTTTTCTCCTGCTTTGATCCAGACTGATACAGATTTGGAATTAATGTGTGTAGTGCAAGGGTCGCATTTCTTCCCCCTCCCTACATGAGTATCTAACTAACTAAACACATTTATTGAAAAGACTGTTCTTTCTCTGCCATCCTGCAGAGCCTCCTGTGAGATATATCAGGTGTCCAGATCCGAGTAGATCTGTGTCTGGACTATTTTGCTTGGTTGGTCAACTTGTCTAGCCTTTTACTAAAACCATATTATTTTAATTACTATAGCTTTACAATAAGTCTTGCTACCCAGTATAGTAAGTCTGCTCAGTTTGTTGTTCTTCAAAATTATTTTGGCCATCCCTGCTGTCTGCATTCCTATGTTAACATCAGTTTGTCAAGTCCATCAAGAAAACATCTGCTGGCATTTTGATTAGTACTATACTGAAGGCATAGTTGAATTTGGGAAGAATCAGCATCTTACAACACTGATTCTTCTACTCCATTAACATGGTATATCCATCTATTGATTTAGACCTTTAACTTCTCTCAAGTGTTTATTTTTCCCTGTATAGATGCCTTACATTTCTTTACATTTATTCTGAAAAATCTGATTGTGTATGTTACTACAAATGATATTTTTATTTCACTTTCTATTTGTTGTTGATACACAAAATTCCAATTGTGTCCAGAGTTACTTTGAATCTTGCAACATTATTTATTAATTACAATAAGTTACAGGAGATTTTTTTTCTACATACACAATCATGTCATCTACAAAAACAGTTCTATTCGTTCCTTTCTGATCCTTGTACCTTTTATTTTTCTTGTCATATTGAACTAGGTAGGGTCTCTAAATAAAATAATTAATAAAGTAGTGGTAATGGTGAAAATAACTTATTTCTATTCCCAGTCTCAGGAGGAAAACTTTCAACACTTCACCATTAAACATGATGTTTGCTATAGGATTTTTCAAAGTAATCTCTATCAAATTAAGGAATTTACCTTTTACTCATGATGTCTTAAGGGATTTCATTTTGAACAGATGCTGAATTTTACCAAAGGCAATTTTTACATCGATTGACATTATTACATTATTTTTCTGCTTTACCCTATTAACTCAGTGATTTCTACTGATTGATTTTTCAAATAGTAAACCTATCTTTGTAATAAGTCTGATACTCTCATTTAAATCTTTTGAAATTTGTCAACACTTGCTTTATAGATCAGCAATTTTTATAAATGTTCCATGTGTATACAAAAAGCATGTATAATCTAATAGTTATTGGGTGCAGTGTCCTATTTATTTCATATTTCATTTTATTCTATATTTCATTTTCAATATTTGTTATTTTCAATCTCCTAGGTCTCTCCTACTGTATCTAATCTACTGGCAAACCCACTGTGACCTCAATTAGGTCAAGAATGTTAGGTGTGTTATTGAGATCATCAATAGTGATTCTTTGTTTATTCAATCAGTTAATAAAGTATATTAAAACTTCCCACTATGATTGTGGATGTGTCTATTCTTTGTTAGTTTTGCCAATTTTTCCTTTGTGTATTTTGAGGCCATGTTTTTAGGCACGTACAGACATAGAACTATTGAATTGAGTATTTTATCATTATGAAATGTCTCTCTTTATCTCTAATAATGGTTTTCTGCCCTAAATTCCACTTTATTAACATAGGTACACCAGTTTTCTTTCGGTTAGTGTTTGAGTGATATGTCTTTTTCTACCATTTTACTTTCCTTCCACTTTTATGCATCCTTGCAAGCAGTACAGAGTTCTGATCCACCTTTTTAAAAAAAATTTAATCTCTCAATCTTTGTCTTTTAATTGAAATTTTTAGTTCATTTTTATTTATCAATAATATAATTACTGATATCCTGAGTGTAAATCTATCATCTTACCATTTGCTTCCTATTCCCACCAACTCTATGTTCCTTTTCTGTCTTCTTTTGGATTAATCAAGTTTCCTTGGGCTACTACTACTACTACTATTACTACTACTAACTACTACTACTACTCCTCTTTCTCCTCCTCCTCTATATTTCCTCTCCATTAGCTAGTAGGTATATATTCTTTCACTGTTCTTTTAATGAATATCCTAGAGATTACAATATGCATCCTTGACTTATCAAAGTCTCAAGTAGATTAATAATTTTACTACTTCCTGGACAATGCAAAGACCACAGGATACTAACCCTATTTACATCCCCACAACTTATATGCTATTATTAAAATTTTTAATTGCATACATATTTTAAACCACACAAGACATTATTATTGTTGTTTCATATATCAACATTCATTTGCATTTACCCTCTCTTTGGTCTTCACCTTTTCCTACATCTTAAAGCTGCCATCCAGGATCATTTCCCTTCTGCCCAAAGAAGAATCTTTATTATTACTCCCCTTTAGTGCAGGTCTGGTGTGTATTAATTCTTTCCATTTTGTTGATCTAAAAGGATGATATTTTTGCCTTCCCTTTTGCAGGATGTTTTGCTGGGTATAGAATTCCAGTCTGGCAGTTTACCTTCTTGAAAATACTGTTTACATTTTGAAAATACTGTTCCATTGTCTTCTGACTTCTATTGCTTGTGTTGAGAAATCAGCTGTCAGCCTTATTGCTCTTTTGAATGTAATACATAATTTTTCTCTAGGTATTTAAGATTCTCTCATTATCTTTGGTTTTCAGCAATCTTATGTTTCAGTGAAATTTTATTTGAATTTATCTGGTGCAGGGTCTACAGTATTTCTTGATTTGAGAGGCTTGTCTGTTATACAGAATTCTCAGCCATTATCTCTACAAATATTGCTTCTGTACTATTCCTCCTTCCTTTCCTACTCAGATTTCAATTACACATTGTTAAATATTTTCACTGAATCCCATGTCTCTTAGAATCTTTTATGTATTTCCCACTATTTTTCTCTCTGTATTTTATCATTTTGAATATTTATTTTCAATTTATTACTACTAAAAATCTACTGTTAAACCCATCTATTGAGATCTTAATCTCAATTAATTCAGTTATAGTCCTTCAATTCTAGAATTTACGTTTTGTTCTTTATTTTTTTTTAAGTTCTAGTTCCCCGATTCTTAATCTTGTCTTTTATTTCCTTAAAAATATTATATACTATGTGATGGTATTTAATTACTCTATTATCTGGATTGCTGACAATCCATTGGCATAGTCTGCTGTTCCTCTGGATTTTCAGTCAAATTGTCCTAAATTCTCATCTGGTGGGTAAGTACCAGACACTGTAAATAAATGTAGAGATCATCTGAGGCTCTGGGTGATGTTATCTTCTTCCAGAAAGAATTCACATTTGGTGCTGTCAAGATCACCTTGATCTAATCAAGGACCGAGGGGATTTGAAATTCAACTTCAGTACTTCTCAGAGATCACTGTTCCCAGGATACAGGCCTTTGGGATTCAAAGCCTAAGGAGTTTTCCAGGGCCCCTTCCTCCCTGACTTATACCAAACTCCAATTTTTGTCCCCCACTCTCCAGTTCCTTAAATCTATCAAAATCTCCTCAGCTTTCCAACTTCTCATTTGCTTGCTTCTTCTGGAATCAGCAGATCGATCCTCCAGGGCAGAAGTGGATGCAAATCTGGTCTTGCATCTATGAGCTTCCTTACTTCCCCAGATCTCAAGCCCACAAATCTTCACTGTTGTTACCTCTATTACCTTCACACAAAATTTTGTTTTAAATTTTGTCCAGCTTTTCTACTTGCAGGAAAGAGGGCCCAACCACTCTGTACACCATTAACAAAAAATTTCCCCACTCCCATATTTTCTATCTTTGTGGGTTTATATTTTGTGATTCTTTTCTGTCATTTTACCAAAATTTTGGAAGGTAGATAAATACATCTTCGATGAGTAACTGCTTAACCTGTTACTCATCACAGCTTAACCAGAAATCTCCAGTCATACATTTTACTGATAGATCTTTTATATATTAAGGATATTAAACCTCTGTCAAATATGTGACAAATACTTCTCCTAGTTTCCCATTTACATTTTAATTTTATGGTATTTTTAGCACATAGAAATGGTGAATTTATATGTAGTCCAATTTATCCATCTTCTCCTTTCTAATTCTGATGTCATGATAAGAACACTGAACATTATGTAAATACAGACTCATATTTTCTTCTAGTGTATTATCATTTCCACTTTTTACATTTACTTCTTTAGACTTATTTTGGTATAAGGTATGAGATAGACTTAACTTATTTTTTTAATTGGTAAGCCAATTGTCCCAAATTCATTTAAATAATTAACCCTCTATTTCCTCCTCTAAATAGTGTACAAATCTCTTATAAATCAAAAACTATTTTCTTGATATTTATATAATTTTACTTTGCAATCTGGCACTGCTGACCCTTCTGTTCATTCTCCTCGCTACTCCAACTTCCCTTGGTTTCTGTAACCCCTCAGCTCTATTCCTCTTCAACTAGTCCTTCTGAGTCTCCTTTACAAGCTTAATTTTCTTCCCGTTTCCCTTATTCAGTCTCATGCTCCAGAGAAGATGACGGAAACCGCTCATTACTAGAACCTTTCTCTTCTCTCATTCTCCCTACTCTCCTTGTTCACCTCTACTGTCAGTTTCTTCCAGCTCTCTCTTGACTTCCCAGATCTATATCCAACTGCCATCTAAGATCTCTACCTACATGTTCCACAGGCACTCTCTAAGACCCACTATACAAATATAATTTTAGTGCCTCCTCAAACCTACTTTTCTTTCTGTATTTCATTATCTACATACCACTATCATTCAAGCCAGAATCTCAGTAATTCCTCCTCTCCTTTGCCATCACATCTTAGAGGTCATGATATATCCTACTGATTCTAGGTCTCTGGTCAGATCCTTCTCTACTGCCGCTGCATTAAAATAGGTCTTCATTATCTCTGCTATGGATTCCTCCCCAATTCCCAACTTCCCTCCAAACCATTCTCTAAACTGCCCACAGAGTGACTGTGTAAAATGAAAATCTGATCATTCTACTTTTCTGATTAAAATCTTTCAAGTGATCCTGACTACACTTGTAAGGTAAAAATGTAAACCCAGCATGGCATACAAGGCTTTCTGTGAGCTGGTTGTTGCCTACCTCACTAACCTTAATTCATCTCTCTCTCTCCTTAAACCCTGCCTGACCCAGCCATACCTAATTACTCAAGCTAGCCAAACTACTGCCTTCTTCCAATCCTTTGCTCATGTGGTTCCTTCAGCCTGGAAAGTTTTCTTGCTGATTATTTGTCCAGCAAACTCATAATCATCTTCAAAATACAGTCTTAGTGTCATACCTTATAAAACATCCACCACTTATATGCCTCAAATTTATCTTGTACACACATACCTCACAGTTCCATTATATCCCTTATCACACCACTTTGCAATTATTTTTTATGTGTCTTCCCCATATGATTGTGACCCCCTTTTATTCACCTCTGAATGGCCAGGCTTACCTCAGGGCTTGGGCACACAGTAGGCACTCAGAGTGGTCACTGAGTAAGATTAACAGACATGATGCTTACTTAACAAACTGGTTTATAAAAATTATCAAAAATATATTTCTTAATGGAAAACTATGAAGAGTGACATTTGACTCAAATTGTAATCTCATTAGGTAACAAATGTATCTCTGAAGTTTTACAAATAGCTTAGAAGCACTCTAAGTAATACTAATGAGGCTCTGTATTATAAATTTAACCCGTGTAAAAATCACTTGATCAAGGGTTCCTGTTAGTTAAGGAGTTAAATCATCTCATTCAAAAAACATGAGATAGATATAGTTCTACACCAAGAAAAGAAGCTAAAAGTCTACATAACTACAGCAAAAATTGTCCTAGTCTTTGCATACAAATGGTACAAGACACTTTGTTTTTGAACTTTTGTAAAAAACTTCACATCTATTTCCTAACTATGGTACAACTACAGCCCCAGGCAGGACAGCTGCATATCTTTCTTTATTTGGGCAATTGCTTCCTCATTACAAAGAGAATAAAAGAGCCATAACAAACATTCAAAAGAAAAGCAGCGAGCTTCCCTGGTGGTGCAGTGGTTGAGAATCCACCTGCCAATGCAGGGGACAGGGGTTCGAGCCCTGGTCTGGGAAGATCCCACGTGCCGCGGAGCAACTGGGCCCGTGAGCCACAACTGCTGAGCTGCGCGTCTGGAGCCTGTTGTGCTCGGCAACAAGAGAGGCTGCGATAGTGAGAGGCCCGCGCGCCGCGATGAAGAGTGGCCCCTGCTTGCCGCAACTGGAGAAAGCCCTTGCACAGAAACGAAGATCCAACACAGCCAAAAATAAATAAATTAAATAAATTAATTTTTTAAAAAAATCTTACCTGCCAGTTTAAAAAAAAAAAAAAAGAAAAGTGGCTCCATGTAAATGGAGAGTAGATAAAGGCATTTTCCAATAAGTTAGATGATAAGAATGTTTTGATTTCTCAGATCATCAAAAAGGATTTGATATGAAAGTTTTAATAAATCTGTAAAATGTACTTTTAAGCACAAAGAAATCTTAGGTCAAATTTTAAAATCAAATATATACAGTGAAAAGTGACAGAAATATCCCATTAACCTATTTTCAAAACTCACTCACAGACCTGTCAGGAGACATGAAGACCTTGTTAAAAAAAAGACCACAGGTACTACCCTCCAGTCCAGAGTGACATGGATACAAACTGATAGGAAGCCATGACTACTGAGACTTCCAGATCTCAAGAAGGAGCATTTCAATCAGCCATGTTAACATCTTCCAGTTATTAAAAAACTAGAAAACGAAGACTACAGCATACGGTACCCCCATAACCTTATAAACGGCACTGATTTCTCCGCCCACCACACTAGACTGTGAATTCATGTCTTCTGTGTGTTCTGCAATATGTGTTTACCAAGACTGTATAATAATAAAGCGAACACTTGTGGAACGCCCCCCGCAACCTACAAGGGGGAAGTTTTTAACACCCCAAAACTGCTTTTCACAACCCCTCCTCTCTCCCAAAGGTAGCCACTATCCTGACTTTTGTACCAATTATTTCCTTGCTTTTCTTTAGAGTTTTCATAACCTGTGGCAGTTTTCTTTAAATAACAGCTTTATTGAGATATAATTCACATACCATAAAGAGTACTTTTAGGATATTCACAGAGTTGCGCGACCATCACTGTGGCAGTTTTTATCTCCATCGATGTGGTTAAGTTGGAATTTCCCAGGATCCCCTTCCCTGAGTCTGCCCAAGATTTAAATAAAAGGTGGAACAGAATAGCCTCCACTCTCTGAATGCCTGCACGGTTAGAGATGGTGACAGATAGAAACTGAGGTGCCAGAGAGTTCCAGCTCATCCACATGTTTCCTCTTTGGACACTAGCTTTAGTTCCCCTAACACTAGAGGCTGGGCAGCAAACACATGAAAGGACTGCCTGTTCTCCCAGAAGTCTCCCAGACCCCGGCAGGCTGCCTGGGCCACCCACCCCAGTGTTTCAGGACGTGGTTCATGACCCTTCTCTGACCTTCTAATTCCTCCTCTGGGCTCTATTTTTTCAACTTCTCCCAGGATTATATACAGACTTACTTCTGTAATAAATAAATCTCTTATTCCATAATACTCCCAGTGGTTCTGCTTCCCTGACTGAATCCTGATACACACCAGCTACTTGTTTCCCTAAACAATAGCTCAGCATTGGCTCTTTTCGAACTTCGTAAACACAGAATCGAACACTGTATTTTGTGAGATTCCTCCATGCTGTTGCACACAGCTGTTCCTTGCTCACTTCTCACTGCACTTTAATAAACTATTTTATACCATATACCATTTCAATGAACTTTTTATTGAAATGTAACATACAAAAAAGAACACAAGTCATAAGTGTACCTGTGTCTCTGTACATGTATCACACCCAAAATCAAGAAACAGAACCTTACCAGCACCCCAGAAGCTCCACTAATACACCCTCCCTACTCCCCAAAGGTAACTACTCCTGACTACAACCATAAATTATTTTTCCTGGTTTTGAACTGTTCTGAACTTGTATCCAGAATCATATAATAAATAAATCTGAGAGTCTGGTTTCTTTCATGCCATACTATGTTTGTGAGAGTTATTCGTTTCCTGAATATACCATCAGTTCATTCATTTTCATGGCTGTCCAGGTTACAGTATATGAATATATCACAAATAATTTTTCCATTCTGTTGTGAGCATTTGGGCAGTTCTAGTTTTGAGGAATCTGGAATCACACTCCTGAGGACATTCTTGCACATGTCTTTGGAACGTATATGCACATACTTCTGTTGGGAACATACACCAGGAGAGGAACTGCTGAGACACACGGTGCAGACAATTCTAGATAATTCTAGATTTCCAGCACTGATGTAGATGACCCTCAGCAGTGCGTGAAAGCCCCCACTGCTCTGTTTCTTGCCAGCAACTGACACTGTCTTTTTGAATGCAGTCATCTGGGTGTGTGATGGCATCTCACTGTGGTTTATTCTATGTCTGTCTGATGACTGATGAGGTGAAGCACCTTTTCCCATGTTTACTGACCATCTGTGAAGTGCCTGTTCAAGTCCCTTGCCCATCTTCCTATCGGGCTTGTCTGTCTCTTTCTTACTAACTTGCAGGACTTCTCAAAATATTCTGATTATATTACATTCTGTTGGCCAATCCCACGCTATGACTTGACTTTCCATTCACTTAACAGCGTCTTTCGATAAACAGAAGTTATTTTAATGTAATCCAACATATCAACCTTTTACTTTATATAAAGTTAGTGCTTTTAGTGTCTTATTTAACATTTATTTACTACCAACCATGGGCAAGTGAACTAATGTTTTATAATTATTATGTTACGTGTTGCCCCTGTTAACTCATGGAATCCTCCAAACCATCCTACAAAAGGAAAGAATGATTCTCCCGGAGGCACAGGGTGCTGGCGGTGGACTGAACAGCAGAGGGGAGGCTGCCGGATCCAGCAAGCAGACTCTTACCAGCTTAGTGCTGCCCACTCAGCTCTGCACACTCGTGTGGGAGTACAACTGCCACCAAGACAGCTCTTACCACCACACCTCATCCTTACCCACATACACGGAACACGCACAGACATACATATATACAACGTGCACATAACATTTCTCACGTGCCTAGGACACTCCCAGCCCACATTTCAAAAATTAAAGAAGTCAACCTGGGGGGACCTTCAAGGTGACAGAGGAGTACAATGTGGAGGTCACCTTCCTCGCCACAAATACATCAGAAATACAGCTACATGTGGAACAACTCCTACAGAACACCTACTGAACAATGGCAGAAGACGTCAGACTTCCCAAAAGGCAAGAAAATCCCCACGTACCTGGGTAGGGCAAAAGAAAAAACAGAGACAAAAGAAAAGGGACGGGACCTGCACCAGTGGGAGGGAGCTGTGAAGGAGGAAAAGTTTCCACACACTAGGAAGCCCCTTCACTGATGGAGACGGGGAGTGGGCAGGGAGGAAGTTTCGGAGCCACAGAGGAGAGCGCAGCAGGAGGGGTGCAGAGGGCAAAGCAGAGAGATTCCCAAACAGAGGATCGGTGCCGACCAGCACTCACCAACCCAAGAGGCTTGTCTGCTCACCCGCCAGGGTGGGTGAGGGCTGGGAGCTGAGGCTTGGGCTTCGGAGGTCAGATCCCAGGGAGAGGACTGGGGTTGGCTGAGTGAACACAGCCTGAAGGGGGCTAGTGTGCCACAGCTAGCCGGGAGGGAGTCTGGGAAAAAGTCTGGAACTGCCTAAGAGGCAAGAGACCATTGTTTCGGGGTGCATGAGGAGAGGGGATTCAGAGCACCACATAAACGAGCTCCAGAGACGGGCGTGAGCCATGGCTATCAGAGCGGACACCAGAGACGGGCATGAAACGCTAAGGCTGCTGCTGCAGCCACCAAGAAGGCTGTGTGCAAGCACAGGTCACTATCCACACACCCCCTCCCGGGAGCCTGTGCAGCCCGCCACTGCCAGGGTCCCGTGATCCAGGGACAACTTCCCCGGGGGAACACACGGCGCACCACAGGCTAGTGCAACGTCACTCCGGCCTCTGCCGCCGCAGGCTTGCCCCGCCTTCCAATTATAACTACCGTACCCCTTCCTCCCCCCGGCCTGAATGAGCCGGAGCCCCCTACTCAGCCTCTGCTTTAACCCCGTCCTGTCTGGACGGGAACAGACGCCAGAGGGTGACCTACATGCAGAGGAGGGGCCAAACCCAAAGCTGAACCCCAGGAGCTGTGCGAACAGAGAAGAGAAGGGGAATCTCTCCCAGCAGCCTCAGGAGCAGCGGAGTAAATCTCCACAATCAACTTGATGTACCTGCATCTGTGGAATACCTGAAAAGACAACGTATCATCCCAAAATTGAGGCAGTGGACTTTGGGAGCAACTGTAGACTTGGGGTTTGCTGTCTGCGACTGACTTATTTCTGATTTTTATGTTTATCTTAGTATAGTTTTTAGCGCTTATTACCATTGCTGGATATGTTTATTGGTTTGGTTGCTCTCTTCTCTTTTTTTTATTATTATTACTTTTTTATTTCTTATTTTTTTATTTTAATTTTTTTTCTTTCTTTTTTTCTCCCTTTTTTTTCAGGCTGACAGGATCTTGGTGCTCTGTCCTGGTGTCAGGCCTGAGCCTCTGAGGTGGGAGAGCCGAGCTCAGGACATTGGGCCACCAGAGACCTCCCGGCCCCAAGTAATATCAATCGGCGAGAGCTCTCCCAGAGATCTCCGTCTCAACGCGGAGATCCAGCTCCACCCAACGGCCAGCAAGCTCCAGTGCTGGATGCCACATGCCAAACAACTAGCAAGAGAGAAACACAACCCCACCCATTAGCAGAGAGGTTGCCTAAAATCATACTAGTTCACAGACGCCCCAAAACACAGCACCGGATGCAGCCCTGCCCACCAGAAAGACAAGATCCAGCCCCACCCACCAGAACACAGGCACCAGTCCCCTCCACCAGGAAGCCTACACAAGCCACTGAACCAACCTTACCCACTAGGGGCAGACACCAAAAACAACGGGAACTACGAACCTGCAGCGTGCGAAAAGGAAACCCCAAACACAGTAAGTTAAGCAAAATGGGAAGACAGAAATATGCAGCAGATGAAGGAGCGAGGTGAAACCCACCAGACCAAACAAATGAAGAGGAAATAGGCAATCTACCTGAAAAAGAATTCAGAGTAATGATAGTAAAGATGATCCAAAATCTTAGAAATAGAATGGAGAAAATACAAGAAACATTTAACAAGGAACTAGAAGAACTAAAGAGCAAACAAACGATGAAAACACAATAAATGAAATTAAAAATTCTCTAGAAGGAATCAATAGCAGAATAACTGAGGCAGAAAAACGGATAAGTGACCCGGAATTTAAAATAGTGGAAATAACTACTGCAGAGCAGAATAAAGAAAAAAGAATGAAAAGAATTGACGACAGTCTCAGAGACCTCTGGGACAACATTAAACGCACCAACATTCGAATTATAGGGGTCGCAGAAAAAGAAGAGAAAAAGAAAGGGTCTGAGAAAACATTTGAAGAGATTATACTTGAAAACTTCCCTAACATGGGAAAGGAAATAGTCAATCAATTCCAGGAAGTGCACAGAGTCCCATACAGGATAAATCCAAGGAGAAAGACAAGACACATATTAATCAAACTATCAAAAATTAAATACAAAGAAAAAATATTAAAAGCAACAAGGGAAAAGCAACAAATAACATACAAGGGAATCCCCATAAGGTTAACAGCTGATCTTTGAGCAGAAACTCTGCAAGCCAGAAGGGAGTGGCAGGACATATTTAAAATGATGAAAGGGAAAAACCTACAACCAAGATTACTTTACCCAGCAAGGATCTCATTCAGGTTCGACAGAGAAATTAAAACCTTTACAGACAAGCAAAAGTTAAGAGAATTCAGCACCACTAAACCAGCTTTGCAACAAATGTTAAAGGGACTTCTCTAGGCAGGAAACACAAGAGAAGGAAAAGACCTACAAAATCAAACCCAAAACAATTAAGAAAATGTTAATAGGAACATACATATAGATAATTACCTTAAATGTAAATGGATTAAATGCTCCAACCAAAAGACATAGACTGGCTGAATGGATACAGAAACAAGACCCATATATATGCTGTCTACAAAAGACCCCCTTCAGACCTGGGGACACATACAGACTGCAAGTGAGGGGATGGAAAAAGATATTCCATGCAAATGGAAATCAAAAGAAAGCTGGAGTAGCAATTCTCGTATCAGACAAAATAGATTTTAAAATAAAGACTATTACAAGAGACCAAGAAGGACACTACATAATGATCAAGGGATCAATCCAAGAAGAAGATATAACAATTGTAAAATTTATGCACCCAACATAGGAGCACCTCAATACATAAGGCAAATGCTAACAACCATAAAACGGGAAATCGACAGTAACACAATAATAGTAGGGGACTTTAACACTCCACTTTCACCAATGGACAGATCATCCAAAATGAAAATAAATAAGGAAACACAAGCTTCAAATGATACATTAAACAAGATGGACTTAATTGATATTTATAGGACATTCCATCCAAAAACAACAGAATACACTTTCTTCTCAAGTGTTCATGGAACATTCTCCAGGATAGATCATATCCTGGGTCACAAATCAAGCCTTGGTAAATTTAAGAAAACTGAAATCGTATCAAGTATCTTTTCCAACCACAACGCTATGAGGCTAGCTATCAATTACAGAAAAAAATCTGTAAAAAATACAAACACATGGAGGCTAAACAATACACTACTAAATAACCAAGAGATCACTGAAGAAATCAAAGAGGAAATCAAAAAGTACTTAGAAACAAATTACAATGAAAACACAACGACCCAAAACCTATGGGATGCAGCAAAAGCAGTTCTAAGAGGGAAGTTTATAGCAATACAATCCTACCTCAAGAAACATCTCAAATAAACAACCTAACCTTACACCTAAAGCAATCAGAGAAAGAACAAAAAAAAAAAAAACCAAAGTTAGCAAAAGGAAAGAAATCATAAAGATCAGATCAGAAATGAAGGAAACAATAGCAAAGATCAGTAAAACTAAAAGCTGGTTCTTTGAGAAGATAAAACAAAATTGATAAACCATTAGCCAGACTCATCAAGAAAAAAAAGGAGAAGACTCAAATCAATAGAGATGAAAAAGGAGAAGTAACAACTGAAACAGCAGAATTACAAAGGATCATGAGAGATTACTACAAGCAACTATATGCCAATAAAATGGACAACCTGGAAGAAATGGACACATTCTTAGAAAAGCATAACCTTCCGAGGCTGAACCAGGAAGAAACAGACAATACAAACAGACCAATCACAAGCACTGAAATTGAGACTGTGATTAAAAACCTTCCAACAAACAAAAGCCCAGGACCAGATGGCTTCACAGGTGAATTCTAGCAAACATTTAGAGAAGAGCTAACACCTATCCTTCTCAAACTCTTCCAAAATATAGCAGAGGAAGGAACACTCCCAAACCCATTCTATGAGGCCACCATCACCCTGATACCAAAACCACACAAAGATGTCACAAAGAAAGAAAACTACAGGCCAATATCACTGATGAACATAGATGCAAAAATCCTCAACAAAATACTAGCAAACAGAATCCAACAGCACATTAAAAGGATCATACACCATGATCAAGTGGGGTTTATCCCAGGAATGCAAGGATTCTTCAATATATGCAAATCAGTCAATGTGATAAACCATATTAACAAATTGAAGGAGAAAAACCATATGATCATCTCAATAGATGCAGAAAAAGGTTACGACAAAATACAACACCCATTTATGATAAAAACCCTCCAGAAAGTAGGCATAGAGGGAAGTTACCTCAACATAATAAAGGCCATATATGACAAACCCACAGCCAATATCGCTCTCAATGGTGAAAAACTGAAACCATTTCCTCTAAGACCAGGAAAAAACAAGGTTGTCCACTCTCCCCACTATTATTCAACATAGTTTTGGAAGTTTTAGCCGCAGTAATCAGAGAAGATAAAGAAATAAAAGGAATCCAAATAGGAAAAGAAGTAAAGCTGTCACTGTTTGCAGATGACTTGATACTATACATAGAGAATCCTAAAGATGCTACCAGAAAACTACTAGAGCTAATCAATGAATCTGGTAAAGTAGCAGGATACAAAATGAATGCACAGAAATCTCTTGCATTCCTATACACTAATGATGAAAAATCTGCAAGAGAAATTAAGGAAACACTCCCATTTACCACTGCAACAAAAAGAATAAAATACCAGGGAATAAACCTACCTAAGGAGAGAGAGACCTGTATGCAGAAAACTATAAGACACTGATGAAAGAAATTAAAGATGATACAAACAGATGGAGAGATATACCATGTCCTTGGATTAGAAGAATCAACATTGTGAAAATGACTGTACTACCCAAAGCAATCTACAGATTCATTGCAATCGCTATCCAACTACGAATGGCATTTTTCACAGAACTAGAACAAAACATTTCACAATTTGTATGGAAATACAAAAGACCCCAAATAGCCAAAGCAATCTTGAGAAAGAAAAACGGAGCTGGAGGAATCAGGCTCCAGACTTCAGACTATACTACAAAGCTACAGTAATCAAGACAGTATGGCACTGGCAAAAAAAAAAACAGAAATATAGATCAATGGAACAGGATAGAAAGCCCAGAGATAAACCCACGCACATATGGTCACCTTATTTTTGATAAAGGAGGCAAGAATATACAATGGAGAAAGGACAGCCTCTTCAGTAAGTGGTGCTGGGAAAACTGGACAGCCACATGTAAAAGAATGAAATTAGAACACTCCCTAAGACCATACACAAAAATAAACTCAAAATGGATTAAAGACCAAATGTAAGGCCAGACACTATAAAACTCTTAGAGGAAAACATAGGCAGAACACTCTATGACATAAATCACAGCAAGATCCTTTTTGACCCACCTCCTAGAGAAATGGAAATAAAAACAAAAATAAACAAACAGGACCTAATGAAACTTAAAAGCTTTTGCACAGCACAGGAAACCATAAACAAGACAAAAAGACAACCCTCAGAGTGGGAGAAAATATTTGCAAATGAAGCAACGGACAAAGGATTAATCTCCAAAATTTACAAGCAGCTCATGCAGCTCAGTATCAAAAAAACAAACAACCCAATCCAAAAATGGGCAGAAGACCTAAACAGACATTTCTCCAAAAAAGACATACAGATGGCCAACAAACACATGAAAGGATGCTCAACATCACTAATCATTAGAGAAATGCAAATCAAAACTACAATGAGACATCACCTCGCACCGGTCAGAATGGCCATCATCAAAAACTCTACAAACAATAAATGCTGGAGAGGGTGTGGAGAAAAGGGAACCCTCTTGCACTGTTGGTGGGAATGTAAATTGATACAGCCACTATGGAGAACAGTATGGAGGTTCCTTAAAAAACTAAAAATAGGGCTTCCCTAGTGGCGCAGTGGTTGAGAATCTGCCTGCCAATGCAGGGGACATGGGTTCGAGCCCTGGTCTGGGAAGATCCCACATGCCGCGGAGCAACTAGGCCCGTGAGCCACAACTACTGAGCCTGCATGTCTGGAGCCTGTGCTCCACAACAAGAGAGGCCGCAATAGTGAGAGGCCCGCACACCGCGATGAAGAATGGCCCCTGCTTGCCGCAACTGGAGAAAGCCCTCGCACAGAAACGAAGACCCAACACAGCCAAAAGTAAAATAAATAAATTAATTAAAAAAATAAAAAATAAAAAAAACTAAAAATAGAACTACCATATGACCCAGCAATCCCACTACTGGGCATATACCTGGAGAAAAGCATAATTCAAAAAGAGTCATGTACCACAATGTTCACTGCAGCACTATTTACAAGAGCCAGGACATGGAAGCAACCTAAGTGTCCATCGACAGGTGAATGGATAAAGAAGATGTGGCACATATATACAATGGAATATTACTCAGGCATAAAAAGAAATGAAATTGAGTTATCTGTAGTGAGGTGGATGGACCTAGAGTCTGTCATACAGAGTGAAGCAAGTCAGAAAGAGAAAAACAAATACCATTCGCTAACACATATATATGGAATCCAAAAAAAAAAAAAAAAAAAAGGTTCTGAAGAACCTAGGAGCAGGACAGGAATAAAGATGCAGACGTAGAGAATGGACTTGAGGACACGGGGAGGGGGAAGGGTAAGCTAGGACGAAGTGAGAGAGTGGCATGGACATATACACACTACCAAATGTAAAATAGCTAGCTAGTGGGAAGCAGCCGCATAGCACAGGGAGATCAGCTCGGTGCTCTGTGACCACCTAGAGGGGTGGGATAGGGAGGGTGGGAGGGAGACGCAAGAGGGAGGGGATATGGGGGTATATGTATACGTATAGCTGATTCACTTTGTGATACAGCAGAAACTAACACACCATTGTAAAGCAATTATACTCCAATAAAGATGTTAAAAAAAAAGATGCTAAAATAATAAATAAATAAAGTTAAAAAAAAAAAAGAAGTCAACCTGACTCAAGATCAAATTGTATTTCCAATGCAATCTCATAAAAGAGTGAAATGGTACAGGGCTAAACCATTTAGACTTGGCATCAATTTACAGAAAATGACAAGCAGATAATTCAATGGTACAGATGAATAATGCAAAAAGAAAAGAATTAAACAGTAAGAAAATCAAAAATTAATGAGTGTGCATGGAGGAAAACAAATATTTTGGTAGAAGTTAGAAAGCAAAGTGAGATTAATCTTCACTATATATTTGTGAAATATTTTTAAAATCATACTAAATTTGTTGTCATAGTGAGATTATGTCAGTTTCAGAAAGAAACAGTACAGTAAAAGAACTATGGGAATGTACGATGAGGATGCTTATAATCACTCGCAGACTGGTAAGACTATCCTCAGTGAACAGTTATGAGAGACCATTAGTAACCAACACCTACCCTCACAACTCCCTCCATGAGGTCTGCGCTAACGTCTTGGTCATTTTTCCAGACCTTTCCCCGAGCCAACAATATAAAGTTTTCTAACAACTTTAGTTTCTCAGAAACTGATCATCTTGTAAAGTACAGTGTCTTTCCAAACTGGATGGCCACTTAATCAGAAATGCTCACTGTCACAGCGTTTTGGGGCTGGGTGGGTAATGGAACAGACAGAAAAGAACCTTAAGGCATGAATAAAGAAGAGCATCTAACTGACGGAAATGGACTATGGGAAGGAAAGAAAAAGTGATTTGTTACAAATAGGTGTTTCATATCAGGCTGAAATATTCAGAAGGGAAAAAAGGATAAAGAAGGCTATGGAAAAAAACAGAAACAGAAAACCTCTGCCCTCACAGACACCAGACTTTGATGTTATCCGTGGCTTAAAGAGTTTTAATCCAAATTCCAAAGTGTCAGTTCGTTCCAATGATCTGTGTTCTAATAAAGTAAATGTACATTTAATAAAGCCCACTTATCTATTACAGATGTTCCCCTCCAGATTTCCTTTTGCTTACTTTTAACAACAATTTGTTTAATTACAGTGAAGACTTCTTCTGAAAGCAGTCAACAGAAGATTTAAGGCAGTGATTCCCAACCTGGCTGCACTTTAGAATCTCCCAGGGAGCTTTTAAAACCCCAAGCCCGGGGCCCCACCCCAGAGACCTCAGTTTAATTGCTCAGGGGTGGGGCCCAGGTCCTGGTATGTTTAAAAAGCTGTTCAGGACTTCCCTGGCGGCGCAGTGGTTAAGAATCCACCTGCCAAAGCAGGGGACATGGGTTCGATCCCCGGTCCGGGAAGATCCCACATGCCGCGGAGCAACTAAGCCCGTGCGCCACATCTACTGAGCCTGCGCTCTAGAGCCCACGAGCCACAACTACTGAGCCCGTGTGCCACAACTGCTGAGCCTGTGCTCTAAAGCCCGCAAGCCACAACTACTGAAGCCCGCATGCCTAGAGCCTGTGCTCCGCAACAAGAGAAGCCACCGCAATGAGAAGCCCGCGCACCACAACGAAGAGTAGACCCCGCTCACCACAACTAGAGAAAGCCCGCGCGCAACAACAAAGACCCAACGCAGCCAAAAAAAAATTTTAAAAAGGCTGTCCAGGTGACTCTAATACGCGGCCAGGGGTGAGAACCACCAACATAGAGACAGAGCACAGACTGGGAGCAGGAGCAGGGCTGGGCTTCTCAGGGGGGGCATGTTTACCATTTTGCACAGAATCACGGAACACCCCCACACACACTCACTCTGACACCCCAAAAGCTCTCCCACTTGTTGCTAAACACCCTCTGAAGGGGCAGCACCAGCGCCATGTGAGAGCCGCTGGTCCAGAGAATGCATGGACCTGGTCTGCACTAACTTGGTCTCCCCCTCTGGGCGGCAGCTTCCTAAGCTCCAGTTCTGGTGTGCACGACAGCAGTCGTGTTCTAACCTTGCTTCCTAACAGCCAGGGTTAAGGGCTGGCTGGGGTAGCTGCCACTGGAGGCGGCCAGAAGCCCAAGCGGGAAGAGCTGGCCCCACTCCCCAGCTTCAAGCAGAGCATCTCCACCTTCATCTGTTTTACAGATTCAGGTTACCCATAAGTTTATGTTTGGAAAGAATGGCTCAAACGCTCAAAAAAAATTTGTTTTAAGTTTGAAAACTGCCAGACCTTCCGGTTCAAAAATACAAGTATTCAACTGAGAAACACAGTTCCAAACTGCAAGCTCCTGTCGTGTTCCTCCTGTTTCTAACCCCAGCACTTGGCACATGGCAGGAATTGTGTACGTGATGGTGAATGAAAGGAAGAAAGAAAAGAGGAATGAGGAGAAATCTGAGAAAGACGTCCTCTCCCCCTCGTTTGAATCTACTACCTTGAACACTCCTCCTTGACGTCTTCAGGACTGCAAATTCGTAAAGAGGTAGATTCAGCTCCTGCGTGTCATGTAGTTTGGCACACAGTGGCCTGACCACAGGGACTCTGTATGTGAGGCATTTCTCCGGAGAGGCATGTGGAAATTTGTTTCTTCTTTCAAGTATAGGTGTGTGGGTGGAGGGTGGGGTGGGAGGGGGCTGGACCAGCTCTACAGTGGCTCCCATGACCCTGGCCTCCTGTGCAAACCCCTTCCCTTGAACGTGGGCCGTGAATCGATTCTAACCAACAGAACACAGCCAAGGGATGGGAGTGAGTGCGTGCGTGTGATTCCATCACATTAAGACTGTAGCATCCTTCTTGCTAGGACACTCTCCCCCTTGCTGGCTTTTGGCCAAGTGGCCGTGTTAGGAAGACACAGGTAACGAGGCACTGAGGGCCATCTTCAGCTGATAACCAGTGAGACACTGAAGTCCACAGTACATTGGCTCACCTGCAAATAAATGCCGCCGACAACCTCCTTAGCTACAAAGAGTCTCCTTCCACAATCAAGCCTTCAGATAAGATTCCACCCCTGCCCGACAACCTGACTGCAGCCTTAAGGCAGAGGGGGCCCAGCTAAGCCGGACCTGGTCACCAGACCCACAAAAACTTGTGAGATTAAAAAACATATGGTGTTTAAAGCTGCTAAGTTTATGGTAACACCGTCATGCGGCAATAGATTACCGTAACTAAGGGTGGAAACAGCATGTTCCAGGGCCCTGAGGTGGGGAGGAGCCAGGCACAGGTGAAGACGTGGAAGCGGGGAGGGGTGGCTGGAGCTCAGCAAGCGTGGGAGGGAGGGAGGGCCCAGGTGAGGCTAGAGAGAGGCAGGCTCCACCGGGCACCTTAATGTGCTTGAATTTATATCCAGGGAACAGTGAAAGCTCCTGAAGAGTGCAAGCTGGGGAAGAAAAGTGATTTGATTCGCATTTTACTATTTTAAAAAGGTAACTCTGGCTGCTGTGGGGAGAATGAACCAGAGGAGGTCCAGAGTCGAGGCATGGCAGTCACGTAGGAGGCTCCTGTGGACGTGCAAGTGAGCAGCGGTGACAGTAACAATGGGAAGTGGAAGGATTAAACAAGTGAAGATAGAACAGGGGGTCCATGAACTTCGATGAGAAAAGAACTACACCCTTATGTCAGTAACCTCCAAATGAATACAGTATTGTGTTTAATTGTGAATATAGGCAACAACTCAGCAATACGGGCAGTACCTGTGACTTTTGAATCTCAGACTCTTTTATAATCCCAGTTACTATCATTACTATGAAGTATCATTTGTGTTTATCATTACTTCAAATTTATGGTAGTTACAGACCCACCACTAGATCTGTTATTTAAGAACATTTAAGAAGTACATATAGCATCATGTCACAAATCTGTGTTTCATTAAGACTTTTATAACTATTTAAGACTGATTCTGAAAACGTGTCCACAGCCTTCCTCACTCGAATGCAAAAGGGACCGAGAAACCCTGTGAGAGAGAGAGGAGAAGGGCGGCTTGATAGGGTTTGGTGCTGCACTTGCTCTTGGGGGTGAAATAAAAAGTCAGGGCTTAATTTGAAACATGTAGACAGTATTTTGAGCTCTGTTAGGAGATGAAACTACTTAAAGAGAGAACGTTGTATGAGAAGAGACGTGGAGGGCAGAAGCCCCAGGGAACTTCACCCTGGAAAGGCTGGACTGAGAAGAGAGATCTGATTGGGGAGGGGGGTGGGGAGGTGGTCCGAGAGGCAAGAGGAACACCCAGAGGAGGGTGTCCGCGCAGAGAAGCATCTCGGGAGGAAGGGAGGGGCGACCATGCTGAAATCTGTTAAAGAGGCTGCATAAGGTGAGGATCGTGTCCCCTGGGTTTGGCAATTTGTATGATGTTGGAAAAGATGGGCAGTTTCAGGCAGGGGAGGGAGGGGGGACAGGAATAGGTGAAGAATAACTGGAAACCGATAAAGTGGAAGAAATATGTGGATTACTTTCTTGAGAAGTTCTGATGTTGAGAATTTTTAAATGGGGTTATTGATGGAGAGGGAGGTTGTTTCTGTTGCAGATTGGGCACACCCAGAAGACCTCTGTACGTGAATCAGAACGATCTGGTAGAAACAGAGGGACTGATGATGCAGGAGAACACAAAACGACCGCCGGACTGAAGTCCCTGGAGAGGAGAGGGTCCAGGTCCAGAGCTCATGTGAACAGACCAGCCTCTGACAGAAGGAGGGAAGACACAGTCCCGGCTTGGTGGCAGGAAGCTCTAGAGCACCCGCTGCCTTTATTTGCTAAATGTTGGGGGGGATTCAGGGGCTGAGAGGCGTGGGGTGGTGGTGATGGCGAAGGGGTAGTTTAGCATGAAGAATGCAGACAGTATGACGTGGTTGTGGAGATGAGAACACGCGCAGCTGGAGGAGAATCTCACAAAACTGTGGGTAGTGGTCACTGCCCACTTGACGCTGGGGATCAAGAATTTACAGAGAGACGGAAGTCTGATTCTTTATCTTGTTTCTCCAACAACACTGAGCTGCTTGGGTGAAGGCACAGAGAAGCCAGCAGGTAGGGGTCACTCGGGATCGGGATTTGCCCAGCTCGATGTGACAGGAGGAGGAGAGGAGGGCAGGAAAGTCAAGGGTACCTGTAAGAGAGTGATTATGTACTATGAACTCTGGAATTTAAGCTGGAGAAGGAAGAAAGAAAGGAAAAGAAGACCTCTCAGAGAAAGAGCATAAGTGGGAATTAGGGAATTAGCTCCTAAGAGCGGGGGTAACTGTGGGTAGCTGTGGGTAAGGAGCAGGAAACACGGGTCACCTCCAGCAGGTGGCCACAATAACGAGGTAAATGGAGGGTCCACCAGCTGGCTAGAGCACCCAAGATTTCCAGAAGAGAGTGGACCGCAT
Organism: Balaenoptera physalus; assembly: GCF_965194825.1. Lineage (NCBI taxonomy): Eukaryota > Metazoa > Chordata > Mammalia > Artiodactyla > Balaenopteridae > Balaenoptera > Balaenoptera physalus. Next base: position 191,487,704 of record NC_138882.1, read on the forward strand.
AGACTTAATGCCTCGCCTCCAGGGAGATGACAGCTTTATGACAGCTTCGGATGTACCCATTCGTTTGAGACAGGTCCTCCAGAAGGCAAGCTCCACAGAGCAGGGATCTGTTCGGTTCGCCCCTGTTTTCCCCAGAGCCTAGTGTTCGATAAATACTGTTGGGTATGAATGTCATTAAAACGTAATGAAGTAAGGAAAGGACAGGAAGCAACTGCAGCTCTGCACTGCACATAGGACACACTCTCACTGAAGCACTGAGTCGTGGCCAGACCACAGCCGGTCCCCGAGGGATAAAAGGCACGAGTTCCACGCTGACTTCAGAAATGTGGCCAACCGCCCATGGGGTGACAGAGCTTGTGACGTGGTGAGGCGCCGCAGCCGCTGACCAGGGTTCTGCCCACTGACCCAGGGGCAAGCAGAGAGTCATCAGTACGTCTGCTTCTTATTTCAGAATAACCACATTAATTCTTTCTTCAGATACCTTCATCTCTATAAACCATGTCTTGGTTTGACTCTGGGTTCTTCATTCAGGTAACCTATCCCAACAGACACTACGCTCATGCCCGCCTCAGAGAGGCCTCCCCACACCTCGGCGCTACATTAGGGCTCCCACTCCGCGCTGCTCCTCTGGAATTGGTAGCACAACTTTCTCTCCTTCGCTGCAAAACTCCCGGAAGAACCCTTAGCACCTGCCGTCCTCGCCTCATTGGCTCTTCCACCCACATTCCACTGGAACTGTTCACAGGGTGACAAAGGGCCTCCCGGTGCCCAAACCCAGCGGTGGTGGCCCCGCCCTCGCCTGACTTGACTACTCCGTCCCCTCTGACGACACCCTCTGTGGCAGGAAGAACAGTGCCCCACCAGGACAGCCATGTTCTAACCACCAGAACCTGTAAATGTAGAACAATTAAGGTTGCTAATCAGCCGGCCTGAAAACAGGGAAAGGATCCTGGACGATCTGTGTGGACCCAATGGAACCACAGGGGTCCTTAAAACTGAAGAGGAAGAGAGAGGTCAAGTCGGAGAAAGAGAAGTGACGACACAGCAGGGTCGGAGAGGCCCCACGTTGATGGCTCTGAACGGGGAGGGAGGGGGCCCGAGCCCAGGAGTGTGAGCGGCCTCTAGAAGGTGCAACAGGCCAGGGGACAGTCTCCTCTGGAGCCTCCAGAAAGGAACGCAGCCCTGGCCACACCTTGATTTTGGCCCAGTGAGACCCCTGTCGGACGGCTGACCTACAGAACTCTAACAATAAATCTGCGCGGCTTTAGGCCATTCGGTTTGTGGTGATTTTGTTACAGCAGCAAATAGAAAACCGATACAGCCTCCTTGGGCTCCTCCTTCTCCCGGCTCCCGGCTCCCGCCTGCCTGGTTCCCCGCTACTCCCTGGCTCTCCACAGCCTGCGTGGCTGGCTCCCCCCACTCCACTCAGGGCTCATCTCCTCCCTTCTCCATCCATCTTTTGCCCCAGAGTGATCTCATCCCGTCTAGCAGCTCTCCAATTTATGTCTCCAGACAGGACCTCACTCAGGCTTCGAGACGGGGGCCCACTCAGCACAGCCACTGCAGTGTCTAAGAGACATCTCCAGTCGATACAGCCCGGGAGAGCACTCGTGACCCACCCCCGCCCCGCCCCCTTCGGCCTCCTTTGTCTCAGCCATGAGCACCAGCACCAGTGCGGTAGCTGAGGCTGCAAACGAGGAACCCGTCTCGATCTCTCCTCCCCCACCCCCCATATCCAATCCCATGAGTCCTGACACCTCTGCCTCCAAAACACACCCCACTTTTCACCTTCTCCACTGCTTCCATCGTCTCTTGCCAAGATCGCCAATTACTGCAACAGCCTCTAACTGGTCTCTCTGCTTCCCCGTCAGTCACAGAGCAGCCAGAGAACAGCTCTGAAAATAAAGAATCCACATTATGCCTATCACCTCCTGATAGTTCAGCCTCCGATGACTTCCTGTTACTTGTAAAATTCCAAGTCTTTGTGCCTACAAAGCACTTCAGGATCCAGCCCCTGCCTACCCTGCCGATCTCATCTTCCCGATGTCCACTCTGCTCCAGCCACAATGTTGTCCATATTGTTCCTCAAGCCAAATGCATTCCTGCCTCAGGGCATTTGCACTTCTATTCCCTCTGCCTAAAATGTTCCCCTAGATCCTCAAGCAGCCCTCCTTCATCATTCGGATCTCCGCTCAAATGTCTCTAACAAAGGCCTTCCACAACCAACCCACCTCACGTGCTCACACCTCAGTATTCTGTTCTATTTTCTTCTTAGCACTCTCGGAAATTCTTATCTACTTACTTGCTCGTGTACTGTCTTTCCTTCTAAACTGTAAGTTGCATGACAACAGGAACCTCGTCTGTCTGGGATCCTTAGCACCCTCAACCAGTGCCTGGCACATATGAGCCCTCAAAAATATTGCCGAAGGCATGAATGAAGGCATGAAACCCAATGGAATACCAGAATGCTGTGGTCAATAAACACGATGCTGTGGCTCACCGTCCAAAAGGCCCAAGATATACGCAACATATTAGGAGAAAAGCCAGGCTACAAAACTACATGTACAGTACACCCATTCTGAGTTAACAAATAATAAAATATATGCCTGCATCGGCACAGGAAAATGTCTGAAGAGACATACATCAGAAAGTCAACTGTTCCTCTCTGATGGCAGGCTTCAGGGTGACCTGGCCATCTTTCGACCTGGGCTGCACTGTGTGAAGTGGGGGTGGGGAAAGTCCTCCCTCCCCCAAGGCTTCCTGCCTTGCTTCCGGCCTCACCCTCACTCACCCTGACGCGGAGAACCGCGGGGTCTGAGACAAAGAAGTGAGCGTGCTGCGTCAGTCCTCCCTCCCGTGACTGAGGGAAGCTGCTCGCGTGCAGGGAGCACACGTTCCCACCCTCTGCTCCAGGTCTCAGGTTCTTCAGGGGCAGCTCCCGTAGATTTGTTTGGCGACACCAATGACTATCACTAAGCCGGGCTGTCGCACTCAGGGGTGACGTATTAGCAGCACACTTGAGTAGAGACCTAACAAATCTGTTGTTGGATTCTTCACGCACTCATTCATTCAAGGAACAGGCACTGAACACCCAGTAGGTGCCCCTAAGTTAAGTCTAAGCTCTTGGGATCCGTCAGTGAACAGAGCACATGAAGATTCCCGTCCACCAGGACCTGACAGCCGAGCAGGGGCAGCCACACAACACACAGTAAAAAGAAGTAACTTACACGCTGTATTAGATGGTGATCCATGCTAATGCCAAAACACTTATGTCTCACTATCCTCACTTATGAAATGAAAGATACGTAATCACCACACAGCAGGTTCTCTGAATTGCCTGAGGAACGGATTGTTAAAAATTACTGGAAAATGCTTAAATATAAAGTTCTGATTGATAATAATTAAACCATTTAACAAAAATGATTCTTAAATGATTAGAGTTAGGAAGTCTAAATTTTGCTCAACAGCACAAAAATAAAATAAAACTTTAACATGCACATTAACAACTGGTCTTCTGATGCCAGGAAAGGGGAGCCTGTCACCACATAGTTTAAAGACATGTCAGGAAAAATGGGAAATGACTACACTCTGACCTCAATTTTATAGATCCTGCTTAATCTGAAGCTATTTTAATGTATCCTTCCTCAGAAATGGGAAGCAGATGGCATTTTCCCTTCCTTTCAATTCTTTCTAAACTTGTATTTAAGTGTTTTTTCCCCTTCTCTTTCTGAAAAAGCAGCCTTTTGCAGCCTTTTCTAAATAAGAACCCCAGGTCCAATTGGAAAGCCTCCCTCTTGGCAGCTTCTCTGTCCCCCACACAGCGCACTAAGAGGGTGTGACCTCTCAACACTTTGTCCTTGACCTTCTGTGTTGAGACTTTCCCCTTCCCAACAGTGATACCCACTGGCCTCTTTAAAAGAGAACTATTTCAGGCATGAGCTACACACAAAATGATGGTCTCTCTTTCGGGGGCTTGGCTTCTTGAAAAATTCCTGGAGCTAATAAGCGATTATACAAGATTAAAAATAGAAAGTCTATCACTTTCCTATAAGTCAGAAATGAACGAGCGAAGTTTGAAATTTAAAACACAATGCTATTTACATCAGCACACCCCCCAAAAAAGGAATTAGGTATAAAAACAAAATATGTATAAGAGCTATATGAGGAAAACTCCAAAACTCTGATGAATTAAATTTAAAAAAACTAAATAAATGAAGAGATAGTCCATATTCATGGATAGGAAGACTCACTATTGTCAAGATGTCAGTTCTTCTCAACTTGATCTATAGATTCAACACAATCCTAATCAAAATCCCAGCAACAAATTAATTCTAAAGTTTACAAGGAGAGGCAGAAGACCTAGAATAACCAACTCAGTATTGAATGAGAAGAACAAAATCAGAGGACTGGCACCATCCGATCTCAAAACTTACTACAAAGCTACAATAATCATGACAGTGCGATACTGTCCAAAGAACAGACAAATAGATCAGTGAAACACAGAACAGAAAGCCCAAATATAGACCCACGTAAACATAATCAACTGATCTTTGACAAAAGAGCAAAGGCAATACAGTGGAGTAAAGACAGTCTTTCCAACACTTCCAGATAGTGTTGGAATAACTGGACACCCATGTGCCAAAAACAGTGAACTCAGATACAGGCCTTACATCCTTCACAAAAATCAACTTGAGGGACTTCCCCGGTGGCACAGTGGTTAAGAATCCGCTTGCCAAAGCAGGGGACACGGGTTCGAGCCCTGGTCTGGGAAGATCCCACACGCCGCAGAGCAACTAAGCCCGTGCGCCACAACTACTGAGCCTGTGCTCTGGAGCCCGCGAGCCTCAACTGCTGAGCCCGTGTGCCACAACAACTGAAGCCCACGTGCCTCGAGCCTGTGCTCCACAACAAGAGAAGCCCCCCCCAATGAGAAGCCCACGCACCACAATGAAGAGTAGACCCAGCTCTCCGCAACTAGAGAAAGCCCACGTGCAGCAATGAAGACCCAACGCAGACAGAAACAAATAAAAATTTTAAAAATAAATAAATTTACAAAAAACAAAAAAAAGATGCTCCACACCACATGTCACCAAGGAAATGCAAATTAAGACAACAATGAGATACCACTATGTACCTATTAGAATGGCCAAAATCCAGAACACGGACAACACCAAACGTTGGTAAGGATGCAGAGCAAAAAGAACTCTCATTCATTGCTGGTGGGAACACAAAACAGTACAGCCACTTTGGAAGACAGTTTGGCAGTTTCTTACTAAACTAAACATAGTCTTACCATACGATCCAGCAATTGCACTCTTTGATATTTACCCAAAGGAGCTGGAAACTTATGTCTATGCAAAATCCTGAACATGAATGTTTATATCAGCTTTATTCATAATTGCCAAAACCTGGAAGCAACCAAGATGTCCTTCAGCAGGTGAACGGATAAATAAACTGCAGTTCACCCAGACAATGGAATATTATTTAGCGCTAAAAAGAAATGAGCTACCAAGCCATAAAAGGACATGGAGGAACCTTAAGTGCAGATTACTAAGTGCAAGAAACCAATCTGAAAAGGTTACGTGCTGTATGATTCCAACTCTATGACATTCTGGAAAAGGCAAAACCGTGGAGACTATAAAGAGATCAGCAGTTGCCAGGGGCTGGGGGGATAAACTGGCAGAGCACAGAGGATTGTTAGAGCAGTAAAACTAATCAAATCATCGTGTGAAACTAATCTAATCGTTGTATGAAACTACACTGATGGATGCACGTCATTATACATTTGTCCAAACCCACAGAATGTGCAACACCAAGAGTGAACCGTAATGTAAACCATGGACTCTGGATGATGATGATGTGTCGACGACCTAAGTTCACTGACTATAGAGAGGTACCACTCCAGTGGGGGATGTTGACAGTGGGAGAGAGTGCACAAAGGAGGGGGTAGGGGCTGTATGGGAACTCTCTGCACTCTCCCCTCAATTTTGCTGTGAACCTTAAACCACTCTAAAACTTAAGTCTTAATAATAAAAAACAGCAAAAAATAGAAGGTGTGGCCTGGGTTCAAGGGTTTCGGCTGTGACTATACCTGGAGCCCAGCCCCTCAGGCACCTGCTCACTTTAACTTCAGGCTCAGGTGGCTCTACTTTCCAGCCCAGGTCAAGCTACTTTTCAGCTTCCTGGTTTCTTGGACACAGGAACCTTTCCCTTTTTTCCATCAACTCCTTTGAAATCCCAGTAAAGTGAATTCAGTGCTAAATGAAGCTTGCCTCAGAATTCCACCTTGGTTCTACCGCAGCTGCCCGACCTGGACGTGCACACACATCCACTAAACCCTGTTCAATTCCCCAGAGCTGGAGCTTCTCCAACTTTCCACATTTCTCCCCAAATGTAAACAGCAAGTTCTTTAAATGTTACATTTATTTCAACTCTACACCCTTCACCAGACCAGAGAACACACAACCACTGAAGCATATGAGAAAGCTCCATGAAATCCACACATCCTGCCCATAAAATTCTCCCTAACAGAGAAAACACTCTCCCAAACACATACTTATCTTTCATCACATTCACCCCAGCCCATCTGTGGTTTCTCATCCATCTAGAAAGGAATTCTTTTTGCACTTTTTCTTTTTTTCCCCCAGGCTTCTAAAAAGCATTAAAACCAGAAAACAGGTTATTTTTTTAGGAACTTCTTTTAAAATCTCCAACAGAATTTCATAATCACCAAGACAACAGAATTTATCATTAGAAACATTTGGTAGGTAGTATTAAAAAGACTGGAAGGTGGTAGACAGGTAGGTAGGTAAGTAGGTAGATGCTGTCAGCTTTAGGGTTTGGCTGTTTTCAGCTATCTGGGCCAAATGGAGATGGAAGGAGGGGATGGGGTGGAGATTATCCTTCATGCTCCCTCTTCAAAAAAAAAAAAAAAGTCACAAAAATTGGAATATGCCTCCACATACCCCTACCACTGCCACCCATACTTTAAAAAGGGCTCCCTATATTATACTTCAGGTAAATACCCAAAAAATAACTTTGCATTTCCTGACTTCTAGGCACATGAGACATGAGAAAAAGACTCTACAAAGCATAACTGCATCCCATATAGCCAAAGCACGCTGAAATATACTTGAGTGGTTGAGGGGTAGCAAAGCTGAGACTAAAGCCAAGAGAAGTTGCTCAGAATACATGTCCGGGAGGCTGGGATTCCTCATCTTGATGAGTTTCACCTGGAACGTGTTAGACACGCCCATTCTCAGGCCCCACCCCAGACCTACTAGGGCAGAAACGCTGGGGTGGAGCCCAGCAATCTGGGTTCTAACAAGCCCTCCAGGTAATTCTGACGCCAGCTCGGCTTGAAAATCACTAAGCTAAAAAATGCCGGGCTCCCCTGGTGGCGCAGTGGTTAAGAACCCGCCTGCCAATGCAGCAGACACACGTTCGAGCCCTGGTCCGGGAAGATCCCACATGCCACGGAGCAACTAAGCCCATGTACCACAACTACTGAGCCCGCGCTCTAGAGCCCACAAGCCAAAACTACTGAAGCCAGCGTGCCTAGAGCCCGTGCTCCTCAACAAAAGAAGCCACTGCAATGAGAAGCCCGTGCTCCTCAACAAGAGAAGCCACTGCAATGAGAAGCCCGTGCACCACGACAAAGAGTAAACAAAGAGTAACCCCCGCTCACCGCAACTAGAGAAAGCCCGCGCACAGCAACGAAGACCCAACACAGCCAAAAATAAATAAATTTTTTAAAAAAATTTTTTTTAAAGAATGCCAGCCTTTCCAGGTGTCTTCCCTCTTCTGTCTCAGCTGACGTTTCAGTAGGGCTCAGCTTCTCCTCACGGGAATCAACACCACCAAAATCTCCCAACATTACTGAAAACAGTGGGCTCTTTTATCCCCACACAACCCATCGATAAAGAGTTCACAGAATATACAGAGTTTTAATGCAACTGAAAACTCTACAAGCCCCTACCATCCAACTTAAAAAATGTGGGTCCAAAATGCATCCTCATTTGCGCTTTAACATTTTAAAAAAACAATGTCAGGAGACAGCGCTATACGTTAAGACCTGGGTAAAAGCACAGTCTCTTCAGTTGTCAACTCCAGTGCTAGACGGGTATGAAAACTTGGAGAAGATACCAAAGAAGAACAGGCAGCCCCCTGAAGAGAGGCTGCCTGCCCCTTGAAGGTGCCGACTCCACCAAGGCCAGAGGGACAGAAAACCCCCAGAGGGTGACGAAAATGTTGTGGAATTAGATGGTGGTGATGGGTGCACCACTTTGTGTACATACTACAGACCACTGAATTGCACACCTTAAACATAAAAATAAATGAAAGGATGACTAAGAGTTGTTTTTTTTTTAAAAAGTAAACTCCCGAGCTGGCACTCTCAAACAACTCTGGAAGCAACAGTGATCTAGCCTCCAAAACTGGAGAGCTGGGCTTAAGACAAATCTTTAAAGGTCTCAAAGCATAACCTCATACGACCGACCACCAAAGACACAAAAGAGGCTTAGCAGGTATCTTACCTAACACTCAGCTGACTGGGGGCAGAGCCAAGACTATACTTGTTTCTAACCTACCAACTCTGTATCCTTTCCAAGACATCAGTGATCCTTGCGTTCACTAAGAAAGTTTTCATTTCATATCTTAATTCACAATCTGAAAAAGTAAAACCCATAACAAATATATTCTAACATGCAAATTCATTGCTCAAGTCTGTGATTTGCAATTACAGTGGCAGGGGTACCCAGCAGTGTCATTTAAGTTGTTCTTGGACTAATGAGAAAAACCAGAAGTGAACTTAAGACTAAATGATATATTTGCACCAAGGCCTAATGACAGCCTTAGAGAAAGGCTTGTTGAGCAAAAAGCTGTTTATGACTAGTTCAGTGGGGGAGGGGCGGGATAACTGCAGGGCACACAGTAGTGCCACGCGCCAAATTCAAAAGAACCTGCCTAAGAACAGTCAGGGTTATATTCATGTTGCAAGAGACAATTTAGTTTGGGCAAAACATCATCCATTGCATTGAACTAATGTTCTTAATATAAATTTTATTAGTTTTGTGGTTTCTTTTATGTAATGTATACATCTATTTGAGTTTTATACTTATATTCACAGAAGAATTCTAAGAATTAAGAAATTTATCCTGAGTTTTTGTGTTTTTCCATATTTCATTCATTCAGCAAATATTTACTGAACACTGAGTATGGGCCAAATATTCTTCTATGTGCTACATTTTGAAGTAATATAATAAAAATAGTTTAGGTCAAACTGTGCTGGTTCTACAGAAATGTTCTTCCTTTAAATAAGAATTTCTTTAACATCTTATTCAAATTTTATAAACACTACCCTACTCTCTGCAGGTAAGATCTGCTTCTTTTACTGCTCCTCAGAGCCAAACGCCATCCGTATTGATCTCTCTTCTCCTGTCTCCCCTCTCTGACGTGGAAGGACGTGCTGCCCCCAGCTTTCCAATGCACCCTCTGCTGCCACCTCTGCTACCACCAATGCCAAGGTGACGCAGGCTGTCTGACAAACAGGCCTGTGCTCATTTGGATCTCAGTATCCATTTACCTCACTTCATACTAAGCTAAACTGAGGAATTATGGTTAACCCAACTGCTACAAAATTAACATTTAATTACAAATTTGGTACCATATACAAAAATCAAACGCTTTCACTCTTAAAACCTGGCTCTGTGTGTTGTGGGTCATATGTGCATTTTCCTCTTTGTGATTTAACCAGAAAAGCCCTGCCTGGCCTCAGAGAATGACCTGGGACCAGTCAAACCCTTAACACTACCAAAATATCTCACTCACCTTTATAATCAGAGTATAAAAATACTTTTCAGTTTAGCTCACATCTTGGAAATTTGAAGAGTCTTAAATGATCTCCAAAACATGTGGGTCTGTGTTTCAAAAAGATAATACGTAAATACACTAGTAAAACCAATCAATGAAAAAATTACAGCCCTAAATCTATGACTTTATAAGTTATACAGGCAAAAATTAAAAATATAAAAATACTCAAGAATATATGCCTGTACAAAAAAATGATTCTAAAACTTTTTTAAAGTAAGGTGGCTTCTTGTTGTTAAAACAAAATAACTGAAATGAAATATAATTTAATAATTTTCAAAGTCATAAAGTCCATTTTTCTTACTTGAATATAAAAAGTTGAGGGAAAAAAGTATTCAGGATTTAAAAGGGTAATTCTCTCGCTTTGAAAAGCATTATACTCAAGGAGTCTTTCTTCTTCAGCTTCTCTGGTATGGCTGAGAATGCATCAGTCCACATGTGTACTGCTCCCTCGACAGACATTTTTACCATTAAAAAAATGCATTTAACATGAAAATCTCTGAAGCTACCACTAACTACAAACCTGTGCTGCAACTTTCTTTAAGATCAATACAAACTAGAATTCTTTTTTGTTTGCTTACTCTGGAGGAACTTTGTATTAGAGGGAAAACAAACAAAAGAAAGAGCATTAATAGTTCAAAAATAGCAGCACACAAAAATGATCTGAACATATGTAAGGAGAACATTTTCATTAGAAAAGGTTCATGGTGCTGCATTAGTTTGGCTTTGGAAGAATGCCATTTGAAATCCAGATCCAGCAAGTGGGGAATGCAGTAGTTACCTTTTAAGTCAAACAGCTAATTAATGACTAAACAAAAGGAATTTCAGTCTGGACAACATATATGGAGCACTAATATGTGTAATTATGAAGTAGTCATTTGTGTAATCAGAAAGCTGCATTAGCATAATTATTTCTGGCTCTGGGCCTTAAAAATATTAACTTAAAATGCAGAAAATTGTAATAGTTCACCTAATGAAGATGTGAATACCAAACTGATTATGAAATAAGAGTTGGTTCTTTAACAAATGTGCTCTGTGTTTAATACATTCTTTCTCTCCTGCCCAGGATATAAAAATCAAGCCTATCAACCCTCCAGTTGTGCACAGGTACAAAATTTCTATTTTTTAATATATTGTCTTCCTCATCCAGAGCCCACATGTGAATATTCATTATTAAGAATCAAAACTCCGGGGGCTTCCCTGGTGGCACAGTGGTTGAAAATCTGCGTGCTAATGCAGGGGACATGGGTTCAAGCCCTGGTCTGGGAAGACCCCACATGCCACGGAGCAACTGGGCCCGTGAGCCACAACTACTGAGCCTGCGCGTCTGGAGCCTGTGCTCCGCAACAAGAGACGCCGCGATAGTGAGGGGCCCCCGCTTGCCACAACTAGAGAAAGCCCTCGCACAGAAACGAAAACCCAACACAGCCAAAAATTAATTAATTAATTAATTTTTTAAAAAAAGAATCAAAACTCCTTCCCTAAGAAATGAGTGTTTGCTACTTTTTTTTTTTTAATCCTCAGAAAAAAATACATTAAGTTTACGTATAATACTGGAAAATGCAAAATGAAAAAAGAAGCAAATGAATAAAACAAAAGGATTAGAAGTCACTAAACAGCACGAGATCTTGGAAAAGTCTTATTTGAAATCATTCTTTGGGACAGAAATGTAGAAAGTATGGACTCCAAAATCAGGCTATATAGGCTTGGACTTCCAAGGCCACCACTTTCAGCTACTTTAACATCTCTGTGGCTCAAGTTTCCTCATCTATATTGTACGAATAATCACAAAACCTACCTCACAGTATTAGTTCAAGGAGTAAATGTGATTATTCACAGAAAGAACTCAACAGTGCCTAGCATACAGTAGATGGTCAATAAATGTTAGCTGCCATAATGACCATCATCACCATCTCCATATTGTTTTCAGAACCTGGGAAAAGAGTGTTTATGGCTGAGAAAGCATAATCTAAAATTGATTTGTTTTTAGATACAACAGTTATTTTGCAATTGCAAATAACATTCAAGAAGGGCAGGAGATCTTACTTATTCCAGTGAGTTAGAAAAGGTTAAAAGTGCTTAAGTAGGCCCTAAAATCTGTCTTGTCTTCTAAGAGTCTTCCTTTTCAGTGACTTTCAGCTTTACCAAATTTGCATGTGAACCCACAATACTAATCTTATATTAACTCTTTTTAATCTGAAACTAAACTCCAGAATGGATCTGCCAGGTACGCTAATGTGGTTAAGGGTTATGCGTCTTTAATTCAAAGCCTAGACGACACACAGTAGAATGAATGTTCCCAAGAATTAATCAGCAACGTAGAAGAAATGAAGCTCAAACAGACAGGCCCTGTCAAGTGTGCTACCTTGACCGAATTATTTCACCACTTTCTACCACACTCCCTCATCTGTAAAAGGAAACATTACACACCTTGCAATACCATTAGAAGGCTCAGAACTAACGATACACAGCACCCAGTCACCAGCAGGGAGCGGGCGCTGATACACGGCGACACGTGAAAGTGCACCATCTCGCCCTCCCTCTCTCAACAGATGCGCACGCACAGTACACACGGTGGGTTTTCTCAAGTAACCGCAGATGTTACAACACAGGTCTGAGGAAGGGACTCTCTCAAAAGTACAGAAGAGTCAAATTATACCCAGGAACTCAACTGTATACACCCAGCAGAGAGAGAGAGAGAACACGGGCGACAGAGAAAGATGACAGTTGACATCTCATACAGGCAACCCCGGCCGCCAGTCTGCTTGGCGAACAGATGCTGTGCAGAGAGTGAGATGGAAAACACCCACGTGGGCTGTGCTCGCAACTGCGCTTGTGCCACACGCCCCTCCCAGTGCGAGTGCCTGGTCCCAGGAAATGGGACCAACAGGAATGTAGTTTTTGTACAACACAGCTCCTAAATACCAGCCGACTCCTTCACGGGGGGTCCTCCACCAGCACACGGCAAGCTACCCCAACCCCAGGGGGAGGGCGGACCCTTCGCAAAGCGGGGTGGCTACACCCTACTCCCTGAGCGACTGAAGAGGTTCCACGGGCAATGCTGCCTGAACGTGACTCCGCCTCACACGGGGCCACAAAGCCCCACTGCGACACACCTCCTTCAGGTCTCAGTGGCGACATTAAGGATGGCAGGCTGAAAGACATGGGAAAATGCCAAACCCAGCCAGGTCAAAGAAACAAGTACTTTCACGGGAGTACTAATTGTTTTGTTTCTATTATCCGAGCCAGTAAAAAAAAAAACATGACATGTCACCATCACCGCGTAACACCCTACAGAATTAACAACTCCTGCTGTCACTCCAAGATTCCCGTTTTTTTCCTAAAGCCAAAAATCAACAAGAAAAAAAAAGCCAAAGTCCTCTACACAGAAATATGGGCCAACCTTTGAATTCAGTTCTGTCGTAGGAGTTTTTGTTGGTTTTCGGCAGGCAGATCACCGAAAGCACAACCGATGGCAAGGGAAGAGGGCGTGTGCCTTGGCCCCTGCCAGCCGAGCCCCCCCTGCCACGCCCCCGCCCTCCACAGGAGCACACACTCTTCTACCCACATTTCAGCAGCAGTGACAGCTCGGGCAAACACCCCACATTTCTCAGACCCCAGTCTCACACTGCACCGGTCGGAAGGGGATGCAGTCTCCCCTCTTAGGACTTGAACTTAAGCCACACAGGGACCTAAACCAGTGGTCTCCGAGGGGCTAGGTGTACTGGGTCCTAGAAGAAAATGCAGAGTGACTTCTTATCTGCCTCTTAATTTTGTCCTCTATAAAAATTCCTTATTGGGTGTTTCATAATGTATCTAAAATATTAGTAAGGTGGAACATGTAAATAATTTAGAGGTAAACAAATCTGTGAAAGTTGAAGGGCTGTGCTCAAAAGTTCCAAAAAAGTTTTGAAACCACTCATCTAAATAATCTACCAACTAAATTCCTGACAGTTACCCCCAGCTTCGTAAGACTCTTTAGACCACTAACTTTAATTCACTAATCAATTGCTGGTTTCAAATATAATTTCAAGTCATAATTAAAATAAATTGCCAATTACATAAAAAGATAACACTGAAAAAATTATATGTTTTGTTACATTTATAAAAAAACTGGAACTAATGTATAATAACATAGTATCAAATCCTGTTTCAGGGATTACTAAGAAACTTACTGAGTTCTTTAATATTTCATGATCTAGTTTTGACTTACTGAATGGCCCCCAAATTGTACTATTTTGCTGACAGAGTAATGATCTATGATTAGGACTAATTTTCAGCACCTTTACTTTGTTTTCATGTCTAAAATGTTTGAAACAGTTAATAGATGACTGATTAAAACAACAGGCATCCAAACTAGCTGTTTGTCAAAACAAAAGTATTCTGTCTGAGGGGGGGAAATATAATTTATTCAAATAATCAAAATATACATACCTTAAAAGAAGTTTAAAATCAGTTGAGACAAGGTAACAAAACTATGAGGTTCTAGTGAGTATTTAACTCTGTAAACTAGGATAAGTGAAGAGACTTTCACATAACCTCTTATAACTCAAAACAAAAGCATTGTAAGTCAAGAATTAGAGAAAACAATTTTTTAAAAATAAGGGTAAATAGGCAGCACTATTTTCTTCTTGTATCTTAACAAAACTGAGTGCCCAGTACAGGGCAGGGTGTTATATTTATAACTTAACTTGGAAGTATTGATAAATGTTGAACCAGCAACACGAATTGATTGAGACCAACTTTGTAAAACCAATAACCCCAGCCATTTGAATTAAAGGAATAGAATTCCCAGCATGATGGACACAGACCCAATTCTCATCACCACACTAAATGGGTATTACCCTAAATTGAAATAGTCAGATTTCAAAATAAAAAAGATGACAAAGCAATCCACCCCTAATATTAAGACTTCCAGATTAAGATTTACCAAAAAAGGAAACATCATCCAACAAAATAAACTCCGATTCACTCTACTTCATCAATCTTCCTTCTAACTGAATGTCAGATCAACAACCTACTATACAGCCTTCATTCTTAATACAAATTCCTATCGTTAAGGTAAACCAGTTAATTCTCCATGCAAACTTTCTTCATCAGAGAGGACAAGAGCTATTTTGCTAATAAGAACCCTGCCCTTCCAAATTCTACAGAAACTTCACATTGTCAAGACACGGCACATTCTGTGGAACACTGGAGCTGTACCCTTATCAATTCATGACAACATTAAGAACTAAGGTTTAACTGAGATGCGAACAGAGTCAACCACCAAATGCAACACACCAAAATGCAAGAAAACACAAAGACAGAAACTCATGCTACCTTAGTAAGTCAGCGTGCACATTTGATATTTTTCAACACAAGCCAAGCAGATCAGAGACAGGTCAAAAAACATGTTGGTTTCTGTCAAATCCAAATTAAGTATTCTTCTCATTTACAATTTCCTAGTTCAATATTTTGAATTTAAAGCTAATATAAAGTAGTACTATGCAAAATGACCTAGCGAGTTTGCCCTTAAAAAAAGTTGTACCCCTAAAAATAGAAATTTATCTACCTCATTAGTGTTCCAACGGTGCCTCTCTTTGGGTAAACTTGAACATTTCGGCAGACATTCAAGCAGCTTTTTCGGTAAAAAGATTTTTACATGACTACTATTGCTGTTCCCATGATCATCTATAAAGAAGAAAACAATAAATTCAGAGAAGATCATAGAGAAAATCTCCTGTTAAGTACACTGACAAGGTCAGAAACAGCAGCTGAGTTTTAGTCACTGGGAGACCAAGAGCATTATTCCTCTTAGTTAACAAAACTCATTTACACACTTATCAGATAGACGGCAGCAGGAATGTGGTCAAGAGGCTCTAAAATAAGATTGAGCTTTTTGCTCCATGGCGAGCAAATGAACAGGGAATACCCCAGCAGCTGCCCATAAACAGAACGTTGCTTTTAAAGGTTCTTTCACCAGGTTTCCATGAAGTACATCAAAACTACAAAATGATTTAAACTCACAACACCTAGAAATCTTCTATTAACAGCTGAAAACGTTTTTAAGGTTTTTAGAAAAGAGGAATTATAATAAAATATGACTGCTTACTTTACTGATAAACTAATACTACTTCATCCCCTAGAATACAAATGAGACTTATCCTTTCCAAAGAAAATTACAAATCTTATACATATAAGGAATTTAAACCTCCAGTTAGCTACCTAGGTAATACAGAGGCTGGCCTTTCTAGCCTAAATCTAAAAACATACACTTTTAATTAATTTGATTTACATATATATCTATACGATTAATGTATTTCATCAAAACGTAACTCTTCTAAATCAGTGAGGGAAAAGCTCCTTACTTTCAGACTAGATGGTATGTCTATCTGATAATCAGTCTCCCTGATACTTTCTAAAAGAGATCTTTTCCTTTTTTCGTTCACTTATTTATTTACATATCATTTCTTGTTTCATTCCTGTAACAAAGTCCCTTTGCCTGGCTCCTAATTTCTTGCCAGGTTTGACACATTTAGGTCAAAGTTTCAAATTACCCACTCCAATTTTTTTTTTAATGCCAAATGGAAGTCCCAACATCCAAAGGGTACAATGCATAACTGGGTACTAAGGAGCAATACATTAAAATACTGAAGACTGAATTTGCTCCAGAAGTCACAGGTGAAATAACTTACTCTGATATCAGTAAGGTAAAAAAGGACTCCAAGTCAAGAGCCCAGGATTCTTGCCCAGTTCTGCTACTTTCTAATTGTGTGACCTTGGGTAAGTTACTTAATATTTTCAGCTTTCCCAAATCAAGGAGAATGAGATAATCTCTAATTCTCCTCCAGGCATAGATCCCTAGAGAATTTACTGTCACATTCAGTAATTTTAAATGCCTTACAATTAAACAACCTTATATAGGCGTACAGGTATTAGTTAAGAATGTTGAAAGTGAAATACAGTAGTATATTTTTCCAGTCATTTACTACAATTTTGTTTAGCACAGACTGTTTTTTGAACATGCGAAAAACATAAAAGAATAAAAAATACTTCTACAGTCATAATAAAATCTTCTCCAAACACTTTTCATCTGATGAACACATTTCTTCTCAAGGAAAAGATCTTAACAGGGAAATACTGGGTATAGAAATAACATCTAAAAAATTTACTACATCTTCCTATAGGGAAGAACTTGAGAGTTTTAGCATATTAAATCTTTTTTGGCCCATGAACTACACAACCAGTTGAATTATAATGCCTATCCTCTATTTCTATAAGCAGTATAAAAACTTGAAAAACTTAAAAATTGACTGCTTTTAAGAATCCAAAATTTTAATTTAATAGCAAAATAAAATTAAACTTGTAAAAAACCTTGCTACGAAACCAAAAAAAAAAAAAAGGGTTTAACTAAAAGCAAGTTCATAGAAAGTTCTGTATTAATTACACACTAGAAAACCTTTGTAATTTTATGTGCTTATGCATGCTCCCTGCACTTCACCCTCCCAAGGGAGGTACCATGGGCCATAAAACTTTACAGTGCACAATACCAAATCACATGAGCCTTTACCTCCCTTCTCTTTCCCTAAAATGGTTTTACTCTGCTCTTTAAAAATCTCCCCTGATGTGTATAATCTTCAAAGTAGAGGTGAAAAAATTCTAAAATCTATACTCAATTCTGATATTTACCAATTACAGGGTACCTTCTACGAAAACAGTACTATGCTAGATGTTCAATCAATTGGCTTACTTTGAATAGTACATGACTAGTCATAGCTCCTAAAAAACTACTTACGTATAATTGTGACAATGAATGGAATATGAAACCCCAGCTTCTATTTCTCTGTTTGTGGTCACAACCTGATGTTAATCATCTGTCCTTTTAGCCTCCTTGAAGAACCCAGCTGTCCTTCGCATACGAAGCATATGAGTGAGTGTGTGGGGGTGTGTGGGGGTGTGTGGGGGTGTGTGGGGGTGGGGAGAGGGAGGGAGACGGAGGGGGGGGAGAGGGAGAGAGGGAGAGGGAGAGAGGGAGAGGGAGAGAGGGAGAGGGAGAGAGGGAGAGGGAGAGAGGGAGAGAGGGAGAGAGGGAGAGAGGGAGAGGGAGCGAGCACTCTTTTCAACAGCACAACTAACTGCTAGAGAAAAGGCTTCTGTCTTCCACTCTGATACCCAATCAGGCAGCGGTGAATCGGCCCAAAGGTTTTTTTAAAGAGGAAAAGGAGACTAGCTGTGTGAGCACTGTCTCAATCAAGTTTCTAAATTTAGCACTTTATGGGGATGTGCAGCCATGGGTTCAAAAGGAATAGAAGTATGACAGGCCAATGGGTTCCCCTTAATCAGTTTTTAAACTGTGCTATTTCCAGAATTTTAGGTTCATGCTGTATATAAATTGGATGTTTTTAAGAAACATAACAATGGGTAAATTTTCCCACTGTGCATTATGAAGAGGGCAGTTTTAATACTGGGAAAAGAATACCAGGAATGCAAACAGCCAAACTGTTAAAACTCGTATTTTCAAATTTCAGTTTTTCTAGTTAAAATGGAATAAAGAGTAACTTTGCTTTCACATTAGAAAACAACTGCTCACATGGTTATACTGTATAAAATTACGTTGTTTAATTAAATGTTTTTTAATGTTTTTGGAGTAACTATAATTGATATCATAATTAGATAACACATGTACCAGTTTTTAAATCCTTGTCTCAGTACAAGGATTCCAACAGTATCTTGAGTTAATGTTAAAAGTAAGTTATACAGTGGTTTCAACTGCATCTCAGTATTTAAATCCAGAGAGTTAAACTCTGACACTGCAAAATGGAAGTGTCAACCAAATACAGTAAAACACTTCACTATCATTATCTAGCAAAATATGCGTGTCTGATACATGACTTCACAAAATAATTTTCTAACCTACTTCACGATAAAAATAACTTATGAAGCTCTTGAAATTGACAGAAGATTTGTTTGGCTGACAGCTATTAATTCCAGAGAATGAACCACCTTTTCCAGTCAACCTTCAAATATTTTCCAAATAATAACGTTAGAGGCATAGTATAACTCAACTAAAACTTTCTAAAATGTACGAGAATGCTCATTCACTTAGTTAATTAGGCAAAAAGCAGAATTCTTATTTTCATGTTTTATTTCTAAATCTGAGATTTCACATTACCAAATCCTTCATTTAAATCCAAAGAAATGTATTTGACCTTTTCCTTGGAACACACTGTTGACTTCTACAAGGTAAATCATAACTGTATTAAGTCTAACCGGGAAATGATGTATCCATTTTATTTTGATTCATAATTAATAAAAATTCAATAATTTTGGTTTTGTGAATAATTACAAACACTGTTATTCAATCAAGTTGATTATGATTAACCTCTCAACCTCTAGAACAAACTGTTCAAAGTAAGTTGGTCTAACAGTGTACCAAATTGCTAAATCTTACTGGGAATATATTTGATCAACAACTTGGAGTGGTAAAATTAAAACGAAGCGCTACAATTTTCTGTTTAGCTCTAATTATTATGTGCTTAGAGTTAATTAGTAGGATAGGAACTGACTGAGGAAAACATAAGCGCATATTGTTAAATTCAAGTCAGCACAGTGCTCACAGCAGCAAATACTGCCATTACTAATCTAAGACCTTCAAATCGCTATCCACCCAAAATAAATATTAATTAAGCACCAACTATGTGCCAAGGCTTGGTATGATTTCTTCCTATTCTTCTCGAAAGAAATTCTCCAAAATGAATTAAACTCAGTTGTAATTATCCAAAAGATTTTTTAAAGGTTAAAAAAAATAATAAGTTTTTTTAATAGAAAAGTATAACTTGTTTTGCTATTTCACAACCCCTTTCCTCTTCTTAGAGGGCGTGTGATCATCAAATCTTACCCTTTCTACTTTTAGGTGGCCAGATACCCTCTCCCTGTCAATCATATTACCAAACCTCTGACCCAGGTCTAGGTCAACTCAAACTCAGGTTTAATAAACTTCTCACTATTTACCTGAATTTTATATTTTCAATCTAAATACATGTAGGTGGGGGCAGATAAAGTGGCGAGGCCCAGAAGCCTTGCGATCAATTGCCGTCAATTTGGGTTTGGGGCATCCTCTCCTGCTTCGTCCCATTCAACTTCAGTCTGAGCTACATGTGATCAAGTACATTTATTTCCTACTATTTATGAGGGAGCAGACATTTGTGGGACTCTATATCAGGCATCCAGAAAGGATTTTACATTGTACTCTTTCATTTAATCCTCACAATAACCCGTCTGGGCATAATCACCCCCATTTTACAGATGAAGAACCCTAGGTTCAGATTAATTTGCCCAAGATCTACAGCTAGTAAGTGGCTCAAATGGGATTCAGACATTACCTCTGGCTTTTCCCGCAATACCACAAGGCTCCTACTCTTAAGTCACCCAGAATTTGACACTAGAATTACAGAATCGTTGTATTAGTATATCTAACATTTGCAGAGTGCTCTGAGTTTTCCATATGATTAAACCCTTTGCCTTTTTAATCCTCACAGAAACTTTATGAGGGGAGTATTATTTTGCTACCCCCAGATGGATTAAGTAACTCATCTAAGATCACACAGCAAGTTAAAGGCAGAACCCAGGTCTTCTCACTCCTCATCACAGGCTTTACTGCACTACAAGGATGGAATTACTCTCACTGCCAAGCCCACCCCTTCCTGTAAGTCAAAAGCTTTCGAATCCTACCTTCTATAGGTGGCACGGTGTTGAGAACACAGTAGGTGCTAGTTCCGCAGAATACACTTTGGGAAACGCTCTAAGGAAACAGAAAATAAAATGTAAAACTAATCTTTGAAAAAGATAAATACTGGCTCTTCTGTGATATTCCTGCCAAAGATGCAAAACCTGAATCTAATCATGAGGAAACATCGGACAAATCCAAATTGAGGAACATTCCACAAAATGGCCTATAGTCTTCACAAACGTCAAGGTCACGAAAGTCAGAAAGGACTGAGAACTGTTCTGGATCAAAGGAGGCTAGGAGACAATCAAGTGCCACCCAGGGTCCCCGCGGGGCCTTTCTCTACAAGGTCAGCACTGGGTCAACTGGCACCACCGGAAGAGCTCGGAGGATTCGACGGTAGAGAAGTCTGGGTGTTCATTTCCCGACTTTGATTCCTGCACTGTGGTGATGGAGGAGAATGTTGTTTGTAGGAAACACATAATAAAGTTCTGACAGTCAAGGGGAATGAAACATACCGGCAACTCACTCTCTCACATAGTTCACGGGGAAAGAAGTCCTCTGCACTACACCTGCGATGTTTCTGTAGGCTAAGAGTGTTTCAAAATGTAAAGTACACGTGTGTGAAAAAAAGATCTATGCTGCTGAACCTCTATTACCTGTGCAGTTTTTTTTAACAGGGAGCATATGTGCTGTACGTACAGTACATTGTTACTAAGAAGAACCAATGCCATTTCATTCTGCAGCTCAGTCAACATTCAACGACATCATTACCACTTCCCAACAGCAAGGCCCACAGCTGACTCATTCAAACGGATCTATGAGTGCCAACTACCAGCACGGCGGGTGGAGTGAGTCAGGGAGACGTTGCAAGACCAGGTCTCTGCTCTCAGGCTGCTTCATGTAGATAAAATTAAAGCTTTCATATAAAAACCTACACCATGTTGTACAGCAGAAACTAACACAACATTGTAATGCAGTTATACTCCAATAAAGATATTAAAATAAAATAAAAAAAACTACACCACGGTAACTTTTAAAAAGGGGGGGAAAATTTCTCTGAGTCTTGCCAGCCAATTAGTCTGGGTCCCTTTTTGTTCAGTTGCAATATTAAATAAATTTTTAGATTATTCCTCCAGCACTATAAACCACAGATTTATATACCTAGAAAACCAACGACAGTTCAACAATCACCCTCAACATTTTATGTTTAAAATATAAAAAACTCAGTTCTCTCACTTACTAGCTGTCCTTGGGAAAGTAATTTAACCTCTCTGTATTACCTCATCCAAAAAAGTACAGAGAATTGGATGGGATAATGCACACACAAGGGCTTTAGATTCAAGAGTACCACTCAATATAAAATGCCATTGTTACTACAGTTAATGAGGATGATCTTTAACAACCTTAACATTTTCTGAGAATAAACTGATGACTGCCTGGACTTTCTGTGCCACAGAGAGTGTTGAAATCTGACTAAGCTGACTCCCCTGAGGTTCTGACTTTCCTCTCCCTTAGTGCCACGGGAAGTGAGTGCTTCACCACAGAACAAGTCTTTCTCCACAATGTGATTCCTAGCTACCAGGATAACCATCAGCTCCTAATCATTTATTTCTTGTTTCTGGAAAATTCTTGTTCCAGTACTTTTACTGTCCTTCTTCTGCTTGATTTAATCAATAGTGGTAACCACTGATTAGCAATCTGGGCCTGAGGATTCTCCCCGTGAACTATGGACTGACCTCAGCTTTCATGCTCCTTTGGAAAATTCAACATTAGTCTCTCCCCCTGACCGAATGTGGGATTCTAGACTTCAGGCAACATCTTTGAGAGTCGCCAGCAACAGCCTTCTCAGCACAGTAATGCAACATCCCATCTTAATGTGGTTTCCAAATTGAAACGTGAAATTTTACGGTGTTAAAAAGAATGTTTTACGTTAAAGACAACATTTTCTGGCTTCCTATTACCAAAAAACAAGATAGCTTAGGTTTACCACGGATCAAGACATCTCGCAATGGTCTTCTCAAAAGTTTTAAAAACCACTAATGTACAGTGGAACACATTAGTGAATGACTTCATAAAAAGAACTTTTACACCTGACTTCAAAGTTTGATGACAGGTAATTTAGTGGTAAAACATATCATATAACAAATCGAAAGAATTAAACGCTAAAAACAACATATGTAACAGAAATATCACAACCAACCAACCATGATTTCTCAATAGCACTAGCGTAATAAGTGAAGTCTTAATAGTTCATTTAAGCAGGAAAGAAACTCACTCACATAACTTGAGAGTGAAATCAAATGACATCCCACCCTAAAAAACACAATGTTCTCAAAGCAAATAAGGCGAAACAAGCAAACTCACATAAGCAATGGCTACCTTGTATGAAGTACTCAGGGGCCAGCCTCTGAGCTAGCTCCTTTCACAGGGCCCCTGAGACCTGTCTCTGAAAGCCAGACTGGCCCTGGAGTGCAGAGAGGAGCACGGGTCTGAGGATCTGGAGTCACGGGGTCCTGAGCCAGGCCCACCACTGCCTGCTGACAAGGCCGGGGCAGACAGCTGAGCTCTCTGTGCACAGACAAGGGCGGAGTGGGAAAAGTACAAGCTCTAACGCCAGCTCTGGATTCCAGTCTTCATGCTGCCCTCCCTGGCTGGCTCTCAAGTCTGACTCCGACCTCCCTTCCCTCGGGAGCCTCCCTCTGACTGAGGCGAGCAGCCCAACTGGTGCTGTCTGAATAGCCTGTATTTCCCTCCTGCCGGAAGCCTCCATCTTTATCATAACTCCTTCCATGTGTTCTACACACATGAAAGGAGCACCTCACGTGTGCCAGACACCGTCCTAGGAGCTGGGACCCAGCAGTGAACAAGACCAACAAAGGTCCCACACTCATGGGGTACATGCCAGTGGGGGAGGCAGGTGGTAAGTGGGATAAACGCCGTGAAGGAAATAAAACGGAGTGACGCTCTATGACGAAAAATCAGGTAGGGAGAGCTCTGTTTCTGAAAGCACATCCATGTGTGGAGCAAAGGGACTACTTGATTAGAGCATCAGGAAACCCGGATTCTCTCGTTAACTAGGTTGAGTGGCTCTCAGCGTGGCTGCACTTCAGTCATCTAGGGAGATTTTTAAAATTCTGATGCCCGGGCTGCAATCCTGACCACTTCAGCCAGAATGTATGGAGATGGAACCCAGGCATCAGTATTTTTTAAAGGTTCCCAAGTGATCCCAAGGTGTATCCAAGGGTGGGAGCCACTGAAATAAACAGCTGTATGACTCTGCTAACTCTCTGACTTTGCCAGTTTTCTCGAGAATAAAATCACAGGTTGACCTTGAGCAGCGCATCCCCAACTTTAATGCACATGTGGGTCATCTGAGGCTCTTGCAGGTTCTGACTCACAGGTCTGAGTGGTGCCTGAGCCTGTGCCTCTGAGACACCCCCATGATTCATGGCCCCACCTAGACTATCAGAAACTAGATGATCTAAAAGATCCAGTCCCAACACTCCTGACTGCACAATTCCATGGATTCCTAATAGACTGAGAAAGTACTTTTGTCTGTTAACACAAACTATAATACAAAACTATACCAGAATATCCAAGCAAGAAAAGCAAGAGAAACTACAAGGATGGTTACTCAATTAAGTACAGTGTCCAGGGTCTGCTAGAAGTGCCCAAGAGAGGACACAGAAGCTCTTTAAAGTATTCCCTGCCTTCAAAAGGTGTATCTAATTGGAGACAATACTAAAAAAAAAAGAAAAAAAAATGTAATGAAGAAATAATACATGATTTATTAAAGCCTGAAGTGAGGAGATGAGAGCAGTATGGAAACCTAGTAACTATCTGTGTACCAGCACAAACTCCTTGGAGGCATGGAATATGTTTTATCCATTTTTGCTTCCCTTCAGAGAACCTAGGTCAGAGGGTTACACATAGCCACATTCGTTTTATATACTAAAAAAAAAAAAAAAAATGTATATATATAGTTTTGGATGATGGAATAAATGAAACAAAATGCTATATAATGAGAAGTGATTACTGGCTTTTGGACAGAGAAGCTGCATGATGAAAACTATATTTACAGTTCTTTGAAATAAGGACTGACAATGTTTAAGTCTCCATAGAGTCCCTTTAAAGCTACCTGAGGACCCACATAGCTTATTAAAACAAAGGCAGAGAGATGCCCCATTGAATGCAATAAACCAGTTATATCAATTAGAAGTGATACATTAAAAAGATTTTTGTCACATAGTTTTAAATTGAGCCTTGAAATTCACTGATCATTACATATAACATGACATACAAATAATCAAAATTAAGGCAGAGTCCGAAATTCTCAGCACCTTTACTAAACTCACCAGTTCTGCCTAGCATTCTAGGCATCGTGCCTAGTTAGGCAGGCTAACTCTTAGAACAAACTGTGTCATGGCTCAAATACCATAAATATTTACTTCTTGCTCGTGTAAAGTCCAAAACAGTAGATCAGGAGGCAGCTCTCCTCCAAGCAGCGGCTCGGGCCCCACATCTCCTTCCATCTCATGGCAGGAGCCTTCCTACGTCACTGGGCTCTTCTGCATCAGCCAGCAGAGGGAAAGGACACGGATAACCGAGCCGGACGGTGCTACGGGCCAGGCCTGGAAGTGGCACACTTCTCAGCTCTCACACCATTGGCTAGGATATGGCCACAAAGCCACACCTAATTGCAAGGGAGGTTGGGAAATGCAGTCTGGCTACCTGCCCAGGAAGAGGAGATAGGTTTCGCAATCAGCTAGCAGCCTCTGCCACAATGCCATTTGTAACTGTTTGGTTTTTTTTTAATTATAGAAGAGTCACTCCTTTCAGAAATACCTTCTAAACCTACAACCTCCACCTTTAATCCCTAAGGCCATTCAGCATCTAAACCCAATCTAGCAGTTTTTCTACTCCAATAAATATTTTTCTAACATATTCAAAATAAGACGACATCCAGGGCATCCTTGAAGGGATGTCTGGCTTTTTTGGTACTTAATGTCTGGCACATAATAGAAGCGCAAATATTCGTTGAATTCATGGACGAATGGCATTCCCAGAAGTTCATGGAAAGGGAAAAGAATGGTCCCATCTCTTGCCCTGGTGGTGGTAGGATTTACTGAAGACCATCAGTCTTTTTAAGAACCTCTGTCTCCCTCCCCTAAGGCCACCCTAAGTTGCCACCTGTCTTCTGGAACCTGAACAATCAAGCAGTAAGACAAAAGCTACTTTCGACCCAGTAAGAAGAACTAAGGGGGTGAAGATACTCTACCATGTTCACGGACAACAACAGAGCCAATGCTACCATTGAGAGCACAGGCCTGCTCAACAAAGAGGAACACAGGGTTTGTCAGAGACCAGGCTCTGGAGGCCTCCATAAAACCGGGCTAATGACCTCTGAGACTAGAAAGCCAACATGCACCCTAAACACAAACCACAAAAGGTTAGTGGGGGAAAAAATTACATGGTATAGTACAAAAACATTTTGTGCTCATGTATTACCTCTTTTCAAGAAGTTCAAAATATATCATAAGTGCTACTATAATAACCCTCCCAATACTCCTATGGGATAGAGACAAAATTAAAGTGTGTACTCAAGTTAAAAGGAAAACGTCTGCTAGGTGGCTGACTTCCTACTACTGGGGCCAGCGCAGTAAGAAAGTGAAGCAGTAACCTCTAAGGTAATTGGGGCACAAACCATTTTAGGCTCTCAAATTGAGTTCAACACCTAGAATTGAGTTCAAAAGCAAACAAGTTGCTAAAACAAACCACAAAACAGTTGAAGGGCTAAGACGCTAATACAGGAACTAATACTACAATATATCAAGCCTGATTTATGACCTGAGAAATCACATTAATTGATTCACTATTACCAGAGATTCATGTAAAGCATATTTAAACTGATTTCAGAATGAAAAAAAAAAAAATTCTTTCTAGGTATGAATTGCAATATCATTAGAATTTTTATAAACTTAATTTGGCTAGGAAGCCAGTATACTCAATTCTCTGAAAATAATCAAAGAGCACTTATTAAATGTCCTCACTTGTATAAATAGATTCTAGTAGAACATATTCAGAAAAAAAAACACTATATGAAATTTAAAATTACACTGTCTCAGCACTTATCATTACTAATACTGATAACTTTAACTACTCAAAGAGAGATATAAAATATCAACCCAACAAGCTAGGCATTCCATTTGATATTATGTACATATAACAAGCATTTTCACATTTAAAATCTTATTCTGGCCCCAGAAGGCAGCAGAGCAGACGTGATGTCTGTTCTAGAAAAGGCACCAAGGCACAGGCAGAGACACTTGCCAAGGGCCACAGGCTGGGAGGGGACAGAGCAAGAACCAGGAGCAGGTCTCCCTACACGACTCCGGGGCTGTTCCCACAGAACACAGGCTCTCTCCCTAATAATGCAATAACGCTTCTCCACAAAGAAGCAATGCAAAAGTTGGGGCAGAAAAAGATCACAAGTTGCTCTGACAGAAAAGCCAAAGCACACGAGGAACACGGAAGAATACCTAGTAATCCAAGCTGGGAGTTCAACATCCTAAAGGAAAGGCCAGCAACACAACAGCTACACACACACACAAGTCTGGATGTTGATCTGGTAGAAGGATTTTCCGTGCTTCTCAAACATTTTTTAGTCCATGAACCACAGACCACCCATCACCTATCACTACTTGCTACGGCCCCAAAACTAAAACCTCATCAAAACCAAAGGGGTGGGGACTTCCCTGGTGGCGCTGTGGTTAAGAATCCGCCTGTCAATGCAGGGGACACGGGTTTGAGCTCTGGTCCAGGAAGATTCCACATGCCGTGGAGCAGCTAAGCCCATGCGCCACAACTACTGACCCTGTGCTCTGGAGCCCGCGAGCCCCAACTACTGAAGCCCGTGCGCCACAACTACTGAGCCTGCGCTCTATAGCCTGTGAGCCACAACTACTGAGCCCGCGAGCCAGAACTACTGAAGCCTGCACGCCTAGAGCCCATGCTCCGCAACAAGAGAAGCCACCGCAATGAGAAGCCTGCGCACCGCAACGAAAAGTAGCCCCCGCTTGCCGCAACTAGAGAAAGCCCACGCGCAGCAACGAGGACCCAACGTAGCCAAAAATAAATAAATAAATAAAAATTAAAAAAAAAAAAAAAAAAAAAACGAAAGGGAGGAGGACACTGTGTCTCACAGCAGAGCAAGGAGGCGTCCCCTTGAGTGGAGCCTGGCCACGTGGGGCCTCACCTAATCCAAATGCAGCCAGAACTAGGAAGAACGCCAAGACACTCTCGGAGGCCAAAGACATCTGTCCACGTGCAAAAGCTCACACACTCCTCTGTGAGAAGGGCTCTCTTGATCCACAGTCCTAGTTTGTGGTAATTTGTTACAGCAGCAAAGATAACTAATACACTGATCAGGGCCCAGTGAGTTCTCTTCTCACCTTGGACTTGATCAATCATTTCACTATCATTTTACCAGCACTCTGCATTTACCACCAAAACCCTTGAAAGAATTGTCTACTCTCTCACTACCTCTTTCTCATCCTCTCAACTCACTATCAAATTGACAAAATCAGTACCTTTTTCTTAGTCTTCATTCTACTCAACCTCTCGGCATTACAACTGATAACCTCCTTACAACCCTTTGCACTTAAGCGTCCCTGACTTTATGTTCTTCTTGTTCTATCACCTCTCTGACCATTCTTCCTCAGTCTCCTCTGGTCCTCTCCTCTCTGGTGACACTTAAATGGAAGCATTCACCACATTTCTGCCCACAAGTCCCTTCTCTTCTCCCATGACAATTTCACACACTACTATGAATTCTACTCCTAATTCATCTGAACTGATTCATTCTTTCAACCAACAGGCACTGTTCTGGGCACAGAGCTGTATAATAGCAACAAGCAAGACAATCAAGGTTCTACGTTCATGAAACTTACATACTCTGCCGGAGGCTCTATTTGCCCCTCCAGGTCTACTCACCACCCTTCTCCACCCTGCCCTGTGCCAGGGAGGCTGACCTCTATGGACTCCATCTCCAGGGCTCCCTTGCCCTCTGAAAGTTCAATGAAGAGAAAAAACAGGGTGATATGAATGACTCCCTCATCTCTGATCCACATTCCCAATGTCATATTGTAGGCATACATGCTAACGCTACCCCAATTACACCCAGAACAGAACCGATAACATTTGCATCCAGTCTCCCCAAAACATATCCCTCCTTATTCCTCCCTCCCTCAGTTAACGGCCTCACTAACACCAGCTGTTGAGGTTCGCAAGCTAAAGTCACCCCCAACTCTTCTCATCCCTCAAGGCCCACGGTCAGTCAGGCACAAAACTGTACCTCTCTCACACATACACATACAGCTCAGTCGCACCAGCTCCTTTTTGCAACCCACTGCTACAGACGTTCCTGCCAGGAGCTACTGTCTCCCAACTCCAGTCCTTCCTCTTTGCTCATTCATTCATTCATTCAACCAACAAACGTTTACTAAGCCCACCCCAGGTGCCAGGTATTCAAGCCTCTGACCACTAAAGGTGTAAATCTAACTGAAGGAGAAAGAGAAGTAAACAAGCAGGTTCAACACAAGTGAAAGAGCTAGGACGAGGAAAACCATAAAGTACTATGGGTGCACCAGGGAAGGGCACACAACCCAATCTGAAAAGAGGCAAGGTCAAGAAGGCTTAGTCCGAAAAGTGTTATTTAAGCAGAAACCCAGAGGACGAGGAGAGGCAGCAAAACAGAGCATATGTGTAAGTATGTGTGTATTTGTTTTAGAGGAAAGTGCACCTTCTAAGCCAAGGCGATGACAATGCGCAAGGCCTAAAACCAAGAGAAAGCATGGTGCCCTGAGACAACCAGAATCTAAAAACATTTACCACAGCTGGAGTGGAGAGGACGCTGGAGCAGGAAACAGGTGGTCCTTATTAGCACCTTCAAGGAGAACTGACTAACCAATCAATCCCACTCCTCCGCTAAAAAAACAAACAAACAAACAAACAAAAACCCTAAAAACCTCTCCCAAAGCAGAGAGAATAAACGCCAGGCTCCTCAGTCTGACTTTCCAAGCCCCTACAACCCGACCCTTACCTACTTTGCCAGGATCATCTACCCACATGCACCAGGAACCCCAGCCTCCCCGGTACTCCTGGCTCTGTGCCTTTGCTCCATTTCCTCCACTTGGAATTTCTCATCAAACCATCATGTTTGCCTGTCAATAATGCCAGGTCAAATTCTACCTCCTTCCAGAAGTCTTCCCAGTTCCTTCCAGCGCATGATTACACCATTCATTATGACCTGCCTTGACTCAGTTACATCCATATCTGCTCCCCTGCAGGCTGGAAGCTTCTGGAGTATTATGAACAGAAGCGAATCCTAATTTCCGAGACTAGGACAAATGTTCAGAAAAATATTCAATTTATCAGCATTGCACTTCTAAGTAAACAACCAAAGAGGGTCATGAAAAAATAATTATTTTTGAATTATATAAATACAATCAATCAAAAGCCTAGATTTCTATATGTTTTCAATGAGTATCTCTAAATAAAAATGGCTACACACTGCCTCATAAGATTAAAAAACGGTAAGTAGACAAGCTCAGAAAGGTTGTTACTTGCTCAAAGTCACAAGGCACTTAAGGGGTAAAGACCAGAGTCAAGGCTTCAGGGACTCCTCAAAAGCTACAAACAGCCAGATATAACCACAGTATCCCCATGTATCTCCCTAACCAGCCATCCGATTACCTAAAACTTCCTTCCTTCACTCTTCCCTCAATTAATTCCCATTTTCCTTCAGAGTTCAGCTCAAGAACGCTCCTCCAAGCTTTCAGATGAGCAAATCCCTTTCTGATGCACTACACTCGCCTGCATAGCATGGACGTGATACAGCACTAGGAAGGCAAGGGCGGTGTATCAGTTGTAATCACACATGGCACCTTGATTAACGCTGGTTTCCCTGTCAGCTGCGTGAGGACAGGGACCATGACTGTCCTTCTCTGGGCCTGGCACTTTATTATTATGTGTTGAGTAAATGAACTGCCTTAAGAGTATAACAGTAACTGATAGTCACATGGCCTCCACAGGACTACAAGATCCTAAAATAATTTCTGACACCTCCAATAATAATAATAATGACAATTACATAAAATTTAATGTCACATTATTGTAATATATTCTAACTCTTTTATAATCAAATATTCATGAATGGAATCTGTTAATTCTCTATTAATCAGAATGAGTGTTAACCAGAAGACCACATTTTTTCTAAACCCGCAAGGCACCAGCAAACTTTCACATCAAAAGAACACACACACAAGAAGCCAACCTATACAGTCTATATGAGTAACTATTTGCTCTCCTGGAACCTGAAAAGTCCAATTCCAGCCTCACAGGGAATTAGGTTTTTCCACAACACAGCCTACTATATTAATAAATTTAAACAACAATTTTTTTAAGGCAAGATGCTTGGGTGCTTGAGTTAGGCAGGACTAGTTCCCAAACAGCAGATCCATAAAAAGGATTTAAACTCCCCAGATTGATCCACCCATTTAATATATAATCCCTATCAATATCAAAACAGCCTTTTTTGTAGAAATTGACAAGCTGATCTGGATATTATATGGAAAATCAAGGAACCCAGAATATTCAGAACAATCTTGAAAAAGAAGAACTGTTGGGGGACAGACACTTCCCAATTTCAAAAATTAACTACAGGGGGCTTCCCTGGTGGCACAGTGGTTGGGAATCTGCCTGCCAATGCAGGGGACACGGGTTCGAGCCCTGGTCTGGGAGGATCCCACATGCCGTGGAGCGGCTAGGCCCGTGAGCCACAGCTACTGAGCCTGCGCGTCCGGAGCCTGTGCTCCGCAACGGGAGAGGCCGCAACAGTGAGAGGCCCGCGCACCGCGATGAGGAGTGGCCCCCGCTCACCGCAACTGGAGAAAGCCCTTGCACAGAAACGAAGACCCAACACAGCCAAAAATAAATTAATTAATTAATTTTAAAAAAAAATTAACCACAAAGCTACAGTAATCAAGACAGTGTGGTACTGGCATAAGGACAGACATACAGATCAATGGATTAGAAATGAGACTCCAAAACCAAGCCCACACACTTATGGGCAACTGATTTTTGGCTAGGGTGCCAAGATACTTCAATGGGAAAAGAATGGTCTTTTCAACGAATGGTACTGGGACAACTGGATATCCACATGCAAAAAAAGATGAAGCTGGAAGCCTACCTACCTCACAACATACAAAAACCCAAAATGAATCAGAGGCCTAAATGTAAAAGCTAAAACTATTAAACTCTGACAAGAAAACATAGGTGTAAATCTTCATGACCTTGGATTAGGCAATGATTTCTTAATTATGACAGCAAAAGCATAAGCAACAGAAGAAAAAACAGATAAACTGAACTCAATCAAAATTTAAAACTTTTGTGCTTCAAAGGAAACCAGCAAGAAAGTGAAAAGACAATCCACAGAATGGGAGAAAATATGTGCAAATCATACATCTGATAAGGGATTGATATCCAGAATATATCAAAAATGCCTACAACTCAAAAGCAAAAACCAAACAACTCCATTCAAAAATGGGCCAAGGCCTTGAATACACATTCCTTCAAAGGAGACACACAAATGGCCAATAAGCACAAGAAGAGATGCTCAACATCATTAGCCTTTAGAAAATGCAAATCAAAACCACAATAAGATACCACTTCACAGCCACTAGAATGGCTGTAATCAAAAAGACAGATAACAACAAGTGCCAGCAAGGATGTAGAGAAATTGGAACCTTCAAACATCACTGGCGGGAATGTAATATGATGCAGCCACTTTAGAAAGCAGTCGGGCAGTTCCTCAAAAGTTAATCACAGAGTTACCATATGACCTAGCAATTCCACTCCTAGGTGTACACCGGAGAGAACTGAAAACACATGTCCATGCAAAAACATGTACACAAATGTTCATAGCAGCATTATTCATAGTAGCCAAAAAGTGGAAATAACTCAAATGTCCACCAACTGGTGAACAGATAAATAAAATGCGGTATATCTATATAATAGAGTATTATTCCACCATAAAGAAATGAAGTTCTGATATACAGCATAACGTGGATGAAAAACATTATGCTAAGGGAAAGAAGCCAGTCACAAAAGGCCACATATTGTAGGATTCCATCTATATGAAATGTCCAGAATTGGCAAATCCATAAAGACAGAGAGTGGATTTCTAATTGCCTAGAGCAGAGGAGAGGGAGGAAAGGAGAGTGCCTACTCACGGGTAGAGGTTTCTTTTTGGCGTGATGAAGATGTTCTAGAATTAGATAGTGGTGATAGTTACACAACTGTGTAAATATACTAAAAACCACTTAATTGTATATTTTAAAAGGGTGAATTTTATGTTATATGAATTATACCTCAATACAGCTGTTATCAAAAAGGAATCAAATCCCTTTATGTATCTTTAAAACATTATATACTTTCCTCTTTTGTTAAGCAGAGCATACTTAGTATTGCTTGTGAATACACTCAAGGTCATCACTATGAAACATCAATTACTAAGCAGCTGTATATTCACAGACTTCAATGGTGCGCTGGCTACTAGCCCTTTTACATAGACCTCCAAACCACTGCCTTCAGCCTTCTACCTGTTTACTATAATTTTACTTCCTCCTCCTACCATGAGAAATCAAGAAAAACCTGAGATTAGATGCAGGAAGGATACGAAGGAAAAGCCAAACAAGTATGCATACAGGTAGCCGCATGTGCTTAAGACAGAGGCTGTTCCGTTTCCTCCCTCCAGACCCCCTCTTCAGAGGCAACGTCTCCAACCGTCCAGGTTTAGTGGTCCACAAGAAGGGGAAAGGCACGAAACCAGGTTTAGTGGTCCCAAGCATCTCAACCGTGGGACACCTCAGAAGACACTGGCCTCCCTCAAACTGCCTGGTCCTCCCTGAGAACCACCAGGGCAATGGCTGCCAGACCACCAGGTCCCCACGTGTCCCGGCTGCTTCACCACCACTCCAAGCACGAGCCCTGGGACAGCTGCTACACCCACTGCTGACTTGCTGCACACACAAGTGGGCTGGCTGGCTGAGGATGCCCCGCCTCATAGCTGTAGCCACAGGGAACATTTTCTCTGCAAAAAGTTTACTCGCTATAGCGAGGGGACATGAGAAATCCATTTTGGAGTCAATATTCTTTCTTTTACACTGTTTGATGGAGACAGAGGTCAAGGCGTCAGGACCCCCTGCTACAGTCCCCTTCTCCCACAATCCTTCACCTTAAGCCCCTCTAGGTGATCAGCAGGCCAGCAACCCTAACCAGCCCTCTCTCAGCGTGCACCGGACCGGGGTGAACGCCCAGCCTTGGAAACAAAGCAAGTGGCTGAGAGGAGTCAGTCCAACCCTCCGTCTGGAGTATTTTAAACACACGCCATAGAGACTGGAGTCAGATGACGGTGAGCCCTGGAACCAGAGTCAGGATGCGCAGAAGCCACGACCAGGACCCCTGCCCACTGCGTGCAAACTACAGTGCGGCAAGGAGGCTGCGTGCGAGTGAGAAGCCTTGTCTGCAAGGAGAAACGGGGAGCGGCAGAGAGGGGAACCGGCAGAGCCATGACCCCCGCTCAGCCCCAGGGGCTCCAGAGGAAAAGGCCACTCCAGGCTCTCCGGGTGCAGCTCCCAGACTGTCCAGTTCACTGAAGTCTCCGTCCTGGGAGGCTGAGATGGCCTCTGCTCTTCTTACACAAAAACCACCTTCACTTAACCTAAGTGGCTTGTGTCCCCTGCAAGAAAAACGGCTCCAACTAAAGGAGGGCCTGCTTCCCCTCCCTGACATCAAGTGTCCTAGTGTCCACTTTCTATATAAACGAACCTCAGAGCCATCTGATGTTCGTTTAGTGTGTGTGTGTGTGTGTGTGCGCGCGCGCGCGCGCGCGCATGCAGGGATAGGCGGGGTGAAGGGGGGGTATTCTGATGCTTTATTTAAGGCACAACCTGCCAACTTAGTGTAATGAAAATATTGCCACACATTTACTTTTAGCTCCTTATAGCTACTTTTCTCATTGGGTTTTAAATCCACTTGGGGTTTTTTTTTAATTGTGGAAAAATACACATAACCTAAAATGTACCACTTTAACCCTTTCTGAGTGTACAATTCAGTGGCATTAAGTACATTCATGCCGTTGTGCACCATCCCCACTCACCACTGTTTATCTTTAAAAGCGCTCTGAAAGCCATGATTTTTTCATTCTTTTGTACTGAACAGGGATTTCCGTCTAGGCTCTGTCATCAAGCGACAAGGCGGTGCCGAAGGCGCTGGAGGGGAGACAGCAGAGAACAACCGCAACCACCTGGAGCAGCCCCAGGGCGGCTAAGTCCGTCCTCGGTTCCTCCGGCCCCGGCCACAGAGGCTGGAGCCTAAAAATACCAGCAGAGGACACACACCGGCTGTCAAGGAGATCCAGCCCAGTTAGAAAGGCTGCCACTATCACCTGATTTGCATCAGAAGACACCCATACGGGCAGCAATGGGTCATCTGTAGAATAATCAGATTCAGTGGAGAAAGACTGATGGTCCTCGCCTCCCAGAGTGCCTGGAATAAATCTCTGGGCCTTGAACTTGGTCAAGTAATCCATGATCAATTTCTGGAGGACCCCTAGGAAGAAAAACAAGTACTTCAAAAATGTTGAGTACCCACTCGCCACCTTCCGCTTGTTACAGCTCTCTTTGTAAGCACAACAGCCTGTTACCGATAAAATTAAATGAGGAAGAGACCTCCATCAGAAGCTTTGTCAAAGCAAATGATTCAGCCAGCACATTTCATAATGGCAGAGACAGAAAGGATAAGGCAGAGAATGTTGCCAAGAACACCGGGAACTTTAACTTGCCCCTCAGTATCTTTAAATATGAAAGAAACTTTCAAAAACTAAATTATATTCAAGGTATCTCCAAACGCCAGGCCTGGAGCAGCCCAGGGAGTATGCCCAAGTGAAGATGCTATATGATCAATTACAGTGGACTCACCGGAACTCCCCAATCCACAAGAGTTTCTTAGTAGGAAGAGTCTAGCAATCGATACATCCTAATAACAGTTATATTAATCAACTCCAGGAAATAAAGCTAAATGAATATAAATAATACTACCTTAAACATAAAATGTCTGAGGTTAGCAGACACTTTTGCATTTGTAATCGTGTATTATTTAAGTCTGTTTTTCCAACACTATAAACTCTCATCCATATTAGAATAAAGACCTGAAATGTGTCATAGGGAATAACTAAGCAGAATGAACATTTTTGTGCTGTGCATCTTTAACAACCTTAACAATTTCTTTTGCAATTTTTAACTCGCAACGTGTTAGACCTAAAAAAGTAAGCCCTCTCTGTATACCAGAAAGGAGGCACCTCGGTGACTATAGTTCAAATTCCTCGTACACAGACGGCCTGACCTGGAGGAAGTACCTCAAAAGGGAAAGAGAGAGTTACACAGAATAAGACAGCTGCACACCAGCACAGCAAGTCATGAAGTGAAATCCCACACATGCAACTTCATTTTCTTAGCATCATAAGTCAGATTGGGAAGGAACTTTAGAGGCTGTCACTAGGACTACTCTCTACCCAACACGTGAATCCCCGTAAAATTATGACCAACTAACTCATTATACGAGAGCAGAAGCCTAGGAAAAGCAAGATGAGATGCTGAGCCAGAATCAAGAGTGACGAAGTAGGATCTGGTAAGGAAGAGAAGGCTGCAGAGGCCAGGGAGAGAGGCTTCTAGCATCCGGCCTGCAGAAGTGGCAGCAAGCACAGCAGAAAATACACCTCTAGCTGGGGTCCTTGCTCCCGTTCGCCAGTGCTCCTGGCTACTGAAAGAGAAGAGTACGAGCTGGGAACCACAGTGGACTTGTTCTCAAAGCCATACAGGAAACCTAAGCCTTTGTGGCCAGAGGACTCATCTAGCACTGTTTGGTTCAGGGTAAGACAAAAATGATATTGCTGGCACTACAGCTAGGCTGCCCAACATTTTGAAATCTGATATCAAAACCCATAACTTTTCATAAATCCTACAGCAGTACACAGCAGAACACCGTTTTGAAAATGACTGAGTGTTTACGGAAACCCTCTACCATTAAATATTCCTTTCTTCGATAGTATTTACAATTAGATTCCTTCCTGGAGATTGTATTTAAATAGTTTTAAAATGATTTAGTTCTTAGAGAAAATAATAAATGTCATTTAAGTCAGCTTCAAATGCTTATGCATGTCTACTTGCTCTCATTTTTTTTCTCAGAGCATCTACTTAAAGGAGAAAGCTAAATAACAGACCACAAATCTCTGTTCCCCACCAGAAAACCTGGCTCAACCTAAAGGAACACCAAGCTCTCATTTCATTTAAGGCTGGGAGAAGACAATATCTCTGAGTTGTCAGGAGGTTTAAAAAGTCATCTCAGGAGTAACACTGGGTATCAATCAAAATGGTTGCAATTCGAATCATCTCTAACCATAAACTGTAACTGAGCCAAAATGATTTTTAAATATAACACATTTTACTTGTAGATGTTTCTTGGCAATTAAATAACTGGAAAGTCAACAAACCCCCAAGAAACCAGAGAAAATGAACTTTTTTTTAAAGCTCACCATTCATCAACTACAGGAGGCCCGAAAGATGCCAGACGCCAGAGGCTCAGCCTCCAACGCAGCCCTGCAGAGGCAAACTCCAAACAAGATTTCTTCAAGAACTGCTCTCACGCAGCACTAAATTACAAGCAGTGACCTCCCTGGAGGAGAAGCTAGAGTCAACAGCTACAGGAGTTATATGATCTAGGAAGATAAAACCCAACTCCGACACAAGAGCTGCCATGCCAGTTACATAATTATAATCACAACATATTGAAACTCTAAGTATCAAACAATAGTTATTTAAAATATTTCAAGAGCAAGAGAATCCCTCCCCCCTCAAAAAAAATCCAAATGTATTTCAAAAGTAATTTGCATAGAATATAATTTAATCTGCAGGCCTAACCTCTCTGAAATAAAGTAGAATCCTCTGATTTAGCCAAATTACAACAGAAATGCTACTTTATAATAAAGGAGCTACAGCACAGCACCCTGAACTTCATGGGAGAACAAAAATGTAGTGTCAATATGTTCACAACACAGCTCAATCCACAAAATCATGAGATAATTAAACTGACTGTTTTTAGGATTCAATCTGTTTCGCCAGAAACCTTGTCCAAGCTACACTGATGCAAATCAGCATGAGCAACTCCAGCTCTGTTGAAACAACTCCAGTATCTTTCTTATCTTTTGTTTTACCTTTTATCGCTGATTTATGGGCTGATGGTAAACTGATTTGTCCATGTGCCAGAAGTCAGCTTGGGAACACAGAACAAGAGAAGAGATTTGGAAGAACCAAACTCATGAATGAAAACACTGACGTCATAGCTCAGCTCCCAGCAGAGCTCAGGGTAGTCTGTGAAGAAACAGTGCATCTTTGGGGATGTTAAACCACCAGTCATTTAATAAAGGGTATAAGATAGAAAAAGCCCTTGCTCAAAACAAGGGAAGGGGAAAAAAGGGGAGAGAAGAGAGAGAAAGAGGAAGAACCACATTAACAACCTCTTCCCTAGGCCAAATATGAAAAATACACAGTGTATATGCCATGAACAATCATAACTTCTAAACCATGGAAATATTTCATATTATTGTTAAAATTACTATTTTTTTTAAAGTATGGTTAGCTATGTCTCTAAATAAGAACAAAGTCTCATTCGCATCTTAAATCTTCCTCCCGCTGTGTGCCATCACATTCAAAAAAGAGCACACAACATAGTTTTAGCTCTTCACTAAAAACTATCTGGCATTGCCAAACTATGCCTAATTTTTAAACAATTCTGAATATAACAGGGTGGGACTCAGTGACCTCAGGCAAGCTACTGGAATTTTTATGTGAGGGGGAAAAAATGCTTTTATC
This sequence comes from Balaenoptera physalus, assembly GCF_965194825.1. NCBI lineage: Eukaryota > Metazoa > Chordata > Mammalia > Artiodactyla > Balaenopteridae > Balaenoptera > Balaenoptera physalus. The sequence goes on from NC_138882.1 coordinate 191,526,269, forward strand.
TAATGATGTAATATAAACTAATAAAAAAAGAGATTATAAAAATTTGATTTACTTAGAACTATTAAGAACAGCTAGTATGTGGACTGTTCACATTTTTCATCTCTCGACAGAACTTAAAATACAACTAGTAATACAAACTTCTATGAAGTTTAGACACAATTTACTGAAATCCTATTATTCAGGACACTTAAGTAACTGATTCCTAGATTCCTAATGTTTCCCAGGAAATTTAAGATTATTACAGTCTTAGAAAATAAGTGACCCTCAGAGCCTCGATCACCTCTCCAGAGCACAAAACTACAGGGACATTTTCTCTTCTTTACCATTCACGTGGCTTAAAATAGCCATTCACCCAAAATGGATTTTTTTTTTTTAATTTAAGCAGTAAACAATTTTGCCAATAAACATTTTAAAAAGATCTTATTAAGTTAAAATGCAAACATACCGGTTTTATCTGTAAATCTAAAATGTTAAAAGAGATCATCTCACATTTCCTCCACAAATATCTTTGATAGAACATCACTACCCCCTTGTGGATTCACAATAAAAAATCCTTATCTTCAAATTTCACTTTTTAAATGTTTCATTCTGCTGAATTTCCATTAAAGTTTACATTCTCTTCACTAAGGGTTACTCTATTTCAATTACTTTTTAAAAGAGAAAAAACACTTAACATTTTAAAATAACCAATCCCATCAACTTCTTTACCTTCTAAGCATCCCCATTTTGGGGACTGTTCTTCATACAATAAGTATATTTGCCGATTTCAACATGGTAACCATACCAACGTTCCATTTTTTCCTTAGGATATCTGAATTTACACTCACAGTCATCATTTTGAGATTATTTTTAAAAAATAAATGGGTAATTTCTTCACTATCGCATCTTTTCTTTCTCTTTGATAACTTCCCACTTTGTACCAATTTCTTTTTATTGCTTCCAAATGGTTTGATATCCATGTGCCCCAGAAAACCAGTGGGGCACACACCTCCTCAAGAATCACTTTTCAGCTAAGAATTAAAAACCAGATCTAAGTTTTAAAAAGACTAACTCTCGATTGTATTGCTATACCCTCAGAAATGCTTTCTGGCAATCTAAATCAACCCTGATGAAGGAAAAAAAGATAGTACCTGGTTTTCAAAGTAGAAAAAAGCTTTGTTTCCTTTCTCTCTTTCTTTCTTTTTTTTTAGTTGCAGTAGTGCCTCTGGCTGTATCTGCGTATCATTCTGATACAACACAGACACATACTGTTAAACGTATGCTGTAAAAAAGATTAAATAAACTTAAATATCTGGTTTATCACTTGTTACAGACACTAGATTTAGCTGAAAGTTATAAGTCATCTCCGCAATGATGTGCAGGCCACAGAGAGAAGGTCCGAGTCCTGGTGAGTCGGATGGCCGTTTCAGAGAGTTAGTGCCCCATTTTCTCATAGATGTTGGACACAAAAGTAGGGACACAGTAATTCACTATTACCATGAGAAGACAAATTCCAGTATTCATTCTAATGGTTAGGTGGAAATAAAGGAGGAAAAATCATCCACTTGGCAAGTGTTTTTAAGTGACTAAATACATGATCTTACCTTGTGGTAACTGCTAAGGAAAGATAGGAGAGACGGGCATGGTCTGTTAAATGACTGAACGCTCTGTGTCACCTGCCAACCCCACTGAAGGCTGTCTATGCAAAAAGGAGCAACTAACAACGTGTCCAAAGCTAGCAGCTGAGCCGCAGAGGAGGCGGGGTCAGAGCCGGCCTTCGTGGTTTCCTTTTTGGGGATTTTGTTATGAGTGCTGTTTTTAGATTTGGGCGGTGGGGGGGGTGGGGGGGTGGGTATTCTGGGTGACATTAGGAAGTGAGATCACGGGTGAGATTAATGCCACTTAATTAGTGTCCAGGTGGTGACGTGTTTAAAACTGTTCAGAACTCAGCCCGAAACATTTACTTGAAGGCACGTCGCATCGGGCACCTGTAAGTACAAAGCCATACTGCAGAGAGCAGAGTGAGGGATCCAGCCCCAACCGGCACGTCCTCCTCCCCTGCCGACACCCTCTCCCAACAGGCTCAGAAAGGCATACGTTCATTACACGTCTTGAAGGGCCTGGCTAAATCTGAAAAAGAGAAATAAAATGGGACTGCACTTTTCCAAATGAGGGACTCACGTGGAAGAGAACATGCAATTCTACCAAGAATGAGCAAAACACTGGGGTGAATGTAGAAGAACCATTTCAAAAATATCTCTGGTCATTCCAGCTTACGGTATGTCAATCAGCTGAAAGTAAATGAAAAACCCTCTTAAAAAAAAGTGAAAAGGGAAGTAATGTGGCTGACACTTGGCCTCTCTTTGCGGTGGGGTACATAATATTTCTTTTTTAGTCCAGGGTAATGAACTAAAAAATGCTCAGGAAGCATTACCAATCTTTACACAAGGAGGCCCATGACCTTCTACAAGCAATGGCGTTCAAAGCAGAAAGATGCAACAGAACCTTAGAAATACACAGCCAGCATACTGATGGGGAAAAAAAAAAAACCACCCTTTACTTCGTCCCACCATATAAAAAATTCAAGGATGGCTGTCCTTGTCAATATATACAGAGAAACACTCTCCTTACAAATACATGACAAATATCACAGGATGGAAGACCATCTATACGTTTACAAGTCCCTCTTTCTAATAACAGAATGGTAACACATCTTCATCGCAGGACTGATGGCCACGACATCCATGGATGGCACAAGATACAGGGATCTAACATCGTCTGATCAACTATATCCTGAACCTGATTAGGTATTCACACATAAATAAAAAGAAAAGAAAGACAGATTACACACTATAATCTGGAATAGGGGGTGAATGACCGTGCATCCTAACTCATGTTCTATGGACATAGAAGCAGAGCCAGAACACTTCCTGCCCTCACCCTCAAAGACACCAAAGACCAGAGATGGTACTAAGACAGGCAGCGTGATATTAGAAGACCCCACACTACCTCGTGAATGAAGGCCCCAAATGAAGTATCAATAGTACACTTGCTGCCTCTGCCCAAAGAGGTGTATCATTATCAAGCCAAAGAAACAGAAAGAAGTTGGCTAAATGCAGCAAAAACAAAAATTTCCAGAATTCTACACAGGGAGGCCCAGGCACCAAAAGGACACAGTATTTCACCGAGGATGCTATCCAGTTACAAATACTACCTTCACCCCTTACCTTGTGGCTTAAATCCCATTCCATCTCCCTTCAAGAAGTAACACTGCCTCTTACTACAGGACAAAAAGAATGGTGAGCATCCCTCTTTACTGAATGACAGAAAAGCTATAAATACAGTAGATCTACAAATTTTTTTTTATAATAACAATGAAAAGGGCAATAAACAAACCTTGTGGGAAGAAAGGGAGGTAGGATTTAAATCATCTAGAACATCAAAAAGAAAAAAAAAGGTCATGGTAAGTGATTCTAGAAGATACAGAACATTTTAGAAAATGATCTGTTATAATGGAAATACAACAGAAACACACATCACCTTGTCCCCACAGAAAATATTCAGTCACATATTCACACAGATAAAGGACAACGGCAAACCCCATACTACAACAATCTTAAACAAGAGCTCTTCTTAAGAGTGAAATACTAGCAAAATTGGTTTCTACAGATACTGTAGAGGGGAAATCTGATTTAACATAGGAGGAAAAGAAAAAGTGCATTTCAGGTTAATTCTTTATCATTACTGTCATCATTAGGTACACCAAACCTACACCCCAAAATACTATAAGGCTATTTACCAAAATAAAGAAAAGACACAAATAACAGTACCAATAAAAAATGTAAAGAATTAAAAGTCACATAATAAACAAAAGCAGTGATATGTATACCAGATACCTAGCCTAAGAATGGTCACTACAATTAGGCGTAAAATTTAGATATAACACTTCCTGGCAGCGAAAATCTACCAACAGCGCATACAGTCCTTACTATCTGATAATATGAAATTTACCAGTTAATCATAAGAGAAAATTTTCTATCATCACTTCCTTCTATAAAGGATGTATTTGATTGCATGTTCTATACAATTCCTACTATGCTGCTGTTCAAATGTTATACAAGCATCCCAATCAACATATACCTAAATGACCTAAAAGTTATACCTAGACATTTAGGAAGAAGATTGACTACTCCTTCTACACACACACCCACACCCACACACACCCCACACACAGTCTGAAGGAAGGCTGTTGAGTGCTTCTCCCAGTCTGCCCTCCACCCCCTCCACCACCCCGACTCCTGCAGGGACAGGAAAAAGCTCAATGGGATAGTACACTATTAGAGTATCTCTTTGTAAGATTACAATCCAACGTTCAGAAAAGAATTCCTTACATGAATACATAAAAAGACAAGCACAAGATATACGGTAATGTCATTCGCACTAAAAGGCTAACAAGACCCCTATGGTCTCAAGCAGAGTCACATGACCCCCCCCCCCATGCACACACAGATCCCTGCACGTAATACAAGCTCAGCGAATGAAGGTCTCCAGGATGAATGCACTCAGTGATGGGAACGTGGATGTAAAAACAACTTCTCTCCAAAAGGCCAAATTCAAAGGTCCCACAGAGGAGGCAATGCGCACAACTAGGAGGGGAAAGGAAGAGAACATGAGAATCACCTTCTGTTGCTTTTTCCATAAGGAAATTAGAAAGAAGTACAACTGCACACAAAGATGTATTTCCCCAAAACACAGGAAATGGGAAATGAAGAACGACCCAGAGGAATGAGGAACGGAAGAAAGAAATGTTAAGCTAGAAGATGGGCCAACTGAGAAGCAGCCAGAAAGAAATATAATCCCACCAGGCACAGGGGCCACACCCAGCATAAACAGAGAGCTAAAATAATGGCACCTGACTCTAAAGAATAGGTTATTTTAAGAGGAAAGCCTAAAAACTAAAGAAATGGAAAAACGTGGCTAAGCAGGATATATAAAGACGTCTCAAAGAGGAGGCAAGAGCAACCCTACTGCTTGGAAAAGGAAAATCTGACCCAATCTGACCGTGACTAGAGGTTGCCGCGAACACGTCAACGTTCTGAATCCACTGCACAATGAGATGAAGAAACCCAACATTTCCCAGGCGCAGGATAAGTCAGGTCTTCAAAAAGCCCAGGGAAGAGATGTCCCGTGGGTCACCCAACCTTGTCCAGAAAGCTGGGGGTAAGGGGAGAGGGGACTGCGGGCAGGGGAGAGTGATGCTCTAACAGAAAGATATAAAAAAGTCATTAAGAGAACAGAACCTGTCTACCTGACCGCACACTGGAAGAGTAAGAGGAAAAGCTGATCTCCAATAATCTACGGGGACAGGTGACACAGAAAGCACAACTGCATCAAGCTCAAAGAAAGGAACGTGAACTTTGCACACTAACCTCCGGTGTGTCCCTCTAACCTTTACCATTTTCGTTCTACTGCCCATGGAATGGAGCACCCTGGTGGGCAGGGAAAATTCCAAAAGGCAGTCGGTGGTACAGGGAAGGGCAGGACAGGATCCACCACTGGAAGAGAGAGGACTCTGCTGGGAACACGCCAACGCATACAGCAGATAGTCAACTCTGGTTTTCCCAGGGTCCTTAACACTACACCCTGAAAAGACACAATTCCATCAACTGAATATAGATGCAGGCGGAAGAGAAATAGCATAAAAACTTTTAAAAACCGAAAAAAAAACGAAATTGAGGTCAAAAGCACAACTTTCCGACAACGGGTACGATATCCACTGGATAACTCAATACTGACTGAGGGGCAAAGTCGTGAAGTCAACGACTCATGCTGAGCAATCCTCCCGGTAACCTTGCCCCGGACTCAGTAACCCAGGTGGAGAGTCTCCTCGCTAGAAAAGCGCTTCAAGGTCCAAGAGCGCAGTCCTGACAAAGCTTGTCGGGGAGGACGGGTCTCCACACTCGGCCGGTCCCAAAGTAAGACGGGGCTGCTGAGTGAGGCACCCAGCAGCCATTCCAGCTATGGGAGGGAGGGGGGAGGGGCCCCAGAGCCAAGCGGAAATGTTCAAATACACAACTGTGATGCTCAGAGAGAACCTGGAGAATCACCCCTCCCACCCTTCCACTAAGTGTCGCAGGCCTTCCCAAAGGTACCTTTTCCTAATGTGCACAACCTCTCTCAATTATTTAAATGGCCAAAATAAAACAGTGACATATTTATGGCCATTCATTCCTAGTTCTGTCACAGAAACACATATTCTTCTCACCTGCCCCTATCCTTCGCCCAAAATACATGAAATCTCTCTCTCTTACACAGCAGTAAAGAAGTCAAGATGGGAACTTTTCACCCCGTGAAGAACCAAGCAGAGAAGACCACCCCTAAATTCAGAATGCCTAAGTTTTGGTGCACATGGGCAAGCCCTCTACACTTTGTGTATTCAGGGACTTGGTGGACATTCAGGATGTCATTCTGCTTATTCAGTACAGTACAAATGACAAAGGAAAGAGTGGTTAAGAATTGGCCATTTATCAATGAGTCTCCTGATTCCTCTAAGCCTGAAGGGTTACCAACAACACTGATACACAGCTATGTCCTTACACGTCAAGGTCCCCATATACACCCAAGGTGTACAGACAGTCAGTCATCTAACCCTTCCAACTTCCTGTGTATAGGTAACGAATGTGATTTCACATATAAATACATGCCTATGTGCGTTTATATATATATAAACAAATGCATAGTATCATTTTTTGCCAAAAGGGAACCAGAGCAGCAAAAGACCAGAAAGCATCTAAATTTCCCCTTCACCTGAAACCTATAAGATCGAAAGAAATGTTTGGATCCCACGAGAGACAACACCAGGGCCCAAGGAAGGTTCTAGTACAACAAGGAGCACACCAGCAACCTCTTCCCGAATGGCATGTGGGCGACATGGGTGTCTACACTCCCTTTTCTGGATGGAAAGGCATATGGCTTCTTCTTACCCAGCCAACATGAATACAATTTAAGAAAATTAGAAAAAGTCAAGGTAACAGGCTCACTAAATATGGCTGACTGGGAAACAGAAGCCATAAGGAGGATATGAGTTCTCTTAAAAAAGAAATGGGAAGTTTATTTCCAGGGAAGGTTCAAAGTCTCTTGAATGTAGGATGTACGAAGTCTGGTTCTCACTGCACAGAAGACAGTAATCCGAACACCAAAAGCCAAGGGCACATGAACCTCTTTCTGGGGGGGGAGGGTAGCGTCAACTGATGAATGCTGCCCCGACCTAAGAGCAAGAGTGAACTGGAAGCAAAAATAGACCCGTTTCCCTCAGACACAGGCCGTCACTGCCGGGACCCCGGCCCTACATCTGATGGGGCAACCACCCTCACCCAGACGAGAAACTCCAAGGAGAGAGACGTGTCAGGGGGGAGAGACAGATGGGGAAAGGGGCACGGGAATGTCCAGTTCCTCCCAAAAGAGAGAGAGGGCAACTCAAAGGGTATTCAGGAAATGAGCTCACCCTAACCCAGGAAAGTGTGCGGAGAGCGTGCATAATCTGTAAGAAGTATGTGCTTTCCTATTTAGAAATGACTTCAGAGCTGCACAGGCCCCCACTATCCACTGGCTGAGGGAAGAAGAACGTGGGGAGCCCGAGTCCCCTTGTCCTGACAAAAGGGTCAATAGATGGTGTGCAGAGGCACCAAAAGATTCCACAGAGGATGAGAAAATGATACGGACCCCTCTACCAAAGGAGGATCAGGGTCACAGAAGGTAAAGGGCAAGGGAATATGGAGAGCATCACTTGCCACAGGAACGGAGACCCCACCCTCCTGGCTGCGAGGGGTGCAAGGGCAAGAGTAGGATGGGAGCGACTGCTGGGGGCGGGGATGCTGCGCAGGCCCCCTCCCAGGAACGGAAGGGGGAGGGGTCACACGAGGCCCTTCGGCCCGGGAACGCTCAGCAGGAGGGGGTCCCCCTGGTGGGGAGAAGCGCGGGGACCCCGCCGGCTCTGGGAGGCGCCCACGGGGCTCCAGGGTGAGGCTGGACAGAGACTGCCCGGCCCCGCCGCCGAGAACCAGGGACGGCGAGGCTGAGCGCCGGCCGTGCCCCGACGGGGACCGGTCCGGGGCAGCGGGGCGCGGGGCCGGAGGGGGCCTGAGGAGGATAAACTTTCCGCCCCGCGGCCCCCACCGGGCCCGGCGCGGGGGGCGGGGGGCGGGGGCCGCGCCGGGCCCGGGAGCGGCGGGGATGCCCGGTCCGGGTGGGGGAGGCGCCGGCCCTCCCTCCGCGGCTCCTCCTCCTCGCTGGGCCCGGCCCCCGCCCGCCGGCCCCCCGCCCCTCCGGCCCCAGCCCGCCCCCGGGTGGGGGTGTGCGGCGCCGCGCTCCGCCGCCCCGCGTGTCACCTCAGGACCCGGCCGCGCTCCGCCCCCCCACCCGCCGCCCCCTCCCCGGCCCGGGGCCCCCGCCCGCCGCCGCCGCCGCCGCCGCCGCGCCCCCGCGCTCCCGCCCGGCGCCGCCGATGCCCGGGATGTCCGGCGGGGCCGGGTCCCGCCGCCCGCCGCGCCACCCCCGGGCCCTCACGCTCCGGCTCTTACCTTCCGGCTTGTTTTCGGCAGCCATTTCCCCTCCGCGCGCCACATCCTCCTCCTCCTCGCGACCGGGACCCCGAGCGCGCGCCTCGTACCGCCGCCGCCGCCGGCCCAGCCACCCCGCCGCCGCCGCGCACCCGCCCTGGCCCCGCCCCGCGGCCCACGCACTGAGCCCGTTGGGCCGCGCGGCTGCCACTCATCGCTCCCGCCACCAATCGCCCCGCACCAGGGGTCTCACTACTCTCCGGGAGGAGCGTCCTATCCATCCGGCCCATTGGCTAGTCACCACCCAACGGAATGAAAGGATTGGTCAAGAATCAACGCCCCCTCCCCACCCACTCCCAGGAAAGCCCGCCTTCCAGACCTAAACAAAGCTTTCCAGTGGCCAGAGCACGAAAGAGCTGCCCAATCAGGAAGGGGCCGACACGGAATATTTCCTCGAGGCCGAGACGTGGCGTTTTGATTGGGCGTTACTACAGTGTTTCCCAGGCCGTCCAGACCAATCAAAGGGGGTTCCCGTAACTCGGGAGCGGCGAAGGGAAGCCCCGCCCCCGAGCGTGACCGTCATGAGGAAGGCGCTCGCTCATTGGCGCGCTGGGGCTTTTCCCGCGTGCTCCCGGGGCTGAAGGACGTTCCCGGGGAAGCCGCTGCCGGCGCGTGGGGTCCCGGTGGCAGTGGAGGACGCGGCGGAATCTCCGGGATTCCTCGGCCTGTCGCTTCCGGGGGCAGCGGGGGCCGGGGGCCTCGGGGCTGGCGTCGGCCGGGCGCCGCGCTCTAGAGCCAGCTGGCCCTGGGGTCCGGGCGTCGCTGCGGGCTGTGGGGGAGGGGCGCGCCTCCGCCAGGCCCCGCCCCTTCCCCTCCCCCTCACCGGCGCCCCGCCCCCTCGGCCAGCTCCGCCGCGGCCCCTCGAGCGGGTGCCTGGCCCGCTTGTGCCTGTCGTTGCCCGCCCCCGGTGTGCTCCGTTGTCCCCTTTTCTAGAGGCTTAAAATACTGAAACTTTATTTTGGTCACGTTGGCCATGTGACCCGCAGATCCGATGACTCATAGATGCCTGTCCCAGGATGAGGCCGCTGAGCAGAATCATATAGAAACGTCAAGACTCGGCGAGCGTGCTCGGTGGGCGAGGCAAGCCAAGTTTGCTTCGGTCCTGGGCTCACATTCGTGGCTTTTCCGATCAAATATTCCGGCGTCCACCGCACTCACGCCCCGTGCGAAGTGGGAAGACCAGCTGGGTTTCAGTCGCGGGGAGAGAGCCCAGAAGCGGGTTAGGATCCATCCTGGGGGGGAACAGACACACCGCTGCAGCTTCTCTGGAAATCCGTCCACATCTAGTAAACCAGCACACACTGTACAGACAAGCCTAAAGCCAGATGAGATGGCAAAGATGAAAATGCCCCCTCCCACAGAAATTCGGGAATTGTGCACGTGGGCAGGTAAGACCGGAAACAAAGGAGAGGGCTGAAATCTCCAAGTTTTAAAAAAAAGGAAGAAAAGTTGAATGAAAAGCAGAGCTCCAACCGCTCTGTGTGAATCTGGTACGGTTTGCAGTGAGAACCTTTCAATCCTCTACATTTTGTTTTGTCCTTTGCTTCCCGTGGATGACAGCTACCAGCAGCAGCGAAAGGTCCTCGTTTGAGTATTTTGGCACCAAGATTGATTGTCAAAGTGAATTTTGTGCCAATCCTAACAACATGTGTTCTTTTTCTCGTCTTCACAACTGAAAATTTCTTAAGTTTTTCAGAAGTAAAGATGTCCCAAAAGAATGTTTTGTATTATACACTAATTCTTCAACAAACTTTCATTTTATGAGGGTCAAAAAATGCAAAATTTTAACAACGAGGGTACAATATTTTATCAATTAGCATTCTTAATACCACCTATGTTGACGATCTGTGTGGTGAAACATATTCTTAAAAGTGCTGGTGGCCTTGAAAATTAATGTAACCCTTTTGAAAAGCAATTTTACAGTATGTATTAAAAGCCATAAAAAGTCTGCATCTTTTGACCCAGTAATCTTACTTCTGGGAATCTATTCTAAGGAAATAACACTGAATGCCAAAAAGCTATATGTGTGAAGGTATTCTTCACAGAATCACCATATTTGTTACAAAAAAAAAAAATTGTGCTAATGCTGGATGTTTAATAACTAAATTGTGTTGTATCTACACAATAAAACATCATGGTAGTCGCAGACATTAGACACAGAAAGAAAAGTTTACCCATTGCTAGGTGGGGGGAAAAAAGTTTTCAAAATTATGGCATTCACTTGTTATATATGATGTGATTCCAGGTAGAAAAAACTGCATTTTGAAAAAAGACTGATATAAAATACACCCAAGAAATGATATTTGGGGTATTGTGAGTGGTTTCTCTTATTGTCTCTATTTCATATAATATAGCTATGCTGTTTTTATAATTAAAACATATACTTAAATTTAAAAATAATGTTATCCAGTGTGTACTAGATACCAGACTCTGTTAGATCCTGAGGATGTAAGGTTGAATAAAGTTGAGTGTCTCCCTCCAAGGAGCTCACAGCCTAGCAGGGTTAACAGATATGAACAACAGCAGGTCAAGGTGCAGTGGGGACACAGGAGAAGGTCATGAATATCACCTGGGCCTCGAGTGCAGCCTGTAAAACTGTAAAACAATGCTGCTCTTATCACTAACTTTTTTTGTTTTTGGAAAATGTAGTTATAAAAAATATGATGTATGTTAACATGTAATGAGTTTCTATTTTTAATGAACTAATAAATATTTTTTGTATTTCTGTACAGCCCATGCACACCAGATAAACAAATCACAAAACAAAAGCTCTTCAGAGTCCTCAGTTATTTTTATGAGTGTAGTAAATGTATCCTGAGATCAATGAGTTTGAAAGCCTCTGGGCTGGAGAATGAGATGTTTTGGGGTGGACTGGCCAGCTGGTGTCTTAGCCCATGCCGGAGGCTGTAACAAAGTACCAAGGATTGGGTGGCTTATAGCAACAGAAATTTACTTCCCCCAGTTCTGGAGGCTGGAAGTCGGAGATCAGGGAGCATCCTCAAATGACAGAGAGCAGAGAGGGGAAGCAAACTGTCTCATGACTCTTAAAAGGACACTAACCCCGTCATGGCACACCCATGCCCCATGGCCTCATTTAATCCTAATCACCTCCTGAAGGCCCCACCTCCTAATACCATCCCATGGGAGGTAGGGTTTCAACACATGAATTTGGGGGGAGACACAAACATTCAGTTCATAACAGCTGGTGTTTGCCTTTGCTTGGGAGGGTAACGAAGAGGTGGGTACTTCCAGTAAGGGAAGTGACCTGAGTTGCTAAAAGCCCAGTTGGAAACCAGAGGAGTCAGAAGATGTGCTGGACACCCCATCCCGTCCTTTGAATCCTTGGCCATTTTGGCCCTAATGTTCTTCAAGGAAAGAATGTTACTGTCCAGGACCACATAGACATAGGTAAATAGTGGGAATATTAAATGGTTACTTTTTACCTCAGAAAGACTTGTAAAAGAGCGTTGTTTCCTGGTCAGCTTTCTGAAGTAATTAAAGTGACCATTATTACTGCTGATGATAATAATAAAAGTGCTTGGACTTGCTTCCTTAAACTCAAGGTACTGAAGCTCCATGTTACTGGGTTGAGAGACAAAAGCAAGGACTGAACTGAACCCATTTGAGAGCTCAAAGACTCCTAAAAGGGAAACTCACCAACACAGGTCAAGAAAGAAATAATTATTCTATTTATGCCTTCCTTAGCTTAGAAAGGTAATGATGGTATCCAAAAGTCCTGCTTCCAAAAAGTTTCTCCCCTTGCCTTTCCTTTAATTAATTTTTTAAATTTCAAGATCACTGTAGATTTGCATGCCATTGTAGGAAATAATACAGAGAGATCCTTTGTCCCCTTGCCTTTTCAAGATAAAAAATAATGAAAACTTGTGAGCTTCTGAGAACAAACCTTTCACTAATATTCCTTGTTTTCCCTATCCTGCAAACACTCATCTTCCCTCCTCCCCCCATGTCCGTTCAGCAATTCTGGCAACCATTGCAATCTCGGAATATCTACCATCAGTATACAAGAGTAAAGACTTGTCTGATACCCCAAATATAAGGAGATATCTAGGCCTAGTAGACCTGAATTTCAGCTCACTTGAAATATAATTTGAACATAAAAGGCCCAATTTGCGGACCAGTAATCTGCTGAAATTTTGAAATGAATAAGTGGTTTCCCTTGTTCAGTATTTACTGAAGTGTAGTAAGGCAGAATGGACAGTAGTACAAGGACCAACCACACCACTTCTGGCTGTTTTGTTTTCCTTTTAATGTTAAAACCCAGAACAGGGACTTCCCTGGCGGTTCAGTGGTTAAGACTTCGCCTTCCATTGCAGGGGGTGCGGGTTCGATCCCTGGTTGGGGAGCTAAGATCCCACGTGCCTTGAGGCCAAAAAACATAAAACAGAGGTAATATTGTAACAAACTCAATAAAGACTTTAAAAATGGTCCACATCAAGTGAAACTTTTAAAAAAATAAGTTTTAAAAATACAAGAACAGAACATTATCCATCGCAATAGGGGTTTCAAGAGATGTTTTTTAATAGAATACTACTCAGCCATGAAAAAGAATGAAATAATGCCATTTACTGCAACATGGATGGAACTAGAGATGATCATACTAAGAGAAATAAGTGAGAAAGAGAAAGACAAATATATGATATCACTTATATGTCAAATCTAAAATATGACACAAATGAATGTATCTAGAAAACAGAAACAGATTCACAGACATAGAGAACAGACTTGTGGTTGCCCAGGGGGAGGAGGGGTGAGGATGAGATGGAATGGGAATTTGGGATTAGCAGATGCAAACTATTATATATAGAATGGATAAACAACAGGTCCTACTGTATAGCAGAGGGAACTGCATTCAATATCCTGTGATAAACCACAATGGAAAAGAACATATAAAAAGAATGTATATATATATATATATATATATATATAACTGAATCACTTTGCTGTACAGCAGAAATTAAGACAACATTGTAAATCAACTATACTTCAGTAGAAAAGGAGAAGTTGTTTAAACAATCATAAAATCTTTCCACATCACCCAACTATTACATACAACATATCTGAGTGCACCCGCTCTCCAGGGACCCTCCTTGGAGTTACAGCTAAACGCCTTTGATAGGATGTATCTCACCTCCATACCCGAATAAAGAGTCAACCCAGTTTTTTCTAGACTTTCCCTTTAAAACTGGAGTCTTTCCCCTCCCTCTTGAGCCTTCTGGTATGACAGCCGGATAGTTTCTTTTATTCAATCCAAACTCAGGACCAAAGAAATGCCTTTTTTTTTTTTTTTTCTAAAGAGGGAAAATGCTAAAGAGATGGGGCTTTGCTGGTTCGGATGGGCACTTCATGACTTCCAAAGTTAACAGATCTAGGAGACCAGCAAGACAGTGGACTCGGGAACTAGACTGCCTGGGTTCACGTCATGACTCTCGCTCACCAGCTGTGTGACTTCCAGCAAGTTCCTTCACCTCTCTGAGATTTCCTAACCAGAAAATGGAGATAATAATAGTACCAACCTCAGACAATTGTTGTAAGAATTAAATTAGTTGATCTTTGTTAAGAACTTAGAATAATGCCTTGAACTTTGTTAACACTATATATGTATTTATTACATAAAATAAAAATACCTCTGGCCAAAAAATGAAAAAGAAAAAACAGATCTAGGAAACCAGGATGCCACCTCTGATTCCTGGCACCCAGAGAGACATCAGTGGAGCCTCCAAAATCTCTCTAGAACAAGGACTTGGGGAGAACAGTGTGATTGGAGGGAGGGGACAAGGGGACTTCAGCATATGCACAGCAGGGCCCAGCTTGCACGTCCATTGTCTGTTTATCTGGGGTGCTTCCAGGAGGCTGAGGGGGATGGTAAGGTTGCTGAAGTCACCCCCGGCTACCACTGAAGACTGGTGAGACCATGTGGAGGGCTCACATATTTGTTTTGTCTGTTTTGTCACTTATTTGCTGCAACACGTTCCAATGTAATTTATGTCGACTCTCAGTCTTCTAAGGAAACTTTGTTTAGTTGTTGCAAGTAAAATGACCTGTCAAAACACCTGAAGGGAAAAGCTGCCGCTCTATCAAAGACTATCAATAGTTTTCTTTGACAGTCACTGAGAAGCCAGCGCCCAAGAAGAATCAGACTGATGCTGTCTACCCTAGAAAATAAAAAAAGGTGTAGACTCAGAGATATTGCCTTGTCATTAGCTTTTCTGTTTTTCAAACAAAGTGAGCAATGTATTTTTCTTTGTGTATTAAGCTGTGACATATTACACAGCCATTAAAAAGATGGGGGTAAATCAATGTGTGCTGTTATGGAAGGTTCTTCAGCTTAAATGTGTCACTGAAAAAAAAGAAAGGCACAGGGCATAATGTATACTATTCTTGTGTGTGTATAGATACAATGTTCATTGCATATATAGATATTCCTGTATACACAGAAAAAGTTTCTGGAAGAATAACACGAAATGTATTGCCTGCAGTTGCCTTTGAGGGTGGAACAGAAAAAAAAATAAGGCTTACCCTTCATTTGATATGGTTTAAATATTTTTGCCATGTACATTCATCCAACAAATATTTTTTGAGTGCCTCCCGTGTACCAGATACTGGTTCTAGGTGCTGGGGATACAACAGTGAACAAAACAGACAAAAATCCTGCTCTCCTGGAGCTGATATGGAAGTGGGAGAGACATGATAACAAGCAAATGTATGATCGCAGGTTAGAGAAGGATAAATGCTGGGAAAAAAATAACATAGAAGGAGGGGGTGGAGGGATGAAGGTGCTGCTTTAGATAAGGTGAGGTCTCAGGCCTGTAGGAATTGAGGAGAGCCAGGCAGTTATGGGGGGGAGGAATATTCTGGGCAGAGGGAACAGCAAGTGCAAAAGCCCTGGGGCAGATGCACACTTGGTGTGTTGTAGGAACTGTGATGAAACCACTCAGAAAGAGCTCTGGAACAAGAATCCAAAGAGGAATCTAAAGCCAGTTCACACAGGACTTTGAATTCCATGGTCCTAGAAAGCTGCTGGAGGGTATTGAGCTGAGAGTATTATCTCAGTGGTGTTGTAAAAGGATCCCCCTGCCACGATGTGCGGAATATCCTATAACGTAGCAAGAGAGGAAGCAGAGAGACTTGTTGGGAGACTCTTGCAGTCATCAAGACTTGATGGTGGCTTAAACAAGGTGCATTCGTTTCCTGTGGCAGCTGTAACAAGTTACCTTAGTGGCTTCATACAACGTAAGTTTCTTCTCTCACAGTTCTGGAGGCCAGAAGTCCAAAAGTCAGTTTCACTGGACCAAAATCAAGGTGTTGGCAGGGCTGTGATCTCTCCGGAGGCTCCAGGGAATAACCTTTCTTTGCCTCTTCCAGCTTCTAGTGGCTGCCAACCATCCTCGGCTTGCGGCCACCACTCCCATCTTTGAGGCCAGCATCAAATCTCTCTCTGCCCCATCTTCACATTGCCCTCTCCTGTGTGTGTGTGTTCCAAATCTCCCTCTGCGTCTCTCTTATAAGGACGCTTGTGATGGCATTTAGAGACCACCCAGGTAATCCTGGATCATCTGCCTCATCTCAAGATCCTTAACTTGATCACATCTGCAAAGACTCTTTTTCCAAATAAGGTAACAGTTACAGGTTCCAGGGATCATGACCTGATATCTTTGGGGGCCATGATTCAGTCCAACATACCAGGGCGGGGCAAATTTTTTTCAGTAAAGGACCAGGTAGTAAATATTTAAGCTTTGCAGACCCTATGGTCTCTGTCACAACTACTCAACTGTCACAACTGCCATTGCAGTGCAAAAGCAACCATGGACAATATGGAAATAAATAGGTATGCCTATGTTCCAAAAAAACTTTACAAAAACCAGCCACAGGTCTTAGACCAAAGTGGACGTCCTAAGAGGTACGTGGATTTGGAATATGTACTGAAGGTAGAGATATTGCCTAGGTTTTGCTGATGAATTGGAAGTGAATTATTTAAGAAAGAAATGCTTTGGGCCAAGGTTTGACTCTTAGAATTTTGCCTGAGCAACTGAGTTAATGGTGTTGCCACTTAAAGACAGGGACAGAGCAAGTTAAGGATAAGAATTCCATTTAGGACTTTTAAATTCTGAAATGTCTATTAGATATCCAAGTGGAGATATCAAGAAGGCAACTGGATATATGCATCTGAAACCCAGAGAGGTTGTGGCTAAGAGATACAAAATTGATGAGTAACCAGCATTCAATGGCATCTACAACTATGGAACGTGATGAGGTTTCCTAGGGGAGGGAGTGTAATTCACTCTTTTACTCAATCATAATTTTCAAAAAATTTTTAAAATCATGAAATAAAGTGAATATGTACGGAGAATTTTCTTTAGCTCTTTAATTAATGAGGGAACTAGTAAGGCGTTGAAACCGGTTCAAAGGAGAATTTGAAGAACGCAGGTATATTCATAGACAAGGAAGAATGCTTGCTAAAAGATGCAAAATTCATTCACATCCTACAGGGCAATAAAGTGTCATATTTGGGGTTATCTTTTCTGTAGGACAAAAATTAATCACATCCATGGGCAAGAATCATTTGCATTACTCTCAATTTTCTACTTCTGCTGAGTCCACAGAAAGGAGTTAAAGATGCTCGCTCCTGGAAAATCAGCTCCTCCCCAGAGGGTCCACTAGGCAGTGCCCAACACTGTGCTGAAAGGATGCTCTTCCTCGTTTCCAAATCACAGGCAAATTTTTCCTGACATTCCCATTCAGCATTTTTAAAATTTATTTTATTGAAGTATAGTTGAGGGACTTCCCTGGTGGTCCAGTGGGTGGGACTCCGTGCTCCCAATGCAGGGGGCCTGGGTTTGATCCCTGGTTGGGGAACTAGATCCCACACGCATGCTGCAGCTAAGTCCACATGCCTCAACTAAGATCCCACGTGCTGCAACTGGGACCCAGTGCAGCCAAAATAAATAAATAAATATATATATTTTTTAAAAAGTATAGTTGATTTACAATGTTGTGTTACTTTCTGCTGTACCACAAAGTGATTCACTTACACATATACATATTCTTTTTCATATTCTTTTCCGTTTTGGTTTATCACAGGATACCGAATATAGTTCCCTGTGCTATACACTAGGACCTTGTAGTTTATCCATTCTCTATATAATGATTTGCATCTGCTAACCCCAGACTCCCACTCCATCCCTCCCCCCATGCCTCCTCCCCCTCGGCAACCACAAGTCTGTTCTCTATGTCTGTGGGTCTGTTTCTGTTTTGTAGATAAGTTCATCCGTGTCATACCTTAGACTCCACATATAAGTGATATCATATGGTATGTGTCTTTTTCTTTCTGACTTATTTTACTTAGTATGATCATCTCTAGTTCCATCCATGTTGCTGCAAATGGCATTATTTCATTCTTTTTTATGGCTGAGTAGTATTCCATTTGTGTGTGTGTGTGTGTGTGTGTGTGTGTGTGTGTGTGTGTGTGTACCACATCTTCTTTATCCATTCATCTGTCAATGGACATTTAGGTTGCTTCCATGTCTTGGTTATTGTAGATAGTGCTGCTATGAACATAGGGGTGCATGTATCATTTTGAGTTATAGTTTTGTCCGGATATATGCTCAGGAGTGGGATTGCTGGATCATATGGTAGCTCTATTTTTAGTTTTTTGAGGAACCTCCATACTGTTCTCCGTAGTGGCTGCATCATTCGGCATTTATGGAGCATCTACTAAGGGACAGGCACCCCTCTGCGAAATTAGAGTACATCACTGAACAAAACCCAGATCCCAGGTCTCTTGGTGCTTATCCTCAGGGAACAATAAACATAATAAAGAAATAAATTCTGTAGTATGTGAGAAGACCATCAGTGTCATGGAAAAAATAGAAAGTGGAGCAGTTTGAAGGGGATCAGGAGTACCCATGCTGGGAAGATGCAATTTTTTGGTCAACGTAGATGTCATTAAGAAATTGACATTTGGACCAAGACTCGAAAGAGGTGAGGGAGTTAGCCATGTGGATATAGAAGAGAAAAATGCTGAAAATATAAAAAAGAGTTTGGAATTTTTAAAAGAAGGTTAATTTTGTTTTTAATTAGTGAAAAAAAGCAGTAAAATTGGAGTCATAGGTTGAGTCAAAACATTTTGTTTTCCTGCCTACGACTCATTCTTTCAAATTCTAAGCAGACAGATGCTGTGAGTACGAGATAAATGTGAAATGAGAAGAATAATTTCAAGTCCTGATCTTTTCCCCTTTCAGAAGGAAAATTGGCTCTTCGTTTTTATTGGAGGAGAGACCCATCTGCCTTACTCTCCCACCCACAAAGAATCAGACTGCATGTGTGACAATACTTAAAGGAAAATGAACATTTTAGTAGTAAATAGCAATTCAGAAATAGTTTTCTTTAAAGAGAATATCTGCTAGTTAATGAAAGTGCTGCTCTGGAGAAGATCTGGAACTCCTGATCTGATTTCCAAAACTCTGCTGCAGTCAACGTGGGAAAATTAAGTTTTGTTTCTCTGCTGTTTATTTGGAGAGAAAGGGGGGCTGGGATTATTTCCATTTTAATTCAAACTGTGTAACGCAGAGCCTTAAGACTTGTGCAAAGATTTCTCAAAGCACAGTTTTCTTCAGTGACAAAAGATTTCTTCCTTTTTTCATCTTGTCAAGCATAATCACTCACAGATAAAGTCAATTTGCTCTTCTTGCCTTCACGTTGGGCTATTTCCTTTTACCAGCTGACTAACGTTTTCTAGGGCAGGTTGGAATTAATCATTCAGCGTCCTGAGATTTTTCAGGCCAGCCAGGGCTGAGGATTAGAAACAATAAAACCAGAGTTCGCCCTCTAACAGAAGACCTCACACTTGGCCAGGTGTCGACCTGAGACCACCTGAGTTTGGGAAATTTTAACCAAATAGCCCAACCTTGATTCTCCAGATCTGGGAAAATGTGTTCATTTGTCACCCTAACTAGAAGTCATTTGTACTAATGATTCCAGAACTAGTGACCGTTTTCTGCTTTCCCAGGAGGCCTCACCATCAAATGCGAGCACACTTCATTGTTTTTCATCTCTGAATCCCCTTGGGCCTTCTAGGGAGTTCACTGAAAATCCCAAACCCTCCTTGCCTTTTCACCCCTGTGGCTCGAAACCCTGAGTGTTGATTCTTCATTGGGCATCTTCAAGTGACCCGAAACACCATGTTCTTTCCACCAGAGTGGTGTCTTTATTGGCCCCTTCTGCAGAGCCAGCCTCCATCTGCCTGTGCTTCTAAAAAAAAACGGGCCCTCTTGTCCTTCTCACATCTGGTGCTTCAAGACCAAAAGTCAGAGTGGGGGCCCCGGCACACGAGAACAGCAGGCTGGGGCCAGCCAGTGCTTTTAGGCTGGTTGGACAGGGCTCTGGAACAAATGTCAAGGGATATTTGCTGCAAAGAGGCTCCAGAAATAATGTAAAATTGTTCTGTCCTTTTAAAAATGGAAAATGCCTTGGCAGGGTGATATATTATTTGCCTGGCTGCATTTTCTCTCTGTCTCCGTCAAGGCTTGAAAAGTACTGGCACTTCTGCCTTTTCAAGCGGAGCTCAGTGTAACTGGACCACATCTAATGCCTCTACGATGCAAATGAAGATTGAAACTGTTGTTTCCTTTGATGTGTGTGACTAAATGCTCAAAGAGGATATTTTCTTTTCGATCCTCCAGTGGATAGAGCCTCTTTAAAAATACCTGTTGGCTCCCTCTTCCCACTGGCAATGGAAGTAATTCCTGCACTGGAGTCTGGGTACCGTCATGATGAATGCCTTGCTCTGGGAAGAATCCCCTGCCCGTGTTTGCGATGATTGTTAAAGTTCTGGAGGGAATTAAGAAGCGTGAAAGGCACATTAATGATGGGTACCTGCAATGAACCACTCAGGCTCGCCTGAAAAAGTCCGGAGAGCACATTCTGAGAGCAAAGTTGGGGAGGCAGATGAGTCATGGCCAGATTCTCTAGCTCTTTCTGGCACCCAGTAGCATAAAGGACTGGGGAAGCAGGTGGAGCTGCTGATGGAGAGAGAAGCCAACCCACACGCTGGTCATTCCGTCTCACCCCCCATCTTCCCTGCCAAGAGGGGAACTGATCCTAAACAGCGCCGGTAACATCCAGGCTCTTCGCTGAATCTGGGTGGTCTCTGGAAACACACAAACGCAGGCAAGAAAATCAATAGCTCTGAGCGCTGTCAGAGTCGTCAGCCTGCAAATTGGCTGTGCTGGGCACTTTGAACCACTTTCATAATGAAGAGAAGCATAATTAGAATCCACCTCTGTTACTTTTTCTTGCATGTCCGTGTCAGCAAGGCAATCTATAAGCAAAGCTTATGTTTAAAAGCAAAAGCACACAAACAAACATTTGGAACTTGTGATTTGGATCATTTAATTTACTTTTAATGTCTCTTCTTTCCCCTTTTTCTCTAGTAAATGTTTGCAGTGTCTCACTTGGAGAAGACAGTGGCAAGCAGGTCATTTTGGACATGGGGTGTTCGATGGTAGCTCCAGGATAACAGGGAGTTTGCCACAGGTACTGCTGTGTGCCTGGCACCTAGATTGGACCAGGCACAGGACACTGTGCCGTAAATACTGAATGAATGAATGAATGAGTGAGTGAACACTCAGCCCGGCCCTATCCAAAGGAACCAAGTCGTTGCAGAGGCAGGAAATTCACATAGAGGAGAAGACAGCCCTTGAATGGATGCTGTATTCATCTGATCAGGCCGTGATAACAAAGTACCACGGACAGGGGGGCATAAACAACAGAAATGTATTTTCTCACAGTTCTAGAGGCTAGAAGTCCAAGACCAAGTCAAGGTCAACCCTTCGGCAGGTTCGATTTCTCCTGAGGCCTTTCTTCTTGGTTTGTAGATGGCCGTCTTCCCTCTGTGTCCTCGCAGGGTCTTTCCTCTACACCCAAGCATTCACGGTGTCTCTCTTGTGTGTCCAGATTTCCTCTCCTTATGAGGACACCAGTTATATTGAATCAGGGCCCACCCTAATGACCTCATTTTAACATCATCACCTTTTTTGAAGCCCTATCTCCAAATATAATCACGTTCTGAGGTACCCGGCGTTAGGGCTTCAGGAAATGAATTTCAGGGGAGCACAATTTAGCCCATAACTTACATGGGCTATTCTCACACTAACATTCAACACTTTGGTGCTTCTTAAAAGAGCATTGGGGCTTCCCTGGTGGCGCAGTGGTTGAGAATCTGCCTGCCAATGCAGGGGACATGGGTTCGAGCCCTGCTCCGGGAAGATCCCACGTGCCGCGGAGCAACTAAGCCCGTGAGCCACAACTACTGAGCCTGCGCATCTGGAGCCTGTGCTCCACAACAAGAAAGGCCGCGATAGTGAGAGGCCCGCGCACCGCGATGAAGAGTGGCCCCCGCTTGCCGCAACTAGAGAAAGCCCTCGCACAGAAAACGAAGACCCAACACAGTCAAAAATAAATAAATTAATTTTTTAAAAGATAAATAAATTAAAAATGCTAGTTTTTTTTTTAAAAAAAAAAAGAGCATTGATCCCATTTCCTGCAATATTAACTAAGGCTACATTTCCCAGGTCTTTCATCCCACACTCAGCAAAACATGTTATATAAGTATCCCTTCAATGTAAACCCGGATGCACTTTGTCTTTTAAGATCCTGGTTTTCTATCAGCTTTCATCTGTGTCCTGAGAGGCAGTGGGACATGTTCTCAGGTGCTGGTGCCCTCCTGCCTCTGCCGTCACCTGGGGCAGGTCACGCAACATTGCTGGGCCCCAGTCACCTCATCTTCAGAAAAGGCTTGGTAATCCCTGCCCTGCCTGCCTCACAGCATCACTGTGATGGTCCCGCGATGTCATGTTTCCATGTTAAACTGGGTGCACGTGCCTGCAGAAGTGTATAAATCTCTGAATACACAAACCCATCTTTCTAAAGCAACTGTTTTAAAATATGATCTTTATATTAAAATAAGCACAGATGCACTAGGAAGCAGAATGGAAAATTGGTGTGAAAGGCAAATAAATAAAGGTGTGATTTCAAATAAATCATGTCCTTGCTGCCACCTAGCCGTTTCTGCCACCCCAGGTACTTGGGTAAGAAAAGTTTCAGCAGTGCTGGTTATGCCCGGGAAGATATATGAGGCTGCCCTCCATGCATCGATATGGAACAATTGTTGAGATATATTAAAAAGTGAAAAAATCCAGGTGCAGAACAAGGTGATCTCATTTGTTTAAAAAAGAAAGATGGGGGGGGGCATTTATAAATGCTTGTGAATGCCGAGTACACTTCGGAGTGATACCCAGGAAAGTGGTGACAGGGGGTTACCGCTGAGATAAAGACCTGGGGTCCGGAGACAGGGGTGGGAAGGAGGTTTCTCATCATAAACCCTTCCACGCTATCTGATTTTTTTAACATACGCATGCTACCTGTTTTTAAAACACATTGGGTTTTTTTTTGAAAATAAATTATTTTATTTATTAAGTAAAACTCAGAAAGGCAGTGGGAGTAGCAATACATTTTGCAGGGCAGTTACAAATAAAAACACATTGTTTTTAAAAGCAGCAATTCTGCTTTTAAAACGAATTCACGGGGACTTCCTTGGCGGTCCAGTGGTTAAGACTCTGCGCTTGCAATGCATGGGGTGTGGGTTTGATCCCTGGTAGGGGAACTGAGATCTCACACGCTGCATGACACAGCCAAAAAATAAATAAATAAAAAGAATATCACTACCATGAAAGCAAGAGAAATGACTATTTTAAAGTAAATAAATAAAAATAAAATGAATTCACTATTATTATTCGAATGATAGCTATCTTCTGAAGAAAAAGCAAATACTGGACAATAATTATTAAATAAATTAAATAATTATTAATAATATAATTAAATAATTATTAAATATCATTGAATTACTTAATAGTGAGATTAAACATTTAAATTCCCTCTCTCCTTAGCATCTGTGAATTATTTCTCTGCTATTTCTTCCCTTATCCAGGAAAAAAAAAAAATTGCATCCAATTTCACATCACGCGAGATTCTACCTACACGTAACATTTAATCATGAAAGTTTAGTTCTAAAACAACAAAAATTGAATCATATTAATTTCTTTAGTAGAAGCCTACGTGATATGTATGCATAACAGGGACACTGGTGTCAGGTGATCACAAATAAATAAAGATGGTGGATGCATGCTGTCCACTCAGTCATTCGTATATTAAACAAGCACTAGTTGGGCACATATTCTGACACCAAGCACTATGGACCTGGGAATCCAGAAGTAAATAAAAATTTAAAATAAAAAGTTTTGTCCCTGTCCTCATATATTCTAGTCCAGTGATAGAGACAGAAGAAAATACATGATTACATCTCAGGGTGAGAAATGTTTGGTCGAAGGAGTCTGGAATAGCCAGTAATGGTCATATGGGGGCCAGGATGAAAAACATGGACTTTGGAGTAAAGTGACCTTGAAGTTGCTTCCCTAAGCCTCAGTTTACTAAATAACAGTAAGGAGTTAACGATAGGGTTGGTGAGAGTGTCAAAGGATTAAAAACAAAGTTTAAAGGACAAAGTGCTTATAAACCACACACCCCTGTGCCTGACACAAATATTATCTTTTTCAAATGCTTTTTAACTCCTGTTTTTAGTAGATGATTGGACATACAAGTCCAGAGCTCAGGAAAATCTGGATTAGGGATGAGGATTTGAGAATCCACACCGTCCAAGCAGGAGGTGAAGTCAGGGTGTCGATGAAGTTACGATGAATATACAATGAGTAGATGGAGTTTATGAGCATATGGAGGTTAGGAGTTATAAGGAGTACATGAGTATATAGGATGAGAGAACTTGGATGAAGCCCTGGAAAATGCTAGCATGAATGAGGGGAAAAAACAACCAGAAAAGTAGAAAAGAAAACCCAAAAAATGTGGAGGAAAAGAGAGAAGGGGAAGTGTCTCTATGGACACTTCCTTTGAGAAGGAAGTGTCCATAGAGAAAAAAGCCACAGAAAAGTCAGGTTAGAACCACTTCACATCCATTAGATTGACTATTATCAAAAGAGAGAAAAAAGAAGAACAGAATAATAAGCGTTGGCAAGAATGTGGAGGAACTGGAACCCTTGTACATTACTGGTGGGAGTGTAAAACGGTGCAGTTGCTGTGGAAAATAGTATGGGGGTTCCTCAAAAAATCAAACATAGAATGATCATATAATCCAGCAATTCCACTTCTGGGCATATACCCCAAAGGTTTGAAAGCAGGGACTCGAACAGATATTTGTACACCCATGTTTATAGTAGCCCTCTTCACAATAGACAAAAGGTAAAAGCAACCCAAGTGTCCATCAGTGGATGAATGGATAAACAAGACATGGTATTCATACAGTGGAATACTATTCAGCTGTCAAAAAAGAATGAAATTCTGACAGTGCTACAAAATGGATGAATCTTCAGGATATTACGCTAAGTCACAAATAAGCCAGTCACAAAAAGACAAATATTATAGGATTCTACTTATATGAGGTCCTTAGGGTAGTCAAATGCATAGGGACAGAGAATAGAATGGTGGCTGCCAAGGGCTGGGGAGAGGGGAAAATGGAGAATGAGTGTTTAATGGGTGCAGAGTTCAACTGGGGAAGATGAAAAGTTCTGGAGATGGATGGTGGTGATGGTTGCACAACAATGTGAATGTGCTTGATGCCACTGAACTGTACACTTAAAAATGGTTAATTTTAAATAGTGTTGCTATGAACAGTGGGGTGCGCAAGTCTTTTCAAATTAGAGTTTTCTCCAGGTATATGCCCAGGAGTGGGATTGCTGGATGATATGGTAACTCCATTTTTTTTTTTTTTTTATTTTTATTATTTATTTATTTATTTATTTATTTAGTTTTGGCTGTTTTGGGTCTTTGTTTCTGTGCGAGGGCTTTCTCTAGTTGTGGCAAGTGGGGGCCACTCTTCATCTCGGTGCGCGGGCCTCTCACTGTCACGGCCTCTCTTGTTGCGGAGCACAAGCTCCAGATGCGCAGGCTCAGTAGTTGTGGCTCACGGGCCCAGTTGCTCCGTGGCATGTGGGATCTTCCCAGACCAGGGCTCGAACCCTTGTCCCCTGCATTGGCAGGCAGATTCTCAACCACTGCGCCACCAGGGAAGCCCGGTAACTCCATTTTAGTTTTTTTTTTTTAACATCTTTATTGGAGTATAACTGCTTTACAATGGTGTGTTAGTTTCTGCTTTATAACAAAGTGAATCAGTTATACATATACATATATCCCCATATCTCTTCCCTCTTGCGTCTCCCTCCCTCCCACCCTCCTTATCCCACCCCTCTAGGTGGTCACAAAGCACCGAGCTGATCTCCCTGTGCTCTGCAGCTGCTTCCCACTAGCTAGCTAATTTATGTTTGGTAGTGTATATATGTCCATGCCACTCTCTCCCTTCGTCCCAACTTACCCTTCCCCCTCCCCATATCCTCAAGTCCTTTCTCTAGTAGGTCTGTGTCTTTATTCCCATCTTGCCCCTAGGTTCTTCATGAGAGTGAAGTAAGTCAGAAAGAGAAAAACAAATACCGTATGCTAACACATATATATGGAATCCATTTTCGTTTTTTAAGGAACCTCCATAGTGCTTTCCATAGTGGCTGAACCAGCTTCCATTCCCACTAACAGCAAGCAACTTAAATGTCGATCAACAGATGAATGGCTAAAGAAGACTCAGCCATAAAAAAGAACGAAATAATGACATTTGCAGCAACATGGATGGACGTAGAGATTATCACACTAAGTGAAGTAAGTCAGAAAGAGAAGGACAAATACATGTGATATCACTTATATGTAGAATCTAAACTATGATACAAATTAACTTATTTACAAAACAGAAACAGACTCTCAGACCTAGAAAACAAATACTGGGGGCTACCCTGGTGGCACAGTGGTTAAGAATCCGCCTGCCAATGCAGGGGACACAGGTTCGAGCCCTGGTCTGGGAAGAGCTGCGGAGCAACTAAGCCCACGAGCCACAACTACTGAGCCCGTGAGCCACAACTACTGAAGCCCGCACGCCTAGACCCCGTGCTCCGCAACAAGAGAAGCCACGACAAAGAGAAGTCCTCGTACCGTGATGAAGAGTAGCCCCCGCTCGCCGCAACTAGAGAAAGCCCTCGCACAGAAACGAAGACCCAACACAGCCAAAAATAAATAAATTAAATAAATAAATAAATTTAATAAAAAGAAAAATTTGGGGGTTACCAAAGGGGAAAGTGAGGGGGAGGGGAAGGGATAAATTAGGAGTTTGGAATTGGCAGATCCAAACTACTATATACAAAATAGACAAACAACAAGGAACTACTCTATAGCACAGGGAACTATAGTCAATATACTGTAATAAACCATAATGGAAAAGAATCTGAAAAAGTATATATATATATATGTGTGTGTATGTATATATATTATATATGTATAACTGAATCACTTTGCTGTACACCAGAAACTAACACAACATTGTAAATTAACTGTACTTCAATAAAAAAAATTTTAATGGTACGTTTTATGTTATGTATATTTTACCTCAGTAAAAAAATATATCAAGTTGGGGACTTCCCTGGTGGCACAGTGGTTAGGAATCCGCCTGCCAATGCAGGGGACATGATTTCGAGCCCTGGTCTGGGAAGATCCCACATGCCTCAGAGCAACTAAGCCCGTACGCCACAACTGCTGAGCCCACAAGCCACAACTACTGAAACCCGCGTGCCTAGACCCCGTGCTCCGCAACAAGAGAAGCCACCACCGTGAGAAGGCTGCACACCACAACGAAGGGTAACCCCCGCTCGCCGCAACTAGAGAAAGCCCACGCGCAACAACAAAGACCCAACGCAGCCATAAATAAATAAATAAATAAGAGAAAAAAATAAAAGAAACAAAAGCAGAGTCTTGCAGCTACCCCTGCAATCTGCCAGTCCCAGAGCTTGTCAGAGGCAATGGGATGCAGAGCCAGCTACCTACCTGGAGGAGAGGAAGGAAAAAGAGAAAATAGAGGGGGAGCTCTCAGAGGACAGTACCTCAGGCACGTGCTTCTCGGGTTCTGTGCAGCTTCTTGTCTGAGACCAAAAAGTATGATCACCTGCCACTCACCTCCCCTACCCCTGCCTTCGCAGACCTTCCCTCCCCTCCTCCTCTCATTCCTTAGCCCACCTACTCTTACACTTGATATGGGAGTTCATTCAGCAAATATTTATTAGCACCTACTCTATGGCAGCCCCTGTAGCAAAACTGCCTTTGTGGATTTCAACATTCTTATAATGGGAGATAGATGGTAAAGTGCAAAAGTTAAGTACATATATCAGATAGTGGTAAGTGTTATGCGGAACATAAATTAAGGTCGGAAAGGGGAACGAGGGGAGTAAGAGTGAGGAATGGAATTGCAATTTCCAGAAGTGCAGTCAGGGAGGGCAGCCCTCCGGTGATATCTGGGCAAAGACAGAAGCGGGTGAGAAGGAGCCTTGTGGGTCCCTGGGGGAAAAGCATCCCAGGCAGGGGAGGGAGCCAGTGCAAAGACCCTGTCGCAAGAGCTTCCCTGTGGATTGGAGGCAGAGCACCGAAGCTAAACTACAGTAACAGCACAGAACACAGTGGGAGGTGTGCTCAGAGTTCAAAGGAGCAAGCCAGCAGATCTGTTGAAGTGGGGCTTTGCTAGCAGCGTGAGGCCTGCGGCTTTCAGGCTTTCATTCCGGGTGCAGTGGGAAGCCCTCAGAGGGGATAGGAGTGCCTTGATCTGACATAGGAATCATCAATTTGGCCAAAGTGTGGAGAACAGACACTTGGGGGCCAGGAAGGGTGGCAGCGGAAAAAGCAAAAGAGACCAGTTACAAAGTAATTGCACGGTCATGGCAGGAGGTGATGGTGGGTGGCTCCGGAGTGAGAGAGGTGGGAGTGGAGAGAAGGGGTCAGGGTCTGGATGGAGGCTGAAGGCAGAGCAGTCAGGGCTTACTGGCGGACAGTATGCGGAGTGGGAGAGAAAGCGAAGAGTCAGGAATGATGGAATCTAAAACAATGATACCAATGAACTTGTCTACAAACCAGAAACAGACTCACACAATCTTACGGTTACCAAAGGGGAAAGGGGGAGGGATAAATTAAGAGTTTGGGGCTAACAGACACATACCACTATACATAAAATAGATAAACAACAAGGAACTACTGTACAGCACAGGGAACTCTACTCAATATCTTGTAATAACCTGTAATGGAAAAGAATCTGAAAAAGAATGCATACATATATATATAGAGACTGAATCACTTTGCTGTACACCTGAAACTAACACAACATTGTAAATCAACTAGACTTCAATTAAAAAATTTTTTTAAAATTAAAAAGCAGAATGATTCCAAGAAGGGGAAGTGTGTTTGTTGGGGAGGATTAAACTCACCACTGGACGGCTGCATCATCCTCTGGACCAAATGCTTGCCCTGGGGGAGCTAAGGCCGTCCCAGCATCCTTCCTCCAGCTTCACTTAGGAGATGTGAACTTGGAGTCGCAAAGTTCATAATCAAGAGTCTACTTGCGGGCTTCCCTGGTGGCGCAGTGGTTGAGAATCTGCCTGCCAATTCAGGGGACACGGGTTCGAGCCCTGGTCTGGGAAGATCCCACATGCCGCGGAGCAACTAGGCCCGTGAGCCACAACTACTGAGCCTGCGCGTCTGGAGCCTGTGCTCCGCAACGGGAGAGGCCGCGACAGTGAGAGGCCCGCGCACCGCGATGAAGAGTGGCCCCCGCTCGCCGCAACTAGAGAAAGCCCTCGCACAGAAACGAAGACCCAACACAGCCATAAATTAATTAATTAATTAATTAATTAAAAAAGAATTTGGTCAACAACCTTTAATTTGGTCACAACCTTTCTTTCAAAAAAAAAAAAAAAAAGTCTACTTGCCATTTATTCTGCCACTGGTGGACCAAGAATCAACATGTTGTCAATGTTAATCATTTAAAAATAAAATGTTAATCGTCAAGAATAGTTAAGAATGAAATGTGAATAATTTCGTAGCCAGTGCCTTTTCTTAGGGAACTAGAATGCAGCCACAACACAGCCCCATCATTTCTTGATGAGTCAATATCAGTGTGACTTAGGTGCCAGGAGAGAGTGAAGGGTTGACTTCAGGTTGTCTTTGTTAAATGTGGACAGTTCTGTAAATACCTGTCCACCTTCAGAATATTGAGGAGTCGGATGTGTCAGAAATGGGGATGTCCACACCCTTTTCTTGTGGGATGTGCCTCTGGATGAGTGGTTCTCAAAGTGGGGCGGGGGGGGGGGGCGGTCCCTGGATTCGCTGCATCAGCATTTTCCAGGAAACTGTGAGAAAGGCAGATCCCAGGGTCCCACTCCAGACCTACTGAATCAGAAACTCCTGGAGAAGAGGAGCCCCACGCTCTGTGTCTTAACAAATCTCCCAGGTGATTCTGACGTGAACTGAAGTTTCAGAAGCGCTGCCCCAGATGATCAGCCTCCACGCCCTTTAGTCCTTACCTTTGGGAGGGGGAAACACTAGAAAGTTGGAGGGTGGAGTGAGAAGGGACTTTTCTTTATGCCTTTACCTTCTAGGTGCCCTGTCTGGAGCTTTCTTAACTTATAGATTGGCTCTGCTTCTTTAAGAAGCACACATACTGTATAGCACAGAGAACTATATTCAATATCCGATGATAAACCATAATGGAAAAGAATATTTTTTAAAAAAGAATACGGACTTCCCTGGTGGCGCAGTGGTTAAGAATCCACCTGCCAATGCAGGGGACAAGGGTTTGAGCCCTGGTCCAGGAAGATCCCACATGCTGTGGAGCCACTAAGCCCATGCTGCGCCACAACTACTGAGCCTGCGTGCCACAACTACTGAAGCCCGTGCGCCTAGAGGCCATGCTCCGCAACAAGAGAAGCCACCGCAATGAGAAGTCTGTGCACCGCAACGAAGAGCAGCCCCTGCTCGCCGTAACTAGAGAAAACCCGTGCGCAGCAACGAACACCCAACGCAGCCAAAAAAAAAATTTTTTTTAATTAAAAAAAAAGAATGTATATATATGTATAACTGAATCACTTTGTTATACAGCAGAAATTAACACAACATTGTAAATCAACTATGCTTCAAAAAAATTAAAATTGAAAACAGTCCCCCCAAAAAAAGATGCACCCATGTAAGCCATGGGGACCGCAGCCAAGCATTTTGTTGCAGACGCCCGACCAATGACACTCACACAGGTCCAACTGCTCTCACAAGCATAACGCAGCCGATGACTTCCACAATTTCTAATGATAAGAACGGCAACGTGGAAACCCTTTTCCTCTTGTGCCAGTTCCAAAGTTTCTCTACAGAGGAAACAGTGGTAAAAATGCCAAGTGTTGTTGTTTTTTAAACACTAGTCAAACATGAGGCTCCCTTTTTCAATGTTTGTGTGATTGAGATAAAACCAACTGTTCTTTTGGCGTGGCGTCTTTTTGGTGTTTCACTCTTTCTAAATAGGGTATAGGGGAAACCCTTCTAAGCTAGCCGGCCTTACAGTTTGAAATGCGCTAAAACTCAGTCCTTTTTCTCTTTTTCAGAACCACGTGGGGTTCTCTCTCCCTTCTTAGAGCTCCACAGTCTGGGGCCATCCATCTAATGGGACTGTCTTGCATTCCTTGATACATTCTTGGGATTTGCAAGAAAATAGCTATGCCAGGAATTTCCTATGAGCAGTGGGTGCTGAGTCAGCACTGAATTGGAACATCATATTTTCTTATCGGTCCAATGAGACAGGTCACCAGACTGTCTCCCACCACCCACAGCTGCAAACCCTGGATCAGGAAGAGAAGCTGCCTGTCCCCACGCACACAGGGGCAGGGAGAGAATTCCCTCATTCTCCATGCCATTCCTCAGAGGCCACTTTCTCTGGGTGTAAGTAGTCCCGAGTTAGAATGGCAGGCTCTGGGGAGGGGAAGGGCAAGCCTGGCAGAACTGTCCCTCATCAGGGGATAAACCGAGTCTGCTCCTGGACGAAGGGTCGGGGAAGGGCAGCTTGAACATAAATAGAGAAGAGACCAAGGGGCTACACCAAGGGGCAATGTTGATGAGCCACCCAAAGCCTCAGATGATGACGCTCAACTGACATAACCTCTCCCCACCCCCAGCAGCAGGCTTTGTGGGGGACCCGTGTCAGAGCCAGGATGGGGGGGGCAGGCGAGAGAGGGTCCCAGTGTGCAGCATTTCCAGAGGTGCCCACCATGCCTGTGCACGACCCCAGGTACCTCCCTCCAGGTCACACTCAGGTTTCCCCAAAGACACAACAAAACGCTGCAGAGGATTATTTCACAAGACTCTGGCATCCTCAGGCCATGAGGACGATGACAGGCTAAAGCCACTCTCAAGCCTGATTCTCCAAAACCGTCACAAAGGACGGCAGAGGAAAGGAAGCGCACATCCAAGGACATCTGCGCCCCAATTCCTATCAGTCTGGCTGTCGGTATCATGGTATCAGCAGAAACTCCTCGGCTTCCTTCACTGTGGCTCCCAGCCTTACTTTGCAATTTGGAAGCATCAGTGCTAGACTGATGGGCAGGCCTGGATTCTACCATCTGCCGCTGCCGAAGTCACGGGGCGGCCAGCGTTGGGCAAGTCATGTGACTTCTGCGAGCTCTGACCTCCTCGTCTGCAAATGTGCATAACGCCTACTGGGGCATAGCATGAGTTGTTATGAATGTCGGCATGCCTGTAAAGGTTCTCTTGAAAATGCAAAAAAACACTAAAATGGAAGGCATAACAATTGTTATTTTCTGTTTATCACTGGCAGCGGCCCTCTGTCTAGCCAGTCATCTCCATTTTAAATTGCAGTACCCTGTTTGAGGTTGTAGGAATTAAGAAAGCAAGCCCTGGAGACTTCAATGGAGACTTTCAAACCACGTTTTGTTTGTTTGTGGTTTTTTTTCTATGTTATTTCCTGTTTGTGTTTACAAAGTGTATTTAACCCATCATGCTAAACTCATAGAACTAGGCCGCCTTCATGCTGGATCCAGAAAGAAAGGAGAAAATTCAGGCTTCATACATATTAACTTTTAGGTAAAGGGCAGATCAAACTAGAGCCAACGATATGCTCAATATTTGTAAGAAGTGCCTTTTACAAATTCCGAACACTCAACTCCATTCATTCAGCTACCTTTGCTCATTCACTGACCTTCCAGAAACTCTAAGAATTTTGCTGGACATTAAGCTTAGAGAAGGAACTCCAAGTTGCCCTCCAGAGAGGGAGACCTAAGGGTAACTGTGTTAGTGAGGGTTCTCCAGAGAAATAGAACCAGTAGGAGATAGATAGAGATATAGATATATAGTTGTAGATGTAGGTGTACGTGTAGGTATAGGTACAGGTGTAGGTATAGATATAAATAGATAGGTAGATAGAAAGAGAAGTATTGAGAGAGAGAGAGAGATTTACTATAGGAGTTGGCTCGCACAGTTATGGAGACTGAGAAGTCCCACCATCTGCCATCTGCAAGGTGGAGACCCAGGAAAACTGGTGATATAATTCAGACTGAGGCCAAAGGCTGAGAACCAGGGAGCCAATGGTTTAAATCCCATCCAAGGGCTGGAGAAGGTGAGATAAGAGGTCCCAACTGAAGCAGGCAGGCAGGAAGAAAAAGGAATGAATCCTCCTTCCTCGCCCTTTTTTTTCTCTTCAGGCCTCCATAGCTTGGGTGATGCCCACCCACGTAGGAGAGGGCCATCTATTTTGCTGAGTCCACTGATTTAATTGCTAAGCTCACTCAGAAACACCCTCACAGACACACCCAGAAATAATGTTTAATCTGGGCATCCCATGGTTCTGAAGTCAACAAAGCAGAGAAAAGGGATAGGAATTTCCTCGCTGGGCACCTGGGATACCGTTTTAGCGGGACCTGTGGGAATATCTGGGGAAAATGCATATCAGACACAGAGAACGGCCTGTGCAATGGCCCTGGGGATGGAATCAGCTCGGTCTGAGGAGCTGATATGACCACAGGATGGGGAACAAAAGAGCTAGAACTCAAGGGAACTTGTTGGCCCAGATAAGAAGTTTGGAATTTATTACAAACGTGATAGAAGTCCATTTGTAGGGTTTTCAGCAGGGGAAATCACATGATTTAAACTTTGGGGGACCTACTGTAGAGCCCAGGGAACTCTACTCAGTGCTCTGTGGTGACCTATATGGGAAGGAAATCCAAAAAGAGGGTGTATATATATATATATATATATATATATATATATATATATATATATATATATATATATGTGTATATATGTATATATATGTATGTATGTATACATATGGCTGATTCACTTTGCCAGACAGCAGAAACTAACACAACATTGTAAAGCAGCTGTACTCCAATAAAAATTAACTAAAAAAAAAACTTTGGGGGAGCCAAGACTCTGTTTCTCAATAGTTGCCAATCATGTATTGAATTGAGTTGACTTTCATCCACTCTGCCAATACCAGCTATATGACCTTGGCCAAATCCCTTCACCAACAACTCTCCTTCATGCTCATCTTTGCACTTAGTAGGCATGAGCCCCGTATCTGCTGGATGAAGATTTTGGGGTTGCCTCACAGTAACAGGAAGTCTGTGAATGATGGCTGGGGTTCCTCCCAGCTTCAGCATTTGAATGAGTCTGCAAACTCAAACTGCTGAAATGGTCTGGAGTTATCCAAGCTTCTCCTAGTGCTCGGTTCTAATTGGGTTATTACAGCCCATTTCTCTCTGGAATGACCCAAACCCCTCCCTCCACTCTCAGCCACAAAGGGAAAATTAACAATAACATAAAAAGGTAAGAAGGTGAGAGAACATTATCACTCTTGTCAACAATAAAATCTGCTGCTGATCTTCAGTTGTGAAGATAGGCACATCTATTATTTATAGAATACAGATTGTTAAACATTAAATACTTGAGCCCAGGACAGTGTGAGGGTAAAACCAGGAGTGTGAACTTGTCAAAATCATAAAAATGGTAACTCTTTGCAAGGGTGGAATGTGCCTACATTTATGACTGCTTTTATTGCACTATAAATTAAGGGGGGAAACCTATGATGTGTCCATTTCAAGTTCTAAGTGATATGCATTATCTTTGGGATGGTATCTGTTTAACTCTGCTTCACAAATAGCTACTAGCCCACTTGCCTAAACTATTAATTAGTTCCCCTGGAAGGTGGTCAAAAATAAGGTTTTCTTCCTTATTTACCACATGAGGGAACAGCAGACAAGTAAAGCATTTTAGGAGCTGGCAATTTTTCTTGTAGTTACTTGCACATCTGATCTAATATTTGCCCAAAGGTTTATGTAGATGAAGGCAAAGATACTTTTTCAAAATCTTAAAAGTCACATGTGATGCCAAATATCTTAATTTTTATATGATTTTGACATCCTTCAATTTACCTTAATGCATTTCTGGCTTGAATTTTTCACACAAATTTAAAAATTTGAATCACTGCCATTCACTCCATAATATAAAGTGGGATACCAAGAGATCTGTCAGAATCTGAGCAACCACTCAGCCTGTCCCTAAAGTTCATAGGTGTAAAAGCTTGATTTCTTAATTTACTGCTCATAATAAATTGATTTTTCCCTCTTTTTACAAAGATTTGCACATCCAGTTTGTTTTTCCCTTTTAAAAAATGTGTTGACTTTATGGACTTCCCTGGTGGTCCAGTGGTTAAGAATCTGCCTCCCAATGCAGGGGACACGGGTTTGATCCCTGGTCGGGGAACTAAGATCCCACATGCCGTGGGACAACTAAGCCTGCGCTCCTCAACTATTGAGCCCGTGCGCCACAACTAGAGAAGCCTGTGTGCCACAACTAGAGAAACCTGTGTGCTGCAACAAAGAGCCCACGCACCGCAATGAAAGATCTCACATGCTGCAACGAAGACCCCGAGTGCTGCAACAAAGACCCACCGTGACCAAATAAATAAATAAATAAATATAAATAAATAAATTAGTAAACATGTTTTTAAAAAATAAAAATGTGTTGACTTTAGCCAAAAAATTTCCAGCAAAACACCTAGTTCTGCCCATTGAAATAGATGGTCTTATGTTTACGACGTGCTCAGCAGGGATTATGCATTAAATTATCTTCCTCAAAAACTTGCCAATAGACTTATCAATATTCGGATTGATTTTAATGTTAAAGAAGTAAATTCTTAACAGTTCCATTTTAGGAGGAAAGGAAACCTATGACTTAATTGTATAACAATTTTAACCTTGATTATCCCTTTTTCTGATTGAACGCTATACAATGATATTAAATTCAAAAATTAATCTAGCCTGCAGGATGGGTAATTAGTCAAAACCGGGGGAAAGTCACAAGAAATTAACAATGAAATCAATTCCTTGATTTTGTGTCACACCTCTTCCTCCTGGGCATTTTGAGGCAGATTTCCAATATGAGCTCATTGCCTTCTAATTCTGCTGAAGTTATATCCCAGGAAGATCTAGACTTTTCCTTTTAGGTGGGAAAACTGAGGAAAAGCAAAGTTTTATGATGACAGAAAGGAAAAAGAGAGGAAGAAATGATTCAGAAAGAGACTAACTGGGGGTGGGGGAGAAGAGTCAGTGCTCAGAGCTGCTGAGAGACCCAACCAAGAAGACAGTGAGGAACAAGCAGCCAGTGGTGGAGCGGGGAGAAATGTCCTGGCCGTATACTCACAGGACTTTAAAGCAGGGACTGAAACAAATACTTGCACGCCAATGTGCCTTGCAGCCAAAAAGTGAAAACAACCCACGCTCCCATCCACAGGTGAATAGATGAACAAAATGTGGTGTATACACACAATGGAATATTATTTAGCCAGAAAGGAAGGAAACTCTGACCTCTGGTACCATATGGATGAAACCTGAAGACATTTTGCCAAGTGAAATAAGCCAATCACAAAAAGACAAACACTGTGGGATTCCACCTATATGAGGTACCTGGAGTTATCAAATTCATAGAAAGCAGAATGGTAGGTTCCAGGGGTTGGGGGAATGGAGAGTTATTGCTTAATGATTACAGATTTTCTTTTCTGTAATAACATGTTTTGGAAATTAAATATATATATATATAAAATTGGACCAAATCAATACGTTGTACACCTTAAAATTACACAATGTTATAAATCAATTATATCTCAATAGAAAATAAAGCAGGAAAAAAAAAGGCAACTGGGAATCTAGCAAGCAACTGTCCAGTTTGGAGCAGGAAAGCAGAGAGCTCCAGGAGAGTGGCCTCCGGTGAGAATAGATGGCATAATTGCGAGCTTGAAAAAGAATTGAGAATAGGATTAAGGCAAGTCATGCCAAAAAAAAAAGAAAAGAAAGAAAAAGACAATTAGGCCTTCCAGGAAAAACAATAAAAAGTATACAAGAAATAAAGGTCCAAAAATGAAGCAAACAAAATGTGAAATCATTTCAAGCAATCAACAGAATATGATAATAATAACTTTTTTTTATTTGGAAAAATGGCACAGAGTTCACTCTTGGGACAGGCATCAACCCTTCTGAGGATGTCATTGGAATTGTAAAGCCATTCACTGGTTTTTCACTTTTCATTCAAACTGAAGACGTAGTGCCCAAGACTTCTGTGTCTTCAGGACAGAATACAAATGTTACCTTTTGTAAACTTTGATGTTGTAAAAGTGTAGCTAAAATATATTATAACAAGGAAAGGGGGAGGAAAGGATGGGATGTAAACATCCTTATCTGATAAAATAGAGGTTGAAGCGGAATTGTGGAGAGCTGAGGTTCAAATAAATCAAGAGGGGCTTCCCTGGTGGCGCAGCGGTTGAGAATCTGCCTGCCAATGCAGGGCACATGGGTTCGAGCCCTGGTCTGGGAAGATCCCACATGCCG
This sequence comes from Balaenoptera physalus, assembly GCF_965194825.1. Classification (NCBI taxonomy): domain Eukaryota; kingdom Metazoa; phylum Chordata; class Mammalia; order Artiodactyla; family Balaenopteridae; genus Balaenoptera; species Balaenoptera physalus. The sequence goes on from NC_138882.1 coordinate 191,563,743, forward strand.
CGGAGCAAATGGGCCCGTGAGCCACAATCACTGAGCCTGCGCATCTGGAGCCTGTGCTCCACAACAAGAGAGGCCGCGATAGTGAGAGGCCCGCGCACCGCGATGAAGAGTGCCCCCCGCTTGCCCCAACTAGAGAAAGCCCTCGCGCAGAAACGAAGACCCAACACAGCCATAAATAAATAATTAATAATAATAATAATAAAAATCAAGAGTTAAGCCAATTATTTAAAGTTAGGAAAAATGACTAATAGAAGAATTTTAAATAATAATGTATAGATAAATACCAAACATGAAGGAAAACTCAACAAAGGACTCAAGAAGAAATAGGAAATATCAATAGACCTGTAATAAGTAAAGAGATTGAATTAGTAATCAAAAAACTTGCCCTCCTGCCCCCGCACACACACACACAAAAGCCCAGGCTTAGATGGCTTCACTGGTGAATCCTGCTAAATGTTTAAAGAAGAATTGATACCAATCCCTCACAAACTCTTCCCAAAAAATAAAGCAGGTGAGAACATGTCCTGACTCATTCTATCAGACCAGTGTTCCCTGATACCAAAACTGGATAAAGACATCACCAAAAAAAGTCACATACCAATATCCCTTCTGAATGTAGTAGATGCAAAATTCCTCAACAAAATACTAGCAAATCAAATCCAACAACGTATAAAAAGGATTATGTGACCAAGTAGGATTTATTCCAGGAATGCAACATTGGTTTAACATATGAAAATCAATCAATGTAATACATTATATTAACAGAATAAAAGACCAAAACTACACAATCATGTCATGGACACACAAAAAAAGCATTTGACAAAATACAACACTCTTTCATATTAATAGCACTTAACAAACCAGGAATAGGGACTTCCCTGGTGGTGCAGTGGTTAAGAATCCACCTGCCAATGCATGGGACACAGGTTCAATCCCTGGTCCGGGAAAATCCCACATGCCGTGGAGCAACTAAGCCCATGCACCACAACTACTGAGCCTGTGCTCTAGAGCCCACGAGCCACAACTACTGAGCCCATGCGCCACAACTACTGAAGCCTGCGCGCTCTAGGGCCCGTGTGCCTCAACTACTGAGCTTGCATGCTGCAACTACCGAAGCCCGCGCACCTAGAGCCTGTGTTCCGCAACAAGACAAGCCACCGCAATGAGAAGCCTGTGCACCTCAACGAAGACTCAACGCAGCCAAAAATAAATTAATTAAGTAATAAAAAAAAAAGAAAGAAAGAGAAAGGACAACCTGTAGAATGTGAGAAAATATTTGCAAATCATATATCTGATGAGGATCTAGCTTCCAGAATATATAAGGAATTCTTACACCTCAACAATAAACAAGAAATCCAATTGAAAAAGACAAAGGACTTGAATAGACATTTCTCCAAAGAAGATCTATAAATAACCAGTCAGCTCATGAAAAGATGCTCAAAATCATTAGTAATTAGGGAAATGCAAATCAAAACCACAATCAGAAACTACTTCACATCCACTAGAATGACTGTAAGAAAAAACACAGATAACAAGTGCTGATGGGGATGTGGAGAAATTAGTAGTTGCTACAGGTTGGGAGGAGGGTACATGAGGACCAACTGCTAGCGTGTGCGGGGCTTCCTTGTGGGGGATGAAAATTCTCTGGATTTAGAGAATGACGCACACTGGGTTTAGACATCGTTGCACAACTTTGTGAACACACCAAAAACCACTGAATTGTACACTTCAACAGGGTGAATTTTATGGTATGTGAATTCTAGCTCAATAAAGCAGTTATAAAAATAAGAGAGAGACGATGACAAGGAGGAAAGGATGGGGTAGGTGAACTAAATCTTTATCTTTCTACTTGGGAGTCAAAAGATAGTGCCCAAAATTGAAAAAATCAAACAATAGAGATATTATCATAGAACAGCAGAGAAAGCTCCAGAAGAATTAAAGCAAGGAATAGTTAAAGTCACTTTGGCGAGTTTCAACATTATCTCTTTTCTCCTTTTTAATTTGTTACCGTGTATGTGTGTGTGTGTGTGTGTGTGTGTGTGTGTGTGTGTGTGTGTGTTATTTCGATACAAAGTTTCTTAAAATTCTTGAAAATGCAAGCATTTTTTTAAAGCTCCTGGAACTGAGGCCAGGGAAAGGGAAGTTTTAAAAGGTACTCATGGGGGCTTCCCTGGTGGCACAGTGGTTAAGAATCTGCCTGCCAACACAGGGCACACAGGTTCAAGCCCTGGTCCGGGAAGATCCCACATGCCACGGAACAACTAAGCCCGTGCGCCACAACTACTGAGTCTGCGTTCTAGAGCCCACGAGCCACAACTACTGAGCCCATGTGCTGCAACTACTGAAGCCCGCGTGCCTAGAGCCCGTGCTCCGCAACAAGAGAAGCCACCGCAATGAGAAGCCCGTGCACCACAAGGAAGAGTAGCCCCCGCTCACTGCAACTAGAGAAAGCCCGTGCGCAGCAACAAAGACCCAATGCAGCCAAAATAAATAAAAATTAAAAAAAAAAAAAAGGGCTTCCCTGGTGGCGCAGTGGTTGAGAATCTGCCTGACGATGCAGGGGACATGGGTTCGAGCCCTGGTCTGGGAAGATCCCACATGCCGTGGAGCAACTAAGCCCGTGCGCCACAACTACTGAGCCTGCGCGTCTGGAGCCTGTGCTCCGCAACAAGAGAGGCCGCGATAGTGAGAGGCCCGCGCACCGCGATGAAGAGTGGCCCCCGCTTGCCGCAACTAGAGGAAGCCCTCGCACAGAAACGAAGACCCAACACAGCCAGAAATAAATAAATAAATAAATAAATAAATAAATAAATAAATAAATAATAAAACTGCTGTTTTAAAAAAAAAAAAAGTACTCATGGGACACCGAGATGGAGCTTCTGGACCACGCTTCTTCCAGGAAGCCGTCCTCGCACTGAAATCTTGTCTCGGCTCCACGCCTGCTGCTGCAGCCAGATGACCCCGTCTGGGCTCCAGTGAGGGTAATGACTGATACAGACTTTTCCCAACCAGCTGAGAGAGCCTAGTGACACTGTCAAAAAAGGAAGGCTGCAAAGAATTAACTGTAAAATTAATTAAATGTCATGCATTCAAAATCACAGCAAGATTGGAACAAGAACAGGGGCTGTGGCTTCAACAGTCAGCACCTAACTTTCAAATATGTCTCTAATGTCGCTCCCCGCCCCTGAAGTGTACTAAGAAATTGGGGGTTTGCTCTGTCGTCAGTGGTCTTTATGTCTTTAATTCCAAATCGCTCTTCTGGGTTGAATCTGTCATTCAGCTAACATACAGCTCAGAGAGCCATACATTTGATCCAATACTCATAAAATAAAATAAATAAATAAACAAACCAAAAAAACAACTAATACTAAACTTTCTTTGGGTTATTTGTATGGAAATATGTTAATATAAATGTTTCAGACATAAAAAAAAAAAAAAAAAACAGTGTGTAAGGTAATTTTGTCCCAGATCTTTCCCTCCAAGTCATGAACATAATAGATTTGACTTTTTACATCGTGTGCCCCCCTAAGAAGCATAAAGGAAAGGTTACACTGGCAGGCAGCTAGAAGAGAGTTTAATTAATCCCAAAGTGTGAGCTTCATTTGGAAAGAGCATCACAAAAGAACAGTGTGTTTACTGAACTAGATCCTTAGGGCCATTATCCTTCCACCAATGGCGAGATTTTTCCGAGGGAGCCTGTCCCTTGTGGTCTGGAAGGTACTGCCATTAAAAGTAAGATCCACACAGGGAACCAGAATTGAAGATGCTGAGGATGTCGGCACTTTCCCCTTGGCAGAGGTAATTGGCATCCTGTGGGAAGATGTGTAAGCCCTAATCTGCAGACTTCACACTCTCCTGAGCTGACCAAGCCAGCTTTCCCCAGACCATTCCTACGAGGCAGATGAGGGGTGGCTGCATTGGGCACGCTCCTAGTTTGCCATCCCTTTTTCGAAAGCAGATGTTGACCTCCCTTAGCAGACATGGGCTAGGACTAATCAGAAACTACTTGCCAAGGGACTTCCCTGGTGGTCCAGTGGTTAAGACTCCGCGCTTCCACTGCAGGGGGCCCGGTATTCTATCCCTGGTTGGGGAACTAAGATCCAACGTGCCGCGTGGTGCAGCCAAAAAAAGAAAAAAAGCTACTGGCCTAAAACAAAAAGTGTACTTGTGCTTCAATTTAGCATGACTTTTATCAATTAGGTGAGTGATTTTTTTAAAAGCTTAGGATGCTACAACACGGATGAACCTTGAAAACACGATGCCCAGAGAAGCGTGCCAGTCTCAGAAGGATATATATTGTAGGATTCCATTCACATGAGGTCCCTAAAGGAGTCAAATGCGTAGGGACAGGATGTAGAAGGGTGGTTACCAAGGGCTGGGGGAGGGGGGATAGCGAGTTAGTGTTTAACGGAACAGACTTTCAGTTTGGGACGATGAGAAAGTTCTGGAGACGGATGGTGGGGATGGTTGCACAACAACGAGAATGTACTTAATGCCTTTGAACTGTTCACTTAAAATGGTTAAAATGATCAATCTTATGTTACGTATATTTTACTACAGTTTTAAAAATAAATTAATTTTTTAAAGCTATGGGCTTATTCTGTTTAAAAATACCACATTGTGCTTTGCTGTAGGTGTAAGCGTTATGTTGATTTCAGAGACAGCTGGGAAGCCCAGGGCAGGGGGCCCTCAGTGGGCATCTGAGGGCAAGCCCAACTCTCCTGGAGACTGGGAGGGATAAGCTTGCCCTGCTCATGAGTAATGACTGTGGTTTTCTGGCAAACATTAAGAAGGAAGGAACTAAAAATACTTATCAGCCACTATGCCAAAACTCTGCAGCGCTCAGAACGTACAGGCCAACGTGTTGAAGCCCTTTCATTGTGAGAGGAATCAGACCAAACACCAAGGTCAAAGTCATTTCACACACACTCCCCCTTGCCTCTCGCCGAGGCTGGTGCACAGAGGAGGGACCAGGCGCCCAGCGCTGCCCCGGCCAGCTGTCCAGCCACTGCCCAGGAGAGGGGCGGAAGCAGGAGGAACTGGCAGGGCCCCCAGACACGCCGGCCATGGACACTGCCCCACCTAGCTGCAGGGTTCACCAAGTCCTGCCAGGCGATGACTCTTCCACTGCCGACTCACGGAAGCCAAGACAGAAAGAGCAGCGTAGACGTTTCCCCGATGCTTCCTCCCAAGCTGCTGGCATCAGAGCCCCAGACACCTGCGGGGCGGGTGGGAGAGAAGAACAGCCCAGATGGAGTGCGGTCTTCCAGACCCTGCTTCTCAAACTTTAACGTGCAGGTGAATCACCAGGCAGCTGGTTCAAATGCGGTTTCAGATTCAGCAGGCCTGGGTAGGGTCAGAGACTCTGCATTTCTAACAAGTGCCCGGGTAGGCTGATACTGCTGGTCCGCGGACCAGGAAGGAAACATAACCCCACCAGGTGCACAGAGCAAATAGGGATGGGGATTGGGGGGAAGCTAACGGCAGCTCCGGTGTGGTAAGCTCCTGGTTTGAAGGATGGAGAACGTTTTCTGAATCCTGGCCCTGCCACGCAGCTCAGCATTGAAGCCGACAGCCCATGGTTTTGAACCCACGACGTGGGAGAATTTTACTCAGTGTAGGCACTGCCCAGGCCCCCTGTGAGTTTGGGAGGTACAGGTACCCACTCACCACTAGGGGAGAGTGAGTCATTGTAGAAAGGGAACACGTTGACCCAAACGGGTAAGCCAGGGAGTCTGACACACCAAACACTGACAAATGGGGTTCGAGTTCCCCATGTTCCACATCAGCTGCGTGACCTTGGGTAAGTCATTCTGCACCTCAGTTTCCTTATTTGTAAAGTGAGACTAATAATGGTACTTTCGATGGTAGACAGAATAACAGCCCCCAAAGAAGTACATATTCTTATCCCCAGAACCTGAGACCATGTGTCCTTACATGGCAAAAGGGTCTTTGCAGGTGCGATTAAAGATCCTGAATTAGGGAGCGTAGCCTGAATTATCCAGGTGGGCCCAATGTAATCTTTATAAGAGGGAGACAGGAGGATCAGAGCCAGGCAAGGAGGTGTTAGGATGAAGCAGAGGTCAGGGAGAGAGATTTGAAGATGCTTTGCTCCTGCCTTTGGGAAACGGAGGAAGGGGTCACAAACCAAGGAAAGTGGGTGGCCTCGAGAAGCTGGAAAAGGCAAGGAAATGGATTCTCCCCCTAGAGCCTTGGAAAGAATGGAAGGAACACAAATCTTCGCACACCTTGGTTTTAACCCCGGATGACCCATTTCCTCCAGAATTGTAAGATAATAAATCTGTCTTTGGGGCCACTAAATTTGTGGTAATCTGTTACAGCAGGCTTCGGAAACAAATACGCTTTCTTTCTCATGGGACGGTTGTAAAAGTTCATGAAACAATGCATAGGTGCAGCTCCCGGCACAGTGCCGGGCACCTGGGCCCACTGGTTAGCAGAGTGCACAGCAGGGACCCCCATGCTTTCCCGATGTCATTAGCAGAGTTGCAGCCCTGGCAGGTGGTGACCTCCACCCTCACCCTGTGCCAGGAACACTGAAGGTTTCTGGGATCAACGCTCATCAGTAAATTATGACCAAGACTTCCTGCTTCCGAGCACTCTGGACGACTCTGAGGTCAGACATGCTTGGGGGAGAGGGGACCCCAAAGAAGATTTAGAATCACTGATGAGGGTATTCCCTGGAGGTCCAGTGGTTAGGGCTCTGTGCTTCCACCGCAGGGGACCCAGGTTCAATCCCTGGTCGGGGAACTAAGATCCCACAAGCTGCGCGGCCAAAAAAATAAAAGAAAAGGAAAGAAAAAAATCACTGATGAAGCACGAAGGGGACATTAGATGGAGGATTCCAGCCACATCAGGCACTTTCCTTTAGCTAAAAAATAAGTCCACTTTTTAAAAACCTTGATACCTCCACAATAGCTTCACAAAGAAATGCAGTTTTAGGAGCAGAGAAGAAAGAATATAAAATGGATGATCTGCAGGCAGAGTTTCAGGTTTATGCAAACTGGAACAGACACGGAAATGAGCTGCCCAAGAAGGACTTGCTAACAGGGACGGCGACTGCAGGGCTGCAGAGTGCTGGCTCTGACAGAGATCTCGCAAGGCTTCGGGACTGCCGGACCTGGCCCGGGACCAGGGCATAATGTATTATAGCTATAGAGTAAGTGATTCAAATTATGATCATTTCAGGAACCATTTTTTATGAGAAAATAAATTTTAAATAATAGCATTTTAAACTTTTTTTGGTTACATTCATCATGTGACCTGGGACAAGGTATATTTTTGCACCAAAACTGGACACATTAATTATCTCCAAAGTAACACTCACTCAGTAACAATATTAGCAGGATGAAAGGACAGGCCAAACCAGACAGTCGTTCTTTCCACCTGAGACACACACACACACACACGCACACACACGCACACACACATGCAAGCAGGATAAATGTAGGACAATTTGGCCCATGGGTTGAAGACAGGTCCCTGACGGGCAGAGGAAGACCACAAACAGGGTAGTAGATTTAATTCAGGCAAAGTAGTTCATGTGGAGAAGGATAATTTAGGAGTTTGGAATTAACATATACACACTACTGTATGTACAATAAATAATTATCAAGGACCTACCGTATAGCACAGGGAATTCTACTCAATATTCTGTAATAACCTATATGGGAAAAGAATCTGAAAAAGAATAGATATATGTATATGTATACCTGAATCACTTTGCTGTACACCTGAAACTAACGCAACATTGTAAATCAACTATACTCCAAAAAAAAAAACAACAAAGTAGTCCGTGTGTGTGTGCGCATTTGCTTTGCTTGTTTGTTTAACAGTTAAACGAACAGTTTAACTTTGGCCACATACTTCCCCAAACTCCTGGAGATGGAAGAAAACTTCTATGAGCAGTGGATTCTCCATCCATCTCTCCCTATTCCTATGGGAGCCCAGAGGGTCTGAGCTCACCTGCGATCCGTGCAGGTTCCAGGGTTCAGGTGGCAGACAGTCAGAGTGTGTGAACGGGTCGTTTTAAATAACAATCGATGCTTTGTATAGTGCTTTACAGTTTACAAGTCCTTTTCCATACACTGTATCACCTGCCTGGAACTGGCTGTGTAATCTGTGGGGCCAGTGTAAGATGAAAATGCAAGCCCTCATTTACAAATTTTTAGGAATCTCAGGATGGCAACAGCGGAGCATTGAGCCAAGCACAGGGCACTGTGTGACGGCCTAGGTGGCTCCTGTGAAACTGGCCCTGCTCCCGCTGACATTCAGAAATGACCATTTGAAACATATGTACAACCCATTGCCTCCTACACCGAAGATGCTCCCCTCTCGCCCCTCCACCTCTGTAAAGCAGCAGCAAATTACAAACACACAACGCAAACTGGCTTAAACAATAAGGAAATGTATTGGATCACGTGACTGGCGGTCAAGAGAAAGGTTGGGCTTCAGGACCTGCCCAGTCCACGGGCTCAGGCTGTTTCCCTGGTTTGCTCGGGGTTCTGCCTGTTTCAGCGGTGACATCATCCTCCAACTGGAAGCAAGAATGGCTGCAGCAGCTTCTCTTCTTTGGGACCACAATGTCCCAAGGAAGAGAAACCACCTTCCTCCATGCCTCTCTGCTGAGAACAAGGACATTTCCACCCCAGCAGTGCTCTGCTTATCTCCCCTGTGAAACACTGAACTGATTTATAAACCCACCCCTGGACCAATCCCTGCACAGAGGAATGCTGTGTGCTGACCCAACCTTGGATCCTATGACCAAGAACTGGCAAGGGTCAGGGAAATGAAATTACCTCTATTGGCTCCATCAGCCCCTTCCCGGTCCAGCTGAGGTCCAGCCCCTGAACCACATGGCTGCTGCACAGTGGAGGGTGTTGCAGAGACCCTGCCCACATCCCTTGGTGAAAGCGGCCATGGGCAGCCATGTGTTCTAGCACATGATATTGACCTCTAGCTATATCTGATTGGACCATGGGTACCCTAACCTGGAGACCACCAATCCACTGGCTATACATTGCCCTCTAGAGAAAGATGAATTAGGCTAGGTTGTTGCTCTGGGCATTTGAAGGTAGAAACTCTAGGACTGATCCATTGACAGATGAATGGATAAAGAAGATGTATTATATATTCCATATATACAATGGAATACTACTCAGCCATAAAAAAGAATGAAATGATGCCATTTGCAGCAACATGGAGAGAACTAGAGATTATCATACTAAGTGAAGTAAGTCAGAAAGACAAATACCATATGATATCACTTTTATGTGGAATCTAAAATATGACACAAATGAACCTATCCAGGAAACAGAAACAGACTCACAGACACAGAGAACAGACTTGTGGGTGCCAAGGGAGAGGGGAGTGGGGGAGGGATGAATTGGGAGTTTGGGATCAGAAGATGCAAACTATTGTATATAGAATGGATAAACAACAAGGTCCTACTGTATAGCACAGGGAACTATATTCAATATCCTGTGATAAAGCATAATGGAAAAGAATATGAAGAATGTATAAGCGAATCACTTTGCTGTACAGCAGAAATTAACACAACATTGTAAATCAACTATATTTTGCTATTTAAAGAAAGAGAAACTATAGGGCTGAGAGAAGAGGGCCGTTAATGTGCAAAGTTGAAGTTTAAACATGGCAACAGAGAAATAAGTCAGAGAGGCCACAGTGGGTCTTGTGCAAATGAAGTGATGAGGGAGAAGAAAACGTGGATAAGCAGAAACCATAGAGGAGAGAAAAGATGTTGACTAAAGGGTGAGAAGCACGAGAGGGGAACAGAGAGGCCCTGAGTGCCCTGGCTGACTCATGTTAATGGCAGTAACCAGAGTAAAACCTACAAACTACTGCTCCTGAGATCCCTACAGCAGCCCTGGGTCAGAACGCCCCGCTCGCTGCTGGAATTCCTGAGTCTGAGTACCCAGCTTTTCCTGGGCTCCTTGCCCGGGCATAGCCCTCTCCTTCCTCTCCCACCCCCATTCTTTGAGTGTTTTTGTTTTTTCTTACCACCAAAGGAGCCCTGTCTCAAACAAGAAATCTTAGATTTAACTGTACTTGTCAGCTGAGTGAGAGGCAAGAAATACATGAAAATAGCCATTCATTCACTCATTCTTTCTTTCTTTCTTTCTTTCTTTCATACTGAGAACCCTATACTCCAAGCTACTCCACCAGACTTTGAGGACATCGGCAATGAACTGCGGTCCTTCTCAGGGACATCACAGTCGGGTTGGGGGAAGGGGGAAGAAGGCAGACAGGTAAACAAGTAATTATGCTGTGATGTGATGGGCACGATCGGGAGAGGAAGGAAATGATGGAAATGGTCCCGAGAACTCAGCCACCTCAGAGGGAAGTGTGTCCAAAGCTTAAACCACATTCGAAATTTATGCTCTGAGTGAAGATGAGATGTAAATGTCTTTGTTTTATTTGTTTGTTTTTAAATTTTATTTATTTATTTATTTTTGGCTGCATTGGGTCTTCGTTGCTGCGCGCGGGTTTTCTCTAGTTGCGGTGAGCGGAGGCTACTCTTCATTGCGGTGCGCGGTGGCTTCTCTTGTTGTGGAACACGGGCTCTAGGCACACGGGCTTCAGTAGCTGTAGCTCGCGGGCTCAGTAGTTGTGGAGCACGAGCTTAGTTGCTCCGCGGCATGTGAGATTTTCCCGGACCAGGGATCGAACACTTGTCCCCTGCATTGGCAGGCGGATTCTTAACCACCGGACCACTGGGGAAGTCCAAGATGCAAATGTTTGATAATAAACAAGCATATGGCAGATTTGTTTCAGTTCCCCTCCCCACTGTTTCCCCTGGATCTGTAATCCTTCCACTCCCATGAAAAAGAAAAACAAACAAACCAGGTTTCTCCTGAGAGGTTTGCACAGATTAGTTCTTACAGTGGGTTGAAGCCCACAGAAGTACAGCTTGTAGTTACTAGGAACTGTGATAACCAGAGCCATATTCATGGTAACTGATCAGAAACATAGGAAATCTATGGCATAGGAATCCCTGATGAAACAGAGTAATCGGAAAAGATGATACTGACATAAATCTAGTTATGGAATTTTATGAGGAAAAGAATTATACCTGCAGAGAGAAGGAAGTGGTTCACATATCAACATAACATCCATCTGCGTCAGAACAAATAACTAAACCTTGATTCCAAGGGAATTGTCCTTTTCTCTGAAAAAGTCCAGGAATCTGAGACTCAAAAGCTGTGTGTTGATTGGTAGGGTGGGGTAGGGGAGCAGAGAATAAGGGAAAACTTGTGTATTTCTCTGGGGGGAGGGGGAAGATATAGCCACATTTTCCTGACTCATTCCATGGGCATTCAATAAATCTACTGCAGATTCACAGATTGACACTTCATATTAAAAGGCTACTTTAAGAAAGCATTAAGTCCAGGACTTCCCTGGTGGTCCAGTGGTTAAGACTCCATGCTTCCATTGCAGGGGGCATGAGTTCAATCCCTGGTCGGGGAACTAAGATCCCACATGCCATGCGGCATGGCCAAAAAATTTAATTTAATTTAATTTAATTTTAAAAAGAAAAAAAGAAAGCATTAAGTCCTATGGGTGGGAAATCTTCTGGCCAGGTCTCTGAAGCAAAAAGGTTCAAGGACCTTGTTGTTTAACCATTCTATATATACTAGTTTGCATCTGCTAATCCCAAGCTCCCAACAAGGTCCTACTGTATAGCAAAGGGAATTATATTCAATATCTTGTGATAAACCAGAATGGAAAAGAATAGGAAAAAGTATATATGTATAACTGAATCACTTTTCTGTACGGCAGAAATTAACACAACATTGTAAGTCAACTATACTTCAATAAAATTTTTTTTTAAAGCAAAAAAAAAGAAAAAAAAGGTCGAAGGAAATTTGCTCTAAACTTTGGAGAAGGACCTTAGCTTAATGCTCAGAGAGAAATAATTATAGACCATCCCTTCCCTGCCTCATTGGGACCTCACTAACATACAAGATGTGCCATTAACTTCTGAAAGAAATAGCACTGGATAAATCATAAAGACTGAAATTTAATTTTTATATTACAACAGAGAAAAGCAAGCCTAAGAAGAGGGCCCTAAGGTCAGCTGAAGGGAACAGAAATTGATTTCTTCATGAAGTCATCATGCCACAAACCCCTGGCCAGATGTGACCTGGCCAGTGTCCACATCTGTATCAGAGAATCCAAACTGCCCTCCTTTCATACTTAGAAAATAGATTAATAACACTGCAAGCCGTGATTGCATTAACAGTGTCACAGCTGCCTGTCTGATGAATTGCAACGGGCAGTAGTATATATGGAAGTTACATTTTCGGAGTCAATGAGTTTTGATAATTGAGTTTATCCCTCGCAATGAGTATAGTTCTAGGAAATCTAGATAAAAGCGTTACAGGCTTTGTTCGCTTAAGTATTTCCTGAGCAAGGACCACTAGCTTCCTATGACTTTTTTGGACATTTTGTTGTCATTACATCCTGGATAGGATTTTCAGCAGAGCTCTCCAGCATCGTTTCCACCCCACAGAACGGTTTTTTGAATAATATATGGAAAAACAAACAAATCACACAGGAAGAAGTCAGCCAGCTCTGTTCAGTGGATGCCAAGGAGAACCTGGCCTTTATCCCTTTGTCATCCCCCCTTACACACAGAGTAGCCCCTGAGAGAGGGTCCTGGGGGGCACAATTTGAAAACCACTGCACGATCCACGATAAACCTCCATGTCTCTTTCTTAGTTAATAGAATGTCACTGAAGCTTCAGGGAAGGGTTGGACTTGGGTTGGCCTTGGTTTGGGTCTTCATGGCTGGAGGAGGTGAGCACTGCCCAGGAAGAGAATGCGCTTAGGCAAGGGGCAAGGATAGGAGGGAATCTGGGATGGGAGGAGCCTGGGAGTCGACCAGATGGGGGGACAGGAGGATAGGGACAGGACAGGAAGAAGACAGACTGGGAAATGGGATGGGACAAGGACACAGAGGGTCTCAAATATCAAGAACTTTGGCCTTTGTCTTGTGACTAGTTGACTGTATTGCTTTGCTTGGGCCGCCATAACAAAGACCACAGACTGGGTGGCTTAAACCACAGAAATTTATTTTGCCACATTTCTGGAAGCTGGAAGTCCAAGATCAAGATGTTGGCAGGTTGATTTCTTCTGAGGCTTCTCTCCTTGGCTTATAGATGGCCGTCTTCTCCCTATGTCTCCACGTGGTCTTCCCTGTGTGTGTGTGTGAGACTCTGTGTGTATGTATGTGTGTGCGTGTGTGTGTCCTAATCTCCTCTTCTTAAGGACACCAATCATATTGGATTAGGGCCCACCCCACTGATCTCTTTTTAGATGAATTACCTCTTTAAAGACCCCATCTTAAACACAGTCACATTCTTAGGTACAAGGGGTTAAGACTTCAACATACGAATTTGGAAGGGACACATTTCAGCCCATAACAATGAGATTTATATTTGTATTATGTATGTATAAATACATATTTGGGGGGCTTTTAAAAATCATCTGGCAATAGGGAACAATAAATTGGTTAGCTCCAGGTATAGTGCAGAAGTGGAGAGAGTGAGACAGACCTCTGCAGAGCTGTAAAATAGTGCACATGCAATAAGTAGGAAATAAAAGGCAGTTGTAATTAAATGCTGCCTGGGATGGTGCAGTCCAATCTATAAGTACCACAGGAGTTCAGGGGAGGGCAGAAAGTGTGGCAGGGGGCTTATGGAGGGCTCAAACCTCTAGCGGTGGGTGGGTTTTGGAGAGAACTGAGGGAGGGTCTGCCTTAAAAAGGAGGTGAAGGCAGAACCACAAGTACGGCCTTTGCAGCTGGAACCAGCTTGTAGACCTCCATCTGTAAGGTCTGGACAAGACTGCATTGCTGGGGGCTTCTCAGCCAAATTTATTACATTAGGAAGCTGCTGCTCAGAGCATGGTATTTAAATACGAAGGACTTTGCGCTTGCATCTTAACTGATCCCGAAGAGATGCCCGGAGTTAATGCTGAAAGACAACTTGCTTCCTTCAGTGATTTGGGTTTTTGCCTTTTTTTTTTCTGTTGGAATATACTAGGCGACCTCTCAGGGCCTCCAAATCCCAGCTAGGCACGAACAGCAACCCCCAACGGAGGATGGGGGAGAGGCACCTCCCATCTGAGCAAGTCACACAGAACCTAACATCCCCCATCATGGGTGTGTTTCAATGGGACTGATTTTTATAAAAGAATTTTTAGACAAGCTCAAATAACAATCTCAAAAATCCAGACTCTAGAGAACAATGAGAAAATGTAGAGAAGCCAAATATAAAAACACCGGCACACGTAGAAGAAAAGAAAAGAAAAATCAATTCACTTCCACAGATTACAACTGGTAATTCCCAGAGGGACAGGTAGATTTTTTGGAAGAGAAAAAGAGATTACATTTTATGGGAAGAGATACAATAACCATTCTCTTCCCATAAAGCAAGTGATGGAAGATTGTCTCTGCTGTATAGATACACACTGCACATTTTCGGGATAATACTAACAGGAAATCAATAGGATCTTTTATATGTGAAAAGACATTATCTCTCTGGAATCCCAGCCTGGTTAATCGGGCTACAGAAGATGTTCACAAAAGCTTGCCATTCACCATTAATCTCAGTCCTGGGATAGTAAGTAGCCTTTAAATCCAGACCTTTGTTTATTTAAAAATTATCCCCATTTTTTCTTTTCTTTTTTTTTTTTTTTTTTTTTTTTGGTGGCTGGTGGGTTTGAACACGTATTATACACGCCCTTGGTCAGGCATCTCATAATACCCAAGAGACTGGACATCCTTGTCTCTCCTCCCTCAGGAGGATGTAACCCCCATCCTGGCAAAGACTCTCATTTTTCCAAAAACTAATATGATTGTCACAGGGTATAGACCCCACTCGCGTCAAGTCTGGATTTAGCATTGGGTCTGCCCTTGTAGTAGTTTCCTAGGGCTGCCCTAACAAAGTGCCCAAAACTGGATATTTTAAAACAACAGAAATTTGGGTGGAGGCTAGGACTCCAAAATCAAGGTGTCAGCAGGGCCATGACCTCCCTGTGGAAGGATCCTTCCTGGCCTCTTCCACCTTGGGAGGCTGCGACAATCCCTGGCATTCCTTGACTTGTAGCTGCATCACATTTCCAAAGAAGGTCACCTTGTGAGATACTAGGGTTTAGGACTTTAACATATCTTTTTTAGAGCACACGATTCAAGCTGTAACAGCCCTCAAGGAACGTACCTCTTAATAAATGCAGACTAGATAACTCCTAACATGGTTAGGTTAAATCAGGGTTTCTCAACCTTGGTGTAAATGACATTTTGTCAGGATAAGTCTTCACTGTGGGGAGGACATTTAGCAAGCTCTCTGACCTCTACTAACTAGGGATGCCAGAACACCCCTCCTCCCCCTTGTGTCTCTAGATATTGCCAAAAGTCCCCTGATTGGGCAAAATTGCCCCTGGTTGAGAATCACTGGCTTAAATGAAATGAAAGCCAAACTCATAAAGGCGCTTCAAGTAGACTGAACACGTGTAAAGAGGTTGGGTTGGTTATGCATCAATCAAAGAAGGTTTCCTAAAAGAGATGGACCCTGAGTTACTCCCTTAACGTCTGGATTCTTTCATTAAGTTAACATGTATTTATTGGGTGCCAACTATATATTGGGTGCTGATCTGAGCACTGTGAGAAAAGCAGAGAACCACATTGATTTGAAACCTCTGCCTTAAACATCATGTATTTCAGGGAATTCCCTGGCGGTCCAGTGGTTAGGACTCCGTGCTTCCACTGCAGGGGGCACGGGTTTGATTCCTGGTAGGAGAACTAAGATCTCACAAGCTATCGGTCTATTTCAGTGGGGAAGACCGAAAATAAACAAGGTAAATAAAATATACACAGTTGACCCTCGAGCAACACAGGTTTGAACTGCATCCAACTACATGCAGATTTTTTCAATAGTAAATACTACAGTACTACATGAGTCCCAGTCAGTTGAATCTGTGGATGCCCAACTGGGGATACAGAGGGACCGTGTGTACCAGAGGGCCAACCATAAGTTACATGTGGAATTTGCGAGGAGGGTTGGCACCCCCCAACCCCTACACTTTTCAAGGGTCAAATGTAGTATCATAGATAGTGATTCATGTGAGTGCAAAAAAAACTAAAACTGGTGAGGAAGATAGGAAGTGTTGGGAGGATGCTGAAATTTCCAGAGTGGCCTGGGAAGGGCTCACTGAGACATGGATGCAAGCCTTAGAAATGGGGGACCAGCCATGCAGATCTGCGTGAGGATCATTGCAGGCAGAGGGAACAGCAGGGGCAAAGGCCCTGAGGCAGGGACATTCCTGAGGTGTCTGGACAACAGGAGGTCTGTGGACAACAGAGAGAGCAGTGGGAGATAACTTCAGGTAGGTAACGGCGGGGGGACAGATGATGCAGTGTTTGCGGTTCATAGTAAAGACATGCTGTCACTCCGAGTGATGTGAAAAGTCAATGGAGGGCTTCCCTGGTGGCGCAGAGGTTGAGAGTTTGCCTGCCAATGCAGGGGACACGGGTTCGAGCCCTGGTCCAGGAAGATCCCACAGGCCACGGAGCAACCAAGCCCATGTACCACAACTACTGAGCCTGCGCTCTAGAGCCCGCGAGCCACAACTACTGAGCCCGTGAACCACAACTACTGAAGCCCATGCACCTAGAGCCCGTGCTCCGCAACAAGAGAAGCCACCGCAATGAGAAGCCCGCGCACCGCAGTGAAGAGTAGCCCCCACTCACTGCAACTAGAGAAAGCCCACTCGCAGCAACGAAGACCCAGTGCAGCCAAAAATAAATAAATAAATAAATAAATTCATTTAAAAAAAAAAAAGAAGGGCTTCCCTGGTGGCGCAGTGGTTGAGAATCTACCTGCCAATGCAGGGGACACGGGTTCGAGCCCTGGTCTGGGAAGATCCCACATGCCGCGGAGCAACTGGGCCCGTGAGCCACAACTACTGAGCTTGCGTGTCTGGAGCGTGTGCTCCACAACAAGAGAGGCCGTGATAGTGAGAGGCCCGCGCACCGCGATGAAGGGTGGCCCCCGCTTGCCGCGACTGGAGAAAGCCCTCGCACAGAAACGAAGACCCAACACAGACATAAATAAATAAATAAATAAATAAATAAAATTTAAAAAAAAAAAAAAAAAGAAAGAAAAAGTCAGCGGCGATGTGTGTGGAGGGATGATCCACGGACCAGCGTGTTGGGTGATGTGAGATGTGGTGAGATTCCAAATGCACGTGTTTGAAGGTAGAGCCGAGTAGACTTACCGATGTGCTGAACGGGGGCTGAGAAAGAATCTGTCTTTGGCTTCAACAAATGGAAAAATAGAGTTGGTATTAATTGAGATGGGAAGTCTGCAGAAGGAGAAGGTTAGGAGGGAGTATCAGAGGATTAGGGTCTTTCAATGTGGTAAATATACGTAACAAAATTTACCATTTTAACCATTTTAAAGTATACAGTTTGGTAGCCTTTCATTCATTCATTGTTGTACAACCATCACCACCATCCATTTCTGGAACTTTTATATCTTCCCCAACTGATACTTTCTACCCAACAACCCCCCTTCTCCCCAGCCCCTAGCAATCACCATTCTACTTTGTCTCTATGAATTTGACTAGTCTAGGAGTCTCACATAAGAGGAATCATACAGTATTTGTCCTTTTGTGACCAGCTTATTTCACTTAGCATAATGTCTTCAAGGTTCAGCCACGTTGTAGCATGTCAACATTTCCTTCTGTTTCAAGGTTGAATAATGTTCCACTGTGGGTAAGTACCGCATTTTGTTTATCCACTCATCCATCTGTGGACACTTGGGCTGCTTCCACCTTTTGGATATTGTGAATAACGCTGCTATGAACTTGGGCGTACAAACATGTTTGAGTCCCTGTTTTCAGGTCTTTTGGATATACATCTCGGAGTAGAATTACTGAATCATATGGGAATTCTTTTTAAGTTTTCAAAGAACGGTCCTGCTATTTACCACGGCAGCTGCACCATTTTACATTCCTCTAAGCAATGCACAAGGGTTCCAATTTCTCTGCATCCTCAGTCTGGATTTTAGCAGAGTGGTTGGGCCCGCTAGACCAATTTGGGAATCAGGGCCTACAGATGGTTGTAAAGCTATGACACTGGAACTTCCCTGGTGGCCCAGTGGGTAAGACTCTGCACTCCCAACGCAGGGGGCCAGGGTTCGATCCCTGGTCGGGGAACTAGATCCCACACGCCGCAACGAAGGGTCCGCATGCCACAACAAAGAGCTCATATGCCACAACGAAGACCTCTTGTGCCACAACTAAGACTCAACACAGCCACAATAAATAAGTATTAAAATGTTTTTAAAAAGAATAAAGAGGGAAAATTTAAAAAAACAAAACAAAACTGTGACACTGGGTGAAATCATCTAGTCCGTGTCATGCAGTACAGGAGCCTCTAGCCACATATGGTCATTTACCTTTCTACTAGTTAAAATTAAATAAAATTTTAATTTTAATTCCTTAGCCACACTAGCCACATTTCAAGTACTCAGTAGCCACATGTGAGTAGTGGCTATTGTATTGAACAGCACAGATACAGAACATTTCCATCATCGCAGAAAATTCCACTGGACAGCACTGGTGCAGGAATATGGAAGATATAAAAAAGAAACATCCAAGCCCGGAGTCCCAAGGGTACTTCAACACTGAGATCTGTAGTGGAGCTGAATACACGTCAGCCTAAAGCTGGTCACCCTCTTCCCCAGGGACAGTCTAAGCTGTGCTCATGGTCCTAGTATAATTAATAGCGGCTCCTTTCACTCTGAAAAGTGCTCCAGTGTGGGTGAGAATATGGTCACCCCACCTACTCTGAAGTAAGAATTACCAGGAGGTGTCTCCTGTACAGGAAGGATGCAGAGCTGCAGTGACTCAGATCCCCACCTGGGCTGCCCCACCAGGTGCTCATCTCATTACTGGGAGCTATTTAGAGGATTGGTTAAGGTCTGCTTCTCCCTATGACTAAACCATCTTGGAGAAATCGGTGCACGTCAAAGGCTGTGCCTTGGACTTCCCTGGTGGTGCAGTGGTTAAGAATCCGCCTGCCAATGCAGGGGACACAGGTTCGAGCCCTGGTCTGGGAAGATCTCATATGCCGCAGAGCAACTAAGTCTGTGCGCAACAACTACTGAGCCTGTGCTCTAGAGCCCGCGAGCCACAACTACTGAGCCCACGCGCTGCAACTACTGAAGCCCGCACGCCTAGAGCCTGTGCTCCACAACAAGAAAAGCCACCACAGTGAGAAGCCCGCGCACCACAACAAAGAGTAACCCCCCACTCGCCGCAACTAGAGAAAGCCCGTGCGCAGCAACGAAGACCCAATGCGGCCAAAAGTAAATAAATAAAATAAATTTATAAAAAGAAAAAAAGGCTGTGCCTTTGGTGCTGCAAGAAGCGGGTGTGAACTCTGGGCCCCTGTCCTCAGGGTTACGAGGGCAAGCGCATAGCCTTGGGTCCACTCCTCTTCTGCTCGCTGGTTCTGATGCACTGACACAGGATGAGTTTAGACTGGTAAAGGCTTTGCCTCTGATATCTCCTGCTAGAATTTTCATCTCACCCACAGCCTATCCTGGGGGACCATCTGCTTAGTCACAGCAAATCTCACCTCACCTGTTGACATTTACACGCACATGCCGAAACTAAAAGAAAGCCTGAAGAATGAGGGCCATGAAGATCTGGGGTGTTTCCATGCCACTCCATGCTTCCTTAGCTAGATGGGCTGGAATATGGTAGAAAAGCAGGAAGTTAGGGGTATGCATTCCAAAACCCCCTATGACATCTTCAGAATGAATGAAACTCCATGGTAGGCAAAAACAATAGCCCTTGTTTAATTCTGAAGTTTACATGCACATGGGCACCATTCTATCTCAACCTTTCATTTCCATGGAAACCATTTATGATGCTACAAAAAGAAGATTCTGACCAGAGTGAGAAAGGAGCAGTAGCAATGAAACTAGCTTTCAGATCAGCTTCTGGTAAAGGGAAGGACAGGAAAAAACCAAGGAGCTGTACCTAAAGCTATTGTTAGGGAGAATGATGGTCTCAAGACACCCAGGATGAGAAGTTGTAGCCCAAGCAGAGCCCGCGGACCCCAGAATTGATTCTGATGATCTAGGTGGTTTGGTGGTTCATCCAAAACTGCTTTATATTTTTGTTTTCTTTTCTTAAGAAAAAAATATGTTCTTCAGTCAATGGCAAGGAGCTCTCTGCTATAACTCAAGCATGGAAAGTCATAGGATGGGAGAACAGAAGTCACCCATGGTATTAGTTTCCTGTGACCGACGTACAGAGTGTCACAAACTGGGTGGCTTAAAAAGCAGACATTTATTCTCTCACAGTTCTGGAAGCCAGAAGTCTGAAATCTGAGTGTCAGCAGAACCACACTCCCTCTGAAGGTCTAGGGAAGGATCCTCCCTGGCCTCTGCCAACTTCTGATGTCTCCTGGCATCCATTGGCTTATGGCAGCATCACTCCAACCTCTGCCTCTGTGTTCACATGGACACCTTCCCTCTGTGTCTGTGTCTCGAATCTCAAATCTCAAATCTCCCTCTGCCATCTTCTCATTAGAGTTAGGCCCCAACCAAAATCCAGGATAATATCATCTTGAGATCCTTAATTATATATGCAAAGACCCTTTTCCCAGATAAGGTCACATTCACATGTTCCAGAGATTAGGACTTGAACATATCTTTTTGGGGGACCACTATTCTACCCACTACACCCACATCCCAGGAAACTTTGCCCGGGGTGCTGCAAAAATTCATTCTCTGCACCAGCTGGGTGACTCTGTGAGTCTTGAGGCTTCGGCCAGTTTCAGAGGAATAGCAAGACCAGTTCCTATCATTCTGAGACCAGGGCACGGCAGGGAATCTGAAGTGTTGCCATGGTGATTCCAAACCTTGAAACTTTGGTCCTTTTGTATTGTTTGCAAGGAACTAATTGCTCTAACATCACACGGCACTCATGAATCAAATAAGTGGGCTGTTTCTGGAGGAAAATCGTTGCTCAGAGTGGGAAATTTCGTCTTCATCGAACAAACAGAATCAGTGACATTCTTTGGATTTTTTCCCAAAGGACCATTGTCCTAGACTTAGCAACAACCTTAAACTCAAAAGGTAATCAGACACATTTGGTAGAAGGGGAAAGAAGTGCTTCCAATACACACCTCCCTCCACCACTCCAATTCAGAAGAGATTTTGAAAATGCTGGTCCCTACAGAAATGCTGGTGGTAACAGAGACAGGAAAGGAAAAGCCTCTGTATAAATAGTTTATCATGATGGATGTGGCTCTGCCAGGCACAGAACTCATTACAAGGAGCTGGCAGAGGGGCCAGGCAGCAGGTGAAAGCCTAGTTCTCCAGGATACTTAACAAACTTGGAGAAACCCTGGCTTTCGTTCACCTTCCTGGGATTTTCATGCAGATAAGCATGTAAAAGGGAAGATTTTAGTAAATGCATCAGAGTTTCAGCCTGGACAGAATTTTGGCTAAAGGTGCTGTGGGTGATTTCCTGCTCCATGAATAAAGACAGCTGTGACTGCTCTCTTTCGATACATCCATCACCTTGTGGATTCAGCACCCTGCCTTGGTAGCGTGCTGGGGCCTGAACACATGGCCTTACATGGCAGTCATGGCACAGAGCCCCCGAGAACCTACCCAAAAGGAAGATGAAGAGGAAACCCCCTCCTTCTTAATAGTATTTCACAGCAGGAACAGTTTTTGCTCCTATCACCTTACAGACTGAGATCAGCTTTAAAATGAAACGTCAGGAATAGGAAAACAAAGCTAAGGTGGTCTTCAAACTTCAGGTTCTCTTTATGGAAGGAGGTTGTGCATTTTTAAAAGAATAGGACAATTAAATATATTATCTACAAAAATATAAAAAAGACCCCACCTCTGGACAAGGAAGTGATGCAGGTACCATTTTCCTGAAGCCTTTCCCCCTCTCTGTTCCAATCCTTCAAGAACAATTTGCTTTGCCCACTTCTGTCGATTGGGACCACAGGTCTGCCCTCTGCTGGCGAAGGGACATTTGAGCATTATTACAACCGGGAAGGGGATGGATGTTGGGTCCCTTCACCAGCTGCCTTGCCACGGATGCAGAATGTACTTAATGTCCTAATTCATAGAGACTTTTTAAAATATAATTTTTATTGCAGAATAGTTGATTTACAGTGTTGTGTTAGTTTCAGGTGTACAGCAAAGTGAATCAGTTATATATACACATATATCCACTCTTTTTTAGATTCTTTTCCCATATGGGCCATTACAGAGTATTGAGTAGAGTCCCCTGTGCTTTACAGCAGGTTCTTAATAGTTACTTATTTTATATATAGTAGTGTGTTTATGTCAATCCCAATCTCCCAATTTACCCCTCCCCCTCTAATTCGTCCAGACTTTATCTCGGAGTCAGAGCTATTGAGCGGGCAATAGAATATTCCCTGCCTTTGTGGGTGACTGATAACATCTTTACACACCACATAACTGAAACATCATTATATAAATTAATCTGAAAGAGAAACAAACAAACAAACATAAAGGCAGTCATAAAAGGAGTCAGACCTTCGTTGGAACCCTGGTTTCGCTATTTACTTGCTCCATGAGTTGGGAAAAAGCACCTAACTTCTCTAGACCCAGTTTCCTTATCTGTAAAGTGAGGTTACTAATACTTACATCAGAGAGTTTTCCGAAAGATTCAATGAGGTAATGAATTGGTTGCCATAGCGTCTGGAACACAGTCAATGTTCCACAAATGGTAACGTAAATATTTTTCTTTTCTCTGCAGTAGAAGCCAATGTCGGAGAAGAAAAGTGGGCATTGAGATCCTTGTGGTTTGTGAATAACATCGTCACCTCCAGCCTAACAGTTCTCGACCTGGGCGATCGTGTTCCCCAGGGGATTTTCAGCAATGTCTGGAGATGTTTTTGGTTGTCCCAACTGGGGATGGTACCGCTGGCATCTGGTGGGTGGAGGCCAGGATGCTTCTAAGCCTCCCACAGTGCACAGGAAAGACCCACAGCAAACACTCAGCCAGAACCAAGTGTTATTAGCACTGAGGATGGAAGCTGCTCCAGCCTTTGTAGAAGTGTCTTTAGCTTTAACACTGAAGAACTAAGGCCTCAGCCAGCCACTGTCGACAGCGGAAGCTCAAGTTGAAAACTCATTCAGAGATGTAAGCTACAAGCCCTCACTATGTGTCACGTGTGGCCTCAAGCAGAGGTGACTCTCTGCTGAGTTCTGGAACTTTCAATACCTAACGGATGGGTAGCATTTCTGCTTACCGCTCAGCTTCCTAGATGACACTGAGATCAGGAGCAAGGCCTCTGGATTCAAAAGCCACCCAAAGTCAAGAGGTCAAGACTCCCAATATGTATATATTCTTTTACCTTTAAAAATTGTGATAAATATACACAACATACAATTACCACCTTAACCACGTTTAAGTGTATTGTTCTGTAGTGTTAAGTACATTCACATTGTGTGCGACCCATCTTGAGAACCCTTTCCATCTAGTGACCCTGAAACTCTCTCTTCAACAAACAACAATTCCTCATTCCCCTCCCTCCAAGGATTTCCAGTATTTTTGTAAGATAAAATACTCATTTTTTTAAACTGACCTTTGGCAGCCATCTGGGTACCATAAGAGCATTCAGTCTAAGCAGACACGATTCCCAAGAACGGAAAGAGGCAACGTGGAAAGAACCTCCCTCCTTGATGATGTAGTGGAGTGGCTGGCCCATCTACTTCCTGAACTGCCTGGCTTTGGGCTGCCTGCTATGTAGGATAATAAACTTCTTACCACTCGGGGTGGGGGGAGAATGTAAAAACAAATTAAAACAAAACAAAAAACTGACAAAAAACCCCAGAGGTTTTTCTTAGAAGTTGGCACTTCATTTAAAAGGAGCCGGGCTTCCCTGGTGGTGCAGTGGTTGAGAATCTGCCTGCCAATGCAGGGGACACAGGTTCGAGCCCTGGTCTGGGAAGATCCCACATGCCGCGGAGCAACTGGGCCCGTGAGCCACAACTACTGAGCCTGCGCATCTGGAGCCTATGCTCCGCAACAAGAGAGGCCGCGATAGTGAGAGGCCCGCGCACCGCGATGAAGAGTGGCCCCCGCTCGCCGCAACTAGAGAAAGCCCTCGCACAGAAACAAAGACCCAACACAGCCAAAAATAAATTAATTAATTAATTTAAAAAAAAAAAAGGAGCCATTTCTTCAATCCTGGCCTGACTCTGTGGTCAAGGCCGGTGCCCACTCAACCACCCTCGGTGACAAAGCCCCCCTGGCCTGCCTCTTCTTAGGATTCCCACTGGATGGGAAGGGAGATGGATAGCGACCGAATTGCAGAGCCATGAACTTCCTGAGATCAGGGATGCTGTGGAGAGAGCTGGTCTACCCCAATTCGGAGGGACTGAGGGCTTTCCTTGGCATTGTTCAGCTCCCGGGGGTCCTTGGCACTCCCACCTGAACTCTGTTCCTCTGCGATGAAAACATCGCTCTGCTTCTCCATCTCCATCACGTTTTGTTTCCAGCTCCTCCACTCCTCCTAGTTTTAGCAAACCTTAAATACATGCATGTGCCTGAAGCACTTCTTATATGCCAAGTACACAATACTGTTGGAGATGTCGACACAAAATACACTTGCCTCGAGGAGCTTAGAGTCTATAGAGGAAATAAATGCGTAAATGATGGAAATTTGTCAGTGGAATATAAGTGGTACACATGGGGAAGTACCATAACATTTTTTCGTACAAGGGGACTTAGATGAAAACTGAGAGAACACATATAGAAGTCTGTCTTTGTTCCCTCCAGAAATCCCAGTAAAATGATAATAAATGAATTAAACAGGTACAAATGCATATGGACAAAATGAATGGGAGAGGAGGTGACATCAGACAAAAGATGCCAACAAAATTTTGGAAAATGGAACCTGGAGGGACCCTTGGAAATGACTTAGGCTACAGCTGTCTCCACTCTGCTAAATGCCCATGGGGTATGGGAAGACAACTGGAAAGTGGGCTGGTTTGTGCTGGAAAGGATCCAGAAGTGGTTCATGAATTGGAGACTGGACAGGGCTGTTGATAGTGTATATAAATAATAGTCAATAACCCCAGATCCCACTCCCCAATCTACCCAGCCAGGCAACGATAGCACCCCTACCCCTATTGGAGGTTTATTATCTGGTAAGAAAAGGCTTTGGGGTCTAGATACCAGAGCACAAGTAGATACCAGATGTTGTACTAAAAAAATGGAAATTTTGTGAATGTCTAGGTACTGAAATGCTATTCCTGGCCCCTTCCTCTGCAGGGCTCTTACCTATCCCAGGCAGGAGAAAGGAGGACTCCTCTCTGGGAAAACCAATCCACCTAAGAGAGAAAGCCTACAGATCTGACATCTGGGGGACCTTACCTGACAACTCTCCAACAGGCCCACCAGAAGACTAGCCTTGAACATGTAAATGGAGCTCCCATCAAGAGACAGGCAAGGATCATCAGAGTTATGAGGGAAGCACCCCCTCTCCGCCCCCCCCCAAAAAAAAACAGGAAAAAAATAACTGGGAGGAGATAGAAACAGTGAGGGAATGGAATAAAACTAGGTACATCCTCAGAGATATGAGGAGACAACTATTGAATCCATGAAACTATTATAAAGAAAAAAATCAGAGAACAAGAAAGAACTCTAGAAAATCAAAAAATGTTATTACAGACATTTAAAAAAATCAATGAAAGTAATGGTATTGTTGAGATCTCCAATGAAGACTAGAAAGGGAAAGAATGGAGATTAAAAAAAGAAAAATACATTAGGAAATCAGTCCAAGAGGTCCAACGTCACAATAAACTGAGTTCCAGTAAGAACAAACCAAGAAAATCAATGGAATTAAGTTATCAAACAATCAAATAAAAATTTTCAGAAGTGATAGATAGAAGTTTCCTGGTTAAGAGAGCCCACTGAGTGTGTGGCACAATAATTTTTTTTTTTTTTTAATTCTTGGTTTTTTTCGGCATGTACTTCAAATTTATTTATTTATTTATTTATTTTTGGCTGTGTTGGATTTTCGTTTCTGTGCGAGGGCTTTCCCTAGTTGCGGCAAGCGGGGGCCACTCTTCATCGCGGTGCACGGGCCTCTCATTATCGCGGCCTCTCTTGTTGCAGAGCACAGGCTCCAGACGCGCAGGCTCAGTAGTTGTGGCTCACGGGCCTAGTTGCTCCGCGGCATGTGGGATCTTCCCAGACCAGGGCTCGAACCCGTGTCCCCTGCATTGGCAGGCAGATTCTCAACCACTGCGCCACCAGGGAAACCCCACAATAATTTTTTAAAGACCCAGACAAGGTATATCATCATGGAATTTCAGAACACCAGGAATAAAAACAATATATCCAAAGGAAAAAAGAGAGAGTTACAAAGCCTCAGGAATGAAAAAGAATCAGTCCCGTTGCCAGCAATACTGGGAACTGAAGATGGTAAAACAATGCCTTCAAAATTCTGAGGAAACATTTTTACAACATAGACTTTTATACCCAGCCAAACTATCTACCTATCAAACTAGCCATCAAATATAAAGGTAGGATAAGGGCATCCAAGTTCTCAAAAAAAAAAAAAACTGTGGGAGCAAGATTTGCTGCATCAAACCAATGGAATAAAACAAAAATAGGAAACAGGGCATTGGGAAACAGGGGTACCAACACTGAAGAGAGGAAAAGGGTCTTCCTGCAGTGATAGTATAGGGAAGATACAGGATGATAGCTTCGGAGCAGATTGTATGATTCCACATATAAAATTCTAGAAAATGCAAACTAATCTATAATGATAGATAGTGGATTTGCGTTTGCCGGGAGATAGGAGTAAAGAGAGGGATAGATTATAAAAGGGTAGAGGAAACTTTTGGAGGTGATGAAAATATTCAGTATTTTAATTGTAGTAATGGATTTATCTGTGTATATATGTGTCAAAACTCATTAAATTGTTCACTTTAAATATATGCATTACATTTGCAACAACATGGATGAACCTAGAGATTATCATACTAAGTGAAGTAAGCCAGACAAAGAAAGACAAATATCATATGATATCGCTTATATGTGGAATCTAAAAACAAAAAACAAAAAGTGATACAAATGAACTTATATACGAAACAGAAGTAGACCCAGAGACATAGAAAACAAACTTATGGTTACCAAAGGGGAAAGGAGGGGAAGGGATAAATTAGGAGTTTTGGATTAACAGATACACACTATTATACATAAAATACATAACCAACAAGGACCTACTGTATAGCACAAGGAACTGTACTCAATATTTTGTAATAACCTATAAGGGAAAAGAATCTGAAAAAGAATAGATATATAACTGAATCACTTTGCTGAACACCTGAAACTAACACAACATTGTAAATCAACTATACTTTAATTAAAAAAGAAAAAGTACATACATTATACTGGACCTAAACTATACTCAATAAAGTAGTTTTAAAAATTTAGGAAAAAACATTTAAGAAAATGAGAGAATTAGTGAAGTGGAGGATTGGTCAGAGGGAGCAATCCACAAAGAAGCCATAGTGATAAAAAGACGGAAGACAGAAAAGAGAGAATACACTGAGACGGTGTGATTGGAGTCCCCAAAAGAGAAAAGAGAAACACTTCACAACAGCAATAGCAAAAGCCTAAAGGAAGTGAAATGATATTGCCAAAGTGCTGGAAATCAAAATAACTGCCAAACTAAGCTTCTCTACCCTGAGAAAACATCCTTCAATATTAATGACGTCAGATAGAGAGATTTTCAGAAGAACAAACGCCAAGAGAGTTCTCAACAGCAAACCCACACTCAAAGCAATTCCACAGGGACTTCCCTGGTGGCGCAGTGGTTAAGCATCCACCTGCCAATGCAGGAGACACAGGTTCGAGCCCTGGTCTGGGAAGATCCCACATGCCGCGGAGCAACTAAGCCTGTGTGCCACAACTACCGAGCCTGTGCTCTAGAGCCCACGAGCCACAACTACTGAGCCCACGTGCCACAACTACTGAAGCCCGCACGCCTAGAGCCCATGCTCCACAACAAGAGAAGCCACCGCAATGAGAAGCCAGCGCACCGCAGCAAAGAGTAAACCCCGCTCACCGCAACTAGAGAACGCCCGCACCCAGCAACGAAGACCCAACACAGCCAAAAATAAATTTAAAATAAATAAATAAATTTTAAAATTAAAAAAAAAAAAGCAATTCCACAGGGTGTTTTTTAGACTGAGGGTCATTGACCCTACATGGAAGCTCAGAGATGCAGCAAAGGCAAAGAGCAAAGAAGTTCAATATTTTTTTTTTCTGGCTAGAACCAAGGATCCATGAAGGAAAGTCAGGAGGTGGAAGGCTGAAAGATCCATGAACCCAGAACACAAAGGTCCTGAATCCCAGGCGAGAGGAAGAAGAAAGGGAGATCAACACAGAAATATGGAAGTTAAGCGAGAGGAAAAGTCAAGCCTTCAAGGACGGACGGAAAAGTTACAACGAAGAAGGTGAGTAACATTGAAATACTGGCTAGAGTCCAGACAGACGGTGATTCAACGAAAGCCATTGGGTTTGGGGTTCAAGAAGCCATAGGAATCTCTGAGAAGAGAATTTTAAGGAAATGATGGGGATGAGAGCCTGATTGCATAAATGAAAGAGTGAGCAGTAAAGGAAGCAGAAACAGCAGGTGCCATTTCCACGGGGAGACCTAACAAAGACCTACTTCCCCAAAATAGAACTCTTGGTTACTCCCCTTCCAAGCCTGCCTCTTCCATAGTCTTCCATACATGGCCTTACTACCCAGTAGCTCAAGCCAAAATGCAGGCATAACCATTCATTCCTCTCTTTCCCCCATACCCCAGCCCCAACCAATCAGCAATTCCTGCTGACTGAGGTCCAACTTGCATTCTACACCTGACCATCCCATTGCTTAGTCCAAGTCCGAGTCTACCATCTTCTCTTCCCGGAATAACCTTGAACAGGATAGGGGTGAGGGGATGCTTTCATTCCTACCCCCTCTAACCCAGTCTCCCTAAAGTGATCCTTTGGGGGGGAAAATCAGACCATGTCTCTTCCCTGCTTAAAATCCTTCAATGCTCCCCATTGTGGTCAGAATAAAACTTAAATTCCTGACCACCGCCCTCCCCTCCATGAGCCCCCCCAACCCCGCCCGACTGAGCATCTCCATCTCTTCCGACTGTCCTCCCCCACCTGCACCAGCTTCGTGCTCGCTGGCTCTCTCTCCCCATCCCTGGAGCACACCAAACTTGTTCTTGTCTCCAAGCCTTTGCACGGGAAGTTTCTTCCTCTGGATCTTGCAAAGCCAGATCCTCCATGTCATTTGGTTCAAAATTACCTCCCCAGATAAATCTTCCATAACCAGCCCACTTCACATGACCTCCCTCCACCTGAGACGTTCCAGTATCACATCACTGTGTTTTATTTTACTCATAGTACTTATCTGTAGTCATCTTGCTGATCAACTAACTTGTTTATTGTCTGCGCCCCTCCCCCACACATTGGAGTGTTAATTCCACTAGAACAGAAATCGCTTCCCTCTTGCAAATTGCAGAAAGGCCAATGCCCATTCCTGCATATTGTCTCAAACTTAAAGATAAGCTGAATAGACACTGTGGGGGAAGGTACAGGGTATTATAAGAGATGAGTATAATAGGACTGCCAAGGAACACTGGGGGCCAGTTAAAGTCAGATAATGAAACCGAGCAGGACCCCGTGGGGCTCCTGGGCACGGGAGCCTTTCTGTTCAGCCTCGATGACCTTCCCTGAGTTCCAAAAGGCAGATTCAAACAATTGCTCATCAGGAAAGGGAGGGGATGCAGAGACAAGGAAGGAGCAGCCTTGGGGCAGGGTCCTGGGTCCCCCTCAAGGGATGCACAAGACAATATCTTTGAACCCTTTATAGAACTAAAACCCCCAACAAATGGAAGATGTCTGCAATTCTTCATTCCAGAGAAGACCACCTGAGGCCAGATTAAAGGAACCAGAGAAGTTTATCAAGAGATTACCTGAGACCAGATTAAAGGAGTACAGGTCCTGCACACACCCTAATCCCTATCAGTAACCCCACCCTTGAACCATTTCTATAAAACTCCACACCAAGAATGCTTTGAGGTCATTTAGGTTGTTTTTATTTATTTTTTTTAAATTTATTTATTATTTACTTATTATTTTTAGCTGTGTTGGGTCTTCGTTTTTTTTTTTTTCTGTGCGAGGCCTTTCTCCAGTTGCAGCGAGCAGGGGCCACTCTTCATCGCGGTGCGCGGGCCTCTCACTGTCGCGGCCTCTCCTGTTGCGGAGCACAGGCTCCAGACGCGCAGGCTCAGTAGTTGTGGCTCACGGGCCTGGTTGCTCCGCGGCATGTGGGATCTTCCCAGACCAGGGCTCGAACCTGTGTCCCCTGCATCGGCAGGCAGACTCTCAACCACTGTGCCACCAGGGGAGCCCCATTTAGGTTGTTTTTAAAACTGCTTGGTCCTTACATGAAAAAAAAAAAAACGTGCTATGACTTTGTGGTGCTAAGGATTGATGTTGAAGGTTTATACAGTCTACAGTCAGGTGATACTAAATTTTATTTTGGGATGTTGGCATTTTAGGAAGATTTAAAGTTGAGGTAAAAATCTTTAGCAGACAAAATAGCAAACCCTCCTATTAATGTAAAATTTTGAATACTTGTATCCTCTATTATTTTCTTTAATTATTGGTCAGAGTTAGACCAGATTATTCTATTCTAAATGCAAATTAAGCACTTTGGCCATTTGTTTTCTTAACAAATGCTAATCAAGTGAAAGAATAAGTATGACTAATACTAGTGTATCTATCGAATGTTTATGCTGTTTTATACACTTTGTGAGAAATTTTTGTTAATACCACAATTAGGGAAATAAAGATTTAGTAAATTCTTAAAAAAAAAAAAACTCCTCACCAAATCCTCCCAGGTTGGGACACACAGTTTTGAGAGGCACGAGCCCGCTGTGTCCCCCTTTGCCTGGCAAAGCAATAAAGCTGTTCTTTGCTACTTCACCCAAAACTCTGTCTCCAAGATTTGATTCGACACCGGTGCACAGAGGTCGAGCTTTCGGCATCAATAAGCATCAACTTTGCATCTTCCAAGACTTTCCTCAGCTACTCTCGACAGCCTGGGAGGAGCGTGGAAAGGTAGATAAGAGAGACAAACTAAACTGGGAATGGATGTGATGGACAGAGCCAAAGGCCAAAGGATTATGACATCACTGAACGGCCACCGAGAAAGCAGATTGGAATGGGACCCCAGCTGGGAGCTGACGGATTAGGATAGATGAACACAGAGGGACCACGGACGTGAAGTTGCAAACAGCCAGGAAAACCAGTAAGTACCACGGGCACAACAAATGGATGACATCGTAGGTGGGATGTTGAGTTGCAAAGGCAGAAGGTCTGAATTGGAGATTTTGGAGACGCATACTTTGACAGGAATGGCAAGGTCTAAAACGGGTGAGTCCCGAGGCCTCCAGTCTATCCCTGAACTGCTGCCTGCACCTCCTGCCACGCTGCCGAGGCTGCCCTATCTCACTCAAGCAGGTGTGAATCTTCCTCTGGGTGACTGGACCCTCCTGCAATTATCATCTTGGCTAAAGAGGAAAATGACGAGTCACTGAAATGCTAAGGGAAGAGATAACACCAAGAAAATTTAATTCTTCAGTGCCTGCAGATTCTCCCTTCTTTTCTTTAGCTAAGGTTTTTTTTTTTCTTCTTAACTCCTCTTAACAGGGTTATCAGAGCTCACGAGGGGAGAGGGAGAGCAAGGCTATGAATGGCTGGCAAGCAAGCATGACAGTCCAATCTGGGCTCAGTGACAAGAGAATAAGAAACAGATTATAGGTGACTTTTCCTCCTGAATTACAGAGACGGGCGTGTGGATTCAGGCTGCTCACCTTATCTCTCTGTAGCATCACTCAAGAAAAGGGGAAGGATTGTAGGGTTTCTAGTTGAGGCTGCCAGACGCAGGACATATAAAAATACAGGACACTCAGTTAAACTTGAACTTCAGATAAACAATGAATTTTTTTTAGTATATGTGTATGCCCCATGCAATATTACTAGCAATTACTCATTGTTTATCTGGAATTCAAATTTAATGGGCATCCTGTATTTACTCTGGGAACCCTAACCCTACATGCTAGATGGGAGGGCCCAGGGTCGAGCCCTTAAACAGAGGAAACTTCCTGAGTGGCTGTGCTGAGAGGCCAAATGTTCTGGGGTCGTTCTGAACATGATGATGGTAGAGGTGAACGTCCTTATATTTACTGTTTAACAATGAGAGAATTCAATAACAATTATGAAACCGCACAACTCAGGTTGGGACTTGAACCCAGGCAAAACTCGGATCTGGGACTTGAACCCACTGACTTTTAAGTAAGATCACACACCTGGTGTCAGGACTTAATGAAGCTCAGGTTCTTTATGTCTCAGCAGAAGGAATTCAGTGCAAGGCAAAGTGGTAGGTAAGAAGTGGATTTATTTAGAGACATACACATTCCAGAAACAGAATGCAGTCCATCTCAAAAGGCAAGAGCGGCCCTGGGAGAAACACGCTCTACAGAGTTTGAGCCATCTCAGAAGTCGAGAGGCCCCCAAATATGGGGTAGTTAGTTTTTATGAGCTGGGTAATTTCATAGGCTAATGAGTGGAAGGATTATTCCAACTCTTTTGGGGAAGGGGTGGGGATTTCCAGGAATTGGGCATCACCCACTCTTGGCCTTTTATGGTTGGCCTCAGAGCTGTCATGGCACCTGTGGGTGTGTCATTTAGCATATGCTAAGGTATTATAATGAGCAGATAATGAGGCTCAAGGTCCACTGGAAGTTGGATCTTCCGCCATCTTGGACCTAATCAGTTCCAAGCAATTTTTGTGATATCCTCAATGACTATGTTATTCTTTTAAAGGTTGTGCCCTGCCCCCTTCCCTCCTGTTTCAATTATATATACATGTATAATACATACACACGTACATATACTTATATGAACGTATTACATATTAGGCTTTGCAGCTAAGTGACTAATTGCTTTGCAGCTTTACCCAATAAAAAGAAAACAAAAGTGCAAGGAAGTGAGTTAACGTGGCTGAGTTTTTGTCACTTGCTCTGGTGTGAGTAGTTTGTTGGACGTGTGTGTTAACTTAGAAATTTGTACTGCTCCTGGTTTTCATTATCTTGCCCACCATAGATTAGGGTTTTGGAGGGGAGAAACAAGAGAGCCAACCTCCAAAGTAAATATATTCTCAAGCCTGTGGGGTATCTAAGTTTATTTCCCATTTTTCACAACCACTTTCCAAGTAACCATAATACAAAATACTGTGGGCCCAAGAGAGGACAAAAACGCAGAGCATCCCTGAGTCACTATTTATTTTGTTAGAGTGGTGATAAAAACCAGGTCATTCTCAATCATAGCAACACAGACCTGGGCGTTCTGAGACATATGTTACGTTCCGCTCACGTAATTCCTAGAGGCAGTGTTTTCCAAAGCAGAGGGAAGATGGCAAAGGACTTCTCTACCCAGCTGAGCATTATGGCCCAATTAATGTCTACAAACCGGAGGAAAAAGGAATACCATAACGTTGTAGTTTTCCCCCCAGCCTCTCGGTAAGAAATTCTTAAAAACCAGCAAATGTCAGCATGCAATTTAGCCTTCATCACTGGTCTGCAACGGAGAAAAAAGGAAAAACCATAAAAAAAAATTGCTGGAATAGCTGATGGAATATGAGTGTCTGTGAAAGAAAGCTGTTGTGAGGAAACCTCACGCAGATAAAGAAAAAGCTCTTAACTTACAACCTGGGCTGACAGTCTGTTCCATACTGACTCAACACTCTTGAATAACCAGTCTCAGCACACCTAAGTGTCTCATGCCAGAAGATCCTTAAGAGGGCTGGGCAACTTGGAAGGGACCATACACAGGCCCAGATGGTGCACATCTGGTCAAAAATTAGCAAGAGAAAGAAATCAACTTCTCATATCCACAGACAGGTGTTTGGGGCTTCCCAGGAGACCTGCTTAGGAAGGGCAGCAGGGATGGTTCTAAATCGATGGTTTACAAACCTTACTGAGAATTAATGAAGAATTGGTACAGGGCAGCAGGAACCAAACCGGTGACAAGACCATGGGAGCTCTCCTGTCCACCTCCTCTTGATAACTGCGTCATGTAACCGAGACATCTTTAACAACGCATAAGGCAGCAGGCACCAGACTGAAATCAATCAGGCTCCAACGCTAAATTATAAGATAGAAATTTACAAGAGAACAGCTCTGTGATAGGGTCTGCAGGTACACAAGCCGGCCATAGACAATTATAGCGGGAACCCAATGGCTACTGCCTCCTCATTTAAGCAGCAGAAAAATGGCCAGGTGCCCCTAAATATAGGGCAATAATAAAAAGTGAAAATGAGGAGGCCCGTCCTCTGGGCAGGGTTCCGGGTGGTCAAGAGAAAAGGCGAAGACCACTGAGGCAGGAACACATGACATTCTGGAAGCTTCCTGTGACAAGTCAGCAAGTGGGGCCTGGAGTAGCCTCCCGCGGGGGGTTGGGGGGCGGTGCTGGCGAAGCGGCCCAGGTGGGGCTATATTTGGGATCCGGATGCGCCCCGCCCTGGAGGCCGGCGGGGGAGACAGGGGGTGTAGCAGGGGCCTATCTCCCCGGCGCCCAGACGGTGACGACCCCCGGGTGTGACCGCAAAGTCGTCCTCTCTAGCCCGGGCACAGCCCCAGGGCACCCTGGCTGGGCTTTAGATCCGCGCGTAGCACGTGGAAGGGCCCGAAGCGCCGCGTCCCGCCCCCGGCCGCGCGGGGGCGCAGGGCGCAGGCGCGCTTCTTCCGGGCTGGGCGGTGGCGGCGCGACTCCGGGCCGCCAGGGGCCGCTGTGGAGCGGCCTCACGGGCCCACGCTGTCTGGACAGCGAACGGCCGGTCCCTCTTGAGCACGGCCTTGCCGGTTTGGCGGGGTGAAAGGTTGCGAAGATGGCGACGGCCTTGAGCGAGGAGGAGCTGGACAATGAAGACTATTACTCGTTGCTGAACGTGCGCAGGGAGGTGAGGCCTGCGGTGGGCCGCCGTCGGGGCTGAGGCTGGGCCGGGTTGCTCAGGGGGGGCCGGGCTGGCGGCGACCGCCCCGTTCCCGCCTCGGGCGGCCGGAGCCTGGCGGGGAGGCCGCGTGACCCCGGCTGACGTCCGCGATCGCCGGCCGGCTGGACTGTCCCCACCGCCCTGATCTTTGCGCCGGGGATGTTCTGGCCGGCCTCTGCCCCAGCTCTCCGCGGCCGGTGCGCCGCGTGCGCTGTGTCAGGGCAAGGCCAGAGGCCCCCGCGCCCCCAGGAGGGAACAGGGTCCCTGAGGTGGAGGTGGAGTGGAGGTCCAAGTCCTCCGGGACCCGGTGCCACGCTCGGCTCACACACCCGCCCAGGCCCAGGGGCTGTGTCATCGCCCCCAGCCCGCAGGGTGGGAAACCGAGTCTCAGGCACCAAGGTCAAGGCTACCCGGGAACCTCCCCAGGACTCTGTCCGGTTCTTGAGTCTTCCATGGGGACATCCCGCCTCTGAAGTGAGTCCAGGTTCAGAGGCAGGTGTCTTGTGTCCTTCTTTTGTGCAGCTGTCCAGAAATTAAAGGAAGAGGCTCCCGGACAAATAGCCTCATTTCGGAGGCCCAGGTTAGGAATAAACTCAGGAATAAGCTAGGAAACAAGTGATGCCCCAAGCACGTCCTCGGCATGTGCGCCCGTTTCCTCACCGGATAAAAGAACGCGAGAGAGTCTCACACTGTGTCTGGCACTTAGTAGGGGCCCAGTAAGTTTCCTTTCTTATTGATTCTACATTTGAGGTCAGCGTGAAGGGCAGGGAGGCTTCCAAGGTCAGGTCATGCGGTGGATTATTTCTCTCTAAACTGCTGGGTTGGGTCTTCCCAGCCCTGCCAGAGAACCTCTAATTTGGGCTTAGGTTTTCCAGTGATCCGAAGTAGCCAAGTCTGGTCTATTCAAGCTTGCGTTGACTAGACTGGAGCTGGTCAAGTCTGTGTTGTCAGTATGACTGCGTGATGTTAATAATAGCTAACGTTTTGTGAGGGCTTACTTTGTGCAGGGGCAGGGTGTTGAATGGACACTTGATGTTTTTGCACTTAATTCTCATATCAGACCTTAAAGTAGGCATTCAGATGATTCTTGATTTAAAGCTGAGGAAATGAAGCATAGAGGGATTAAGTAACTTGCCCAAAGCCACACCACTAGAAATCAAGAGAGTCTGGGTTCAGTCCTGGGCAGTCTGACTCTGGAATCCCAGTTCTTGACCTCTATGCTGTACTGTCACCCCTAACTTACCAGTCCTCAGACTACAGAGCTGCCGGACTCCTTGGGCACCCCTCATAAAAATCCCTTAAGTGTGTTAGTCACTACTTACTATGGAAACGCCCAAAGAAATATTTTTGGGAATTGCAGATCTTGTTAGGCTGCCATAGGGCCATCTGGAGATTATTGTAACTAATCAACGGTAAGCCTTTGGCCTTCATTTTTTTCCCTTTGAATGGAGCTATCGGGCTGGTTATTCTTTTTGTTTTGTGTTTTGTTTTGTTTGGCCATGCTGCGCGGCTTGTGGGATCTTAGTTCCCGGACCAGGGATCAAACTCTTGCCCCCTGCAGTGGAAGCACAGAGTCCCGACCACTGGACTGCCAGGGAATTCCCTGGGCTAGTTATTCTTTTTCTCCAGTTCTTAGAAGCAAAGCGGTAAATGAAACCGGCTTTTCTGAAATCAGCCTTTTTTTCCACTCATTTATAGTTCGTCTGGTTATCAGTAATTGAGCAGCCATTTACCTGTTTACCAGGCTTACTGAATCTTAGGCCGCTGCACATGATCAAAAAGATCTAAAATAATAGGCTTGGCCAGAGTCCTAGGTAAACATTTGTCAGAGCTATAAAACTACCAGAGTGTTAGGACCCGTCATTGTTATTGGACTGATGGGTGGAAGCCAAAGAAATATTTCTTAAAAAAAAAAAAAATTTTTACTTCTCGGGATGAGTGAAGGCACCTCCACATTTATGGCTGTAGGTGAAATCCCTATGAAACATGTACTCTTGCTTAATCATCTTGTGTTGCCGTTGTCAACAAACTCAGTGTAAAACACCATCCCCTCTGGTGTGGAGATTTTCTCTCTCAGGTTTCCATTAGAAGAGAAGCTCTGAAGGTGATCTCTGGACTTGATATTTACTAGGATTTTTTGTGAAATTAGAAATCAGCCTGAAGCTGAAATACCATGATTTAGCTGAAGAATGAGAGAAAAAATAGAAGTAATCTTTATTCTTACCTGTGTGGTCAAAAGAAGGTAATAACCCTTGTTGATGTGTTCGCATTCGGGTCTACGGCTTGATGACACTGAAGTGTAACTAGGAGGCGAGGTCCTCTTCCCACCAGCGCTCCAGAGCACCTTCAGAACTCTCGTGTTCAGGAAGTTCAGAGACATTCCGCCAGGAATCTCAGATGGAAGCAAGCTGACACAAAACCAGGGAACTCTGTTTAAAAGTTTCAGTTTTACAGGCATAATACATGATAATAACAAATGGAGTAACATAGAAATGTCAAAAATCAGCTTAAGAATCTCCCATGCCCATGTTTTAAACTTTAAAATATCCCCTTAAATTGTATCCCAGAGAGTGAAGCAGGCAGCTAGACAGGACTTCCATGACCTTTAATAATTCCCTTTCTCTTAAAAAAGAAAAAAAAACACTCCCTTTCTCTAGTGTTCTGGATTTCCTGTTTGCGGAGTGGAGCCGTTGTCTGCCTGCCACACATTGAGGGGAGGGAGTAGTTTATCATTAACTGGGCACATTGAAACCAGATTGGCATCTCTGGTTTAGGTAGTCAGATGCATCGTCAGCAGCCTGAAATCTAACTGATTTGAGATTTCTGAGATGATTTGCCAAAATTTATTTGGAGAAAGGATTCCTGAAGAGTAAGAGTGAAATTTTCTTGATCTCTATGCTTTTTATAGACATTATAATTGACACATTTTAAACCTGATTTATTCCTAAGCACTTGAGTTTAATTCCTACTTAACCAATGTTGTAGTTGAAAGAGTTTCATTTTTATGCATGTCTGCAATGTTTATAACCTGTTTTAGGATCTCCGGTCCCAGTGGATTGAGCCTTAAAGGAGCCAATCTCCTTTTCAACTTTTAAACACTTTTGAAAAAAAACACAGTCGTTAAATAAAAAATGAACTTAAGTAAAAATGTATTTTCTTGTAGGCCACATATGGAGGTCAGTCTTCTGGGATCTTTCTCCTTCCATGACAGCCGTGAAACTAGAAGCGTAAAATCAAAACCTAAATAAAAAATGCATTTTCATTCCTTCCCTGGTATAGGGTCTTTTGTTCTTTCCACGGTTTTTGGTTGTCTGGGTTTCTCTGGCTGCAGGTTACAGTCACAGAGTGGGGCTAAAACTTCGAGTTTGGACTGCAGATGGGAGGAAAAGGCTAGAGCACTAGAGGAAGGTCTGCTGGTCACAGCCAGGATTGACCTGGGGGACAGAGTCACCCAGCCCCCCAACCAGGATGGCAGGGCCATCCGCAGAAACTGAATGTAAAAGCGTTGGCTAAGCCAGGTGCACACTTCGGTGCCTAAAGCAGTGAGGTGCTGTGTGTTTGTTCTTTCCTTGCTTATCTAACCTGATGGGCAGATAATTTAGTCTTAATGAGGGATGCAAAGGTGGGTCTAAGAAGGTCATTCCTTCAATGAGTTTCCCATCTGCTGCATTAGGTTGGATGTTCACAACAGTGACCCTGCTTAAAGCGAGTGTGCTGGGCAAGTAACGTGAGCCTTGGGTGTCCAAAAACCTACCTTACCCGGATGGTAGGGTGTCCTGTCAGTGAGCATGGTCCTGAGGAGCCGGACTCGCAGGCCGCCCTGCCACCCAGGTAGGCTTGAGCCCAGGTAGGCCTGAGCGCGTCATTCTGGCTCGGCGTCTCCTGTCCTGGCCTGCAGCGCACCTCATGGAGGCGGCTCACCGTGGGGCTCTGCAGCCAGACGGCCCGTATTCAAAGCCCAGTTTTACCCCTGGGAGGTTTGTGCCTCTAGGCTAGGAGTTGAACCTTGTTGCTCCCTGTTTTCCTGCATGTTGAAATGTAGATAACAGGTGAAAATGTATTAAGCACTCACTCTGAGCCAGGCTGTTGTGTATTGGAGCATGAGGGTATGTATAAAGTACCTGGCGAAAGTAGGTATTCGGTTAATAATATTTATTGTTGCTACTTCTTGGATTTTGATAAACGTGAGGTTTCGCTAATTTTAAAAAGACATACATGTACATAGAAGGCTTTGGTATGCCTCATCCTGGCTAAATCTGCTACTGTAATAATAAAAAAAATAGTGCCAGAATTTATGAATTAGGTTATGAATTCCCAAAGCTTTCTTCGTTCTTTCTGTTCAAAATACTGAGTTTACTCTCTTCAAAAGACGGTTTTCTCTCTGAACTCTTCCTGCAAGGTCATGAGTGTGACTTGGGTGGCGGGCGCAGTGGTTCCCGGAAGCTGGGGTTAAGCATGGGGGTGGAGTGCAGAGCCAAGGGATGATCCCGAAAGACGGTGTCTGGAGTAGAGGCAGAGTGGGACCCACAGATAAACCTGTTGTGAGCTATCAGCTTCCAAGAGGCCAGGCAGAGAGGGGAGGACCTGGCAGAGGCAGAGGTTCTGCTACAGCGACAGCAAGACAGCACTGGCGGTCAGGAGGGTTCCCGGGTGGAGCTCAGAGAGGCTTCTGGGGGTCTCCCTGGGAGTGGGGAGGGGGCCGTCAGGGTGTCCCGCTAGTTCCAGTGTCATCTCATAATGGGATTAGCAAACACCAGGAGGTTGAATTTTCAAATTGTTTTCTTCAGTAAACCATAAGCTAGTTACTACCTTTCTGCTTTGGACATTTCAAACAATTGCATCTTGAAATTTTAATACTCCAGTTCTGCATTATCTACCAAAATACCTTTCTTCTTTTTTTTCCTTTTTTTCTTAAAGATAATTCAATTGAAAGCTTTTATATTTGCTGTGAGTTCAGTAATAAAACCATGGAGAAGAGAATATGGGACACGCAAGCCGCACGTTTTGCTTGGCTATGGAATTTTAGTATTTACTTCTATTAAACTTACATTTTAATTTTACTTATGTGTTTTATTTATACCCTATTTTGTTCAAGAGAGGA
Source organism: Balaenoptera physalus (assembly GCF_965194825.1). NCBI lineage: Eukaryota > Metazoa > Chordata > Mammalia > Artiodactyla > Balaenopteridae > Balaenoptera > Balaenoptera physalus. Next base: position 191,604,029 of record NC_138882.1, read on the forward strand.
TTTAAGACAGCCAACAGAGATGAAAAAATAAAATAGCATAAATGTTTAAAAGGGGGCACCAAAAACAAACAAACGAAAAGGCCACTGGGAATATTGCTGCTTTATTGCCACCGTCGTGGCCCTTGGGTTACACAGGTCGCACTCCCGTGGAGAAGCTCGTGGCCTGATGGCTGCATCCTGCTTGGCTCTTGGACATTTGGAACCAATTCTGCTTGCAGTGAGTGCACAGTGTTCCCTCCCGGGTTTGCTGGAGCCAGAACATTCTTCAGTAGTAAAATGCCAACAGACATCAAACCACACGAATCCTGCACGAGTGGGCAGGATGTAACAGATGCACACGGACGAGAAGGAAAAAATAAGCCAAACTCTGGATGTAAAGAGAGGATCCGAACCATCATTTTTGACCCAGAAAGGAACTTGAGTTCGTTTCACTCAGATGCTGGCCTTTTCATTTACTGTCATGTCTCAAAGGCCCCAAATAAACATGGACATGACTAGGAAGAGAAATGAAAACAAAGTTGTACAATGGTAGGAAAGTCTTTTCTAAGCCCTTGGAATGACCTCTAATCAGGAATCAGAATTTCTGCTCCTTTGGCCCATTTGTTCTCGTGTGCTGTTGTCAGCAAGGGGTGTGCCCTGGAGGACGGGACTCCCCATCGGCCCCGCAAACCTTAAAGGTGATGTGGGCCCTGCCTTTTTTCTTTTTTTTTTTAGTATTTATTTATTTATTTATTTGGCTGCGCCGGGTCTTAGCTGTGGCGTGCGGTATCTTTAGTTGCGGCGTGCAGGATCCAGCACCCTGACCAGGGATCAAACCCGGGCCCCCTGCACTGGGAGCGCAGAGTCTTAACCACTGGACCACCAAGGAAGTCCCACCGAGGCCTTTCTTGAACTTATAATGCCATCTTGGGGATGATGTGTTCTATAAATTTTGTAAGTTTTTTTCCTTCTATGTTAAGTAGAACTTGAGTTTTCTAAGGTTATTCCTAGCTGTGGAAACTTGGAATTGTTTGATCAATCTCCTGTTTAGCTTTTCTGACATATTCACGATTTGACTGTTTCTCTCTTAAGCCCACCTTTTCAAAATGAAGAGTCCTAAAGTGGTGGTAGAAGGCCAACCTCCAAAATCATGAGAAATGTAGTGTGTACGTCTGACCCCTATACTCAACACAGGCGGGTTTTAGGGAAGGACAGCTGAGATCACTTAGCCCAGTACCTGGCATTTTGGGCACCTGTGAGCGTGTTGATGATGGTGTGAAAAGGCCAAAGCTGGAGGTGGAGCTACGGAAGAGGTCAGTGGCTTAAAGAGCACAGCCTTTGAAGTCAAGTCCAAGTTTGACTCTCTAGCCCCCTGATATGGGGCAAGTTACTTAACCTCTCTGAGCCTGTTTCTTCATCCATAAAATCCAGACAATAATTTTACTGTCATAGGGCTGTTGGGAGAATTAAGCGAGAATGCACGTTAAGTGCTTAGCATAGTAATGGGCATATTATTATGTAAAGTAAATGCCAGTATATTTTTATTAGTATCATGAGCATAGAAGTTAATAAATGCTCTTACTGATTTGTAGGAATTCTTTATAGAATTTGAGTGAGTCCTTTGTCTGATAGATTAGTATAAATATCTGTCCCCTCTCTGTAGTTTGCCTTTCACTCTCGTAAATGTTCATGAACTGAAGATCGGTTTGAGCCAGGCCACACAAGTTATAATTTCTAGCCAGCTTTTGGGTCAGGGGTACATAATCAGATAAACTTCTCCATCTCAGACAAGTCATTTAGTTAACCTTTTTGATCTTCACTGTTTTTATCTGTAAAATGGGGGTTCCAATACCAATCTCAAGACATTTTATGAGTCTTCAAGTGTTAAATGAGGAAATATCGGTGAAAGTACTTTATCAGCTTTAAGTCTGTGCAAATGCGTTTGTGACACCACTGACAGCCTCAAAATCCCCTTCAGCTTTTGCGATGCTCTCCTTGCCCTCCTTTCTCACGTTGCCAGTTGCTCATTTCCTGTCTTCCTTAGAATTTCCCCAGGTTCAGTCCTCACCAGCTCGGCTGGTTTAAAGTGCTCTGCTTGGGCCCCGCATCTCTGCCTTCTGGCCATTATTGCTTACGTGTTAGAGTCACCTGCCTTTCAAGCCTGGCTGCCTCCCAGGTTCTCCCTAACCCATGCATCCCAGTCAAAACCCCGGATGCTCTTTGGCTTTTCTTCTCCATATAGTATTGAGCCCCTTCTCGACTGTCCTGTAAGCCACTCAGTCTGTGAACCCCCTCACCTCCAGCCGACTTTGACCCCTTCATTTCTGTTTCAACTTCTAGGCTGCCAGCCAGCCAGCCCTCATAACCTCAGCCCTACATTTCTGCTGTAGTTTTCTTCAGGTCTCTCTGGTTTGCCTTCTGTCAGCTTTAGTCAAGCTGTACAAGTTAATATTAACGCACGGTATTGATCACATTTCTCTAGCCAGGAAGCTTTTGTGGCTTCCTGTTGTTTATTGGGTAAGGGTCAAACTCTTGGCTCCATTTTTAAAGCCCCTTACAAATTAGATGTTTTCTATATTTTCTGCCTACTTTGTGGTGATGTTCTGCTTTCTTCCACTGCAAAGCAGGCTCCATGTGGTCAGGGACCATAGTGGTCTGGTTCGCCATCAGGTCCCTAACAGTGTGGGCACATGACACGTACTTACCAGATGTTTGCCTCATGAATGAGCAGGTGGGTGGATGTCCACGTTAATTTGTTACCTACTTCCTGCCTTCTTCTGCGCCTCTACTCTGACCAGTTTGTCAGTGTTCTGTCTCTCCTGGTTCCTCGGGGCATTCTCTTCCCCTGAAATGCCCCAGCCTGTTGTTGGTACCAAAGCAAATTGAATCCACCTTTTGCATTCCCATTCAGACCCCACTGCCTCCACGAAGTTTCCTCTGCATTCTGACAGCACTGAACTTATGTCTTTATCGTTAATATTAGCATTTTTGTTATATATTGTTTAGTTAAATCCATGTGTCTGGGGTTTTAGGGAACACACACACACATACCTCCCGCTAGTTTATAATCTCCTTGAGGGCAGGGATGACATATTTCTTTTGTACCTCCTGTGGTACTTAGAGTAGGGTTGACATTCAGTAAATATGCTGGCTTGAAATGATGAATATTTGCTAACACCATACTCACCTTGTCCGGGTGCATTTTACTTTGTGGAAAACCTGTATTGAGGAACACATTGCACTTTTGGCAATAAATCATTCTAGAGGAATTTACTGGAAGGAGTTTATCAACTATCAGTTTGGTAAATCTAAACTGTCACTTATGAAAATTGTTTAAAGTCAGGTACCAGAGGATGAGAGCAAATTCAAACACATGCCTTTATGCTCGGGCCCCAGTGTAAGCCAAGGCCCGTGCAGACTAAGTTCGAGGCTGAATACCATGTGAGAAGAGGAAAGAACGCCTTTCCCTTGTCCTTTCTCATCTGACAGATATTGATTATCTTCCTCTTATTTTTTTTTTTTTGCAGTGAGAAAAGGTTACTTGTTTATCATGTTTTGTACTAGCACCAATAATATTTGTAAAAGTAAATAGCTTCAGATGGATTAGATTTATTTTTGTACAGTTCTTTTTCCTTTTGTCAGTTAAGTGGAGCTGAGTTTTTACAGTCGGCACAGGTTAGTTTCCGTTGAAATCCCGTTCTGTTTGTGATGCTCCTTACAAAGATGAGTCAGGCAGAATGACTTGGTACCGTCTGCGTCATACTTGACGTTGAGGGTGAGTCCGCATACATTGTTGGGGTCTGTTATGTTTGTGCATGAACCCCATGTGCAGGAACTTATTTCCACATCCTCCAAAGATGTTTCCACATGGAAATGAAAAGGGTAGAAGACTGTGTTGAGCAGAGGAAATGGCATCAGAAGAGGGTAGGGCTGTGTATGAGAGCAGCTTTATTGTCTGAAGCTTCAGACTGTGTAGCGGGAACCTTTACAAAAACTGGTCTCTTAGTATAATCAGTATCTGCTCAGTGACACCAAGTAATCTGTGACACCCTTTCTCTCATGAAGCAGCTCTTGCTCAGCAGAAAATACCCATGCTGTCTTGGTGTTAATTACCTCTGAAATCTGCTTTTTCCTTTAAATCATATGAGCACCAAGTATCATAAAAAATTACAGCCTTTTATTAGCTGATGCAGTTTATTTCAGTCAGATTGTCTTGGAACATATGGACAGTCATGAATCTTCAATTGTGGTAATTAGGCAAACCCCCCAAAATCCAATAGAATATAGTTTGTTGAGACTTTGTTGCTGAGATGCACTAATATAGATACAGCCTGGAAGTTTGAACTTGAAACGTATAGGCTTCAGCAACAAAAAGCCTGGTGGCTTTACTTTTCTTAAAGTGAAGGTATGAGGTATAATTTAGCTGTTACTTGCATACTCTTATTAGGTCTTCAAAGTATTGAATTAAATATCATTGTAGGGACTTCCCTGGTGGTCCAGTGGCTAAGACTCTGTGCTCCCAATGCAGGGGACCCAGGTTCGATCCCTGGTCAGGGAACTAGATCCCGCATGCCACAACTAAGACCCGGTGCAGCCAAATAAATAAATAAATAAATTTTAAATAAATAAATAAATAAATAAATATCATTGTAGTAGTTAGATGTTCTCTACACCAAAATTATTGGCTCTTAACTAGCGAGGGGGCTGCACTTCCTAGTCCCCTAGCGGTTGGGTGGGGTCACATGACCCTTTCTAACCAGTGGTGTGAGTGGAAGTAATGTGTGTCCTGCGCAGGCTGAGGTACTTCAAGGCCAGGCCAGCCGGAGAGTCTCATGCTCTTCCCTCTGCCTCCATGACTGGCAGGGTTCCAAAGGGTGTCTGTCTTGTCCACCTGGGACCTGAGGACATTGCCAAGCAGAGAACTAGCTGACCTGAGATGGACATGTAATGTGAGGGAGAAATAAACCTTTGGAATTTTTGGATGGTTTGTTAACCACGGTATCACCAACCCAGCAGTTCTCAAACTTTTTGCTGTCAGGGCCTCTTTACATTCTTAAATTATTGAGGTTCCCAAAGAGCTTTTGTTTATGTGGGTTATAACTATCAATATTTAATAATAAGACACAGAGTGTACTTACTTCTTGTATTTCAGTACAGGCACAAGGAAGACTTGAGGATTTCAAAATAACTATGTATTCCACAACAATGAGGTTACAGATACACAGATAGCATAGCAGATATAACGAAAGATAGCAAGTATGCAGCAAAAGAACTTAGAATCAGTTGAGTTAATCTCTGAAAACTCACGTGTTTATACCATAAAGTTACCACCTTAGAAATTTCTAGAAAACAGGAAACTATACAAGTACACAATTCATTAACCATCAGAACAATGATATCATACATCATGTAGCCTCAAGAAAATCCCACTATACTCTCATGAGAGAATGAGAAAAAGGCAAATAAAATCTTAGTATTATTATGAAAATAGTTTTGACCTGTGGACCCCCTGAAAGGGTCTCAGGGACTCCCAGGGGACCCCACACCACACTTAAGAACCATTGACCCAGCCCATCCTGACGGATACAGTCATGGTTCAGACATACTGATGTTCCTCACGTGCTGTAGCTTACTTTGCTAAATGAAGGTAGAAAATAAAAACAGTGTGGCCGTATACTCTGAATATGTGCACATTGATTGCAGAGATGGTCTCCATCAACTAGAAATTAAATAAGTGAAAATGTAGCAGTGTCTTCAATTGCCTAATTATCTAAGGGAAGCAAATACAATGGAATTGTCGTCAGGAGACTTTTCTAAGCGTGATACCACAGCAGAAATCAGAAAAGAGAGAATTGATAGGTTTGATTTTCTAAAAATGAGAAATATCTGTGTTTATTAAAGGAAAATAACTAAAGCCTAAAAAAAAATTATAAACACAGTTAACAGACTCAAAAGGAATCTAATATATTTGATAAAAATTCATATTTTTAATATATATAAGGAACTCTTGGAATCAAAAAGAAAAAGATGAATACCCTAATAGGAAAACAGTACAAAGGAAACAAATAGAAGAAATCTAAAGTGCAAATAAGGGACTTCCCTGGCGGTCCAGTGGTTAAGACTTCGCCTCAGGGAGCTAAGATCCCACATGCCTCGCAGCCAAAAAACCAAAGCAGAAGCAATATTGTAACAAATTCAATAAAGACTTTAAAAATGGTCCACATCAAAAAAAAAAATTCTAAAAAAATGAAATAAAATGCAAATAAGTGTATGGAAAAAATGTCACCCTCACTAGTAAAAAAAGAAATGCAAGTTAAAACAAGGCTTTTTTTTGTTAGTTTTGTTTTTTCTCTACCAGATTGACAAAGTTTTTTTTCTTTTTAATGATAGTATTGAGCTCTGATAAGATGGAAATCCGTTAGCCCACCCAGCCAGGAGGCAGGAGGATTCTCCTTTGGAGAAGTTGAGCCAGAGAGACTCTGGAGCCTGGACATAGACAGTAAAGGGTGTGAGTGGCACCCTAACAGAGGCAGGGGGGTGCGTTAGTGTTTGCATTGTGAGACTTCTGGCTTTTCTTCCTATATTCTCTGGTCTCTCCCCTGAAGGAACTAGCCCATCAAAAAGAAAAGACTGCCAAATGAAACTTCTAGGTTCCCTCCCAGGCATTTCACAGAGAAGCTCATCAGATGACAAGACCTGTTCACACATACAGAGCTTCCAAATAGCTTCTTAGTATCTTACTATGAAGTGTAAGTCAATTGCCAAAGAATGTCAAATGTTTGAGGGAAGGCTCCAACGTGAAATTCTGAGATCATGCAGACAGCAAGGAGAAACTAGAAGGAAGCAGACAATGCAGGGAGTTTGGAAACTAGATCATCTTCAGATAGATAAGATACTACATGTAAGAAATAAGAACAAGGTGATATATCAAAGAGCAATACTGTATAAAAAGAGAAGGAGCTCTTGGAAATTAAAAATAAGATAACAAATAAAAAATTCTATGGAAGGGTTGGAAGATAAAGATGAGGAAATATGCACAAAAGTAAAACTTAAAAACTAGAAGATCAGTTCTTAGCCATGAAGTAAAGTAAAATGAGGGGGAAGACATTATGAAACAATTAATATGAGAATATTTCTCAAAAGATAGGAGACTATAGGTTAAAAAGGGCCATTCAGATAACTAGCATAGTGGATGGGGGAGAAAAGGACCCCCATACTAAAGGAAATCATAGGTTAAAGAGAGAGTCCTAAAAGTTTCCAAACAGGTCGCAAACAAAGGACTGGAATTGGAAAGACATTAGGTATCTCACCAGTAGTACTGTAAACTAGAAGACAGTGGAGCAATGTAATAAAAATCCTGAGGGAAAGTTATTTCCAAGCTAGAATTCTATACCCAGCCAACTATTCATTAAGTATAAAGGCAGATTTTAAGAACATTCTGAGATATACAAAGCCTAAAAAATTTTTCCTCCCAACCAATCTTTTATTTCTGTTATCTAATTTTTAATTTCCAAGAGCTCCTTTTTCTTTTGAGAATATCTGTAAAGGAAACTACTGGAGATTGAGCTCCACCAAAATGAGGAAGAAAACTAAGAAAGAGAAAGGCATAGGATACAGAAAAGAGATACCAACCCAGGAAAGATACCCAGGAAGATGGTGACAGGAAGTCCTAAGATGAAGTTTGTTTAGCAAGCCTAACAACCAGAACAGGGCAGAGAGCTCTTGGAGGAATGCCTCTTAGAGGGAAAAAAAAAAAATCAAAGTGATGTGCTATTTGATATTTTCATATTGAGAGGAATATTAGAAGTCTTTAAGAAGTATACTGTGGGGCTTCCCTGGTGGCGCAGTGGTTGAGAATCTGCCTGCCAATGCAGGGGACACGGGTTCGAGCCCTGGTCTGGGAAGATGCCACATGCCACGGAGCAACTAAGCCCGTGAGCCACAATTACTGAGCCTGCGCATCTGGAGCCTGTGCTCCGCAACGGGAGAGGCCGCAACAGTGAGAGGCCCGCGCACCGCGATGAAGAGTGGCCCCAGCTTGCCGCAGCTAGAGAAAGCCCTCACACAGAAACAAAGACCCAACACAGCCAAAACTAAATAAATAAATAAATAATAAAAATAAAAGGAATTCCTTTAAAAAAAATTTTTAAAAAAAAGTATACTGTGAAGAGTTGGAGAAGAATCGTAACAGAGCCATAGAAAGCTAAAGCAAATGAAAAAGATGAGGCAATTGTTAACTCCAGGAAAAATAAAAAGTAGTTCAAGACAAGAAATGTAATCATAGTATACTGTTTGATTCAGCTTTGAACTATATTTACAGTCATAATGAAAACTAAACTAATTAAAAAGAAAAACTGTGCATTGATTTGAACCAAAGTTGTGACAATTACATAGAAAGGAGGGGAAAGATAAGCACAAGGAAGTGGAAGAGAACTAAATTCTCTTGAATTAAGTCTAAAATTTTAAAATTAAGGATATGAGTATACCTAGAAATAAAATGAGAAAAATGCTAAAAGATTTAAAAGTGCTTGCATCTGAGGAGTGGGATTGAATGCTGTTTTGGGTTATAAGTCTAGTAGTTTTATTTATAAACTGTTTACGTAGTCCTTGGATAAAATTAAATTTTTTAATTTAAAATAATTAAATGGTAAATACTTTCTGGAGATCAGTTCAGAAGACTAAAATGGAAGTCTTATACCCTTTTATCCAACAATTTTAGAAACTTATTTTCAAAAAGATAATCATGCATACACACAAAGTTTTAGCTATAGGGATGTCCACTGCAGCCTTTTTAAAACAAATGAAAGTTGTTAATAGAAGATTGTTATATAAACTGTAATAACGGCATTTAAAATGGTGTAGAAAACACTTAATGACCAATAAAACCCGAAAAACCAAAACTCCACAAGACCTTTAACTGAAAACACAGGTTATACAATTATATTGTAGAAGAAATACAATTTTATTTTTAAATATATTTTTCTTACCTGTATTTTCAATTTTATCTATGACGAATATATTTTTCTAATAAGAAAAAAATATTTTTAAGGTAATTCAATTAGGAAAAAACTAGCATTTGACTCATTTCTTTAACCTCTTTAACCAAAGGAATTGATGCCATTTTTATAATCTATGCTTATGACAAAGTTGCTCTTCATATTTTTGAAAATGAAGTTTATTTTTGCTCCACATCCTCACCAACACTTAATATTCTCAGTCTTTTTCATTTTAGTCATTCTAGTGGTTGTTAATAGTATCTCGTGTTTTTAATTTGCATTTCCCTAATGACTAACAGTGTTGAATGTCTTTTCGTGTACTTGTTCACCATTCCTATATCATCTTTTGTTGACGTTTCTGTTTACATCTTTTACTCGTTATCGTATCAGGTTGTTTATCTTCTTCAGTTGTGAGAGCTCATTGTATATTCCAAATACAAATCTATGAGACAGATATTTTACAAATATTTTTCTTTTATTATCCTATATAGGAAATCTTTAATTCGAAGTTACAAAGATTATCTCCTATGTTGTCTTTTAGAAGCTTTACGGTTTTAGCTTTCACATTTGTGTCTTTTTTTCAATTCTCAGGTTTTCTTGGGTTTTTGGTTTTTTCAATTTTTTAACTTGTAAGATACATATAACATAAAATTTACCATCTTAGCCATTTTTAAGTATACAGTTCAGTGATATTAAATGCTTACATATTGTTGTGCATCTGCCACCACCATTTATATCTCCTGAACTCGTTTCATCTTGTAAAACTCAAACTCTATACCTGTTAAACAGTATATACCTGTTAAACAGTAAGTAAAATTATACAGTATTTCTCTTTTTGTGACTGGCTTATTTCACTTAATATAATGTTCTCAAGGTTCATCCATGTTGCAGCACATGTCAGAATTCCCTGCCTTTTTAAGGCTGAATAATATTCAATTGTATTTATATACCATATTTTGCTTATCCATTCATCTGTTGATGGGTACTTGGGCTGCTTCCACATTTTAGCTGTTGTGAATAATGCTGCTCTGAATATGAGTGTACAGTGTACAAATATCTGTTCAAAACCCTGCTTTCAGTTCTTTTGGGTATTTACCCAGAAGTGGAATTGCTGAATTGTATGGTAAATCTGTTTTTAATTTTTTTGAGGAACTGCCATCTATTTCCCATAAAAGCTCTACCATTTTACATTCCTACCAACAATGCACATGAGTTCCAATTTCTCCACATCTTTGCCAGCACTTGTTTGTTTTTTTGTTTATAGTAGCCAGCCTAATGGGTGTGGAGTGGTATCTCATTATGGCTTTGACTTGTATTTCCCTAATGGTTAGTGATATGGAGCATCTTTCCATGTGCTTTTGGCCATTCATATATGTTCTTTGATATATAAATGTCTGTTTAAGTCCTTTGCCATATTTGAATCAGATTGTTTTTGTTGAGTTTTAGGAATTCTTTATATATTCTAGATATTAATCTCTTATCAGATATACTGTTTGCAAATATTTTCTCCCATTCTGTAGGTTGTTTTTTCACTTTCTTGATGGTATCCTTTGATTCATAAAAGTTCTTGATTTTGGTGAAGTCCAATTTGTCCATTTTTTCTTTTGTTGTATGTGCCTTTGGTGTTGTATCCAAGAAATCATTGCCAAATCCAATGTCATGAAGCTTTTGCTCTATGTTTTCTTCTAAGAGTTTTATAGTTTCAGCTCTTATGTTTAGGTCTTTGATCCATTTTGGGTGGATAAACTAATAAACGGATTCAGCAAAAGTTGCAGGATACAAAGTCAACACACAAAAATCAGTCACATTAGTTTTTGTACATGGTGTTAGGTAAGGGTCTTCATTCTTTTCATGGGGATATTCAGCTATCCCAGTACCATTTGTTGAAAAGACTATCCTTTCCCTATTGAATAGTCTTGGCATGCTTGTCAAAAATAATTTGACAGTTTGTGTGAGGGTTTAGTTCTGGGCTCTCTATTCCATTGGTCTATATGTCTGTCTTTATGCCGATATCAATCTGTTTTGATTACTGTAGCTTTGTTGTAAATTTTAAAATACAGAAGTGTGAGTCCCCCATCTTTGTCCTTTTTCAAGATTGTTTTGGCTTTTGGGATCCCTTGAGATTCCATGTGAATTTTAGAAGGGACTTTTCTATTTCTGTGAAAAATGTCATTGGGATTTTAATAGGGATTGAATTGATTCTGTTAGTTGCTTTGCATAGTAGTGACATTTTAATAATATTAAGTCTTCCAATCCATTAATATAAAGTATCTTTCTGTTTATTTATGTCATCTTAATTTCTTTATGTAAGTCTTTTAAGTTTAAGTTAATTCTTAAGTTTTTTGTTTCTTTGTTTTTGATGCTATTGGAAATGGAACTGTTTTCTTCATTTCCGTTTCAGATTGTTTATTGTTCATGTATAGAAATGCAGCTAATTTTTGTGTGTTGACTTTGTATCTTGCAACTTTGCTGAACTCATTTGTTAGTCCTAACAAGGTTTTGTGTATGTGTGGAATTTTTATAGAGTTTTCTACATATAAGATAATATCATCTGCAAAAAGAGATAATTTTATTTCTTTTCCAATTTGGATACCTTTTATTTCTTTTTTTACCTAATTGCTCTGGCTAGGACTTCCAGTGCAGTGTTGAATAGAAGTGGTGAGAACAGACATTCATACCTTGTTCCTGATCTTAGAGGAGAAGCTTTCAGTCTTTCACCACTGAGTATGATGTTTGCTTTGAATTTGTCTTCTTCAGTTGTAAGAGCTCTTCATGGCTTTTAGTTTCTTTTAGTCTCCTTCTGTTGCTAGTTTGCTGAGTGTTTTTATGATGAAGGTGTGTTGAACTTTGTCAGTGCTTTTTCTGCAACAGTTGAGATGATCATGGTTTCTATGAATATGGTATATTATATTGATCAATTTTCATACATGGAACTATTGTTGCATTCCAAGAATAAATCCCACTTGGTCGTAATGTATATCCTTTTAATATGCTGCTGAACTCTGCTGATATTTTGTTGAGGATTTCTGCATCTATGTTCATAAGGGATATTGGTCTATAGTTTTCTTTTTTGTGTGGTGTCTTTGTCTGGCTTGGGCATCAGGGTAATTGTGGCCTCATAGGATGAGTTTGGAAGTGTTCCCTCTTCAATATTTTGGAAAAGTTTGAGAATTGATATTAGTTCTTCTTTAAATGTCTGGAAGAATTCACCAGTGAATCCATCAGGTCCAGGGCATTTCTTTGTCAAGAGGTTTTTGATTACTAATTCAATCTCTTTACTAGTTATAGGTCTATTCAGATTTCCTATTAGATCATGATTCAGTCTTGGTAGATTTTGTATTTCTAGTCATTTGTCCATTTCATCTCAGTTTCCCAATTTTTCTATTTCTGTAGAATCAGTAGTAATATCTCCACTTTCATTTCTGATTTAGTAATTTGAGTCTTCTTTCTTTTTTTCCTTAGTTAGTCTAGCCAAAGGTTTGTCGATTGTGTTGTCTTTTTGAAGAACCAACTTTTTTTTTCACTAATTCTTTCTATTGTTTATCTGTTCTCTATTTATCTCTGCTCTAATCTTTACGATTTCCTTCTCCTGCCAGCTTCAAGTTTAGTTTTTCTTCTTTTTCTAGTTTCTTTTTTTTCTTTTATTTATTTTTTAATTAATTTTTATTATAGTTGATTTACAAAGTTGGATTAGTTTCTGCTGTACAGCAAAGTGAATCAGTCATATATATACAGATATCCACACTTTTGTAGATTCTATTCCCATATAAGTCATTACAGAATATTGAATAGAGTTCCCTGTGATACACAGTAGGTTCTTATTGGCTATCTATTTTATATATAGTAGTGTGTATATGTCAATCCCAATCTCCCGATTTATCTCTCCCCCTCACCCCTTTGCCTCTTGGCAATCATAATTTTGTTCTCTACCTCCGTGGCTCTATTTCTGTTTTGTAAATAGGTTCATTTGTACCATTTTTTTTAGATTCCACATATAAGCAAAATATATTTGTCTTTCTCTGTCTGACTTACTTCACTCGGTATGACAATCTCTAGGTCCATCCATGTCGCTGCAAATGACATTATTTCGTTCTTTTCTAGTTTCTTAAAAGTTGTAAAGTTAGGGACTTCCCTGGTGGTGCAGTGGTTAAGAATCCACCTGCCAGTTCAGGGGATACGGGTTCGAGCCCTGGTGCAGGAAGATCCCACATGCCGCGGAGCAGCTAAGCCCGTGCACCACAGCTACTGAGCCTGTGCTCTAGAGCCCGCGAGCCACAACTGCTGAGCCCACGTGCCACAACTACTGAAGCCCGTGCACCTAGAGCCCATGCTTCGCAACAAGAAAAGCCACCACAATGAAGAGTAGCCCCCGCTCGCCACAACTAGCGAAAGCCCACACGCAGCAACGAAGACCCAACGCAGCCAAAAAAAAAAAAAAAAGTTGGAAAGTTAGTTGTTGATTTGATATTTCCTTTTTCCATGCTGCGCAGCTTGTGGGATTTTAGTTCCCTGACCAGGGATTGAAACCGGACCCTTGGCAGTGAGAGTGTAGAGTCCTAACCACTGGACTGCCAGGGAATTGAGATTTCCTGTTTTTTAATGTAAACATTTATAGCTATAAACTTCCCCCTTAGCACTGCATCCCATAAGTTTTGGTGTGTTGTGTTTCGTTTTCATTCATCTCTAAGTATTTTCTAATTTCCCTTGTGATTTTTTTTCTTTGATATATTGGTCGTTTAAGAGTGTATTGTTTGTTACAAATTTGTGTCTTTTCCAGTTTTCCTTATGTAATTGATTTCTAATTTCATCCCATTGTGGTTGGAGAGGATACTTTGTATGATATCTTTTTTTTTTTTTAATAAGTTTATTTATTTTATTTATTTATTTTTGGCTGCGTTGGGTCTTCGTTGCTGCATGCGGGCTTTCTCTAGTTGCGGTAAGCAGGGGCTACTCTTCGTTGCGGTGCACGGGCTTCTCATTGCGGTGGCTTCTCTTGTTGCGGAGCACGGGCCCTAGGCACACGGGCTTCAGTAGTTGTGGCCCACGGGCTCAGTAGTTGTGGCTCGCGGGCTCTAGAGCACAGGTTCAGTAGTTGTGGTGCACAGGCTTAGTTGCTCCATGGCATGTGGGATCTTCCCAGACCAGGGCTCGAACCCGTGTCCCCTGCATTGGCAGGCGGATTCTTAACCACTGCGCCACCAGGGAAACCCCTTTGTATGATATCTATCTTTTAAAATCTATTGAGACTTAAATTGTGGCCTACCAAATGGTCAATCCTGGAAAATGTCCCATGTACACTTGAGAAGAATGTGTTTCTGTTGTTGGGTAGAATATTCTGTATGTGTCTTTTAGATCTAGTTGGTTCATTGTATTGTTCAAGTCCTCTATTGCCTTACTTATCTTTTGTCTGGTTATTCATAGGATGTTGAAGTCTCCACCTATTACTGTGAAACTCTATTTCTCTCCCTTCAGTTCTGTCAATTTTTGCTTTATGTATTTGATGGTCTGTCATTAGGTATATAAGTTTATAGTTATTCTTCTTGCTGTGTGAACCTTTTATTAATATGTAATGTCTTTCTTTGTGTCTTATAACCTTTTTTAAATTTATTTATTTTGGCCGCGTTGGGTCTGTTGCTGCACGCAGGCTTTCTCTAGTTGCAGCGAGCAGGGGCTAGTCTTCGTTGCAGTGCGGGGGCTACTCTTCATTGTGGTGGCTTCTCTTTGTTGAGGAGCACGGGCTCTTCGCATGCGGGCTTCAGTAGTTGTGGCACGCAGGCTCAGTAGTTGTGGCTCGTGGGCTCCAGAGTACAGGCTCAGTAGTTGTGGTGCACGGGCGTAGTTGCTCTGCAGCATGTGGGATCTTCCCGGACCAGGGCTCAAACCCGTGTCCCCTGCATTGGCAGGCAGATTCTTAACCACTGCACCACCAGGGAAGTCCCTTATAACCTTTTTTGATTTAATGTCTGTTCTGTCTGATATTAGTATAGCCACCCGTGCTCTATTTTGGTTACTATTTGCAAGGCATGTCTCTTTCCATCCTTTCACTTTCAACCTGTTTGTGTCTTTAAATCTCAATTGAGTCTTTTGTTGATAACATATAGTGTGGTCATGTGTTTTCATCCATTCTCCCCGTGTCTGTCATTTGATTAAGGAATTTAATCTATTGACATTTAAAGTAATTACTGATAAGAGGGACTATTTCTGTCACTTTGCTATTTGTTTCCTTTTTTTTTTTTTTTAATTAATTTATTTATTTATTTTTGGCTGTGTTGGGTCTTCGTTTCTGTGCGAGGGCTTTCTCCAGTTGCAACGAGCGGGGGCCACTCTTCATCGCGGTGCGCCGGCCTCTCACTGTCGCGGCCTCTCCCGTTGCGGAGCACAGGCTCCAGACACGCAGGCTCAGTGGTTGTGGCTCACGGGCTTAGTTGCTCCGCGGCATGTGGGATCTTCCCAGACCAGGGCTCGAACCCGTGTCCCCTGCATTGGCAGGCAGATTCTTAACCACTGCGCCACCAGGGAAGCCCGATCATTTTTTATAATACATTAGTCTCTTAAATTATGTAGAAACAAAATGTGAAATGACAAGCCAGAGTTATAAGACGAGCTTTTAGATTAATCTTTTTTTTTTTTAAATGTGTTAGTCTCTTAAATCATTGAGAAAACAAGATGTGGAGTTATAAACCATTTTTATAATAACTCTAGCTTTTATAATTGCCCATGTATTTGCCTTTACTGAGATCTTTATTTCTTCATGTGGCTTTGAGTTACTGTCTGGTGTCCTTTCATTTCACCTGGCAGGACTCCCTTGAGCATTTCTTGCAGGCAGGTCTAGTATCTCACAGTAAGGGTCAAGGTTCACATTTTTGCGTATGAATATTCCCTTCTTCTAGCATCATTCATTGAAGAACTATCTTTTCCCCATTGCACTACCTTATATTGCACACCTTTGTCAAAAATCAACTGACTATATATATAGGGGTCTATTTGTAGACTCACTTCTGTTCCACTGATTTGTGTATCTGTTCTTTTACTGGTACCACCCTGTCTTGATTACCATAGCCATATAATAAATCTTTTCTTTTTTTTATTTTTTATAAATTTATTTATTTTATTATTTATTTTTATTTTTGGCTGCGCTGGGTCTTCAGTGCTCTGTGTGGACTTTAGTTACGGCGAGCGGGGGCTACTCTTCATTGCGGTACGCGGGCTACTCATTGCGGTTGCTTCTCTTGTTGGGAGCACAGGCTTTAGGCTTGCGGGCTTCAGTAGTTGTGGCATGTGGGCTCAGTAGTTGTGGTTTGTGGACTCTAGAGCGCAGGCTCAGTAGTTGTGGCGCACGGGCTTAGTTGCTCTGCGGCATGTGGGATCTTCCCGGGTCAGGGCTCGAACCCGTGTCCCTTGCATTGACAGGCGGATTCTTAACCACTGCGCCACCAGGGAGGCCCCCATATGATAAATCTTAAAGTCCAGTAATGTGAGTCCTCCCGTTCTTCTTCAAAGTTATTTTGGTTAGTAAAATAACTAGGGAAGTAAATTTCTTTTTGCTCCATATCATTTTTCCATATAAATTTTAGAATTGGCTTGTCAGTTTCTACCAAAAAAAGCTGGGATTTTCACTGGATTGCATTGAATCTATACGTTGCTTTGGGGAAATCTGACATCTGAACAATACTGAATCTGCTGATGCATGAAAGCAGCTTATCTCTCCATTATTTTTGGTCTTCTTTAATTTCTTTAAGCAGTGCATTGTAGTTTTCAGTGTATGGGTCTTGCAGTTGTTAAATTTATCTCTAAGTAGTTCATGTTTGTTAATGATACTTTAAATGCTATTGTCCTTTTAAGTTTCAATTTTTAGTATATAGAAATAAATTGTATGGGGAGGGGGAGGGGTGAGATGTGACAGGGTGAGAGAGTGTCATGGACATATATACACTACCAAATGTAAAATAGATAGCTAGTGGGAAGCAGCCGCATAGCACAGGGACAGTGCTTTGTGACCACCAAGAGGGGTGGGATAGGGAGGGAGATGCAAGAGGGAAGAGATGTGGGAACATATGTATATGTATAACTGATTCACTTTGTTATAAAGCAGAAACTAACACACCATTGTAAAGCAATTATACTTCAGTAAAGATGTTTTTAAAAAAATTAAATTAAATTTTTTAAAAAAAGAAATAAATTGATGTTTGCCTGTTGATCCTGTATCCCATGACCTTGCTAAAATCACTTAGTAGGTTTTTTTTGTAGATTCTTTATGATTTTCTACATAGACAACATCTGCATATACAGATATTTTTATTTTTTAATATGTTTGCCTTGAACTTCTTTTTTGTGCTTTATTGCATTTTTGTATTGTATAGCATCTAATCCAACAGCTTTAACAGACCACTAGACTCTACAGGTCTCTAGGGACCTTTTCACTATGAATCTTGTGATACATAAAGGTTGAATTTATAATAGATTTACTTTCCATTGAAATTATAACCAGATGATTGAGATGATGAAACTTTTCACACTTAAAGCACAATACATCTCTTAATTTTATAATGAATTTTAGAAACAAGTACGTAACTTTAGGCATCGTTTTTAATGCTATCACATATTTTGAAATGATATCAGTGTTTTTACGATAGTGAAAGAGTTTATCATTTATGAAATATCGAACCAGTGACCTTAGCTATTCAGTTATGATAAAAGGCCCAATCTAACCTTTCATTGAATGTGGTATTTATTAAAAATGAAACTTCTTGTTTCTGTTACTTAATCAGTAGCACGTTAAGCCATTTATTAATATGATTAAAGAAGGTATTGCGGACTAGACACTCTACTCCCTTGTCATCTGGTTTACTTTTAACAACCAGGAAATAGCAGTCTAACCTAAAGTCAGTCAAGTCTATCTAATCCTGCACTTGTAATTTTTATGAGATGCTGGACAGAGCAATTAAAATTTGCAGAAAGAGAATAATTTGTAATGGCTACTCAGGAAGGAACAAGCCCCTTTTACATCGTTACATAAGTAAACCTATCTGGAGAAGACACATTTAATTTGCCATTAGTTAACTATTCTTTATTTGCTTAAAACAATGGGATTTGGCACGGGTGGCATATTGGTAAGTGTGGCAGGGAATGCGTTGCATAATTGACGTGAGCGTGGAAAGAAGCCTACGGTAGGAGAAAGAAAAGGGAACCACAGAGATCCCAGAGATGGGAACGCTTAGTCTTGTGTTTTTGTTGAAATAGAATACATGTATAGAAAAGTGCACGTCATAAGCATGCAGGTCAGTGAATTTTCACAAACGTGGGCCCCTTCATGAATGAATGTTCCTATCATCCTCACACCAGGGCTGTGCCTTCTCTCTGAATTGTCCCAGTTTCAGTATTCATGCTGCCAAAAGGATATCAAAGTTGAATTGTGACAGTAATGATAGCTACAGTGATTAAATTCCTCACGTGTGCAAGGCATTGTTAAGAGCTTGTATGCGTATTAGCTCATTTACTCCTCAAAGGAATTGTGAGGGGGTACTGTTGTCTTCAGTTTCAAGATGAGAAAACAAAGAAAAGGTTCTAGAAGAGCGACAGTGAGTAGGTGTTTGCTGTGTGCTGGGCGCTGTAGGGAGCACTGTGTGGTCACCGTCTCATCTCACTTCCACGCCGCCCCCAGCATACTTGTCAGCCCCGTCAGCAGGTGAGAAAGCCGGTGAGAAAGCCGAGGGACAGAACGCTCATTAGCCCGAAGCCTGCGTTCTTAACCACCACCGGAAGGCTGGCGTGTGACACCAGAGGAAATCCTACAGACGGCCAGATGCAGAGAAAGCGGGAGGACGGCCATCTACAAATTGTTCAGGAGTGTGATTCCCAAAGGCTACACCAAAGAGGAGATGGAGAAAGAGATTAGTGCTGGCACGGGGCAGACGTCTGCCTAATCCTTGGAGGCAAAAGGATGCTCAGTCAACAAGGTCCTTGACCATTTTCCAGTGAAGTAGTTAATGGAAACTGTCAAGAAGCTGCTGATTAAAAACACTGATGTGCGCCTGTGCCTATAGTCGAACCGCGAGGGTCCTGTCTGCGTTAAAGGACAGCTGAGTGGCCTGGGTCTAGCAGAGCTTTTCTCATGACAGAGCCACGTCCAGTTAGAGCTGGGAAGGCCCGCAGAGGTCATCCACCCAACCACCCACTCCTCGGACGGAGAAAGTGGCCCGAGAGTGGCACCTGGGTCCTCACAGCCTCTCCTCCCGGGCACGTGGGACTGACACACGTAACGTTCCAGTAACGGTTATTGTCTTCCTGTTGGGAGTTCTGCAGAATTCCTTGTTTAAGATCTCTGGTAAACTTGCACAGATTTCCTGGCATCAGAATCACTTGGCCCTATAGAAAATATCTAAATTTCAGGCCAAAAATTATCACTGAAGTAAGGTTTTGCCTTTTTTCATTGGTAAAAATCATTCATTACTCCTGGAATTGGAAGATATTGAAAAATTGTGGACATTAAAGAAAAATACAGTTTAACGTCTTCCCTCGTAACCTTGATGCCTTGAGTAATCGTGTCCTTGTGACCGCTCTCCTGTGTACCCGTGTTCCCGGACCTGATCCCAGAACACCGTTCATCCTCAGCTTCCTCAGTGAGGACCTGGTCCCATTCCTCTACCCAGGGAGCTGGCTTCTCAGGCCCCTCTGGCATGTTGTCAGTGACCCAGAATTTGCTTCTGTTGTCAAAACGGTGGGGTTGCCTCGCAGAATAAAATGTTATTTACTTGAGAAATCATCTGGACAGAGCTGTCCATTTGGCATCACCTCTGACAGACCAGAATGGTCCCTGGGGTTGGTATAATATCAGACATAGTACTTCCCCAAAACACACCTGAGGGCCCTGCCAGAGAGATGGCACAGTGTTCCTAGAGCCTCTGACGAAGTCTGTTTCTGAGAACGTGGCGGCTGAGAGGCAGGCGAAGGAGAAAGTGGATTTGTCATCCCTCTTCCTTCCTCCCTCCTGTGCAGTTAAAACACACCCAGAGCCCATTTCACCCTTTGTGTCATCTGTGCTCTTCTTATGGTGCATTTTCCCCTCAAATTGATTACTTACAAGAATTGGAGAGGTGTATGTTTTGGGTAGTGACCCTTTGGGTGCTGGGGTGGGAAGGCTTTTTACTGTAGGATAGTAAAGCATTCTTGCCTGCTTTATGTGCTCCCTTTTAGAATTAGAGGTTGAATAGAAATGTGTGTTGATTTGACAATTCTATGTCTTTGATTTTTTAAGGGTGAATATTCATTGAGTTTCCTTTGTCAGAAAATGGATTAAACGCATGGCATTTCTGTCTAATGGTATATAGCTTTTTTCCTTTCTGAACAAATTCTTTGTTGAGAGTACCTTGGCAGGATTGACTTTAAATAACTCAGGTTAAAGAGCAAGCAGGTCTCTGTGACGTTTCTCATTTCCGCTCAGAGCACAGAGAACCAGGGTAGGGACACAAGCTTTCATTTCATCTGATAGCAGCATTTCCCAGCAAAACACAGTTGCTATCGATGTACATAATTGATCACTTTATTAACTGTGGAAAAAAGGGGCCTTATTGAAGTAATAAAGCATAACTTCATTATGTCCTATATGTAGAGAGCAAACATGTTGGAAAGTGGCTGACAGCTTCCCATTTCAAGGCTGATTCTGACCATGATAATATTTAAGCAGCATTGATTGTTCTCTAATTGGATTTTTCCTTCTGTAGGCCACTTCCGAAGAGCTGAAAGCCGCCTACCGCAGGCTGTGTATGCTTTACCATCCTGACAAGCACAGAGACCCGGAGCTCAAATTGCAGGCGGAGCGACTATTTAACCTTGTTCACCAGGCTTATGAAGGTCAGTGCGGGGCTTGGCTCTATAGAAACACCCTGGTAGCAGACACTCAATTTTTAAGAGGCTTGATTTGTAGAGGATAGAAAAAGAGAGTCCTTAGAGGTGTATAAAAGAGGTGGTTAGTGTAGTGCTTTTTACTGACAGGGACCTTTGAAAGAGTAGTATTTTGCTTTGGAAATCAATACGTGTCCAGTAAGTAGAAAATGAGGCTGCAGGTGAAGTAATAGCCCAGCGTCTGAATTGCAAGGGAATACTCCAGCTTTAAATCATTTACTAGTTTTCTTCTAAAGGGAACTCTTAGAGGTAAAAGGCTGATCACTACAGACAAGCTCTCTTTGTTCTCTTTTTTTTGTGAGAAGATACAAAGAACATTTTTTCCATCTGAAAGTGATTTTATTGGTTCTGTAGCATTCAGTTAAGGAAAGGTACTAACAAACGGAAGAAAATAGTGTTAAGAAGCCTAACAGGAAATGAAATCAAGTAATTCAGATTTTTATATTTATACCTTATGTATTTCAGAAAAAGTTTTGTAATATATTTGTTTATGAAATATTAAAATCACTAATAGGTACAGTTTCTGTTTGAGATGATAAAAAAGTTCTAGAAATAGATTGTGGTGATGGTTACACAACATTGCGAATTTATTTAACAGCACTGAATTGTACACTTAAACATGGTTAAAATGATCAATTTTATGTTGCGTGTATTATACCACTATTTTTAAAATTAAAATTAAAAAAATATGAAATCACTCTTAGGATCTATGCCAAGTAAAGTAAGTTATTCATTCCAGAGCCATTTGGTGATTTGCTCCTTAATTAGGTAGACGAAAAATTAGATTTTCTTTACAAAATTAAGACTTCTCATTGTGGACATAAAGGCGTATTGCTGTATTCACTATAATTTTACCAGAAAGTTAGATTTCAATGAACAGTAAAACTGAGACTGTGACACATATGTGTGTACAGTCAGCCTGTGTCTTCACCAAATGTAACTTTTCAGGCTACTTATCTGGTCTGAATAAAGCTTGACCAAAAACTCGTTCCTTTTATTGTATTTGGTTGTCTGAATTACCCACATACTGGATTGTATTGTTTTGGAGATTTGGGGAAGAGTTAACAGAAAAACCCTACCAGTGCTTGTGAAAATGCTGCAGCAGCAGACCTGGCCCCAGTGTTTGGCCTAAAGGGAGACTGAGATGGTGAATAAATAATTCCCTATTAAATCCTAGAGATCAGCTCAAGAAGTTTGGCTCCCAAGTTTTCCGGTGGTCCGCATTTCTTTCTTCCTCATTAGATTTGAATATTGATAGAGTCATTTACATCATTTTTAATTAGACCTAAAAATATATGGGAAATCTCAGGCGGGGAAAGATTCAAAGGTCTTGAACAAAAGTTGGCCCAGCAGAGGAGGGAGGTAACGACTGTTTGCTGTACGGATGTTCAGGTTCGGTTTGGAGGTCCTTTGAACAGCTCTCGCCCTCACTGAACAGTCTTTTTCTGATGTACTTTAGGTGACATGGCCGACACCATAGTGAGAGGTGTTTGTGTCTTTTAAAAATGATTTACAAATAAAGAAGAGAGGCACCCAAAAACAAACAAACAAACCCCTACATAATAATGTCAGATTTTTCTGGTCAGAGCCTGTCCCTAGTTTTACATTAGGCTCTGTTAGAAACTGGGATTCACTCTCTTAAGCCAAGGTACTTTATAGACTGTGGCAGAAACTCACTAGGTGCTTTTAAAACAACTGTCCTTTAGAGATGCAGGGTCAGTGCACCTCACAACGAAGAGTAGCTTGGACTCGAAAAATCCGATGTTTCTCAGTTGTAGCCACCTTTAAACATGTCCTCGCTTGGATCTGGGGAACGATTAGGAGGAAAGACACATCGGGAATGAGGGGGTCTCTGGGAAGATTGTGGCTGGAAAGAGAAGAACAAAAAGAGGTGGCCTTGCCTGGTGGTATTGTGGTCAGGACTGAAAGGTGAATTTTGTGCTTTGTGAACATGTTTGGTGTTTAACTTGCAGTGCTCAGTGACCCCCAAACCAGGGCCATCTACGATATCTATGGCAAGAGAGGACTGGAAATGGAAGGATGGGAGGTAAGAGAAACTTTGTGTCTCGTGTCCCAGGAACATCACTCAACAGCTACAGAACAACAGCCCCCAAATCCCACAACCTGCAGTGATGCCTTTGAGAATATGTGAAGGCATCAGAGTCCTCTTCTCGCCTTTATATTTTGATTTAAGGAATTGGGTTCTACACTTGGCTTTGCCACTTTGTAACTCTGTGAACTTGGGACAGTTAGTCATCCAACTTGTCCTCCGTTTCCTAACCCATCAGGTGAATAGGAAGAGGGATGGACTAGACCAGTAATTTTTAACCCAGGGGAGGGAGCAGGCCGGTCAGGGGGTGATAGTAGATGGTTTCTGCAAGGGCACAGTTCCTACACGTACCCTCCTTCCACACGTATACTTCCTTCCCCCCTCCACGGCCCTGAGCCCCTCTTTCCACCCGAGGTTACAACTGAATCTAGGAGGTGTTTGTTGGCGCTGTGTTGTGCATGTGAACAAAACGGAAGCACGGAAAAGTTGAGAACTACTGGATTAAATTGTCTATAATGACCCTTCCAACTCTAATGGGCTGTACTATTAGAATGTTGTAAATATAGTGAGTAAAACAAAATAAATAGCAGGTATCTATGAAATAGGTTACCTGGACAGCCATACCATGTGGGACCTATCACTAAAATTCAGAAGGTTCTGTTTTCTTTCACTCTGCCACTGAGTAGTCTTAGAGCCTTGGGCAAGTCGTTTGACTGCTTTGTACTTCCGTGTTATGACCTAAAAAATAATGATATGCGGATCAAGTAGAAGAATTAATATGAAAATTTGTTGTAAAACTCTGTATTGCTGTAAGTACATATAGGTGTTATTACTTAATTTCATTACAGAAACTTGGTTCTGATGCCCAAGAAATTCTGGTAGGCTGTTAACGTTAAATTAACTATCATTGAGTTATTTTTTCATCGTCATGTAAGCTTTCCCTTGAAGTTCTTTTGGTATTTGCTCTCGTGCGCGCATGACTGTCTATTCTAATTTTAGGATGAAAACTTTCTAAAGGCCTTTGGATACGGACTGGAACAGAAGTGAAATGGGGTTCTGTTGCCGTTTCCACCACTGCTTGATATTGGTGGCTTATGGGCCATTTCCAACCTATAGCCATGTTTTGGTTGCCCACAGAGTGAATTGTAGTTGCTGACATTTGAAACTTAAGAGGCTTTGCAGGAAAATCCTGTCTCTTATCTTCTCTGGAAAAATCAGAAGACCTGGTAACGCTGTGTCTAAATTCCCCTCTGAGGCAACAGTCACCCAGGTCAGAGGAGCCCCTGCCGTTGGACTGGACCGTGCTGCCCAGTTTGCCCCAGCCCCTGCCGCTCCCTCCACCCTGCCGCTCCCTCCACCCGTCCGCACGCCCCGCCTGGCTCCCAGCGGGCATTTGGCTTCTGGCCTTTGGCTCAGTGGAAATAGAAGTGCATCATGTCACATTAGTTCATGGTAGCAAAGTGTTGGGTCTAGTGGCTTAGAATTTTTTTCATCAAAAAAGGAAAATAGAATTCTGTTGAATTTACTAAGTTTCTCCTCATGCCGCAAGTTAAAGCTCCCTTGTGTTTTGAAGCCGTGGGTTGGTTACAGTTTTTCACGGCAGCAGTCAGGGCCACTGAAATGCTGTAGGCCTCTCTTATGTATCCCCTCTTCAGAGTCTAGGTTTTTCATTCCCAGCAGCATTATTCCCACTCAGTGGAGCAGCGGGGTAACGTCTTCCTGGCAGAATATTGCATGGTTTCCTATCACCAAACCAAATTATCTCCCCATTAGAACAGAGAAAAACCATACACACTGTCGTGATTATAAAAGTATGCAGGCAGTCATAGGCGGTGACTGGATAAGCTTTTATATTCATATTTTTTAGTAGACGACTTTAAGGGAATCAAGTTCTCATCAATCAGAATTGGCTTTTTTTTTTTTTTTTTTTTGCATCAATACTAAGCCTTCACTGATGATAAAAATGCCTTGAGGCTTCCCTGGTGGCGCAGCGGTTGAGAATCTGCCTGCCAGTGCAGGGGACATGGGTTCGAGCCCTGGTCTGGGAAGATCCCACATGCCGCGGAGCAACTGGGCCCGTAGGCCACAACTACTGAGCCTGCGCGTCTGGAGCCTGTGCTCCACAACAAGAGGCCGCGACAGTGAGAGGCCCGCACACCGCGATGAAGAGTGGCCCCCGCTGGCCGCAACTAGAGAAAGGCCTCGCACAGAAACGAACACCCAACACAGCCAAAAATAAATGAATTAAAAAAAAAAAAATGTCTTGAAGGAAAACTACAGTAAGGTACCTCCTCAGATACTTACTGAGAAGGGATGTATGGGTGCCTAACGTGTAATAGGAGAACTGAGCCCACTGTGAAGGAAAAGTCTCGCTGAACTCGAGCACTTTGTGGAGGTGGCGTCGCCGTTCCCTTGAGGAATTCTGCAGCTGGTGGCTTTTTCAGTATGAGGGTTCTCTCGTTTCAGTCACAGCCTCCACCCCAGGGAGGAAGCTGTGTTCCCTTCACGCTGTTGCTAGTATTTTTAGACTATTAAACTTTTCCACTTGCTGACCGGTGTCCATCTGCCACGTGTCCGTCAGTCTAAACCCACGGGTAGTCAGGGAGGGATGGAGGACACGGGTGAAGCCCGTAGTGTTTGGGACGCCTTCAATCCAAAAATGCCAAAGCAGCCACAGACGTGGCGATCACTCCTGTCCCAGCTCTGGCATCATCCCCTTCTGCTGGTGGAAGCTGGGGATGAAATTGAGCGTTTATAGGTTGCATCAAACGTTGACCCTGTTTTCAGGCACTAGGTAGGTTTTTAGTCTTTGTCTATTCTCTTTTTTTTAACCTTCAAGAGACTTCGTCATGCTCTGGCAGGATTCCAAAGGAATGAGATGCAACCATTCCCAGCTCGTAACACCAGCCTTTTGATTTCTTAAAGTCGCAAGTCGCAGTGTTTGTGCGGATACCCATGTTTCAAACGAAGTTGGCCTCTTCAGAATGGCAAAAATCCAGCTTTGAGCGGTGAATGTTCAGACAGTATTGAGTCTGGTAACAGCTGGCAAGTGGAGTGGAAACCATACAAGTCGGGGGGGCTTGCAGACGTCAGATTACATTTAGAGGAGCAGCCTTTGGCCCGGATCAGCCACACTGTAGTTTTTGTCTGCAGTCCTTTACCTTTATCCATATCTCACTTTTCCCTGCCTCTTTGACATCATTCTTTTTTTTTTCCAGGAAAGGTCAATTGGTACAAACGATAAGCCCATTTTAAATGCTGAACAGCAAGAATCCTTTGCTAAGTGTCCAAGTAGGTTGATCATAACCCAAACATAGAGGTTGCAATTCTGCCAGTTTTGTGGCCTGGTAAAACTGCTTTTCAACACTCCTATGGAAGCTTCATCAGACTTTACCAAGCCAACGTGCTGGCTAACATGTACGACAAATTCCGTCCTGTCTAGGTTCCACTTCCAAGCAATGGCATCAGGCACCCCAGTTTTATTGAATGCGACAGTTGTTTCTATGACCATTGGAGTCTTCAAAGTGCAGCCGCATTTTAGGACAATACTTCTCCAAATACAAAAGCTTGCTGTTAAAAGCTCCACGCTGCTTTTGTCTTATGAACTGTACTGCATCTTCATATTTCATTCCACCTTCAATTAACACTAGGGCGACAAGCACTGGAGCTCTCCCAAGGCCTGCAACACAATGAACAGCAATTGCAACAACCAGCGTCTTCACAAAACTTAATTTTCACAAGACTTAACCAATCATCAACAATCTGGTTAGATGGTGGTACGCCATCATCAGAAGGCCAATCAAGAACATGGATGCGTTCTTTCTCCACAAGAGTAGTGTCATAAGTTGCCTCACATACTCTTACTATTGTGGTAACTCCATACTTCTTAAGTTCCTCTATAAATTTGTTTAAGGTCGCATTAGTTGGATTGTGTGTAATAAGAAATCTCATGTTCTCGTAAGTGATTTCCACAGAAGCTGGGTGGTTCATTCGATCCATGTTAATTTAGTTAAAAAACACTCAATAGGGTTATGAAAGAATTTTAAAAATTGAATACAGAAATGGTGCAAAGAAACTGAGTCTACTTCAATACACCCCACTTGAAATTCTCAGTGGTCTTGAATATGAAGTTGGGAGTAATGGGAAATGAAATGACCCTCCTAACAAGAAACAGCAATTCTTCAATCCAGTAATACTGAGGCAGTAGAAAGGAAGTGCACTGAGGTTTACCCTGTCTAGGTCAGAACTCTTGTAAAAAATGCTCTGTGGATTTCAATTCAACACCTCTGTGTCCAGGTTCACCACTCTTATGGGGGCTTCTTGGTGGAGTAGTAATGAAGTTATACAGTTCACTTGTCTGCATAGAGGTTGTGCTGTGCCTGGCAGTAATCTCCACTGCCCTTCAGAAACTCCATAAATGTGTGACCAAGAACACCACAGAACTGAGGAATATATCTACTCGTTGAAGATTGTGGCCTAATCATACAGCCGGTCCCGAGGCAGCAGTGACACGGGCAGCGGTGGCAGGGCAGGGGTGGCGGCTTCGCGGGCCGCAGCGGGGGAACCGAGCTCTATCTGCCTGACATCATTCTTATAGTGTCTGGGAAAGTCAGCCTGCATTAAGAGCTGTAATATGGTCAAGGTCATGAAAACGAAGACAGAAACTCCCACAGATGGGAGGAGACTAACAAGACATGTGATTAAATACAATCCTGGGTCCTGGATCAGATCCTAGGGCATAACAGCGACGTTCACGGAAAGACTCGTGAAATCCCAGAAGTCTGGGTTTAGTTAGTAATGTACTAATCTTGGTTTCCTAGATTTGACAGATGTTTGTTCCATGGTTCTCTTAGACGTTAACATTTGGGGGAGGCTCGGTGAAGGGTAGACGAGAACTTTCTGTACTATCTTTGTAACTTCTCTAAAGTTCTAAATAATTTTCTAAAATTATTCCAAAATAAAAAGTTGACTCACTAGAATCATAGAATTTTCAAACCAGACAGCACCTCAGGAATCGTGTAGTTTTAATCCCCCTCATTTATAGGAGGAAACTGAAGCTTAGAGAGTGAAGTGACTCACCTGAGGTCTCCCAGGAGGTTCAGGTGGTGTCGGAGAGCCTAGGTCTCTGTCCTCTTCCCACTGTGCCACCTGCTTTTACAGGTCTCTCTACAGAGACCTCATCTACAGAGTAAGTCATCCTAACTAGCACAGGGTAGACCTAGTTGGTAAATGATCAAGGTGCACAGTACAGGTATATGGATACATGGGCGGCATATGATACACTCTGCTGACGAAAAACATTGAAATTGTCTATGGTCAACTAATCTATGACAAAGGAGGCAAGGATATACAATGGAGAAAAGACGGTCTCTTCAATAAGTGGTGCTGGGAAAACTGGACAGCTACATGTAAAAGAATGAAATTAAAACACTCCCTAACACCATACACAAAAATAAACTCAAAGTGGATTAGAGACCTAAATGTAAGACGGGGCACTATAAAACTCTTAGAGGAAAACATAGGAAGAACACTCTTTGACATAAATCACAGCAAGATATTTTTTGATCTATCTCCTAGAGTAATGGAAATAAAAACAAGAATAAACAAATGGGACCTAATGAAACTTAAAAGGTTTTGCACAGCAAAGGAAACCATAAACAAGACGAAAAGACAACCCTCAGAATGGGAGAAAATATTTGCAAACGAATCAACGGGCAAAGGATTAATGTCCAAAATATATAAACAGCTCATGCAGCTCAATATTAAAAAAACAAACAACCCAATCAAAAAATGGGCAGAAGACCTAAATAGACATTTCTCCAAAGAAGACATACAGATGGCCAAGAGGCACATGAAAAGCTGCTCAACATCACTAATTGTTAGAGAAATGCAAATCAAAACTACTATGAGATATCACCTCACACCGGTTAGAATATCACCTCATACCGGTTAGAATGGGTATCATCAGAAAATCTACAAACAACAAATGCTGGAGAGGGTGTGGAGAAAAGGGAACCTTCTTGCACTGTTGGTGAGAATGTAAATTGATACAGCCACTATGGAGAACAGTATAGAGGTTCCTTAAAAAACTAAAAATAGAATTACCATATGACCCAGCAATCCCACTACTGGGCATATACCCAGAGAAAACCATAATTCAAAAAGACACATGCACCCCAGTGTTCACTGCAGCACTATTTACAATAGCCAGGTCATGGAAGCAACCTAAATGCCCATCGACAGACGAATGGATAAAGAAGTTGTGGTACATATATACAATGGAATATTACTCAGCCATAAAAAAGGAATGAAATTGGGTCATTTGTAGAGACGTGGGTGAATCTAGAGACTGTCATACAGAGTGAAGTAAGTCAGAAAGAGAAAAACAAATATCGTATATTAACGCATATATGTGGAACCTAGAAAATGGTCCAGATGAACCGGTTTGCAGAGCAGAAATTGAGACACAGAAGTAGAGAAAAAACATATGGACACCAAGGGGTGAAAGCGGCAGGGGGGTGGGAGGGGTGGTGTGATGAATTGGGAGATTTGGATTGACATACATACACTGATGTGTATAAAACGGATAACTAATAAGCACCTGCTGTATAAAAAAATAAAATTAAATTTAAAAAAAAAAGAAAAAAGAAAAGAAAATGTCTAGTACTTTCCAACTGTAATGCAGTTTTGGGGTGCAGATGTCTGAGGGTTACCGAAGGGGGAAAAAGTGACTTGCAGCTGGCTTAGCTTTCTTCCATTCTCCACCATTCTTACACGTACCCTGTGTAAAGAAAGTATAAATAGTAAAGGCCGTCAGGGCCTGTGGGAGCTAGAATGAGATGCCTGGCCAAGTTCTTCACGGCTTCAGAGGGGCCAGCCATTTTGACTTTGCAGTTAGCTCTGATTATGTACCAGCTGTTTGCAGAACTTCTGTAAAATACAACTAGAAATGGGATGACTTAACACCTTTGGGATATTTGCCTCTTCATCTGTCACAGAGTGTGGCAGAGAGAAAGTCATTTGCAAAGGTCCAACAGCTAGAATTCCTGAAAGCAAATCTTGTTCTGCTCTGGGCCCCATGGAGGAAGCACCCCATCAGTCCGAGATGGGGTAACTTTGGGGAAGCAAAAGCACCATAAATAGGTGCACACAGGGACTTCCCTGGTGGTCCAGTGGTTAGGACTCTGCGCCTCCACTGCCGGGGGCCCGGGTTCGATCCCTGGTGTGGGAACTAAGATCCCGCAAGCTGCGCGGAGCAGCCAAAAAAAAAAAAAAAAGATGCACACAGCTCAGTATTTTTAAGAACTAGCAGAGTGAGCGTGCCACATCGGTTAAATATAACTGAGAATGTTTTTGTGAGGTCACAGAGCAATCATTGTCATGCCATTTGGACTTTCAGTTTGTTCTTGGATTATTTTAACAGTGTTTTTATTTTAAAACTTCCTTTAAAAGAAACACCTCCCCCTTTTTGGTAATTAACAATTTATATGGGAGTGGAGAAAATGTTTTTGTTATTTTTTTCTGCGTACTTGCCGAAAGTGATAGTGAACAGATTTCTCAGTTTTTTTGGATAGGCCAGTTCTTGTATTTATTTTTCTGTAATGCTGAATAATAAAATCAAGTTGCACAAAACCCCATTTACTGTAATATATATACATACATACATATGCATAGGTTTTTAGGAAGACACATAAAAAATTAAATGTTAGCCTGTGAGGAGGAGGAGTGTGGGTGAGGGGGAATTGTACTTTTTGCTTCATATCTTTCTGTACTATTTTGATTTTTTGCTATAAGCATGCATTTTTTTGAATAATTTTTAAAACTTCTGATTTCCAAGATAGCTTTTTCTCACCTCACCTACCTTTGTAGGTGTTCTCTGAGCAGCCTCTTAGGACTCCCCGGTATTTCTCCCACTAATACAGGGTCAGTGCTGTGTGGCCTTTTCCCCCGTCATGCATCCAGTGACTTCGGTCATGTTTGTCCTGCTCCCACTCTCTGTGTTTCTCACAGGCCGTAGCGTTCAGGGCCCTCGGAAATGACGTGGTCTGCTTTCCTCTCTCACGGGCATGGTACCCGAGGCCCCCATGGCCCTTCCCTGCCTGTTTGAAATCTCAACTGGGCTGTCTTGCTTTCGTGATGAGCTCAGAAGGGCTGATGTGGGATGCCTTAACCTCCTCACAGATCTGACATCCCTGTGCATCCCCGAGGGCTAGCGTGGTCTGCCGATTGGTACCTGAGTATTGGAAGAGTCCCCTGATTCTAAAACACCCAGACCTCATGGCTTAAGGTCCCTTGGTCCAGGATGCTCAAGGGGCACCTCTGGTGGTGGCCCCAGCACACGAGGGAGACGTGCCAGTGCCATTGTGGATGACCTCGCCTCCATCTTGACACTTTTCAGCATGTGTTACCTGGGGCTCATTAGGAAATCTAAACTGTGACACTTAAGGTGATGTTTTCTTTGTAAGGTTCCTGCAGCCTTGGAGATAAGTGACTAAAATGAAGACAATAATGCTTCAGTCTCTGGAGAGCTGAGGGAAGGCACAACCTTGGGACTGAGCGGGTGTGACAGTGAACCTGGCTTCACCAGGGACCGGGCCGTCGGAAGGGAAAATCCCCACGGTCTCACTGGCGGCTCTTAACCATCCTGGGGGAAGGGAACGGCGGGACACGGTTAATGACACCGGCTCTTGTGTGTTTTCCTCGCTTTCTGGGTCCTTTGCTGACTGTCCTCCCGATTCTGCCTGCAGGTTGTGGAAAGGAGGAGGACACCAGCCGAAATCAGAGACGAGTTTGAGCGGCTGCAGAGAGAAAGGGAAGAGAGGCGGCTGCAGCAGCGAACCAACCCCAAGGTGAGCCGGGCCAGTTCTGGAGGGAAGGGTTGCGAGGCGCGATTCCCAGACGGCAGATCTAAAATAATTAGTGCTGGTGGCCTTTTATCGTAATAACGTACAGAATCGGGTGGAACAGCATTTTGCTTACTGCATCTCCAGAGTAGGATCTGCCTGGAAAGCTATCAGCAGAGCTGCTGGTGATGAGCCGGAGTGAAGGCAACACCAGTCCCCTGGTTTTCCCGGAAGCCAGGAGACTTCCTGAGCAGAAACGCAGGCTAGCTGTCTGAGACCTTTCCCTGTAATCCTGCTGCCCAAGCCCTTGACACGTGAAAATCAGGCAGAGGTCCGTGTCAGGAAAGGACAGCCACCTACCCACGCATTGAGGCAACAGGATTCCTTGCAGACCAGTTACGAAACAGAGAGCCAGAGAACGCAGAGGGCTGGGGGTGTTCCCAGACGCCGTGAAGTGAGGGGCGTGCTTCCATCACCCCAGGACAACGGTGCCGTGAATAGCAGTCACCCGGCTGTTTCCGCAGCCACAGGGTGACCACCTTTAACCATCAGTCAAGTCCCCGATGAAGTCAGAGTTGTGTACCCCAGGGACACACCTGCGTCTGAAAGTTACTTTTCAGTCCTGTATGATCTCCTTTTCCTTGGATGTGTTGGAGAGGCAAATTGTTCTGTGTGCGTGCCACAGTCCTGTGGCAAAAGGAGAGCTCGGTCGGTTTGAGGTGCCGGTCACGCTGAAGGGCTAACTGAATGTGGCTCGGTGTTCCTGTTCAGCCGTGTTTTATGAGGGGCTCAGCAGCCAGACTCTGTCATTGTGGCCGGGGTAGCCCGGCAGGCAGCCTGAAAATCTTCTAAAGAAAAAGAACAAATGCTAGCTTACAACTGGGAAGCATGATGTTAGGAGCTTCTGATCAAATACGTTCTAGAAAATGGATTTTTCTAAGACCCCTACGCATTTAAAGGTCCAGATACTCAGAAGACTCCCATCTCTTTGAATCCTGCATTTCAAAGTATACTTGTAAGCGCCAACGCCTCTCCTTCCCTCCTGCCGTCCTCTTTAGCGGAGGACAGCTTCAGGAATGTAGTTAACTTTGGGTCAGTGGAGGTAGAGACTTGAAACACCCATTGAACCAAGTCAGGGGGTGTGAGATGCTGAGAGAGATGAAAATCTCCGAGGTGCCCTGAACTGTGCTAACGGGTTCCCTTCTCGGGTATCCCAGCCAGCGCACTGGAGGAGGTCTGCGTAAAGGTCAGCCTTGGCATGTGGAGCTCAGGATCGGGGAGCTGGGGTGGAGCTGGGGTGGCAGGGGCAGGCTGATGCTGTGCTGTCTATGATTTGCTGGCTGAAGTTTTGCTGCATTCAGAACAGTGAGGGGGAAAGACAACATCACAGTAGCCTGAGCCTCTGTGTCCCGTGATACAATTGGCCATCTGGGTGTGTGCGGTGATTGCTTACTGGGATTGTATGGAAATGTGTCTCCAGGCCATGTTTCTGTGAAATGAGGGAGCACAGCTGTGACCATTTCACACATGCCTGCAAGGGATTGTACGATTCCCAATACTTTGCTACTTCCAGAAAGTGCTGCCAAAGAAATAAGACATTTTCTAACCAGAAATACTGAGTGAAAACCAGATGCCGGCTCTGTGGCATTTTGAGGAGAGGTTTTGAGCTGGATCTTTTATTCCATTTCTGACTGTTTTTGCTTTGCAAGATGAGCAGAAAGATTTAGAATGTTCTCATCCTAAGACAAAAGGGGTGATCTCTTTTAAGAAGACCACAGGGAGGACTTCCCTGGTGGCGCAGTGGTTAAGAATCCACCTGCCAATGCAGCAGACACGGGTTCGAGCCCTGGTCCGGGAAGATCCCACATGCCGCGGAGCAACGAAGCCCGTGCGCCACAACTACTGAGCCTGTGCTCTAGAGCCCACAGGCCACAACTACTGAGCCCGCGTGCCTAGAGCCCATGCTGTGCAACAAGAGAAGGCGCCGCAATCAGAAGCCCGCGCACCGCAACGAAGAGTAGCCCCCGCTCGCCGCAACTAGAGAAAGCCCGCGTGCAACAACAGAGACCCAGTGCAGCCAAAAATAAATAAATAAATAACTTAATTAATTAATTTTAAAAAAGAAGAAGAAGAAGAAGACCACAGGGAGAAGGACACCTTTGATGACCTTGGGGCTTGGTATGGCCTGTCACCCAGACCTGCACTGAGGATCACAGCTTGTAGGGGATGGACGGACTGGGACAGTACCATTCATGGCACTGCCGTCTGAAACTTGCACGGGTACTTTTCCATTTTCACCAATAAGATTTCATTGGGCAGGAGTTTTCCAGGGGAGCAGGTACCAAGAACAGACAAAAGGGTCAAGTGGGGAAACCTGTAGGTTGGAAATACTGGCTCTGACACAGCGATACAGGACGCAGAGCTCGCCCTTTGACCTGTGTGCAGTTTTTTCATTTGGAAAATGAGGATACGTCCCCTGACCACCACGCCAAGTTGTTAAATGATTGAAAAAATATGAAATAGATGTTAATTTATTAGAGAAAGACAAGCCTGCTATGTAAGTGCAAAGTGGTACGTGTACCAAGGTGAGGTTAAGAACTAAATTTTGCTTCAGTGTCTCATTTGGCACCGTGTGGGAAACACTTGGCTTGGTCGGGTAGTTCATTGCCCCCTGGTGGCTGGCTGGGTTTGGGTGGGGTCTGTCAGTTGGGTTCTGGAAATGGCCCTCTGCTGATACCCTCCACCTGCTCCGGTGGCCGAGGCCCAGTGGCTTCAGCGTGGCCAGTCACGTGTGAGCCTCGGCTTGCGTGAAGGTGCCCTGGACGGCACTGCGGGGCCGGAAGGAGCGAGTGCCGTGCCCAGCTCCGGCCTGCATCCCCTTTCCCTCCCCACCCTCCGGCCAACAGGGCACACAGGCTCCACATATGCTGGGGGCAGCGTGGGAGAACCTTGCACTTGGCGTCAAGAGCTCTGGCTTCGGATTCCACCCCCAGCCCCAGTTCTGCACCCCGGGTCCAGCCACTTCTCCAGTCTTAGCTCAGTTTCTCCCTGTGTGAAATGAGAGGTTTGCCACGAGGCCCAGTGCTTGGGGTCAAATCCTCAGACCCCAGAGTCCTTAGCTTAATTGCTTCTGTTTTCTGTCTTTAGGGCCATGTGGGAATAAATTCCTCTGTCTGTATTTCCTGCTGGAAAACACCAAGCTCAGGTTGCTGGGGTCCTGGGGCCTCCAGGGCCCTGCACATTGATTGAGCCAGCATGGGGGTGAGGGGAGTTTATGACCAGACAGACGATGAGGTTTGTCTGCATCTCGAGGGCTGTGTGTGACTGGAGTCTTGACTGGACCCCCCTGGCCTTCCTCCCTCCGTCTTGAAGATCCCTATTTTACTTGCATAATCCACCTCCATTTCTTGCCTTTTAGAGACTTAAGATCATACGATAGGCTTGTTCTGTGCCATGTTCACATCATATTGATTATTGTCATTCCTTTCTTTTGTTAATACCCATAAATCTCTCTCTGTGGACAGCGGCCAGTTTGGGAGTCAGACTTTTCACTGCCTTCCTAATGAGCTTGTCCAGACCCCATAGGAAGCAGGGCATTAAGTCAAGGATTGTTTAGGGGGCTTCATTGTCTGACTCTGAGAGTATCAACTCCTTTCTTTTGGACGCTGTTACATAAGAGTTTCGTGGAGATTGTTACTGTATTCCCTGGACCATTCATTTTCCTTTCTCCTTCTGCTACTACAGAGGTTGACGTAAACTCCCTGGTAAGACCTTCTTTCTGGTTTTAGAAAGGCCATCTTATCAGTCGTTCCTATAATAGCTGAAAAACAAAATTTAGCTTTATCAGGAAAAAAAATGTTAAATAATGTATGAAGGAAGACATGTAACCATAATCCCAAAAAGATGTAAAGATGTATGAGTACAGGGTTTCCCTGGTGGTACAGTGGTTAAGAATCCACCTGCCAATGCAGGGGACACGGGTTCGAGCCCTGGTCCGGGAAGATCCCACATGCCGCGGAGCACCTACGCCCGTGCGCCACAACTACTGAACCTGCGCTCTAGAGCCTGAGAGCCACAACTACTGAAGCCCGCGTGCCTAGAGCCCGTGCTCTGCAACAAGATAAG
The DNA here is from genome assembly GCF_965194825.1 of Balaenoptera physalus. Taxonomy (NCBI): domain Eukaryota; kingdom Metazoa; phylum Chordata; class Mammalia; order Artiodactyla; family Balaenopteridae; genus Balaenoptera; species Balaenoptera physalus. The sequence continues at coordinate 191,639,923 of NC_138882.1, forward strand.
CCACCGCGATGAGAAGCCCGCGCGCAGCAACGAAGACCCAACGCAGCCATAAATAAATAGAAAGATAGATAGATAGATAGGTAAATTTATTTTAAAAAAATAAAAGATGTATGAGTACATTACTCAATTATTTTTAAAGGATTTTTTACAAGGTTTGTTTTGGTTGCCATGGCTAATGATCATAGCTGTCGGAATGAACCCGTGGTCACGGCTTCAGTCTGTTCCGTGGAGGTGATTCTGATGTCATAAACTGAATCGGCCGGGCTGACAGGATAATCGTGCAGAAGAAAAGTTGTTTGAACCCATATGTTTGTCGTGCTCAGTGGCAGAAAGGGGCTGCTGTTGAAATTGAAGAAGTTGGACGTCGTCCCTTAAGGAGGAGGGACCAAGTCTGGGAAAGCGCTGAGCTAGAAAGCAGGTCTTTGGAGGAGAGGAGGGAGGTGGCCGACTGTGACGAGGCGTAGAGGAAGCTACTTGAGTGGGTCGCAGCTGCACCCGCATCCTGCCAGCGTGACCACTTACATAAGCAGGGTGTCAGGGTAAAGTCCGTGGGGCAGAGGTCTGGGGCAGGGGGAGTGGCTGGGACCGAATCGTTCTTAGAAGTCCTGGTAAATTTGAGTTTGCTTCTCCATGACAGTGGAGAGTACAGGCTCCAACTTCCATCTCAGACAAAATGGTCCCGTGGAGACAGTCTCACAAGAGCCACCACGGGTTCATCGGCTATAAAACGGGCAAATTTCACATCGCCTCTTACCGTGATAGCCTCTTCCGGTGGAATTTTCAATTAGTAAATAGTTACTATCGAGACTGCATTTGACAGAAATTTCTCACATTATCCTTGTGGCCAGATAAAGACATACAAACACAAAAATATTCAGAATGAACTACCATATGACCCAGCAATCCCACTCCTGGGCATATACCCAGAGAAAACCATAATTCCAAAAGATAGATGCACCCCAGTGTTCATTGCAGCACTATTTACAATAGCCAGGACATGGAAACAACCTGAATGTCCATCAACAGAGGAATGGATAAAGAAGATGTGGTACATATATACAATGGAATATTACTCAGCCATAAGAAGGAATGAAATTGTGCCATTTGCAGAGATGTGGATGGACCTAGAGACTGTCATACAGAATGAAGCAAGTCAGTTAAAGCAACTGAAAGCAGCATTTGACAAAAAGCATCCGGAATTAGTCAACAGAAAATGCATAATCTTCCGTCAGGATAATGCAAGACTGCATGTTTCTTTGATGACCAGGCAGAAAAGCTTGGCTGGGAAGTTCCGATTTCTCTGTCATATTCACCAGACATTGCACCTTCGGATTTCCATTTATTTTCGGATTTCCATTTATTTTGGTCTTTATAAAATTCTCTTAGTGGAAAAAATTTTCAATTCCCTAGAAGACTATAAAAGGCACCTGGAACACTTCTTTGCTCAAAAAGATAAAAAGTTTTGGGAAGATGGATTATGAAGTTGCCTGAAAAATGGCAGAAGGTAGTGGAACAGAACGGTGAATACATTGTTCACTAAAGTTCTTGGTGAAAATGAAAAATGTGTCTTATTTTTACTTAAAAACCGAAGGAACTTTTTGGCCAACCCAGTAAGTTATCCAGGCTGTTCACAGAGCCGGTGTGGGAGTGGATCCCCGGCCGGCAGGTAGTGCTCCGGTCTCGGCGTGAGTTCCTTTGGGTCAGGAGTGGCTGAGCCTTTGATGCTGATGCCGTCTGATGGCCTCTGGGAAAGGGCTGGGCCCCATCTCTCCCAACTCCAGGCCCAGCCTGTGGGCGATGGTGTCATTTGGTTATGTTGGGCCCTCCTGATCAAGGAACATCTGAGACTTATGGGCACAAGAGGTCTATTAGGTTTTTTTGGGCTTTTTTAAATAATTTCTTAAATTTTTTTAAAACTTTTTTTTTTTTTTTTTTTGCTGCGTTGGGTCTTCGTTGGTGCGCGCGGGCTTTCTCTAGTTGCGGCGAGCGGGGGCTACTCTTCGTTGAGATGTGCGGGCTTCTCATTGCGGTGGCTTCTCTTGTTGCAGAGCACAGGCTCTAGGCGCTCAGGCTTCAGTAGTTGTGGCACGCGAGCTTAGTTGCTCCGCGGCATGTGGGATCTTCCCGGACCAGGGGTCAAACCCGTGTCCCATGCATTGGCAGGCGGATTCTTAACCACTGCGCCACTAGGGAAGTCCTTTACTAGTTTTTAAATATGCATATCAGACCTTTTTGAGATATTCATCATTTTTAAGTAGCCCCTAGTTTCGAAGTCTAAAGTGTGGCAGTTTTTTTTTTCGTGTGTGTGTGTGTATCTAAATAATATGTGTAAGTAGTTTAGAAAGTCAGATAGTTACTAGGCTTATTTTTTTTTTAAATGTTGCCCCCCCACCTTGTGGACTCCTGACTCCTTTTCCCCACTCCTCCCTTCTGAGCTCTTTTCTCTGACATTTCCTACTACTTCTAAGTTGCATATTTACTATGTTCTCTGTTTTTTTCAGTTTTAGTAATTATCTATTGACCTCCTGCCAGAAAAGATAAGGATATAGTTCCCCCAGACAACACATCTTTTTCAGTTCATCCAATGTAATTATAATACCCTTTAGGGTTAAATGAATATTCACTGTACGAATACTCAGTTGAACCTGATAGTATACTATGATTACCTGACTTCTCTTAATACGCTTTTTACTCTGTGGTGTTAGTAGCTGTCCAATTTGGTTCCTTTGATTAGTTTCCTATAAATCTGTCAGACACCTTGTGTGTTCTGTCTCTCTCCTTTTGGTCCTGGTAGCATCCCTCTGGAGCTCTCCTCCATCATCCCCCATCCCAGTCCAGACTAGACTCTGCTTTCTAGGCCTGCTGTCCGGCTGTGACCTCAGGACTTTCCTCGCCAACTTCCTAGGACTGCCTTTGTGTTCATTCATTCAACAAACTGGCCTTGAGTGCCGGCCGAGAGAGGCACTGTTAGACACTCGGCAAAGCAGCCCCTTCCCTCGTGGAGTTTGGATTCCCTCCAACCCTTTCCTTGGTTGGCTCCCACACCTTCCCCTTTTTGGTTTATCTCTTTGTGGAGGAAACACATTCTCCAGTTGCTCCTTTACACAAGATGCCTGAAAGTCAAATTTCTTTTCCGTTTCATTCCCATTCAAGTGTCTTTTAAAAGAAAAGATAATTTATATATAATCGTATGTATGTATGTAATTCTATATACATACATACATAGAAGAGATATGTGTAATATTATGAACTATAACATAGTAATAAACACCTAGTACCCACTGCCTGACCCAAAAACAAGAATATTGCCCATAACTTGCATTCATTTCCACATTTCTCTCCTTTTCCCTCTCCCTGCCAGAAGGAAACACGATCCGAAAGGATCCAATATGTGAATAAAAGGAATGTATCAATAGAAAGAAAGAAAGGGAGAATGAATATAAAAGAAATAATATGAGAAATTTCCCAGAACTGAACGACTCAACTTTCCAGGTGGGAAGGGTCCACTCCACTCCCAGCACAAGCAAGAAACTCACACGGTCCCCATTCTGTTGCTTTTTAAATTTTGTTACAAATTGGATGTATGCTTAAGCAATATAGTGTTTCATATTTATTGTTTTTGAGCTTTGTAAAAATGGTACCATGCTATAGGTATTCTTTTGGGACTTGCTTTCTCCCCACCACTCATACTCTTCCAAAATTCTGTATGTTTCATGAAGCTGTGTCTCACTCATTTTCATTGCTGGGTACCATGGCTTATCTGTTCTCCTGCTGGTGGATATTTCGATTGTTTCCAGGTTTTTGCTGTTAGGAACGTTGCTGCTGTGAACATTCCTGTGCATGTTTCCTGGTGCACATGTGCAAGGCTGTCTCTTGAGTGTGTGTGTGTGTGTATGTGTTTGCACATATGCATGTACACCCATATACCGCACAACCTAGATATGAAATTTATGGGTCATAATATATGCAGATGTTGCCATATTATTTCCCAGAGGTAAAACATTGACTTTGCAAAACTCAAAATCAACTTTATACTTGATGCTAAGTACTATAAAGCATATATCTTTATACTCTGTGATATATATGTGTGTGTAGATAGATACACTTGTAAAGTGTATGTATCTGTAACTTAATACTTGGTTATTCCTCTATATTTAATAATAGGTATTGCTTATTTTTGTCTATTTAGGCCTAAAAATTGGCAGTTTTATATAATTTGACTGGATATTAAATTCCGGTTTGGAAATCATTTTTCCTCCGAGGACTCAGAAGACCTTGTTCCAAGGCTTCTAGCTTACAGGGTTGCTGTTGAGAAGACTAGTTCTAATCCCTGATTCTTGTGTTCTTTTCCCCCTTTGATAACCCTTAGGGTCTTTCTCTCTGGGTTTTCACAATGGAGAATCTTGGGGTGACTTTCTCCCACCTGGAAAATTGAGTGGTCTGCAGTTCGGAGACATTTTCTAGTATTTTTTTTCCCCTCCTTTCTCTCTTTCCAGATTCCTTTTATTCACATATTGGACCCTTTGGACTAATAATTTCATCTTCTTTTTTCTCCCTCTCCATTTTGCATATTTTTCATTTAGTTCTACTTTTTTGGAGATTTTTTTTCCTAGATTATATTCCAACCTTTCTATTTAAAGAATATAGAAAATTTAAAAATTTTTCTATAATGTTTTTAATTTCTTAGACTTTCTTATTCTCAGATTTGTTGTTTTTTTCATGGGAAGTAACGGGGTAGGAATTTGGCATTTGAAGATCCCCCAGGTTCAAATCCTGTCCCTGACACTTATCACCTGTGACCTTGTGCAAGAGACTGCACCTCTGTGCTCCTCAGTTTCTTCATCTGAAATGGAGAAAATAGTGCCTCCTCACTGTTGATAAGAAGATTAAATGGAAGAGTTCCTGGCACATAGTAAGCATTCGTAAATGTTTTTTATTATCAATGCAATATCTCTTATTTTTCTAAGCATATTACCTACAGATTTCTTGCCATTTTCTTTGGCATTTGTATTCTGTGCTTCTTTCTGGTTCTTTCTGATCTTTACTTGGTTTCAGACTTTTGTGTTGGAGGTTTTCCTCAAATGTCTGGTAATCCTTGGCTGTCTGCCATGAAGAGCGAGGCGGTGAGGCTGAGCAGACACTGCGTGTACTTGGCTGGGCTCATCCCCGATGGGCTTAACTCTGGGGTGTCGGGTGGAGCACCGCACACACACACACCCCACCCAACCCCGCCAGAGGTTCGTGTCCAAAGGCTTCCTCTCGTTAGCAGATGGTTTTCCTCTTGAGAAGAAGCCTCCAGTCTCCTGCCTGGCGGCCAGCAGTCTCATAGCTGAGTGGGGTAGGAGGTTGAGGAGGGGGCCATTCAGCGTTTAGTCCATCTCAGCCTATTTCCAGTGCGGGCCCCACTCCCCCACTGCTGTGCCTGGAATGCCTTCGTGTGACTTCTCCAAAGAACAAGCCTCTGGCACTTGGCTCCTTGGGCGAGTGCGCAGGGGTCCACATTTCCACAACTCGTGAGGTGCGTGGTCCCTCCAGCTCCTGACCAGCAACACTTAGGTTTCAGTTTTCTCTGCAGAATCAGCTACCATCTCTTCATCCTTTTCCAGTTTCTAAAAATTGGTTAACACCTCTTACCTGTCACCTTTAGTTATCCTGTTCTTTTTGTCTTTGGCTTTGTCATTCCTTTATTGTTATTTTGGGAGGGAGGAGGGTTTCAGGAGGACACTGAGATAAAAGTGTATGTGTTTTGGTTTTTTTTTTCCCACACACACACACACACACACACACACTGTATTTTATTTTTACAAGAGATAGACTGACATCAAGCATTGTACATGGATGACCACAACAAAAGCAACAATGATTGCAATTACCAAACATGAAACACACTCATACTATGTCATAATATTGACATTCAGTCCAGTAATCCTCCACTGTAGCAGCTCCAAAAAGTGTATGTGTTTTTAATCCCATTGGTTTAACCCATCCAAATGTATTTATTGGCGATAATTGCGTTAGAAAAGACTGTTAATTTTCCATAATCATGAATGAGATAGAGGAACAAAAACTCTGTCAGCTGCAGCTTCTCCATTTTAAAAAATGATCTGGTAGCCAGAGGTTGGGGAAAGGGGGAGGAGGGGAGGGAGGAGGAGGTGGGTGCAGTTACAAAAGGGCAACCAGAGGGATCCTTGTGGCAATGGAAGTGTTCTGTATCTTGACTGTAGTGCTGGATACATGAACCCACATAGGTGATTAAGTGGTATAGAATTAAATATACAACCACAAATGAAAAAATAAAAATAAATAAAACTGAGGCGCTCCGAATAAGGTTGGTGGGCTGTATCAATGTGACTATCCGATTTGTGATAGTTTGCTGTAGTTTTGCAAGTTTTACCACTGTGGAAGGCAGTACTCGGCGTCTCTTATTACTATTTCTTACAACTGCATGTGAATCTACAATGATCTAAATAAAATATTCAGTTATAAAAAAAAGACCCCAAAGCTAGTAAGTTAACTCAGCTACATCACAATATGTTCACCTGCTAAAAATTCAGATTCTCAGGCTCTGCCTCAGAGCAAATAAATAGGAGTCTATCAGTCTGCCACCTGGGAATCTGTATTTATACAAGTCCCCACCCCAGAATTTCAGATGTGTGGCTGAATTTGAGAAGTATTGCAGTAGTCTGCAGATGAGAGAACAAACAGGTATCTTTTTTACAGTGTTTTGTTAACAGTTAAAGAAAAAAAGGGTTGACTTATGAATGGAGTATTTGGTAGTCCAGGAAGATGGTGATCCAGTGGGGTTGTAGTTTACAGGTTAGAATGGGTGCTTACAAGTAGCATTCAGCTACTTCCCCTTGTGTTTAGCTCCTTAAACCTTTGAATCTTATCAGTTTGTGATTTTCATTGAGTAGCTCAAAACTTGAGGAACTAAGTAAATAGATTCTTGTGACAACCTGTGTTATACTCGAATGACTGTGACCTGATTGAAGATAGTAGGAAACTGTGGGGAAACTGTGGAGTGTGTTCCCCGTGGAGTCTGTTAGCTCTGCTGATTGGTGGGAGGGGTGACTGTCCCATGCTGTAGATTGAATCTTTGAGCTCCAAAAAAAGTCTCAAAGGTCTCAGTTGAAAATCTGCAGCTGCTGGCTATCCCACTGACAGTTTTTCATCCTTGTATGGAAAGGGCTGTATAGAGCTAAATGATATGAAACTCAAATTTCAGTGTCCATAAATAAAGTTTTATCAGAACACAGCAAAGCTTATTCATTTACAGATTACCTATGGCTGTTTTGCACTACAGCAGCAGAGTTGAGCAGTTTCCACAGCAGTTGCCCACAGAGCCTTAAGTACTGCCTGGCTCTTTACAGAAAAAGTTCGACTACCCTGCTCTAGAAAAATAAGGTGAAATGTGCTTGTAGCAGGGGAAAAAAATAAACAAAATGCTTTAAAAGTTTTGTGGTTTGCACTTAATAGCAAAGATTACCTAAAAGTATTTTCCTTTGTAAACTTTTTATTTGAAAAAATGTGATTTAGTAACGATTTAATAATAAAAGGACATAAACTTGCATATATTGAGCTAGAAGCTGTTAGAAAAAATCTAACCCATTAATTTATCCAGAGTTAGAGTTTATCTTTTCTCCTTTTTCTTTTTCTCGATCCTTTTTGATCCTCTGTTAAAATTCAGATCCAACTCTCATTCCTCTATAAGTCATGACATCTCATTGTATGAAAAGCATATTATGTTGAAAGTGAAAATGAATTGTAAGTTGCAGCCAAACCCCTGTTTGGCTCATAGAGAAGAAGTCTGTCTAGTTCTGGTGCTGTGACCAGTCCATTTTCAAAAGGTCGTTTCCTGGAAGTGGAAGAAGAGCAGATGGCAGGCATCTGAACCACTCTCTGAAATAGTAAAGTGTGACCAGTCCCTCTCTGGGGTGGCTCTTCAGGTGTGGCTGGCGCTTGAGCCTTACATTCTCTGGGTCATTTTCTTTCTTTTTTTTGGGGGGGGAGGTGTCATTTTCCATAGACTTGGATCAACACCAAAGGCCACTGAGTCACAAAAGTCACTGGCTCATTGAAGTTTTCCACTGTTTTGGCCTTGTTTAAAGAAACAACAAAATAGTTGAGAAAGTGATGCCTTCAGCACTATTTTTAAACTTCTAAAGTCTACTTTACCCTCTGGTGAATCCATTGTTTGTCAGTATGGAGTTAACACAAATGTTTATCATTTCAAAGGTTTTCTTTGGGAAAGGGAAGAAAACCATATTTAACGTTATTCTGGAAGTTTTAGCCAGTACAATTAGACAAATAACAAGAGAGAGAAAAATATTGAAAGGGTTTTCATTGTTTGCATATGGTATCATTGCCTGTCTTTAAAGAACCAACTGAAAACTGTCGGGGCTTGTGAGTTGAATGAGGTGGCTGATGACGAAACCCACATACGTAAGTCAGTGGCTCGTGATACTGCTGCCATCGTGACCCTGCCTCCCTCCTCACCCCAGCACAGAGCCAGGGGGAGCCTGCAGGTCAGACCCGGTGGCTCTGCTCTGCTCTCTGGGGGCTTACGTCATTCATGGTCAGCCAGCACCCTGACGGTGACCTGTAGGCGGGGTGACCATGTCATTCAACATCCAAATCAGAACATTTTTGAGAGTGAAAAGGGGTGTTCAGAAGAAAGTAGCAGAAGCGGAATCATTATTTTGGGCATACACTTACATACTTTAATCGGTTTATATCCTTCTCTGATATTTTGTGTTCTGGTTACGTGCTGCTGAATGACGAACCTCTCCAAAGCTTAGCGGCTTGCGAGAACGATTTTTCTCCTCGCTCCTGTGGAGTGACTGGACTCGGCGGATGGTTCTTGCCTGGGGTCTCCCCATGCAGCCCAGTGGTAGCTGGGTCATGTTGAAGATGGCATCTACACGCCTGTGCCTCTCCTACACTGCAGCTGTGGTGGCCAAGGGTGGCCTGCCGTCTCTCCCAGGCGGCCTCTACCCCGGCTACCTTGACTCCCAGCCTGGCAGTCTCAGGGTAATTGGGTTGTTTCACGGTAGCTAGCTTCCCCCGGGGCCTAGACGAAGCTGCAAGGTTCCTTGTGACCTAGCCTTGGAGTCTGTGCCATCCCATCCCCTGCATCCTCTTGGGCAAAAGCAAGTCCTGGGTCACTGCAAATCGAGGAGGGGGCTCTGTGCAGGACTGCAATCCCAGCAGGCATGCCTTTGTGGGAGACCTTCCTGGGATTCTCGAGTCCACGCTGTGTCACCGCTGTTTTTCTTTTTTTTTTTTAATAAATTTATTTATTTTATTTATTTATTTTTGGCTATGTTGGGTCTTCGCTGCTGCACACAGGCTTTCTCTAGTTGCGGCGAGCGGGGGCTACTCTTCATTGCAGTGCGCGGGCTTCTCATTGCGGAGCACAGGCTCTAGGCGCGCGGGCTTCAGTAGTTGTGGCACGCGGGCTCAGTAGTTGTGGCTTGTGGGCTCTAGAGCGCAGGCTCGGTAGTTGTGGCGCACGGGCTTAGTTGCTCCGCGGCATGTGGGATCTTCCCGGCGCAGGGTTCGAACCCATGTCCCCTGCATTGGCAGGCAGATTCTTAACCACTGCGCCACCAGGGAAGTCCCCCACTGCTGTTTTTCTGAAGAATGTCCTTTCAGTGTCTCTGTTTTTTATTCCTTCATAACATTGCCTACCATATTCATACAAGGAGCAAATTTATTTAGTAAATTTGAAATTTTGGCGTATTTGATTCTTCTCTGCATACTGTAGTATTCTTTTTTTTTGTCTTTCTTTGACTTATTTCACTTAGCATCTTTTTTTTAATTGAGGCATAATTAATTTACAATATTATATGAGTTTCAGGTGTACAACTTAATGATTCAAAATTTTTATAGACTCTGCTCTATTTATAGTTAGTATAACTTCCCATGCTTCACGCATGTCACAGGCCCAGGCACTGGCCACCTGCCTGATGTGCCAAACGGACAGCAGCCTCTGATAGTTCTCCCGCTGCCAGGCGCGGCTGGGAGGAGTGGGCTGCGTCCGGCCACCGTCTCAGCGAGCACCTGCGCGCAGTCCTGGAGTGGGAGGTGCTGCTCACGCCACCCGGAAGGAGACGGAGCAGAGTGATGGGTTAGCCTTGTCACCTCCTGAAGTCTCCCTGCACCCCACACACCTAGCTGAGACGGTGGCCGATGCTAGAGGCACAGAGTGAAGGCTGCCACCAAACCCACTCTGGCTGCTTAGATTCGGACAGCTGTTGACGACGATAATGCTGTTGGTGATGAAAATACTATTGGTGGTGATGTCACTTTGTTTAAAAATGAACATCTGGGATAAATGCTGAATCAACCAAAACATCAGGGTTAAACTGGTGTTATCCCGGGTGAACCCCGCCCGTAACGTTCTGCTATGTGAATAGTCACACCCAGCACCCCCAGTCCCGCCTCCCTCCCTCCGCTCCAGCCCCAGCGGCCTCCCTGCTCATCCCTGGTTTCCCTCTCATACCCAGCGCACGAGTCCCCTTCTCGGGGAGAGAACACGTCCTCTCAAGCTACTTTTGGGGTGATAGAAATGTCCTGTATCGTGATTTTGGAGGTGGTTTCACAAGTGTACACACCTGTCAAAACTCATTAAATTGTACACTTCAAACGGGAGTGGTTTATATTGTTACATGTAAATTAAACCTCAATGAAGTTTGTTGTTTTTTTTAATGGGCTGCAGAGAATTTAATAAAAATGTGTGTGGGGGTCATGTCTTTATATGTTGGATTAAGGTATCTGCCCATTTGTAAGGTCTTAAGACGGTAAAAGAAAATAATAAACATTGATTTTCTGAGTAAAGAGCATTTTTATCAGCAAAATTTTAGCTTATTATTTCTTGAGAGAATGGGGTTCTGTTTCTCATAATTTAAGTCTCAAATTAATTTCAGGAGGCGGAACAATTTTTAAATCTGCTGTTCTTAATTTATTTGGTTTGCACTTCTTTGTCTTTGAAGGCATTTCTATATTTTAAAGACTCTTAAGGTACTTTCGTGACATAAGAGTGTTTAGAATTGAATGTTAAAAGTGTTTAATCCATGTAGCTAGTTTCTAGGTTGTTTTCTGCGTTTGTGGGTTACATCCGGAGATGAGCAATTCAGAGCCATGAAAGAGGTCAGTCTTCTTTTCCTACCACTTGTCCTTGGTGAGTCATCTGCCTGCGGACATGCCTGGCTTTCTGACTCTACGAGTCGGTGGTGCTCGACCACTGTTCGGGTTTGAACCGTGGCATTTGTGCTCCGTGGGCTCGTGGAGTCCCACGCACCCAGTGACCCACGTGGCTGCTGAAGTATGGAGTATTGTCTTTCATCCCACAGATCCCAAGCCTGGTGCTGACTGCTTGTTTTTCTGCCCCAGGGGACCATCAGCGTTGGCATTGACGCCACTGACCTTTTTGATCGCTACGAGGAGGAGTACGAAGATGTGTCCGGAAGTGGCTTTCCGCAGATTGAAATTAACAAGATGCACATATCCCAGTCCATTGAGGTAAAGCGCACAGATGCCTCCCCCAGCGCAGGGGGGCTCAGCGAGGGCACTCGGGTTAACGAGGTGCTGCGAGGTGTGCAGCTGGGATGAGAGAGTCAGCTCAGGGTTTTCTCATCTTTATTTATGAAAGGATGCAGTTAGCCACTTAAAAGAAGAAGAGCTCCAGTCACGACCTTGTTCATACTGCTTTGCCAGCATGTCAGCAGCAAGAGTGCCAGGGGTGCATAGCTTCAGAGTCTCAGGGCTCTCCAGCAGGAAACTTGCGCTCATGCTCTGGAAGGGGGAGCCAAGGTTGTGACGATTTTAGGAGAGAAAGCAGCCCTCCGTGGGAAATTCCAAGAACCGGCCTTAGTTTTAAGGCACACTCTCCTGTGTGCTGAGCCCTGGGGTCGCTAAATGTCATCTTTCTGCCCGCTGTTTGGGTGTGGCAGTGTGAGGCCATCCCGCTGACAGTTAGGGTGGGTCTCTGCCCCCCAGACTCATTCACTTATTCTCCGGTACATCAGCCTAGAGCGTGAAGTCCTAACTCAGGGAAACCTGCCCCCGTCTTGGGGCTTCCAGAGTCAGTCACTGCAGCCATGGGGAGGACTGGGAAGTCCCAGACGTCCTGCGTGGGGAGGCACGGGGTGAAGTTACCGTGCAGTCTGATGGCACTGGGACACCGAGATCCAGCATCTAGCCCTGCGTCTCCCCTGGTTTTTTGAAATTCGCCCATTAAAGCTTTTCCAAAACCTGACCTTGGTGGCCACGTGCAGTTCGGATGCCAGGGTGAGAGAGAGGTGAGGCAGGTGAGGCAGTTCTGCATCCCTGCACGCTTGAACCATGCACTCACCTGTACTTGTGGCCTTGCACTTAGGGTGTATTCGTCAGGCTCTGTCCTTGGCGCTTCCTGTTGCTCTGATTAATTTATTACCAGCAGGTATCATTTCTTAGGCACCCTTGACAGCTTCAGACACAGCCATCCTCTCTGGAAGCCTCTCAACCCAGAATGGGAACGGAGGGGGTTCCATTAACTTCGCGCTCAGACGAGTCACTTCGGCGAAGGGCTGGGGAGAGGTAAGAATGCCAACGGGGGGGATCGTGTTGTCCACTGCACAGCCTACCCTCAGAATGACCTCAGTTGGCCACATCACTGTGTAAGAGTGCCAGCTGTCACACTTGCATAAGTTGGCTGTCCCCAAGAGAAAACTGGGTCTCATATCTGAGGACTGCTCTCAGTCTGCCGGGCAGCTCAAAGTTAGGATAGAACAACAAGATTTCCCCCTGATGCCAGCCTCCGGAAATCCCACGTCTAGAAACTCAGCATCTCTGTTCCCTGAAGCAAAAGCCTGTAGGCTGCTCCCTTCTCCTGCACAGTGCGGAAGGCCGGTGCCTCCGTCTCAGCGCTCTGGTCCACTGCTTGGCAGTCATTAAGCAGCCAGTTCTGCCGAGCAAATTGAGCTGCATCAAATTAACATTGAGGAGTTGCCTTGAAAGTCACCCAGACTAGTAATGAGGCAGCCAAACCGGCTGGACTTCACGACTGCGAGTGCAGAACTGCTGGTGGGTTTAACATCAGCCCCCTGAGAGCCGTCTCCGCTCACCTGTGAGACCTGCAGGCGGTGCAGCAGAGCAGATGGAAGTGCTCCTGTGCGGCACGAGGGCGGCCACCCCTGACTGCAGCGGGCACCGTGCAGATGGCCTGAGCTAGGGAGACAGGGACCCGGGGCCAGCAGCGCTCTCTTCGGAGGGGCTCAGGCCTCCTTGGGTCTGTGGAGACAGTAATCTCCCTTTGGCAAAGGTTAAGATGAGATATTAAGACTCTTCCACCCCTACTTTTAGAGCCCTGGCGAGGGCCGATGGCATTGAATTAAATGAGGGAATTATAACCAGAGGTGCTTACCTGAGACTGGGGTTACTGCTGTGAGATAAAACACCATTAATTCTTTTTCTTCTTTTAACAGTTAGAATTTGGAGCTGGGGACCTGCAGGGGCCTTTATTTGGCCTAAAGTTGTTCCGTAATCTCACACCAAGATGGTAAATATAAAGAGATAAATGCCCTTTGGTGGTCCTTGTGGATTTAGGGGACCAGAACCTGTGTATTCTTTCTGTCAGAATCATCTGCAGTTACCTCGTCTGTCCTGCAAGGTCACTGAGGGCAGACCCCGCAGCTGGCATGGCGCCTCGGCACTGTGCTCGTTGCAGAGGGCGCTGGATCGGGGGTGAGGGAGGGCTGCTTCTTGTCCCAGCCCAGGGCCAGGCTGCCGCTCCTCTGAGGATGCGGCTCCTGCCCTGCCTGGTCACCGTGGGCTGCGAGGACCATGATACACTGGAGGGAAAGCACTTCATAGGGAAGCGGGTCAGGGTCTGAAATATGTACGGGCTTGCGGGTCATTTCTTTGTCACAGAGATTGCGTTTTAGGTTCAGAGAGGGGCTTTAGTAAGCAGTGAGGCAGCCTGATTATTAGGCACATTCGTGTTATGCCAGAGCCGTAAACCCCACCACCTCTGCTCTCCTTCGTCTTTGCTTTGGCAGTGATGAAGGACTGTCCCTTCTAGAAAACAGAGGTGTCCTTATTCCCCATTGAGCTCAGATTAAAGAATTGGGTGGAAGGTAAACAACTCTTTGGGGGATAAAATACAGCTAAAGGAATTCTGGAACGGAGCACATGTTTGCACAGAAAGGTGTTTCGCCTCCAGCTGGCTGTGCGTCTGCATGCCTGCAGGGCAAGACTGGTAAAGGCCAGTGTGCAGGGCCGTCCCACGCAGAGTAAGAAGTGTCGTGAGAGAGAGAAGCTGTGGCTTCTCGACGGGTGCAGATGAGCAGAGCCCGAGCAGAGCTCCGAGAGCGGGGCTTCCAGGCAGAGAGCGAGGGGTAGACTAGACACCCCAGCACGGGGGTCACCCACGTGCTGGTTAGAACACGGCTTCTCGGGCCTCTGCTCTGGGACTCGGACCCAGCAGGTCTGGGAGGGGGACAAGGGTGAGGCTTTTAACCAGAACTCGAGGTGGGCAGTATATGTACGTGTCAGCATTGTCCTAAGCTTGTCTGCTTGGGATCGTCCCCTCCGATGCCGCTGACGGAAAGCACAGGTTCCTGCCGCCACCGCCAGACCTCTCTCAGGTCCTCTGAGACGGGGGCCTGGGATCCATAGTTTCATCAAGCACCCCAGGTCATTCTGAAGACTAGACACGTTTAGGAGGCACTCACTGAGGAAAATCTGTGGGCTGTTTCGTTCTGGTTGAGCCTCAAAGTGTCTGTCCGTTAAGTGGTCACCCGAGTCTAGGTGTGGCTGGCCATCAGCTTTTGCAGGTCTGGAAATTGAATTTCATCATAGTACCCGGTTTATCAGACTTGAGAATGCAGATTTATAAAAAGGATGCCAGCTTGTTAATGTACAGTGTCTCCTCCTCCGGGTGCCCTAGTCCCTGGTTCAAGTTACTTTCAAGTCCAAACTGGTGACGAGAAGGTTATTAGTTGGTGGGTGTGGGTGAGCCTGGAGAAAGGCAGGCGGCCAGTGGGGAGTTCTCCGTCTCCCAGGGCGGTGCCTGACTTGCTGCTCTGGCCCCAGAGTCTGTCTCTCTCTCTCTCTCTAGGACACGCTCTAGAAAAATACGAAATCGTATTACTTTGATTAAACAGAGATCTCATTGTTTATGTTTTGATTCTTTTAAAAGTCACAGGGTGACTTTTATCTCTCCTCTCCCTGCTTGCCTCCCCCGAATGACCCCAGTGTGGCTAGAGGGGAAGAATGTGGCTTCCGTCCGGTGTGGCTGGAGTGTCAGATAAAGCGGACAAGGTTGGGTTGGGGGCCTTTGCACAGCAAGGAGTTGATTCCTCATTCGTGTGGCCTTGGGAAGAGGTCTGCGAGCACAGGAGCAAATGTCATCAGAGTTACCACGTGTATTATTATTTTAGGGGCACAAGCGAGGCCTCCAGAGCATAGGAAGGAAACAGGCATCTAGTGTATGACGGCTGTTCGCTGGAGGCAAGCTGTTTGCTCGTCTTTGAGCGGCTTGAGTGAAGTGCTGTGAGTTCCTTTGCTGTTGAAGTGACATACCCCTTTTTATCCAGAAGATGGGGCTGACTCCCTCGGAAATCAACTTCAGAGACCTTTCGGGGGATGGTTTGCTAGCTTCTCAAGTAGCTTTCGGTCAATACTTGGCAGCCCTGGGTACACATCAGGATGGAAGGGCAGCTTTGAAAACCGGACTGATGCCTGGGCCTCCACCCAAAAAGAATGACTTCATTGGTCTGGGGTGAGCCCTGGATAAGGGCTTCTCAAGACTGGCTGCACGTTTGCGTCACCTGGCTAGCTTTTCCCACACCAGGTCTATAAATCAGCACACCTGGGGGCAGGAGCCGACCATCGGTGTTTTCAGATTCACCAGGTGAGTCCAGCGTGCAGCCAAGCTTGGGAACCTCCCCAGGTGGCTCTGACTTGCGACAGGATTGGATCTGCTGGTTTAGGAGCGCAGACATGCAGGTGCCTCTTTGGCTGTAGCTGAAGTTGGAATGGGATGGGGGTGGGGAGTGCCACTCGGCGGGTGGATAACGGGACAGATTCCCTGGATCGCGGGCGGGGAGCCGTGGGAGTGATGGCAAGCAGGGTGTGGGCTGGCGGAGAGGACGGGGCCAAGCACGGCTGCGGCCACTGTCATCCAGGACCCTTTCCCTCTGTGTGTCCCCCCCAGCTTTGTGACGACAAACTGTGCTCTGCAGTTTTCGTCCCGTGGCATCCGGCCTGGCCTCACCACTGTCCTGGCCCGGAACCTGGACAAGAACACGGTGGGCTACCTGCAGTGGCGCTGGGGCATCCAGTCGGCCATGAACACCAGCATCGTCCGGGACACCAAGACCAGCCACTTCACTGTGGCCCTGCAGGTGAGGACAGCTCTAGGGGGACCCTCCTCCAGCCCCTCTGTGGGCCCCTGACCGCCCTCCCCCTGCTCACCCCCAAATCCAGCGCCCACAGGGCCGAAGGGCGGGTTCTGTCCACCCACACTCAGGAGTTGAAACACTGTTGTTCTCAGGCCCCCGCGGGAGCTGTGTTCCAACTGCCCTAAAGCAAAGGGCCTTTTTCACCTTTCTGGTGAGAGAAGCCCACAGAATCGGGGTGGGAGCGAGCCGTGGTCAGTAAGTGGCCCCGCAGCAGAGTCGTGCGCTCAGGGGCCACGGTGGCCGGGCGGGAGCGCGGGGAGTGAGCAGCTGCCCCTCGGCGGGCAGCCGCTGCCCCGTGACAACGCAGGCTCGGTGTGTGTGCAGGAGTTTTTATTTTTCATGGGAAGTCAGAAAACGGTTTTTATTTGATATCTCCCAGTTTTTAAACATTGGCTCCTGGCAAATTTTCACACGCTTTGTGGGACAGGGCAACCCTGCTTACTTCAGTCTCAGCTGCCTTCTTTCTTCCCTCTGTGTCTCCCCAGCTTGGAATCCCTCACTCCTTCGCGCTGATCAGCTATCAGCACAAATTCCAGGATGACGATCAGACTCGCGTGAAAGGATCCCTTAAGTGAGTCCCGGCCGGGCTGACGCGGGCACACGCTTGATCCGTGTAGGGGTTTCTGGCAGTGGCGCTGGTTGCAGTAAGGTGCCTGCAGTCGTGCCCAGGGCCCGGTGTCCTGACTCTCTTCTGTTCACTGACCCAGGGGTCAGTGGTGAACGTCCTCCCTGTGGGTGGCTGGGAGGGCAAGAGAGAGTTGGGGGTAGGGGCCCCGGCCTCTGGCTGAGTGACAGTTGCCCGTGGTGACCGGGGGGGACCCGGGAGGGATCAGAAGCGGAGGGGCCCTCGCTCGCTCACTGCGATCTGCTCCTGCAGGGCAGGCTTCTTCGGGACAGTGGTGGAGTACGGAGCAGAGAGGAAGATCTCCAGGCACAGTGTTTTAGGTGCAGCTGTCAGCGTTGGAGTCCCACAGGGCGTTTCTCTCAAAGTCAAGTATGTTGAACTCAAGTCTTTCTGGCCAGGGATTATCTGGCACCTTGTAACTCACCTGGGCTTCACCTACATTAAGGAAGAAAGAGACTTTGCTTTGTAATTCTGGTCTTAGAGATGCGGTCACTTCTGTCTGGGGTGTGTAAGCAGATGTTGAGGAGTCCAGAAGCCTGACATTCGCTCAGTGAGGTCTGAGTCTCTGCCTCAGAGAACCTCCCTGTGCCCCCCGGCCCGTCTTCCGCCCCGCCTGTCTCTTACTACCCTCTGCCTCCCCGATGGTCCGGTGCGGGCCCCGCACGCCCGCTCACCCACCCGGCTGCGGCCCTCACGGTGTGACGTGTACCGTGTGGTCACCGGCGCAGCAGCTTCGGGTTCTCTCTGCCAGGTCCTTCCCACCTGCACACGGACCCTGTGTCCCCCTGCCTGCCTGCCTTGCTGAGCTGCCTCTGGCTTCACCTGTCTGGCTGGTTGCCTCTCAGCAGAGACCCCGCTGTCGGGCCCTGGTCGGCCTAGACTCACCCGCCGGCGGTCTGATCCGGCATCCTGGCTTCAGTAGCCTTGGGCTCCTGGGACGCTCACAGTTTTGGCTCCAGCTTGGCCCTCCCCACACACCTCCAGCTCATAGATCCCTCGTCCTTTCCCAGATCTCTCCTCAGATACCTCACAGCCTCCCCGTGTCACATCTCCAGTCCCGGTCCTCCCCCACTGCCCTCGGTCACACGTGCCCTTCCAAGCCTGCCGTGTCCGGAGTCTCCCCACCTCAGTGCCCAGTGCTCAGTGCTCCACCTTTCCACTGGTTCTGTCCAGAACCCTGGAGCTCACCTTCACCACCCTTCCCCCACACTCCGAACTGAATGCATCGGAATCCTCTTGGCTCTCGTCTGAAAGCACATCCTCAGTCTGACCATTTCTCACAACCTCTGCGGCCCCCGTCTCGTGGAGTTACTAGCGTCCTCCTGACCGATCTCCTTCACCCTTGGGACACTGCTCTCCACACAGACAGTCTTTTAAACTCTAAGCCGTGTATGTCAGCCTTCTGCTTGAAGCCCTCAGCGACTCCCTCAACTCAGGGCAAAGCCGGCATCCTCAGGACCCTCCGCAGTCTGGCCTCTCACTCTCCTCTCTGCCCCCTGGTCACCCCACCCCAGCCACACCGGCTGCCCCGGGGCCGCACCGAGCGTGCTCCTGCCTCTGGGCTCAGCATCTGCCGTTCCTCAGTCCCCGGCAACCACGTGGCTTGTTCCTTCCGTGCCCTCCGGGCTCTGCGCACGTCACCTAATTGCCCTCATCTCACCCCAGACGGTCCACTTCCCCTTCGTCCTGTTTGTTGTCCTCCGTTGCACCCATCTCCATCTGACAGGCCATCCGTCCCCCGCTGCCCCTCATCAGAAGCACTTTAACTTAGTCTGTTCCGTTATTCTCTGTCCTCCTGCCGCCTGGAACACAGCCTGGCACTGAAGAGGGACTTGGTGAGCGAGAGGAAGCAGACCACGTCTTAGCTGCGGAGCTGAGGCCAGAGCTGGCATCAGGCACCTCTCCTCTCAGATGAGATTTGAGGACGCCCGAGATTTAATAAAGGGCACAGGGAGCCGTCAGGTCCCCTGCATCCCAGCCCCTTCTCCTCCCTCACCCCCACGTTGGGACCACCGACGAGGCACAGTTCTCTGGAGACCTGTGGCACATTTATACACAGGACCTGGGACTCCCCACCTGGGACTTTCCTTTTGGGGGACCCCCTCTTCCCAGCTGCAATGGTTGCCCCAAACTCTGAGGTCTGGTTCTTCAGTCCAATAGGACTGCAGGTTTCTTTCCAGTTTTAATCATCCATATGGTACAGACTAAGAATTGCCCTCAGGCTAAAAGCTGTTTTTAAAAAAATAGCAGGAAACTCACCAGTGCCGTTCCATCCTTCTGCCCTTGGTTGCTATCCAGTCCCTGAAGGTATTCGTTATGTGTGATCCAGAGTTTACAGTTGATGTCTGTGGGATGACTGGTCCAGTAGGAACTACTCAGCCATCGCTGAAAGCAGAAAGGACCCCTGGAGGAGCGGCCACTCCTGTATCCTCAGGCCGCAGTTACTTTGGTCGGGCGTTAGTCTGTTGCTTGTGGTCAGCAAGTAGTGAGACCTTTCTTCCGTCACTCACATCAGATCCAGCGGCTAAACCTTGGGACAGGGGACCACCCGGGAGTGGACTTTGGAGCATCAGACCTCTCCTCCTCCTCCTGGAGTCCTGTGTATGGAGAGGTTCTCTTCCTGGGGCTGAGACCCCATTCCCTCCCCTGGGAACCTGACTCATGTGGGCGTTCGGCTTTGTTCTGTTTTCAGGTTAAACAGGGCCAGTCAGACCTACTTCTTCCCCATTCACCTGACGGACCAGCTGCTCCCCAGCGCCGTGTTCTACGCCACCGTGGGGCCCCTCGTGCTCTACTTCGCTCTGCACCGCCTGGTCATCAGACCCTACCTCAGGGCTCAGAAGGAGAAGTGAGTTCACAGCACGTGGCGGGGACACCACTGACCGCACTGTGCTCCGCTTCCTCATCTGTAACGTGGAGATGATAGAACCCACCCCACAGGGAGGGCTGTTAGGAAATGACATGCGTTAATCCGTGTACAGCGCTTACTACCATGGTGTCTGGTCCGTAACACGCCCTCAGTAAACGTTAACTAGTTCTTGTCGTTAGTTCATAGCAGCACTGCTGTTAGCCCACATTTCCTGCTTTCAGAAAGAATTAGAGTCAGTTTACAGAACTGTTGGGACTATAAACCATGACCACAGAAACGAAAAGTTTTCCTTTTTCTCATTCTAACCATTTCTTTTCCTGGCACTGAATTCAAGAAGATTGGGCTCTGAGTTCTTACATACAAAGCATGCGTTAACTATAGTCTTAGAAGTCATGGAGATATAATTTATTTTGCAGTTTCTTATAGATAATCCATTAGCATAACATTAAATCTGAGAGGTGGTTTAGATTTGTTACTTTATAATGATCTAATTTAATAACTCGTTGAGCTTAGAGAATCTGGGAGAAAGGCATGACTCTCCTCTTGGGGCCCCTCTAGCCTTTGACTCATTAGAGCTCAGGGTCCTAATGCCCCGGGAGACTTCAGGCTTGGAGCAGAGAATGTGCTGGGTCAAGTCTGATGGGACAGGCGCGTGCTGCCCTGGCAAAGGACATGGATGTGTCTAAGGTAGTATGCAGTGTCCCCGTCAAAAGGGTCATGTGATGATGCCAGGTTGGTGGCACCTCCTGTGATTCTCCCCTTCTCCCCGACCCCTTTCCTGCGATTCTTGCTGTGTGGAGGCCCCCCCTACAGTGCTGGGTTTCCCGTGTGCTCCGCGGAAGAGGGTGGGGAGAGCCGCCTGGGGACAACAGGGAAGCCGCACAGGCCTGGGATGAACACATTTACTTGAGCTCGTCTTGGAAATATTGTTTAAAGTTCTAGAACGGGGAGCGCAGTAAGATCACAGGCTGTTTGCAGGCGCAGGTCCAGCCAGGGGCCCTGTTGTCTCCCTGCCGCTAACGCCACGCTCCTCGCGTGTGGCTTCTTTTTCTCTCATTAGGGAGCTGGAGAAGCAAAGGGAAAGCACAGCCACCAACATCCTGCAGAAGAAACAAGAGGCAGAAGCTGCTGTAAGTGCTGCATCACCATCACCCTGCAGGTCCTTTGCTCCGTGGTGGCATCTGGGACTGTTCTGCCCATCGTGCAGAGCACAGGCCGCTCTTCTCTAGCCCACGCTTCTTAAGCCAGGGCTGTGGGGGGAAGTGCTTCACACCCTGTATGCTGGTCTCAGGCTTTTCTTCCCCAACAATTTCCTTGGTCATTTAGTCTTTTTTTTTTTTTTTTTTTGGCTGCGTTGGGTCTTCATTGCTGCGCGTGGGTTCTCTCTAGTTGCGGCGAGCGGGGGCTACTCTTCATTGCGGTGCACGGGCTTCTCATTGCGGTGACTTCTCTTGTTGTGGAGCACGGGCTCTAGGCGCGTGGGCTCAGTAGTTGTGGCTCGTGGGCTCTAGAGCGCAGGCTCAGTAGTTGTGCTCACGGGCTTAGTTGCTCCGCGGCATGTGGGGTCTTCCAGGACCAGGGCTCGAACCCATGTCCCCTGCATTGGCAGGCGGGTTCTTAACCACTGCGCCACCAGGGAAGTCCCATAAGAGGGTTTTCTTAAGTGGTGGGGATTGTCCTCTTTCTTCCCTTTGAGTGAATTGTTTTTCCATGACCTATGATAGCAGCGATGTCCCGGAGAAGTGGACGGGGCAGGGCTGACAGGCACCGGGCACGCGGCCGTGGCTCTCAGAGGTGGAGCCCAGGGAGGCCCTGAGGGTGGCATCCTTGTTCTTTGCAGGTTCAGCTGATGCAGGAATCTGTCCGAAGAATAATCGAGGCCGAAGAGTCCAGAATGGGTGAGGAGGCCTGGCCTCTTTGGGGACGGGGTGGGCGCTGGGGTCTCACAGGAGCATGTGGTCCCTGCAGCCCGGCTGCGCAGGGGGCCGCCCGCCATGGCCGCCCCACCCTGACCGAGCCCGTCCTCAGGGCTCATCATCGTCAACGCCTGGTACGGGAAATTTGTCAACGACAAGAGCAAGAAGAGCGAGAAGGTGAAGGTGATTGACGTGACTGTGCCCCTGCAGTGCCTGGTGAAGGACTCCAAGCTCATCCTCACGGAGGCCTCCAAGGTGGGCGCTCGGGGGCCCCGGGGTTCAGACGGGAAGGGCGTCTGGGGAAGAGGGACGGACGGCGGCCCCTCGAAGGAGCCGTTTCTCTGCAGCGGAACCTCGCGTGCTGCCGCGCTCACTGTGGGGCGCTGCCCAGCACCCAAGTTATAGCCACACTGGAGCCGTTGACTTCATTTGTTCATCTGTTCGTTGCCAGGTATCACTGAGCCCCTAACCGTGCGCCAGGTACACCAGCAAGCAAAGCATACCTCCTGCCCCCGGGAGCACACGCTCTGCTTATGCCTTGCCTCGTTTCAGAAGGAGCGTGAGGTCGCCCGTAGCACGTTTGAGGCTCGCGGTGGGGCCCGGGGCGTGGGTGATGGAGGCGAGTTACAGCGCAGAGGAGCTCAGGCCAAAGCGCCCTCGTTCCCTGAACAGGCTGCTAGGCTCCCCACCTCGGCGGGGCTTCTGTGAAGACAGAGGTGCTGTTAGTATGGCAGAAGGGGCCTACTGGGAGGGCGACGTCTAGGACTCAACAGGCAGCTTTTTGAAATTCTCGTTTCTTTTCCTCAAGCTCCCAAGTTTGCATCTTCCGTGGGCCGCTCCCGAGGGCAAGTCCAGGCCCTTCCACGCTGCTCCTCCAGGTGGCGGCAGACGGCAGTGCTGCTGGGCTTTAAACCACCGCAAGTGAGACTCTTGTCTGCTCGTTACAGGCCGGGCTGCCTGGGTTCTATGACCCATGTGTGGGCGAAGAGAAGAACCTGAAAGTGCTTTACCAGTTCCGAGGTGTCCTGCATCAGGTGATGGCGCTCGACAGCGAGACGCTCCGGATACCAAAGCAGTGTGAGTAGCTGCCCCTGGCCGTCTCCCACCCTGTGCCCGGGCCTCGGGAGGCCCTCGTGGAGCTCCGAGTGAGGGGCGACAGCCGCCTTCCCTGTGTCCTCTGCCGGGGGGCAGCAGGCTTGGGCATCGCGACCTGCTCGGAGCCAAGAAGCGACGCCCCGAGGGAGGGGTCAGCCCTCTCCCAGGTGGAACTGGAGTGAGCTCTGTGCTTGGAAACTGCAGCTCGGGTGGCTGCGTAGGAAGCAGACGCAGCTGCTCGTTTGTGTGCCTGAACCAGGCAATTCTCAGCAGCTTGTACTCTGCTCGGCTGCAGGCCGGCAGCTTCTGGTCTGGTGATGGCCAAACCCCCAAAGTGGAAAGAAGGCATGGAAGCAGTTGCCTTCAGATGCCCTGAGTTTGTCTTTTCTTTTACAGCTCACAGAATTGATACCGATGGATAAACTGCTTGAGAAACCAGATTTAAACGAGGCTACAAAAAAACCTTTCCCTGGGAGTCTACAAATTTGGAAACAGGAAAAAACTCCAGACGTCAGATGTGTTTATTATGTATTTCTGTAGAAGGTGGCACTGTATCAATTATGTGAAGGGACCCGCAGGCACCCCACTTTCCCGGTGCTGTAGGTAGGACTGAGGCAGCCCCACCCGGACCGGAACCACAGCACAGCCCGTGTCTGTTCCCAAGGACCGTGTCCCGCCAGGAAGGGCCCTGGGCCCCTGGAGCCTCCGGGTCCCTCCCAGGCTCCTCAGCACGCGTGCCGGCTGTGACCCCCCAGGAGCTCCTGGTCTGCCGTGAGGTACTGATGAACACCTTGCCCTCACGCACAGGACCGTGAACTACTTTTCCTGAAATCCACACTGAACGTGGAAAACGAAATGGAAGGAAGGAGTCCCCACGAGCAGAATCTCCCAGTCAAGTGAGCATCTGTTCGGTCAGCTTCCTGAAAACCACCTTTTCCTGCTGAAATATCACTAAGTGAATCTGGAGAGGATTGTGTGGGTTTATAAATCTGCTTTTTATCTGAGAACAAATGGTTTTGGAAATTAGTCTCTTTTTTTCCCCTCCCAGAACTCAAGCCATTCCACTGGCACCTGGCTTGGGACAGAGGGTGGAACTCCGGGTCCCAGGAGCCACCCGTGTCCTCACAGGAAAATGCGATGCTTCCCGCCCCGCCCCACACGGCTCAGCCCCACTAGAGCGCGGAGTTCAGGAGGAGAAGGGGACGCGGGGCTCCAGCAGGCGGCGCAGCTGCTCCCGCGCCTGGCCAGTCCAGCTCTTCCTCACCGGGACCCCCTTTTGGGTGTCTGCTCCCAGGACCCCCCTCCTTCACTTGCCTCTTTTGTGGATGCAGAATATTTCAGGACCAGAAGCCTCCCGCACAGCCTGGCCTGTGAAGTTACCGGGGGAGCAGAGGCCTGGCTGCTGGTGGCTCTGACAGCTGCTCCGCAGCTACTGTCAAAATCAGGCTTCACTCCCGACGCTGGTACCGGAGAAATCACTCATAACCCCCTTCCTCCACTTTTAAAACTCAGTTCAGGTTGTCCAACTCTGTACTATTTATCTCCACTTTAAAAAGGTTGTTTCCTGCGAGCTGCCGCTCTGAATGTACATCATGCAATAACCGTCGCATTAGCGGAGTCCGACCTCGGCCGCAGCCTGTGTCCCTGCCCGGCGGGCAGGTCACTGTACAGGGGACACTCTCTTACCACAATAAACCTTTCCTGAGAGCCAGGGGCAGTGTTTCCGTGCGTCTGTGTTCACTTCAGGAGTGAGCGGAATGAGGGACGCGCCCCTCCTCACAGGCCTTGTTCCGCCCTTTATGCCTACGGTGCAAACCACATTTTGAACCACGCGGCTTAACTTGAAGCTGCAGATCAGTTTTCTGTGTCACACATTTGCCTGAGAAACGGAGTCCAAGTTAGGAGGTCACATAGGCTAGGATTCCTGTTTTCTTTAACTAAAGGCACCTTTTGTTGGTAGTCAAAGGTGGTCATGCCCTGCTGGCTCTGCAACAGGAAGCAGGCAGGCAGGCGGTGTCAGAAGCGGCCAGGCACGGCAGGAGAGGGAACCTCCAGCCAGCGTGCCCTTGTTTTTAAATAAAGGAGGAAACGCGCAGCGCAGTGTAGGAAGACACTTTATTACGCTGCTCACTCACACCTGGCCGGGCAGGGAGGCGCTCCTAGGACAGAAGCCAGCCTCAGCCACTTGGAGAGCCGGCCGTCCAGGCGACAGGGGGCCACTCGCTGCCTTGGAGAGTGCCGGCGCCCCTGGGCCCAGCTGCCCCTCGAGGAGACGCGTTCCGTCCCCTCTGGGGAGGGTCAGCCACACTGGCCCAGGACGGCTCCTCAGGTTGTGGTTCCGAGGATGCTGGGCCAGCTTGTGCTGGAGGGAGGACCAGGTGTAGTGCTCACGGCCCCGCCCCTCCCAGCCTGAGGCCACTACACTTCACACGAGGTGGCACGGGCCGAATGTCAGGGCAGGACCGAAAGGTCCGCCCACGGCCAGAGCCCCGAGACCACTGCCCCTCCTCCTGGTGGCTCGGCGGAGAAGGCCCAGCTGGCGGGCTCAGCTCTGCTGCCCCGGCCACAGCCTGGCCTGGAGTCCCGGCTGCCCCACGCCGCAGGCACGCAGGCGACTGGACATCTTCCTCATCACCAGCCTCTGGGCCTTCAGGCGCCTGCGGAGCTTTTCGTTTTCCTTTAGTGTCAGGAAGAGTTTTTTTTTCAGAGCGTCTAAGTCCAAAAGGGCGTAGCTGTGATCAGACGGCTGTGTGGGGCTGGCCGGTTGACCAGGGACCCCAGTGGCTTCCGGTCTGTGTGGCGGGACCTGAGGACAGAGGTCAGTGAGAGACAAGCAGCGGCCAGGGCGGCAGGACGCACTTCCCCAAGCCCTCCCGAAGCCCAGAGCCGCCCAGTCGCAGCTCAGTTCACGGGTGAGGTCTGAATCCAGGCTACACGTCCTGGTGCTCTGGTTCAGGCACGTTTTCTTCCTTCTGTTTGAAGCAAATCCCCTCGAGCTGAGACCAGCCACATGCTGCCTTCGCACCTGGCCCGGCCTCACCTGTGCTCCGGGGCCTCCAGCGTCCGGGGGCAGCTGCAGCGCTTCGAGCGTCGCATCCACCTTCCTCCCTGGGCCACCCTCCCCGGCCCCCGTCTCAGGGAGGACCTGGGAACGACAGGGCAGAGGAGGCCACTGACTGGCACAGAAGCAGATCCTCCCCGGCTGTTACTTGTCTGTCCTGCCAGTGGTCCCCTCACACCACCCAGGGGCAGCCGGGGCGCCTACAGAAGAGCCAGCCTCCTCCACGGCCTGGGGTCAGACCCTTAGACACGGAGCAGGAGCCGGACGTGACCAGCTGCCACTGCTTGATATTGAACAGGAAGAAGGCGGCACGGGAGGCTTTGGCTGTCCCTTTTCTAGGAAACAAGAGAATCCAAACCCAGCAGGCCAGCCTGGCGGGCAGGTGCAGCGGCTCAGTCCGAGCGCTCGGTGACCAGCAGGGCAGACTCACCTTTCCCTTCTCAGAGGCAGCATCTCCACTCGGGCCGGCAGGGTCTGTGTTCTCCCTCACCAGCTGCAAGAGACACGGAGCTGCTGCAGACGGGCCCCGGGGTACGGGCAGGAGATCCGCGCCCCGAGAGCCCGCACCAGGCCTCGTGTGTCTTTGTCCTCACGCTCCGCCGGATGAGGCTCAAGTAAACTGCGCCCTGAACCCAGCCCAGCTCTCCTCTCACCATCCCCGGCTCCCTTCCTTCTCCGAAGATGTTCCCAATCTCGGGTCAGAGGCCCAGTGAAGCCAGGGACCTGTCTGATTTGTACGTGTTGCCCCAGGGCCTGGCACTCTTCAAGGCACACAGTAGGTGACTCAGAGTGGCAGCCGGCGTAGTGGGAAACATCCAGCTCAGAGCCTGCAGCCCCCAGGGCCTCGTCAGAGCTGAGCTGGGGCCAGGGGGGCCAGAACCGACTCTCCGCACCCCCAGGCACCGGAGGCGCTAAGGAGCAGGACCACAAACACCCCCCCAGTTGTTAACCTGGAATCGCTGACTTCGGGGCAAGCAACTTACCCCAGAGGCGTGAAAGTAATCACACGGACTGAACGGGATGGGGTGCGGGGTTCCTAACCAGCGGACATAAGTTTCAGGTCAGCAAAAGGAGTAAGTCCTAGAGCCCCGTGGTACGACATCTGTGCCTACAGTCCACGATACTGTAGTGCACTGTGCTGTGCACTTAAAAGTGTGTTGAGAGAACAGATCTCACGTTAAGTGTTCTTACCACAATGAAATGTGTATATAAAATGAAAGGCCTTCCATGTTTAAAAGAAAAAACCAAAAACTCCTGCATTAAGCACCTACTCGGTGCCAGGCAACGTTCTGGACGCTGGCAATAAAAGCAGCGGAGCAGAGCCCGGCCCGCACGGAGCCTCCACTGGGGCAGGTGCTCACAGGTGCCAGAGAAAGCGAGGGGCAGGACAGGAAGGACGGCAGCGGGGGCTCCTACAGGCACTGGGAGCCTGGACTTGGGGAGGGGGAGGCCGAGAGACCGGGCAAAGGGAAGATCGAGGGCAGGGCGCTCCGGGCGTGTCTGCTGGCAAGTGGCAAACGGCCGCCTGCCCCTCCCTGCACCCTGGAACTCAGGGTTCCCATCAGCTCCCTCCCTCTCGTTCCCAATAAAAACAAACCAGCATGGGTACCTGCAGGCCCTGTGTGTGTCCTACTGCTACTCTGCCTCCCAGGCTCCAGTGGGTGCCCCGCTCGGGCCCTCCCTCTGAGACTGGGTGCACGGTTAGGATTTACTATGATTCACTATGATCGCCTCACGGCTTTGAGCTCCAACTGTCCTGCCGTGAGCCCTTCTGGGCCAAACCTGCACATCCTGCCCCACCAGACACGTCCGCCCCGGCGTCCCATCGGGACGTGCACAGGACCGTTTCCTCAGGGAATCTGGGACCCCCGGTCCCCAGGGGCCCAGAGCCCTGCTCTCCCGGACCACCTCCCTCTCAGCCCACCAGGTCTGCAAAGTCAGCCCGCTCCATCCCCCTCCCATCACAGCACCCACCTTTGGCTCAGGCCACTGTGACTGCCCTCACCTGCGATGCCACAGTGGCCTCCGAACCAGCTGCCAGCCAGAGGGACCTTCCAAAGCCATGTCCCTGCCCACGGGCCTCCCCCAAAAACCTACCACCTGTCCAAGCCCGTCACCAACTGTCCCCTGCGCCCTCCAACCAGCCTGAACTGCTCCTGAGTGCGCCCAAATCCCCACCACCGCCAAGCCTCTGCCCCGCTGTCCCTGTCCCCTCCAGCGCTCTGCCTGCCGCCACCATCGTCCTCCTGTGCCCCGGACGGGGCTCTGAGCCAGCGCGGAGCAGCCACAGGAGGACCTTAGCGGGGACCTGCCGGGTGGCAGTGGCCCAGCCTCCGGCTCCTCGGCCACAGGCCCCCGAGCCCGGGCTGGCAACGAGCAAGAGGCGGACGAGGTCTGAGTGCGGCGCGGCCGGGAAGGCCTTCGCCGCCCTCGAGCCCACGTGAGGCCAAAGTGAAACACAGGAAGGACCGAGCTCTCGGCACCCTCGCCCGTCAGCTGCTTCCACGGCATCTGTTGTGAAGCGCGACTTATTTTTAAAGCAGCTTTAAATTGCGAATTCCCTGAAGCGCAGGGCAGGGCCTGCTGGGCTCCGGACGCCGAGGCCTGCCAGCGCTGCCCTGGCTGCAGTCCTCGGCCTCCGCTGTCCCCGCAAACGACACCTGCGCCCTGCGCCCAACCCACCGCCGGGGCCCCGCGGCCGCGCGCACCTGTGGGGACCCCTGGAAGGCGAACACCGTGGGCACCGCGTTGTGCTTCAGGTTCTTGCGGTTCCCAAAGGCGCTGAAGCACTCGGGCCGGAAGTGCTCGGAGCAGATGACTGTGTGCTGCTTGGGCTCGAAGTCGCCCCGGCCGATGTTCAGCACCCATTCCTTCAGCAGCTCCGGGCGGCTGAACGGGAACCTGGGGGCACAACCAGGAGGCGCGAGGGATTCGCGGGGCTGAACGCAGCCCTTCAGGGTCCCAGGGGCCTTTCACATCCCCACACGGCATTTTACTGGACAGCCTGGAAAATTCAGTAGCCTCGCCCTGTTAAACCACATCTATTTTGGGAAGCTTCCGTCGCGGCTGTCGGCGGCATCCTGAGACCGTGAACGTGGCCAAAGAGCCCAAGCAAGCTGCTCCCCGAGCCACATCTGCCAGGTAGGCCACCAGGTGGGCCTCCATTCCGGCTCCGGTGCCGGGGAAGCAGGAGTGGAAGAAACAGCCCCGCCCTCACGGAGCCTACAATCTAGGGCAGGGAGACAGCCGGTACAGCAGACAGACACGGACTGTGCAGGAATAAGCAGTACGAAGTGGTCGGGGAAGGCCACCTGAGGGGTGACATCGGAGCAGAGGCTGCAGGGGGCGGGACAGAGGGCCGCGCGGTGTCGGGAGGAAGAGCAAGCGCCAAGGCCCGGCAGGTGTGAGGGGCGCCGCGGGCAGGTCTGGCTGGGACAGAGCAAGAGGAGGTCGCGGGCCTCGGGCAGAAGGGGCTTTCCCAGAGGCTCTGGCAGAGGGTGACGGGTGAGTCCGCGCCCCAGGTGGCTGGGACCAGGGTGTCGGCAGGAGGGCGTGCGGAGCGGGCAGATCTGGGATGTACCGTGAAAACCAGGCAGTAAGGTTTGCCTGTGGGCCGCGAAGCAGAGGAGGAGGGAGTTTCACGTACTAAGACTGAGGGGGAGTGGGAGGGGCAGCTTTGGGGGGTCAGCAGTTTGGTTTTATATGTTAGATGTTAAATTTGAGGTGCCTTTTACATGTCTGAGTGCTGAACGAGTGGCAGGTGGACATGCGTGTCTGGAGATGTCACTGTGGGCCCGTGCCCAGGTAAGGGTGGCAGAGCCATGAGCCTGAGTGAGATGGGCACCCTGGGGAGCGAGTATGGACGGGGGCCAGACAGGGGCATGGCCCTAGCCCTGAAGTGCTCCAGCGTCTGTCTGGTGTTGGAAATGAGCAGGATCCAGCCAAGGGGACTCAGAAGGGACACTGTGACAAAGAAAGAGGCCGAGAGGTGTCCTCGAAGCCAGGTGGGAGGGGGTCTCAAGGCATCAGCCGTCAGCTGTGTCACAGGCTGCAGAGAGATCAATTCAGATGAGGAGGCACCACTGCACGTGGCATCATAAGGGCCACTGGGGACATGACAGACCTCATTCGTGGGAGTGGTGGGGGTGAGAGTCTGACTGGAACGGGAGAAAACCAGAGGCAACGCCACCCCCAGGTACACACCCGACTGACGCCTGTGGATACAGGTGCTGGAAGGCAAGACCCAGCAACAATGCCCAGAGCCATGTGCCCGTAATAGCCAAAGAAGAGAGGCACCCAAATGCCCTTCAACTGTAGAACAAGTCAATTCTGGTAAACACCTTCCTAAAACACTATGCAGCAATGAAAAGGATACGCTGCTGCCGCCGGCAACATGGAGGGCTCACAGGCACAACGTGAGCAAAGCACAGGAAAAAGTGCAGCCTGTGATTCCATTCAGCGAGGTTCCAGACAGGCCAAAGCAGTCCGCCTTACCCTTGGGCACTGGGAGGATGAGGGGCTGGAAGGGGGAGCGGTCGGGGTCTCGTGGGGGCTGTGATGTTCTAAATTCACGGCAGTCACAC
Organism: Balaenoptera physalus; assembly: GCF_965194825.1. NCBI lineage: Eukaryota > Metazoa > Chordata > Mammalia > Artiodactyla > Balaenopteridae > Balaenoptera > Balaenoptera physalus. Next base: position 191,670,517 of record NC_138882.1, read on the forward strand.
GGGCTGTTCACTTTGTTAAACTGGTTGGGCTGTGTGCTCATGATTTGTGCACTTTTCCGTCTGTGTGTTACATCTCAAGAGACACATTCACTTCGAAAAAGAAAACGCTAATAGGAGGAGAGCAAGTGGAGACAGGAGAGCGGCAGCCCTTTGGAGTCCCGCTCTGAACAGGACAGAGAAAGGCGCCGTGGCTGGAACCTAAAAGAAAGCGTGCGACACTCGACCGATGGGCAGGCGGCCGTTCACTCGGCCGGTCCGGCATGCGGGGCGCGCCGGGCGCGCAGGGACTGACTCCAAAAGCTCCGCCGTCCTCCCGGGGCTCCCGCAGAGCCCGAGGTCCCAGCCCCGCGCGCCCACCCGCTGGAACGTTCTCATTCCTCCTCCCCACCCTTCCTTCCCGGCATGAGGCCGGGAGATGCGAGCACCGCACACCTGAGAGACGTCAGCATCGCTCATCACGCAGCAAATACTGAACACCTACTACGTTCCGGGCAGCATCTGAGAACGAGATACAGTCCCCGGGCCGCGGAGGGGACGCACGCCAAGTAACCGCAGGGGCGCAGCGCTGAGCGCGCCCCAGGCCCGCCACGGCCTCACCCGCGCGCGGCTCCCCGGACCAGCGGGAGGCTGTGCGCCGGCGGGCAGGTTACTCAGCCTCTCCGACCGTCTCCCCGCGCGCCCAGGCGGCCGAGGTGGCGCCGGGTTTCCCGGGCTGGGACATCGCCTGTTCCCGGGCCGCCGCCCCTCCGCGAAGGGCTTGGCCGCACGCCCTCGGGCCTGCCAGGGGCCGGGCAGCGGCCCCGGCGTCCCCACCCCCCGCGCGCCAGGCCTGGGGCTCCGGCGGGGGCCGCGGCCGCCGGCCCGGGCGAGGCGGGCCCCCGCGCCTCACCGGTGGAAGGTGAGCTGCTTCCTGCGATTGCTGTAGCGGTTGCAGCACTGCCGGGCCGCGCACGACTTCGGCATCTCCAAACACCAGGCCCGGCTGCCCCTAACAAAGATGGCGGCGGCGGGGCCTGCGGGAGGGGCAGGGACAGCAGGAGGGGAGGGGTCATGAGACGGGGCGGGACTGGCCAGTGGAGGTGGAGCGAGCGGTTGGGGTGGGGCCTGCCGGGCGCGGCAGCGCCTCGAACGGGGCGCGGCCAGTAGGAGAGGAGGGGCCTGCGGGAGGGGTGGGGAGGGGCGGGGAGGGGCGGGGCCCACAAGGAGGCTGGCGAGTGAAGGCGAGCCGGGCTCTGCTCCGCGGCTAGCGTCTCGCGCAGTGCCCGCGACCCGCGTCAAGGGGTGCTTCTGGGCCCAGCTCAGTCCCAACACCCCCAACTGGGCTGGCCGGTGCAGGTTTCACCCCGGTTCGCTGATGCCCGTCACCCTCACCTCTTTGCTTTGGAGCCTCACACCCACCCACAGTCTTGGACAAGGCTCACCACCCACTTAGGCCAGTATGTTCAAGATTTTAAGAGGTGTTGATTCACACGTTTTGGCAGCTCCGACGTCACAGGAGGAGGTACTCGCTGACCACTAGCTGGTACCAGATTCTTAAGGCAGACGCAGCTGACTGACTGAACTGGCTCAGCCACTTGGGACCCCCAAATGTAAAGGGCAGAAGGAGCACCCGGGGCGGGGGGCGGGGTACGCTAATCCCGCTTGCAGAACCTGAGGAGGCTGCAGCTTTTACAATGCAGGGTAACCACTCACTGGGATTTAAGCTAATGCACAATGGGATGAAGAAACTGTGAAAGCTATTCCTGTCATTCCTACTGCGGTTTGTTTCTGGAGAATTTACTAGAAAAGTATATTAAGGGCTGTGAGCATTTTCCATCCTGCTAAACCAAACTCAGACTCTGACTTCCCAAGTCTTCACTTCACTAATCATGGTTTGGGGGTGGTGATGAACAGTCTTTCAACAGAAACACCTGAAGCTAGACATGAACCTCAAAGTAGCAATATATTTATTTACAAAATATACAGTTTCACAGAAACAGCTTCGCTTTATACACATAAGCTTTATAATTACGCAGAACCATGTAAACGATGTTAAGTGTCTGGCCTGGCCAAAGTCAACGGGAGGGGCCTACTTTTGGGGTGACAACTTTCCCTCCCCCTACTCCATTAGCCTCCAACCAGGAGCCCCTAGATGGGCCGCATCTAATTTGCATAAAGCTGATTGCAGCTGCCCAGCTCAATCTAACAGAAAAACCAAGGTGTCTTGACTTCTTAGACACCAGCCACAGGGGTAAACCTGTCAAAAGAACAAAAAGGAAATGAAGGAAACAGAAATGGAGATGAATATCAAATGCCTTCCAGAGGCGTCACCAGGAATTGACTCTTCTAAGAGCAATATGGCAATTGCCAGGGTTGGCAGTTCCACTCTAAAATCACACCTATTCTTAAACACACTTTAAAAAACTTTGCAGAGTTTTGTTTTTTTCTTTAAAGAGAGAAACACTTTGAAACTTTGGCTACTCTCATGGTGAAGAAACGGGACAGGCAATGTCATGGGGCAGATCTTTGGCAAATTCCTCTCCAGCTTTTCCTGGACGTTTGCCCTAGTCAGAGCCAGACAGTTGTCTGAGGAGAAGGTTGTTTCTAAGCCAGCTTCTTACTATTTTTCTCTACAGCAGAACTTCTCCCTTGGGGATCTTCACAATAAAATGGGTTTCAGAAACTCTATTTTTGTGTTAATAGAAGCAACAGAATTAAAAATACAACAAAAAGGCAGTTGGCTGGTCAACCATGAAAGATACTAGGACAAAATATAGGCTCTGATTAGCCAGTTACAGTTCAACCCCCCTGGTGCTTCAGTGAGAGAATGTGGACCAAGTTCACCTGGTGGCCCTGCACAAGGGGACCATGTGGAGAAGCCCCCAGCAGAGAGGCTGAGGGTCCATCTTTTTTTTTTTTTTTTTTTTTCTACTTCCTTTTTTTGAGAGTCCATCTAGATGTAAATAAATATGACTGACTTGGGCATCCTTCCCTTTTCACGCTTTATAAGAAACAATGTTTATGAAAACATACCCATCGATTTACAAAAAAACATTTTTGAGAACGAGTATTTGAACTGCTAAAGAGCAATGTCAATTTCAGAGACAGCTGAAGCCCTCCCTCTCCCTCGAGCCCCAGAACCACCAGTGTCCCGGGCCACACTGCCCTCAAGCAAAGGCCTGCAGGGGCTCCAAACTCCCAGGCTTCTCCAGAGCTGGACTGCACAGGGGTCTCCCCAGTCCAGGGTCCTAGTTTAGATCTAAGGAACTCTGCACAGTTCAGTGGTACATTCCTGGAGACCGATGTTACCATATCACTCACTCACCACTTCAAACCAAAAAAAAAGGCTTCAGAAGTCCTAACCTTGCCCCATGGAACCAGCAGGCCAGCCTGTATGAGGGGCATACTAAGAATAACCCATCGGAGAGGCCTTCCTCCCCATTTTCCCTTACCCCACTACATAGAGGAACACGGTTCCCCAGTGACTGCCTAACCTTTAATGCTGCTACTAGAAAAAAGTGAGGGAGAGAGACAAGGAGAGAATCCGAGTGCCCCCTCGCTTGAAAACAGCTTGCTGGGCACCCCCAAGGCCCTCAGAAGCCAACTGGAGAGAAGGGGAACCCAGGCAGAAGTATACCAATACTTTTGGCTATTTCGTGCAAAAAGACAGGTTTTTTTTACATCGTGCAAAACAGGAAACTGAGTTATGAACACGGGCCACCTTGACCACCCCCCGAACCGACCCCCCTCCCTTTCCACAGAGAAGCAGCTGCATACTGTCCCTTTTAACAAACAGAAGGAAACCTGGGGGTCACTAGCTAGCCCACCCCCAGGCTCCTCTCAGGGTGAGACCAGAGGACTCCAGCGGGCAGCCCCCAAGGCAGGGGAGAGGGCGGACCACTAAGGGAGGGGCAGCTTTGATGGTTGCTGTACAGACACCTATGGCAAAAGACTTACACTCGAGAAGAAGCTTACATGTATGGCTGTTCATAAACAGGCCGGGGAAACTGAACATCTCCGCTCGCCAACACAGCGGAAGCAGGAGTAACAGCTAGCACTTGTTCCAGTCGGCGGGAGTTTGTTAACAATGAGAGTAAGAATTCACAACTACCACGTACCCTCATCTCCAGCTGGACCAAACCCACTGCGCTTGGGTGTGCAGTCCACCTCCACTACAGAGAACACAGCTCTAGCAGCAGCTTTGGCCCACGAGGATTTTATTCAGTCACTGGCTATGTACAGTTTATACCTTGGACAGCTGGTCCTTTCGCTTAGGCACCTGAATGGCAGGGGTCTGCCCGCACCAGAGCTGAGAGTTCTGTGCTCAACTAAGACCAGGGCCAGCAGGCCCATCGTCCCTTCCGATTCCTCGCCCACAGTCTCCTCGCTCTCCAGGAGTCAGTCCAGAAACAGCTTCCGGGAGCCCATTCGGGACCGGTTGGAACGGCGGATGTCAAACTTGGAGTCCCGGCACTTTTGGCAGACAAACACTTCCGGAACGTTGGACTTCCGGATTTTCGCACAGGACAGGTGAATCCAGGTATGGCACTCATTACACTCTATCATGGGGCGGCCAGCAAATGGCTTCATGCAGAAGCAGGTGACGAGGTCCCAGGAGTCGTCGTCTGAAAGGAGAGAACCACGTAAGAGGAGGGAGAAAACTTCTCACAACCCCTCTCCATCAGGAAAGCCGCTCTCCAACAGGACAGAGCAGCTGAGCTGCGGTGAAACAGATTTCAAGCTTCACTTAAGGGCGATACTTCCCTCTCTGAAAATGCAGCAAATGCACAAAAAGGGCACTGAAACGTGTGGCACCAGGAATTACCTACGAGGTGTCTACTTACGAGCTGCGTTATTTTTACATTTCGAGGTCTGTTCTGGAATCTCAGCTGTCCTCAGCTGTGATCACCCCTTCCTAAACATCGTGGCATCCACTATCTTGCACCTTTTCCCCTGAAGGTGGTAGGGCACGCTCCACTGTCACACTCCAAGGAAGGGACCGCGCTGAGACCCCTCTTACCATCCCCTCGTCTGACCACCCGCCCGTGGCACGCCGTCCTTCAGGGGCCACTCACCTGAATCCACCATGATGTCCTCATCGTTGCCGGTGCTGTCCTCGTCCCGGAATACCACCTGCTTGCCCTGCCGGACGATAGTCCGTTTGCCTTCAGTTTTTATCTCTTTGACCTGATCCGGTGACACGGTGGCACAAGATCCACTGGAAGGAGTGTCAGAGTCCCAGCCCGAGCAGGGGTCGCCAGGGGCCTGGGGGATATCCTGCAGGGTAGGGCTCGTGGGGGTCTCTGCATATGGGTCAGCGGCTTCCAGCTGCAGCAAGCCCCCCATGTAGCCCTCCTTCCCGGGCACGTCACTGTCCCTTCGCTTCCTCTTCTTCTTCTTCTTCAGCTTGTCAGTCTTCTTTCTGTCCAGCAGGAAATTACTGGGCTTGGCTCGCTGCAGGAGGGTGGGCTGCAGGTGGCCAAAGCAGCGGTCAGAGACTGGCAAGGGCACGGTGGACGAGATGTCGCTGAAACCAGCATCCCAGCCATCGCTGTCAATGGTACCAGCAGTGCTATTGGCAGGGCTGGGGCTGCTCCTCAAAGGGAGTTCCTGAAAGGACAGAGACAAAGGTGGCGGGTTCCGATTATCCCAACCAGCCCCCAGCACCAAGAGCTGGCCCAGAGCAGAGCTCCCCAGGGCCCCCAGCCAGGTCAGGCCTGCAAACGTGGGAAATGCACTGGAGCTTCCCAGCTCTCACCAGCATTATTCTTTAGGAACAGTGTCATTAGTTCTTTAGTGTGACCTTCCAGCTAGAACATGAACCCACAAGGGGGACCCTCCAGCCCTTGCTAAACCTTCCCCCTGCCCGAGTCAGGAACTTAATTAATACTCAATACATATCTGTGAAAAGAGTGCTGAAGACACCCTCACACTCTTACCTTTCCTGATTGTACAATCTCCCCTCAATTTGTCCTCCCAAAGGATGTACTTTTTTAATTAAGTGAATGTAAAATAACTGTGAGGATTTTCTGACGTCTCAAAATATTGCAAAATCAAAGTAGGTAATTACTGCCCCAAAGCAGTGAGTTCAACTCTATGGTTCCTTCAGATCAGTCAAGCACTTTTATTTGCAAATAGTGGCAACGTTCTGCATGGCACGATGCAAGCATTATCCACCTAGCTGGTGACAGAAACAATAAGCCAGTGCTGGGTTTGGCCTCCTAGAAACACTGGATTCCTTTCTCTTTAGCCTTACATAATATGAACGAAGCCCCTGAAGTTTGAGCACCATGGCAGCACTGGTCCACAGTTCTGCCCATTTCTCAGCAAGAAAAGAAAAATGTCTTCATTTACATGGGATTTTGGCCACGAGTCCCTGAAGATTCTGCAATGTGGTGTGCACAGCAACCGGGAGGCCACCGCCAGGCAGGGCAGGGTGGACTGGGCCTGACCATCTGATCAGCTTGAACCCCAGGCTCCACCACCGATTAGCCTGTGACCCAGGATAAGGAGTTCCCTCTCTGTGCCCCAGTGTCCTCATCTTTAAAATGGAGATAAATAGGTTATTCCCTAGCAGTCCAGTGGTTAGGACTTGGCACTTTCATTGCCGGGGCCCAGGTTCGATCCCGGGTCGGGGTAACTATGATCCCGTAAGCCACACAGCGCAGTGCAGCCAAAATAAACAAACAACAAATAAAATAAAATGGACATAAATAATAGCTCCTACCGCGTATCATTACAACGGCCAAAAACGAGCACCTGGCCATAGTAAGCCCCTGATAAGTATTGGCCACTAAGAACAGGCAGACATCAAATACATTATTTGTAAGCAAACTTTGAAAGTTTATCAAACTATTTCGAGACAAGCCTGCACCACTTCCCAGGCTGGTCCAACTTTGTAAGATAGATTTCTGCCCGACTATTGACTCAAGTCGTCCCAGGGAACCCCTTCCAGAGCCACCACCTTGTCACTCTGGTTTTGTTGCTGGCAAGAAGTCAAAACTGCTGAAAATTACCTCCTTCGGATAAGGGATGTAGCCTGCATAGGCCAAGACAAAGGTGCAGAACTTGTTGAAATCCTCCACGGTCCTGCGCCTCTTGGAACTGGGGGAATACTCCTGTTAACAAGCGAGGAAAGAGAGGGCGTTTGAAAGCAGACACGTACAGGTGGGGTCGCAGAAACAAAACTAGGCAAGCTGGGGCTTTTATGAGCTGCCACTCACAAACACACTCTAGATTTACAGACACTCTAGAACAAGATAATGGAAGTTTGGGTCAAGAAAGAACACAGTTTTTAGAAGTTGAAAGAGAGGGTATTATGATGTTATGCCAAGAATACGGGGAAACTGGCTAGGAGATAAAAGCTTGCACAAAAGTCTATTTCTTAGCACTCATGTGGCTTTTTTTTGACACTATCTGTTAGTTTCTACAGGCCTATCAAGAGCCTTTTTTGCCACAAATTTTCCACTTTGAAAATAAGTTCCTGCTGCAGCTGTAACTAAAGTCTTTTAAGTGACTTCAAAAGTCAACTACTCCTTAACATTCAGAGCTCAGACTTGGGACCCTGGACCTGAATCTCACCTGACCCCTCCCCAGCCAGGGCTGCGTGAGGACCCCCTCCTCCTACCCAGCTCTCTCCTCCAGAGGAGACACTTCCCCGGCTGGTCCCTCCATTGCTCCAACATCCGGGGGCCAGGCACCCAAATATTCCCCAACTCAGAGAATAAACCAGAAACAATCCTGCTACTACCATTTGCACGCTAAAGATGAAATACTAGAAGTTTTGGCTTGTGTGTCCCATCCCCATTCAAGCAAGAAACGCCCTCGACAAGAACAGATTTCCTCCAGAGGAAGAGAGGAGCTCCAGGAGAAAAAGCTCTTATTTGCTCCTAAGCAAAGCAACTGTGTTTCACTTCGGTTCATTCAACTAGCGCACTCAGATTTTCTGCAAGCATTTCATCACCCACCCCAAGCCCATCCTTAGGAGCTCGGCTAACACCTCCGGAGCCTAAGGGCCCGCTCCACGGTAGAGTGAAAGGGGGGGAGGAAATGAGGCGGTGGGCTCCCGGGCCCGTCCCAGCCCAGCGCGCCCGGAAAACTGCGCGGCCCAGGCCTGCTGCCCGCAGGTCTCCTTCCAAGGGCTACACTTCTTTTGATTTTCTCAACTCGGTACTAGCAAACCACCTCTGACCCCACCCCTCGGCCGCCCGGACCCCGGAGTCCGCGCGGTGCCCAGCCCTTCCTGCGCGGGGGAGAGCCTGCCCCCTCCCCGGGAAGAACTGACCGCCCTCCCTCCGGCCGGGTGGGAGGGCCGCGGCCCTCAAACTCTCGGGGAGAAGTTTTATTTCGGCGGGGAGCATGCAGAAGTGGGTCAGCAGCCGGGACGGACGCAGAGTGGAAGGCGGCGGGGGCCTCGGGCCCGGGGCGGGGAAGCCGCGCCGCCCCTACCGCGCCCGCCGCCCTGGCTCCGCCGCCTGTAGAAAAAGCAGATGGCGGTGCGGCCCCCTCCCCGCCCTCCCGCGGAAACCGCCCCCCGCCGACACTCGGCCCCGGAAGGTGCGGGGCCCATCCCGCGGGGGAGGGGGCGCGAGTAGCCGGGCACGATTCGGGCTCCGGTACTGGCAGGCCCCGCGAGCCCCCGAGGCGGCAGCGCGGCGGACGAGCCCGATCAGCGCCGCCTCCCCTCCCCCACCCGCCCGCGGCCAGACCCGCACCCCGGACTCGGCGGGCCTCAGAAAGGGGAGGGGGAGGGGACCGCGGCGGGGCGGGGGTCGGCCGGGAGAACCGAGGGCCGATCCCCGGAAGGAGGGGGAGCCGGGGCGGGGCGAGTCGAGCTCGGGGGAGGGGGCCCCGGAGGGGGACTCGAGCGCACGCGGGGTGGGAGCAAGGCTCGGGCCCCCGCGGGGGTGGGGACCCCGAAGGACGAGCCTCCCCCACCCCAGCCGGAGGGGGCGGGGGCCGAGCGGGAGTTAGGGGGCGGGGCGCGGGCCACCGGGCCCGGGGGATTAGGGGAGAAGGCGGGGGCGCGCGGAACGGAGTCCCCGTCCGAGGGGGCCGCGAGCCCCTCCGGGAGGGGGTGGGGGATTCCTCCGATAAGCGGAAGCGCGGGGCGGAGGCGGCTCGGACAGAGTCCCCGGGGGCGGGGAAAGGGTAAGCCAGGCCGGCGGGGAGGGGCCGGGGGCGCAGACAGGTCCCCGGGCTACGCAAGGCCGGGGAGGGGTGGTCGCGGCAACCTGAGGGAAGCGGCGCCGGGAGAACGCGGACACCCGCGGAAGGGACACCGAGAAGAGGGCGGGCGGGGAAGACCGGGAGCGGGCCCGAGTGGGGGGCGGGGTTGGGCACCCGGGGGGCGACGAAGGATAGCTGGGGGAGGGGAGGGCGGCGCTCGGCCGGCGGGGGTCCGGCTCCGGGAGCGCAGGATCGGTGTGGGGGCGGTTAGGGGCTATCGGGGAGCAGCTCTCACTCACCTCCGGGTGGAAAGCGGCGGCGCAGGAGTCGGAATCCATGTTCAGGGTGGGGGGCGGCGACAGCGGGAGTGCAGGGGCCGAGCTGCGGGCGCTGGGCCGCGGGGCCGCTCGGGGCCGGGGGCTCCGGCGGCCGCGTAGGGCGAGGGCGGACCCGGGAGGGGTCGCCCTGACTGGAGATGATGAGGGGCTCGGTGTGTCGCGTCCCGGGCACTGTACTCTCAGGCCGGCGGCTCCACAGCCGAGCAGAGTTGTCGATGCAGCTCCCGCGACCAGCGCGACTGGAGAGGCGGGAGAGTCGCTGCGGGGGGGGCGGCGGCGGCGGCGAGCGGGAACCCGACCGGCTCCCCGACCTGACGCCCAGTTCGGCTCGAGTCTCCGGAGGGAGGGCGGGAGAGCCGCGAGGGCTGTCGGGAAATGTAGTCTGGGGGCGACGTGAAGCGGACGGTGAAGGGGCGTGGCGCTGGAGCGGGCGCGGGGCATTGTGGGAGTCGTAGTCCCCGTTCCGCGGCCGAGGCGCACAAAGGTCCCCTCGAGGACTCCAACCCCCAGAGAGCTCCGCGGCGGGTGCCCGGTCTACGGAGGCGGTGGCTCCGGGACCTGAGACCTCCGGAGCGGGGGAGGTGCGGGGGCTCGGGCCGGCTCGGCGGTGGGGGAGGGGCGGCGCGAGCGGTAGCGCCTCGGTCTCCGCGGGGGCGGGGGAGGTCAGGGGTCGCCCCGGCGGATGGGGGAGGGGCTGACGGCCTTGGTAGCGATGGGCGGCGGCGGCTGGCGCCTCCTCTTTCGCCTTTGGGATTTGGGGTCTGTGCCCCTTTGTGGGGCTGGGGTCCCCACGGCCCAGGCGGGGGCGCTGACGTCGCAGCCGTCCCACGGGTGAATCCCCGCGCCCTGGACCGGGCGGAGCGAACTTGTTTTCGCGGCTGTGGCTTTTCTGGCCGGCTCCTCCTTGCCCTGGGGGTCCGGGACGGCGGATCGAGACCAAGCGGGGTGGGACCGCCCTAGTCTCCTCTGTAGGAAACACTGCGAGGTGTCGGGTTACCACCGCATTTTTAAAAACTACACCAGTGTTGCTGGTGTTTGAGAAGATGTTTGCTTTAAATACGCTTTTTTTCCCCCTCTTCGCCTGACCTTGAGACCACTCCTGTTTTCTCACTTTGCCTTGAATTATTTCCTGAATATATTCCTCACAGGATTACAACAGTGGGTGAGGCGAAAACCTGATAGAGATATTTGGTGTTGACATTGACTTTGTTTACTGATATTTAATTTGAAGAGTTGGCAGTGTTTACATGCTGCGCCGCAGAGTATTTTACAACTTTATATGTTGAAGGTTGATTGACTCCGAACACTTAGTTGAAAATTAACTGCTCTGATAAACTTACCATGAGGAGGCCTCATGTACTTAAATTATTTTTAATAACCATTTGAAAGGGAAAAAAATTCTGTATACGAAATGCAAATGATTCAATCACATATTTGGTAGCTTCGAAGACAAAGAAACTGTTAAAGAGGAGTGACATAAAATTTTAAATTCAAATCAGAAAAGTGACTCATCTGCATATACTACATCAGAGCGATGATCGGAAGAACCCCTAAAAGATGATATTCTTTCCGAGGTAGTGAGTGCTACATTGGTTGGCTCTTGCTATTTCGGTGGTTAAGATAATTCTGATGGAAACACTTAGTGGTTAAGAGACTGACTTATCTTAGAAATACTTCTCTAAGCCTCAATTACCTTAGCTATAAAATGTGTAACTTGCCTCAATAAGTAGTAGTTTACTTTTATGATTGTTGCCACTTTTTAAAATATTATTTTAGCAAGATCTTCAAAGATTGTAGGGCTCCCCAGAGGTGACAGCAAATTGAGGTGCTTTACAAAGCTAGTAAGCTAAAAACAGACATTGGATTTAGCCTGTGGAAACATCATTAACATCTTCTTGCAGACTTGTCACATTGATGTTTAGCCAGATTTGGAATGTTATCTGATCGGTGGGGCCAGAGCAAATGTCCTGAGGTTAGCCAGTGCTGCCCAGGGTCACCCAGGGCAACTTATTTTGCCTGAATATGAAAGGGCCAAGAAGGACATTATCCTATTGGTAGTTTAAAGGTGTAAATACCAAAAAAAAATAATTATTGGAGGTGAAGTCCAAATGAATAAAGAGAAATTTTTAAAAAACTGATCATTATTCCCTATGGTATAATTTTGCACGTAGTAAACATTAAATTCCCCCACCCACCCACCCAATTAAGAAACTGAAATAAAGAACTTGTTCATAGTCATAATGGGCTTGATGACAAAAGAGCCTAGAATTCAGGGACCTATATTGGACCACTCAGTCACACTAAGAAAATCCCAAACTTGGATTCTGTCATGTGACAGTGATAACTCTTGCTCAGAATAGGTATCCAATAGTTATTTCTTTAATAAGTTCTTAGTACACAGAGGCGACCAGTACATCCGGTGTTCTCTGCTTGTCTCCCTGCCTGCCACTCAGGTGAAATAGAAAACTTCAGAGGAAGACCTTTGTCTCTCCTTCCTTTGATTTCCCTTAGAATTTAGCCCTTTGGTTTAGATGTTAATATCTATCATCCCTTCCCTAGCCTGAGAAAGGACTGTAACACCAATAATTGACCCAAATTCAATAGCATAATATGTAGCTGTGGGGATAATAAAGCTAGTTTTCTCTGTATGACAAGCTTAGGTTTCTTCAACATGTTTAGTTTATTTCTCAGGTATACTGTACTACTCCTGGCCTCCAGGGGGCAAATCTAGAATTCCAAGATCAATGCAAGAGCATTAGCCACAGTAGCCAGATCCTTGTTTTCTGCTTTTAAAAAAAAAAAAAAAAAAAGACAAACACCTGCTGCTGAATGCTAACTGTCAGATGATTATAGTTACTCAGGAAAGAGGAAGAAAAAAGCCAACATTAGCACAGGTTATGACAAGTTTCAAAATACTAAGAATGGTTTCCCAGTAAGTAGCTTGAGAATGTAGTTCTTTTAATTGGGTTACCAGATATAGCTTCACCTTCCTAAATCTCACTAGCTACACTGCAGTCACTTGGGGAAAATTCAGGAATGCTTTGTGCCTCCGTTTTAACTCTCTGTGCTTGAGTGTAGTTATAAACATAACCAAAGGTTTATTTTTCCTGGAATTATTTTTTGGTGCTTCAGCTTTTTGCTCGGCTTAATAGGATATTCTTATGGATTTTTCCTATCTTAAGTTTTCTGCCTTTCTCACTCCCATTTCCAGGAGAGGAAAATAAGTGAAAATTCCTCAAAACTGTATTGTTTTCAACTTTTAGTACCTTGACTGCTGTATGAATATACATATGTGTGAATAAAAAAATTTTTTTAATAAAAAAATAACCAAAAAAGGAATATGTGTGAATAACTTTAAATCATTAATAAATTTCTAAACTAGGTATTGTCAACGTTTCATATAGTGAGGAAAATTACCTGTGCATAGAAGAGTCAAATGAATTTCTCATGTTATGGTTTATACAGGTAAAATATAAAGATTAATAGCTAACCCTATGCACCAAACTAAATGTTTTTACTTGCAGTATATCATTTATATATAATAATGCACTTAATAGAGAACTCTGTAACATTCCTTAAAGGAAGAAGTTTATACGTAGTAAGCGCATCACAAACCACACCTTAGGCAGCCCAGAATCAGAAAATATCAGTGTGTAATATGAAAAAGATGCAATCTCTTTTTGACTCTATAAATGCTATGGTATGTGTTCCTATATGCTCTCAAAGAAAGGAAAAAGGATGTAACAGCAGCTTTTAAAATTATCTCAGTTACCTCTTGTCCTGTCTGCCTAAAATCAGAATTCAAATATCAAAATTAAGTAGTTTTCATTTTTTTAATGAAACAGTACCATTATTTGTTAATTCACATTGTATTACATTATCATAAAGTTACGTAGACAAAGACCATTTTCATGATTTTAGAAGAGGTACACTTCTAAAACTCTCGTGGCTGAAGTTTAGTCTTTAAATCCATTTTCTCACAAACTATTGCTTTTTGGCTAGAGTTAACACCTTCCTCACCAAACAATGGTGTTTCCACCATGCCAGGGTGTTGGATGATATTTGAGAAGTTTAAATCCCCTTAGTTAATACAGTTTGCTGACTGTATCCATCACATTGTCATACTGCAGTGAATGAATTTCTCACATTCCCATTTTGAATGCATGAGATTAATGAGCAAGAAAAAAAAAAGGGAACTTAATAGCATGCTTGGGTTAGCAGGTTATTCAAAATTCCAAACACAGCTGATAAGTCTAAATCTGTTCCCTTCTTTTCTAACCACATTCCTTTATTGACTTAGATATATACACATGGCTTCAAATAATCTCCTGTTAGGTCTGGGCTATTAATAATATACTTTTTTTCCTCAAGAACTGAACTTTTATTTTGAACTTTTAATATTTCTTTAATACACAGGTTATATATGTTTAGTACAGAAAGACAGAAAATGCAGGCACGCAAAAACAGCAAAACAAACCTAGCCACCTAGAGAAAATGTTACCTTCACAGTTTTTTGGTAGGCATACGAACACATACAACAAATGGGGCACGGGTTCGATCCCTGGTCAGGAAACTAAGATCCCGCGTGCTAAGATCCTGCGTGCACCGCGTGGCCAAAATAAAAATAAATAAATTAATTAACAAATGGGGTCATACTATGGGTAATCAGATTGTTTGCTGGACATTATAACATGAACATCTTTCCATTTCAATGAATATTGCATCACTATTCTTCAGAGTAAGGCTGAAACATGAGTTAAATAACCCCCTGTTGTTAGGAATACATAAAACTGGACTCGGTTCTTAACTACAGAAACATTATTGATTTAAAAGACTTGATTTATACCAGGTGGATGAGTTCTGACCCAGAGGGACTGTAGTACTTTTCCCTACAAACATCCCACTTCCTGGCTACTTAGACTTTCTTGTCACAAAGCCTGAGCAAGTAAGCTTATTGGCCGGGCTCCTGGGCCCAGGAATGCTGCTGCTGCCGTTAATAGCTGTGTGAACAGTCCATCTATGGGCAACAGGCAGCCCGCCTGGGTACCTGAATGTTTTCTGACTTAGGCCTGTGCTTCCCATGCTGACATTTAGACTAGATACCTTCTCACGGCAAGATGATGAGAGATTCACAAGTAGAAGAGAAAGCCTACAGTTTGCATCTCAGAGATGGAAGAAAACCAAGATGTCTTCTCCAAAGGCTGTGCCGACTGAGCTGGAACCAAGAAATGACAGCAACTCCTGGTGTGCCTGGCCTGCCCTGGGACACACGTGGGCGGGCGGAATGAGGCTGCTGTCTGGAATGTCTTTGCCAAGCCCACGGGGCATGGGGGGTGCTATCCAATAACAGAAACTCAGGTTTCATCTGCAACACAAGAAGTGGAATAAAGGTCTTTCCTTTTCTTTTTTTTTTTTTTTAGAGAGTTAGATATAACTTTATTTTTATCATTACAAACAATACATTTAAGGGTCTTTTCTAAAACTGAGCAAAGCATACATTAAACTAAAGAAAAAAATGGCTTCCAAGTGAGGGAACTTTTTCATATGGTTTCAGTGAAAACACAGTCCTGGCATTGTATCTATTGGAACCAAAGTAAGGAAGATTTCTTTCTTCACGGTCACCCCACATGTGACTGTGACATCTCTGAAGAGCCACATCCCCTGGTTTTTAAAGCAGTCTCCTGTCTGACCTTGAGCTGAGGGCCCTGACCCCCAGGTACCTAGTGCCCCTCTCATGGAATAGGAAAAACTATTTTTTCCCTGGAATTATTTTCTGGTGCTTCAGCTTTTTGTTCAGCTTAATAGTATATTCTTACGAATTCTCATGGATTTTTCCAACCCTGATTTCTGCCTTTCCCACTTCCATTTCCAGGAGAGGAAGGGCGAGGAGGCCAGGATGACCCCTTCAGAGGGTAGCTCAGGAGCCTGAAAGAGTCTCTACGACTCGGAAACTAAAACTGCGCCTTCTGTGCTGACGAAAGTTAACGACCGCGTTAGTCAAGTTTGAAACTCCTGCAGAAACACAGTGGAGCAGATTCCTGGCATCTGGCCCCGTGTCCCTTACGGATGCGCCAAGAAAAAAACGTCACCTAAAAAACTTATACTTGTTCCCGCTCTGTTCCTGAATTGTAAAAAAAAAAAAAAAAAGAAAAGAAATTCTGTCGTTTGAAACCTGTCCGGAGATAGGGTTAACTAGCAACCCTTGGAACTAGTGGAATTCAAAAAAAAAAAAAAAAAAAGCCATTGTACCGAGTCGCCCGGGAGCAGTTGGGAAGTCTGGCGCGAAAAGGATGGCTTCCTCCGCCACCACCGGGTTTTGTTCAGCAGCCGGGCTCGAGTGGGTGGTGAGCAGGCCCTGGAGGCCCCCGATCCCAGCGCACGGCAGGGCCGCCCCTCGGAGAGGACCCTTGTCACCCGGTGTCCCCGGCTCGGGCGTCGGCGGGAGGCCGCAGGAAGCCCCGGAAGGGCGGAGAGAGGGAACAGGCGCGGGCGGCGGTGACTCAGCCTGGAGCGCGGGGGCGAGAGCACGCGAGGGGACGCGAGTCAGCGCGCTCAGCCGGGCGGAAGGGAGGGCGGCGGCGCCGGGCCCGGAGGGGTTAAGTGGGCGGTGCCGGTGATGCCCCACCCCCTACCGGCCCCCGCCACCCCGGAGGCCGAGGCGCCCGGCCCTATTTATAGCCGCGGCGACCAGCTCGTCGTGTCTTTCCCGCTGGCACTGGCGGCGGGTTTTCTGAGCGGCGTACGCGCAGCGGCCCCGCGCCCCCAGCCAAGGCGCCATGGAGCGGCCGGCGCCCCTAGCCGTGCTACCTTTCTCGGACCCTGCGCACGCGCTGAGCCTGCTGCGCGGCCTGAGCCAGCTCCGCGCCGAGCGCAAGTTCCTGGACGTGACCCTGGAGGCAGCGGGAGGGCGCGACTTCCCGGCGCACCGCGCCGTGCTGGCGGCCGCCAGCCCCTACTTCCGCGCCATGTTCGCCGGGCAGCTGCGCGAGAGCCGCGCCGAGCGTGTGCGCCTGCACGGCGTGCCGCCCGACATGCTGCAGCTGCTGCTCGACTTCAGCTACACGGGCCGCGTGGCGGTGAGCGGCGACAACGCCGAGCCGCTGCTGCGCGCCGCCGACCTGCTGCAGTTCCCGGCCGTGAAGGAGGCGTGCGGCGCCTTCCTGCAGCAGCAGCTCGACCTGACCAACTGCCTGGACATGCAGGACTTCGCCGAGGCCTTCAGCTGCGTGGGGCTGGCGAGCGCGGCGCAGCGCTTCATCCTGCGCCACGTGGGCGAGCTGGGCGCCGAGCAGCTGGAGCGGCTGCCCCTGGCGCGGCTGCTGCGCTACCTGCGCGACGACGGGCTGTGCGTGCCCAAGGAGGAGGCCGCCTACCAGCTGGCGCTGCGCTGGGTGCGCGCCGACCCGCCGCGGCGCGCCGCGCACTGGCCGCAGCTGCTCGAGGCCGTGCGCCTGCCTTTCGTGCGCCGCTTCTACCTGCTGGCGCACGTCGAGGCCGAGCCGCTGGTGGCCCGCTGCCCGCCCTGCCTGCGGCTGCTGCGCGAGGCACGCGACTTCCAGGCGGCGCGCTACGACCGCCACGACCGCGGGCCCTGCCCCCGGATGCGCCCGCGCCCCTCCACCGGCCTCGCGGAGATCCTCGTGCTGGTGGGCGGCTGCGACCAGGACTGCGACGAGCTGGTCACCGTCGACTGCTACAATCCGCAGACGGGCCAGTGGCGCTACTTGGCCGAGTTCCCCGACCACCTCGGCGGGGGCTACAGCATCGTGGCGCTGGGCAACGACATCTACGTGACGGGTGAGTGGGCTGGGGGCTGGTCAGGAGGACCCTGGGCCGCCTGGACCCCCGCCCCCCTGGGGGAATACATCCATCTGCAGGAGAACCCACAATACCTGGAATCCCGGGACCGCACCTGGGTGCAAGTGGCCACTTCCCTTCCCCCTCCTCCTCCCCCAGGCTGGCACGCACGTACGTTTCTAGGTTTGATACTTAAGATCTAGAAGAAGAACCTCTTGTGTGAGTGGCACAAGTAGCAGTTTGTGGGTCTCTTCCCAGCACGCAGGGCCTGCCTGGGCAGCCTTCTCCTTGCCCGGGTGGTGCCCCCATTTCGTTGCAAGATACTGGGGCAGTCACCCTGCACAATGAATGCTTTCTTTTTCTCCCTAAGGAATCTGGGGACGGGCCAGGGACTGACGCCCTGTGATACATCCATTCCCCGCCCCCCCGGGGGATTTCTCCCTCATGGATGAGCAACACACTTGGTCACCAGTGACAGGGCTTGCACCTAGGCCCTGCGCTGTGGGTCACGTGGTGTTTAGGCTGCTCCCTGCCCGGCGACTGTAAACAGAGTCACATGCTAAGAGGTTTTCTTCCAGTTACTTGGCCCAAACCCCAAAACACTGCCGAGTCATGCTGGGCGTGTCCCAGCCCGCCCTAGTCCTGGGCATCTCCCACATTTTTCGTTAAAGATAAATCCCAGTTCAAACATGAGTCTACCTCCTTGAGTGGGGTGAGGAGGGGCGGTCTGTGTGACGGCTATATAAGGAAAGAACCGACCAGGCCTGCACTTGGGGCCTGCAGAGGGCTGGATCAGGCAGGGAGGCCCCAGCTGTGCCATCACAGCGCTGTGTCCAGCCTGGCACAGTCCGGAGAAAGCCGGCTCTGAGCTGACAAGTGGGACGCATCCCGGCCGAAGGACAGGCTCGGCTCTGTGGCCACAGCTTCCTTGGCCTGCAGTTCCAGGTCCAGCCTCTGCAGGAATCTGCCAGAATCAGTCCCTTTCCAACCTGAGGTTGGCCCTGTGTTGTTTGGGGACCACCATCCCCACCCTCCCACCACAGAAGTGTGGCCAGTGAACTCCCAGAACTGGTCAGACTCGCCCCAACTTTGCACACCCTTCAATAAATGTCTCAGCTGAGCAGCTAATCCTTTGGGTTTAGACAGGTGGCTGAGTCGGTCCCTACAGCTGCCTCTAGAGAATTTCACGGGGTTGGGGGGATGAGAAAGCGACTTCAGCTGCCTTTGACACGGTTCTCCTTTGGAAGGAAGAAGGCAGGCAGAGAGGATTTTACAAGGACCCTGCCTTCTCCCTCTGAAAGCTCAGGGCTGTGAGCCGGATAGAATGTCAGGCCCGCTCTGGTCTGCCCTGTGGCCCCAGCCTTGGGGCAATAGAGGAACGCAACCCCCAGGCTTCTTGGGGTCCCTTCATACTGTGGGAATTCTAATGTCTTAGGTGAACCTGGTTTAATTTGTGGCTATAGCCAGTACCACTGGACTTTGTTTGGTTGGTTGGTTTTAAGCCTTTTTTTTGAAATATAGATGGAAAAGTATACATCATATTTGTACAGCTGGATGAGTTTTTCCAGACAAAACATGTCAGTAACTTGCATATAAATCAAGAAATACAACCCCAGAAGTCCACTCGTAGCATCACTTTCTTTTTTTTCTTGGCCTCACCATGCAGGATCTTAGTTCCCAACCAGGGATTGAACCTGCGCCCCCTGCAGTGGAAGTGCAGAGTCTTAACCACAGGACCGCCAGGGAAGTCCCCGTAGCATCACTTTCTGTGTTAGGTTTCTTGCTTGCAGGGTGCTGTAGATTTCCTCCCAACTCATCCTGGCACAGCATTGGTTAGGGGCTGCCCAGGAAGCCTAGAATTTGGTGAACAAGCCCCTGGGCACCCCACCCACATGCTTTGTGGCTCCCCAGGAGCATGGACTCTAAGACCTGATGCCCCAGTCCAGCTGAGGTGTTTGACCGCTTGTGCGGGGGGTCCAGACTGAGATTGCTGTTTACTTAGAATTGCGGCCCCTGGGCCTTAGCTTGGCCCGCAGAGATTTGGTGGCGTTTTTATGGCCATCCTCCTGGGCAGCGGTCAGCCTATGCATTGCCGGAGCCCCTGGTCTGGCCTTGGTGAGAGAGGATGTGTGTTTACATGGAGCCAGGTGAGGGTTATCCCTCCCCCAAGATGAGAGGGTTATCTTTCCCCCTCTCAGAAATTCAGGGAGTCACGGGTGGGTGAATCACCCTGAGTCGGTGTGGGCTGACCATCTGCACGTTGTCCGCCCCGGCAGGCGGATCCGATGGCTCCCGGCTCTACGACTGCGTGTGGAGGTACAACTCAAGCGTGAACGAGTGGACGGAGGTGGCGCCCATGCTGAAGGCCCGGGAGTACCACAGCTCCTCCGTGCTGGACGGGCTGCTGTATGTGGTGGCCGCAGACAGCACAGAGCGCTATGACCACACCACCGACTCCTGGGAGGCCCTGCAGCCCATGACCTACCCCATGGACAATTGTTCCACCACGGCCTGCCGAGGCCGGCTCTACGCCATCGGCTCCCTGGCCGGCAAGGAGACCATGGTGATGCAGTGCTACAACCCAGACATGGACCTATGGTCGCTGGTGGACTGTGGCCAGCTCCCGCCCTGGTCCTTTGCCCCCAAGACAGTGACTCTGAATGGACTCATGTACTTCATCAGGTGAGTCCCCAGGGGCCAAGACCACTGCGTGATCTTTTTTACCAGGTCCTGTGCTAAGCTCATCTTCACTGTTCTCCCCATTTCACAGATGAGGAAACTGAGGCCACACTGGGCTCTGGGGCTGGGTCTTTCTGACCTGGAGCCTTTGTGCTGCTCCCATTCTTTAGAATGGTTTCTGTGGCCTCTGAGGATCCCAAGTGGGATGGAGCTAGGTCCTCGCAGAGAACTTTTTGAGATTCATAGAAGCTAAATCAATTGTGTCTCTTTGGCTGGACTTCGCCTGGTGGGTCCCACTAAAAGCCCTTGTTGGTCTCACATGGCTTTTACTAAAAGGAACCACCTGTCCTACCTGAGAGGGACTTTGAATCTTAAAAAGACTAGAGGAGAGCTTTCTGGACACTTGAGTCTTTGGGGTGGGGTGGCCTTGACAGAGGGACCCTTTGCTCACCAGCGGGCTGGTGCCAGGTGGAGGGATCAGCCCTGCCCCCTCTGCAGAAAGCAGCACTTGTGTGTTCAGTGCGTTTCCGCAGGTTCTGTCTATCCCTTCCTGCCTGGCCTGGCACAGGGAGGGCTGGTGAGTCTTGCTGAAAGAATGCTGTTCTCCAAAGATCCCGCAGCCACCCAGGACCAGGGAGGAGCCTGGTACTGAGCAGGGCCAGAGCTGCCTGTGGGAACGATGACAGTAGTTAGCCTGTTGGGGTCCCCAATGGACCGAGCTCTGGTTGCCTGTTTCATGGGCATTTTCACAGCTGATCCCCATGACTGTCTGCTGAGATGGGCACCACTGTCATCCCCATTCATTTCACAGGTGGCAAACCAGAGACTTAGAGGGGTAAGGACTTGCTCACAACCACAGGCTTTAAGTGGTGGCACAGGGTTAGAACCAAGGACATCCAGCCCAGGTCCCGTGTGCTGTCACCACATCACAGCCTCCCTGGGCCAGGCTATGGCCTCGGCAGCATGCGGCGGAGCTGGGCAGCCGATGGGTCACCATGCATCTGTGAGTCTTGATGACTTGTCACAGCGAAATGCCCTCTCCTGATGGGCCAGTAGGCATCCAAGGAACTAGGAGCTCCCAGCCACTGCTCACAGCTTCTGCGTACATGTGCACGTACATACCTGCTTGTAGGTGTGTGTACCTGCCGCTCCCCTCCCTGGCCTAGAGCCGGCCTGAAGCTACGGGACCAGGAGGGAAGGGTAAGGTGTGAACGGCCATCCCCTCTGTCCCCTTTCCACCTGCGACTTTGAATTGGGAGCCTCTGAGGATGGGGACACTGTGCTTCTCGGCCCACGCCCCTCTCACTGTGTGAGCTGCCCCTCCCCCAGACTCGAGGTGCCTTCCCAGGCTTTCGGGGAGAACACATTTGGAGCTGAGGTGGTGTTGCTTGTCACGCAGGTGGCCAAGGGGCCAAGCCTCCCCATATCCTAGGAAGTGAAGATCTGCTCTGAGAAAGCCCCAGAATCCCAGCAAACGCCCGGTGCTGTTATAAAACGTCATCTGATGCTTCGCCCAGCTCTCCCTCCCCCAAGTCATGTCTTCAAAGAGGGGGGTGGAGATGGCTATAAATACAACTCATGAGGGTGCCAGAACCTTGGCCTCAGCCCCTCGTGGCCGTTCCAGGCTGCGCGACTTACAGAACGCCCTCCCCTCCTCCCCCACCCCCTCCGCCGTGGTCCTAGAACAAGAGGTGCCCAAGGACCGGTCTTTGGAGGGAACGCCCTGTGCCTTCCTGCTCCTGGTCGGAGTCACTGGTCAGCTGCTAAACTGCCCCACGTGTGAGCATTAGGGTGCCCCCCAGGGCCCCTGTTAGCCTTTGTACAGGGTCGCCTGAGCCATGGGGGCCCCAGGAGGTGGGCTCAACTCTGCTCACTGCGCACTGCCACCACCAATCCGGCCGAGAGGGTGAGTGGTCTAGGAGGGCAGCCTGTTGAGTAGTGGGGGCCTGGCCTCACCTGAGAGTGTGGGCGAGGCCAGGGGCCGGGGTCTCGGGCGCTTGAGCGTTCCTGCGCCCTGTCCACGCACTTCGGTGCCTCAGCCGCGTCACACTGCCCAGGATGCCACCTGTCGGGGTAGCTCCGGTCCACAGGAAGGGACCACGCTGCGTGGAGGCCTCAGCCTGTGGGCTGCTGCTGCCCTGGGCTGTGAGCAGTGACCGGCGGCCCCCGCCCCCGCCCCCAGCAGTGCTCTGCCTCAGTCCCCAGTTAACGTGGCTCCGGGGCTGGGCTGTCCCAGCGCCCGCAGAGGCAGAAGCCGAGAGCCTTGTCCGGCCTGGCACCTTCTGGCTGCAGCTCCTGTGTCTCTGCAGGGGTCGGGGGGCAGCCCAGTGGGTTCCCATATTATCATCATCTTACGCGCCACAGACTAAGGATGGTTTTTACATTCTGAAGTGGGTGGAGGAAAAAATCGAAGTGAGAGTAATACTTCGTGACGTGTGAAAAGTTATGTGAAATTCAAATTTGTGTCCGTAAATAAGGTTTTATGGGAATGCAGCCAGCCCCTTTGTTTATACGACTGTGGCTGCATTTGTTCTCAGCTGCAGCGCTGGGGACCTGCTACAGAGACTGTCTGCTTGGCAAGCCCTGAAATATTTACTCTCTGACCTTTCTGCTGATCCCTGACCTGTGACCATCGTTACCGTCAGTACTTCTATTTGGGGGGTAGTGTCTTTGTGTTTCGAGGCTGTGCCTTTGAGCCTTGTATTGCAGGGATCAGGAGCCTGTCAAACAGGATTGAAGGAGCCTGAGCCCAAAGGGGAGGGCAGTGCTGGTGTCCTTATTCCTGGGACTCTGGTCACCCTGCCGGACACTTAGGATGCAGCAATGAATGGGGTGGGATCGAGGGACTGACGGCGGTGGGAGGGCAGTGGCCGAGCAGTGGTCCAGGGCATGGGGGCTGTGCAGTGGGCCGGCAGGCCTGGCCTAGACTGGTCAGCCATGGAAGGCTGTCCTGAGAGGTGGCACAAGTGAGCTGAGGAAGGGTGAGTTGAGACTTGGGGGAAGGGCCACTATCAGTTCAAGATCTGAGGCCAGGCTGGGTGACCACAGCGAAGGGGAGGTGCAGCTGGGCTGTGGGGAAGCGTTGTAGCACCCGAGAGCATGATCTTTGGGTTTGTGGAGCATGGCTGGGTTCCGGCCTCAGAGCCCAGGCCAGATAGGTGTGGGGGCCTGAAATCAGCCCCTGTGAACGAGGGATAGGGTCCCACTGGCCTGTGGGCTGCCAAGTAGCATCACAGAGGTGCCCAAAGGAGATGGGCCCGGAGGAGCCTTCTCTCCAGCCCTTCACACTCAGGTGCTGCCTAGTCACTCTGACCCATTCTTCCTCCTCCTTCCCCCCCTCCACTCCCCAGGGACGACTCTGCCGAGGTGGACGTATATAACCCCACCAAGAACGAATGGGATAAGATCCCATCAATGAATCAGGTAAGTTTGCAGACACGCCAACATTGATTGGGAGCACAAGCTGGTCCTGGTTTCCAACCAAAGTGTCAGCGTAAGTTTGGGATGCAGTCCTGGTGGGCAGGGCCCTGTGTTGGGCCCTTTCCCGGTGTTACCTCCCTGAACAGAGGGCTGGCGTTGTCCTCAACTTGTACTCGAGGGTCACTGAAACAGAGACCTTAAATAAGATGCTAGGGTCACACAGCTTAGTAAGTTCATCCATTCGGACCAGTGTTCGTTGAGTACCTGCCATGAGCCAGAGAGCACGCTGGTGAAGTGTTCCACAGAGGGACAGCAAGTGCAAAGGCCCTAGGGCAGGGCATGCCTGGTGTGTTCATGGAACAAGCCCTCAGCCTGGTGTGGCTGGAGAAGAGTGAACAAGGGGGCAACAGAGGGGAGAGGTCAGACAAGGAGGTCTTTGGGGATTGACCTTGGGAGTACACTTATTGAGCACCTGCTGTGTACCCACACTTTTGCTGCCTAATGGGGTCTCACCTCCCTTGGCTTATTGAGAAGAGGGTGCTGAGTTTGACAATGTGATAGAGCCAGGAAGGCTGGGTGGCTTTTGGCTACACGAGCAATCTCCTTAGTCCCAGATACACATCTGCACCCGCCTATATCTTTATTTTCTGTCTTCCTGAAAATTTCCAAACCTGGGAGTTCGCTGGCGGTCCAGTGGTTAGCACGTCCACCGCAGGGGGCACAGGTTTGATCCCTGGTCGGGGAACTAAGATCCTGCAAGCAAGCTGTGCAGCGTGGCCAAAAAAAAAAAAAAATTCCAAACCTGCTCTCCTGATACCTCTACAGCTTATTTAACATCTTTAGGGGAATTCCCTGGCAGTCCAGTGGTTAGGACTCCTCACTTTCACTGCCGAGGGTCCAGGTTCAATTCGTAGTCAGAGGACTAAGATCCCACAAACCACGCAGCACAGCCAAAAAAAAAAAAATTTTTTTTAATAAATAAATAACATCTTTACAGTTAGGAAATATAACTTTGGTTTTCCCCATAATGAGCTACATGTACTCATTATAGCAATCTTGGGAAAGATGGGATAGTCCAGCCTCGTGGTTCAGAGCCCGTACTTTGGATCAAGTCCCAGCTTTGCTGCTGTCGGCTATGTGAGGCTCAGTTTTCCCATCTGTAAGATGGGGAGAACAGGGCTTCGCTGGTGGCGCAGTGGTTAAGAATCCACCTGCACTGGCAGGGGAAACGGGTTCGATCCCTGGTCCGGGAAGATCCCACATGCCGTGGAGCAACTAAGCCCATGCGCCACAACTACTGAGCCGGCGTTCTAGAGCCCACGAGCCACAACTATTGAGCCCACGTGCCACAACTACTGAAGCCCGCACATCTAGAGCCCGTGCTCCACAACGAGAGAAGCCACCGCAATGAGAAGCCCACGCACCGCAACGAAGAGTAGCCCCCACTCACCACAACTGGAGAAAGCCCGTGTGCAGCAACAAAGACCCATCGCAGCCAAAAATAAATAAATAATTGCGGGGGGGTGGAGATGGGGAGAACAGTCAGGCCTGCTTTGCAGGACTGATGCTGCTCACGGGGAGAGTGGCCCCTTGACCACCATAGGGACCCGCTGTGGCATGTGACCCCCGGGCATGGAGCCCCTGTGTCCTAGCTGGGGTGTAGGAAGTGCCAAGGGGCTGCCCCTCCCAAGGGCCCCAGGCACCTTCCCCATGGAGGGGGGCTCGGGGGCTCTCCCCTGCCGTGGCTGCCAGCCTCCACTCACCGCCCCCCTTGGCCCACAGGTGCATGTAGGGGGCAGCCTGGCCGTCCTTGGAGGGAAGCTCTACGTCTCTGGGGGCTACGACAATACCTTTGAACTCTCCGACGTGGTGGAGGCCTACGACCCAGAGACCCGGGCGTGGAGCGTGGTGGGACGGCTCCCAGAGCCCACCTTCTGGCACGGCAGCGTCAGCATCTTCCGCCAGTTCATGCCCCAGACGCCCTTGGGGGGGTGTGGCTTTGAGCTGGACAGTGGCAGCAGTGACATGGGTGTGGGCCGGCCCCGGCCGCCGCAGGACCCCGCCGAGCTGCACTAGCCCCGGCCCGGCCCGGGGAGGGCCTTGGTGCAGGTAACCCAGCACCTCAGGGGGTAGCACCCCCATCCTTCGTGCACGGGGACAGGTTGGCTGGAGCGTGGGCTCAGGGGCTGCCGAGCGAGCGAGCCTCAGGATCTGACAGCTGGAGAGTTTGCGTGCATTTAGAGCCTGAGTCACAGCTGCCGGGGCCAAGGCCGGTTGTGAATGCCGCTCCCTTGGTCCAGGAAGAGCTGCCTCCGCCACCACGTCTCTGGTTCCAGTAAGTCACCCCCGCTGCAGGCCCACCTCACCAATGAAGGCACGTGCCCCTCCTGCAGCCACCACCTGTGCCGACTTGCTCCCCCCTTGGGAGAGGAGGGCCACTTCTGGGTATGAGTGGAGGGGCAGGGGTCCTTCCGGGAGAGTATGAGAGTGGCCTCCCTGCAGGCCCTGCTGTCCCGGAGCATCGAGAATCAGGCAGACGATGGCTGCAGTGGGGTCCCACCCTCCATGGCCAGTGCCGGACACCCGGCGAGCCAGCTCCCCAGATGCAGGGGGTCTGCCTGCCCAGCTCCTCGCCCCTCCTGGGGTCTCGCACCAAAACACCCCTTGTGGGTGGGCCTCCTGGAGGTGAGCTCGGACCTGGGGGCACAGGGCAGTGGGAATGGACTGGCGTGTGGCCTTGAAGGGGGTCCAGAGGAACCTGCTGAGTGTTTTCTGTCTCCAGTGGACCTGGGCCAACGCAGGTGCTGGAGGTCCCTGTCCACACACCCACCAGTCGGTGTAGCCCCACCTGGCTTGGGGGCCTCCGGGCCCTTCGTCCCAGGCCAGTTCGGCAGAGGACGAAAGTGCAAGGTCATAGCTGCTCGCTGGGAGGCCCTGGGACTTCGTCGCTGAAGCCCAGCCAGGCGGACAGCTGCAGGCGCCCTTGCCCTTGCAGCCTGTGAGCGGAGGCTCCCGTTGCTTCTCAAGGAAGCCCGGGGCGGGGCAGCCCCAGCAGGTGGCCACAGGGTTTCAAACACAGTTGGCCCTTCCTTAGAAGGGGGGGAGGCAGCTAGAAACAGGGTCCGGTTTGTTTGATTTTTAACCTCTCCCCGTCCCATTGCCGAAGCTTTCTGCAGGGTGGGAGGATGCCTTAAGCTCCTCAGAAGCCCAGGCTTCTCCAGGAGGGTGGCAGGAGGAGCTCCTGGGAACCCCCGTAGCTGGTGTCACGTCCTTGGTTTTCTCTGAGGAGTGTGAACGGTGGATTGGTGGTCTTGTCCTCACGGTTTCCAAAGTAGCCTTTGCTTGAATTTGTCCTCCTTCCCTTCCAGAGGGGAGGGCGGTTACGTTTTCCTTGTTAGGTAAATGTTCATCAGTGTGTTCTTATCAAGAAAAAAAAGTTTTCTCACCATCGCTTCACAAGTGGCACTTAAAACCCTTTTGTTGGCCAGAAGCTTTGGGGCTGTCAGGCGGGACCCTGCCTTCCCTCCTGCGTCCCTCGAGGAGCCCTGGTGGGGGACCACCGCTGTCAGGTCAGCCGTCTTATTCTGGAACCCCTGCTGGAGCGGCCACAGCTCACAGCCAGCCCTTCCATTCGCCTTGCGCTGTGGCTCAGCTGGCCACTCCGAGCCCCCCGTGTGGCAGGCACAGTGGGAAGGCAGGGGATGCGGGGTTGGCACTTCCTGCCTCAGGCCTGGCCAGGGTGGATGCTCGGCCCTCTGCTCCCTTGGGGACCCTTCCCCAGATCACCACCCCCCCCCCCGTCTGAATGTCCTCCCTTGGTGAGTTGGGGCTCGCCTGCCCCTCCCCCCAGGGTGGTCGCAGCCCTAGTTGCTCCCTCCCCACAGCCCTCACTTCACTTCCCAGGGGTAACTGAGACCTTTTTTCTAGCCCAGGTGCCTGCCTGGCGAGCTGAGCCCACGCAGAGGCGTTGGGCTCCACGGGGTGGCCGACTCGGGTTCCCTGCAGGCAGATGCTGCCCAGGCGTGATGGCTTGTCTCCTGTCTGTGGCAGGGGGACAACAAGGCAGGGCTGCACGGGACTGATGGAGCCCCAATTATATGCCAGTCACCAAGCTCGGTGCCAGACTGTGCCCTGCCCAGTGGGTGTGACATGCCACGCAGAGAGATGTGGTGATAACTTCTGTGGCAGGTCATGGGCAGGGGTCGGGAGAGCTCGATCTCACGGGAGAGACTCCCTCCTGGTGCCTTTCCTGGGGCTGGCTCTGGAAAGGGCCCTGGCAGCCCCAGAAGGCAGGGCAGGCAGTGGGGGGCAGGCCTTTGCTGGGACCGGGGGGCTGCAGACACTCACGTTGTTCTCATATAAACCAGCCTTTGTCACCTGCCGCAGCAGTTCTGGTCAGCACTGAGGGCCGGTGCCTGGGCCTGTGCCTTTGTCTGGTCTTTCCTGCATTTTTGGTACTTCACTGTGTGACCGACCACCCCACTCTCTGGCAGCTGCTCAGATGATGGTTTGGGGGGGCGGGGGGCCAGTGATGTTCACTCTAGAACTACCCAGGTCCCCAACCCACAGACCCTGTCTTTGGTTTAAAAGACCAAAGATGGGAAGGGGACGCAGCAGCCTGGGCAACAGCAGGCTCCTAGTGGGGGTCCGGGATTGGGGATGACCCTTGAGAAACGGCTCCTCCCTGCCCTGCCCGCTCCTTGTAGGCACGGGTTCCCATCACTCACACAGGTCTGTGCACTGATGGGCTGGGCCAGCCGGGGAGGGACTGTCTCTACACGTCAGATGTACACAACTTTTTCAGCCTATGAGACAAGTTATGAAAGTTCAGTGACTTGTATTTAATGCTGACCTACTGCTATAAAGTATTCTATATTTATATGACCTCAGAGACTCTTCTGGACTAGGACAGTCTCCCTCCAGCGTCCGACATCCAGTGCCAGCCCCAGAGCGTGGGGCAGATTTGTGTATTTATTTGTCCGTTCAGTAGGCTTACATGTCCAGGATCCTGTTTAAGGTTTTAGGATGCCTTCAGTACACTAACTTTTTGAAATAAAAATATTTCCTATATATTTGGTGTCATTGCCTCTATCCTGCTGCTGCCGGGTCTTGGAACCTTTGAGCTGAGGCCAAGCGTGTGGGGCAAGGGGAGCAAAGTCATACTGAGGAGCATACTTAATGTTCCGTAACTAACGGGACCGCCCCTGTGCTAGCAGGGAAAGGGGCAGAGTTCAGAGCGTCCAGGGCTCGTGCTAATGGTTTTGGGGGCAGACCCTTTGAAGCCCTTTCTTGTCTCAATCATTACAAGGCATGAGGTAGTGGAAAGAGGAGGCCAAGCCCCAGAAGTGGGAGAAATGTGGGTGGCTGAGGCCATGGCTCACCTGCCCAAAAGCTGCTTCGACCTCCTGACTCCACCCCTGGGCACTGTGCCCGATACCTTGCTCCCCCCTCCTCCTGAAGGTGTGGTGCTAAAAGGTGATGAGATCCCTGTCTCTTGGACCTGGCGGGAGGGGCTGAACCCTTCAAATAGAGCAGTGTCCCTCCCGGAAGAGGCCGTGGAGCACAGAACATTCCTCACATCTGCAAGCCCGCGGAACCCGAGGAAGCGGCCAGTGCCGGGCCAGGAAGGGGGCATCGGGAGGCCATGGCTTACCTCGGTCGCCTTGCCAGATCTGAGGTGGCTCATGACCTGGCTGGCAGTTTCCACACTAGAATACTTAACTGTCTTTATGTCTGAGCTCCCTAGTGGGCAAGGAGTAAAAGGAAAGATGGTTGGAGGGGTTCTGGGTCTAAAGTGGAGTTTTCCTCCTTAAACCCTGGGAGGTACTCAGCATAGCGTGGGGCCGGTGCCTCGGGAATCCTCCAGTGATGAGGCAGTAAGTGATGGCTGCCGCGAGCTCTTGGGGTCACGACTGTCACTACCCCCGATTCTGCGCTCACCCCGTGCCAAGCACTGAGCAGAAGCACTTACTGTCTTGGGGGGGGGGGGTGGCGGCTGTAAACGTGTGCAGATTCTTTGACACTCCTCCCCTTGAACCTAAGGAATGACGTTTCGGTGACTGCCTGGACCAATACAACGCGGCAGGGGTGGCACTGTTGACCTCCAGGGCCAGGTCACAGAAAGGCCTTGCAGCTTTGGCCTGCTGCGACGTTCCTCCCAGCACCCAGCCACCATGCTGTGAGGGAGCCCAGGCAGCCCATGGGGAGGCACCCCGGCCCACGGCCAGTGCCAACTTGCCAGGCACACAAGTGAGCCATCTTGAGAGCAGATCTGCCCCCCGGCCCCGAGGGCAATTCTGGGGTCGTCTGTTACCCGGCAGGGGACTGGAACAGCAGGCTTTCTCATTTACTCTTCATCTATGAAGCGAGGGCTGTTACTAATTCCATTAAAAAGTCAGGAAGTGAAGCATTTAGTCACTTGCCCCAGGTCACAGCTCTAAAAAAGAGCTGGTAAGGAATCTGGGTGGAGGCAGTTGGCCTCCCGAGCCCACACGCTCTTCTTCCCAAGGCTGCAGAACCTGGGTACCACCAGGGCCTCTTGCCGTTCTAGGCCTGGCCCTGCCTGTGTGCCAAGCCAGCCTCCTGGACAAGCAAACCAAGCTTCTCCCCCAGGGAAAGGACCTGTCCGTGGTCATGCCGCCAGCCAGGGTCCAGAGCACACTTAGCCACAAGCCTGACTGTCCTCAGGCTCCCAGGTCCACTTGGCTGCAGAGTAACGGGGCCCCCATCTTGGGCCAGCCACCATCATCAGGGCCCTGGCCACTGGTCCCGGTTCTAAAACCCAGATGGAGAAAGATGAGAGCGCCCTGGGCCAGAGGCTTGTCCCCCAAAGCTACCTGCCCAAGTTTCACTTGGCTGGGGTCTCCCGACAATGTGGGGAAGCTGCTGGCCAAGCTCTGGGGTGCACGGAGGACCAGGCAGGACACCGTTTCTTCTAGAGGACACGGTGGGAAAGCATCACCTCCCTGGAGCCCAGGTTCCCGGGGACCAGGCCGCTGGATGGGCCAGAACAATTGAGTCCAAAGCCATCTGGTTTATTGGGGGATGGGGCCAAGTGGGCCGGGGGCCGCGGGGTTGGCGAGGGGGGCAGGACTACGTGTCACAGTCCTCGGGGATGGCGGCCGTGATGATGAGCGAGGGCTCCATGACGCCCGGGCCCGAGAAGCTCTCCTCCGCACACAGTCTCTGGCCAGGGAGCTGGGAGGCCAGGCCGCCCTGGGCCAGCGACTCCACGATGACCTCAGCCGAGCCCACCTCCAGCTCGGTGGGCGGCTGGAGCGCCACCACCACCATCTTCTCGTCCTCGATGACCAGGTTCCGGAGCTTGCGCTGCCGTGGGTTGTAGTTCTCCACCCGGTCGTGGATCTCCATGTGCCTCCGCAGGTGGGCCTAGCGGGGAGCGGGGGCTCAGGCTGGGCACAGAGGCGTCTGGGGGAGGGGCTCAGGGGCCGGGGGGTGCGGGGGGCAGGAGGAGGCCAGCCCCAGGCCTACCTGCCGGGTGAACTTGTAGCCGCATTCCGTGCACTCGAACTTCCTGACCCCCTTGTGCCTCCTCACGTGCACGCGCAGCTGTTCCACGGCTGCAGGAGGGAAGGGCCCAGCGTTGGGGCGGGAGCAGGGCTCCACCCGGAGAGGAGACACAGCCTGCGGCCGTTCTGGGCCCTGCCAGGCTCTCCAGCGCCACCGAGATCACTACTGCCCGGGGCCCTGGGGAGCCTCCGCCCCTGCCTGCCAGCCTGTGACAGCCCCTCCGGCCCTCTCTCCCCAACCCGGGGCTCCCAGGCACCTTTGAAGGTCTTCCCGCAGATCTGGCAGAAGTGGGGCCGGCCCTCCTGGTGGCGGCTGGCCACGTGCCTCAGCAGGGGCCCCTTCTCCGTGAAGCGCTGCTCGCAGAACTCACAGCTGAAGGGCCTCTCGCCAGTGTGGGTGCGGTTGTGCTTGTCCAGGCTGGCTGCGGGGACGGGGACGAGGTGAGGGCTCAGCCGCCGGGCCTCAGCCCCAGGACGGGGAGGGGACGGCCTGCCTCACCTTGGGTGCGGAAGGTCTTGCCGCAGAGGTGGCACTGGAAGGGCTTCTCGCCTGTGTGCGTGCGCAGGTGCATGTTGAGATTGGCCTTCTGGGTGAAGGCGTGGCTGCAGAACTCACAGACGTACGGCCTCTCGTTCCTGTCCAGGTGGGGACACGGGCAGAGGCGTCACCGAGGGAAGCGGCCCCCTAGGCGCCACTGCAGCTGGGAACACGGCCGGCCCGAGCCACGGAAACAGGCAAGGCTGAAGCCAGCTGGCCTGAGCCTTGGGAACGGCCCGGGCTGCTGCGAGCTGCCTGGAGGAAGGGCTTGGGCAGGGCTGGGAGAGGAGCACGAGCTCCATCCCGGGAGCCACGGGAAACTGAGAAGCTGCCCGGGGCGGGGGTAGGGAGCCTGGTCTTGCCTGAAATCCCCTCCCCCCAGCCTCGCTGGCCCAACAGGCTTGCTCACCCGGCAGGCGTCCCCACCCAGAAAGGCTGCAGGCACCAGACTCAGGGTGGGGGGCACTCTGGGTGAGCGGCAGCAAACTCTGCCTTCCCAGCCCACCCGCGGGCCTGGAGGCAGCAGCAGGGCCAGGCCCTGGGGGAAGACGGGCCACCGCCACCTGTGCTTGGCCTTGATGTGCATCTGCAGGCCGTTTCTGCTGGACGCCCGGTGGCCGCACTCCTCACACACAAAGAGCTTCTCCCCGCGGTGCTTGAAGGCCTCGTGCAGCTGCAGTTCCGTCCGGGACAAGAAGCACTTGGCGCAGGTGGGACACTAAGGGACAGGGTGAGCAGGGCGAGAGTCAGGAGGGAGGGCCGCCCGGGAGCCCCACAGAACCCCCCAGACCCCTCATGGCGGACCCGCACAGCCCGCCACTCTGGACGCGGCCACGCCGCCTTCACCGTGCTGGTGCCCGGCATCGGAGCGCCCGGCCCCGGTCCTCGGGGCCCTCAGGACGGCCTGGCACTCACCGCGTGGGGCTTGGGCGCTCCGTGCAGCTTGATCATGTGGCTCTGCAGGTCCTTCTTCTGCATGAACTGCTGGGAGCAGGAGGAGCACTGGAAGACAGGCCACGGTCCCCCCTGAGGCCGCGGCACCAACAGAGCCCTGGCCACCCCCAGGCTGTCGGGCAGGGACCCAAAGGCAGGGCACAGCCGCGATGCGGGGGCTCCCCGACCCGGTGTGAAGGCCACACTGGGGAGGGCCTCTGGTGCTACGCCCACGCCGAGGCTGAGGCTGCCCTCTGCGGAAAGAAACAGCAGCCTCGCCCAAAGATACAGGAGCACCAGACACGGGGAGGGAGGGCAGGGCTCCTCGACGGCTGGCGAGGGGGAGGCCCCCCAACACCATCCCGGGTAAAGGGCTAGGCGGGAGGGACCCTGGGGCCGCCCCTCGGCCCCCAGCCCTGGGGACAGGCCGAGCCTGACCTTGTAGGGCATCTCCCCCGTGTGGGACACCATGTGCACCCGCAGCTCCATCCTCCGGCGGAATGTCTCCTGGCACACGGAGCACGTGAAGACCTGGCAGTGTGAGGGGCAAGCGGGGCGAGTGTCAGCGGGGGCCTCTGCCTCGACGGCAGCCTCGGCTGGGGCTTCCACTCGCTTCCGGGAAGAGTCTGCCCGGGGTGGGGGGAGGGTGAGGGGGGCGCTAGGGTGGGAGAGGGCAACACGTAACTTGCTTGCCCTGACGCTGACCCTCGCTGAATGCTGCAAGCCCACCACGCCAGGCTGGGGGCCAGGCCGGGACGGGGCCGCAGCCTGCAGGCGACAGGCCTCTAGGAAGAGGTGGGGGTGGGGTTTAGCCACCGAGTCACACGGGCCAACGAGGGGGATGGGGGGAGGTGGCCAGGTGGCCTTTCTCAGCAGCCACCCCCCACCGAAGTACCCCTTCTCCAAAGCCCAGGGGCCCAGGCAGGCAAACCCAAAATGCCTCCTACAAAGTCCCTCCTGGGCTTGTGCCGCCCGCCCTTAGGACCTGTCCCCCCACCCTGCGCCAGGAAGTGGACCCGGTGACATCCAAGGACCCTGCAGCTCTTGAGTTTACAGTCCCATCTAGGCCAGTCCCCTGGGGGCCCCTCCCGGGTGGCAGAGAGACAGAGGCCAGCGTGCCCTGCCCGCCAGGACCCGGGCCGGCCCCCAAGTACCTGTTCCGAGCGGTTCATGCAGTTCCGGGCTTCGTGCTCCAGGAGGTTCTCCTTCCGAAAGTAACACTTCCCGCATTTGGGACACTCGAAGGGTTTCTCCCCAGTGTGTTTCCTGCTGGGAGAAGCCACGGGGGGTGTCGGGGCTGAGTGGACCTGCCGCCCTCCCTCACCAAGGCCCCCTCCAGCACCTCTGACAGCGCTGTGCTCCGCGGCAGAGGAAGACGGGGCTTGGGCCGCCGCCTGAGGCTCTCCACGAGGCTCGGCCAGACCCAGCTGGTGCAGCTGCAGAGGTGAGCCCAGAAACCCTCCTCCCTCCCGGAGACTCTGCAAGGGAGGGGCACGGCACAGCTCCACACTGGAGGGGCCGCCCCAGAGCCGCAGGCCGATGGGGAGGCCCAGCAGCCAGCATCTCTCCGAAGACAGAAATGATCCCTGGGCCCTGACTCCCTGGAGAAACCACGCAGTCTGCCTGGAACTTCCATGGGCTCAGCCTTCAAAACCACAGCCAGAATCTGACCACCTCACCTGGCCTCCATGCTACCATCTAGTGCGGCCACGCCATCCCTGGGCCGCCATCTGGGCCTCCTACCCATCCCGTGCTCCACACCTACCTCCCGTCGGGTTTCCACTTCAGGAGCCAGACGGGCCCTCAAGTACAACCAGATCGCATCGCCTCTTTGCTCACAACCCTCTAATGTTTGGCATCTCACCCTGAGAAAGGCCTGGGGGCCTGTGAGGGCACTGCTGGCCTGCCCCTTACCTTGCTGGCCCCCTCCCACCCCAGAGCCTCTGCTCTGGCCCCTCTCTGGCCCAGAGTGCTCTCCCCAGCCATCCATTAGGCAAACTCCTTCACTTCCTTTGAGTCTGCTGGATTATCTCCTTTCTTTACAATCGCAACCTGACCCCACCCTGAACTCCCCAGCCCCCTGGCACTGCTGTCCTTTTCCCTTCATCGCACTGCGAAGTCTCTTATCTGGTAGTTCAGGGTCTCATCGCCCTGCTGGAGGGCAAGCTCCACAAGGCCTCTTTGCTCTGTTCACTCAGGTATCCGGTGCGCCCAGCCACCAGGCAGAAAGCTCACTGAGTGAGCTAAATGAACCCTGACTTCAGAGCCCGGGAGTGGCGTGGGGAGAGCTCCGACAACCTGCCAGAGGCCACACACTCCTCTCATCCCCTGCCGCTATACTGACTGTCTTGTCCCCCATCCCAAAGACCTCAGGAGGCCATCACCCCTTCCCAGTTCTCAGGGCCGGTCTAGCAGCCTGCAGCCCAAGGTAAGGATGGGGTCGGTGCCTGCACCCTGGTCTTACACTGGGAGAGCGTCCAGGCAGACACAGACCACCCCAGGGTGACTTCCCCAAAGGCTCCACTGGCAGCAGCTGCCCCCAGAGCAGGGACAGCAAATGGGCTTCAGTCGCTAGTGGCTTCTGAGAGTGTCATACTGAGAAAACATGTTATGGCCCAGCCTGGCTTGGCAAGAAATCGCACCAAGTGATGTCTTGGGCTAAGGACGGGCAAGACTAAAAGGCGTGTCACCTAGTTGCCATCCCTGCAGGCCCCGCAGAGAGCAAGGCCCCTGGAGCAGCGCCTTCCAAGAGGACGCTCTGGGATGATGGAAATGCTCTACATCCGTCCTGTCGCATTCGGCAGCTGGGGCCACGCGTGGCTACTGAGCCCTTGAAATGCGGCTAGTGTGACTGAGGAACTGAACTTACTTAATTTTAATTACTTTGATTTTAAATTAAAATAGCTTCGCGTGGCATCTGACTACCTTATGGGACACGGCAGCTTTAGACGAATGGTCTCTAATGCTCTGCTGACACCTCAGAGCTAACCTGTCCCCAGAAATGTGGGTGGCACCAACCCTAAAGATCTTGGCCCAAAGCCCACACTGCCAGGCTTTAGAAACACCTACAGTCAGGCCACAGCCACAGCCCGGGGCCACAGGCTTCTCTCACACCCTTGGGAAAAGCCAGCTGGAGGTCGACGTTCACAGCGCGTGGAACCTGTTGCTAAGGTGTCCACAGACGCACTCCAAGCAGAGCGCTCGCAGGAGGGCGAGGAAGAAGGAAGCCAACCAAGGTCAGGTGCTCACTCCCCGCAGGCCAGAGGACACCAATGCCAGGCGCTCTGTGGGTCTGAGATGGAGCCCCTGGCCCCTATGCGGCCCAGAAGTGGGGATACAGGCCCCCTCCCCCAACACGGGAACAGCAGGTGGGAAAAGAAAATAGAAAAACAGAACGTTTACCTGTTGTGAACTTTTAGATAATATTTGCTGAGGAACTTTTTATGACATGTGGGGCATTCAACCGGCACCGCTGTACCTTTTCTGTTCTCAGCAGGCTCGGCTGCCCGGGAACCTGCACTCAGGGCCGGCTCGGCAGCACAGGGCTTTCTGATTACGTTTGATTTCCTCCTGGTCGGCACAGTCTCAGTCTCAGAAACAT
This sequence comes from Balaenoptera physalus, assembly GCF_965194825.1. NCBI lineage: Eukaryota > Metazoa > Chordata > Mammalia > Artiodactyla > Balaenopteridae > Balaenoptera > Balaenoptera physalus. Next base: position 191,706,499 of record NC_138882.1, read on the forward strand.
AATCGCCATCCCCATCATCCTCAACTTGAACCACCACTTCCCACTAGAGCAGAAGAGGCAGCAGGGGGGAGCGAGGTCACCAAATTAATCAGCAAGGGTGCTGGGGACAGATCTACGGGGCAGCCAGCTCCATCCAGTTCCACCCCAAGTCCCAACCCAGGCACATCCCCAGACAAGTCCCTTCATCAGTGACTGTTCCCTTCAGGGTCCCAGGGCAGGCAGCATCCGAATCTCGGGTTTGGAGAGCAGGAGCTCTATTTGTGGGTAAGTTTGCCTGGATTTCACTACCCTGGGAAACACCTGATGCCGCCCACTCGACCCCAAGAAGCTGGCAACCATGAACACGACTCGCAGAAAGGTCAGCCTGAGGATGCAGGATGGAGCTGGCTTCCTACATTTGGAGGAAATCTGTTCTAAACCCACAAAACAGATTCTACCTTAGGGTCCAGATTATCCCGGAAAAGCGTCCATCTCTCCTCCCCACTCCTGCCTCCCCTGCTCCAGCATCCTGGGCACAGTACCTCGTTACTCCCGCCCTGCAGCTGGACACCTTCAACCTCAAAGGGCCTTGGGGGCACTCTGCAATCCTCAGGCTCCTTGTCCTCAGGGGGACAAAGCTTCAGAGCCTGCTTGAGTTTCCCACGGAGGAAGGAGGGGTTCTCACTCTGAGCAGAGAGACCAAGCTGGCACCTCTGGAGGCTGGGACTACCGCTGAGCTCCTGATCCCTGGGGGTTTGACCCAGCGTCCTCGAAACTTCCTCTTCCTCCAAGCTTGCTGGCTCCTTGAGGTGGCTGTTCACATCCCGAGGGGCGGGTTTCCCCAGCCCGCTGTGGCCACTTGGTGCCAGTCCCACTGAGGCTTTGGGCTTGAAGCTCTGGCACAGCTCTACAGCCTCTGGCACCCGCAACTCCCTGGCTGCCAGGAGCACCTGATCCCGGTTCCCCGAGGTGAGGGCGAGGTGGCCAGTGTAGAAAAAGTCCAGCAGGAGGCCAAAGATCTCAGCGAAGCCGGCAGGGAGGACGACACTGCCCCCCGAGCCATCCCCATAGAGGCTCTGGAAGAAGTGGCTGCAGCAGGCGAGGACACTCCAGTGCGCCTTGAACACCAGACCCCCCACGTCCAGGGTGGCGTCGCAGTACTGGCCCCGCTCCCGCTGCTTGTTGAGCTCCTGCAGAACCCTTACACTGTGCTGGACGAAGGAGCCGTCCATGGTCCGTCTGAAAGGGAGAAAGGCAGCAGTGACCCCATGACCAGTCCAACCGAGGGGTAGTAAGAGAAAGCCCCTGGATCTGAGAAGAGGGTAAGTGGAGGCAGACTCTATTCAGTCACATTTATTACAACCAGGGCTTAGATCAAGGTTAGAAGGTGCAAGCTGACACAGGAACGGACTGAAAGCCTCCCTGGGGGCCGGGGCCAAGTAAGCAGCCCATACCGGGGGTGCCCAGAGAGTGTGGGTGGCGGAGGCGCAGGCGGACTAGGTGGGGACAGAGTCGGGAAGGGTGCTGGTGGGAGGAAATCAAAAGTTTGAGAAAAGAGGCGGGGGATCAGCGCGAACTCATCAGCCTGGCACAGCGAGAGGGCCCGACGCAGGGGAGGGTGGCGGCTGCAGACAGGTGAACGGAGCCCACGCCGCGCCCACACGTCCGGAGCGGCCGGGCGGAAGGCGGCCGCGGTCACACTCCGTCAACAGCCACCGCGGCCCACAGCGCCCCCTCCCTCGCCCCGTTCCTCCCGACCTCCTCACCCGGGCCAGTCCTCCCTACGCCAACCCCTCCGGCCCCAAGCCAGGTCGCCCGCACAGCCCCACTGACCGACTGCCCCGGCGGTAAGTGCCGGGCCGACCGTGCAGAGACGCTGCCGCCGCCGTCGCCGGACGTGACGTCAGAGCGCGCCGGCCGGGGCGGGCCGCCTCGGAGGCGCTAGCCTTTACCTCCGGCCCCTGGAGGCGGTACCACGTAGATAACAGCCAATGGGGTGCAGGGAAAGGCGGGGCCAGCTCCGTTCCCTCGGCGCTGGGCCCGCCTCCTGGGGTTGCCTAGCAACGCCAAGCTGGACGTTGAGTCTACTCCCGGCTCGGAGTCCCGAGGTTCCGGCTGCGGTTAGCCCGGCCGCGCAGCGCCCTCAGGCTTGAAGAGACAGCGCCCTACCCTCGCCCCAGAGAGGAAGCACAGCCAAGACGCACATTTCACCTCTTTATTGGCAGCCAGCGCAGCCCGGACTGAGCTCTCCCGTGGGCTTACACTTCCCAAGCCAAGGCTGAGGAGCCCAGAGGCCTCCTGGGCGCCCCATTCCACCCTCAACCCTGAAAGCAGTGGAGACTTCCAGTTCACCCTGCCCCGGCTTGACCCTGCCCGACCCACTGGTCAGGTGGAGCCACAGCGCCTGGTATAGTCCTGGGTGGAGGCCTGGAGGTGCTCGGTGCTGTTGAGATCTGGGCGGCACAGGATCACATAGCACTTGGGGAGGAAATAACCGCTGAAGCCGCCACTCAGGCTGCTCAGCATGGCCAGCACGTTGACCGCGGGCAGGTACTTGCCCTGGTAGACACTGGCCATGGTGAAGAAGGCGATCCAGGACACGAAGTCGAGGAGCAGGCTGCTGCAGGCAAAGGCGCTGACCTAGAGGAGGCCATTGTAGGCGAAAGCCAGCATGAAGCCCAGTGAGTCAGCCTCTGTGCAGTCAAGCACCACCAGCTGAGGGAAGGGCTGGTATTCCCTGGCGGGCAGTGGGGTCCACACTGCAAGCCACATTAGACAGATAAACAGCTGGGTTGTTGAGCTGATCACCACAAACAGGCCAGCACCATGGTTTTGGACCCACGCATGGAAGAAGGTGGGTACCTTGGCAGAAAACTGGAAGATGAACACAAGTCGGAAGGAGCAGATCGTCAGGCAGGACAGGAAGATGGCAAAACCAAGGGCAAAGAGGCCTCTGCGCAGCAGGCATGTGGGCAGCGTGGGCTCCCCAAAGAAGCCATGGTGGCCACAGCTGCCCCCCGCCAGGGAGCCCAGCACGAGGAAGCACAGCCGGCCTCCAGCCGATCTCACCACAGGCGTGTCTAGGTGCCAGGCAAACAGGCCAGCAGTCCCAGCCCCCAGCAGCAGCAGCAGCGTATTAGCTGCCAGGAGCACCCAAGAGATGGGCTCATGCCAAGTCAGAAACACCACGGTGCATGGGAAGCAGGTCTGGCTTCTCTCAGGTGCCCACTCTTCTCTCCCACAAGGTTGGCAGCTGTAGGGGTCTGGAAGGGAAGGCAGAGAGGGTTCCTGAGAGTCGGGTAAGCATAGCAGGAATGGGGAAGGGAAGGGAGGCCGTGCAAGCCTGCGAGGTTCTGGGAGGGCTGTAGCACAGGAGCTGGGCTCTGCCAGGCACAGCAAGATGGGGTAGCCCTGAGTGGGGGCCCCCAGGCTAAGTGTTTCCTCAATGTGCCTGTGTTAATCACAGATCGTGGAGACACTCGGGTCAGTGCTGTATGGCTCATGATCGCATGAAACCCAGAAGGGGTTTGCAAACCACGAGGTCGTAGAGAGGGCCTTAACCCACATAACCTTGAGGCTATGATCCAATGCGAGCAGCCAGCCCCAAAGGAAGGGTCTTTTCATCTCTCCCCAGCACTCCCACTAGCCAAATCCACCTGCCTGAGCTGCCGCTCTGTGGTTTCTCTGAGTTGACTCTCTCAGGATAGAAGAGATACATTCCCACGCCCGCAGAGACAGTAAAAGGAAGGCACGTGGCCCCTGGAGTCCAGTTCTGGGCTGAGCCCTTAGCTACCTCCGTTTGCTCTCCGGTCTTGACCTTGCATCACTGGGTAGAGTATGCTTTTTGTCCTTCTGCAGACATGCTAGTATCTGCATTCAGGCCAAGCTCTTCAAGGTGTCAGCTGTCACTGGCATGGACAACAGAAGGGACTTCATACAGATAACATGGGAGGGCACAAAGGGAATGATAGCCACATCTGTTTGGATAAAGAGGTTGAATTTAGGGGGACTTCCCTGGTGGTCCAGTGGTTAAGACTCTGAGCTCCCAATGCAGGGGGCCTGGGTTCGATCCCAGGTCGGGGAACTAGATCCTGCAGGCCGCAACTAAGAGCCCGCATGCCGCAACTAAAAGATCCCCCATGCCACAAGTAGAGATCCTGCACACGGCAACGAAGATCCCATGTGCTGCAACTAAGACCCAGTGCAGCCAAATAAATAAATATTTTTTTAAAATATATGTTGAATTTAGGATGAAATTGCCTCTGTAGGCGTTGGGTTGGGAGCTGTCTAATAAAGAACTCAGGTAGGGACTTCCCTGGTGGTCCAGTGGTTAAGAATCCGCCTTCCAATGCAGGGAACATGGGTTTGATCCCTAGTCAGGGAACTAAGATCCCACATGCTGCAGGGCAACTAGGCCCACATGCTGCAACCACTGAGCCCACATGCCACAACTAGAGAGAAGCCCACGGGCCACAACGAAAGATCCTGCATGCCACAACTAAGACACAATGCAGCCAAAAACGAAAGAAAGAAAGAAAGAAAGAAAGAAAGAAAGAAAGAAAGAAAGAAAGAAAGAAAGAAAGAAAGAAAGAAAGAAAGAAAGAAAGAAAGAAAAAGAAAGAAAGAATTCAGCTATATATGAGGACTTCAACTGCTTGTTTCTTTCTGCTTGATCAGAATTCAGTCTGATGGAAGGTGTCCCCCAACCTGTCCCTAACTGGCAGCAAAGTGACCAGGGTCCTGGTTCTGCACATGTGTGGCCCAAGGGAGGTCCATTCATCTGCTCTACAGACCCTAGGAGTGCTGGGTGGTTCACCCACTCATCACTGGGTCACTCACCACTGTTGTTGAGGAAGGTCCCGGCCTCACAGAGCACACACTCGAAGCAGCAGTGGTGGAAACCCATGATCACTCTCTGGTGCCCTTCAGGACAGTCGCTGGAACACACAGACTGAGGCACCTGCAAGAAGCCACAGGTGTTCTGCAACCATGCGGAGGGTCCCAGCTCAAGGGACACTCGCTCTTAGGATGGAAAACTGGATCTCTGGGCATCCGCCTTCGCGGATTACTCCCAGGGCAGAGGCCCTGGTTGTGTGAACCAGCGACGCCCGGGCGTCTGTCTGGGAGCCCGTGGAGCTTCCCTGGCAGGGCTGGGGAGAGTCATAGCGGCCTGATACCTGGGATTCCCCTCTCCTGCTCCGTGTCAGCATTGTCCCCGTGCTCCAGGCTGCCCGTCAGGCAGTCACCTGGTGAGTGACCATGTCCCCGTTACCTGGTCGTCCTTTCCATGCCACCGGATTTTGATCGTATTTATGTCTAGCCAAACTGGAGACCACAAGGAGGAGCCGATGACCCTGAAGGTCCAGTTGGGGCCACTCCAGTCCCAGGCAATTATGTTACAACTGCTGAGGGGGTCGCCATTGTCATTAACTGTCACGATGTCCTTGTGTAAAAGGAAATTCACCTTGCGGATCTGCTCCAGAAGCTGAAACAAACAGGGATAACGGCGCTGCCATAGCTGACACAGGCTGCTCCTCCAGGACCCACCGGGACCCAGACGGCTCAGGAAGCAAGTGCATGGGGCCTTGCTGAGCTTCTATCTGGGTGGTTTCAGCCCATCTAGAAGTTCTGGTCCCTTCCTCAGGCCCTCTCCCCTCCTAGGAGGCCCCTTCACCCTCCTATCCAGCCTCCTGAGTGAGAGGAAGTCTCGAACAAAGAAGCCCTCTGCAGAGGTTTCAAGCCCTGGATCTGAGGCATGGTGGGTGGGAGGGGCCACAGTTCAGAGAACAGAAGACGAACACGAGCCTCAGAGACGGGATCAGCCTCCAGTCGGGGGCCTTTGCCCCCCACCCCTTGCATTTAGGGTAGCTGAAGAGGAACCGCTCCGCTTGCCTCAGGAAAGCACCCTGATATAGGGTGCCAGTGGCAGGTTAAGTGCCTTACCTGCCAGGGGTAGACCCAGCCTCTGGAACAGACTCCAGGGGCGCAGCCCAGGAGCTGGTGGAGGCTGTGAGCCACGGCATAGACAGCCTGGTACACGTTGTAGGCGGAGCCCATGGAGAATGCTCCAAGTGTGGGCATCTTCTGTGCCGTGGAAGCCCAGCACTCTCTGCAGAGCTGCTTGCTGCTGCACCAGGAGCCCCTGAGGCAAGGCGAAAGGGCTCCTTTGTCCGCCCCAACCCGACATAGGCCTCTTCAAACTCCTTCAGGCCAGGGACACGCCTCTGTGGGATGGCCACGCCCAGCACTGGGCCGATGCCCCAGATCCCAGGCACACTGCTGATGTGTCTGGAGATGGCCCAGTCTTCTGAGGCGACCCACACCTTGGCAGTCAGCTTGGCCAGCACCACGGACTCAAAGAACACCCTGGCCAGCTGCCTGCCGGAGAAAACGACCACGACCGCGGTCCTCGCTTGGGCCAGGCAGCGCATCATGCTCTGCGTCCTCTCATCGCCCGGCTGGGCAGAGAAAGGTACAATGTCCTTGAAGGCAACGCGGATGCCCTGCTGGGTGGCCTCGTCCTCCAGCGCCTGCACCCCTAGCTGCCCACCATGGAGATCCAGACCCATCCGAACCTCCGCAACGGCAGCATCAAGATCTCCACCTGGTGCTCATCACTTGGGATGGCGCGCAGAAAAGAGGGGTAGAGCCGCTTCACGCCGACCGTCACGCTGCTGGCATCGTAACTGACCTGCGGGGTTCAGGTCAGCAAGTTCAGTGGCATCAGCCTCGAGTGAGGGCCCCCCAGTGCCAGCCCTGTGCTGGGCGCGGGGACACGGGGAGGATGGAGACATCCTGGCCCACGGTCTCAAGCAGAGCACCACTTGACACACGAGGCTGACAGGTTACACATCAGGTAGGGAGCAGGTCCCCAGGGAGACTTCTGGGAGAAGAATGGGAATCTGTCCTGTGGACAAAGGGACCACAACCGCATGCAGGGAGCGAAACGGTACTTGCGTGGGGCCCTTCAGGGACTTCCACTCGGCTGGAGGTCAGATCCAGGAAGAAAGAGAGCCTGAGCAGGTGTGTCTGGTCAGGGTGGGAAGCCTTAGCCCCCCGTGCTTCGGGGCTGGGGCTTTATCCCAAGGCCTCAGGGTTTAGGCAGCGAAGTGACATCAGACTTGTGTTTTAGGAGTGTATCTCTGATCAGTGAGGAACGTGTTTAAAAAGGCTCAAGGCCAGGGGAATTCCCTGGCTATCCAGTGGTTAGAACTCCGAGCTTTCACTGCTAAGGGCGCAAGTTCAATCCCTGGTCAGGGAACTAACAACAACAAAAAAAGGCTCAAGGCCAGAGTCACGGAGAACTCCTAGGACCTGATGGAATCATCTAGATGAGAGGGGAGGGCGGTCAGTTAAAGCTGCGGCAGTGGCCATAGAGAAGAAGGGACAGAGCTGGCAGCGGTGAGGGCCCCCTCCCTCACCGACCCCCGGCAGAGGCCGTGGAGATGAGCTAAACGTCGGGGCAGGGAAGGGAGTGCAGGTAGGACTGCAGGGTTTCTGGCTTCCTTAGAGACAGTCGCTCTGCCAGATGGGCCGGGGAGGGGATGCAGGAAGACAAGAGGCTTGTGTTACGTGGGGAGGGAAGTTCATCTGGGGGCCTGCTGGGTCCATGAAGTGGAGACGCTGGGCGCTGGGCGAGCATCTGGAAATAAGGCGGGTGCTCAGGAGTCAGAAGGAAGGTGGAGACAGGAATTTCAGCCCGGGCCTTGGCCTGCCTGGGAAGGGGAGGGGTCTGCCCTAGGGAGTCACCGCCTTCTCAGAGCAGATGGGGGGCGGGGGGCAGAATTCTCTAAAGGAGACCAAGAACGAAGTGCCCCAAGTGAAAGGGTCATAAATGCTGAGGGAAAGTGTCAAAATGGTCAAATGGAGGGACGTCCCTGGCCGTCCAGTGGTTAAGACTCCACGCTCTCAATGCAGGGGGCATGGGTTTGATTCCCTGGTCGGGGAGCTAAGATCCCGCATGCTGAGCAGCATGGGGCCAAAAAAAAAAAAAAAAAAGATCAAATGGGTTAAAGGCCACCTACCAGGCCCTGCACCAGCCCACCTGAGCAAGACGGTGCGGTGTAGGATTCCACCTCCAGGCTGGCCACCTGAACCACGTCCAATCCCTACCCAGCCTGCACCTTCCAGCGCCGGCTAGAAGGGCAGAGTCCAGGGCAGCGGAGGGAGGAGTAAAAGCAAAGAGGGAGAAGCAGACAGGAAGAGAGGACTCTGCGGAGAAGTCTGCATGGAGGCGGGGCAGAGTCAGCCAGGTCCGAGAGGAGAAGTGCCTGCAGGATAGAGGAGGACAGGGCAAACGTGTAGGTGGCGGAGGAGGCCCAGGGAGAGGTCGACGAGCAGAGGAGGGGAGGGACGGGACTGGCCCGCACAGGGACAGATGCCACACCTCTGAGCCTGAGTCTGGGGGGAGTGGGAAACGAAGGGTGTTCAGTTCTGCACAAAGGTGATAGGACAGCGGGAGGAGAAAGAAGGGCAGAAGTTTCCAAGGAGAATGGATTTTCCAGTGAGCACTGAGGCAGGGAGACCTGGAAGCGGCGCTTGGACAGGAAGGAATGCCAGGCAGGTGACTAACGAGCAGTGACCGCCCAGGAGGCCCAGGAGTCCAGGCTGGCCTCAGGCACGGCAGCTCCTGCCCACCCACCCCAGCCCACACTGGACTTGGCAGGAGGGGAGATGAGTGAACTGCCAGGGCGCCAGCTTATCAGGGGCACCAGGAAGGGGCTCAGCAGGGCTGCAGTGGTGGCAACATGGCTGCTGGCGTCGGGCCCAATCACCGCCACAATCGCGGAGGAGTAGTGGGCAGGGTCTCCTTGGCTCTCCACGTAGCGCGTCCCTGGCGTGCTCAGCGTGGCAAACACGTTGGCTGACTCCGAGCACCTGTCGTACGGCTTGTACCCCAGGGTGACGTTGGGCAGCAGGGCGGTGGGGTTGTTTATCTCCTCGATGCCAAACTGCATGGCCTGGAAGAGGTGGTAGCCGTGGCCATTGAAGGTGTTGGGCCTGTAGGGAAAGCCAGGCTGAGAGCTGAAAAGGGCAAAAGGCCCTGCTGAGACCCTCTGGTCTCCTGGAACCCCAGGCTTGGGGGGTAGAAAAGAACCTCTGAGGTCATCTGTTCAGCCCCCTACAACCATGACCTCAGTGTGGACCCTGTGGCTCACACAGTTCTGTTGAAAGGCCTTCAGAGAGGTAGGGGACAAATTGGAGAAATACATATACCATGCCCGCTTCCCCCCCAATAAGCATGTTAGCCCTGAAAGGCTCCCAAGTTCCGTAGGAGAGAAACCTGCTATATTAGTCAGGGTTCTCCAGAGAAACAGAACCAAGATGAGATACATATATATAAACAGAGAGAGAGAGGGAGAGAGGGAGACAGAGTGAGAGAGAGAGCAAACAAGAGAGGTTTATTTTAAGGAATTAGCTCATGGGATTATGGGGGCTGGCTAGTCTGGGATTTGCAGGGCAGGCTAGAAAATCCCACAAGACTTTATTTTGCAGTTGAGGCTGAAGGTGGAGTTCTTTCCTTTTCCGGGGACCTCCATCTTTTCTCTTAAGGTCTTCAACTGTTTGGATGAGGCCCACCTACATGATGGAGGGCAATCTGCTTTACTCATCTATTGATTTAAATGTTAACCACGGGCTTCCCTGGTGGCGCAGTGGTTGAGAATCTGCCTGCCAATGCAGGGGACACGGGTTCGAGCCCTGGTCTGGCAGGATCCCACATGCCGCGGAGCGGCTAGGCCCGTGAGCCACAAATACTGAGCCTGCGCGTCTGGAGCCTGTGCTCCGCAACGACAGAGGCCGCGATGGTGAGAGGCCCGCGCACCGCGATGAAGAGTGGCCCCCGCTTGCCGCAACTAGAGGAAGCCCTAGCACAGAAACGAAGACCCAACGCAGCCAAAAAAATAAATTAATTAATTAATAATAATTAAAGGTACTAATAATTAAAAAAAAAAAAACAAAAACCAAATTCCCAATGGTGCATGTAAAATACCTGGATAAGCATCATGTCAAAAATAAATAAATAAATAAATAAATAAATGTTAACCACGTCTATGGGAATTCTCTGGTGGTCCAGTGGTTAAGACTTCACCTTCCAGTGCAGTGGGTGTGTGTTCGATCCCCAGCTGGGAGCTAATATGCCACATGCCTCGCGGCCAAAAAAACCAAAATGTAAAACAGAAGCAATATTGTAACAAATTCAGTAAAGACTTTAAAAATGGTCCACATCAAAAAAATGTTAGGGCTTCCCTGGTGGCGCAGTGGCTGAGAATCTGCCTGTCAATGCAGGGGACACGGGTTTGAGCCCTGGTCTGGGAGGATCCCACATGCCGCAGAGCAACTGGGCCCGTGAGCCACAATTACTGAGCCTGCTCTTCTGGAGCCTGTGCTCCGCAACAAGAGAGGCCACGATAGTGAGAGGCCCGCACACTGCGATGAAGAGTGGCCCCCGCTTGCCGCAACTAGAGAAAGCCCTCGCACAAAAAAAACGAAGACCCAACACAGCTATGGATAAGTGAATAAATGAATAAAATTTTTAAAAAAAATTATTAAAAAAAATCTTAAAGAAAAATAGGTAAATATCAACCACGTCTAAAAATACCTTCACAGCAACATCTAGACTGGTGTTTAACCAAACATCTGGGCACCAGGCCCTAGCCAAGTTGACACATGAAATTAACCACAGTCTGTGCTTAACCTTGTTTAACTAGTACTTTTCACTGGGACACTCGTGCCTGTGATGAGGGCCTGTGTTCCTCATGGCCTCTCTGGGAAACACCGACAAGGGCTCACTGGGGACATGATTCAGCCCAGCCCCGCTTGGAGAGTGTGCCAGCCTGTTCCATTTCCCAGCCTCTCTGCTTGTTGCTAGGCTCTCCCATCGTTCCGATCACTTCTGTCCTTGAGTCACTGGAAGGAAATGCAGTACCTCCTGCCCATGACAGCCCTTCAGTTATCTGAAGCCGGTTTTCATATGTCTCCTCCTCCCTCAAGTCTTTTCTTCCCAAGCTCCCACCTGTAGCTCTTTGGGCCAGTCCTCCTGCGCCAGGCTTTCCAGAACCTTCCTCCTGGGCTGGCTGTCAGGTGTGCTTCATGTTTCGGGCATCCTACTGCTGAGCCGTGATACATCTTCAAGCTGCCCAAATCTAATGCTTGTATGGATGGCAAGCAACTGTCTTCTTTATAAGAAAGGCCGTTGTTTTTTCTACCTAGACTGTTGACTTCATGAAGACACCAACCTAATTTATCTTTGCTAAGCTCCTGAAGCATCTACTGCTATGTGTCCCCACATAGGGGGGAAGCCTCCCCTGGAGAACCGTACTTGCCGTCTGGGAGACTAAGGAGTGTGAACTTGGGGAGGAATGGGGTGGGGGAGGAGACGGAGGAGGGGAAAGACCACGCTTGCTTAATCCTTGCCATCTAGTTACGTCACAAAGCCAGGAAACAACTGGCATGGAATTAAAAGACAAAGGACTCTAACAGCCAGGGCAAAAGGACATGTTACAAAGTGGAAACTGTATTACAAGGTGCCAGGGAAGGGGCTAGCTAGCGCTTGAAGGTGGCGCCTGCAGCTTGGGTGGAGACTGGAGGCAGCTCAGACGGTCACCCCCGAGGCAGAACTGGCAGGGTCTTGCTGAGGGGGGGCTGGCAGAGGGCCCCATAGGCATGGGCCCCCCTAGGTGACAGTTCTGCTGACCCCTCACTCACCTGTCACAGAAGGTCACTGTGGGTCTGCGTCTCATCCCTAGGTGGTCACCGTGGAGAGGAAACAGGCCCGCAAGCAGGTAATCCCCAGGGAGGCTGAAGTCAGAGGAGGACACGGTGCTGTGGCAGCTGAAAGCCCAGCAGCAGGAGAGGGAAAGCTGCAGGCCGACGAGGCGTGGCCCCCCAGAGTAACACGCTGGCCAGACCTCCCTGCGCCTGGCATGGCCGCGCCGCGCCCTGGGACCAGGCCGGGCCTTTTAACTAGAATGGTCGGCCGCTGCCCAGATACTTCCCGGTTTCATGCCTTTGGAAGGGGTGGGATTGGAACCCAGTTGTAGGAACCGGGCTGTTTGCCTCCACCGTCTGGGGCTGCCGTCCTCCTCAGGAACCGGGCAGGGTAAAGGCACAGGTGCAAACCGGGTGGCACCCACTGGCCCTTCCTCTGGACGGTTGTGGGTTCTGTCCTTGCACTGCTGCCTGTGGCTTCACCTGGCTCAGAAAGGGAGCCCTGGTATTTGGGGGCAGGCAGAGGAAGGCTGGAACACATCTTCTCTGGGGGCCTTGAGGAACAGGGTGTGGAAGGTTGCTCTCTGGGAGCTGAGGATTTTAAAACCTTTTACCTGGGCCTCAGTTTACCCAGTGAGACAAGGCTTTGAGTTAACCTTGCAACTCCGCACACCCACCCCAGTCCTCAGTGTCCTGAAGTTGAAATTCTGAGTAAATCATCCCGATTTCGCCTTGTTATAAACAGGGTTGCTCCCTTCAGCTCAAAGATACATGCATGCAAACAGGGTATGCAAATAGACCGGTTTTGTTTAAAACGTCAATCCTGGAGATTTCTCTGCAGGAAAAAAAATCCTAGGTGCATTTCCGGAGAGGTGGCCTTGGACTCGGGGTATCTGACTTTCCCTCTGCAGGCGGCCGGGGTGGGGCTTTTGCATAATGTAAATGGAGCCTTCGTTGGGACACCCGGCCCGGGTGTCGCCCCAGGCGGCCCCCAGACCCGCCCCCCACCGCCGGAGGGCCTGAGCCTCCAAGGGGCCGGGTGAGGCCCGGAGGCCCTGCCGAGGCCGCCGGCAGAGGGCGCCCGCGGCTCCCAGGCCGCTGGACGGGCCGCGGGGCGGAGCGACGGGATCTCGCGAGATTGTGGAGCAGCAGGCGCCGGTGGGCAGCATGGCTGACTCGCTGCTACTGTTTAAGAGGGGTCCTTCTCGCTCCACATGGCTGCGGGCCCGCAAGGCCCGGCCCCACCTCATCCTCAGCTACCGGCCCCGCCGCCGGCTCGGGAGGCTGCGCTGGCGCGGCCGAAGGCGCTTTCGGCGGCGATTGTTGCAGGCCCAGGCGGCCGGCGCGGACTGGCGGGAGGGCTGCTGCCTGGTGTCGCGCTCGGCGGCGCCCCGGAGGCCCAAGACCGCGGCCCCCAGCCCCCGCCCGGCCGAGGATCCGGCCCCGAGTTGTTCCGCGCTCCTCCCCATCCCGCCAGTGCGGTCGGCCGGCTCGGGCCGCGCCGTGTTGCTGCTGCCGCTGGGGCAGGTAGGTCGCGCCCGGGAAGCCGGAAGGGCAGAGCAGGAGGGGTGGGGACGCAGCCACGGGAGCTGCAGGCTGGGAGAGGCCCGTGTCCCCCTGCGGGTCCTTTGGACGCATTCCTCGGGCGGTGGTGCTGGGCAGAGCGTAACAAGGACCCTCCCGAGGGAATTCTAAGTGTTCGGGGCTGGAGGGACTTTAGTAGTAATGATAATAATATAATGTATATATATAATACATACATTATATATATAATATACTATATATATAATATATACAATATAATAATATAATGATAATAATAGTACTTGCATTTACCGAGTGCTTAGAAATGTCAGGCTGTAAGTGTTCTAAGTGTTTGGGGCATACGAACCCATTTAGTACTCATGCATGCTCTACGGAGTCATTACCGTTAGGAATGGTTACAGAAAGAAAGAATATAGCTTAGGTAACTTGCCAGAAAGTTATACAGCAGAGGTAGAGCCAGCAGTCAAACCCTGGCAGCCTGATTGCAGGGCCCCTGACGTTCACCTGAACGTTGGTCTGGGAGGTCCCCCGCAATACAGGAGGGTGGTGAAAACCCAAGAACGGGAGAGACTCGGCAGGCGCTGGACCTTTGTAAGAACAGGGAGCCATGAGTACAGCAGAGCTGAGTTCAGGGGGCCCCCCCTGGGTCAGTGTTCACCAGACTCTCTGTCCCTGTAGCTGCCATAGGATATGATCTTAGGTTAAAAATATTAATATTTTAATCTATTAGTTTAAAATACTAGATAGTCACCTACAGGGTATTCTGTTACTTGGAAATCAGCCTCCTTTTGATGTCTGAGTAGCCAGTTGAGATCTTAGATGTTTTCTGTCATTGGTAACAGAATCTGTAACCTTATTTCTTCCTTTCTTTTTTCTTTCCCTCTAGGGCTTTACTTTTAGCGGGATCTGTCGTGTGACCTGCCTCTATGGCCAGGTGCAGGTGTTTGGTTTTACCATCAGCCAAGGCCAACCTGCCCAAAATGTCTTCTCTACCTATACCCACTCTCGCCTGACTATCAATGCAGTTCATTACTCAGTGCATGAGAAAAGCAAGAAAGAGATGAAAAGGGAAGCCCGAAGTTTGCTCAGATCTTATCTGAACCAAGGTAATGAAAAAAACTGCATGATTTACTAAGGGTGTATCATAATAAGGTGAATAATTTTTTTTTTTTTTTTGGCTGCGCTTCCCGGCATGTGGGATCTTAGTTCCCCGACCAGGGATTGAACCCGTGCCCCCTGCATTGGAAGCGCAGAGTCTAAACCCCTGGACGGCCGGGGAAATCCCAAGGCAAATAATTTTCGGATGCTTACTATGGCCTAGAACTTGTACTCTTTACTGGTATCTATTTAAACTCTCAGCAGGGTCTTGAGAGTGAAGCTATTGTTTTCACGATTTTACAGATGAGAAAAGTTGCCCAAGGCCACACAGCGTGTTTAGGTAGCAAACCTGGATTGACTTCCCCACCCAGGTGTGTTCCTGTCATGCAATATGGCCTCCTGAAAAAGTCTCTCAAACATAATTCCTAGTCTCAAAAAGTTTGAAATTTAGCAGAGGAGGAGGAGGTCCTAAAGGGCATAGAGTTTAATGGCGTGCTATTTCTAAGGTAGTTTATATCTCTCTTTACAGATGACAGATATTGTTTGATGAAGAATTTTTCTCCTCTGTGTTCCATTCTGTTGCTGGAACGTCTGAAAACCTCCACTGTGAACTTCATAATCAGCCATCCAGGTTTATCTTACGTTTTCGTACAAGAGGTAGAACCAGTTTTCATTCAGAGTTTTGCTAATTACTTTCACCAAAACAGTCAGATGACTATGTAGGATGCCCCCTTGGAAGATCAGTCTGTCTGTCACATTGTGCTGTAAGTCATGCAGAATGTGACATGTGTGTAAAGTAAAAGTAGTCAGTATAGAAGGCTATATCATGAAAATTGTCTCTTCTACCCCCCTTAGCTTCATTCCCCAGAGAAAGTCATCGTTTTCTACTATAGTTGGTTAAATGCCTTTTGATATTTCTTCAGTGGTTATCTTTATATTTTTTTAAATGGTTATCTTTATATTTTGATTTACTAACTTGAGACAGTATGAATTTTCTCTAAACTCTGAATGAGAATGAGTAATTTCAATGTACTTACACTTTCTCCCATCTCTCTCTTTCTTCATCTCCAAATTTTTGCTGCCCTTATTATTAATTTCCTGAAGTCGGGTCGGTCACTATAATTGTCTCCCACGAGCCAGTAGACTGAGTCAACTCTATAGGAACATCAGACTGGGTGTGAGGTGTGACCGCTTGGGTGCACGGAGACGGGGCGCTGCAGGAGGAGACTTAAATCTGTAGCTTAAAGATGCCTCTTAGACATTCAGCTGGAAATGTCAAGTGGGAGGTGCAGTGTGTGAGTCAAGTTCAGAGAGGAGGTTGGGAATGTAAATTTGGGAGCTTTCAGCAGAAGAGGGTTCTGGAGCCCATGAGACAGGATAGTAACACCAAGGAGTTGATACAGGTAAAAATGAGAAGCTTCCGGGTCTGAGCCCAGACCCCGAGGAGCAACAAAGGGACTGAGCAAAGCAGGCGGGTGTGGTCGGGGAGCCGCTGAAGGACGCAGAGGCCCCGAGGCAGCTGATGGTGAGATGAGGCCTGAGAAGGGAACTTGGGTGCAGAATCACCATCTGGACAAGAGTGGTTTCATTGCATTGCTGAGGGGGTTAGCCTGATTGGAATGGGGTCAAGACCTGGGGAAGAGCGGAACTCAAGGGTTTAGTAGTAAGGGATTTTGCTTTTAGAGAGTTTAGCTGTAAAGGGAAGAAAGAAATGAAACAGTGGTGGGAGGAGTGAACATGAACTAGAGAGTTCTGGTTTTTGTTCAGGTGGATGGAAAAAAACCTCGTGATTGAACACAGCAGGTGGGAAAGATCCACAGGAGAGAGCGCGCTGGTGCATGAGGGAGAGGATGGCTGGAGCGAGGTGGGGGATTGGACCTCGAGGGGCGGGTTCTGGTGTCTGTGTGGAGGGTTGGCCTTAGGAGCTGAGGCAGTTCCTTCAGAGTGGCTGAAGGCAGCGCCTGGGACAGAGCCAGGGGCAAGGGGACGGTCTCTTCTGATTGCTTCCCATTATGCTGTGAGATGGTTCAAGGTTATCACCTAGGGCGTAGGAGGGGGTTGGAGGCTGGAAGATATGAAACAAGGGCAGGACAATGAGTGGGCTCTTGTGGTCACGTAAATTTAATCTAGTACAGAATCCAGCAGCTTGGTCGGAGCCACAGAGAAGGGAATGGAAATCCCGTGTTACCAAGTGAATGTTTCAGATGCCACGGTCAAACTCATTCTTTTTTCATGTATTTTCAGCTTTTTGTTTTGTCCCTGCGACTTACCCAACCAGCAGTGTTTATACTCCTTATGATCTTTCTTGGATAACTTTCCTTTCCACACTTACGTGTTAATACATTCTGGAATTATATTTTCATATAAGGCAGATAGTAAACTTTAGCTGCTCTCATTTTATAAGATGTTCCTGTTTTTCCCTCAGTGACTGATAGTTGAGCGGAGTGTAGAATTACAGGTTCAAAGAAGTTTTCCTCGAAACCTTGAAGGACTTGCTCCATTGTTTTCTAGAATCCAGAATAGCTGCTGGGAATCCTCACCCCAGGCTGATTCTTGCTCCTTTTATGATGTCCTTCTCCTCAGGGCTGATGAAATGCATGCGGATGTGATCGTGGGTGGGGTCTCTTCCTGGGTCGGTCCTCCCTTATTCCATCTGAGACCCACTTGCTTCTGCCAGGGCCCTGCTCTCATTCCTCTGGTGGCTTTCCTGTGGTTTCCTGCTACTTAACGCTAGAATGCCATCGGACTTCATGTCTCCACTTCCCACATCCCTTCAACTCTTTTTTTTTAAAGATTTATTTATTATTTATTTATTTTTGGCTGCGTCGGGTCTTAGTTGCGGCACGTGGGCGGTTCGTTGCGGTGCACGGGCTTCTGTCTAGTTGTGGCGGTGGGTTTTTTTTTTTTCCCTCTCGCTCTCTAGTTGTGGCACGCAGGCTCCAGAGTGCATGGGCTCTGTAGTTTGCGGCACGCGGGCTCTGGTTGAGGCGCGTGAGCTCAGTAGTTGTGGCGTGCTGGCTTAGTTGTCCCACAGCATGTGGGCTCTCAGTTCCCCGACCAGGGCTCGAACGCCCATCGCCTGCATTGGAGAGCAGATTCTTTACTACTGGACCACCAGTGGAGTCCCTCCTTTCAACTCTTTGTCTTTTTGCTTGATGTTTTTGGAGACTGTCTTGACTTTATTCCAAATCACCAACCTGTTCTACAGCTGGGGTCTTTGGTTTAATTTTTCTTGTGGCCATCACTTTTAAATTTCCATGCATTTTCTTTTTCTCTGGAGTCTCTCGCAGAGGTGGTGGCAGCTTGGAAGTAAGCGTAAGCTGTGAAAATAGAGACATGGACGGCTTTGGGAGTCAACAAGACTTAACCGGAGGGTTGGATTTGGGGGGTGAGAGAAAGGGAGGGATCAAATTTATCTTTTGTAGCTCACAACTATATGAGGCTTATTAATTTAGAACCGAAGAAAAAGAAGTGTATTTGTTTTCATCTTTTCTTAAAGTTTACATTGTTATTTTCAGATTCCGACTTTCCAGATTAACTCTGAGTATTTCGCCTTGAAATCTGTCGGCATTAGAAGAGAGAGAAAAAAAAACGGCCTTCGTTTAACCGAGAGTGCCTTTTCAGTCATGGATGAGTTAGTCAGCATTTCTTGTGGTGAGTAATACGTACCGACACAGTCTAGTGTGTTTATCCACCAAAGCCTCAGAGGGTTACTGTTGATGATTAGCATCCTAAAGAAGATGGCTAATTTTAGGGGTCAATGTTTGTTTCACCTCCAGAAGAAGCAGACGGCTGCCCTGTCATTCTGGTTTGTGGCTCTCAGGACATTGGAAAGTCAACATTTATTAGATACCTGATTAACCAGTTGTTAAATAGGTAAGAGTATTTTTGACATATTGCTAGATTTTTGGCAGGAAGTAGGATTTTTGATTTGAGAAACTAGATGGGAATGCGTCCTGACTCCTAAGCAGAGATTATATACAACCCTGCAAAGCCACTCAGCTGAGTGAGGCGGTCTGGTTATACCAGGTTTTGGGGTGAAGTGATGGCGCTCTCAGGTATACCCACCTTGCCTGTTGGTGAGCTCGCGACAGTTGTCACTTGGTCTCTGAAAATGTATTTGTCCAAATCCAGAGAGTCAGGGTAGGGATAAATTCTGTTGCATTTTAAAAATAAAATGTTAAGAAAGGCAAAGTTTTATCCATATAATGAGTGGACACTGTGGCCTTGCCTGCGTCCCATTTTCTCTTTACCATTCTTCTTCTGTGTTGGTTGTCGTCTTTGGAGCATTCTACCTATGAGGCTGCATAGGGTGGATTATGCCTGTGGGTCACGTAAAATCTTTACAATCTGATTTACCCTTTGGGCACAGTAAAACTAGTTAAGATTTTCTTTCTTTCTTTTAAATTTTCAGTATATCCTGCATTGACTATTTGGAATGTGATCTGGGACAGACAGAATTTACTCCGCCAGGTTGCATTTCTCTACTTAATGTTACAGAACCAGTTCTAGGTATGTATCATATACTTCTTAAATGTCTTGGTTTTATACAGTGCAAAAGTAATGATACAAAAAGTTCAAAGAGGGCTTCCCTGGTGGCCCAGTGGGTAAGAATCCGCCTGCCAATGCAGGGGACACGGGTTTGAGCCGTGGTCCGGGAAGATCCCACATGCCACGGAGCCCGTGAGCCACAACTACTGAGCCTGCGCTCTAGAGCCCATGAGCCACAACTACTACTGAAGCCCGCGCACCTAGAGCCCGTGCTCCACAACAAGAGAAGCCACCACAATGAGAAGCCCGTGCACCACAACGAAGAGTATTTCCCGCTCGCCGCAACTGGAGAAAGCCCGCACGCAGCAACGAAGACCCAACACGGCCAAGCAGCCAAGGATAGATAAATAAAATAAATAATAAATCACAAAAAAAAAAAAAAGTATTGTTTAAAAAAAAAAATTCAAAGAATACAAAAGTATAACATATAAAAAAAGAACATTCTCCCCCGCTCCCAAACTCATGGTCTTCCCATAACTATTCCTCTAGCCTCAAAAAACAAAAACACAAACCCAATAATACCTTTCTAGGGTTCCATTTTAGTAAATGGAACTCCCATCCATTTTATTTTATGTAAATTGGAAACACTTTTCAGTAATATTAACATCTTATATAACCCTATACAATGACCTAAATCAAGAAATTGACATTGATATAATACTATTAACTAATCTATAGATCTTTTTTCAGAATTCATCAGTTATCCTACTAATATCCTTTTTATGTTTCAGACTCCAAATCAGAGTCCCACATTGCTTTTTTTTTTTTTTTTGGCTTTGCCTTGAGGCTTTGCAAGATCTCAGTTCCCCAACCAGGGATTGAACTCGGGCCACGGCAGTGAAAGCCTGGAATCCTAACCACTAGGTCACCAGGGAACTCCCACACTGCTTTCTTTTAATACAAAAATATACATAATATGATATTTATCATTTTAACTATTCATGTGTACAGTTCAGTGGCATTAAATACATTTATAGTGTTGTATACCCATCACCACTATCTACCTCCAAAACTTTTTCACTGTCCCAAACTGAAATGCTGTACCTATTAAACAATCCATTCCCCCCCCCAGTCCCCCACAGCCCCTATGGACCTCTAGCCTACTTTCGGTCCCTATGAATTTGCCTAATTTAGGCACCTCATATAAGTGGAATCATGCAATATTTGTTCTTCTGTGTCAGGCTTTTTTCACTAAGCATAAAGGTTTTAAGGTCTGTTCATGTTGTAACATATGTCAAAAGTAATTCCTTCTTATGGCTGAAAATTACTCCATTATGTCACATTTTCTTTATCCTTTTAACTGTTGATGGACACTTGGATTGTTTTCATTTTCTGCCTATTGTGATCTTGAACAAAGTAGTTGTGGCATGCAGACTGTGGAGCGTGCGGGCTTAGTTGCCCCACGGCATGTGGGATCTTAGTTCTCCAACCAGGGATCGAACCCGTGTCCCCTGCATTGGAAGGCAGATTCTTAACCACTGGACCACCAGGGAAGTCCCAATTTTTGTTATTTTAATTATGACCTTTCTTGTGGATGTGAAGTGATATCTCTTTTTGGTCTTGATTTGCATTTCCCTAATGACTAACGGGTGTTGAGCATCTTTTCATGTGCTTATTGGCCATTTGTACATCTGCTTTGGAGAAATGTCTAGTTTAGTCCTTTGCCCATCTTTTTAATTAATTAATTAATTAGTTTATTTTTGGCTGCGTTGGGTCCTCGTTGCTGCGCGTGGGCTTTCTCTAGTTGCAGCGAGGGGTGGCTGCTCTTTGTTGCAGTGCACGGGCGTCTCATTGCAGTGGCTTCTCGTTGCGGAGCACGGGCTCTAGGTGCACGGACTTCAGTAGTTGTGGCACGGGGGCTCAGTAGCTGTGGCACATGGGCTTAGTTGCTCCGTGGCATGTGGGATCTTCCCGACCAGGGCTCAAACCCGTGTCCCCTGCATTGGCAGGCGGATTCTTAACCACTGCGCCACCAGGGAAGTCCCCCTTTGCCCATTTTTGAATTGGGTTCTTTGTTTTTGTTGAATTTAGGAGT
Organism: Balaenoptera physalus; assembly: GCF_965194825.1. NCBI lineage: Eukaryota > Metazoa > Chordata > Mammalia > Artiodactyla > Balaenopteridae > Balaenoptera > Balaenoptera physalus. Next base: position 191,727,416 of record NC_138882.1, read on the forward strand.
TCTTTGTATATTCTCGATGTTAATTCCTTACTTCTAGAAATTTTGTCAGTTTTTGCTCCAACACTTAGGTCTTTGATCCATTTTGAGTTAATTTTTGTGTATGATACAAGGGAAGGGTCCAACTTTGTTCTTTTGCACATGGATGTCCAGTTTTCCAATATCCATTTGTTATCCTTCCCCCACTGAGTGATCTTGGCACCCATGTTGAAAATCATTCCGGACTCTATTCTATTCCTTTGGTTTATGTCTGCCCTTAGGCCAGCACCACACTTTTAATTACTGCACCTTTGTAGTAGGTTAAAAGTTGGGAAATGTGAGTCCTCCAACTTTATTCTTTTTCAAGATTGTTTGGCCTTTTGGGACCCTTTGCAATTCCATATGAATTTGAGAATAGGCTTTTCCATTTCTGGGGAAAAGGCTATTAGAATTTTGATAGGGATTGTGTTCAGTCTAATTTTTTAGGTCTTCTTTAATTTCTTTTCTTTTCTTTTTTAAATATTTATTTATTTATTTTGGCTGCACCAGGTCTTAGGTCTTAGTTGCGGCACACGGGATCTTCCTTGTGGCATGGGGTATCTTTAGTTGCGGCATGCAGACTCTTAGTTGCGGCATGCAGGATCTAGTTCCCCTACCAGGGATTGAACCCGGAACCCCTGCATTGGGAGCACAGAGTCTTACTCACTGGACCACCAGGGAAGTCCCTTTTTTTTTATATATATAAATTTATTTATTTATTCATTTTATTTAATTTTTTTTTTTGGCTGCATTGTGTCTTTGCTTGCACGCCGTTTTTCTGTAGTTGCTGAGAGAGGGGGCTACTCTTTGTTGTGGTGTGTGGGCTTCTCATTGCGGTGGCTTCTCATTGCAGAGCACAGGCTCTAGGCGTGCGGGCTTCAGTAGTTGTGGCACACAAGCTTCAGTAGTTGGGGCTCGCGGGCTTTATAGCGCAGGCTCAGTAGTTGTGGCGCACGGGCTTAGTTGCTTCGCGGCATGTGAGATCTTCCCGGACCAGGGCTGGAACCCGTGTCCCCTGCATTGGCAGGCGGATTCTTAACCACTGCGCCACCAGGGAAGCCCGGGAAGTCCCTTTTTAATTTCTTTTTTTAATTTATTAATTAATTTTTTAATTTATGGCTGCGTTGGGTCTTCATTGCCGCCTGCGGGCTTTCTTTAGTTGTGGCGAGCGGGGGCTACTCTTCATTGCAGTGCGCAGGCTTCTCATTGTGGTGGCTTCTCTTGTTGTGGAGCACGGGCTCTAGGTGCGCGGGCTCAGTAGTTGTGGCACGTGGGCTCAGTAGTTGTGGCTCGTGGGCTCTAGAGCGCAGGCTCAGCAGCTGCGGTGCACGGGCCTAGCTGCTCCACGGCATGTGGGATCCTCTCGGACCAGGGCTCGAACCCGTGTCCCCTGCATGGGCAGGCAGATTCTTAACCACTGCGTCACCAGGGAAACTCCCTTTTTAATTTCTTTAAGCGGTATTTTACCTCCTTGGTTAGATTTATTCCTAAGGATTTAATTCTTTTAGTTATTGTAACTGGAATTGCTATTCTAATTTCCTTTTCATATTGCTAACTGCTGGTGTATAGAAACATAACTGACTTTTGTGTTTTGATCTTGTGCCCTGCAACTTTGCTGAATTCCTTTATTACCTCTAGTAGCATTCTTGTGAATTCTTTGGGATTTTCTATATATAAGATCACGTCATCTGTGACTAGAGATAGTTTTATCTCTACATTTCCAAGTTGGATGCCTTTTATTTCTTTTTCTTGTCTGATAACTCTGGCTAGAACCTTTAATACAATGTTGAATAGAAAGTAAACATCGTTTTCTTGTTCCTCATCTTGGAGGTAAAGCATCCAGTCTTTTACCATTAAGTAAAATGTTGGCTGTAGCTTTTTCAGTTTACCTTTGTCAGGTTGAAGAAGTTGTCTTCTATTCCTAGTCTGTGGAATGTTTTTTATCATGGAAGGATGTTGGATTTTGTCAAATGCTTTTTCTGTTTCTGTTCAGATAATTGTGTGACTTTTGTTAAGCTGATTTTTAAAGGAAGCAGACGGTATCACATTAGGTTGCTAGATATATTAGCGATTTAACACGCTTTTAGTCAGTAAGAATTTTTAAACACATTTACTTTATTTTAACAGCTTTCTCAAAAATACGTGTTTCGGGTGGGATAGGGAAGGTGAGAGGGAGACGCAAGAGGGAGGAGATATGGGGATATCTGTATATGTATAGCTGATTTACTTTGTTATAAAGCAGAAACTAACACACCATTATAAAGCAATTATGCTCCAATAAAGATGTTAAAAAATAATAATAATAATTGTTTAGGGGAGTCCCCTAGTGGCCTAGTGGTTAGGATTCCGGGCTTTCACTGCCATGGCCTGGGTTCAGTCCCTGGTCTGGGAACTGAGATTCCGCAAGCCACACGGCGCAGCCAAAAAAAAAAAAATTGTTTAGACTTAGCTCTTTAGCTGGTTTCATTGTTCCTCTTTTACATTTTCTCTACTTCATTTAATTTCTTTTCCTTTTTTATCCCTTAGTATTTCAGTGGGTATTTCTAAAAGCAAGGACACTGCTGTGTCATCATAATACAACCACCAAAGTCAGGACAGTAACATTGCTACAGTGTCGTTACTCGATTTTGTCCACTGTTCCAATCATCTGTGTAGGCCCAGTGTGTACTTACAAATCTTCAGTCCCCTTTAGTCTGGAACAGTTCCTCCAGCTTTTCTTATCTTTTATGACCTTGACAATTCGAAGGGTACGTTTGTAGGCTCCCCCGTGGTTCGACTTAGAAGTGACGTTGTTCCCCATGTGTCATATCAACATGCTGTCAGTTTGTCCTGTTGCCAGACATGTTAGCTTTGATCAGTTGGTTAAGCTAGTGTTTGCCAGGGTTTTCCACTCTAACTAGGTGTGCTCTTTTTATCTTCTTCTGGGTGTCATTTCTTCTAGATCCCCTCCGTGGACAGAGTTAGGGAATATGCATATGCTTAAACCCACGCATGTCATGTATGTACGTATATATAATATGTGTGTGTGTGCATATATATGTACACACACATATTTCTATGTCTTTCTGTATCTTTCTGTTTATTAAGAGCCATGAGTTTACACTGATCATTCTTTTTTTTTTTTTTTGGCCACACCACGTGGCTTGCGGGGTCTTAGTTCCCCCACCAGGGATCGAACCTGGGCCCCCTGCAGTGGAAGCGTGGAGTCCTAACCACTGGACCGCCAGGGAGTTCCCTGCACTGATCATTCCGATTCTAATCTAGCACCCAGGGTTCATTCTAGTTAGCCTTCCCCCTTCCATATTTATAAGTTCCTTCTCTGATGGTAAGAACCCTGGCTGCCGTTATTCTCAGTATATTTACATATTTGCTCATTCCCCTTGTATTTGCTCAATCCCTCGACTACGCAGGCCACCTTCTCTGTTGTGGGCTGCCCCGAATCCCCTGGCCCCGACCTGGAGGGGAGCCTCGCCAGCTCTTTCCCAGGTGGCCTCGCCCCAACCGCATTGACCAAGGCCCTTGCCTCGCCAACTGTGTTGCGACGTCGTCCTGGCCACCCGTCTGCTGTGGGCGCCGGCCCCAGCCAGAGGGGATGGACAGACTGCTGTTGGGATTAGGGAGTATCAGCTCTGGAGCTGGACCACCTGAGTTCAAGTCCAGCTGATTTCTACTAGCTGTGTGACCTTGGTCAAGTTAATGTCTTTCTCAATTTCCTTGTCTGTAAAAACGGGGAAAGTAATACTACCTGTCTCACAGGGTGTTTATGAAAACTAGAGACTGTGTGTGTAGCATACGTAGGACATAGTAAGTACTGTAGTCCAACAGGTGACTGCTGCTGTTATTAATCGTCGTTTCCTTAGTGTGTAAGCCTTGTAGGGATGTTTGTTCAGTTCACAGAAATGTCCTAAGGATCTAGGACAATGCCCAGCATTCAGTAGGTGTTCAGTAAATGTTTGTTGAATGAGTGGCTGTATTAGGACTTAGTTGGGGTTAACCGTGAGCGTGTCTTTGTGTGAAGTTGAAAGCTTAGACTTCCGAAAGTAGGAGCACAGCTATTCCTAGTGGTAGGACGGGCTCGGATTTCCTGAGGAGCTTGGTCAGTGACGATGGCTGGACCAAAACCCTCGCCACCTCTTAGGTTCTCCCGGATTGATGACTCTCATCTTTATCTTCTTAGGACCACCTTTCACCCACCAGAGGACACCCCAGAAAATGGTCTATTATGGGAAGCCTTCTTGTAAAAACAACTTTGAAAATTATATTGAGATAATAAAGTATGTGTTCAGCTCCTACAAGAGAGAGTCCCCGCTTATCGTCAACACGATGGGCTGGGTGGCAGGTAAGCCCACGGAGGCGCATGGGTTGGGCGGGAGGGTCGGGCAGTGGGGATAAGTGCGTGGCTCCCAGACATTAGTGCCGAAGCCCGGTTTTTGGGCAATTCCTTGTCTCAGAAGCAGTCCAGCTTCTTGCGGGAGTGCGTCGCCTCTCTGCGCACTAACTGTGCTCCCGTGGTCTCCTTCCTCGTAGACCAGGGTCTCCTGCTTCTTATTGACCTGATTCGACTGCTGTCGCCCAGCCACGTCGTTCAGTTCAGCTCCGACCGGGGTAGGTACATGCCAGACCTCAGCCCAAGCTACGTGGACGACATGGACGGCTTGTACACAAAGAGCACGTCCAAAGTCAGAAACAGAGGATTCCACCTGGCAGAATTCGCAGACAATTTGGAATGTGCTGACGAAGAAAAGGAGAGTCCAGTTCTGTTTACTGGATACAAACTGATGTCAGTTAAGTCGGAGTTTGTGTCTGGAAAAACTCCAAGAAATAGGTAAGCAAAGCATCATGGCTGGAGAAGTTAGTTTTCTTCAGTCTTACAAGGCCTTCTGTCCTCAATTCCTTCAAAGGAGTAGTCCTCTAAAATTTTTCAGATCTCTGTCACAGCTGTCTACTTATGAAGGAGAGTCAGTTATTTTCTGAATGGTTACTTTCCCAGTGGAAACATCCAGAATTGGCCTCCAGGTCTGCTTGCCAGGGGCTTTGACTTGAAGGATTTCCAGGGGGTTTATGGAAGGGCAGGGTCTGCAGATGCTAAGGTTGGAACGTGGGCTGTGTGCATAGAATCTGTGTGATGTCTCTAGTGGGAGGTGGGTCTGTAAGGTTAAATCTCTGTTTACCTCGTTGTGATTTACTTTTCAGAGAATCACATAACAAAGTCCTTCGCGAGTTGGCAGTGCTGAGTTACCTTGGCCAGTTGCAGCCCCCAGTGCCAAAGCCACTGTGTCCCTTACATGGTCTGACACCCTATCAGGTGATCTGAACTCTTGGAATTGTCTTTATTTGGGTTACTTAAACACGCCTACGGCTTCCTGTGTGCCAGGAGCACTCTGACCACTTTATAGCGCCTCACTCATTTAGTCCTCAGGGCAGCCCTATGGTGTAGATTTGGTGACGGTCCCCGTTTTACAGATGGGAGCTGAGTGATCCAGCGTGAGTGGCACAGCTGGCCGCAGACCCAGGCAGCCCAGCTCCAGAGCCGAGCTCTTCACTGCTGTGCTGGGCCCGACTCTGGTTCCATCCTGGCTAAGAATGTTCTACTAATACCAGGGGTGGCGCTGGGATTACACCCCGGCAGCCCATCTCCGCCCTTGCACTGACTGGCTGTGTGCAGCTTGGGCTCTCACCTGGGAGCAGCGGTGCCAGACCTCGCAGAACGCTTGTGCAGATTTCACGAGCGCTCACAGCAGGGCCTGGCACCCGGAGAACACTCTTAAACCATTTCCGATATCGTCACAAGTAGATTCTGGCACTAGAGTATGTGCATCTTGGATTCCAGCCTCTGAAGAATCCATTTGAGAAGAAACCACCATAACATTAGGATTCCAAATGATGGCAGGATAAAACAGCAACAGGTAGCATTTCTAAGTGCTCACCCTGTGCTGTGCTCTCTTCTAAGCCTGGGTTAACTCCTTTACTCAGCGAGGCGCTGTCATTATCCCCACTTTACAGATGGCAGAACTGAGGCCAGGGGCACTGAGTCAGCTTGCCCAAAGGGCCATAGTGAAAGTTTGGGCCGGGACCGGCGCCCAGGCGGCCTGACTCTAGAGCCCAGGGTGCTCAGCTCCGCTCTGTGGCCCGCGCAGTGCTGAGCACCTCCGTGCCACGCGCTCTGCCGAGCACGTTGCCTGGGGTGGCAGCCTGCCCGGGAGGTGCTGTTACAGACCCCGCTTACAGCGTAGAAAACCGGGCACAGCCAGGTGGACACACTGGCCTGAGGTCGCACAGGCAGGGGCCGTGACCCGGGGGGCAAGGATGCGTTTCCCGAGCCTGATGGAGAGATTGGCTCCAGGCTTCCAAGTCATCTCCACTGAAGAACCTAAGGCAGTTGGTTTAATGGAGTTTTGGTTGATTTACTGCAATTTACTCACTTGGCGATGCTCTATAACTGAACGTGAAACTTACCTGCCAGTAATTTAAACTGCCTTTTGTTACAAATTCACATTTGTTTTTTTAACAATTTTTTAAACATTTTATTTATTTTTGGCTGTGTTGCGTCTTCGTTGCTGCGCAGGCTTTTCTCTACTTGCGGTGAGCGGGGGCTACTCTTCATTGCCGTGCGTGGGCTTCTCGTTGTGGTGGCTTCTTTTGTTGCAGAGCACGGGCTCTAGGTGCACGGGCTTCGGTAGTTGTGGCTCGCGGGCTGTAGAGCGCAGGCTCAGTAGTTGTGGAGCACGGGCTTAGCTGCTCCGCGGCATGTGGGATCTTCCCGGACCAGGGCTCGAACCCGTGTCCCCTGCATTGGCAGGCGGATTCTTAACCACTGTGCCACCAGGGAAGTCCCCCTCACATTTGTTTTTGAAGCCTAAATAATATGTATAACAAAATGCTTTTCTGGGGACTTACCTGGTGGCGCAGTCGTTAAGAATCCGCCTGCCAGTGCAGGGGACACGGGCTCGAGCCCTGGTCCGGGAAGATCCCACATGCCGCGGAGCAGCTAAGCCCGTGCTCCACAACTACTGAGCCCGCGCGCCACAACTACTGAAGCCCGAGTGCCTAGAGCCCGTGCACCACAACAAAGAGTAGCCCCCGCTCCCTGCAACTAGAGAAAGCCCGTGTGCAGCAACAAAGACCCAACGCAGCCAAAAAATAAATTAAAAAAAAAAAAGTTTTTCTACTTTAAAAGTTTGAAATTACCCAGAAAGTTACATGTTAAAGGTAGTTATTTACCTCTTGCTCTGGGAATGCAATCGATTTTTCTTATTGCGATAGTTAAATTAGGGAGTGAATGGAGGCTTCTTCTCACTGAATGGATTTTTACTCTCTCCCATCAGGAGGCCTCTCAGTGATGGGTTTTCATAGTCTCCCTCCCTCAGCTTCAGCTCATGTAGGATGTCTCCAAACTTGCATCTCATGTGTCTCTGTAGACAAAGTTCCAGGCGTTCAGTTTAGATTTCTAGCAGGTATTGCTGGTATACAGGAGCTTTGTGTAAGTTTCCTAGGTTCTCTGTGTTAGAACGGTGAAGCACTAAACAAATGCTGGTTGGTGTTTCCATTCTGTTTAGATATTTCTTGGTAGGTGGTTTGGCAGATAGAACTTCAGATAGCTGGCGAGTCAACTTGAAAAAATTAAAAGTAGTCTTTCAAGTAGAATTCACGGGGGGATGCGCGTGTATCTTTCAGGTCCCTTTCAACGCCGTCGCACTCCGGATTATCCACGCTGATGTCGCTCCTACCCACATATTGTACGCTGTGAATGCCAGCTGGGTTGGGCTTTGCAAGATCCTGGATGATGTCAGAGGACATGCACATGGGCCCATCCTGCTTGCCCAGACACCCATCTGTGATTGTTTGGGGTTTGGTGAGTCTGAGAGGGACACCTGTCTGTAAACCTACTGAAATTGACCCACTTCTTCAACTGTAGATGGCTGGCCTTGTCCTTGTCGCTGTCACTTGGCTGGAGTGGCCAGAGAGCTTCTCTGTCTTCTGTATAGCGGGCCTTGCGGGCTGGAGGGCAGGAAAGAAGCGGTTCTTTCTCTGCTTCTCCTGCCAACTCCTCCAGGATTCCTAAGGGCCTGGTCACGGCCTCCTTCTCATCTGACATGTTTTCCGTGGGCCCTCCCACCCACTGCTGGGGCTCTAAGTCCATCTTAGGCTGACGTCCGTGGGGTCTCTCCAGCACAACGGTGCATCGGAGCTCCACGCCCACGTGACCACTGCACTTCTCCGCTTGGATGTCTCACTGGCACCTAAGACTTGGGTCCCAAACTGAGTCCTGATAGGTCCATCTACCCCTTCCCTGATGTTCTCCCCAAATCTCCTCCTCCTAGCCCGCACCATCCCCAGTTCCCAGGCCATGAACGGTCCTTTGAAGATTTACTCTGGCGTTTGGGTCCGGCCCCTGGGTCCTCCTTGGCACCCCCTTGCTTTCATTCTCCACATCCAGCCCACTCGCAGGCCTGGTAGTTCCGTTTTCAGAATGTCAGACTCCTCTACCGCATCTCTTCTCACCATGCCCGTCTCATTTCTTGCCCCGGACTAGTGGAAAAGCTGTGTAACTCGACTCCCCACAGTCAGGGGTGATCTGAGCACATACGAGATCCCACTGCATCCTGGTGCATCCCTTCGCGCAGGTCCAGCCTGTGGACCCAGCCTCGCGGTGCCTGGCAGGCCTGAGTCCCTGCCTCCTTCACCAAACCTGCCTCACGTGATCGTCCCCCGGCTCACTAACATCAGTAACTGTCAGTGTATACTTCTGGAAGGGGGCTGGGCCTACACACCTCAAGATTAGCAAAACCCTTAGTTAGTATGTGTTCTTGATTTATACAACACTGAACTTCTCAAAAGCATTTCCACAGGACTCGTATGCTTTAGTACAGACCATAACGAAGGGATTGGTGATGGGGAGAGACTGGGTCATCTTTGCGTTCCCCGCTGGTGGGTTTCTCCCTGGCCCAGGTGCACCTTAGTTAAGACAGTGTAGGACTTCGGTTTCTCACAGCTGAACAAGGAGAAGGGTACAAAGAGTCTTCAGATATGCAAATATGCCGCTTTGTATTTTCAAAGCAAAACACAGTTGACATTGAAACTCTTATTTTAAAAGCCATTCTAGAATTCTGAGTGGTGGGGAAGTTTGATATCTTCCAGATAGGATTTTTTTAAATTAATTAATTAATTAATTAATTAATTTTTGGCTGGGTTGGATCTTTGTTGCTGCACGCGGGCTTTCTCTAGTTGTGGCAAGCGGGGGCTACTCTTCGTTGCGGTGCGCGGGCTTCTCATTGCAGTGGCTTCTCTTGTTGCAGAGCAGGGGCTCTAGGCGCGCGGGCTTCAGTAGTTGTGGCTCGCAGGCTCTAGAGCGCAGGCTCAGTAGTTGTGGCACACGGGCTTAGTTGCTTCGCGGCATGTGGGATCTTCCCGGACCAGGGCTTGAACCCATGTCCCCTGCATTGGTAGGCGGATTCTTAACCACTGTGCCACCAGGGAAGCCCCCAGATAGGATGATTTTTGTGTGTTTTGTGTGCTTTCAAGGAATTTGTAGAGGGATCGACATGGAGAAGAGGCTTTACCACATCCTCACTCCTGTGCCCCCGGAAGAGCTAAGAAACGTGAACTGTCTGCTGGTTGGAACCATTTCCATTCCACAGTGTGTTCTCAAGAGCCAGGTGAGTACGGCCCCCGGGGGCAGCCCTGGAGCTCGCTGGCCGTGTCCGCAGTAGAGAGTGGGGGCCTGAAGTCGGGGCGAGAGTCACGGGAGCAGGTTATTGTTTGGGAAGCTTACACTCCGTGGTGGTATGTCAGCGTGGCCTAAAGGTCTGGGGCCCGGAGTCGCCATCACGCACGGCCAGGAGCCCCGTGGTGGAGCCGTCATTGCAGACGTGCGTGTGGGAGAAAAGAGCAGAGGTGGCGTCCCCATGATGAGCCCTCCCTGAAGACAGTCTTCAGGGGTCCCCGTGGGAAGGCCATGGAGGGTCACGTTGGCCAAGGGCATCCGTGTGGTCCCAAACCAAACGGCAGGACCTGCAGGCAGCTGGGGAGGCACCAGTGTCCCCCTCCCCACCTGCTCGTTCTACCGGTTTGAGAGAGAAGCCTCCACCCCCATTCTCATGCTGTTTGATGGGTTTGTGGGGTTGAATTGTAAGTGGGCCCTTCCAGGGGAGGGGAGCCGAGTGTCTTAGGAGTGAGAGGACCTTCCTCAGACTCTCACTTTTAACACTATCTTCTGTCTTGGCTGGATTTGAAGTATTTTCTCTGTGTTTCCATTTCAGCGTGGGCTCGAAGGGACGATACCTTACATCACAACAGATTATAATTTTAAACTTCCTGGAGCATCAGAGAAAATTGGAGCAAGAGAAATTGAGGAAACACGTAAAGAGAAAGTACACCCCAAACCTAAATTCTATCGAAAAACAAACTGATCCTGATGTTCTTAATAAGGGAAGGACCTTTTCTACCGAGAGCTTGACTCTGTCTCCAGGCTGGCACCAGCGGACTGATGGGGTTCTGTGGCCACAAACGGAACGGCGCGCTTACGTAGCAAACGGTGCAGTGTTTGCTGCATAACTCGTGGATATGTTTAGAGTACATTTAAGTCTGTTCTTAAGTCGACATGACCTAGAGGTTTGCCCTAGTCTTCTGTTTTATTTTCTAAGGGAGTAAAGCAGCAGGGAAAAGTTTGTGCGCCATTGAAACAGAAAGAACATGGTAGATTCCTCATAAAGTTTTTCCAGGACCTGGTTGTTGGCATCTGGATAAAAATAGAGTAGCAGGAGCCACAGAAACGTCCCAAGGAGGAAGGCAGGCTGGCCAGCAGGATGGAGAGCATAACGGAATATGGTGGCGCCCTGTGGTCCTTGCCCCAGGGCGGGGGCCATTCCCATCCCTGCTCATTGGATGCTCTCCAGCCCCTTCCACGCATGTGGGCCAAGGGTTAAGCCTCTGTTTGGTCTGTTAAAGTTAATCAGGGTTTCAGAGATAAAAGTCTGACTCCAGAGCCCTTCTTCCTTTTTAAAATCTGATGGTGAAAAATTTTATGCTGAAAAAATGCTCTCAAATCCAAGAAGCCTATCTTGGGGCCTCTTTAAAACCAGATTTGTCCTAATTGACTTCGCATCTGAGATTAAAAACACACAATGGGGGCTTCCCTGGTGGCGCAGTGGTTGAGAATCTGCCAATGCAGGGGACACGGGTTCGAGCCCTGGTCTGGGAGGATCCCACGTGCCGCGGAGCAACTGGGCCCGTGAGCCACAACTACTGAGCCTGCGCGTCTGGAACCTGTGCTCCGCAACAAGAGAGGCTGCGATAATGAGAGGCCCGCGCACCGCGATGAAGAGTGACCCCCACTTGCCGCAACTGGAGAAAGCCCTCGCACAGAAACGAAGACCCAACACAGCCAAAAATAAACAAATAAATAAATAAATAAATAAAAACAAAACAAAAAACACACAGTGGGCAGAGCCGGACACTAGGCTGTTTGGAAGAAGGACCGGGGGAACAGCTCACGCTCTTGGGCTCGGTGGCTGGACCTGAGCTCTGTGTCGGTGATGGTGCTGTTCTCCCAGGGGGCTTTGGGGCCAACGATGGAACTCCATCTTCTCCCCGGTGGTCAGGATTCTTTAACCTCCCAGGTTGGAAGTGGTTTTGGTAAACAATCAGGACAGCCAGGTCAGGTCACCATTTCTGCGTTTAGGACGCTGAGGCAGCCTTTCAAACTGGTGTTGTGAATTGCAGCTTCCTAGCAGAATGTGTTGAAGGACAGCTATTAGGATGTGTAGGTTTTAACGTTTACGTTCATTTAAACCGTTGTCATTGTCTTAAGTACTCACGTGGCTTCTCATCTCATAGAGCCCTTGTCACCGTCCAGGATCAGGTGTGATAACCCTAGAGACCATTTAATGTCTAGCTTCTTTTTTTTTTTCTTTTTTTGCGGTGGGAACCATTTAATCTGCATACGGAGACTTGTATTTACTGTGATTCTACCAGAGGAACAAAGGGCGCCCTGCAGGAAGGGCTTGGTTTTTTTTTGAATTTTATTTATTTTGTTATACAGCAGGTTCTCATTAATTAGTTAACCATTTTATACATATTACTGTATACATGTCAATCCCAATCTCCCAATTCATCCCACCCGCCCTACCCTAATGTCTAGCTTCTTAGTTGCTTCTTATTTATATCTAAATTTAACTTGTACATGGTTTTCTTTCTTGGCCTTGCAAAGACTATTAACAGACAATCCACCATCAGCTTTTTGCCTCCTTCCCAAGTTCCTGTACCTTTACAATAATACTGTAGGTCTTTAGCAGCAAGTGGTGGCCTGTCATTTGCGTTTTCATTAAATCCAGGCTCGCCTTTAGCCTGTTTCCTGCTGGCCTTTAAGGCTGCGGGCTTCAGTCTCCGGCAGTAAAGAAAACAAACGTTGCCGCTAGAGGGAGCTGTCAGCCATTGGTCAGCTGGCCATACGGAGGCTGGAGATGGGCCGAGGAGCCCGCCTAGGCCTTTGTCAGCATCCAGAGATGCTAGAGGCAGGGTGCTGTGGTCAGCTCCAGGTGTGCCAGTCAGACTGGCAGCAGTGCCTCCACCTGGTGTGTTTGACTGTCAATGGCGATGGTTTGGGCTTTCTGTCATTTCCACTGTCTGTGATGGCTCAGGATGGGTAGTGAGAGTTCTGCGTTGGAGATACTCTTAACAAAAACAAAGTCATTTCTGTGTGTGATTTTTAAAGCAGTACATGCTTATTTTAAGAAAATTAAAGGAATATATGACTTAGAACAAGAACCCTTAGTCACTGATTTTGTGGTTCCTGAAAATCAGCTCTTTAGTTCTGTTTCCAGGACAGGTAGACATGAAAATGAAAAGATTCTCCAATTCTAGGGTTGATTTTATTTTGTGAAGAAAGGTAGTTCTGTTTCCGTGTGTCCCCCGATAGACCTTGGGGGCAGACACCACTGTATCCTCTGAGACCCCAGATTAGAACTGAGGACTTAGGAAAGGGGAGACGGGTCGGGGAGCTGGCTCTTGAGGTGACTTGGTTTTTGAAAAATCAAGCCCTGGAAGTAGCTGGCCAGAGAGGACATGGGGGTGGTGGGGCCCCGGCTGAAGCGAGGGAGCCCGCTGCCGCTCCTGGGGTCCCTGTGACAGGCGGGTCCTCACCCTTCCAGGCACTCAGGTTTCTGCCCGACAGACGGCGAGAGGACCAAGGGACGTGGGACGGTGATTTTTAAAGCATCTGGTAGTTGTTTCCCTTAGATTTGGTTGAGGCCATGTAATGGTTAAGGCAGCAGGCTTTGATGTTGGAGCTCTGAGTTCACCTTCTGGCTGAGCCACTGGCTAGCAGTGTAGCTTTGAGGGGTATTTAACCTGAGCCTGTGTCCTCTTAAGATGGGCGGATAGCGCTTCCCTCAGGGCCCCTGCGTGAGGAGGGCGAGAGGCGTGTCTACAGCAGGCGTAGCAGTAGCTCTTAGCTTGTGGCCTGTCTCTGAGGGTTGTAAATCCAGAAGGCAGGACCAAAATTGTATTCCTCACAGTCACACTGGGACGACGCAGAAACTGTCGGCATTGGAAACCATCTTACCCGGCGGCCCCCGGGCAGGTTTACCTCAACACCGTTCTTCCTGCTGCGGGTCCTGCTCAGGGCTCCGGAGAGGAAGGTCCCAGGGCTTCCACAGATCACCCGCTCCTGGGAGTTTTTCATAAACCCCACTAACTGCTTTTAAAATTGTGTGACCAGCTCACCCATGTAGGAAATGACCCTGAAGTCCACCACCACGTAATCACTGTTGATGCTGTGATGCTGTCTCGTCCAGTATTTTTCTAAAATGCACACGTGTGTGTGTTTTATAAAACTGGTGTCCAACTGTGTGTATGGTTTCTATCCAGCTCTTTTCACTTAATATGTGAACTTCTGTATCATTAAATATTTTTGAGAATGTGAATTTAATTGTGTAATTTTGTTACGTATATAGATAGACCATTTTATTCTCGGAAATTATTTAAATGTTTAGGAGAAATTATGGGGAAAACATCGAAAGGGGGTAGTGAAATCTGGGTGTCATAGTGGGGAAGACAGGAAACCCCAGCAAGTGCCCGCACCTTTTCTCTGTTTCAGTATTGAGCGGGATAAACTCCAGTGGGAGTTCATCTTCATTTTTCCTTTTGGGCCCATGTATGTAAGTTAAATCGTTTCTGGACTATCTTTGAGAGTATATTAACAGGGAAAAGAATTTTGCTCCCAGAAGAGTTCAAATAGAAAGAAAGCTAGCCAGCAAGCCGGGGGTCTGTGTCTGTAACCGCCTCTCCGAGAGCGAGAGCTCAGCCCCTCAGCCCTCGCTCCCAGGGTGGGGCCTGGTAGAGGCAACGAGACTTGGCTGACAGGCCGAGCCTGAACAGTGGCTAAAATAAATATGGGGGCCATCTGTGCAGTAGGGGGAAGAGCCACGTGAGGTAGGGCCTCCAGAAAGCCTTGGCTGAGTTAAAGTTATTTCCAGGGCTTTGCCAGGAAAAGAATGGGGCAGAGGGTGGGCCGCGGGGTGAGCGAGCAGTCTGAAAGGAGCCGCACTTGGAGTTGAGGGGCAGCAGGTCCAATCTGGAGATCCCGAGAGCTGAGTAAGCAGTCTTGGGAATCGGCAAACAGCCGAGCCGGGCAGACAATGTGTTGGGCTGGGAAGCCAGGGGTTGCCATGGCGACTGGCCCCGATGCTGCTGTGCTGCTCAGCGGACTGTGGCTTGGGTTTTTCTAATGCTTTGGACCCGGGCTCGTCTCCGGGCTGTGAATGTCAGCCGGGCAGGAAGAAGCCACCAAACTTGCAGGCCTTCCTCCCGACCGAGGAGTCCAGCCAGGGGCTGCTGCTGGCTGTTGGCATTGCAGAGACGAGGGTCTTCGTGGCGCTGCTCTCTGGGAAAGGAGGGAAGGCACCCTCCGAGGCAGCCAGCGGTGTGAGAAGTGCGTGCCAGGGAGCATATGGGTACTTGGGGATGGAAAATCCAAGGGGAGGAAACCACCAGCAAGGAAACAGTGCAAACCGCGGCCACAGAGTCCATACGTTAAAATATACAGCGCCCAGGGGGCCTGTGTCGGAGAAGAGAATTGGCAGGGCTGAGAGCTCGGTGGTTTTCTGTGCAGACGATTCAGCTGGAGAAATTAAGGTTGGGGCTGAGTCTGGGAGAAGCCGTCCAGTGTTGGGACCGCAGCTGGGCAGAGAGGGACGGGGGCTGTGGGTCGAGCCCGTGGCTCAAGGGCCAGGCAAGGTGCCGCCACCCCAGAGGTCAAACATGAATTCAGTCCTGACAAAATACGGGTCTCCACCTCGCGGCTGGCTCAGCCTTCGTCCAGGAAGCCGTGAGTATGTTTTCTTCCTCTTCGGTCCAGAAAGGAGGGCGGACGACAGAGCGAGAAGAGGAGATTTTGTGGGTCTTGGAGGGGCTGCCTGCTGAATTCGCCTGGGCCCTTTAAGAACCCCTCCTGCAGGCTGGCCACATTTTCTCCTCCACGGTGATTTAATGAATTTGAGAGTGCCAAAGGCAGGGGTCGCCCAGTGAGCGTTAGCCATCAGGTCTGACCTAGGCGCAGATAGTGTCCTGTCTTCTGAGAAGGCAGAGGAAGGAGGCTTTCGGTTTCAGCCTTCCAAGCCCTGAAAGAAGAAAGAGCAGGGTCCCATGTGAAGAGCTATTCCACTGGCAGCTGCCGCGGAGGGGCCGGTGGCGGGGTCGGGGTCGGGGGCGGGGGGAAGCTGTTCCGTAGCTTCCTCCCCTGGGAGGTGGAAGGTCGGGGGGGAAGGGGGCCCCCAGACCTTGAAACCTTCCGTTTTGTGCATTAAAGTTGTGTCCCCATTGCCAGGATGGTCAGGGATAAGTTCCCAACCGTGCCTTTGTACCTCTCTCAAGAAGGGCTGTGAAATTCCTCCTAAACCGTCAATATTTGTAAGTTCACTTTTGATTCGTGCCATGACGCGTTTTGGCAGAGGGGATCAGGAATGGCGTTCATGGAATCAAACAGCCTTCCAGCGCCCCAGAATCAGAGCCCTGGCCTGGAAAACACCCCATTCCTGGCCAAAGAGGAACGGCCTGAGGGTGTGTTAGCCACTGACCCCTCTGCGCTCCCATAAGAGCCCTCATTCCGACCTTCATCTGTCTCCCCCTCCTCCCCAACCCCACGGTTGGCCCAAGACAGATTTAGGAAGCAGACAGTGAGTCACACAGAACTCCTAGCACCCACCCAGGCCTCACTGCAGGGTTGTCTCCTCCCCAGGAAGGGTCTGCGCTGCCGATGTACCCATCCTCTGGCTCACACCCCCAAGTGAAGCTTAACTACCATGCCGGGGTCTCTGCCTTGAGTGGCCAGAGAGCAAGACGAACGTGTGCCATTCACCTTAGCGGGCCTGTCACCCTAATACATGAACCCCAGTGACCGATGTCCAGTTAACTCAAGGTCCATCACTGCTCACTCGCCTGGGGGAGATTGTTTCCAGGCTTGGGTGAAATACGGGCTCTAGGCCTTTTGGGGGGAGTCCCCAAAATCATGGCTGCCACGTGGACATCAGAGAATGGCCATCTGTGCTGCTTCAGCCTGATTGTGTCATTTAAAAAAAATTTTTTTTGGCCACACCATGCGGCTTGTGGGATCTTAGTTCCCCGACCAGGGATCGAACCCTGGCCCATGGCAGTGGAAGTGCGGAGTCCTAACCACTGGACACCCAGGGAATTCTCTGATTGTGTCTTTAATCCCTTTATTATTATTTTTCTTTCTTTCTTCCGTTCTTTTTTTTTTTTTTTTTCTTTGACAGTAAAAGGACAACTAGTGGGAATTCCCTGGCGGTCCAGTGGCTAAGACTCTGCACTTTCACTGCTGAGGGACCAGGTTCAATCCCTGGTCAGGGAACTAAGATTCCAGAAGCCTCACTGCGCAGCCAAAAAAGAAAACAAAAAAGGACAACTAGTTTTGCTTTTGCTGTATTTCCAAGTTTTTTTTAAAAATTTATTTACTTATTTATTTATTTTTGGCTGCGTTGGGTCTCCGTTGCTGTGCGTGGGCTTTCTCTAGTTGCGGTGAGCAGGGTCCACTCTGCATTGCGGTGCGTGGGGCTCTCATTGCGGTGGCGTCTCCTGTTGCAGAGCACGGGCTCCAGGCACACGGGCCTCACCAGCTGCGGCATGCGGGCTCAGTAGTTGTGGCTCACAGGCTCCAGAGCACAGGCTCAGCAGTTGTGGAACACAGCCCGTGGCAGTTGTGGCACACAGTTGCTCCACGACACGTGGGATCTTCCCGGACCAGGGCTCGAACCCATGTCCCCTGCACTGGCAGGCGGATTCCCAACCGCTGGGCCACCAGGGAAGCCCTCCAAGTTTTAAAGTTTAATAAGCTTCAATGTGTCATAGTTCCTCATGTAATCAATGGCCGAATAGTTACTGAACACATTAATCACTGGGCATTGTGCCAGGGGCTGGAGAGATGGTCGTGAGCAAGATACACGCCCATCCTTCTAGAATCTCACTAATGAGTGACACGGACATGCAAGCAGGAAATTGAAAAGTAGTTTGATGTGTGTTAAATAGAGCAATTGCGGGTTAATGGGTTCACACGTAAGATTCCTCTTACAACACCACCAATCTTGGGGATTTTCTGAAGTGACATCACCTAAAGGATAAACTGGAGTCAGCTGGGTAAAGAGTAGGGGTAGAAAGGTCATTTCAGGAAGAGAGAAAAACAGGAGCTAGAAACGGCATTTTGTGCAGCCTGGCTGGGACAGTCAGTGGGATGACTGAGGGGTGGGAGAGCGTCGTAGGAGCTGCTGGAGGGAAGAGCTCTAAAGAGACTGTGCAGAGGTCAATCCGTAGAGAGGACGGTAGAGCATCTTGCGGACTTCAGATTTCATCCTTGGGGCGATGAGCATTTAAGCAGTTTTAGCAGGGTAGGTAGCATTTTCTGACTTGCATTTTAAGAAAATCCTTTTCGATAACAGTTTGAAGAGTGGGTTTGGGGGATTTTGAGATGGAGAACATGGCAAATAAAGAGCCGAAGAATCAGGAGGCTTTTACAACAATGCAGTTGAAAGGTGATTGTTTAAGCCCTTTAAATTAGTATATAAATTTATATATATATATATACATATGCACACACATGTATGCCTGTGTTTACTTTGTTCTGCTTATACAAATAATACATTGTCATTCTCAAACAGTACACAAATAATGAAGATATAAGTCCTGATTTTCTGTTATTTCCAGTTGCATTTCAGATTTTTTTTCTATGAATATATACACAGTGCACATACCTAAATATGTGTGTCTGTGTAAAAATGTTGAAATGAAATTGAAGAAAATATGCATTTTTGCAATTGCTTTTGCCAATTAATACTATATTTTGGACATGAAAAATGCCAATACATGAAAACCTACCTCATTCTTTTTAATGGCTTCATGGTTCATATGGATATACCTTAACTTTTTTTTATAAATTTATTTATTTATTTAATTTTTTTGGGGCTGCGTTGGGTCTTCGTTGCTTTGCGCGGGCTTTCTCTAGTTGCGGTGAGCGGGGGCTACTCTTTGTTGCAGAGCACAGGCTCTAGGCACGCGGGCTGCAGTAGTTGTGGCTCGCGGGCTCTAGAGCATAGGTTCAGTAGTTGTGGCGCAAGGGCTTAGCGGCTCCGCGGCATGTGGGATCTTCCCGGACCAGGGCTCGAGCCCGTGTCCCCTGCATTGGCAGGCGGATTCTTAACCACTGTGCCACCAGGGAAGTCCCTATACCTTAATTTTTAAACTAGCCCTTGAGTTTCCTGGTTGCCTAGTGGTTAGGATTCCAGACTTTCACTGCCGTGGCCTGGGTTCAATCGCTGGTCAGGGATCTATCCTGCAAGCCACGTGGAGAGGTCAAAAGAAAAAAAAAAAGACTATCTCTTTAGGGAATTCCCTCCAATCCAGTGGTTAGCACTCACTTCTTTCACTGCTGAGGGCACGGGTTCAATCCCTGGTCGGGGATCTAAGATCCCACAAGCCGCATGGCAAAAATAAATAAATAAAAAAATAAAATAAAAAGTGCACTTAATCCAAAAAAAATTTTTTAATAAAAAATAAATAAATAAACCAGCTCTCTATGAGTGGACGTTTGGGGTTGTTTCCAGTTTTTTACTCCTGTAAATGATGCTGTAGTGAGCATTCTTATACTGGTATCTCTGTGGACTTGTGAAAGAGTGTCTATAGAATAAATTTCTGGAAGTGGAATTGTTGGGTGGAAGGGGCTGAGCATTTTGCATTTTAATGGCCATTTCCAAGTTGTCATTCAGAAAAGCCAGTTATTCCCGCATCAGCAGAGTATTTCAGTCCTTCTTTCTATGTCTCTGGTCATCATTTTCCATGAGCCCGTCCCTGACACATGTGGGTGGGTGGCTGGGCAGGTGTCCCCTTACATGGTCTCAGGCACTTCTCTTCTCTGTCCACCCCTATTACTGAAATTCTGTGGCTCTTGGCCAAGGTGCAAGGGCAGCTGCAGGCTCTGACATCATGCCTCTAGAACTTCCATGGGAGGGGGGCACCAAGAGCACTCCATGGTCCTCCTAAGGACCCTCTTATGTAGTAAGTTTTTAAGAGCACAGATTACAGAAGCAACTGACCTATATTCAATCACAGCTCTCCTACTTACTAGCTGGATGACTGTAGGCAAGTCACTCGCCTTCTGAGCTTTAATTTCATTATCTTTAAAGTGGAGACAGCAGCCGTATCTACCACCCAGGATTTTGTGGAGCTCAGAGGAGGCAGTGTTTGAGTCTGTGTGTCTGGTAATTCCAATACCTCAAGTTTTTGTGTTTCTGTTGGTTCTCAGACATGGGGTCTTAGTTACTTGTGTGCCTGGTTATCTTTGACTGTGTGTTGGACATTGTATTTTTAAACTTATTTGCAAGAAAAATTTGAGGCCTAGGATGATACAGGATGTTCATATGCATCTGCCATATGCTTGGAAACACTACCAGTCTGGGATGACTTTGATCCAAACTCAGGCCTGAGGTTCCCTGGACTTTGATTTTTTCCCCTAGCTCCATAAAGCTGTTAGAAATGAAGCTGTTTCCCACCTCTTTCTTCAGAATGCATAAATACCCTGAGAGCAAAACCATCTGTTTATCTCCCTAGATCCTCCTCTTTTGTGTTTCATGGGGTTTGATGTTTTTAAGATTAAAAAAAATTTTTTTCATCCAGCTTTTTGGGTTGTCCCAAGAGGGAAGTTTGGTCTGATTTACCTAATCCACTATTGTAGGAAGGAGAGTCCCCACTGAAGGATCTAAATGTTCAAAGCATTTAGCATATTGTCTCTTTATACCTGTTGTTTCCAAAACCATGGTGTGTTTTTATGGGTTTTTTTTTAACTATTTGTATGAACTATATCTTTTTTTTTTTTTTTTTGGCCGTGCCACGTGGTATGCAGGATCTCAGTTCCCTGACCAGGGATTGAACCCATCCCCACTACAGTGCAAGCATGGAGTCCTAACCACTGGACCGCCAGGGAATTCCCCATGGTGTGTTTTTAAATATTTGTTTATTTATTTATTTATTTGGTTGTGCCGGGTCTTTGTTGCAGCATGTGGGCTCCTTAGTTGTGGCAGGCAGACTCTTAGTTGCAGCACGCATGTGGGATCTAGTTCCCTGACCAGGGATTGAACCCAGGCCCCCTGCATCGGGAGTGTGGAGCCTTACCCACTGTACCACCAGGGAGGTCCCCATGGTGTGTTTTTAAAGCACAAGAAACTAAAGTTTGTTAGAATCATATGAGGTAAGGCAGAGGCTTTCTGTGGCCAACTCAGAGCCACAACAGGGTCGGGAGGTCCCTTGTACCCTCGTAGAATCCCCTCATGTCCATAAGCTCCTCGCATTTCACCTGTAATTACTTCTGTGATAATAGCCTCTTAAAATCTAAGTCAGATCATGTTCCTCCTCTGTTAAAAAAAAACTCCGACGGGACTTCCCTGGTGGTCCAGTGGTAAAGAATCCACCTTACAATGCAGGGGACGCGGGATCAATCCCTGGGTGGGGAACTAAGATCCCACATGTCGCGGGGCAACTAAGCCCGCGTGCTGCAACTACTGAGCTTGCACCTCAACTAGAGCCCGCATGCTGCAAACTACAGGGCCCACGTGCTATGGAACCCACACGCCACAACTAGAGAGAGAAAACCCGCAAGCCACAACTAGAAAGAAGCCCGAGTGCCTCAGCGAAGATCCCATGTGCCGCAACTAAGACCTGACACAGCCAAAAATAAATAAAACAAAAAACAAAAACAAAACCCCCACAAATCCGATGGTCCCATCTCCCTCAGAATGAAAGGCAAAGTCCTCACAGGACTGTGCAGGACCCGATGCCCTGTCGCCTCTCTGACTTTATCTCCGCCCCGTGCTTACCCTGCGCCAGCCATAGTCGCCTCCTTGAAGTCCCTTCGCTAGGGTGACGGACTTATCCTGGTTTTAAAACTAACAGTCCTGTGTCCCATCAATCCTCTTAGTCTGGGCGAGGCAAATTGGATCAATTGGTCACCTTAACTAGAACACAATATATGTCCCTACCTCAGGGCCTTTGCACTTGCTGTTTTCTCAGATATCTGCATGGCTAGCTCCCTCACATCATTCCAGTCTCTGCTGAAAGTCACCTTCCTCAGAAAGAAGTATCTAAAATAATGTGCCTGCGTGTGCACACACATACACGCACGCACACACGCATGGTCACTCTCTGTCCATTACCTGCTTTATTTTTCTGAGATACAAATGAGCAGGACCTTGGCAACACCTCTCCAGGCCCATTGGGAGGCTCTTGAGCACCAGCATCCACTACAAAGCCATGACAGGCTAAGACCCAGCAGCTGCCCTGCCCAGAAACTGTCTCTGTAGGCTGGGCCTACATCCTGGGCTTGGGAGAAGGAGGGGTCTCTGGCCTCCGAGGGCCAACAGGGAGACAAAACCTGTCCCAGGCAACCTGGGTCTCTGCTGGGGGTGTCCAAGGGGACAGCAACAATAGTTTCCAACCATTGGAATTGGTGTTCCAACAATGGGTTAGATATATTTTGAAATTCCAGCTGTCCTGGAAGGCTGGCCAGTCTTTTCTGTGGTTGGGAGCCTGGCTCAAAAGCCTTTGTTCCCTGGACAGACTTGGCCCTCAAGAGGGCCCAGCCTCTCAGACTGTCTGGCCAGGTTTAAAAGTCTGCAGTGGCCAGCAGCTGGCAGCAAGGCTGGAATGTGGCCATCCTGCCATCACCACAGACAGCCCTGGGGATACAGGCAAGCCTCCATTTCCTCCTCTCCCCCCTCCCCAGGCTGGGAAAACCCTGGCGCACCAGCTGACAGAGTGCCTGGGTCTAGCCGGGGTCTCTGCTCCTCCCACGGGGTGGCCAGATCTGACCCCAGGCCAGGTGTCCAGGACTGTGGGCTGCCCTCTGAGCTGGGATCCTCCCTGCCACCTTTACTGGACTGAGTTTTGAGGTATTCGGAAGTTGACCCTGCGAGAGATCGTTGGTTATGGACTGATCCAAGTTCAAGTCAATGAGCATTCTCCTGGCACCTGCTCTGGGCGAGGCTGGCCTGGGCCCTGTGTTCAGGGGAGAATTAAGCCAGTAGCTGCTTCAAGGGGCTCCCAGTCCAGATGGATCCAGACTGCACCTTTCAGTGTGGTCACCTGCAGCAGAGGCAGAACCAAAGGGCGGCCTGGCTCTGTGGCTTGGGGATGGTGCCATCAGTCCGCCAGGGAGCTGTGGGTGGAGGCAGGTCCGGGAAGGTCTGAGCAGCCATGCCAGGGAAGGTGGCCTTGCCCCACAGGGGGTGGGGAACAGATTTTTAATCAAAGCAGGGACATTTTCAGATTTGCTTTTATTTATTTATTTATTTTTGGCCACGCCATGTGGTTTGTGGGATCCTAGTTCCCCGACCCAGGGATCGAACCCAGGCCCTCAGCAGTGAAAGTGCGGAACCTTAACCACTGGACTACCAGAGAATTCCCTTGCTTTGTACTCTTTTTTTTTTTTAATTTTATTTATTTTCTTTAATTTTATTTTTTGGCTGCGCTGGGTGTTTGCTGCAGTGCACGGGCTTCTCTCTAGTTGGGGCATACGGGTTTTCTCTCTAGTTGTGGCACGAGGGTTCCAGGGTGCATGGGCTCTGTAGTTTGCGGCACACGGGCTCTCCTGTTGAGGCACACGAGCTCAGTAGTTGTGGCACGCAGGCTTAGTTGCCCCGTGGCATGTGGGATCTTAGTTCCCCAACCAGGGATCGAACCCACATCCCCTGCGTTGGAAGGTGGATTCTTTACCACTGGACCGCCGGGGAAGTCCCCTTGCTTTGTATTCTTGCTGTGATTGTCGGTCACTGTGCATGGACCCCCCGACCAGGGGCCTGAGTGTGGAGGCCGCTCTTCCAGATTAAGTCATTTAATCCCCACAGCAACCCTGGGAGGTACTCTTGTGAGTACCCTCACTGGATAGATGAGGGAACTGAGGCCCAGAGAGGCTAAGCAACTTGCCCAAGGCCACACAGCCAGCAGGAGCTGGGATCTGAACCCAGGTGCTAGAGGCTGCATTCTGGAGGCTTACTCGGAGGGGCAAGAGCGAGGCGGGGGCCCCAGCCATGGTGGCGGTGGCCTGAGCAGGGGCCAGGGCATTCTAGAGGCAGAGCTGAGAATGGCGTGGGCGGCTGGTCCGTGGCCAGCCCGCCCCAGGGTGTGCTTGTCCCCAGGCCGTGGAGGGTAGATGGGTGGGTGAGGACGGTCAGGCCAGATGCTGGACAGTGGCTAGACCTCCCACCCCTTCGCCTCTGGGGAGTTGCCTGGGTCTGAGGGGCTTGTTGTCTGGCTGTCCCCCCTCCCCCCACACACACTCAGGCGAGCCCATCAAGGGGCCCATTTACTTCAAGGGTCGTGATCTGTGGGCTCGAAGGTCAGGGAGGCTTGTCGAAGCCTGAAGGGCCCCCAGAGTCCTGAAGCAGGGGTGCATTTGGGGAAGGGAGGGTCACTGCGATGGGCCCCCGAGATGGGCCCCCTGAGCGCCTGTGGCTCAGCTCGGGATGCTGGCAGTGATGGGTAGGGAGAGCTATTTATCGACTAGATCCTCGTGGCACGTGGAACTTGAATATCTTGGCCACAGAGGGAACAGAGGGTGGCATGGAGTTGGGGGGTGGTGAGGAGACTCTGGCAGCAGCACCCGCCCACTTCCCGGCTGACCTGGTCAGGTCTCTAGGCCCCCCCTGCGCCTCAGCTTGCTGCTCTGGACGATGCGGGGATAGTAACACAATGACAGCATCATTAGGCAACTTAAAGGAGCTCCACCTTGAAGGCTCTGGGTCCAGGGCCCGGCACACAGGGGACTTGGCTAATGTCAGTGTCCCTACTGTGTGCCCAGCCAGCAGCTGGAGAACCAGGACTGAGACAGGGTCCCTGGCCAAGCGGGAGCCTCTGCTTCTGAGGGGTTCGTGTTGGAGTGCCAGGGTGAAAGCAGCACAGGGTCCCCGCCCAGGGCCACAGGGGCTCCGCCTCTTCTGTGCCTGGCACAGGGCTCCCTGCCGGCAGAACTCTGTCCCCTGGCGGTGGTGACGGTTAACGCCCACACACATCCACACTCTGAGTGCTGGGACAGCCCAGCTGTGGGGGGCACTGCCGAGGAGCTACCCATGGTGCCCACCCTGGGGATGAGGAAGAAGCCCACCGCGGGGCTCCACCCGCCTCAGTCCCGGGCTCTGCAAACCCCATCCTGAGTCCTGGGCCCTATTATGCCCGACATCTCATGAGTCTCAGCCCCAGCCCCTGGGGCCCCTGAGGGTTTGAGAAAGGGCTGTGTGGGCCCTGCAGGGGTGTGGGGAGACCCACGCTGTGCCAGGCCCCTCCGGGCATGGTGCACGCAGCCTGCTCTGGTGGGCGGTGGGCCGCAGTAGCTGTGGGCTGTGAGGAGGTGTCTGGGGAGAGGGCCTGGGGCAGCGGCCTGGCAGAGGCTTAAGGGCCAGGCTGGCTCTCAGGCAGGTGGCCTTGGCCCAGGTTTCCACCAGCACCTTCCAAACTGACAGACCCGCAGGTGGCTGAGGCTTCAGGCCCGTGTATCCAGCCTTCAGAACGGTTTGCTCTGTGTGTGTGTGTGTGTCAGGGGGCTGGGGGTCTGTGCCGCCCATGCCAGGCCCCACTGTTCACCCCTCCTGCAGGTGCCAGCCCCAGGTGCGTGCCTGCTGCCTGGGGGCGGCCTCCACCCCACCAGGGGCCCCTACCGGGCTGTGGCCCTGGAAGGTCCTTGGCGCGTGCTCCGGCAGGTGGGAGAAAATTCTTCTCTTCACCTGGAGCCGGAGGTCTGGTGTGCTATGTGCGTGGGGCGGGCGGGAGGGGGTCAGTGGGACACATCTCCTCTCAGGCTTGGCCAGTGGGGCAGCAGCTGGGGAGCTGGGGAGCCGGGGGTTAGGGGTGGCTAGTGCCTGCCCCGTGCCACGTTATATAACGGGCCTCTGGCTGGCCGGCCAGACATAATTCCTAACAGGCTCTGCAGTCCGACCTGGGAGCACTTAAGCAAAGCACAGCCCGTGCGGCCGCTTCTCACGCAAGCCACACAGCTGGCACTGGGCACCGGCCGGCAGTGTCGGCTCTGTTACTGGCCACCCCCTCCCCCACACACAGATGGTGCTCCCAGGCTGCCCTGGGGGTCCAGACAGTCCTCCCCAAACTCCGGAAGGTGGAGGAAAGATGTGGTCACCTGCTGCTGGGGGAGCTCAGGGCACCACAGAGGGTCACGGAGGACCTTACCTGGGGAGGGGGAGGGGCAGGGCCTCAGCAGAAGGCAGGGACCCCCCAGGTCTCCATCCCCGTGGGGCAAGCACTTGCTCTCTGCTTAGCCCCAGGTGAGTGGGATCTTTTGGAGACAATACAGTGGTCGGGGTGGCGGGGCGGGGAGGCCTCTCTCCTTACCCCGTTTCACAGATGTGGAAACTGAGGCTTCAGGAAGTGTCAAGCCCGGGGCTACCCAGCTAGTGAGTCAGAGGCTGGAACCTGGACCAGTCTACTCCTCGGAGAGCTGCCCTCAGCCATCCTGGTGGGAAAGGGGTCAGCCAGGGCTGAAGGGGGAAGGGGCATCTAGGGGGCCCAGGGACCCCTGGTTGGTGAACTCAGGAAGGGAAGGTTCCCCCCAAGGCCAAGGCCTTTGTCGGCCGTGGCTGGCTGGGAGGCAGCGGGCATGGGGGTTGATGGCCGGCTTGGGCCACCTGCTCCTCTTCCTCTTTTAGCCCCTTACTCAGTGGGCCTCTCGGGCCTCCTGCTTGGCCTTCACATGGCACTTCCGCTCTCAAGGAAACAGCTGCAGTGTGCGGAGGGCTCGACCCCCTCCCCATGTCCAAGGCCATTGCCAGGAACTGGATGAAGCTGCCTCGGGTCTCCAGCTCCCCGGCCCTCTGCCCGTCGTAGCCCTGGTCCCTGGCCAGTGGGAGCTCATGGCAGTGGGGACAAACCTTTGGGTTTGGGGTCGGGCATGCCGAGAGGAGGGCACGAGCCATTGGTCTCCTGGCTCCCCGGGATCGTCCTGCCCAGAGGTCATGAACTTCCAGGAGGAGCCAGGCAGGAGAGGTGGGCCTGGGACTGTGGGAGGATGGGCTTCCAGCTCGGGCCACCCTGCCTCCCTCTGGGCCCTGGGTTCCCATCTGTACGCGGTGTCTGCGTCATCAAGGGCCAGAGAGTGCAGTCTAGCCGTGAGAGCACAGCTCTGGAGTTCACCCTGGTTTGCCCCCTGCCCGCTCTGGGTGGCCCTGGGCAAGTAAGTGGCCCCTGGTCTCAGCTTCTCCATCTCGGACGTGGGGCTGATGTGAGGCTTAAAAGAGCTGATGTAGGAATGGTGCTCGGTGTGGCATCTGGTCCACAGTAACTGTCATCACTCTGTCCATCTGGAGCTGGGAGCACAGCCGCACACACGGCGGCCTTGCCGCACCCCAGCTCCCTCAGAGGCGGTGAAGCGCCCTCTCCCCACGTTTGCAAGCAGCATCACGAGTTGTCTAGCTTCCTGGTTTCCCCCAGACCCAGGAAAAGGCCCAGGTGTGTCCACCTGCCTTTGACACCTGCCGCACGGTGATGAGGGCTGCTGGGCCCCCCTGGGACACTCTGGGGGCCCTTTTACCAGCCCGGGTAGGCCTGCCCGGACCCCCCTGCTCTCCTGCATGGGGAGGATGGAGGCAAGGTCGGGGATGCGGGCCTCTAGGCCGGACAGGAGGAGTGTGGGTGACTCTCCGTGGGAGCCGGAGGAGGACGCCAGGCAGCAGGACTGGCACGAGCCGAGGCAGGGTGCTGGGAGGCAGGAGGCGCATCTGGGGACAGAGAGGACCTCTGGGAGGAGGCTGTACGTGCCCCGGGGGCGGGGGGAGGGGCACAGCCAGGCTCAGCTCTGCAGCATCCGGGGCTTGAGCACAGGCAACCACTGAGTGGGGCTTCCGCAGGTGTGTGTGTTTGTGGTCGGGGGGCTCCTTGTGTTCACCCAAAGCAGAGGTCAGGAAGAATCTCCCACCAGCCTCCGGGCGGGGTGGGTTTGGGGCTTGCAGTTGTGAAACCACAGCCAAGTGTAGCCCCTCCAGGCCTAGACGCAGAGGCATCTGGACTAGGTAACTGCTCGGGGACCACTCCTCACTCTGTAACCCTGGTCCCTCCGGGTGGGCACCGAGACCAGCCATGGCTGCCGGGGACAAATCATCTCACTCCTCCGAGCTTGGTCTGGCAGCCACATCCCCGCCTCGTGTGGGCCCAGGCTACGTGGGTGCCAGTGATTAAGGACCAGAGGGCCCGGCTGCATTCGTCTGGCCCTGGCCCTGGGCCGGAGGAGGAGGAGGAGGGTGGGCAGGCAGGCAGGCATCTGGTTTGAATTACTTGAGCTGCCTCTTGGCACCTTAGCCCTCAGCTGGGGGTGTGCAGGCTGCTTGGTCGGCTACCCCTACCAGCCTCCAACCCGCCACAGCCCTGGGGTGCCCCACACCCGGAAAGTCGAGCCTTCCGCGGCCAGTTCCCCCTGTCTGGGCCTCGTGCCTCTCTGTCGCCAGGCAGCTGGTCGGGCCAGGGTGGGGGGCGGCCAGCTCTACCCCTACCCAGGCTAGCTCCTTCGGGACCCCGGAAGGTTGGGGAGCCATGGCAGGGTCACACAGAGGGGGCTCAGCAACGTGGCAGAGGCTGGCTGGGAGGCCGAGCAAGGTGCCCTTCCCCCATCCAGGCTGGATTCCCGCAGGGCCAGCCCTTTGCCCTCCGACCACCAGGCCTTCTCCCCCAGGTAGCTGTCTGGGCCCCCAAGCTGGCTTTGAGACTAGATAGTCCTGGGTTCAAATTCAAGTCCTGCTCCTTATCCGCTGAGTCAGTGTCTTCCCCTGCGCCTCATCTGTGCTCTGCGCCAGCCGGCTCCTCCATCCCCCGGCCTTCTGACCTCCCTGCCCACACCCCACCCTCTGCCCACTGAGCAGGGCGCTGGGAAGCTCTGTGACGATGCCCGAGGCCTTTGAGGCCTGCCCAGGGCTTCATGCGTGGTGCAGCCGTTGGTGTAGGTGACACAGTCTGGGGAGGGAGGCGGGGTGGGTGGGCAGCCTGGGGAAGCTTGGCCAGCCCAGGGAGGGAGGGCCCTTGGTGAGAGCCCAGAGGGCAGATGCTGGGCCTCACTGGCAGCTGAGGCTGAGGCCTGGCCCACAGCTCCTGCCCTCTGACCCTTGGAGGCCTCCCTGGGGCCTTTGCTCTGGGGAGCTGGGAGCCAGGCCTCGTGCTTCCTGGGGAGGGGGCCCAGCCAGGCAGCTGAAGACAGCTCTGGGGTCATTCCACAGCACCCCATGGTGCATGGAGTGCTTGCCCTCCTCACTGAGAAATCCTGCAGGGCCCAGCTGGGGCTGGGGGCTGGGGTCAGAGGTCAGGAGTGGGGGGCTGGAACTGCTCCTGGAGCAGCACATTTTTCTCCTCTGAAAACTTATCTTAGCACAGAGATCACGGAACAATCGGACTCTTTTCCGGGCCTCTGCCGTCCCCAGACGGCCAGCCCGTCCCCTTGGGGAGGGCTCCGAGGGGGCCGGGAAGTTGAAATTTGTAAAATGTCTGTAGGAGGGGAAGAAAGGCGCTTTGTGTGGGGCTGGGGCCCTGGCCATTGGTCAGCTCCGAGGCCCCCGGCCGCTCCCAGCATGCTCCCCTCCCCAGGGAGGGCCGTGCTCGCCGGCCTGTGGCCAGCCCCAGGGTCTCTGCAGCCCCTCTGCAGTCCCTGCACCCACTGTGTCCAGGCCTCGGGGACCCGGGTCCCCGGGGCCGCCCAGCCTCTGAGGGCACGGGCCCGGCGGGGAGGCCTCCCCGGGCCTCAGCATGTTTCTCTACTGGAAGAAGCGGGGTGCCTACGCGCTGGAGGCCCTGCCCGGTGCCCTGGCCGAGCTGGAGCTGGGGGCCGTGGAGCGCTTCTCCTGGAGCTCCACCCTGGACATCATCGAGGACCTCGGGGGTAGGTGCAGTCCCACTTTCCTGGGAGGGCTCTCAGGAGGCCCGGACAGCTGGTCTACCCGGCCGCCTCCCTCTGGCCAGAGCCTGCGGCCCGCTCACCATGCACGTGCTGCTGCACGTCACATCAGCAGCGGTGGGGGGACAAGGCCCCTCCTGAGAGCCGCCGCTGGTGGAGGAGAGGGGCCTGAGCACGAGGACCCTGGGGGCCTCGGGGGCAGACAGGGCAGACAGGGCAGGCCGGCCAGGCAGTGTGGGCCCCGCAGCTGGGCTGGGAGCAGGGCAGCAGGGGCTGGCTCTAGGCTTCAGGCCTGGGCTCTGCCTCTGTCCTCTGCCTCCAAGATCAGGGCCAGGTGGTGGGATGAGTCTTTCTGGAATGTTCGTGTTCGAGGCCCCAGGACACGTGCCATTTCTCGTATTATCCCCATTGCAGGTAAGGGAACAGAAACACAGAGAGATTAAGCCCCTTGAGAGGCAGCACAGGTGGTGCGGAATGCTGAGCCCGGCGGCCGGTGTTTGGATGCCGACCTGGCCGTGTCAGTGGGGATAAAGATACAGGTGGTGTCGTGCGGTGGCTGAGAGGACTTGCTGGGGTGACACGTGGAGCCCTTCCAACACCGCACGCCACAGAGCAAGGGCATGGTCCATGCTGGCTGTTATCATTGCTGTTTTATCATAGCTCCGCTAATGAGTGGCCCAGCAGAACGTTCAACCTCGGGCTGGCGACTCCCCTTCTGTCAGGACACCAGTGCCAGTGATGGAAGCCCAGGTCTGGCTGGCGGAAGCCAGCAGGGCGCGGTGTCTCGGGCCTCGTTTCTCTCCTCTGTTGGCCTCATCTGGGGCCCCAGGCTATGGCACGCCCACACCCCAGGCCACAGGCCTGGAGAAGCAGGAGCCTCTCAGGGGCACAACTTCCCAGCCCGGCGTGGTCCTTCCCTGACCCCTCCCTGCAGCCAGAGGGCACGGAAAGTGATGGCTAGGCCTGGGATCCACCACAGAAAGAGACCACGTGGGGCACGGGTTCCGCAAAGCAGGGCAGGCAATGCTGCTCTCAAGAGGGAGAATGGGTGCCTGGTGGGCATAAACGACAGCTGTCGAACCCGTGAGGAGGCCCCTCTGGGCAACCTGTCCCATTGGCCAAAGTGGACAGAGGGATGTGGCTGCTTGGAGGGGTGGGGTGGGCACAGCGCCCTCCTGTGCAGGAGACTGGGAGAGAGGAGCCCGTGATGCTGGGCAGGGGGAAGCGGGAGGACCGCTCGGGGCAGGCGCGGGCCAGCCTGGCAGAAAGCTCCCCCTCTCTTTCAGCCGGGCGCTGTTCTGGAACCAGAGGGTGGGTTGGGAGAGTGGCCTGGGGGGCACACTGAGTCCTGTCTGCTTGTACGGCTTCACCTGGCAGGTTCCTGTCTACTGAGGCAGGGAAGGCGGCTGAGGTCCGGCATGAGATCACGCAGCCAGTCCCAGACACAAGCCAGGGAGGCCCAGCAGGGGTCTGTCCCCCTCTTCCTATTTGTCCTCTTCATCTCAGTCACGGCAAAGTGCCAGGCTTTCCTGCTGCTGGGCCCTCACCCATCCCCGGGGCTTTGGAGCAACCCCTGGGAAGCCCGCTTCCCCTCCCCTGCCCCCAGCCTCTCCAGGCAAGGCAGTCCCTGCCATCTGTGGGGCCTCACAGCTCACATTTAGAGGGGACTTGCCCTGTGCCAAGACTTCCCTTGGCTCCTTGCATCTTCACGCCCACCTTTGGAGGCAGGGACCATTCTTGGTGTCCCCTTCGCTCTGGAAGGGAAGGCAAGGCTCAGTGGGGTGGTGATTGGTGGTACCCAGATCCACAGTTCCCGCCCTCAGCCTCGGAGCCACAGGACCAGGCCCTGCTCACCCACCGTCACGACCCCGTGCCTCTTGGCCCCGGCTGGGAAAGAGGTCCCGGCACACGGTGGGTGGGTCATGGCGCGTGAGCTGGCCTCGGGGGCGAGCTGAGGCAGGCAGGTGGGAGAGCCGGGCACACAGCTGTCTGTGTGGGCTCTGTCCTCTGCACCCTGCCAGCCCCTGGCCTGGGCCCAGCACGGGTGGGTGGTGGGTCCCAGCGCCAGCGCAGCCCCGCAATGGGGTGGGGCTCGTGCCCGGAGCGTGATTGTCCTGAACTGGAATCTCACACCCGTTTCTGCAGTCCTGCTCCTCCCTCGGCCACTCTCTGCTCCTCTGAGGAGCCTGGGAGGAAGCCCGCGGTGGTGGGCAAATGGGCAGGTGCCCACAGCAGCCTCAGCCAGAGGAAGTGGCTGGCTGGCTCCAGGCCTGTGGGCAGACACTGTGTGGACGGTTTCTCGGGCCCCAGAAAGGAATTCTGAATGTGTCCTCCCACCTCTTCTTACTGAGTCCAAGGCGTGTGGGTGGGCAGGGCAGTGCTTGGGGGTCTCTAGGCTCCAGGGGACGATGACATCTTTAGTCTGGGCTGCAGGCAGGGACAGCATCAGAGGCCATGGTCCGGGCTCCTTCCTCCAGCTGGGTCCCCACTTGACGGCCCTACCCCACAGTGCTACATGGGGCTTTGGGAAGGGGACCACATTTCTTTCCCAGGCCACCTGTGATGCTCTGACCAGAGTCTGGGGTAGGGAGAGGCGGATGGTTCCTGGGGTCAGCAGCCATTTGCCCAGGACACACCCCTCTGGCTCTTGGGCAGGTTTGGGTCAAATCTTGCCCTTCTGCAAGCTGCCCTGATGACGGGGTTCAGTCCTAGCACAGCCCGCAGCAGCTGCCCAACCATAGATAGGCTCTCAGGAGGGCTGGGTTTGCGTGGGAGGGGGCATTCAAGGCCACAGCTGCTTCCTGGGAGGGGCAGCCTTTGCCTGGCCAGGCCCGGGGTTGGGAGGTGATGGGCAGGGAAGCTCTGCCTTCTTGAGGCTCATTATGCCAGGGCGTGCTCACAGGTGAGGGGTTCCCCTGAGGAATGACAAGGGTGGTTTCTTGTACGCTTGTCTCAGCCTGCAGCCAGCTGGGAAAGGGGGTCTTATGTGACAATGGGGGCATCATTTCATGTGTGCCAAGCACCTAAACATGCCAGGAACCATGGGGGCACCATGGGGGCAGTGTGGCCTGTTGGTTAGGAGCACAGACTTGGAGTCTTCCCGTCCTAGTCTCAAGTCCCAGCCTCATCGCTCACTAGCTGCATGACCTTGGGCAAGTCGCCCAACCCTCTGGGCCTCAGTTTCCTCATCTGTAAAATGGGCAACAATCAACATACCTCCTTCTCTCAGTTGTTTAGAACAGTGCTATCCCCTAGAACTTTCATCATTTTAATGTTTTTACTAGCCACATTAAAAACAAAAAGCAAAAAACCTAAAAACAAGCAAGTGAAATGAATTTTAAGAATATATTTAATTAATCCAGTCTATTTCAAAAACATTACCATTTCAACATGTAATCCTTATAAAAAAATCATCAATGAGATTTTATTTTATTTTACTTTTTGGCCGTGCCACACGGCATGTGAGATCTTAGTTCCCCAACCAGGGATTGAACCCATGCCCCTTGCAGTGGAAACACGGAGTCTTAACCACTGGACAGTCAGGGAAGTCCACATCAATGTGATTTTACATTCTGTTTTTTTTTTTTTTTTTTTTTGCATGAAATCTTCAAAATCTGCTGTGTATTTCACATGTACAGCACGTCTCAATTTGTATGAGCCCCATTGCACATGCTCAGTAGCTACAGTGGCCAGCAGCTGCCCTTTGGGGTTAGACCATGCTGCAGAGGGTTTGACGGTGAAATTAGACCACGTGTGAAAGGCACAGAGTGCCCAGCAGGTGCTGAGTAGGTCAGAGCTATGGTTATAGGCAGGTGTTTCTGGAGCAATCTGGCGGGGAAGATAGGTCCAAAATAACAGGTCAATTCAAAGGCCCATCCCAGGACAGTGGGATCTAGGAGGGAGAGATTCATCTGAAATTTGGATATTCTGAGATCAAGAGGCCTTCCGGAAGGTCGCTGCATTCAACTTGGGCCTTAGAGAGTGGGCAGGATGTCAGTTGACAGTAGACAGCGATGGGAAGGATGTGGCAGAGGCAGAGGAACAGAACCAGGAAGGGCTGGGCCTCGGTCAGACGCTCAGTTCCCTCCCAGGGGAGGTAGTGAGTAACAGAGGGAGGGGGCTGGGGTGAGGCGATAGGGAGTGGTGGGGACTGTGGAGGGTGGAAGGGTGTGTGCCAGTCTAAGGCAGACACAACTGGGGAGCTGGAGCCATCAGGAATATGGGTCCAGAGCTGCCAGGCTCCTCTGGTTTGTCCATGGAAGCCAGAAATCTGGATTTTTATGTGAAATCTGACTTTTCAAAGTTGGCAACCAATTCAAATTCTTTTGAAGCACTGTGCTTGGCCAAGCAAAACATGTCTGCCGGCCGGCTTCTGCCCAGGCGCCCTGTCGGCCAGTTGTCGTAGAGATCGTGTTGGAGAAGGAAAAACGGCATCGTGTGACTAAGATAGAGGGTGGGGGACGCTGGCATGTGGGCTTGTCTGCCTGGCTGAGGGGCCCTGGCTTTCCCCAGGATGCTGGGAGCCGCAGGGGCCCGAGGAGGCCAGGAGGGCAGCTGGGCTGTTTCAGACCCGGAGAGACAACATCTGGCACCCTGGGGGTGGGCAATTTCCAGGTTCCAGGTCTGCCTGGGGCTGGCCAAGGGCCAGCAGCCAGAGGGGTACTCCGGGGCGGGGACCCTGGGGGGAGTGAGGGCAGGTGGTGGAGGCGGCCCCTGGGAGCTGCCCCGCGGTCACAGAGCTGCTTTTTGCCCTTCCTCTCTGCTCTAGGGCCGTCTCCACTGACCAGGTGCTCCTATGGGGCCCCTTGTCCTTGCTCCCCATCAACTGCGGGGCTCTGTACCCACTCAGACTGACTTTCTGTGACCTCAGGGCTCCAGGGCCCAATAGGAGTTGCCCGTCTCAATTCAAATTCTCAAGAGAGCAAGTCCAATTGAACAGGCTGGCCCAGGCGGCCACCTCTGGCCCAATCAACTATGTCCAGGGTATGTACCACCTGGTACAACGTCTCCCCCTTACCAGGCCCACCCGTTCTGCAGGGCTGCAAACCGGGCAACTTGTCAGAGGGGAGCCCATGGCAGGCCCGGGGTGGGGACAGTCCATCCCGATGCCTGACTCCTCCCTGGCCCCCAGAGGCCCGTCTCCGGGCCCCGAGAGCCATCAGGGTCCTCAGCGACGTTCCTGTGTTTGGAGTCTCTGGGGAGAGAAGCACACCTAGGGGCTCTCGGAGGCTGTAGCTTTCATGTGGAGTGCAGGGAAACTAGATTCCAGAGGGGCTGGGACCGAGCAGTCCGCAGAGGGGTGGGGTCTAGAAAGCAGACTGAGCACCTTGAGGGAACTGAAAATGGGGGGGGGGACGGGGGGAGGGCGGGAGGGCAGCAGGTCGGTGCTAGAGGCCAGAGAGGTTAGCCACGTAGAACTTCAGTGCTTGGAAGAACCAGGATAAAGAACTCCAGACCCCACGACCACCCCACGGTGGCCGAGGGGAGTCTGGCCCTGGAGTGGCTGTGGCCTGGGGCGGCCATGGCAGGACCCAGAGGGCTGGCAAGGCAGCTCCAGGACCCTATGGTGGAGTAAGTAGCCCAGAGCCTGCTGAATTTAGGACCAGAATCCAGAAGTCTTGGGACAAAGGGTGTTAGAACCCAACCCCAGGCCCCGAGTTGTGAGAACCCAGGGACTCGGGGTTACAAGCAGACCTCATCTGGCTGAGTTCCCCAGATTCAGGTAGGGTGCATGGGAAACTCCCCCAAAGCTGGCTGTGGTCTCCAGGTCCCTGGAAACCCAGATGGCAGAGGAGATGCTGCTGGATGGTGGAGAAGAGCCCTGCTTCCCACCCGACCCTTGAGCCAGCTACGGCTTGACAGGCAGGGCTGGGGCAGGGCCAGCAGGATCGCTGACCCCAGGGACCCCGTCAGGGTCCTCACAAGGCCGTTTCCCCCCTCAGCTGCCCCTGCCTCCGGGCTAGAGGCAGGGCAGGCATCCCTGGCCCTTCAGACAGCTGAGATTCCGAGAGGGAAATCAGAACTGTGTGATTCTGTGAACTGAGTGAGGCAGGGCCCGCCTGAGAGTCCCGAGAATTAGCAGGGGCCCTTCTCAGAACGCCAGGTTCCCACTGCACAAACAGCAGGCTGGGGGACACTGGGGGACACTGGGGGACACTGTGCTGTCGCTTCCCTCTCAGCCTGGAAGCTTCGGAACACCGAGCAAGGCCTCTTGTGCAGCTGCTCCTTCAGCCTCCTCCCCCCAGCCGTGCCAGGCCCCACATGAGGCCCTCAAGACTTGTCAGGGTCACCAATGGGTCCCCAGTGCCCAGCCTGGGGCTAGGTACATGGTGGGCCCTCAGAGGACCCTTGCTGTGTGTTTGCTGAGTGAATCCAGAGAACCCAGAAGACTTGGGATCCATCACAGTTCCCTCTGTCACGAGTCCCTGAGGGCAGGGACGGGGTCCTGGTCACCCCTGAGTCCCCAGGGCCAGCCCATGAAATAGATGCACATAGAAAGGCAGGCATCCTACTCTGGTTGGGGAAGGGACCAGGGGAGACTTTGGGAGAGAGACCCGGGTCCCATGGGAAACTGGATCTTCCACACCTGGATCTCATCTACCCAGAGCCTCCCAGCACCAACTTGCAGGTGGGATGGGGTCTATGCAGGCTCAGGAGAACTCTGAGTCCCTTGGGAGAGTCTTGGCCACCTCCCCCCAGGCTCCATTTCTGTAGCGAAAAGTGTTTTGTAAACATTAAAATGTTGTCCAAGTATCTCATGGTGCCATTTACATAAAGTACAAGACCAGGCAAAACTAATGGAAAGAGAGGTCAGGACAGCATCCCCTGGGGGGTGGGGAGTGGCTGGCAGCTCCCATGAGGGAGACTTCTGCAGGGGGTCTGGTGATGCTCTGCTTCTTAACCTGGGTGCCAGTTATTTTGTAAAAATACGTTTTGTGAAAATTGTCTGAGCTGTGTACTCATGAGAGCTGCACTGTTCCGTACATATTTATTTTATACTTCCATAAAGTTTTTAAAATGCTAACCAACACAGAGATGACAGTAATAAAACAACAGTAGCCACCAAGCCCACTCCATTTATGGAACCCTTACCCCCACCGCTGACAGCATGTCTAAATGAGGGGAGGGGCCTCTGCTGGGGGTGGAGGACGAAGTGTGCAGGGAGCTGTCCTGACCTGCGTGCCTATCTACAAGAAGGCACCGTTTCCACTTAGACGGTACCTTTGGGGCCAGGAGAAATAGCAGAGTTGTCTAAAATGCCTTCATTCCCACTTTCCAGGAGACTGAGAAAATGTCTCCGGACCACATCAAAAACAGAGGTGTTTTCTTTTGAGGTGGCTGGCAGGCTGAGGGAGCTGGGGGGCGGAGGGATGGCCTTTGGTCACACCCACGACATTTCAGAGAGGAGGGGGAGGCTCCAGTTTCGGGGAGGGAGGATGGGTCTCTTCCTCCCGGCAGATGCCCCGCGCCCGGGGGCAGGCTCTGCCCAGCGGGGGTCCAGTCGGAGGGGCGCAGGGGGCGGGGCGCGGAGTCCCGCCCTCCGCAGGCGGGGCCGCCGCTCGGCTCCTCCCACCGCCCACCTGCCCCGCCCCGCCTCTAGCCGCAGAGGGTCCCGCGGCCGCGGCGCTCCGGCCTCTCCCCCGGCGCTCGGCCGGCGTCCGCCCCACGCCGCCGTTGCGCTCGCCCCCGGCCGGCCCGCGGCGGCCCCCGCACCGCCCGCGTTCCCGGCCTCCCGGCGCCTCTTCCATG
Organism: Balaenoptera physalus; assembly: GCF_965194825.1. NCBI lineage: Eukaryota > Metazoa > Chordata > Mammalia > Artiodactyla > Balaenopteridae > Balaenoptera > Balaenoptera physalus. The sequence continues at coordinate 191,764,608 of NC_138882.1, forward strand.
GGTGAGTGCGGGCCCCCCGGCCGGGCCTCGCCATGCAGGCCGGCGGGCCTGGCCGCCTCCGCGCCGGCTCGGGGAGGGGCGCGGGCGACGGGCATCGCGGGCAGGCCGGGGAGTTTGGGGCGGGGGAGGATCAATGGGAGGGCAGGGCCAGCTCCTTCCCCTCGGCAGGCGGGGGCTCAGCCTGCCGCCTCCTTTGGGGAAGGCCTGCTCGCGGTGGGAGGTAGACGCCGGTCTCGGAATCAGGGCTGCGGGGGTCCAAACTGTGCCCCGTGTCGGGGCGCGCTTCATCACCCCTTCTCCTGGCCCTGCAAGCTGACCGGGGCGGGCAGCCTCTTCTTCCCCCTTCCTTGCCCCCTCCGCTGCTGCGCCCCAGGAAGAGAGGCAGCTAGCTTGGAGGGGACCAAATTCTGGGTCAAAGACGGACAGCGGGTGAGGGGGACCACCCCAGGCTTCTGCGGGGGAGACCATCAATAGAGGCAGCGATGTGGAGGACAGGGGTAGGAAAGGGATCTTGGGCCCCTGGCATCCCCCTTCCCCCCGTAGTCTTGCAGGGATCCCCCAGGAACCCTGGGGCCCCAAGGTCACTGAGCCATCCCCCTCCCCAGACTAGTGGTACAGAGAGAGGGAGCTGCTCATTTCCAAAGACGTTTTCTCCCCCTGGAATCTGGATACTTTCCCTGGGGAGCTGCTACAAGAAAAGGGCTCTGCTAACAGATTCCCATGCAGATAAGTTGGCATTTAAAAGAGAAAGGGACACTGCCCTCCTTTGAAGGGTGCATTGAGGAGATGGCCCCACCCATCCTCTGGTCAGGAGGCTCCTGGGGCCCCGGGGAGCCTGGGTGCCCCCGCCTGGGGCGCACCCTCCCTGGGCCCCGCCCGACTAGTAACCCTCTTCTCTCCTTTGCAGAAGACCGGAGCCTGGCTGAAGAGAAGGGGCTGTGCTGTCAGAACCCCGACTGCATGGACAAGGGGCGGGCGGCTAAGGTAGGGCGGCTGGAGGGCCTGGGAGCAGCTGGGGGCAGAGGGGACAGGGCTCTAACCGCTCTCTCTGTCCAGGCCCGGAAATCCACAGGGCCCTGGCAGGGGTGCAGCTGGCCTGGCTACAGGGTCGTGTGGGTTCAGGGGTGGGCAGGGCCATAGGGTGGCTGGTTTAGGAGGCAGAGGGGCTGACCCCGGTTCAGAAACAGTGGGGCGGGGGGGACTTCTGCAAGGGCTGCTGGAGCAGGGGTGCCCCAGAGCCCTTTCCTGCACTGCAGTCCTTACAGCCCTGAGGTGACAGGAGCTGCCACTCTATGTCACGGATGAGGAAACTGAGAATCAGCAAGAAGGGACACCCCCCCCCCCCCGCGCCCCCCACCAAGGTTCCGTTCCAGTGCCCAACGGGCACTCTTCCTGGGGCACCAGGCCACTCTTCAGGCCTGGGCAGGGGTCAGGGACACTTTGGGACTTTGTGATAGTGACTGTGGGCCTGGGGATGACAAAGGGAAGAAGGGACCAACTGGTCATGGAGTGTCAGGACTTGGGAGCTACGAGTGGACAAAACAAGAGGGATAAGGATAACAGAGACGGCGGGGCACTTCTGCCTGGTTCGTGCTGGGCTCTGTGCCTTCTGTGCTGTGGCAGCTCTGCTGGGAAGGCGTCGGTCGTTGCCCTGTTTTCCAGATGAAGATACCAAGGTTCAGAGAGGTCCTGTGATTGGAGGAGGCCCCACAGCTCAGGAGAGACTGAGCAAGGGTTTGAACCCAGGTTTGGCCCCTCCCAGCACGCATCTGAGTGACAATAGTTGTAACTGCCACAACTCACTGTGGGCACTGAGGACTCTGTCTCCTCCCTCTGGCCTTCTGACATCTGTCCTGTCATTATTCTCATCTATAGTTGAGAGGTAGCAGCCCACCTAAGAACATATCGCTAGGGTGTGGTAGAGCTGAGATTTGAACCCGGAACCCAGATCTGTATGGTGCCAGAGCCCTGTTCCTAACCACTGTGTGGCTCAGCTCTGCCAGCTGCAGGAAATTAAAAATGCCACCCTGTTACCCCCGTCCATCCAGACACACGCGCTCACATTCTGCACAGGAAGACCACGGTTAGAAGGAACGTGGAGGACTGTTCCGCGGGCGGGGAGAGGAGGGGGAGGCTTCCAGTTGCCGTGGTCACCAGGCAAGGGGGTGGCTGTGATGTCAGATGCAATCTGCTGGCACGGATGGTGCCTGGCATCGGGGCTCTGGTGTTGGCTGGTTGCCTCTCCCCTAGATGGGGGCTCCTGGCAACAAACGGGCCTCAGTTATCCTCAGTTACATCCTGCCAGGGGCCTGCAAAGCCTTGGGCCCTCTGCCTGACCCGCAGGGGTGACAAAGGGGGCCAGGCCACACTGTCCCAGCCTCTCCTGTGGGCAGCTGCTCCTCCTGGGGCGGGCCCACAAGCTGCCGCAGGAAGGGCCAGGGGTGAGGCCTGTGAGATGAGAGCTGGTGTCAGAGCATGTGTGGGTCCTCTGCAGCTTCCAGGTCCCAGCCCTGGGCTGCCTGCAACTCAGCATGGCTGACATTGGCATCAGCAGCCAGAGGGTCACCCAGCCTGCAGGGGGAGAGCCCAAGTCCTATCACTGGTGGGACCCACTCTGGGACAAATGACACAGACTTGGGGGACAAGGATGCCTGAGCCATCAGAGGGAGAAGGGCTAGTCAGGGAGGACATCCCGGAGGAGGTGGCCTCTGGTGGAAGTGAAAACGTGGATAGGCAGAGCAGAAGGCAAGGGCCCTCCAGGAAGGGGGGACTGCCACAGGCAGAAGTGCAGAGGCAGGAGAGAAGGGGTGGGAGGCAGGTCTTGCCAAGGGTATGAGCAGGCTGGAGCAGAGGGTGAGAGGAGGTGAATGACACCCAGGTTTGGTGAGAAAGAGGAGCGAAGAATATCCTATTGTTGTTGTTTTCTATTTTCTGGCCGCACCGTGTGCACATAGGATCTTAGTTCCCCGACCAGAGATCGAACCCGTGCCCCCTGCAGTGGAAGCGTGGTGTCCCAACCACTGTACTGCCAGGGAAGTTCCAGAATATCCTATTGTTGGTGATAATAATAACCACCAGGCAGGTTGTTAGGCCCTCATGCTTGTCTCACTGAACCCTCGAGAGAACCTCAGAAGAAAAGCATTATTATTATTCCCACGTGAAACGTAAGGAAACTGAGGCTCAGAGAGACGAAAGAACTTGCCCACATCACACAGCACGACTGGCACAGCTTGGCCTGGAGTGAGACGGAGAGCATCGTCCTCACTCTCCTCCCCAGCCATTCGAGGAACGGCTAGCAGGATGTGACTAGCTTTCTGAAGGAGATGACGTCATTCATTCATTCACCAAATCAGCTTTAAGCACCTGCTGTGCCAGGCCTGGTTCTAGGCCCTGGAGATCTCCAGGGAACAAAGGTTCTGCCCTCCCGGAGGTGCATCCCAGCCCCACTGGGAGGAGGAGGGAAGTGAGGACTTGGGTTTGTCAAACTGGCCCCCAGGCTACCCTGGGGAAGGGCCATCTTCCAACAGAGCTGGACCCTTCCGCTTCCAGGCCCACCCTTGAGGGGTTTTTTCTGTTTGTTTATTTATTTATTTATTTATTTATATTTTTGGCTGCGTTGGGTCTTTGTTGCACGCGGGCTCTCTCTAGTTGCGGCGAGCGGGGGCTACTCCTCATTGCGGTGCGCGGGCTTCTCATTGCGGTGGCTTCTCTTGTTGCGGAGCCTGGGCTCTAGGTGCATGGGCTTCAGTAGTTGTGGCTCGCGGGCTCTAGAACTCAGGCTCAGTAGTTGTGGCACACGGGCTTAGTTGCTGCGCGGCATGTGGGATCTTCCTGGACCAGGGCTCAAACCCGTGTCCCCTGCATTGGCAGGCGGATTCTTAACCACTGCGCGCGCCACCAAGGGTGGGAAGCCCCACCCTTGAGGTTTTATTTGAGCCTCTCCTGGGTGCTGGGGCTTTTGAGATGAATCAGCCACCCCACCCCTACCTCCTGTCCCTGGAGTTCACTCTAGAGGGATGGGGATAACCAGGATGGGCTTCCTGGAGGAGGCTGCTGGTGTCGAGAGAAATGAGGGGGTATTGAGCTGGAAGAAAGCTGAGTGAGCCAGGAGGCTTTCTGAGGATGTAAGGAGCGAGCAGGGCTGAGGAGGGGATGGGGAAAGGGAGGCAAAGCTGAAGAGGGAACACCCTGATGTCCAGGTGAGGTGTCTGGATTACCTGCCTTGGGGATCACCGGAGGGAAGTTGTGTCCCTACCCTTCCCCAGGATGAAGATGTATAGAGTAGCCCACACCTGGGAGCTCCAGGGTCACAGCCCACCCCTTTCCCGCTGCGTGACCCTGGGCAAGTCACTACACCTCTTTGAGCCTCAGTTTCCTCATCTGGAAACTGAGGCTTCTCAAGTTGCAACAAGGATGAAAAAGAGGGCTGACATGCGAACTGCTTAGCACAGTGTGGCTTGCTGCAGGTGTTCAAGAGGATGCTATCTGCAGCCACGTGTCCATCTTCCTTGCAGGGGGAGAGAAACCCCTAGATTTCGCACGTGTCCTCCTTCCCCTCCTGAGATCTGAGACCTCCTTGGGTTCCATCCCAGACCCCAGCCAACCCCACCCAGCCAGACAAATGTTTATTGCACATCTGTCCAGTTCCCAGGGCAGGTGTCCTGTCAGGGAGACGGAGGAAGTGTTTGCTCCCTCTGTCCCAGGGGGCCGGGTGATGACACAGTGGGTGACCCCGCCCTGCTGCAAGTTAACCACAGGGCAGAGTCTGGGCTCCCTTGAGCTGGGCACTCTGATGAAAGTCTGTACAGGGCACCTCGGGTCAGAAGGGGACATGGAGGAGGGCTGACACTGGCCTAGGGGACCACATTTGAGGGGACAGAAGACTTGGGGGTGTTTATCCTGGAGATGGGACCCTAGGGCATCATCCTTAAAGGTATTAGTTCTAGCAGCCACCATTTACTCAGCACCTACTATGTGCCAGGCCCTGCTTTAGTGCCTCACCACAGGGACCTCATCTAGTCCTCCCCCCACCCTGTGCAGTAGGGACCACCCCATCTCCATTTTAGAGACAAGACACTGAGAAGCAGGGAGGTGCAATGACTTGACCAGGCAAGGCCAGAACTCAACCAGGTCTGTCTGTCCTCAGAGCCTACCATTTCTAAGGAACTGTCAGGAGGAAAGGGAGGTGAGTTTTTCTGCATGGGTCCCAAGGGGCCTGGCAGGGAGGTGAGCTTTGGTTCAGTATAGGCAAGAGTTTCCAACAGCTGAAGCTGTTCCCTGATGCACATAGATAGTGAGTACCCCATCCCTAGAAGTATTTAAGCAGAGAGAGTGGAGATTCAATTTGATGACTTCAGAGCTCTCTTCCAGCTTAACAGTGGGCTGTGAGGTGGCAGGGATGAGTCGGGAGGGGTGGTGTGTGTGTCTAGGGGAGGGGTTGTCAGATGAAGACCAGTGGCCACAGGGCAGAGGAAGGGGTGGATCTGAGGTCCTTGTGGAGAAAGAATGGGCAGGATGTAGTGAATAATGGGAGAGGGAGTGACCTATTCTCCTGGGCAATGCTTTGGGGGTAAGAGGTAGGAGGCCAGCCAGGGTGCCCTTGAGAATGGCCAGATTCTGGGGATCTCTGGAGGTGGCTGGTCTGTGGAGTTGCTAGTCAGCTGTAGACAGGGGGCAGTCCAGTGTGCAGCTGGAGAATGGGGCAGGACCAGCGGAGCAACGCAAGGGGAATTTGGGGGCTTTGGCTAAGTAATTTGGAGGGGAGAAGGTGAAAGCCCGGGGTGCCCAGGAGGCAGAGACAGAGGACCCACCTCATGCTACCTGGAGGGGACGGCGGGGGCGAGTTGCTCTGGTGTGGACCAGCCCCAGGAAGCTCGGTGCTGACGAGGAGGGCAGCTCCCATTAGGAGGGGGCTCCAGCAGCCTGGAGGCCCAGGCCTGGTGAGGGGCCTGGTGGAGGTGGTCTAGAATTGGGAAAATGCAGGTAGGCCTGAACCCGGAGGCTCCCACGGGGGTCCCAGCCCAACCACGCCCGTCTGCTAGCTTCGGTAATTAGGGAAGCAGGGAGGTGTGCTTGGGGCTGGGTGGCCTGCCTTCTCAGTGGGATCCCTGTGTCCCCAGACACTATCTCCACCTCCAGTCCTGAGCACAGAGTTATTCTAAACTCAAGATGCTGGGAACCACCAAAGGGCAGAATGGCCCCCTCTTTCAGGACCTGCTAGGCGTGGGCCAGGAAAAAAGAGGGAGGCACGGAGCAAGGCGGGCCCGTTTCTCAGGCGCCGTGGAGGGCGCCGTTCAGAATCCAGCGGAAGCGAGCCTGGCTTGGGGCGATTCCCGGGACGGGCTGGGCCTGCAGGTCCCCCCGCCTGGACCCCGGGGGGCAGCGTCCCGCCGCGGGCCCTAGTCGGGGGCGGCCGAGCTCGGGTCTTCAAGCCCAGGTTAAAGACTACAGACTTTGAGCTTTCCGCAGGTCTGTAAAGGGCAGGCCCCTCGGAAACAGTGACAAGCGCCTCCTCCCCTCTGTCCACAGCGCGGACCCTAGATTAGCTCCAAGCGCCGGCCGGCCCTCCTGCCACCCCCCTGGGCCGCCGGGTGGGGCGCCGGGCCCTTCCCGGGACCGCAGACCCTCCCCCGTCCCAGCCGGGCGCGCCGATGGTACGTCCCGGCCCGCCCAGGTGGTAGCGCCCGCGCCGGCCTACCGTAATTCCCCTACGCCCGGCGCCCATAGCCGGCGCAGAGCGGACCGAGCCCGCCCGGCGGCTCCGGTCCCATTCTCCCTGCGGGCCCGTCGGAGCTTTGGCAGCCTTGGCCCGAGCCCCAGCCACTGGGGAGGAGACCCTTGTCCCTAGGTGAGTCTCACGGGGAAGCTGGGGTCCGGACGGGGGTGGGTCCGGGCGCCAAGACTCTCCCTGAATGAATGGACAGAACCCTGGGTGGAGGGTCCTGCACAGTCCTAGGCCAGCAGGTGGGTGTCGATGGGCGCCACTGGCCCCACCTCCGCTTACTTGAGGGTGGAATGGGCTCCAGCGCCCGCCCCCACAGTGACTCTAGGGTGCGGTCGGCTGGGAGACATGATCGTGAGGAGTCTGCAGGGCCCCAGCCCTGGTGTGAGGGCTGCTGGTGGGGCGAGGGGATCTGAAGGGGCTTTGGCGCGGCTTGGTTGGGCGGTTTTGGCGACCTTGCCCCATCTGGGCGTCCGAGTCGGTCCCAGGCGGAAAGCCCTCTCGAGGCCGGCAGGCGTGAGAGTCTGCACCTCAGGCAGCCTGGGCCAAGCCTGGCCCCCGCTAGGGGGAAGGGCAGAGGGACAGGACCCATGAAGCCAGGAGAGGCCCTGGCCCACCTTGATGAAAGACTGAGGACGTGGAGGCCCAGGGGGCCCCGGGCCCTACAGATTCCTCCATTGCCTTCCCCAGGTTTGGGGAGCTCTAGGAGGATTTCACTATTCCTCTGCCCCTTTGCCAGAGTCCAGGCACACAATAGGACCCAGCAGCCATCCCTAGATAGAAAATTCTAGAGAACTGGCCAGTGCCCTCTTCACACAGGTGGGGAAGGGCAGAGGGGTAGATGGGCCCCAGAAGCAGGTCTCCCGCAACCCAGACCTGTGCTCTCTGCCCCACTCCCTACCAAGGAGCCTTTTGTGTGGCTCTGAGGAAAGAGGCGCCAGGAGAAGGGCACAGCCTGGCACGCCGGGGTCCTGGCTCCAGGATCTGGCATATCTGTGCAGGGACTGGGCAGGAGGTGAAGTTCATGGACCACAGCCTTTCCTTCTCCCCCTAGCACCGACCAGTCCCAGCTGGTCAGCTCCCTGGGGAGGATGGGGCCTTGCTGTCTTCTGCAGCTGGTGCAGTAGGGCTGGCCTGCAGAGAGGTACTCTACACCCCTGCCATCTGCCCGGCACAGGGCAGGGCCGTAGGGCAGGCTCTGCGTCCGGGTGGACCCCAGAACCCAAGGATGAGGGGTGAGGCCCAGGCCTAGGGGAAGGGAGGAGCCAGGTGGGCCATTGGGAGCAGGAGAGCAGCCTGGCAGAGCTGGCTCCCCGCCGGGCAACATGCCCACGCATGCAGCCTCCGCCCCTGGATTTCCAAAGTACCAGATGGGGCCCTGGGGCTGGTAGGCTCCCAGGGGAGCTTAGCTCAGGTTGGGAGCCCCTGGGCAGGGGTGTCCCCCTGGCCAGGGAGCCCCAACTCCTGGTTCTAGGCCAGTCTCCTGTGGACGGAGCACAGAACTGGCTCCAGACCTTGGCCCAGACCTGTGACCTCTCCTAGACAAGGAGCTCCCTCTCCCACTGCAGACCAGGCTGGGGCCCCAGCCCATTGTGGGGGAGGGGATGCCCACAGGCCTCTGCTTTCCTGGGGCTGGGGAGGTGGTGCTGGGCGGGAGTGGGAGGGGGGCTCCTGCCTTGGCGACTCCATTATTCATCAGCCCCAGCATCTGGTTTCTGGGTATCAGTTTCAACAAGCCAGTCCTGACTCATGAGCCTGGAGCTGTGGCTGGGCTGGGGAGGGGCCCCCTCCCCAGGGAGTCAGGGGCCGGGACCTTTTGGGCCTGCGCATGGGCCATTTCAGCTGTCTCGTGTAGAGAGGAGGTGGGAACCTCAGAGCCTGCTGAGGCCTCCTCCCTCCCTCCCCTGGTGCAGGGGCCTGGGGTGCCTTTCCTCCCTTGCTCTGCAGGTTCCTTGACCCTGCACTCTTGGCTCTGGGGCAACAGGGCCCTGGCCTTCTAAGGAGCAGCCCCAGCCCTGGATGGAGGACCCAAGCAGGAGCATGATTCAGGGTGGCCAGAACCTGGTCACTCAGGTGACCTCTGGTGACCTGTCCTGGCCCAGCCCTGATGGTCTCCACTTGATGCAACCTGGTTACCCCAGGCCAGTGGGCTTGGGGATCTGCCCTGTCCCCAAGGGGGTGGGCCTCAAGACCCTGCTGCCCAAACCACCACTTGGCTGGTCTTCGTGTCCCCATGCCTTCCCTGTGCCTGAGGCACAGTGGGCATCTGCTGTTAGTACAGGTCACTTTACCTTTCTGAACCTCAGTTTCTTTGTCTGTTGAATGGGGGTAGTACCAGTGTTTCCTCCTTATGGTCTTTTAGAAGAGTGAACAGGACTTGGCACAGGCCTGGGCACTTGGGACTGCTCAGCGGCTGGCCGGGGAGGGGCAGCAGTAGGGGCAGGGGGCATGTGCAACACCTCCAAGCTTTGAGGTGGAAACTGACCTGCCTGGGGCCAGCAAGCCAAGGTCATGGATGCTAGGAGGAAGGAGAGAACCTGTGGACAGGCAGTGGGGAAAGCTTTGTTGACTGTTGGCCACAGAAAGGGACATCCTGGCCAAGACCTTTCAGGCCTCAGTGGCCTTCTCTGGCATGAAGCCCCTTCCTCCGCTTTCATTCATCCATTTATCATCTAGTCTGCACGGAGCACCTATGGTGGCCAGGACTATTCTAAGTGCCGAGGATGAAGCGTGGGCCAGACAGCCAAGACTCCTGGCCACTGGAGAGGATAGTCTAGCAGGGAAAAGTGATAATCAAGAAGTGAACAGGGCTTCCCTGGTGGCGCAGTGGTTGAGAATCTGCCTGCCAATGCAGGGGACATGGGTTCAAGCCCTGGTCTGGGAAGATCCCACATGCCGCGGAGCAACTAAGCCCGTGTGCCACAACTACTGAGCCTGCGCGTCTGGAGCCTGTGCTCCGCAACAAGAGAGGCTGCGATAGTGAGAGGCCCGCGCACCGCGATGAAGAGTGGCCCCCGCTCGCCGCAACTAGAGAAAGCCCTCGCACAGAAACGAAGACCCAACACAGCCAAAAATTAATTAATTAATTAATTAAAAAAAAAAAAAAAGAAGTGAACAAAGAAATAAAATAATATCAGGTAGTAATAGCTGCTTCGGAGGGAATGATTCAACGTAAGGGGTTTGAGAGTTTCAGGGTAAGGGGCTATTTATTTTGAGAGAAGGGTGAAGGCCTCCTTGGGAGGTAGCAGTTAAGGTGGGGCCCAGTGCCAGCTGTTGGAAGATCAGGGGCACATTGTGTCCCAGACAGAGAATGCAGAGGTGCAGGCTCTGAGCTTGGTGAGTTGTAGGGATGAAGGAAGCCAGCATGGCGGACCACCCTGTGGCACTGGCCAGAAGGCACGGTAGGAGCCAGGCCACAGTTGGGATTTTATTTTAAGCAAGATGGGAAGCCACAGGAGGGTTTGTGGGGGAGTGACATGAGCAGGCTTTAGTTTACAAGAGATCTGCCAGTGGTGTGGACAGTGGATGGCTCAGGATTTGGGAGCAAAGGGGGTCCTCTAAAGCTCCTGGCCCGAATAAATTGCTGCTCTCCCACCCTCTTTCCACCCAGAACCAGATTGAGGGGGAGCTGACTAGGGGATGGGGGGGCTGATGACAGCATGTCCCCCTCCCCCATGGGTCCTGAGGAGTTCCCCAGGGAGGCCATTCCAGAACCGCAGAGTCAAAAGTCTGGGTGTCAGTCCTGCCTGTGGACTTTCCCCTCACTTTATCCGCCACGCGATGAATGAAGATAACAGTGCCCGCCTCCGCCTCCCGGGAATGAGTGTAAAAGCGCTTTGACAACCTACAGTGGGGACCCCGGCACCACACCCCAATCCTGGTCGGCGTCCTCGCCAGTCTCTGATGAGCGCCCCCTGGCGGTAGGGCACCCGGAATCCCGCGTGGCCCCTGGCCCGGAGGGACCAGCCCGCAGCAGCAGGGGCCTCACGGAAAGCTGAGTTGGGCTGCGGGGTTTTCCGCGACAGCCCCGTCTCACTCCGCTCCTGGATGCTCCCCAAGGACCACCCTCTCCGCCCCGCGCGCCTGCCTTCCGCCCGCCGCCTCCACCTGTGGTCACCGGCGCCCCTCTGCTCCTCTGCCAGCACCACTGGCCTGGGCAGTGGGAGCGGGGGTCCCCCGGGCTCAGGCTCTGAGGCGGGGGTCTCTTGGATTGTGGGCGGGCACTAAGATGACCCTCAGGAGGGCCTCTGAGCGCCGACGGTGGCTGAGGCGGGGAAGTCGGTGGTCAGAGCGGAGACAGATGTCCTCGGGGCTGGACAGGGATCGGGGTCTGAGGACCCGGAGGGGGATGTGTCCCTGGTCCGGTCCCCCCTTTTCTGCCGCCAGCATTAAGGGAGCTCCCTCGGGGGAGGGGGAAGAGGTCCCCCGGGCTGAGGCTCTGGGGCGGGGGTCCCCAGGGCTGGAGGGAGGGGACTGAGATGCCCTTTCGGCCGGGAGGGATCTCCTGTGCTCCAGCCGTTTGCGTTGGGGTCGGGATGGAGGTGTGAGCAGAGTGGGGCGCCCGCGGGACTGGGCGGGGGCCGGGATTCCGCAGTCAAGGCGAGGGCGTGTGTCACCGGCGGGCCCCCTGCCCCCAGCATCCAAGGAGCTCCCCTGGAGGAAGGAGGAGGCCCGGGAGGGACCCTCTGAGCCCGGGACCTTTGGGCTGGGGGTCAGAGCCGGGCTGCGGGCGGGAGGGTGGGTGTTCCCCGCCCCCGGGGTCCCGGCGCGCTCAGCGGGCGGGCGCGGCCGCACAATGGCAGGAAGCGGGGCTCCGCGCTTTGTCCGGCGGGCGGCGCAGACCGCCGCTTCCTCCGGCCGCCATGGGGACGGGACCCGGCGTCTCCGGGCGCCGCGCGGCCTCTAGGCCGAGCCCCGGGCTGCCCTCCGGGGACTCCGAGCCCGGCTGGGCGGGGAGCCGCGGCCGCCACGGGGAAGGCCAGGTAGGGGAGCGGGGGGGCCGGGCGGGGAGGCCGGGGCGGGTGCGCGCGCCCTCGTCCGCGCGCGTCTTTAAGCGGATGGGCAGGCGGCGGCCGAGACCCCTGCCCCGGGTGCACACCGCGGGGGTGCGGGGGGCGATGAGGGGCTGGGGGCCTGGGATGTGTCCCCCACCCCGGCACCAAGGGTGTCAGGCAGCGGAGGAGACCGCCAGCGCCTGGCCTTTTGTGTCTGGGGCTGACTCCGGACACACCTGTGGGTCCCAGGCCCTGGACTGGGCCACCCCTCCCCCTTTCCTTCCTCTGCCCAGGCCCTGCCCACACCCCTCCTACTCCTGCCTCTGGCCAACACCCTGGTGTGACAGGGAAGACTGACTTCTTGTGCCCCCATCCCTGTGGGGATCAGCCTAGACCATGCTCCCCAAAGGGCCCGGCCCCGTTATTTGTAAAATTGTGGTCCATTCTTTGCCTTTGGAGATGCAGCGTGACCTGGCTGTTCCATCTGGTGGGCTCGCCCCTCTTTGGTTGAGTCCTGGGAACGTTTGGTCCCGGACCCTGCTATCCGTCTCTGGCTGGCTGGGGTGCTGTTGCCCTCAGAGGGTGGGCGTGGTGGGCAGCAAGGAGGTGGGGAGTAGACCCTGGGTCTGAGAGAAGAGGCCCAAGGGTCTGGCTTTGGGAAGGGGCTGCCCTGCTATAGTGCTGGGGAGACCCCCAACCCTGGAGGGGGTGGAGGTGAGAGAAGGGGTGGGGAGCAAACAGTGTGGGCTCTGCCCACCCGAGCCTCCGCCTCCCAGTTGGGCTGGGGGTTCTTGGAGCTTCATCCTCAACCAAACCTGCTGAATACTCACCTGCTTCCGATCCTGGGCCTGACTCACATCCCCTGATGTCCCTGAGCCTGGGGGCTGCTGGGAGGATGGGAGCAGAGGGGGTCAGCCACCAGCCGGGTTCCCATCGTTATTATTAGCATTAGTGTCTGGTAGTAACAGTAGTAGCAAGAGGAGAAGGAGAAACTGGCGGAGTTAAACAAGGCCCACCACGGTGCTGGGAAATGAATATTCCCGAGTCTCTCAAGCCCAGTGTCTTTGCAGGGCAGGGTACATAGTAGGTGCTTGATAAATATTTGTTGAATGCTAAATCTGCCTTAAAGGTGAATCTTTGTGAAATCTGCCATCTATATACTGGATTGGTTTAAAAACGAGATTGTGGCACAGAACCAGGGACTTGGGCCGGAAGGGTCCCAGAGACCCCCCCCCGCAAACCCTTACAACCTAGCATGGCTCCTGTCATGTCACCCCCCCACCCACTGTGAGACCAGGGCCTGGGCAGCTGGTAGGTCCGCAGTCCCACTGCCCAATGCCAAGCCTGGAACCAGAAAAATGAAGCTGTCAGGGAAATGGCGAGAGGCCTGGAAGGGGTCAGGGGGGCACCTGTGCCAGCCTGGCTGCCAGGCTGGACACAGAGGGCGAGAGGGCTGCCGAGCTGGCAGGCTGTGGGACTCCTGGGAGGAAAAGACAAGCGCTTTCCCCTGATTTGTTGTCAAGAGGCGATGCTCACGGCCGTGGGTCCCAGCATATGCAAAGCTAGGCCGTCTGTCAGAAGTGCCCTGGGGATGCCAGAGGGTGGGGGGCAGAGCCATGGAGGAGAATAGGGGTTTTCACACTTTTAAAAAAATGTTTTGGTTTGTTTGTTTACTCTTTTGGCCACACCATGCGGCATGCAGGATCTTAGTTCCCCGACCAGGGATTGAACCCATGCCCCCTGCAGTGGAAGCGCGGAGTCTTAATCACTGGATCGCCAAGGGAGACCTCACACTTTAGCAGTAGATCAAGTGAAGATAGAAACAGCTGCTCTGCTTAGAGTGCCCCTCACCCTTGCCTCCAGCACCGAGAACACACTTGAAGACCCCTCAAGAAGGGTGTGGAAGTGCGGGGCGCCTGGTGCCCAGGCTGCCATCGGGAATATGGGCCATACTGCCCAGGGCCCAGCCCCCCAGAAGCCAGCGCCCCCTGGAGCAAGTGGCTTCTGTAGTCTGCCCCCTGCCAGCTGTCATTTCTGTGTCCATGCTCCCTTTCTGTGTGATGGAGGAGTGGAAGGGACACAAGAGCCAAAACAGCAACCATAAAACTATTCAATATAATTGATTTCCTCTTGTCTCCTTAGCCGCCAAGGCTGACCCGAAGGCAGCCTCCCCCACTCCTCTCTCCCTTCTCCACTACCCAAGAGATGGTGTGAATGTGGTGAAAATGTGGGCTCTGAAGCTACATACCCTGGGTTCAAGTCCTGATTCCACTGGCTGTGTGACCTTAGACAAGTTACTTAACCACTCTGAGCCTCACTTTCCTCATCTGTAAAGTACAGACAATCATAGCCCCTACCTTCTGAGATGAGGCACCCCCCAGTGCAGCCCCAGGCACATGAGGACCACGTTATCAATGATCAGACTTTTTCAGTTCCCTCTTTCCTCCTCTCTCGGGCCACTTTCTCTGCCGTCTAACCCATCCTCACCCTATCTGTCATCTTGAAAATCTCTGATCGGGCTCTCTCCAGCCAAGATCTCCAGTGATCCTCCATCACGCTACTTAATAATTGAACCAGTATTTATTGAGCGGCTAGGACCGGCGACCAGGCAGCGAACCCGACGGGCCAAAATTGCTGTCCTTGTAGTGCTGGCGGTGTGGAGGCAACAAAGCCAAGCACACAGACTGTCCACCAGTGGGCAGCCTGAAGGAGAGAAGGGCGGCGGGGGGGAGGAGGTGACCGGGAGCGCGGAGGAATGAAGCCTTAGGAGGGTGAGATGAGGACTTTTGAGTGAAGGTCTGCAGGAAGGGAGGCGGCTGGTTATCTCAGCGTCTGAGGAAAAGCATTTCAGGCTGAGGGATTAGCAGAAGCCAAGGCTCAGCGGTGGAGCACGTCCGAAGAAGCACGTCAGAAGGCGGGAGGCCAGTGGGCGCAGTGGACAGAGCCAGGATGGGAGAGCAGGACCGGAGGTCCCTGAGGTCACCAGCCTCGGCAGGAGATGGGGAGCCGCTGCGGGGTTTTGAGGAGGTACGTGTGACTCCTCTTTGATCTGGATTCACTGTGGCCGCTCACGGAGAGCAGACTGGGGTCAAGGGCGGAAGCAGGGAGACCAGCTCTGAGGCCTTGTCACCCTGCTAAGAGGCCATGGGGGCTGGGGCCGGGGCCTGAGGTGGCCTGGAGAGGGTGGCCGGGTTGAAGCTACGGATATTAAGGGTGGAGCCCGCAGAAGTGTTTGCCTGAGTGGGGGAATAACAGAAAGATCACGGGTGACCCCAAGGTGTTTGGCCTAATGTATTCTTTTCCTGGGGCTGCCGTAACAAATCAGGGTGGCTTTAGAGCAACAGAAGTTTGTTCTCTCAGTTCTGAGGCCAGAAGTCTGAAATTAAGGTGTGGGCAGGCCGTGCTCCGCTGAAGGCTCCAGGGTAGGACCCTTCCTTGCTTCTCACAGCTTCTGGCACGTCTAGGAGCCTCTCAGTATTCCTTGGCTCGTAGATGCATCGGTCTTGTTGCTGCCTCCGTTGTCACATGGCCTTCTCCCTGTGTGTCCCATCTCTGTGTCTATTCTCCTCTTCTTTTAAGGACAGTAGTCATACGATTACTCCATACTCTATGCTGTATGGTTGCAGACCCCAGTATGACCTCAACTTAACGAATGACATCTGCAATGCCCGTCTTTCCAATAAGGTCACGTTCTGTGGTGCTGGGTGTTAGGACTGAACCTGTCTTTTTGAGGGACGCAATTCAACCCATAACATCACCACACCCGGAAGGCGTTGCTAGTAATTGAGATGGACGGAGCTGCGTGGAAAAGTTCAGGAGCTCATGCAGACGTTTTATTTTATTTTTTTTATTTTTTTTAATTTTTTAATTAATTAATTAATCAATTTATTTTTGGCTGTGTTGGGTCCTCGCCTCTGTGCGAGGGCTTTCTCTAGTTGCGGCAAGCGGGGGCCACTCCTCATCGCGGTGCGCGGGCCTCCCACCGTCGCGGCCTCTCTCGTTGCGGAGCACAGGCTCCAGACGCGCAGGCTCAGCAGTCGTGGCTCACGGGCCCAGTAGCTCCGCGGCACGTGGAATCCTCCCAGACCAGGGATCGAACCCGTGTCCCCTGCACTGGCAGGCAGACTCTCAACCACTGCGCCACCAGGGAAGCCCTATTTTTTTTATAAATGTATTTATTTTTGTCTGGGTTGGGTTTTCGTTGCTGCGTGCAGGCTTTCTCTAGTTCTACGCGAGCGGGGGCTACTCCTCGTTGCAGTGCGTGGGCTTCTCGTTGCAGTGGCTTCTCTTGTTGCGGAGCACGGGCTCTAGGTGCGCGGGCTTCAGTAGTTGTGGCACGTGGGCTCAGTAGTTGTGGCTTGCGGGCTCTAGAGAGCAGGCTCAGTAGTTGTGGCGCATGGGCTTAGTTGCTCCCAGGCACGTGGGATCCTCCCGGACCAGGGCTCCATTGGCAGGTGGATTCTTAACCACTGCGCCACCAGGGAAGTCCCTGTGCGGATGTTTTAAGTTTGAGATGCTTGGTCCCGACTGGAGAGTTCACTGTGGGAGCCTGCCCCATGAGACTGACTGAGTCACTGGAGGGTGGATGTGGATAAAATGAGAAGGGGTCCACGGATGGCGAGAGATCAGGAAGCAGGCAAAGGGACTGAGAGGGGAGGGAACCAGCAGAGCACGGGTCCTGGGGGCTGAGGAAGAAATGGTTCCCGAGAGACCACCTGTGTCAAATGCTGGGTCCTGGGAGAACAGACGAGAGGACTCAGAAACGTGGACATCATTGGGGACCTGAGAAGAGTGAGTTGGGGAGGGGGCCAAAGCTTGATGGGAGAGGGTCTGAGGGAAAATGGAAGAATTAGAAAATCTCCAGTTGCAGCCATCGTAGTAATAATTGATCTAGGCAAAAGCCATCAACAAGGGCTAAAGCCCTGGAGTGTGCAATTGCTGGGGAGCAGAGTATCTCAAAGTGTCACCCCGATATGACTTCCTCATGACAAAGAGAGAATGTGACTTTACAAAGTACAGCGAGATCCCCAGATGATCTGACGCCAGGGCACACTGAGGAGGACACAGTCCACTCTCTGGCGTCCTGGCCCAAATGCTCAGCCTGAAACTATCCCAGACCTCCAGACAAGTCCACGTGGAGGACCTTTCTGCCAGACTGCTGGCCTGGCTGCTTCAAATATGTCAGTGTCATGAAAGACGGGGGCGAAAAACTAGGGCGTTCATTCTTTTTTTTTTTTTTAATATTTATTTATTTATTTATTTTTGGCTCATCAGGTCTCAGTTGTGGCATGCCGGCTTAGTTGCCCCGCGGCATGTGGGATCTTAGTTCCCTGACCAGGGATCGAACCCGCGTCCCCTGCATTGGAAGGCGGATTCTCAACTACTAGACCACCAGGGAAGTCCTGGGCATTCATTCTTTTTTTTTTTTTTTAAATGTTTATTTATTTATTTGGTTGCACCGGGGCTTAGTTGTGGCAGGTGGGCTCTTTAGTTGCGGCTTGCCAGCTCCTTAGTTGCAGCATGTGGGCTCCTTAGTTGTGGCCGGCAGGCTCCTTAGTTGCGGCACAGGGCTCCTTAGTTGTGGCATGTGAACTCTTAGGTGTGGCATGCTTGTGGGATCTAGTTCCCTGACCAGGGATCGAACCCGGGCCCCCTGCATTGGGAGCGTGGAGTCTTATCCACTGCGCCACCAGGGAAGTCCCTGGGCATTCATTCTTAAAGGGATAAACAGACAAAACCAAATGTACGTGTGAACCTTGATTGGATCCCATGTGGGAAAAAAAATCTATAAAGGACATTATTTAGACAGTTGGGAAAATGCCAAGGTAGACTCTAGGTGGACTAAGTATCATCGCTCAGTTTCCCAAGTGTGACAGTTGTGTTGGGGTTTTGCACGAGCAGGTCTGTGTTCTCAGGTGGTGTCATGATTTCCTCCCCAGGGGAAGGGGGGTCATGAGCCATTGCGCCAAATGTGAACAACTGGGGAAGCCAGAAGGGTGTATGGATGTCATTGTACTATTCTTATAACTTTCTGCAGGTTTGAAATATTTTGAAACAAAAAGTCAGGGAGAAAGAAAATAGAGGGTAATGGGAGGAAAGAACAGGAAGGGGTGAGTTTAGCTGTAAAGGGAAGGAGAGAAACAGGTTGGTTTGCCCGTGGGAATGATCCGGTGAGAGGGATGAACGCTGAGCGGGCTCCCCGTTCTTAGGCTGGAGAGGGGGGTCTTGGTGGAAGGCTGGCCTGGGATTGGAGCAGGGCAAAGCCCCTGCAGCCCGGGGCAGGTGGGTGGACGTGGTGGTAGGAGCTCGTGGACCGCCTTCTGATGGCTTCTGTTTCCCTAGAAAAGTAGGCAGTTGGGTTGGTGGGGAGTGAGTTAGGGAGGGTTGGGGGACGGAGAAGATAGGACAGTCATCCATGGTGGTGGGGATGAGAGTAGCCTGGGGCGATTGGGTAAGTCTGGGATGCTGTCACTAAGCAACGGCCCGTGGGTACCGCATAGGCACCCAGAGGCCAACACCATTCCCTGACTCCTCCATAACCCCCTTCACACCCTAACTTAGAAATCCAGGCGGGGTCAGCTGTTCGGGGGCCACACAGGTCATAGAATTGAGGGCAGAGGCCCTGGGCAGGGAGGAGGGGGAGGCATTCTGTTTCAGACAATGAGTTGAGCAAACCAAATGTCCTCCCCAGCTCCACTTTTTGGTGCCCTTTCTGCCTGCGCTCTGGAAGAGGCCCTGGTAGCACCCGCCTCGTGGTTACCTACTTGAAATCTCCCCTTTGGCATCGCATTCCTTGCGGGCAGGGCTTTGCTTTCTCTGCATCTCCCAGAATGGACACCTAGTAGGTGCTCGGGAAGCATTGGATGGGCGCTCTGTGGGGCGTGGATGCTTGGACCGGAAGAGTCGCCCCCGTAGGGGCCAGGAGCCCCGTGTACCGCAGTGGTCTGGGTCCACCCCACCACCCCATCCTTCCCCTCACAGGTATGCCACCACGCCGACTGCCAGCAGCTGCACCGCCGGGGCCCCCTCAGCCTCTGCGAGGCCTGTGACAGCAAGTTCCACAGCGCCATGCATTATGATGGGCACGTCCGCTTCGACCTGCCCCCCCAAGGTGAGCACAGGGAGGGGGCCCAGCCCCCAGAGCTCCCTGCCTGGGGGCACAGTGTCCTGCTAACTGTCGGCATCACGACAGGGCCATCAGAAGGACACGAGTTGACTGTAAACGATGAAACCCAAGTCCACTGCCGTCCCTTTTGTTCCACAAGTTTTTTAACGAGAGAAAAAGTTGGGGACCGGCCCAGCTCGAAGGCAGGTCTGTCTCCACCAGGTGCCGGGTCCTTCTCGATGGGTCTGCACCTCCCACAGCTGCCCCCGCCTCTGTGCCTGCCCGGCCCAGCACGGAGAAGGTCCCCTTCCCTCTTGTCCTCAGGGCAGGGGATCTCTGGGCAGACTCTCCAGCCAGGCAGCCAGTGAGCAGTGGGTGGGTTGGGGATGGGCAGGTCGGAAGGAACTTGCAGCAGGAAACAAGAAACCCCTCCTGCTGAACAGGGACCTGGCCCAGGCCTACCGCCAACTGGCTGTGCTGGGGTGGCTCTGGTCTCCTTTCCCAGCTGGTCAGAGGGACCAAAGGCCTCGTCCCCTCTGCCAGGGCCTCCTGGGACTTTGGGTGTGGTCACCGTGGTGGGGGAGGGGACGTCTGCAAGAAAGAGCCATGGACGTGGGTTCCTTCCTGCAGCAATCCCAGAGGCAGGGCGTCTTTATCCCTAGTTAATAGATGGGTAAACTGAGGCGGACTTGTACTGGGGCAGGGCATCACCCGGGGTGTCATCCCAGGGCCCTTGTGTCTTTTTGAGTCTGGGGGTGGAGAAATGATAAGCAGTGACTGAGTCCCTCCCCTCACGGAACTGAGGGGCCCTGGCTAGTTTGGGGTGGGGTCCGAAGGTCGGTAGCAGGCCCTGGTCCCTCTGGAGTCGGCCGTGTTGGAAGGCTAAGGAGGGGGCCAGGGAGGGAGCGGGCACAACCCCACTCCCGCTTTACACCGAAGGCTCTGTCCTGGCTCGGAATGTGTCCACCCGGTCATGCCCCCCGCGCACCAGCCCTGCAGTGGACGTGGAGGAGGAGGAGGAGAGCTCTGTGGATGGCAAGGGGTAGGTGAGGGGTTGGTGGGCACGGCAGACACCTGGGGGGTCCCAAGGCTGGGTCTCAGATCACAGAGCCAGGGACAAGAGGCTTCAGAAGAGCTGACTGGAGACCCCGCCGGGCCCCTGCTGCTGCCCGGATTCCTGGAGGGTGGGCCTCCAGGGCTTCTGGGATCAGACTCTACCTGATGAGGTACCGCTGGGTGTGACTCCCGGGTCGGCCACCAGAGGGCGAACAGCCCCTCGTGAGTCCTGGCTTGCCTGAGCGAACCTGAGTTACCTGGTCACCTAGGGCCAGCAACGGGTGGGCAGCCAGCTGGGGCCCGCCCATATCCCACCCTGGTGAGGGCCCACCCACGCCTCCAACCTCTGCCCTCACCGGCTTCCTTGCAGGGACCGGAAGAGCACAGGCCTGAAGCTCTCCAAGAAGAAAGCCTGGAGGAGACACACAGATGTAAGGAGCCCCCAGGCTGGCAGAGCAGGCGCCCACAGCCTCTGCCCCTCCCGGGCCCTTTCCGTTCCCGAGGCTGGGCCCGTCTGCTCTAAGTTCCAGGACCAGGGATGGGGCCTGGAGTGAGCGTGTGCCTCCCTCGCCCCCCAGCCCTGTAGCCCGGTCCTGCTTACCTTAGCCCAGGTGGGGGATGCTCCAGGAGCTCCTGCCTCCACGGAGGGATGCCGGGTGCCTCCCTGGGGCAGAAGAGGGCTGGGAGACCCCTGCGTTCACTCCCCTGCTGGGGTTCCCATCCGGAACCCTGGGGTGGGGAGGCTAGGGGGCGAGGGGTGCGGAACTGAGACCCCTGTCCTGTCAGGACCCAAGCAAGGAGTGCTTCACGCTGAAATTTGACCTGAACGTGGATATCGAGACAGAGATCGTGCCAGCCATGAAGAAGAAGTCGCTGGGGTAGGGCTTGGTGGGGAGAACGGGGCTGGGGGGCAGGTGTGGCCTCCTGCAGGTGTGACTGTGTGTGTCTGTGTGGTGGCCTGTGAACAAGCATGTCCCCCACCTGTGGGCACCCCACCCACGTGCAGTGAGGGCCGGGGTGCCGTGTTTGTATCCCAGCCCCTGCGCGTGGCCCAGTCCTGCGGGGGTGAACGGGTGTGGACGGACATGCAACGGTGTCTGTCTGCCCTGGTGTGTAGACGTGAACGTGTGAGGGCAGGAGCGTGTTGTCTCGTGTGTAGACGCACGCAGGAGCGTGTGAACCTCTGTGGGCAGGTGTGTGTGTGCGCACGGACCTGTGTGTGATCCCCTGGGTGTCTCCCTTTTCCTTTGGGTGGGCGGGGTGGCGCTGGGGCTGTGGACGGGGTGGAGGTTCACGTGACTGCCCCCAGCACACACGCACCTCCTGTCCCGGGCAGGGAGGTGCTGCTGCCAGTATTTGAAAGGAAAGGCATTGCGCTGGGCAAAGTGGATATCTACCTGGACCAGTCCAACACGCCCCTGTCCCTCACCTTTGAGGCCTACAGGTTCGGGGGACACTACCTGCGGGTCAAAGGTGAGCAGATGACTAGATGGGCCGGGTATCTGGGGCATGGCTGGGTCCCTTGGGGAGGGTGCTTCTTCCCAGGCTCAGGTTCCCATTGGCCACGGCCTTGAGCAAGCTCATTACCATACAGGTGTCTCTGCTGGGCGGCAGTGCCAGGCGTTGGCAGGGCGGGGCTTCAGGGGAGGGCAGCCAGGCCTTGGTTTGGATCCTTGGGGGAGAGGGTACTGGGGCCCCCTTCTCCACTGGGCCTGGGCGTTGAGGACCTCTACTTGTCCCTGATGCCACCCCAGCCAAGCCAGGGGACGAAGGGAAGGTAGAGCAGGGGGTGAAGGACTCCAAGTCCCTGAGTCTGCCAATCCTGCGGCCAGCCGGGGCCGGGCCCCCCACCCAGGAGCGCGTGGACCCGCAGAGCCGCCGGGAGAGCCTGGACATCCTGGTGAGGAGGGGCTGTGTCGGGGCTGGGGACGGGGAGGGGCCAGAGGAGAGGTCACCTGGGCGCCTCGCTGCTCCCTCTGGGGGCTTTACTTTCCGCTTCTGGGAAATGGGGCTGGCCTTGAGGATACGGGGCCCTCTCTGGATCTAACCATACCCCACGGTGATGGGCCTCGTCTCTGAGAGTTTGCTTGTACCCGAGGACTCTGTGTGTGTGTATGTGTGTCTAAGCAGACATTGTGTGGGGAGCGAGACTTTGTGTGTCACTGGTTGTGTTCATGAGTGTGTGTCGGGGATCCACTTGGATCTGGGCTGCTGAGTGCATCCGAGTGTGTGTGTGACTCTGCGTGTTCTCCCCACCCGCTTCATGCTGCTGGCTGGGGCGGCAGGCGGGAGGGGGATCCAGCTGCGTCTGTCTGGGCCTTCCAGCCCCCAGAGCATGTGTAGGTCTCAGGAGAGGCGGCGCCCCAGGGTGCAGGGGCGTGCAGAGACCCTCCTGCCTCCCAGGCTGGCCAAGGTCCCGGAAACCCACCCTGACGCCTGCTCCCCGGCCAGGCCCCTGGCCGCCGACGCAAGAACATGTCGGAGTTCCTGGGGGAGGCGAGCGTCCCTGGGCAGGAGCCCCCAGCGCCCTCCAGCTGCTCTCTGCCCAGCGGCAGCAGTAGTGGCAGCAGCAGCAGCAGTGGCAGCAGTGACAGCTGGAAGAACCGGGCGGCCAGTCGCTTCAGCGGCTTCTTCAGCTCAGGCCCCAGCACCAGCGCCTTCGGCCGGGTATGTGGGCGCGTGGGCCCTGGGGCAGGGCAGCTGGCTGGCCTTGACCCCTGACCCTGACCACAGGCCTCCTTTCAGGAAGTGGACAAACTGGAGCAGCTGGAGGGCAAGTTGCATGCCTACAGCCTCTTCGGGCTGCCCAGGCTGCCCCGGAGGCTGTGCTTTGACCACGACTCGTGGGAGGAGGAAGGTGACGAAGAGGAGGACGAGGACGACGCCTGCCTGCGGCTGGAGGACAGCTGGCGGGAGCTCATCGACGGGCATGAGGTGGGTGCCGCCCGTGGCCTTCCCCTCCCTACTCCACGGGGCCCTTCCTAGGGTGACAGGATGTTCCACGGGACAGCCCTGCCAGGCTGCTCTCACCGTTAACCCGCTTTGGAGGAACTCAGGCGAGGTGAAAATGTGGCTGGCCCAGAACTTGGGGGACCCCTGTGTCTCTGCTGGGAAAAAGGTTGCGTGCAGGGCCGCTCACCCTTCTCCCCCTGCTCTGGCCATCCCGGCACGCGCCGGGGCTCCTGGAGACACCCTGCCCTTCCCGCAGAAGCTGACCCGGCGGCAGTGCCACCAGCAGGAGGCGGTGTGGGAGCTCCTGCACACAGAGGCCTCCTACATTAAGAAACTGAGAGTGATCACCAATGTGAGTTTGGGGTGGGCCCAGAGCCACTCCGCCTACCCGCCCCCCGTGGCCTCCTTTGGGTGCCCCTGAGCAGAGTTTGGGCCTTTGCAGAAGAAGCAGGTGCCAAGCAACAGAGGGGAAGGAAAGTGGGAGAAGGGCCACACCCTGGGGTGGAGGTGATTCCCAAGGGCCCCGGGGAACCTGCGAGGGGGCTTGGGGTGAGTTTGCCAGGTTGAGCTGATTAATACAGACCTCATCCTTTCACTCATCCTTTCATCGGCTGTTTCTGAACACCTGCTATGTGCCAGGTGCCCAGCAGCCCACACCCTAGACGAGGAGGCAGAATGGGTAGAAACTGGGGGATGTGTGTAGGGACTTCGACCTTGGGGGAGCACCTGTCCTGGGCTTGTGGGTTCAAGGAAGGCACCCTCGGGGCAGAAGCTCCAGACTGAGCCAGGGCAGAGGTGGAGGAGAGAGTTCCAGGTGTGGCTGCAAGGGCAGTGTCCCAGAGCTTCCCTCCAGGAGGGGCCTGGGCAGGGGGACCCCCAGGTGGGCCGTTGGGGCCGTCTTTTCTCAAAGTGTGAACCCTCTCTGTCCCAGGCTGCCTCAGGGCCTCCCAGGATGGGGAAGGGGTAGAGGGGAGCCTAAGAGTCTGGGTGGGGCGTCGGGACTGGGACCCCCCCCCACCAGCTGCAGTGCTCCCTGCCCCCCACAGCTGTTCCTGTGCTGCCTCCTGAATCTGCAAGAGTCAGGGCTGCTGTGTGAGGTGCGTCAGGGCCTGGGGGTGGGGGGGGACAGTACCAGAAAGTAGCGGGTTAGGGGGGAGGGGCTAGAGCAAGGGAGGGGACAGACAGGGGCGGGGCTGACTGGTGGAGTAGGTGAGGGGTGGGGCCTGGCCTCAGGGGGTGGGGCTGGGGCTGCAGAAAGGGTGGGGCGGCGCCTGGAACCAGGGGGTGGGGATGGGAGCGTGCTGAAGAAAGGTGGGAGCGGGGCCAACGGGTGGTGGGAGGGGAGGGGAGGGGGACGGTCAGGGGCGGGGCCCGGTAGAGGGGCGGGGCCGAGCGCACCTCCCACCCACCCACAGGTGGAGGCGGAGCGCCTGTTCAGCAACGTCCCGGAGATCGCGCGGCTGCATCGCGGGCTGTGGGGCAGCGTGATGGCGCCGGTGCTGGAGAAGGCGCGGCGCACGCGGGCGCTGCTGCAGCCCGCGGATTTCCTCAAAGGCTTTAAGATGGTACGGGCCGGGTCGGACGCAGGCAGGGACACTGAGGCGGGGCTGGGCGCCGATCCCATCTGCCCATCACCCCAGCCTCCCCCTGACCGATGGCCCGAATGACCCTTAGTGGTCAGAGGCGTGGAATTCAGAATCGGTTGCCCTGGTGTGAACCCCACCTGGCCGTGTACCCTTGCTACCTGGCCGAGGGTGATCGCTTTCGCTGAGGCTTTCCTCACGTGGAAAACAGGGACAATAAGCTTGCCCCCTGCGGTGGTCGCGAAAGGCAGTAAGGAAGTGCGAGGGCCGGGCCCAGCCCGCGGGGACCGCGCGGTAACCGGTGCTGTGCTTGTTCCGCCCTGCGCCAGTTCGGCTCCCTCTTCAAGCCCTACATCCGATACTGCATGGAGGAGGAGAGCTGCATGGAGTACATGCGGGGCCTACTACGCGACAACGACCTCTTCCGGGCCTACGTCACGGTGAGGGCGGGTGGGGCTCGCTGGTGGGCCCGGGCACAGGACGGTGGGCCCACCTGGGCGGCAGGTGCAGGGGGGGCTGGAGGTGGCCGTGGCCTGCCATGAGCCCCGACCCCGCCTCCCCGCCGCAGTGGGCCGAGAAGCACCAGCAGTGCCAGCGGCTGAAGCTGAGCGACATGCTGGCCAAGCCCCACCAGCGGCTCACCAAGTACCCGCTGCTGCTCAAGTCGGTGCTAAGGAAGACCGACGAGCCGCGCGCCAAGGAGGCCGTCGTCACCATGGTAACTGGGGCGGCGGGCAGGGTCCCTCCCTGGCTTGCGGCCCCTTCCGGCCCTGTACCTGAACTGCCCTGGCCCACCCGTAGATCGGCTCGGTGGAGCGCTTCATCCACCACGTGAACGCGTGCATGCGGCAGCGACAGGAGAGGCAGCGGCTGGCGGCCGTGGTGAGCCGCATCGACGCCTACGAGGTGGTGGAGGGCAGCAACGACGAGGTGGACAAGGTGGGCGCCTCATCTGTGGCCCTGCTGGGAGCGAGGAAGGGCCAAACTGGCAGACAGATGGGAGGCTATGCTGGGAATCTCTCTGGAGGACTCCCCGCTGAGATGAGGAGTCAGACTCTGACCTCTCCCGCACCTGCCCCCCCAAACCCCCAGCTCCTGAAGGAATTTCTACATCTGGACCTGACGGCACCCATCCCTGGCGCCTCCCCTGAGGAGACACGCCAGCTGCTGCTGGAAGGGAGCCTGAGGATGAAGGAGGGGAAGGACAGCAAGGTGACTCCACCCCACACCCAGGGCCCTCGCCCCACCCCCTCTTACCCTGTGGGTTTCGAACACCCCTTCCTTGGGACCTCTTGTGATTCTTAGCTGCCCGGTCACTTGGGTGGCAATTTAAGAACTGGTGACTTTATGATCGTATGAGGGATGATTATCTGCCTGCCGCTTGCTTTTTACAAATACAGCAGCTGGGTCCCAGCCCATCAGGGGCCATTCTGGCCCACTTGCCAGTGCCACATGTGTTCCTGGTGGGAAGGAGGGGGCACCTTCTGTGAGCAGGACAGGAACAGCCCAGAGTCTTGCTACTGAGCTATTAATTTTTCAGGCACTGTGTAACCCAGAGCCTACAAAGCGTGATTTTAAAACCACCTTCCTTTTCCTCTTTAATGTAAACTTTTAACTGGCATAAATCACAAGTATATCACTTGATGAAAGAAAATCAGCTTGCCCTTCATTTGAATTTTACTCTCAGATTCGTGGGGAGTGGGGGAAGGGAGGTGTTTGACACCAGTACCCCCAGGAGAGGGTGTTGCCACAGACAGGCTGAGGGTCCCTGCCGTGGCCCTGACCTCTGGCCTCCCGCGGCCTCCCGTCCCCCAGATGGACGTGTACTGCTTCCTCTTCACCGACCTGCTCTTGGTGACCAAGGCGGTGAAGAAGGCAGAGAGGACCAAGGTGATCAGGCCACCGCTGCTGGTGGAAAAGATCGTGTGCCGGGAGCTTCGGGACCCTGGTGAGGAGCCCGGCCCCGCCACCCCTGTGCAGGGCCTGGGACGGGCAGGGGCCGTGGTCTCAGCCAGCGCTGAGGCGAGCCCTTCCTAACCAGGATCCTTCCTTCTCATCTACCTGAACGAGTTCCACAGCGCCGTGGGGGCCTACACGTTCCAGGCCAGCGGCCAGGCCTTGTGCCGTGGCTGGGTGGACGCCATCTACGATGCCCAGGTGAGAGCAGAGCAGTGGGCAGGCTGGCAGGGCGGCCTGGTGGGGGCCGCTGCTCACAGCCCGCTGGGGCCCTGTGCACCCGCACCCGCAGAACCAGCTTCAGCAGCTGCGCGTGCAGGAGCACCCAGGCGGCCAGCAGCACCTGCAGAGCCTGGCAGAGGAGGAGGATGAGCAGGAGGAAGAGGAGGAGGAGGAAGACGAGGAGGAGGAAGGAGGGGAGAGTAGCACTTCGGCGGCCAGTTCCCCTACCATCCTGCGCAAAAGCAGCAACAGCCTCGACTCGCAGCGCTGGTACGTTTGTCCAGGACCACCCAGCCAGCCAGAGCAGGGCAGGTACTCCAGCCAGGACTCTTGACCCCAAGGCCATTAGCACTGGACAGGGCCGGTCACATCCGTTTCCTCTGAACGGCTTTATGACGTGAACCCAGTGGGGGTGGGGACGGGGGCTCTGTCTCCTACCAGAGTCCGGGGGAGGATGGCAAACGGTTTTCAACTTGAGTGCCAAATCTGGTACATTAGTGGTAGCTGCCTGGAGCTGAGCTGAAGATTCTTAGACTGTATCCAACAGGAGATGCCGTGGTCACGACAGACACCATTATTGATACCTGTGTTGTGGGCTCAGGTGCCACCTGCTTGCCATCTCTTGAGCCTTGAGCTCCAGGAGGGCAGAGGCTGTAGACTTCTGCATTGCCCAGCGTGGGCTGCACCAGGCCATCTTGGTTTCCTTCGGCTGGGCTGACTCTCCTCTCGGCTCCACAGTGTCTCTGATGGCTCCACGGAGACCCTGGCCATGGTGGTGGTGGAGCCTGGGGAGATGCTGTCCTCTCCCGAGTTCGAGGGCGGCCCCTTCAGCTCCCAATCAGACGAGACCTCTCTCAGCACCACCGCCTCATCTGTCACGCCCACCAGCGAGCTGCTGCCCCTGGGCCCAGTGGATGGCCGCTCCTGCTCCATGGACTCCGCCTACGGCACCCTCTCCCCGACCTCCCTGCAAGACTTTATGGCCCCAGCCTCTACGGTGGAGCCAGCACTCCGGCCCCCAGAGTCATCACAAGCCCCTTCACCCCCACCCTCGCCCCGCCTCCGCCGACGCACTCCTGTCCAGCTGCTGCCCTGTCTGCCCCACCTGCTCAAGTCCAAATCTGAGGCCAGTCTCCTCCAGCTGCTATCGGGGGCCACCACCCGTGGAGCGCCCCCGGCCCCTAGCCGCAGCCTGTCGGAACTCTGCTTGGCTGCTACCGTCCCTGGCACCAGGACTCAGGGTTCCCCTCAGGAAGCTGGGCCCAGCTGGGATTGCCAGGGGGCACCAGGCCCTGGCAGTGGCCCCGAGCTGTCAGAGCTGGAGGGTGGAGCCGGCTGCCCAGGTGGGGAGCCCAAAGGACCCACCAGGAGGAGCAGAGAGCTGTCCTCGGGGGCCTCGCCCAGGGTCCAGCCTGAGCCCCCCCCAGGGACCTCTGCCCAGCACAGGAAGCTGACGTTGGCCCAGCTCTACCGAATCAGGACCACCCTGCTGCTTAACTCCACCCTCACTGCCTCGTGAGTGGCCTGGCCTGGGGCGGAGGACAGGTGGCCCAGTGTGCTGGGGGCACTATCATGGCGGGGAGCAGGTGGCATTTGGGGACGGGTATGGGAGAGGGAGCCTGAGACCGGCCTCAGCACCTGGTGAGGATGAAACAGTGGGCAGTGGTGAAGAAGAGGCCTGAGGGTTCCGGTCGGGAGGAGAGGGTGGCTGGAGCCCCTCCGAATGCCTTCAGCCAAGGAAGGACCACCTCTCCCCTCCTCTCCACTGCAGGGAGGTCTGAGCAGAGGGAGGCTCCCAAGGGTGCCACTGACCAAGGGACAGCAGACAGCACGCCTCCTGGGGTGTGCCGGCCCCTGCTCCAGCTGCCGCCTTATGTGTGCACGAGCCGGAGTGCTGGGCAGGACCCCTGCCACCGCCCCCAGGGCCCAATTTGCACTTTGCCAGACTGGATGGAAGTGGAGGAGGGCTCAGCAGAGGCCCAGGCCCAGGCTGCAGGACCCCCTCACAGTCGTCACTGTCACTAGCCTGCCTGTGCCTCTGCCCCCCAGCCTAGGCAGGGTCCCTTGCCCCCTACTCCCTGAAGTCACCAGCTTCTAGCCTCTGGGCTGGGCTCCAGGGCTGGGATCCCAGGCAGCCCTTCCCACCTCCACCCTCATCTGGCCCCAAATGGGACGGTTCCCGTGCCCTCACCTCCCTCCCTCCCTCCCACCTACTCACCCACCTAGTCCTTGGGTTGGGCTCTGTGTAAAGTTGCATATTTATTGAGCTTTTGATTCTTTTATAAAGACTTGTATATACTCCACCGGAAAAAGTCCTTTGCTTTTGGAACGCCCCCCTTTCGGGACTCAGGTGCACTTGGGCGCCTCCCTGGGCTCCCGCCCCCTCCCTCTGGTGGGGCCCCGCTGGAAGAGACTGTGGGAGAAGTGAATTAGTGGGGCGGAGATCGCCTGACCTGTACTCCCAAGATCAACCCCTGTCCCCTGCCGCAGACATGAGGTCCACCACTAGAGCCCCCCACGAGGTGCCCTCCCCGACGTGGTACCTTAGAGGGCCCTGCCCTGAGCCACCCCTCTGAGCTTATGCCAGAGTGGGCCATGGTCTCAGGTTCTGCTGAGAGTGCCCCCTAGGACTCCCCTCCAGGGCGGGGTGGGGGGTGGGGCACGCAGTACGTGGGGAGGGTGGGTCTCCCACCTGGGTACTTCTGGCCCAACCCCTCATGGCTGAGGGCGGGCTCTGAGGCCCAGAGAGGGGAGGTCACCTCCCTAGGAAGCATTGGTCTCAGGGTTGAAGCTAGAACCCAGGCGTGGGACCTGGCTGCAGCCCTGTGCTGTGTGCACCTCGCCCACCAGCCGCCTCAGGTGAGCTCAGGTACGGGCTTCGGCCTGGGGGCTCGCTTCCCGGTACCGGCGGCCCCGCCCTGCCCCCTCCCCCTCCCCCTAGGCGGGCTCCTCGGGCGGCGCGGGGTGGGCGGGGCGGGCCTGCGGGCGCCGGCCTGGGCCCCACCCGCGGCGGGCGGAGCGGGGAAGCCCGGGTCGGGTCGAGGGCCCAGCGTGGCGCCCAGGGCCATGGAGCCGGGGCCCAGGGCGTGTGCGGCGGCGCTGACTGCGGTGAGTGGGGTCGCGGGGGCACGACCTCGAGCCTGGCCGGGGCCTGAGTCCCCGAGGCGGCTGAGGAAGGGGACGCGGGGATGGGGTGGGGGTGGGGATAGGAGTCTCCGATCCGGCCTCGCTGGGGGCTGGGCCGGCCCCTCTTCCGACCTAGTTAGAGGTTCAGCCGGGGTGGGGCCCTTCCGCCGAGAGGAAACACCCTCTCGGGGGCCGGAGGGATCTGGGGGCCCCAGACAGAGAAAGATCAGGGCCCCCCACCTTACCAAGGGCGTGGGTGGGGGTGGGGACCGCCTGATGCCCAGCCTTGTGAGAGGGGCTGGCGGGAACCCTCTTCTCTGCTTCTCCCAAGCCTGGTCTGTGCACAGGGGAAGGAAATTAGTCCAGAGCCCCACCCATGGGCACCCCTTTGGGGCAAGAACCTGAGAAGTGGGCTGCTCTGTGGGCAAGTGCTGGAGCCTCTGAAGGGTGGGGAGACCGGGTAGAGAGAGTCCCCTGCCTGGGCAGCCAGGCTGGGAGCCAGCAGCCCCTGTCCCCCAGGCCCTCCTCCTCCTCCTCCTGCTGGGTGCCCAGGGCCAGGGCAGCACTCCCAGCCCCAGGTGTGACTGTGTGCACAGCTTCCAGAAGAGGAGTGGTCTGGTCTGCTGCAGGGGCTGTCCAGCAGGTGAGCGACTGAAGGGGTGGGAGGGACGTGGCGGGAAGTGAGGGCCCGTGGGGCAGGCGGGGGTCAGGAGGGCTGGGGAGTGGTGGTAGGCAGGCCAGGGATGGGGCGAGGGGAGGCTGGGGGGGAAGTAGGGAGCCCGGGATAGGAAGGCGGAGGGAAAGGCGGCAGCCCTCTTTGACCCCAGGTTGGGTTCCACAGGGCACTACCTGAAGGCCCCCTGCACAAAGCCCTGTGGCATCCCCACCTGTCTCCCGTGCCCCCGGGGCACCTTCCTGGCCTGGGAGAACCACCACAAGACCCGCTGTGCCCGCTGCCAGGCCTGTGATGAGGAGGGTGAGGGGCTGCCTAGTGCTTGGGGGCAGGGCGGCTCTGGAGGACAGGCCCTGGCCAGGGTCTTTCTGAAGAAAGTGGCTGGCTCGAGCCCAGCCTTTGGCTGGGAGAGCCCTGTGCCCACCCCACCCCGGGGCCCTCTACCCTGATCCTGCCTCAGGATGCCTTTGTGCCCTCTCATCCTGGTGACCTTCCAGCCTCTGGTCTGTGGTGATCCCCACATTTCTCTCACTTTGCGGGTGGCCCTGTCTCTGGTCTCCTCATCTCCATTCTCCAGGGGACCTGTCCTGCCTCTCTGTGGGGCTCTTTGGCTCTGACAGTCTCTGCTCTCCCCCGTCTTCCCAAATCCCCCTGCCAGCCTCCCAGGTGGCCCTGAAGAACTGCTCGGCGGTGGCGGACACCCACTGCGGCTGCAAGCCAGGCTGGTTCATGGACTGCGTCGTCAGCCAGTGTCCCCACAGCTCTCCCTTTCGCTGCCACCCGTGCCCAGACTGTGAGGCCCTGCACCGCCACACACGGGCCCCCTGTGGGTACCCCCGATCCGGGCCGTCTACTTCCACACCCTTCCCCTGCCTCCTTCTCTCCCGTCCTGACCCACACCATCTCCCGGACCACAGGTTCCAGCGGAGACACTCACTGTGGGACCTGCCTGCCCGGCTTCTATGAATATGGCAACAGCTGCGTGTCCTGCCCCACGTAACTTCCTGGCTGCCTGGGCTGGGGGAAGGGAGGCTGGGAGCAGAGTGGGGATCGAGGGTCAGGGAGGAGGGGGCTTGGCCCCGTGGTAAGTGGGTCCCACTTCAGGCAAACACTGGATGGTAAAGAGAAATTTGAATTCACCTTATGTCAGATAAATAAAGGGGCATATCTTCACTTTATGTCATACTTTCCTTTAGTAATCCTTCCAGCCCTACATCAAGGATAGGATGTGTCACTTACAGAGAGAGTCGCGTTAATATAGTTTCAAAACTTGGGCTGAGACTCAAGATCTGCCCCTTGTTCTCAGAGGGATCTTGGGCAAGTTACTTCACCTCTCCGATCTGTGGCCTCCCCATCTGAACGTGGGGGTGTTAGTGGCTCTCCCCAGGGCTCTGATTAAGGGGTGACTAACTTTATTCACTCATCTGCTCCACAAGTGTTTCTTGAGCATCTGTCATTTCCAGACACCGTTCTAGGTGCTGGGGAAACAACAGGGAACAAAACAGGCAAATCCCAGAGTTGACATTCTAGTGACCCTCAGTCTAGTCTAGAAGAAGCTCAATAAGTAGTGTTTGTTGTTATCGTTATGGACACCAGTGACGTTTCAGCAGTACTTGGGGAACATTCTTGGGTAGAGTGAGGCTCTCTGGAGGGAAGGGCCTCCAGGATGGAGAAGATGTCAGGTGGTCCTGAGCAGTCCCCCCCGGTGTGTACTCCCTCACCCTCCACCGCATCCCCTCCCCTTGCAGGAGCACCCTTGGGGGCTGTCCTGTGCCCTGTGTGGCTGTCTGTGGCTGGAGGCAGGGTAGGTGGTGAAATGGAAACGCCAGTGGGAGAGCTGGGAGGGGCTGAGGGGAGGGTGGGGGATGGCTACCACCCACCACCCACCAGCTGCTCTTTCAGTGTTCTGGGTCCAGGTGCTCCTGGCAGGCCTGGTGGTCCCACTCCTGCTTGGTGCCACCCTGACCTACACATACCGCCGCTGCCAGCTTTGCAAGGCCATGATTCCTGGTAAGCGCACACGCGCCCACGTTCCTAGAGGCCTGGGGTCAGGATGGGTAGCCCAGAGCCCATTCAGCCTGATGCAGTGGGGGAAACTGAGGCAGGGAGTGCTGGGAGTGGGTGCAGAGGGACGCAGGTTCCGGAGCCTTGCCTGGTGGCTGATTAGACTCTCTTTGTGTCTCTCAACAGGTGAAGCTGGGGTGGAGGCTCTGACCCCCCTGCAGGTAAGATTCTCAGTAGTGTTCTAGGATGAGAGTGAGCAAGCCTTCCGGAGCTGAGCGGTTGGGCCTTATTATAACGCGTGATCCCAGCACGGCGCCTGGTAGCTGGCACGGAGTAGACCTCACGAACACATGTGTTGAGTTATCAGTGAGTGAGAGCAGCTCAGGGCCCGTCCTCAAGTGGCTCTGAGTCTACGGGGGGTCCAGACAGGTAAACAGGAGCGAACAGTTCAGTAGGAAGAGTGTCACCACGGCGAGGCCTCTACCAGGATTGGCAGAACAAGGAGGGGGCAGCAGGGGCAGGGCATTCCAGGCAGAAGAGATAGCTCTGCTACTGGGTCACAGTGAGAGAGCACGGCCACTGGGGGATGTTTGCTGACTGAGCCAGGGATGCCCACCCCTGGCCAGAGGCCCCAGAGCCAGGCAAGCGAGGCTGACCTGGGGCCTCTCTTGGCTTCCAGGCCACCCACCTCTCACCCCCGGACAGCAGCCCCACCCTTCTGGTAACACCCAGCAGCAGTGAGAAGGTCTGCACCGTCCAGCTGGTAGGCAGCAGCTGGACGTCTGGCTCTCCCCAGGCCCAGGAGGCGCCCTGCCCGGAGGTGACCTGGTCCTGGGACCAGCTGCCCAGCAGAACTCTTGGTAAGGGATTTCAGGGGCCTGAGGCCTTGACCCCATTCTCCTGAGTCCGAGGTGATAAGCTGTGCTTTCCTGAGGCCACTTGCCCACTTCCCGTCCCCTAACTGACCAGGTGGACCTCCCTGCCCTGCCGGGCCCCTGCCCCTTGGCCCCTGCCCGCATTCCCCATTGGCTCTCTCTGGCCGCAGGCCCGCCGCCCCCGCCCTCGCCAGCGCCCCCTGCAGGCTCGGCGGCCGCCATGCTCCAGCCGGGCCCGCAGCTCTACGACGTGATGGACGCGGTGCCCGCGCGGCGCTGGAAGGAGTTCGTGCGCACGCTGGGGCTGCGCGAGGCGGAGATCGAGGCGGTGGAGGTGGAGGTCAGGCGCTTCCGCGACCAGCAGTACGAGATGCTCAAGCGCTGGCGCCAGCAGCAGCCCGCGGGCTTGGGCGCCGTCTACGCCGCCCTGGAGCGCATGGGGCTGGACGGCTGCGCCGAGGACCTGCGGAGCCGCCTGCAGCGTGGCCCGTGACGCCGGGGCCCACCCGCCACTTCGAGGCTCTGGTGGCCCTTGCAGAAGCCCTAAGTACGGTTACTTATGCGTGTAGACATTTAATGTCACTTAAGCCCCTGGCACGGCCCTGCGTAGCAGCGCCATCCAGCCTCACCCCTGCGCGCCCCCAGGGTTCCAGTTAAGGCGAGGAAGCGCCAACGACCATCAGCTGTTTCTCGGCCTGTGTTTGGCTGAGGCCTTGGTATTATTAAATCTATGAAAAAAAGCTGCTGCTTGGTGTTTCCGCGGAACAGGGGGTGTTAAGTGGCCCAGGCTTGGTTTCCCAGGGGCGTCGAAAGGGCCAGAAGTCTTGCCACCCACGGTGGAGGCCAGTGTGGCCCTTAGCCCAAGCCTGCCCCTCCGGCTCCGCCGTGGCCCAGTTACCCCGAGGAGAGGAAGTCGCGGTGACGACGTGTGAGAGTGAGCCTGAGCGCCGCGCGGCTGAGAGAGCTTTAATGCGGGTGCGAGATGGCGGGGACCGGGGAGGCAGCCGTTGGAGACACAGGTTCAGGATCCCTCGTCCTCCACTCACTCCACCAGGACAGTGAAAGGGTCCGCCGGGGAGTGCGGGGCCTGGCTGGGGACGGCGCGCAGACTTGGAGGTGGGGCGCCGGGAGCGGCAACTCTGTCCCGACGGGCAGTTTGCAGTTTTCATCGTTTCTGGTAAACAAATGACTGAGAGGAAACCCTCGGCGGGGATGGGAAATGCGGCCGGGGCTGGGCCGGGCGCTGATCTGGGTCAGGGAGAGAGGAAAACCCCTTCCCCGAGCGCGGGGCCTGCCTCCGCCCAGGATGCGCCAGCGACGCGGGTTCCGGGGTGCAGGGGAGGGGGCGGCAGCCGGGCGCGCGACCCGCAGGAAAACAAAGTCACCACCCACGGGGCTGGGGAGAGCTCTGCACACTTTGACATTCAACGGACATGCAAATATATGTAAGTAGGCATGCAAATAAGCAGCGTCTTTTTGCGTCAACAGCTTGGGCACTTTTTCTGGGCGACTGCGGCGGCGGGCGCGCTCCAGCGTCGCCCGCGGCAGGGGATGCGGGTGCCGGGGAGGGGCGGGTTGGGGAGTGGGTTGCCCGGGGAAGGGGTCAAGGAGGGGTTCCAGCGCGGGAGGGGAGGGCGGCGCGGCTCCCAGCCCTTCGGCCCGGGCCTGGCAGGCCGGGGCGGGGTCTGGGGGCGGCCCCAAGCTCTCGAGGCTGCGAGCAGGAGGGCGGCGTCTAGTACTTAGCGATGTCCCCCTTCTTCAGGATGATCTGTCGCTGCCAGGGCGCCAGCTTGCTCTCGTCGTAGCCGAGCGTCCGCAGCTTCTCCGACTGCTCTTTCTCCCGCTGCATCTCCTCCTGCTTCTGTCGCGCCTCCTCTTTCCTGGGCGTGGGGTGGGGGGCACAATCCCGGGCAAGGGTGAGAGGGTGGGCCAGGCCCCATGGGGGGGTCACCGATGGCAAGGAGTGGGTTACTGAGGGCAGGGGCGGGGTTGCTGGGGACAGAGGCACTAATGAATGGTGGGCAGGGCAATGGGTTGTAGGGGTAGGTGACTGGGGACAGGGGGTGGGTTAGGAGGCATGTGGGCGGGATTGCTGGGGACAGAGGAGCTTGACTGGGGGCAGACTGGGGTCACTGGGGGACACACAGGAGCTGGGAAAGCAAGAGGCTGTAGCTGGGTTATTGCTGGCTGGGGGTGTTACTGGAAACAGAGGTGCTGGGTCACAGTGTGACAGAGAGTGAGGAGGGCGTGGTGCGGGGGCTAGGACCCGAGTTCGTGGGGACTGGGGTTGGGCTGCTGGGGAACAGAGGGACCACATTATTGGGAGACAGGGGCTGGGTGATTAGGGGCAGGTTATTAGACCATGGCTAGACCTGCACTGCTGATGAGGTAGCCGCTAAGCACGTGTGGCTGTTGAGCATATGAAATGTCGGGACTGAGACGCACTGTAGATGCAAAATGCTCATCCCATCTCGCAGACTTAGTTTTTAAAAAGAGTGTAAGACATCTCAATGATTTTCATAATTATTATTATTGGGTTAAGTAAAATAGACTATTAATTCACTCATCCTTTTATTTTTTCACTGTGGCGGCTAGGAATTTAATATTACATATGTGGCTCAACTTATACATCTATCAGACAGCACTCGGCTAGATTACTAAGGGCAGAAACTAAAGATCTGAGGGACAGATGCTCTAGGTTATCAATACTGAGGTTGGGTTAACTGCAAGGCAGAAAGGCTAGGTTAACGGGAGATGGGGGCTGGG
The DNA here is from genome assembly GCF_965194825.1 of Balaenoptera physalus. NCBI lineage: Eukaryota > Metazoa > Chordata > Mammalia > Artiodactyla > Balaenopteridae > Balaenoptera > Balaenoptera physalus. The sequence goes on from NC_138882.1 coordinate 191,800,641, forward strand.
TAATTGAGGACAGGTCATTATAGCGTAAGAGCAAGACTTTGAGGTGCAGTGGATAAGTTCCTGGGGGAGAGGGGTCTGGTGGCATTACTGGGAGCAAAGACACTGTGCTAACAGGGCTGAGTGACAAGGGGATGCACTCAAGATGGGGCTGGAGGAAGGGGCAAAAGGACTGCGACTGGGTGGGGGGAGGGGACACAGGTTGGGCCCAGCCCCACACTCACCGCTTCTGCTCCCTGGAAGAAAAGAGATGGTGTTAGTTGGTGCCACCACCTCAGGGACACGATCAAGACACCCTGCCAAGCCCCGCATCTTCCTCAGCTCACCTCTCCTCTTCTAGCTTCTTCCGCAGGATGTCCCGCCTCCAGGCGGGCATGCTGGCCAGCCAGGCCTCCTCCTCCTTCTCCTGAAACACAGCACAAGGCTTCAGGGCCAGCATGGGCTGGGACACGGGGGTCAGCGGGGGTGCTCCCCCACCCAGGGGACCTGCATGAGTCAGGGACAACGGGACACAGATGGGGTCGCAGGAAGAGACTCTTTTGATGCCCTTCTATAGGGCAAATGGATGAAGACTCAGGCCCCCGTGTCCCAGAGGCGGCGCCGGAGAGGTCAGAGCTGAGAGTAGGAGGCGTAGGAGAGGAGCAGAGGGGGAGACTCCCCAAGGTGGGGGGCAAGGGGAGTGGATAGATGGCTCCAGGCCCCTGGCCCAGAATCTCTGGGCAGACTCATACTTGGACCTCCACAGATCCTGCCTGCTCAGAGAGGCTCAGGCCGGTCCCTGGTTCCACTGTGAAGGACCTTCTGTCCCATGCCTGTCCTATTCTGAGAGGGGGTAGACGCTAGCTCTACAATCGTGTGGCTGCAATGACATGGGGGGGGGGCATCCAACACAGGCAGCTTACAGCAAAGTGTTTTATTACTTGCATGTTACAGAGGAGAAAGGGTCTGGACACGTCACACGAACACTGCACATGTGGCTCCCTTGACCTCAGCCAAACAGGTAGCTATGAACTCCAGTGAAAAACCAAAGAGAGAAAGAGAGCCACACTGCCCCAACGGGGACCCAAAGTCCCGCACTCAGAGGGGCTGCTTCTTCCACCTGGCTCCACACGGAGCCAGGCATCGCCGGAGAGCCAGAGGGGGGACACCTGGTTGGCTCTGTGCCGTGCCCTGCCCATTCCGGCCAACACCCCACAACCGGCCACCGTGGGATCTCAAAGGCTGAGGCAGCCTGGTTCTGGGCACTCTGGCTTTTCCAAGGCCACTCGTCCGGTCCTGGTTTCTTCCTGCCGTATTCTGACCTCTGGAGGGCATCAGACAGGCATCCAGGCCCGGGTGAAGACGCTTGAGGGTAAATTCCGAATTCTGCGGCTCAGATGTCAAAAAGCTCTGCCTCCTTCTCCTTCCAGAAGGAGAAGCTGCGGTCGATGTACCGGCAGATGTCCTCATTGCTGAACTCGCCCATCTCAGATACCAGCTCCAGGGGTTCTTCGGCGGGGGCTTCGGAACTAGGAGGGTCCGGCGTCGGGGGAGGCGCGGCTGGCGGGGGTGGGGACGGGGGCTGCGGCGCAGGGGCCGGCGCCTCTGGCTGCCCTTCTGGCCAGTCGCCCGTCTGAGCTGGAGCGGCCTCTTCGGTGGGCTCCCTCTCTTCCTTATCTGTCCCTTCCTTTTGCTCTTTCTCCACCTCTTCTTCCCGGGCCGGCTCAGCCTCCGGGGTGTCTCCGAAGAACTGGCGCCTGAGGTCCTCGAAGCCGTCGCTCCAGCCGCGCCGGCCGGCCTCCACCTCCTCGAGTACCACGCGGTGGAAGAGACGGATGAGCTCCCACGGGTGGCTGCCCAGCCGGTCGAACATCTCGTAACACAGCAGGTGGCGAAACTTGCGCTCCTCGCGGCTCAGGCCCATTTCGAGCAGCTGGAAGTAGCCGAGCATGAAGAGGTCGAGCGTGAGGCTGTCGTAGCGCCGGGGCGCGCCGCCGTCGAGGGGCGGCAAGAAGTGCTCGGGCCAGTACAAGCCGTGTGCCAGGCTCGGGCCGCGAGGCTGGCGCGCCGGCACCTGCCGCAGCAGGCTCCGCCAGTGGCCCAGCAGCTTGCCCACCACCTGCCGCTGCTTCAGCAGGCGCAGCAGCCGCTCGTCCGGGCCATCGCCCGCCGGCGGCTGGGAGGCGTCGGCGGCCTCCGGGCCGGGGTCGGCGCCGACGGCCACCACGCGGGGCAGCAGTCTGCGCAGGCGCACCTGGGCGTGGCGCCCGGGGCCGCGGAAGGTCCACTTGCGCCAGTGCTCCAGGAAAAGGTAGACGATGCGCTCCTTGCGCATGTCGATGTAGTCCTGGACGCCTCGCAGCTCGGTGGAGGGTGGCGGCCTGCGCGCCAACTGCTCGGGCTCGGGCAGCGCCGCCTGGCGGCCTGGCGCCTCGGGCGGGCCCAGGACGCCCAGGGGCTCCCCCGCGGCCGGCAGGCCGTTGGCGGCGGCGGCGCTTGGCTCGCCGGTGCCGGCCGCCACGTAGTCTTCCTCGAGGATGGGCTCACGGCGCGGGGCGCCGGCGGGCAGCGAGAGCTTTCGGGGCGGGCCGCGCGCGGGCGCCGAGCCCTGGGCGCGCCGCTCGTAGGTGGCGCGGAGGTGCCGCACCGAGACGCCGCACTCGAGGATCTCGCGCGCCACGGCCTCGCGGCACCAGCTGAGCGAATGCGAGCGGCCCAAGCAGAGCGGGCCCGGCCGCCAGGGGGCGTCGGTCAGCGGCGGCAGCGGCTGGCCTGTATCGGCGGCAAGTAGCTCGGCCAGGTGCGCGGGCCGTCCGCCCAGCGCGGCCAGCAGCGTGGCCATGCTCTTGAGCAGCGTGGAGATCTTGCTGCACCAGGCAGGCAGGCTGGCGGCGCGGCCGTGCATGCGGCGCGGGTCGACGGTGAAGCGCGGCGCCGACAGGGCGGCCGAGATGGGCAGCAGCTGCTCCAGCTCCAACTCCAGCTGCTCCAGGCGCGCCTCCAGCTTCTGCGCCTTGTGCAACACTTGCAGGTTCTCGATTTGCTGCTCGATGCGGAGGATGTCGGCCTCGGTCATGAGCTCGCCGAAGGGCCCGAGGATGGCGTTGTGCTCGCGGGAGTACCTCCAGCCCTCGCGGGGGTAGCAGCACGAGCTGGCGGCCGTCAGCTAAGGCGGGGAAGACAAGAGAGGGGAGGGAGGCGCGTCTCCCTCTGGCCCGGCTCTCGCAGCGGCCGCCGGGGGCGCCTTTTGCATGTCCCGGGTGGTGTAATGGCTCCGCGGGGCTGCGTTTGCAGGGACGGGCCGCGCCTGGCCGGCGGGCGATTACACTGGGACGAGGCTTCGGCCCAGGCCGCCGCTCCAGGCGCTGGGCAGTGTCCACTCTGGTCGCTGGCGGGGACACAGCCGGTCGTTGGGCACTGTTGCAGAGGCAGGGCCGGCAGATGGGGTCTCCACACCTGGCTCGGTCGCTCATTACACCACCAAAGGAACATGCAAAAGGCGTTGAAGCTGCGACAGACGGCAGCCATCTCCCTCCCCATCCAAGGTCTGCGATTTCGAGGCCAGATCCCAGCGAGGCCGCTCCTCACCCCAGACAGATGACCCCTAATCAAACTCCCCTGTGGCCCAAGACCTCCCTGTCCATGCTGTCAGTTTTACTGCTGAATGAGAGGCCCGTAAAGTGGCTGAAGCTGTGGCTATCACCCCTGTTCCCACCCTCTCTGACTCCTGGAATAATAATACAACTTACAGAGCTAGGTTTGCCAGGCACTTACAGTCTCATCTGTTCCTCATTTTAGTGCCAGGTTTTTCCAGCCCAGGTGGGGGGGGAGGGGCTGCCGTCACCTCCTCACAGGCCTCCCAGTTCATCCTGGCCCACCACAGTCCCACACACAAAGAAGTTTCCCAAATACAAATATGCCGATGCCAACTTCTCCGCTTAACCCCACTCCCAGGCTCCCCACTACTCCAGGAGAAAGTCCATCGTCTTCAAGGCCAGGACTTAGTGATCTGGCCACTCCTGACGTCTCCACTCCACCCCCTTCAGTGGTACTGTCTTGGAGCTACCACACCCACTCTGACTGTCAGACCTCCCCGGTCCTTCCTGCTCGCTCTTTGACCCACTATTTCCCCTGTCCACTTCTTCCTCATCTTCCCAGTCTACCTGAGACATCACTTTCTCCTTGCCTACCACCACCCCAAACCCGAACAGGATGGTCGGTTTAGGGCTGCCCCAGTCTTCTGCCCTCCCCATCAGAGCACCTCCCCACTTGCTCACTCTCTCACATTGCCCTGTTTTGTCTCCTTGGGGGCACTTATCACTCGACTAAGGTCCTGTGCTTGCTTGTTGGTTGACACCCCCCGGCTCTGACATATTCACCGTGAATCCCCAGAGGCGACAACAGTGTGTAACACATAGACGGCGCGGGGGGATGTCTGTTGAGCAGATCAATGGCAAACTATCCTGCCAGCCAGGGATGATCAACCCATCCGACAGATGAGAAACCTGAGGCTGGATGAAGCTCAGTATCAGTGGAAAGTGGTAGTTCAGGGAAAGAGCCCAGGCCAGTCTGACTACGACCAAAAGCCTCTTGGTTACTCATGTGGTCCCTTGGATGAGTCAACCTCACCCGGAAGCTTGTCAGAAGTACAGAATGCCATCCCCACCCAGAGCACCTGAATCAGAAAAAGCATTTTAATAAGATCACAGGCGATTTGAGGGCATCTTAGACTTTGATAAACACTGCCATCTCATTAAGGGACAGGCTATTGGGGGGTGGTGCTGGCGGTGGAGACTAGGAACCGTCCCAGGAGATGGGTGGTGGCCCAATCGTGCTTTTTCCCAAAGGTAATGGGAGCCGTCTGAGGCTGAAAGGTCCCGGGCAGATTGGGGGATGATGTAGGGCATGGGCTGTGGACCCAGGTGCGGACCCCAGGGCCCTCTGGGAAGCCCAACCCCGCCCACCTTCCGCCTCTGCTCCTCCTCCTCCTGCATCTTCAGCTGCAGCTTGCGCACCATCACCTGGCGCTTCCACTCGGGGATGGGCCGGCCCTGCTCGTCGTGCGTGGGGATGAGCGCCTCCACGTCGAGCTGCACGCCCGGCGCAGGGGTGGCAGGCGGCGCCGGCGCCACACTGCCGTTGAGCAGTGGCTGGGACCCCGCGGCCGGCGGGGTGGGGCTCCGCGCCCGTGACGGTGCCGGCGAGGCCAGCGGCAGCGGCGAGTCGGGCTGCGGGGAGAAGCGGCGGGGCTGAGTGCCGGGTGGGCGGGGTCGAGGGGCTGGGGCGTCTGTCGCATCGCCTACCTGGGAGGCCGGCTGCCCACTGCCCGAGAACACCGTGGTCAGCCCCTTGCTCTGCGGCGTCGGCTTCAGACTCTTGCCCGCCTTGATCTCAGCCAGTAGCTCTGAGTTGTCGCCCGTCGGGGACATCATGTTGAAAGACTTGGTGCCTGCGCGGAGGCAGGAGAGGAGACGCTGGCCTGGTGTGACGCCCGCGTCCCCGCCGCCCCCTACCTGCCCTCTGCTGCCCCCTTCCCCAAGTCAGCGCAGGCCGGGGCCTTCCCTTGGGCTCAGAGGGCAGCTCTCCAGGTCCCGGGTCCCGCAGGCAGCTCTCGGGGACCCCAGAGGCGGGTCCTCAGCTGGCAGCCCGAGCAGCCCAGCCATCCTCCCGACCCTACTCACGGGGTGTGGAGCCCCCGCCTGGAGGCCCCTGGGAGTTCATGATGGCTCCTGGGCCGGCCCTGGGGCCTCTAGCGAACGTCTCCGCGCAGCGCACTGACTGCCCAGCTCCAGAACACTACCTGGGGCCAGCCACCCGACCTTTGTCCCGGCTTGCCCGGCCCGGCCCCGCCAGGGTGGAGCCTCCCTCTGGCCATCTCCCTGCACCAGCAAACCCCAGTGACCCTTGGACTGAGTCACCTGGGGCGTCCATGGCTATAGACTCGGGACCCTGGATGCCAGAAGCCAGCCGGCCCCCTCCCCCCCCACACACACCCAGACACACGCGCAGACGCACTGGTTGCAAGCCCAGACGGAGCACACTTATGGCAAAGCGCAGCGCAGCTCTGGTGGACCCGGGAAAGCCGAGACCTTACTAAGGATATGGGGTGGGGGCACTCAGGACGAGGGGCCAGGCGGACGACATGCAAATGCGCGGCGCGGAGTTTGCATTTTCCGACGAGGCCGGCGGAGGTGAATGGAGTTGGGGGAGGGTTGCCTTTAGAGACAGACTGAGGAAGGAGTCAGGACTGGGTGAGGGGAAAAAAGGGAGCCAACAGCTTCTGGGTTCCCCGGGCTGGGGATCCCAGAGCGCGGTAGTGGGAGGGGAAAAAGGGAAAAGTGCCGGTGGGCCCCGGCTGCGGGCTCATTTCTTTAGGCAAAACCGTCTGCCCGGCACAGAATGCGGGTAGAACCTGTAGTGTCCAGGACCCCTCGCCTGCCGGACCCTGGTCCCGTCCTTTCCTCAAGACCCCAGCCCGTCAGCCTGGCTCTTCCTGAGCGTGCCCTGTGCCCCACCCCCGAGCCTCAGCCAGGAGCCGCGCACGCAGCTACTCACTCTTCCTGTGTCTCAGCACTCTCACTTCTAGGGACCGAGAGGAGAGAAGTGACAGCGAAGTTAGGAGAGGGAGGGGGCTGGGGTGAGGCTAGGACATCATGGAGAGCAAGAGAGGGCCAGGGAGGGCAGGAGGAGGGGAGATGCGCGGGGGCAGGCGGGGGGGTGGTGGTGAGAGGAGGAACTTTCCGGTCCATCTGACCCTGGCTCAGGCTGCTCTGGGGCTCCACAAGGGTGGTCCGCTCAGTTCCCAGCTTTGTTGGTGCCCCTGAGGGCTGGGCTGGGCTGCCATTGGCCCTGGACCCCCTAGCAAGGGCCTCAATCTTGGCATTGGGATGGGATAGGGCACCCAGCCCAGGCTCTGCTGCGAAGGGGTGTCTGGAGAAGCCCAGAGTCTATTTTTCTTCTGTTCCTAGTTTCAGCCTTGCTCCAGTCTGCCAAGGGAAGACACTGACCTCAAAGTTGGGGGCCTTTCTGGAGGCTCAGCTGACGGTGGACATGCTACCATGGGCTGTGGTCTGCAGGGGCCGCGGCTCCATAGGTACCCCAAGGAGCCCAGGCTGGCCCTACCCTGGACGCTACTGCAGCCTTGCATCCCTAGTCAGGGAAATGAAGCTTTGGATGCTACCACTAAGCATGGTCCCCGAACCGAGCGGCTGGGTGAGGAAGGCAGCTCGGCCACCCCCTGCCAGGCTGGAGTGGACGCATCAGCACCCAGATACCACCTCCTGGGCCTTCCAGGAGCCCTGGCATGCAGGAGACTGTCCCGCATTTCAGAAGAGAAGCCCAGGAATCCTGGTCACCAGTCTAGCTCTTAAAAAAGGATGCTCAGGGGATTCACCAGGAGGGGGAGGGCAGAGTATGATGGGTTACTGGCCTTGACCCTATAGCCAGGCCCTGGGCTGTAGCTAGCTTGGGAGAACAAGAGAAAGCAGCCAGCAGTGGAAGAGTGACTCAGGATAGACGTGGGGCAGGAAGAAGGTTGGCCAGCAACCCTGCCTCCTTGAAGCTAATTCTACTTCTCTGAGCTTCCCTCTAGCACCAGCTCATCAGAAACAGCAGCCACCAGAGCTGGGAGGCCTTCCCTACTGGGTGGAAGGCAGGGCCAGAGAGGGAAGGGGACTTGCCCCAGGTCACACAGCCCAGTCCTGCTCTGGCAGGACCTAAAGCAACTCCAAGCCTTCCCTTAGGGTCAAGTCTTCATTGGGGTGGGGCTGCAGAAAGATCGAGGAGGAAAAGAGGAAGCACCAGGGCAGTGGCAGCTGCCCGGGGCGGGGGGTCGGGGGTGGGGAGGAGGGGGTCTTGGTTTCCCTCCCCCTTCAGGGCTAGCGCCGCCCCCCAACCCTCAGCCCGCCCCTACTCACTGCCAGTGGACGAGGAGGAGCGACGCTGCCCGCAGCCAGGGCCAGAGCCCTCGAAGGACAGAGGAGGAGCTGGCGGCGGCGAGCTCAGGGCCTCGGGCAGGGGCGGCGGCGGCGGTGGGGGCGGCGGGGGCAGTTCCCTGGACGTCTTGGGGTCCGCGCCGCAGCCGTTGTGCACGTGGTTCCCGGGGAGCTGCGCCGCCTGCGGGGGAGCGGAGGGGCCAGCGAGTGAGACGCGGGCGGCCCGGCCGGGTCCCGGGCGGCCGGCGGGTGCGGGCTGGCGGGCACGCACCTCCTCGCTGTGCGCCATGCCCGGGCGCGCGGCCAGCGGCTCCCCGGGGTAGCGGCCCAGCTGGCGGTAGTAGTCCCCCGTGCTGGGCTGCTTGCTGAAGGCGCGGGGCTTGCGGCTGGAGTCCTGCCTCCGCAGCCCGTTGCGGCCGTCGCGGGAGCTCAGCTGCGGGAAGACAGCGGGCGGAGTGAGCTTCGGGCACTTGTCCCTTCCGCCTCCCACATTCCCCCCCCCCCAGCCCGCCTTCCCAGCTCTTAACCTTCCGGGGGCTCGTGGCCAGCCGCGGTCCCAGACCCTCCTGTTCTCAGAGCGGGGATGGGGCGAGGGTCCTGCGGGCCTCGGTGAAAGGGCACTCTCGGTCGGCCCCACAGGGAGGGGTTCTGGGCGCGGGCCAAGGGGCGCAGGGGCCCCCACTGTGGCTAGAAGGGGCGGGCCGAGGGGCGGGGTGGCCCAGCCCAAACGCCAGGGGGAGCTGGAGAAGGGGTAGCTCCCAGTTTTAGGCAGCGCTAAGGACTCAGCCGCACCCCACTCCCGGCGACCAGCCGTTCCCACGCGAAACCAAGGCTTCGCGGAACCCTCTCTCGCGGGAGTTCCGCCCGGAGGAAGTCCACTGCTTGCCCAGGGCCCTCCGCCGCCCGGCCCCGGCCTGGGGCTGCTCCTACCTGCAACCGTGCCGGTGGCCCCCGCTGTGCACCTGGCAGCGGGGGCTGCATGGACTCGACACCTGCGCTACCTGATCCTTCCTCTCAGGTTACAGCCCAGCCCGCCCGCCCGCGCCTATGAGCGCCTAAGAGCTCTGCCGGCCTGACATCACCCAGGGCTTGCCAATCCCGGGCCGAAACCCCCAGCAGTCGGGAATGCCACGGGGGCCCACTGCTCCGCCAACACCTGGCCGCTGCGCCGCGCCTACCCCGCAGGCCAGATGTGGCCCCGCCCCCCTGCCCCTCTCTCCCTCCGTTCTGGGCTGAGCGCCCCAGGCTTCATCCCCCCACTCACCCCCTCCATCCGCCAGAGACAGAATTTGGGCCTCACCACGGGCAGTGGAGCCCCCCACGTCTGGCCCCCCGGGTTCCGGGTCACGCCCCCGCCCTTTCCCTCCCGCATCTGGAAACCATCGCCGGCTGCGTAAGGGACACCGACACCCGCGCCCAAGCCTCGGGTTTCAGGGGCGGCAGGCCGGGCTCGGGTGACAGCGCGGGCAGTCCACTCCGTCGCAGCTGCCCCCCACTAAGCCCAGCCCGGGAAGAAAGACAGGAGGCGGAGGGGCCAAAGACCAAGTCACCTGGCAGGGGCTGTCCCCCGCCCCACCCCCAGTCCGAGCGTCCCCACGGTGGCCCCGGACCCTCCAAGCCCCACCCCGCCGGGTTCACGTTGCAAGGAAACGCGACACCGCAGGATTTGTTTTCTGGGCCAGCCTGCCCCCTCGGCGCCCCCTGCAGCCCCGAGGCGCGGGAGCCACGACCCTGCTCCTGCCCGCGGTCCGGAAAAAGCTGGGGAGTTGGGGGGGGTGCGGGGCACACAAAGGGCCCTTGTGGAGCGGCCCAGCGCCTGCCGCCGGGCACGCACACACCGGGAGAGGCACGGGACCTCGCAGTCCCGGTGCTCGGGCTCAGGGGAGGGGCCGCAGGCCGGGCCGCCTGTCCTGTGGCTTGGGGCAGGGCCCACACGCCTGGCCTGCAAAGTCCGCTGGCCCTAGGCCCCCTGCAGGCCTCTCCTGGGCCCCCTTCACCTTCTGGAGATGAAAGAGGAACCCACTGAGAGCCTGGTCTGAGGCAGCAAGAAGAGTTGCAGTGGCGCTGTGTCCTCCCCCTCCCCCAGCCAGTGGCCCTGCGATGTGGGTCACCTGTGGGAACTGTTTACTGAGCTTGGCCCTGGAGCAGCTTGCCTTGGGCTCGAGAGAGAACTACAAGGTCGGGGCTCCCACAGGACCCTAGTGGGGGGCTCTGTCTGCTATCCCACACTCAGCCGCCTGGGGCCTCAGGCTGCCCTCCCCTCTCAGACCAGCCTCCCTCTGTCCTCTTGGCCAGAACCCCAGGGCTCCCTCTGGGCCTCCTTGCCCAGGACTCTCAGAGCTGTGCAGACCAGCCCTCTGCCCCCTCCCCTGCTCCAAAGCCTTAGCCAGGAACCTACAGGCCCTGCATCCGGGCACCCCACACTCAAAGTGCCCGCACCGGATTCGGCCCCTTCTTACAAGCTTGCTTCTCCCCAGGGCTCCCATCTCAGGACTGGCTTGTCTACCCACCTGGGAGCTGAAGCCCCAAACTGGGGAGCCAGCCTCCATGTTACCCCCACGTCCAGCCCCCAATGCTGAGAGGGCTCCCTGCCCTTGCCTGCACCCTCCTCCTCCCAGCCCTCACCTTCACACCGCCTGCATCTCCCACCTGGAAGACACTCCCCCGGGACCCTTTCTCCACCCGAGCCCGGAGCTGGGAACAGGTACATCTGTGGAGAGGCAGTTTGCACGTATTCTCTGCCGATTCCATGAGCTCCCTGCCACTCTGTGCAAGAGGAGCTGCCACCCAGCTCCCGGAGAGGCGTGGCTATCTGGGTATATGTTCCTTCCCCCCGCCCTGCCCCCCAACTCCCCAAAGGGTGCTGGCTTTGTCTTCCTCATCTCTCTGTCCCCAGTGCTCAGCCCTGAGCCGCCATGGGGCTGACCAGAAACTTTGACTCCTGAATAGGCCATTGGACCAGGGACCACCGCCCCCCCCCCCCGCCGCCCGCCCTGTATCCACGAGCCGGGCCACTTGTTGGCCTCTGCTGCCCCCCCATCAGCCCACTCCCGGGGCCGGAGGGCAGGCAGGTTGGGGAGGGTTCACTACCTCCTTCTTGAAGGCCTCGGTCTCCACGTGGCGGAGTTTGTTCTTCGTCTGCGTGTAGATGTCAGCTGCTTGTAGCCCCGCGGGGGGCTTGGGAGCTGGGTAGCCTGGCGGGGGTGGGGGCAGCTGGGTGCCTGGGGGTGAGGGCAGTGGAGGGAAGCTGGGTGGTGGCGGTGGTGCTTTGGGTCTCTCCATCCTGCTCCGGGGCAGGCCCGGCTCTGGGCTCAGCATGTCCATGTAGCTCTGTATGTCTGCAGCTCTCGTGCTGGGAAGCCCTGGGACAGAGGGAAGGCTGGGTTTGGGAGTTTGCAAAGAGGCTGCCCCCAGGCCCAAGACCCCTTCCTGCCCGGAAACGACCTGCCACGGGAGTAGGCAGGCTCCGGGTGCAGCCTGACACGGCCCCACTGTGGGCCCCGCAGGGCTGGGCCCACCCTCACCCTCACCCTCACCCTCACCCTCACCCTGGCCCTGCCCACCTGCAGCCCTGCACTCGTTGGGGAAAGGCCTGTGCTCAGGTTTGAGGGGAACTGGCAGGGGGCCGCGGGCTCCAAGACAGGGCTGCGGAGCAGAGCCACCTGGAGGGTGGAGGGGTGGCTCCTCGGGGCAGATGTGGCCAGGCAGGCGGTGGGAGACGGCCACACCGCATCTTTGCAGGGGGCCCCAGCAGCTCTGCAGGCCACCACCTGGCGGCGTAAAGCAGGCATCGCAGGTGGACAGACACCTAAGCTCAGGGCGCGGTCAGCATGTGTGAACACGTGTGCCTGGCTTCTGCCTGAGTGTGCATTTGTGTATGTTCGTGAATGTGTGTACGTGCTTCTTTGTACTTATGAACGTGTTTGCACTGGTCTGTGGACCTGGGGTGCGTGAGTGCGCACGTGTAGCGTAGGTGTCTGTATGGTTCTGTACGTGTGGCTGTGCATTCATACCTGGATGTTGTGTGTACACATGTGTAGGTGTGCACTCTTGAGTGTGGGTAGGTGTGTGTAATGTCTGGGGAACATTTTGTGCGTGTGTAAGTGAGGATACTGAATTGCGTGTGGGGTGCATGCGGCTTTTGATGGTGGGAGGGTACCTGTTGATGTACAGGCATGTCTGTGACGGACACCCACAAGTGTGAGTGTCACCTGTCCTCACCAGAACCAGCCCTCCTGGTGACCTGGGCAGCCTCCATTGTCAGCTATGGGCAGAGTGGGCCCAGGGATGGTCCTCAGGGCGCAGTGGTCTGACTCCAGTTTGCTCTCCCTCCTCCCTCTTCCCAGGCCCACTCACCATGCGGGGGGCACCGGCCCTTGATGCTGGAGTGGCTGGAGGAGCAGGAGTCGTAGTTGGAGAGGGTGCTGGTGGGTGAGCTGAGGTCAAAGTTCGGTGGCTGGACCGACATGGTGGTGTTGGGTGAGGACATGCCCGAGTCAGGCTGCTTGGTCTCCAGGTCAGCGGATGGATCCCGTGACAGCACGCGGTGCTCCACGCTCTGAGCGGGAGAGGGGGCTCTGAGGGCAACCCCGCTCCAAAGACCAGCACACCCTGGGCCAGGGTCCTGCTCGGGCACACCCTCGCTGTGTGACCTCGGTCAAGCCACTTCCCTTTCTGGGCTCCCTTCCCCATCATCTCTCAGGTTCTTCCCAGGCTACGATTCAAACCTAGCCCCCCAGTGGCAGGACCATGGATTCCTGGGAAACTCCCAGCCCTGGCTGGTCTCTGCTCAGGGGGTTGAGAGGCTAACAGAACAGAGAGAGGACGCTGGGCTGGACCCCAAGCGAGGGCGGCCACGGCACCAGTCTTACTCCTTTCTCATCAACGGGCAGAGGGCCAGGCTCTGGCGTGGCGAGGAGGCACAGGCACTGCTGCAGTGGGTGGGAACATTTGCGGCAGCTGGGGATAGGGGAGGGGTGCACGGCACTTGCAACTTGCAGGAAAGACTGATCCCCCGACCTGGCCAGCAACCACCCTGTTTCTCCTTGCCGGACTGGGGCAAATCCCAACACGAGCCTAGCCCCTGTCTCCTGACGGGGCCTTTGGGGAAAGGATGGGGCCTGGGGTGGCCCAGCTGAGCTGGGGGTGGGCAACCTGAGCTCAGCCATCCCCCACCACTGCCTCTCCCCTGCCCACAGGCCTGACCCTCCCGCCTGGGAGCGGGCTGGGGTGGGGGCCATGCTTACGTTGCCCATGCTGGCCCTGCTGCCGGCAAGGCTGCTGCTCGCTTGCTTGCTGCCTCCTGCCCAGGCCGGCTCCTCCCTGCCCTGCGCCCCCTCCCTGCCTGAGAAGTGTCACAGGTCCCCCGGGAACGCGAGGCAGGCCTGGCACCAGGTAACGGCTCAGCGGCCACGCTCATTGGCCCCGTAATTAGGGGCTCTGCGGGAGTGTTTGCCTTTTCTGGGCCAGTATCCTCCATGGCTTGGATCTGTCACTGCCTTGTGAGGGGGCCAGGTCCTCCACACCCCACCCAGTTCGGGGGGGCCAGGCCCTGCTGCCTAACCCCTGAGCCAAGGGGAGCCATAGGAGCTGGGCTTGGGGGGCAGCCCGAACACACTCTTTCCTTGGCTGGCTGCAGTGGGTACTTGCCCAGCCCTGACAGAGGTCAGGGGCAAAGGCTTTGCAGCCTGTGGGGATGGCTTCAAATTTCATCTCCTCCACTTACTAGCTGCATGACCTTTCCGTCACTTGTCCTTTCTGTCTGTACCTGAGTTTCTTCATCTGTAAATGGGTATAACAGTACTGCCTGCCCCATTATGTTATAACAAAGATTTTAAAAGTTAGTGAAGTGCCAGGGCATGGTAGCCAGTAAATGCCATATGTGTCAACTGTTAGTATTAATTCATTGTGAAGATGAACTGAGATTATATCGTAAAGCACTAGGCAGGGTACCTTACCGGGGTCAGAATTCAAGGAATGGTGCTTGTTTGCTCATTGCCTGCAGCTAAAGCCTCCATCAGGGGGCGCCAGAGGGCGCTGGGGCTCTGTGGACCACTACTCTCTCCGGATGGCCCTTTCTGCGGGGAAGTTCTTCCTTGGGACCAGATGCCATCTCTGACCCCTGGACCTTGCTGTGCTCTGGAGTCCCCAGAACCAGGGTGCCCCCATATACTCGATGACAGGGCAGACAGTGCTCTGGGCAGGGGGTCATCGGCCTTCTCTCCTCCAGCCTCATTCCGCAGCCCCTCTTGTGGCCAGGCTGCCCCCCTTCTGAAGATGCCTGTGAAGCCAGCCCTCTTTCCTCCCTACTGCGCCAAAGCAGACGTTGCACCAGAGGAGCCAGAGCCCAGGACTGGGAGCCACCCACATCTGTGCTCAAGTCCCAGTGGGTTCCTTCATGGCTTTGTAACCATAATAAAATAATTTGAAAAGAGTAACACAGGTTTTCAATTATGAAGTAGCCACACAGTGAGCAAACATACAGAGTAGTGGTGAAGAGAGGTAGCTCCAGGCCTGGACACCAGGGCTCCACCATTTAATGATTGGGTGATTGGGTCTCCCCAAGACTCAGTTTACCCACCTGTGAAATGGGGATACGCGCACTCCCTACCTCAGAGTGTGGTGGTGAGAGTTAAATGAGCTAATTAATACCTGTGGGCAGGTGAATGCACTTTACTGTTCCCACTGGTGTGTAAGTGTCGTTGTTTCTCCGAGCCTTGGTTCTCATCAGGACGAGGCTGGTCCTCCTTCCCTCGACATTTCTGCCCGCACACCCTCACTCCCCAGTGGTCAGTGGTTCTGGCCTGAGAGGTCATGTGGGGTAGTGATCTAGGGCACTTACTCGTGTGACCCCGGGCAAGGGGCTTCACTTCCCTGAACCTCAGCTTCCTCCGTGGTAAAGAGGGTAACAACACCTACCCCTGCGGGGAGGTGGGGGCAAGCTGTGGGGGGAATGCAATAACGCGGGGGAGCAGCGCCCGGGGCGTACCAGGTTCTCCACGGTGCGCAGGTAGCGGGTGCAGTGGCTGTGGCCGTTGTAGTCCGCGAGGTCGGCGGCCGTGTACCCGTCGCGGTCGCGGACGTCCAGCTCCGCGCCGTTCACTACCAGGATCTGGCAGCACTGCAGGGGCGCGCAGTGAGGACCCCCGGCCGACAGCCAGGATCCTGGCGCCGGGGCAGCGCTGTGCTGAGAGCGCGGCGCCAGCAGAGGGCGCCCGCCCCTCCCGCGCTCGCCCGGCCTCCCGGCCACGGCCCCGGCCCGCCCTCACCTCCAGCTCCCCGTTCTCGGCGGCGTCATGCAGCGGGGTCCCGCCCCACAGGTCGGCCGAGATCTCGCCGCCGTGCAGCAGGAGCCAGCTGAGCACTTTGGCGTGACCGCGGCTCGCCGCGAAATGCATGGCCGTGGCGCCGTCCTTGTCCTGTTCCGACAGGCTCACGTCGGTGCAGCTCACCTGGGGGGGAGGGGAGGGGGCACAGAGGGGCGGGGGCTGGGCGCCAGGCCCCTCTTGGCCCCGCCCCCGTCCCGTACAGGCCCCGCCTCTCCCGTGCCCCAACCCCGACCTGTCCCCGAGCTCACCAGCCACACGATGACCGGGCTGTGGCCCATCTGCGCCGCGGCGTGCAGCGGGGTCATGCCGTCGTGGGCGCTCAGGTGCGGGTCCGCGCCGCACTCCTGCACCAGGTACTGCGTCACCTCCAGGTGGCCCTCCTGGCACGCCAGGTACAGGGGCGTGGCACCGTTCTTGGTTTGGGCATTCACTCCCCTGCGGAAGACGCAGCACCCACCGTGGGCTCTCAGTGCCCGTCCCCCTCCAAAGCTTTCTTCACCCCTCGCCCGCTTCCGGGGAGCTCTGGAGGGCTGCGAGGGTGGGTTGGAGAAAAACCTAGTGGCTGGGCCCAGCTGCCCAACTCCCTCTGGACTCAGTCTTGTGCCAGCCTCCCTGGGTGGGGGGGGGGCTCCTCTGGCTTGCTCCCCACCTCCCCCCTGGCAGCCTTCTTTCTGCAATGCACATCTGACTGAGCTAGTCTCTGCCCTCAGTAAATAGCCCACCTTTTTACCAAGGTCTACAGGGATGTGGTGACCTGGCCTCCTCTTACCTTTTCAGCCACACTGACCCACAGTCAGTGGGTCACACCTGCTGTCGGACCTCTGTGCCTTTGATCATGTCCCCCCTCTGTCTGGAATGCCCTTCCCGTCTCTCTTGAAGACTCGGTACAGATCCCTCCTTCATGAGGCCTGCCCTGATTTCTCCAGCAGAACAGGCCTTTCCCACCTCTGTGCCTCATACTGCCCTGGGCTCACTCCATGGGCCACCTGTCATGCTCGATCATAACTTATTTTGGCCTCTGCCTCCCCCAGAAGACTGAATTCCCAGGAGGCAGAGTGGTAATGTCACCAGATAAAACACAGGATGCCCAGTTACAATCTGAATTTCATATAAACAACAAATAATTTTCTAGTGTAAGTCTACCTCCAATGTGGCATGTGATGTGCATAGACTAAACCATTATTTGTTGTTTATCTGAAATTAAAATTCAGTGGAATATTCTGGTTGTGGTTGTCATCAGCCTGGCAACACGACAGGTGCCACCGTCCACTGAGCACCTCCCATGCGCTACGACACTAGCACGCAGGTCCTCACTGCATGTCCTAAATTAGGTCCTACCGTCATCCCCATTTTGCAGTGGGGCAATTGAGGCTCAGGGGCTGTGACTTGCCAAAGGTCACACAGCTGGTAAGTGGCATTTGAGCACAATCCGTCTGCGTGATGCAGACCCGGACGCACAGCAGGAACGAAGGGAGCGAGGAGAGGGATTGGGGGGCCATTCCATGTCTTCACTCCCTCAGCCTTCCCTCGGGCCTAGCTTGCAGCTGTCACTGCCCCTCATCCCTGCTCCCCAGCTCCCACAGAAGGGTCCTAACTGGGGAATCAGTCCCACGAAGTAGAGTGCTGCTGGGAAATAGGGAAGCTGTCCCTGCCGCTGGCTTAGCCTCAGTTTTTCTGACTTCACAATGGGTGTGGATGCCAGGGTGCAGTTACCAGATATAGGCACTAGGTGGCGCCACAATCTAGGCCCAGACAGAGGAGCTCGCCGCGGGTCTAGGACACAGCGGGTGCGGGGTGGGGAGTAGGAGCTGGGTCCCTCTGGGCTGGATCAGCCCTCTGGGCCCCGGGAAGCGCAGTTCTTCGTCCGACTTCATATCCTCCCACCCACCCGCCTCTCCCATCTATTTGCTCACGGCCTCGATCACACGCTCCACCCCCACCATCCACGCCCTCCCTCCCTCATCTAACTGCCAGCCGCGTGTACAGTAACGTGGGCACCAGGCCACCCACTCCTCCTCCATCTGCCCCCTCACCCACGCTCTTGTCAGCCACCCACGACTCGGCCCCTCCCTCTCACACAGCCCTCGGACCCTCCCGTCTGACTTCTCCCTGTCCCTAAAGCCCCAGCCCTGTCCACTTCCCTGACCCCTGACCCTAGGCGGCTTGCAGCGCCCACCAGGCACGCAGCCCCAGCTCTCTCCGTCCTCCTGACGTGGGAACACCCCCTCCTCAGACACAGAGCTGCCACTTCGGGGCTGACACCGAGTCTGGGACGGTGCCCGGCTGCCTGCCACTACCCCACCCGCGTCGGGGGCGCAGCGGTGTGCCGAGCACGGCGCACAGCGGCAGGCAGGGTCGCGCGCACACGCCGCACTGCGGGAACGCGAGGGCTCTCAGCCACCAGCCTCCACGCCCCGGTGCCAGCATTGCCCCCCTCCCACCTTCACAAGCTGGTGCGTCAGGAACGGCCCGTTTAATATTTCATGACCGACACTCGATGGTCTGAATTATTCACCCCGTAACCAAGGCGCAGCGAGTGCTGGGGTCCTGGGGCTCCGAGACTGGAGGGGCCACTGCCCAGGGCCCACCGGGCTGTCTCGGGGGAGGCCTGAGGCAGTGTACACAGCTCAGGGCGCCGGATCTGCCGGCAGCCCTGTTCTCCCAGGCCACCCCGCCTGGCTGGGATCCATGACCCAGGGGTCCCCAGCCAGCCTGAGGAGGTCTCAGAAGGTCTGATAAGCTGGCACAGGGCACGAGCCGAGCAGGAGGGGGAAGCCGTGCTCACAGCCTCCTGCCAGGCCACTGGCTGACAACTCCAGCTGGCGTCCCTGGTACAGAGTGAGTGCTCAGTAACCCATTCAGGAGTCACAGCCCCCAGCCTGGGAGACCCCAGAATAAGGGGCAGATTCTCTGATGAACCGGGGTGGGAAAGGGGGTCCTGGTCTTGTTCCTTTCTTCTGTGTCGACCTGGAGGCAGGAAGAATGGGCACCCTCAAACTCACTCGGGTAAACTCTAAAAATATGGAGGAGGGACTTCCTTGATGGTCCAGTGGTTAAGACTCCACGCTTCCAATGCAGGGAGTGCAGGTTCAATCCCTGGTTGGGGAACTAAGATCCCATATGCTGTGCAGCGTGGCCAAAAGATAAAAAACATATATATATATGGATGAGCACAGGAACAAAGTAAATTAATGAATTTCGTCCTTTTTTTTCTTTTTTCTGGCGGCGCTTGTGGGATCCTAGTTCCCCGACCAGGGATTGAAGCCGGGCCCTGGCAGTGAAAGCGCCAAGTCCTAACCACTGGACCGCCAGGGAATTCCCAACACTAGTCTTTAAATTAATGAATTTAGATGGAGAGAGAGTGAATTTATATAGTAGTAGAGATGACGATAACGGATAACAGTGACAGTGGGTACCATCTACTGAACAAACTGCTCTGTGCCAAGCACTGGGATGCGCATAGTACACATGGTCTCTATCTAGTCCTCCTAAAGACCTTACCCGGTAGGTGTCAGCATCGTTCCCCTTTTACAGATGAGGAAACTGAGGCACAGAGGGCTATGATCACTTGAGAGGCAGAGGGGGACCCGGTGTGAGAAGGACCTGGCGTGTGTGCCACCCACAAGTGGTGTCTTGCCTCCCATCTCTGTTCACAAAGCCGTCCACGAGTGGGGATAATGATCGTCGCTGAGACATGCTTGCAGAGCCCTCAGCAAGGCCCGGCGCCGTCGCTGTATTTTAGGATCCCTCCTCCCTGTGCCTCTGTGAGGGCACTGCTGACCTGGGGTGTCCAGGCCCCAACAAGCATGGGTCAGGCCGGGCAGCATTTCTGCTGCAGAGAGTCGCTGCCTAGAGCAGAGGGATGGGGTCTCGGGAGACCTCTGGCCTCAGGACCTGCCCGGCTCCAGCCCATCGAGTTCTAGCCATAGTGGTGCCATGGGTGACCGGTCCAGTCCCAGCCCCTGCCCTTAGCCCTGGCCTCCACCCACCACCCCAACTCTCTGGCTCACTGTGCAGGGCCCCAGGGCGTCCTCTAGCCCACCTCCCCAGCCTCAGTTTCCACATATGGCAAATGGGCATCACAACTGTTGCCTCTCCAAGCCTCTTGTGAGAGACAGAAGAGGAATCTTTGAAAATTGCAAGGTTCCTCCCAGGGAAGGCAGGGCTTGGCTTCCTGGTACCGCTGCCACAGCCTGACCCGCCAGCCCCCTCACCCGTCCCCTGGGCCTCCACACCGTCACCTCCACGCCACCAGCCTCGACTGACGTGGCCACGCCCTAACAGGCGCCCCTCACCCCGCCGAACACCTGCTCCTCTTGGCTACGGACAGGCACACACCGGGCCTTCTAAGCCTCCCTCGATGGGCCCTCGACCCTTGCCCAATCTCCAAATGTTGGGGTGCCCCAGGACCTCCTTTCTAAACACGCTCTGCCCCTGGTGAGGTCACCTACTTCCCAGGGTTAAAGGTCACCTGTTCCCAATGCTGCTCATCCCCCCAGCTTGGACCTGGAGTACATGCGGCCCCTACATCAGCTCACAGTTCACTCATCCATCTGTACATTGAGCAGATTCTTGAATTTTACGTGCCTTTTTTTCTTTTAATTAAAAAAATTTTCGGCCATGCCACGCAGCTTTCGGGGTCTTAGTTCCCCGACCAGGGATCGACCCGCGTCCTTGGCAGTGAAAGCAAGGAGTCCTAACCACTGGACTGCCAGGGAATTTCCCCTTTACCTGCCTTTACATGGAGCAAATTTCTCCACACTCTCCCTCAAACTACCTTCCCCCCTTACTGTCCCCATTTCAGTAAAGGACACCAGGCCACCATCCCTTGAGTCCAAGCTCTAGGAGTCTTTGGCAACACTTGACCCTTGAGTTCTTTATAAGTCTGAGTCTCCCTAGCAAGCATCACATAAATCATGATACTTTTCTTCCTCTTGGGAACAAAGATGATACAGACAAACTGTAACTATTAAGCAAGTCACCCTGATGACACAAAAGAAACATGGAATGCTCGTAAACGTTTGATAGAAATCTCCGTCCAAGATTGGTGCCACCTTACTGTGACCATTGCCACTAGGAAACAAGGAGTGATCTGCCCACAGAAGCAGACTCCGGTCAAAGAACAGCATTTCCAGTGGCCCTCCCCACTGGCAATCATTTCTGCCCCAAGGGAGGTCTGGCAGGGGATGATCTCCACAAGGATTAGTTCTGGCTGTGAGGTAAGTCCCGCTCTGAACAAAGACTCGGAGCCTTTGGCAGTTCTACCTCTCTTATCCTCTAATCACGCCTCCTGACTTATTTGAAATGAACCCAAATGAGGCCTGGCCCAGTGAAGCAATGCAGCCCTGATTCAAGGAAGATTCTAGAACAGTCAGCTTTACACCCAATCCATCAGCAAGCCTGGAATATCCCCAGAAGCCTTCACTGGTCTGCAATTCTCCCAGCCTTCCAGGCCCTCCTGGCTCGCGATGAAGCCAAGCGGGATCCCCCCCCTCAGGCCTCTGCCCCGGCCAGCTCCACCTGCAACGCTCCCAGGCCAGGTCTTGGCACGGCTGGTCCTCTCCCATTCAGCTCTCACCTCCTCAGTGGGGCCTTCCTGGACCCCCTCAATTTAAAGAAACCCCCCAACCGCTTCCTATGAATACCCCGTTTCACTTCATAGCACTTGTCCCTCTTGAATTGTCTTGGCACTTTTTTCATGCATTCCAGGGATACATATCACGAGGCTGCCACAGGCCAGGGCGGGGCAGAGCTTGAAAACAGTGGAGACCTGCCCTCTCAAGCTTGGTTCCACCAGGGCTGCCGGACACACCCTGACACACTGGAAAATAAGCAAGAACGTCTCTGTGTGTACACGTGCTCTTGACCTGGCTCCTTCTTTGCCCCTGGGAGCCCCCCCAAGTTGGCTCCATGAAGTCGTGAGGACTCACTACATCCCTAACGCTAGCGGGGCTGGGCACTTAGGGTACATGTGGATGCTAGTTGTTGAGTGGATAAATGTGGGGGTGAGCGAGATGGGCAGCCAGGCCTGGAGCTCTGTGATGCCGCCTCACACATGGCCTCAGCTGGTCCATTTGCCAGACGGGCCCTGGGAGGCCCAGAAGGGAGTTCCGTCTGAGGTCACGGGCAGTGAACTGCTTGCAGGGCCGGACAAGACCCAGGGATCCCAGACTCCTCAGTCCTTCAGTGAGTATTTACTGAGTATCAGGCACTGGGCATACAGGATGTAGAAGAAAAAGAGATGCTCTCATTGCCCGGGGAGACAGACGGTAAGAGGGTGTGCTGAGATGCACAGAAAGTAATGCCAGGTAATGAGGAGGGTGCGGGAAATAAGGCGGGAGAGGAAGACTGGGAGGGAGGGCGTGTGTCTTCTTCGGGGCTGAAAAAAGAGAAGTTCTCTAAGGGCCTCCTAGTTCTAAAATGCTTCCAGTCTAGGAAATAGCATAGAAGTCAATACGAGTGCAGGCTGAAGGGAAAGACAGGGCAGGGAGAAGGTTGCTTCCAGCCTAGAGAACAATGTCTGAACCATACCACTTGGCTCTTCTGCCCATCTGTGCCCAAGATGGGAGCACAGGCAGTTAATACAGAAGAGTGGAAAACTGCTCAGTCCTTACAGCCATCATTAACTGTGATGATCTGAAGGAGGTGTGGGGCCGGCCTTACTGAGAGGCGGAGATGGAGCAAAGACTTGAAGGGTAGGAGGGAGGGGCTGTGGGCTCTCTGGGGAAGAGAGTGAGGCAGTGGGAATGGCCTGTACAAAGGCCAAAGGTTGGAGGGCAGGAGCAGCAAGGAAGCCCAGGAGGTAGAGTAGAGGAGGTGATTAGGGCGCAGCTGGAGGTCAGGTATGGGGGTGCCAGAGCGAGGAGGGCCTCTGGGCTGCTGTAAGGAAGCAGCCTTCCCTGTCCGTGAGACAGGAGCCTCTGGCCGGTCCAGGGATCTGACTTGTGGTCTCCCAGGTGGGCATAGCCGGACAGGAAGCGGGCAGGGGGAGGGCAGAGAGGCCAGCTGGGGCCCCAGTGACATGACAGGCTTGGACCAGGAGTTACCGGTGGAGGTGAAGGCTGTCCCCACTGAGAGGGGCTTCTCATGACCCCACCAGGCCCCTCCTTTCTCAGAGCCTCCACCTGGGTCAGGGCCCCCAGAGTGCCAGTGTGGTTCCCCCCAGGCCCTGCTGCCCAGGGGACCTCAGCAAACACCAACAAGTGCCCGGCAGGGAAGGGTAGCCCCAGGCCCAGGCCTTCTAAGGGGGAGCTGGGGCTCCCCATAGGCCTGGGGGTCCCTAACAGGTGAGCAGCTGAGGTTTCCTGTTCAAGGCAGGGGCTGCCTGAAGCCCTTCCCTGGACGGGGCCCCAGGAGCAGCCAGGCTCCAGGAAGGAAAAGGGGGCCACCCAGGTGAACTTGAAAAGGGCCTCAGAGATGAGCGCCTGGCCCAGGAATGGGAGACAGACCCAGAGAGGAGGTGCAGTTTGGCCCAGGCCACACAGGGAGCTGGTGGGACCCTGGGTGGTCAGTTAGCCTCTCGGAGACACCATTTCTGTATCTTCAGCACCATGAGGCAGGGATATTTGTCTGTTTGGTTCACCGATGTATCTCTGACACTTGGAATATTGCCTGGCCCAGAGCAGGTGCTCAAGAAACATTAGTTGGATGAATCAATCTGTAAAATGGGCTGATTATAGAGCTACTGCCTAGTAGCAGGTGGGGCTCAGACTACTGCTTGGTGTCAGACCCCTAGTAGGCATTCAGCAGGTGGGAGCTGGTCCGAAACCTTTGCGCAGACTGGTTTTCCAGCTCTCTATGACTGGTAGACCACGGTGGGGCCCCAGGAGGAAGGAAAAGCCTGGAGCCCTGCCCCCAACCCTCCCCAGCCTCAGTGCTCAGGCCTAAGGGTCCCAGCTGAGCCCAGGGCTCCCCTCTGGTTACTGAGGCCCCCAGCAAGCACATGGTCGAGGCATGAGATGGTTCCTGGGCCCCAGGACCCTGCTGGCTGGATGGTCAGGAGCTCTGAGGGCCACCTGCTCCTCGTCCCGTCTGAGCCCCAAATGGGGATGTGGACTCGTGGCTCTGCTCCACCAGCCACCAGAGCTCCTGGCCAGGAGGGCTGACCCTCCTGACTCTGCCTCCCTCAGACCCAGGGCCTGAAGCAGCCCCAGCCCAGCTCCTGCCAGCCCCCGTGCCGCTAGCTGAAGGACTCTTTTCCCCAGGGGGCTCAGAGGGCGGGTCTCATGGGGCAGCAGCCCCTGAGGTCACGGTGGCAATTCCTCTGCCTCTGGGAGGACTTGCCCAGTGGACGGGGAGAGACTGGAGGAGGGGGGGTGGGTGCAGGCCACTCCTGCAGTCCTTTCTAATTCCCCAAGGTGCAGCCCAGCATTAGCTGGGCCCTCCCCCGAGGCCGCCCAGCCCTCCTGCCCCTCTGTAGCTTGTCATGGCCACCGCTCATGGCTGCCCACAGCCTCCCGGGCAGGATCGGGTTTCCCACCGGTAGGAGCTCTCCCTGCATCACCCTGCCGCCAGGGAGAGCTGAGCCCTTGTGAATAATTCACAGTGTTTCACAGCAGGCCAGGAGGCCCAGGAGAGCGGGGCAACGGCGGCCTCTAAAGCCAGGCTGCCTGGGTCCCCTGATTGCACCCTGCGGCCTGGGGCAGCCTGCACCTCTGCCCCTCCCCAGCTCCCAGCCCTGGGGTCCCCAGCCTTGGGGGGGCAGGAGTCGCTACCTCCGAGTTAGGGTGTGGGCACTGGCCCCCAAAGCCCCCCGCCAGCAGGCCCTACCTCAATTCCCAGCACCCCCTCCTGCCTGAGCCCAGCCTGGCAATCACACAAAAGTGCCTCCTTATCAGCCAGGTCACGCGTCGTCACCGTGGGAATGGAGCCCCAGGCCTCTGTCCGCTTCCCTGAGATTCACGGGGGGCTGGTGGCTCATCAGCCCAGGCCATCTGGCCACAGAGTCGGCGCCAGGGCCCAATCACGGCCAGCACCACAGCCTGGCCTGGGGGCAGCAGGGTCTCCCGGGCCCTGAGCCTTCGAGGGTGTCCGCAGCACAGCCAGAGCCTTCCGAAGGCTGGAACCCCAGCCGTGGAGGCTCATCCTAGGCCCCAGCCCTCTCAGGGAGGAGGGGCTCAGGGGCCAGCCTGGGGCTCCACCCCTGCCCCCCACCAGCACTTCCCGGGGAGGGGCAGAGCCCCCTCAGTTCACAGCATTGGAGCTAAGTTGGCATGGCCATCAGCCTGACTTCCTGGGGCCCATCATGTGTGATGCGGGAGGCCGGCGGGTGCGAGAGGATGACCACCGCCTGTCTCTCTTCTCTTAGGGTCTCAGTGTCCTCCGTGATAAGTGATAAGTGAGGGGGTGGTGTCAGAACCACCTGGGTGCGGGGGTGGGGACATGCACAGGGGCAGCGCCCCAGCCCCTACCTGGGGAGTTTACATCGAGTCTGGGACCAGGCCCCCCAGGGTGCTGGTGGCTGCAGGTTGGGAGCCTGCACGCGAGGGTGTTTGGGGCCTCCTCCTTGAAATCCCACTGATTTTGGTGTCACCCAGACCCTAGCTTGTCCAGGAGCAGAGGACTCACGCCAGAGTGGTGCCCAGTGGCCTCTGGCAGGGACGGCTGTGAGGAGACCCCCGGCTGGTCTCCCACGAATCAAACCAGGGAACCCCCTTGCTTAGCAAGAATGAGCCAGGCTCAGGCGTCCTGGTCCCGGCCTGGGGGCTTTAAGCTGCTCTGTATCCACACCAGCGTGCCTGTGCCCAAGGGGCTGCCGGACGCAGCCACCCTGCCACCAGGCCACGGGGCCAGGCTGGCCTCCTGCTGCTCCCTGGCGCCCAGTGGCCGGGCAGGCGCCCTTAGGAGTGGAGCCAGGGGTGGGGACAGACCCTCCCGCCTTGTGACTGCTCTCCTCCTGAGGCTGGGTCCTCTGTCACCACTTATTTCCCAGGTACCCCCTTGAACTGACGAAGGTCACCAGTCAGAGCCCCGGTCTGTTGGGTCCCCAGGGCCACTGATGTCCCACTCCCTCAGACAGGGTCTGGGTGGCTTCCCCCCAGGACCCCTGCCTCCCTCTGGGTGCACCTAAGACCTGGCTCCCTCCCTCCCCCAGGACCCCCTCCCCACGACTCCCATGCTCTTCAGTGAACCCCATTCTTCTGCACACCCCACCGCACCCCGGGGAGAGCCCAGACTACTGCTCAGCTGCGTTCTCAGACCAGCCGCTCGCCAAGGCCCGGGGAGGTTCGGGAGCCCCATCCCCCTGGGGAGTGGGAATGAGCTGCTGGCCACAGGAGAGGACAAGCTGCCCTCTGACAGGCCGGGAGCTGAGGGCCCAGGAGGCAGGCTGGGGGTCTGGGCAGGGGGCCTCTCCCATCACTGCTGGATAACTGACGTGGCTCCTCCTCCTTCTTGACTGGGGGTCCAGGAGATGCTCTTCACCCCTACGCCCCACTTAGGACAGTCTTGCAAATTAGCACAGGTCAGAGCCAGAGAGCCGCCTGCTGTAGGCTGTAAGCACCCTGGGGACGAGCAAGGGGTCTGCGTGCACAGCCGCTGCAGCTCAAGTGCAGCTCGTACTGTGGGAGTGTCTGCTTGCAGGGCTCTGGGGCATGTGTCTGTGGGCAGCCCACCAGGAGGGGAGAACTTTCAGCTTGGGTGGGAGCTGTCTCTGGCCGGGACCCTGGCCACGGGGATGGCCCAGAAGCACTAATTCCCCTGGCGTGCTGGAGGGGCACGGCCGACTACAGGCACCGCCGCCAGAGCCCTGGCCCGCCCCACCCAGAGGCCCCCTGAAGCGGAGGGTCCTTACTCAGGGTGGTGGCCGACGAGAAGCCTCAGGGAGGGGAAGTCTCCTTTGGCGGCGGCGTAGTGAACAGGCAGGGCGCCCGTGTCTGTGGCCACGGTGGGGTCCCCACCGCCGTGACGCAGCAGCCAGTTCACCACCTCAGGGTGGCCGAAGCGGGCAGCCAGATGCAGGACTGTGGCACCAGAATTGTCTCTGTCCTGTGGGAGGAGAGCCCGTTAGTCCTAAGGCCTGGCCCTGCCCCCATCCCTCACTCAGACCAAGTCCTGCATCCCACCAGCCACTGGGGCAGTTCTGTCCTCGGGCACCTAACTGGCCCTCTGGGAAGCTCAGTCCATAGCGGCAGCATGGGGCCATCCATGCTGGGCTTTCTGAGGCCTGCAGGGCACCCTGTCATCGCCCCAGCAGGAGCACCTGCCTGTCACCCAGGTGCTCGGGGAACACCTGAAGGAGCCGCTGGGCCAGGAAGAGTGGACTGTTGGGCCCTGCTGTCAGGGGTCGGGGGAGCAGCCCCTGTGCCCACCCCCTGCCTCCTTCCTCTCCTCCTCCCCAGGTCTCACAAGGGAAGAGGTCTCCGGGTTGACACATCTCCAACGACCCAACCTCAGTGCAGAGGACTGCCCCACGGCCAGCAGACTCCCTGCTCACAGCCCCCCGCCCCGAACAGGCTATATCTTTGCCTCTGGCTACTGGTGGGCAGGGCCGGGGCAGTCAGCCAGTGGTGGTACGTGTGGGATAGAGGCAGCCCCTGGGAAGGGCTTGGGCAAGATCCCTCTCAGGCACCCCAAAGGGGACGGGTCGATGGTTTAGGTGCTGAATGAGTCTTCCGTGAACATCCAGGTGTGTGTGTCTCTTGCGGGAGGGGGTTGGCAAATGCTGTTTATGTGACCTGCAGGCCAAGACGGGCAGACACCCAGAAGCCTGGACTCAGAGGCTGGGAGTTTGGGAGAGTGGGCACCGGTTCTAGAACAGAATGAGCTCCCAGCACCAAGCACGTGGGGTGACGGAGAGGTGGGCAGGGAGCTGGGCAGGGGCACGGGGAAGGGGGTGGGGCAGCCGTGGAGGCGGGCACGGGTTACCAGGGTTCAGAGAAGGGAAGCTGCTCTGTACGCCCACCCCCGCCCCCGCCCAGAGAGAGGGCACCATGGGAAGAGGTGTGGCCGAGGCAGGGGGCGCTGGAGAGACCCTGAGCTTCAGGAAGGTGAGTCTCAGTAGCGTGAGAAGCTCCTCTAAGAAATGCAGGGAAAAGGGGGGACAGAGGGAACGGGGCCCAGGGGCACGACGGGGAGGTCACAGTTAGGGGATACGGGGTGGGGGGCAAACAGACCGGCTGTTGGGCAAGAACAGAGGCAGGGAGGAAGGGGAGGCAGAGAAAACAGTCCAGAGGAAGCAGAGGCCGATGCTGAGACTCCTCTGTGTGTGGAATGCCTGGGGAAGACCAGAGACAGGTGCAGTCTGTCCTCCTGAGCCCAGGGGACAAGGCTGGCTAGAGGTGACCCAGACAGGCCCATAGTGAAGTATGCCCTGCGCCCCAGCTCTTGAGAAAGGCCCTCACTTCCCATTGGCCTTGGGGACTGTGGGTCTGAGGCTCCAGGGGGTCCTGATGGCTCTGGGCCTCTGGGTGAGGGTGGCAGTAAGGAGAGAATCACAGGCCTGTGACCGGTCCCCAAGGCTCCAACAGCTACGTAGGCCCCAGGAGCCTCCCGTGCTATGGCCTGCACCCTAAAGCTGCTTATCTCCCTGAGCTGAGCAGGGCCCCGGATCTAGGTCATCCTCCCCCTACACACACACTTCGCCCCCAGCACCCAAGCCCTCCGGGGCGAGAGGACGGGAGACTTGATAAGCTGGGCACAAGGCCGCCTGCTCCTCCACCTCCTCTCCAGTGGCTGGGGAGGCTTCTGGCCAAGGCTGGACACCGGGATCGGAGAGGCATGCCACCTCCCAAAAGAGTGGGCAGGGACCATGTGCCAGGAACTCCTGATAACAGAGCTGGCCCGGAGATAAGGGGCCGGGCCACCTCCCAGGAGGGGTGGGATGGGAGGCCTGGCCATCCTGAGGCCAAAAGGTGGGGGGATGGGGTCTGGGCACCGCCATGACACAGCCAGCCAGCTCAGAGTCGGCCCTGCTTCCTCTCCTTCTCTATCCAGTTAACACAGTGGTCCTTGTAAGTGGGAAATCAGTTTTGTTCCTCCCTCCACTGGCTTTGCCCTACAACCAGAGTATCATGCAAATTCCTAACGCCAGCCTATGAGACGCTCTGGGACCTGGCCCTGCGGGCTTCTCCCTCCCTCACCCCGCTGCAAACATGCTCGCCTCCCTGCCGTCCCTGCTACAGGACAAGATGCGTCCCCCTCAGGGTTTTGTACTTCCTGCTCCTTGGGCTTGGTCATCACCTGGCCACTTCCCTCCCATCAGCCAAGACTCCCTTCAGAGGCCACTCCTCAGAGGGGCCTCCCCTGGCCACCTTGCCCACGCAGCTCCTGTCACTCCCCACCACGTGGCCTAGCAGTACCTGGCGTTACCTGGTCTACTTTCTAGACTGCGTGTTTGCTGTTCATTGCCCCCATGGACCGGCAGCTCCCGGAGGTCAGGAGCACACCTGAATCCCCGGGCCTAGAACCTGCTGGATGCTCTGCGTCCAGCAGGACTGAGCAGGAGAGCTACACATGAGGGCCTGAGCTGCCTTCTCCAGCTCAGGAGAGGCCAGGCTGGCTAACACCAGCCTGGTGGCCATTGAATGAGACCCACTGGGGTCTCAGGGCAGGAAGACTCGGGCTGGGATGAAGAAGCTGGGAGGCCAGAAGGGATGATGTCCTGGGATCAGCTCAGGTCCTTGGGAGGTCCCTCCCCCATTACCAGCCTCAACCCTCCCCTCACCTTAGGGACACATGCACCTCAGCCTGGGGTGGGCTGTAGGATTTTGTGCAAACCCCCCCACCCCCCCGCCACTTCCCAGACCTGATCCTGGAAGACATGGGCTTCTGACTCCAGGCCCTTTGTCCCCCTCCCCTGCCCACTCTCCGGGATTCCCTGGATCACTGTGTTTCCCCCACCCCCCAGCTTAAATACTATCCCAGCTGAGCCCCATTCCATTCTGGTTTCCTATCACCCAGATGGTCTTCTAGGCGGTGGCCAGGGCTTACCAGGGCATCTACCCGGGTACTCTCAATCCGGGGAGCCCACCCCGCCCCAAGCCCTCTGGAGGGAGCTCCCAAGCCCACCCACCCTTAAGACCCGAGGGCTCCAGACCAGAACTCTCTCCTGGGGAGGAAGCCCCCCCCCCGGGTGCCCCGTGCGCGGCGCGGACTCACCTGCACTCCGCAGCCGCCCTGAGAGAGCAGCCACTTCAGGCAGCAGAGGTGGCCGGTGGCGGCGGCATCGTGGGCCGGCGTGGCGCCGTTGCGCGCGCTGGCCGCGGCGGGCAGACCGGCCTCCTCCACCAGGAAGCGCAGACAGTGCAGCTTGCCGGCGCGGGCCGCGTGGTGCACTGGCAGCGCGTCCAGCGGGTCGCGCAGCGAGGGCCCCAGCAGGCGGGCGGCGTGCAGGGACCTCAGCACGTCCAGGTCGCCCTGGCGCGCCGCCTGAAGCGTCTGCTCCAGGGCCATGGTGCCGCCCGCGGCGCCGCGACCCGGGCTCAGCGCGTCTCCCGGGGCGCCATGCGTCTGTCCTCGGGCACCCGGAGAGCCCGCGGCGCGACCGTCGGGGCCTGCGAGTGGGGAGGCGGAGCGGCTGCCGGCCCGGCCTCTGCCCCGCGCTGCCTCGCCCGCTCCGCTCCGCCTCCGCCGAGCTCTGGGGCTGGGGGCCCCCGCGGCGCCCAGCCTAAGCTTCGGGCCCGCCCCCCGCGCCGCCTCCGCCCGGCCCCGCCCGCCGCGGTCCGAGTCCCCCGCCCGCCCGCCGCAGCCGCGCCGAGGGCCGGACTCCGGCGACAGAGGCGGTGCGCCCAGGGACTTCTCTCCAAATTTACCTCCGGTCAAAAAGCAGACCCCGGGACTTCCCTTGGTGGTCCAGTGGTCAAGAATCCGCTCTCCCAATGCGTGGGGCGCGGGTTCGATCCCTACTCGGAGAACTAAGATCCCACCGGCCACGCCGTGCAGCCAAAAAATTAAAAAAAAAAAAAAAAAAAGCGGACCCCGGTGATCAGAGCCGTCCAGGCGCTGGCGGGCAGAGCCCCCAGACGAACTGACTCATCGACCCAGTGCCAGTTCCTAGGCGCTGGGGACACGAGCCAGCAAACGATGACCACAGTTCCAGAGAGTGACAAGTGTGATCAGAGCCGGAAAACGGGGACTTAGTAAGTTATAGGGGCTACGTGGGCAGTCGGGGAAAGGGGAGGTGCGGTGGGCTGGGCTTTATTCAAAGGCACGTACCTAGGCGCATTCCAGGCGTGGGAGACTTCGAGGGCAAAGGCCGTGCGCTAGGAACAGGCCTAACAAGTCCCTCAGGGGCTCTGGGGCTCTGGGTCTATGCCCTGGCAGGTGGCATGGGTGCTGGGCCCTCAGCCCTCCTCGGTCCCTCCAGACCCCCCAAGAACTGCCCACGTAGCCTCCCCGAGGCAGGGAGGGAGAGAAGGGAAAAAGGGCAGGGATGCCTGGTGGGCTCTGGTTTCCGGATCTAGAGACCCTGGCCTCAGAGAGTGCCCAGAGCTGCCGCTGGGTGTCTGTCTGAGGCGGGGGAGTCAATCGTGAGCTTGAGGGCCCGGGGCTGCCGAATGGAGAGAGACGGGAAAGCAAGGGCTGGGGGGCAGTGAGGAGGTGCGCCAGAGCAGTTGCCCGGAGAGCAGGGCCAGGACCCCTCCCCAAGGGGGCAGGATGGCCCTGGGAGGGCAGGGGGCCAGGAGAGCACACATGCGCCAACCACCCTGCCTGCTTGGCCGGAAGCCCTTCGTGGGAGCTGGAGGGAGGCACAGCAGGCTGGACAGGAGGAAGAACTGCTAGAAGATGGGGGCTGTGTAGCTGTGGGAGCACAGTCAGCACATCCTGTGCCCTTCCTCCCCGCCCTCCCCGTCACCCCCCACCTCCCCACTGAAGCCCCGTGAGGGCTCTGCACTGGGCTGTTTCACCCAGCGGGTAGCGGGGCAGGCACAGGATGGTGCTGGAGATGCCTTAGAAAGAAGCGGCTTCCAGGAACAGTGGGAATCCAAGTCCCTGGGACCAACACCAGGTGGCGCCATGTGCAATGGGCTCCAGCGCTCCATGGCACCCTCCTAAACTGGAGCCTCTGGGCCTGAGTGGCCAGGTGGGTTTCCAGCTACTTTCACCTCGCCAGACCCACCTCACTCCCCCATGGGACCTATGACGGCCGGGACCCCTACCCAAGGGGACAAGGGGAGGGAGGAGTCTTATCCTGGCCACCTCAGTGCTTCGACTGGCTCTTGGTGCCTGCCAGAGCTGCCCTCCTCTAGCCCACTGAGCGGAGCTGTACCCTGAGGCCTGCGAGTGGCAGGGGTGCTTTGATGACAAAGAGCTAAATGGCTTATCTTGAGGGCCCCTCCCTTGTGCTTCCTTCATGGAAAAAAAAAAAAAATCCCTGCACTCCCATGTTGGCTCCCCTGGTCCTGGACACTCTCAACTATCACATGGTTTTGTCATTTTGGGGTCCAGATCAGGGTGATGTGCTGCTGCTATGGCATTGGGCAAGGCAGGAGAGAAAACCCTGAGCCGCTCCCGCTGCTGATACGGACATCTCCATAAAAGTCACGTGTGAGCACTCATCCTTGCTGACCATCTTCTCAGACTCCTTTCTGAGGATGCCACTCAAAGTCAGGCTGAGATCCAGGCCTTCTCTGTCCTCTCTGGGCTGCACTGGGTCCACGGGGTCCCGCTCAGCATCTCTAGCGAGCCCATGCCAGCAAGAACATATTTTTGGAAACCCTACTGCTTACCAGGCACCATGCCAGGCTTCACCTGCATATTTAGCCCCATAAGGATGCTATGAGAGAGGTACAACACTATACCCATTTTACAGCTGGGGAAACTGAGGCACAGGGAGGTTTTTTTTTTTTTTTTTTTTTTTTGTTGTTTGTTTGTTTTTAAATTTGTTTGGTTTTGTTTATGGTTTCCTTTGCTGTGCAAAAGCTTTTAAGTTTAATCAGATCTCATTTGTTTATTTTTTGTTTTTATTTTCATTACTCTAGGAGGTGGATCAAAAAAATCTTGCTGTGCTTTATGTCAGAGGGTGTTCTGCTGATGTTTTCCTCTAAGAGTTTTATAGTATCCAGTCTTACATGTAGGTCTTTAATCCATTTTGAGTTTATTTTTGTGTATGGTGTTAGAGAATGTTCTAATTTCATTCTTTTACATTGTTTGTTTGGTTTTATTTTTTAATGTATCTTGTCCACACTGGCACTCTGTCACTGTGGCAAATAGAAAGGGGCAAATTCAGGGGCTGACACTCACAGAGGCTGACCCTGCTGTGCCCTTCTTCTCTCTGCACCTGAAGTTCCCCCTGCCCAGAGCATCCCCAATGTCTCCCACCCTCCAGATGTCAGTTGAGGGGCTCCCTCCCCCACCAGGAGGCTTCCGCTCATTCTTCTGCTGGGATCAGGCCATCTGCCCACCTGTTATGTGGAAAACACCTGTTCAGACCTCTCCCCCCACCCAAGAGCAGGCACTCAGGTGGAGTGCGTCTCCACTGTACCCTAAGTGGTTCCAGCTTCCCTAAAACCTGCACCCCCATACTCCATCCACTCGGTTGTCTTACCTAAGTTCCCCTGGTTATAAACGACTCCTTCCTCCAGGTAACCAGCAAAACCCCCAGAATCCTTTGGTTGAAGGGAACAGCAATGGGAGAAGACAGGAGAGACTTAAAATCTGGGGTAACTGAAAATGCTGTCTGCTTCCCCACCCTCCAGGCTTCAAACGGTGGTCCACAGGCATGGAGGGGGATGTTCTAGGAAGAACCTTCTTCCCCAGGAGCTAGTTTCAGGGTATCTCAGCAAGGATGCAGAGGTTGGTGCAGGGGGGCCTGTCGGCACAGAGCTGAGTGAGCCAGTGTGTGCGGCCAGGGGTGGCATGTGGGGCATCAGTTAAGGATCCATGAAGTCCTTTTCTTGAGCCCCTAAAGAATAATTAATGAGGGAATTCTATGGTGGTCCAGTGGTTAGGACTCCGCGCTTTCACTGCCAAGGGCAAGGGCTCAGTCCCTAGTCGGGGAACTAAGATCGCAAGCCAGGCGGTGTGGCCAAAAAAGAGAGAGAGAGAACAATTAATAACCTTGGAGGAGGCCGGGCCATAGGTACCCTGAGCTCAACGATTCAATTTGAGGAGACAGTGGCTCAGGCGTGCCCAGGCCCTGCTCCGCTAGATGTGTTGACTTATTCTCATAGTTAGGACTGTTACGGGGGTTAATGGAAAGGAGGGCCAAAAGGCACTTGACATACAGCATGTGCTCCATAAGTGGTGGCCAGTCAGGTACGGGTGGCGCGAGCTCCCACTCGACCGGATGCTCCGGGCCCCTTCCTGATGGGTGCGCTGGTCTTCTCAAGCCCTGCTTGGGGAGCACGCGGCCGGGGGGGACTTAGGCGGAGCGTTGAAGGTGGGGCGCGGAGATGGGGTTTGCGCGGCGGAGGGGAGGGCCCCCGTCCAGCACCCAGGACAGCGCCGGTCGGCTCCGCCCTGTGGTTCCTCCTCCCGGCCCGGCTAGGTGGGTCCAGCCCGCCATCCGCCCGCGAGTCGGCCCGGCAGTCCGCCGTGCTGGCCGTTGCCCGGCCAGCCGGTTGATGGAGGGCAGCCCCGAGCAGATGGGCGGGGGACGCCCAGCCAGTTTGCGGCAGCACCGGCCACGCGGCGAGGAGGCGGGCCCGGAGGGAGGAGATGGGCAGCAAAGAGCTGGCACCCAGGACTGCCCCGCCCCGCCCGTCACGTGAGCTCCGCCTGTGCTGTAGGTAGGAGCCCGGAGCTGGAGCCAGTGAAATGAAAATGAGCTCCGGGCGCCCCTGGGTTGCCTCGTTTTCTCTGGGCCTCAGTTTCCCCGTTCAAAACCGAGGACAGGGGAATCAGGTGGTCCCTAACTCGCTGAGGGCCGGAGGATTCTCTGGAGCCACCGGGGCCCTAGTTCTGCCTGGCCAGTTTCCAGCCGTTAGAGCCGGAGCAAGTTGAGGTCTCTTTCCGGGCCTCAGTCTTCCCTTCCAGCCCCGCAGAACAACTGGTGGGGCGAGTCCCTCCCCATAGTAGAAACCCGAGTGGTAGCTCCCTGAGGCCCGGGACTTGGGGGTCCTGCCGCCGCTGGCTAACCTGCCCAAGCCCAGGGCCGGGCTCAGAGGAGGCGCTGATCCCGAATGAGGGAAGAAGGGCGGCGTTGGACAAGAAGGGACAAGGGCCTGGCGCCACCCGCTCGCCTCCTGCCCGAGGGTCAGGGTAGCGAGGGCTTCGATGGCGCCCACACACACCCCTGCAGGTGCTCTGGGAGGAGGGCGCCCCGGGCTCGCAGCAGATGGGACTCGAAGGCCTGGAGCAGGAACCCGGGGCCTCCGCTGTCTCCCCTTCCGCCCCAACCCCGCGCAGGAACAAAGGCGGAGGTGGGACCCACAGGCGGCCTGACTCTGCGGGGCGGGACGGGGCGGAGCGGGCGCGCTGCCTCCTTAAAGCCGGGCTGCGGGCGTGGCGCGCGCTCCACTGGCGCCCGCTCCGGCCGCGCAGCAGACCTCACTGCGGGCCTCGGTCTGCGCTCGGTGTCTGGGCGGGCACAAGTCTCCCACGCGCGGGCCCCGCAGCGGCGCCGCTTTCCCGCCGAGCATGGGGCTGCCTCGGAGGGCAGGGGACCCGGCGGAGCTGCGCAAGGTAGGAGCCGGGGCCTGGCGTCTGGGGGCAGAGCGGCGGGGGCGGGGGCCTGGACGGCGACCCGCGTAACCGCGGCCTTCGCACCCGCCTGCAGAGCCTGAAGCCACTGCTGGAGAAGCGCCGCCGCGCGCGCATCAACGAGAGCCTGAGCCAGCTCAAGGGCCTCATCCTGTCGCTGCTGGGCAGGGAGGTGAGTGCCCGGGCGCTAGGGTACAGGCCGGGCGCACTGGGGCTGGGGGTAGGGGGTCCCGGGGCGCGGGGCGAGGAGGCCGGGCGGGCCGAGATGCCCTTGCCGGAGAAGCCGACGAGGGGACAACGCGCGGCGCCCAAGGCTGAGCCCGGGTCTGACAGGCTCGGCGGAGCCGACCCACCGCGGGCTACGGCGGGCCCGGCACCAGCTCCTGGGAGCGCGGTACTCACGGCAGCCTGCCGGAGGTCTGTCTTGTTTGTCCCTTTCTCTGTCCCTCTCCTTCGTGGCCGGGCGCAGAGCTCCCGCTTCTCGAAGCTGGAGAAAGCGGACATCCTGGAAATGACCGTGCGCTTCCTGCAGGAGCTGCCTGCGTCCTCCTGCCCGACGGCAGCGCCCAGTGAGTGAC
This sequence comes from Balaenoptera physalus, assembly GCF_965194825.1. Taxonomy (NCBI): domain Eukaryota; kingdom Metazoa; phylum Chordata; class Mammalia; order Artiodactyla; family Balaenopteridae; genus Balaenoptera; species Balaenoptera physalus. The sequence goes on from NC_138882.1 coordinate 191,836,038, forward strand.
CCTGCCCCGCCCCGGCCCGGCTCCGCGCCCCGCGCCCCTCTCTCCACCCCGCGCCTCACGCCGCTCTCCCTCCGCAGCGCCCTCCGACAGCTACCGCGAGGGCTACCGAGCCTGCCTGGCGCGCCTGGCCCGCGTGCTACCCGCTTGCCGCGTCCTGGAGCCCGCCGTGAGCTCTCGCCTGCTGGAGCACTTGCGCCGGAGGGCGGCCAGCGCCACCCCCGACGGCGGGCGCGCGGGGGACTCCTGCGGCCCGCCCGGGCCCTCCCCGCCGCCCGCGCCCTCACCACCTGCGCCTCCTCGGGACCCAGGCCTCTGGCGGCCCTGGTAGTCCCCTGGCCGGTCCACGGGACCCTGCTGACAGCGTGGGACCAGGAATGCTGGACAGACTGAGGAAGCTCTTGGTGGTGGCTCTCCTTCACACCACGAGGGACCAGCCTGGTACCTACAACCTGGCCAGACCCGGATGTTTGTGAGCTGTGTGGCAGACTGACCTCCATGCGGGCTCAGGAAATAAGAGGAGAGGCCCACTCTCAGCCCCAAATTGGGGTGTCTGGGCTAGAGGTAGAGGGGCAGGTGGCTGCAGGGAGAAGAAAAAGCCTCCCACCCCAGTTGGTGGAAGGGTTCTAGGTCTGGGCCAGCCACTGCTGCCTGAGCAGCCCACACACCTGCCCCAGCGCTGGCACCAGCCCAAGGGCTGGGCCAGGAGCTCACCTGAGCCAGGTGCAGCAATCTGCTCTGACTGGTCACCACACTCCCAATCCTGCTTGAACCTGCCTTCTCGCCAGCTCAGCTTGGTAACCTCTGGGCACACAGCAGCAATGGCCTGAGGGGCTCTGAAGGCTGGGGAGTCATGACCTCCCCTCCTGGGCTCCCTGCCTAAAGCTTCCAATTATAGGGACAGGATGCAGCCAGGGCTCTGTTTCCCGGGGGGTGGGGGCTTCCTTAGGTAGTCTTGGGAAGGATTTATTTCCCCAAGCATTAAGTTAACACCTGTGTACCACACACCAGGCCAGGTGGTCTTGGGGTGTGAAAAAGGGGTGGGACAAGAATGAGGGTGCCCTGTGGCCTCAAGGAAGCTTGCCACCTTGAAGGGCCCAGGTCCAGCACAGAGCTGGTGCCAGTGTGAGGTGAGCAGGTCCCATGTCCTGGAGCAGCAGAAATTCAAGGGATGACACAGCAGGCTAAGGAACAGGAATCCCCCTTTCTCATTTTCTCTTCTGAACTGCTCTCTGCTACTGTCAGGACAGATAGCTGGGAGCAACTTGTTCTTAAGACTTTTCTTTCTTTCCCATGGAAGCCAGAGAGCCTTCAAAGGTCCAGTGGTGGTGGTGGGGTGCTGTGGATCCCAGCAGTGGGTGCCCAGGAGAAGGCCGGAGCAGCTGTGGCCCACCCTCAGTCGTGTTCCCAGCATCTCGTGGGGATTCGCTGAGCGTTTGTGGGAGGTTGCGAGTCCTCCCCCCAGTCCCCGGTCCAACAGCCTGTGCGAGGGACCAGGGCACTAGGGGCAAGAAGATAGAGCTGTTGGGGGGGGGGTCACTAAATTGAGCTATGCCACATAAACCCATGATGACCATGGCACTGATTCTGGTGGCAGGATATGGGGAAGCGGTGGGCATTACTGAGGAAGTCAATGTGAAGACAGCAGGGTGAGCCCACAGCAAGGGGGGCTGTCCTACCGCCTGTCTGGGCCCAGCTGGCTGGACTGCAAGCTCCTGCGGGGCAGGGCCGGGGCTGAGTGTACCGCCTTGTCCCCAAGGAACTCGGCACGTGGTGGGTCCTCAATAAACATCGTGAGCCAACGAATGGGTGATGTGACGGGCCCGCTCCACTGAACCCCGACAGACTGGTTGTTGCCTCAACGCCTATCCCCAGAGCCCTAATATCACTTTGAAAAGCTGCTGCCCCAGAGCATGAGCTCCCCGGGACAAATGTGGGGAAGGGTGTGGAGAGTAGGGAGGGCAGTTCCTTGGAACGCAAGCCTGCTTTCCTGAGCTGCCAGGAGCGAGTGGAGGGGGCACGTAACCCACAAGCCCATGCTTGCCACGAGAGTTCAAGTTTCTCCCTTGGGTCAAGGACGCCCATCCATCGGCACAAACTGGGCCGACTCCCTGTCCCTTTAAATAAGAGCTTTCAGTATGGGTTGAGATTCGGTAAAAACTGACCAACCAGAGGCCCCTCTCCTCCTTTCGACCACTGCTTGCTTCTGAGCCCCATCTGGGTCCCCAACTCTGTGACTCTCGTTGATCTGACCCCAATCAAGCCACAATACAAGCAGTCAGGGACGGGGCGTGTAGGTAGGCCAGTGACACACAGGGTCAGGCATTCCGGGGAGCTGAGCTGGCGGCCAGCCAGGCCTTGGCAAGGAGCTGAGACATGCCTGGGTGGGTGAGGCTCTGGGCCTGAGGCGAGAAGCCAGTTTCCCAGCAGGGACGTGCAAGAGCTGCCTAGAAGGTCTCAGCTGGTCCTCTGAGTTGGGCTTGTGAAATAGGGACGCCCACATCCCTCCCCTACAGGGCACCTGCAGGTGCCTCCCCCTGGCAGCTCCCCAGGTATTCCCAGAGCCCCAGTCTCATGGCCAAAGGTGAGCCCAGGGCAGAGCGGGCTTCTTCTGCGTGGGAGGGAAGCCGCCTCACTCAGGGGCATTTAATGATCCTTATAAGGCTCACAGAGTGCCCAGTGAACAGCTCTTGTAATGTCCTCTGTGTTCTGGTCCCATGACTCAGTCTAACTCTGTCTGGCTATCACGCTTGGTTAGAGGCAAGGCTCCCATGTCTCATAAACCAGTGGGTGAAATGGTCCAGTGACCGAAGCACAGTCAGGGCACTGAGCTGTCGGGGAGACCCAGGCTGGGGCCGGGCCCCACCTGTCCCCCGCACCAGTTAACTTGGAGAGGGCAGATCTCGTTTCCATGAGGGTTGCCAGGAAGGACTCCCCTAATAAACATTTACAAGTTACTCTGCTCCGCCTGTGAAGCCCGGACTCTGAGGAGGAGTCTTCCACTGGTTTATCTGGAATAGGATCAGAGTGAACAGAGCCTGCGGGGAACGCCTGGAAGGATCTGTGGCTTTGAAGAATCCGCGCCACCGTGCTTTGGGGTGACCACGGCACCTGGAGACAGCGGCGGCACGTCCCCATCGTGCGCAGGCAGCCACCTCCTACTCGAAACGTCAATAAGCAGCCGTATTTACTTTTTATTTATTAAAAAAAAATTTTTTTTTTGGCCTTGCCGCGAGGCATGTGGGATCTTAGTTCCCCGACCAGGGATCGAATCCGTGCCCCTTGCATCGGCAGTGCATAGTCTTAACCACTGGACCGCCAGGGAAGACTCCATATTTACTTTTTTTTTTTAATTAAAAAAATTTTTTTAAATTAATTAATTTTTGGCTGTATTGGCTCTTCGTTGCTGCGTGTGGGCTTCCTCTAGTTGCGGCGAGCGGGGGCTACTCTTCGTTGCAGTGAGGGCTTCTCACTGCGGTGGCTTCTCTTGTTGCGGAGCACGGGCTCTAGGTGCGCAGGCTTCAGTAGTTGTTGCACACGGGCTCAGCAGCTGTGGCTCGTGGGCTCCAGAGCGCAGGCTCAGTAGTTGTGGCACACGGGCTTAGCTGCTCCGTGGCACGTGGGATCTTCCCGGACCAGGGCTCGAGCCCGTGTCCCCTGCATTGGCAGGCGGATTCTTAACCACTGAGCCACCAGGGAAGTCCCCCATATTTACTTTTTAAAAACACACCAGGGTGGGACTTCCCTGGTGGTCCAGTGGTTAAGACTCTGCGGTTCCAATTCAGGGGGCGCCGGTTTGATCCCTGGTTGGGGAATGAAGATCCCACATGCCGTGGCACAGCCAAGAAATTAAAAATAAAGTGACAAGAGATTGTTAAAGCAATAATTGGTTATTTAACACACACACACACACACACACACACACACACACACACACACACCAGCTTGCTATAGCCGGTCCAGAGAACTAACCCACCCAATGATGTTATTTCCCTTTTTGCCTGGCCCCTTCCCCGTGTGGGTGCATCTCTGGGGTGCTGGGTGCCTGTGTGTGCATGTGCGTCCCTGTGCAGCCAGGTGGCCACGCTGCAGAGAGCTGCCCGGGCACTCGATGTTGGGGAGAACGCAGCCACCCACTGAGGGTTCCCAGTGAGGAACTGGTTTCACTCTGGGTTTTGAGAGGCCCTGGCAAAGCCCCAGCCACTTAAAGCAGCTATAATAAAACTCTGAATGGTTTCAGGAGCGTTGAGAAAGGCGCTAGAGGGCACACCCTAGGTGCACTCATGGTGTCTTGTCACCAAAGGGCCATTGGGGGGCAGTAGGGAGCAAGGGCTGGTGGCTGGTCACAGGACTGCGCTTTGTGAGCGAGGGGTTCCCTGGCCTGGGGGCTAAGGAAGGAGATTTCCAGCTGAACAAGTGCCTGCCGCTGGTTCTGTTTGGAGGGAGGGCCTGAGAGCCACCTGTCTTGGTGCTCGGTGAATTAAAAACCTCAGGGTTACTTCACTCTGTATGACAGACTCTAACTCCATCCACCTCATTACAAATACCTCCATTTCATTTCTTTTTATGGCTGAGTAATATTCCATTGTATATATGTGCCACATCTTCTTTATCCATTCATCTGTCGATGGACATTTAGATTGCTTCCATGTCCTGGCTATTGTAAATAGAGCTGCAATGAACATTTTGGTACATGACTCTTTTTGACCTATGGTTTTCTCAGGGTATATGCCCAGTAGTGGGATTGCTGGGTCGTATGGTAGTTCTATTTGTAGTTTTTTAAGGAACCTCCATACTGTCATACAGAGTGAAGTAAGTCAGAAAGAGAAAAACAAATACAGTATGCTAACACATATATACGGAATCTAAGGGGAAAAAAAAAAAAAAAAAAAGGCCATGAAGAACCTAGTGGCAAGACGGGAATAAAGACACAGACCTACTAGAGAATGGACTTGAGGATATGGGGAGGGGGTGGGGTGAGATGTGACAGGGTAAGAGAGTGTCATGGACATATATACACTACCAAATGTAAAATAGATAACTAGTGGGAAGCAGCCGCATAGCACAGGGAGATCAGCTCGGTGCTTTGTGACCATCTAGAGGGATGGGATGGGGAGGGTGGGAGGGAGGGAGATGCAAGAGGGAAGAGAAATGGGAACATATTGTATATGTATAACTGATTCACTTTGTTATAAAGCAGAAGCTAACACACCATTGTAAGGCAATTATACTTCAATAAAGATGTTAAAAAAAAAAAAAAAAACAAAACAAAACAAAACAAAACAAAAAAAAACCTCAGGGAACACAGGACAAAGTTCTTAAAGAGCAAAGAACCATTCTGGACCTCAGAAATCAGAGACAGATTCAGGTTTTATGTGGACTACATTTTGAGGCCCTCTGTAAGAAAACATGTAAAATTATGAGTATAGATTTAGGATGGAAGTGAATATTTATTCAGAAGGAAAAAATAAGTCACTTCAAACTAGTGGTGCCTGCAGGTTGACGTCCCATCCCTTTTGGTTTCTCCTTAAGCAATTTACCAACATACTTCCATAAATATGCTTCCTGGTGACAATCCTGGCCTCCCCCTGCTCCTAGAATTATTTTTTTTTAATCCTGGACCCTCGGCAGTGAAAGCACAGAGTCCTAACCACTGGACTGCGAGGGAACTCCCTCCTAGAACATTCTACTACCTGTCCTTGCTTGTGGGCGATCCAAGCTTAAGCCTCATCAGCCTCATGGTAAATCCACCCCTACCCAGAATGGGCTCTGGGTCTCCTGCAATGACAATAACGAGACAAATGCCTTCCATTTGCTTCCTCCACCCATTTCAGGCTAAATATTACAAGGTATAGACTCACACAAACATTGACATCATTCACGGCATTTTTCCCCCTTTGCACCACCTGGAAAGCTCGTTAAATGCAGATTTCTGGGTCCCACCTCCCGGGGTTCTGATTCCCTGTGTCTGAGTCAACAGCCTCATACCTTTCACCTGATGGGGGGTTAATCTGCTTGAGCGGAAACTCCCTGGTGGTCCAGTGGTTAGGACTCGCCGCTTTCACTGCAAGGCGCATGGGGTTCAATCTCTGGTCGGGGAACTACGATCCCATGGTGAGGCCAAAATATATATATATATATGCTTAAGCAGAGGCCACTCCTGAGTATGGGGGCAGCTGGGGGCTGGGCTGGGCGGGGGTGGGAGGTGGGGGTGGGAAAGGGAAGTTAGCATTCAGCTGGGTACAGAGTGTCCGTTTTGCAGGATAAGAAGAGTTCTGGAGATGGAATGGTGGTCATGGTTGCACAGCACTATGAATGTACTTAATACCACTGAAGTGCACGCGTAAAAATTGTTGAGATGCTAAATTTTATGTGTATTTTACCACCAAACAGTAAACTAAAAGATACCTTATCTGGAATTGGGGCAGCTACTCAACTGGGTCCTCTGGGATCCATCTGGTTTCCCAGGAACCAGACTGGTCAAGTAAATGAAGCTGCGATGCATCCTTTAGGTCTTTTAAGTGTGGCATTAATTCTTGCTACTCTAAGAATCTACATTGTTTTGATTTACTATCTTGGTTGGGGGCAGTTTGGAAGTTTGCACTTTTTTTAAAACAATGTGTTAGTAATTTATTTTTTTTAATTAATTAATTTATTTATTTATTTTTGGCTGCGTTTGGTCTTTGTTGCTGCGCGCGGGTTTTCTCTAGTTGCGGCGAGCAGAGGCTACTCTTCGTTGCGGTGCGCGGGCTTCTCATTGCGGTGGCTTCTCTTGTTGTGGAGCATGGGCTCTAGGCGCGCGGGCTTCAGTAGTTGTGGCACGCAGGCTCAGTAGTTGTGGCTCGCGGGCTCCAGAGTGCAGGCTCAGTAGTTGTGGCGCATGGGCTTAGTTGCTCCGCGGCATGTGGGATCTTCCCAGACCAGGGATCAAACCCGTGTCCCCTGCATTGGCAGGCGGATTCTCAACCTCTGTGCCACCAGGGAAGTCCCGGGACCTGGCTATTTAATCCGGAACCACTCAGTCTAGGAATTTAGTCCAGCAGGTGGTCAGAGCCAGGCTTTTTGTGTCCGGGATTTGTCCCCCAATCAGATTTTGAGCTTTCTGAAAAACAGAATGGGGACTTCCCTGGTGGTCCAGTGGTTAAGACTCCACGCTCCTAATGCAGGGAACTAGATCCCGCATGCTGCAAATAAAAGATCCCACATGCCGCAACTAAAAGATCCCACATGCTGCAACTAAAGTTCCCACACGCTGCAACGAAGATTCTGAGTGCCACAATTAAGACCCGGTGCAGCCAAATAAGTAAATAAATAAATATTAGAAAAAGAAAAGAACAGAATGTCTCCAACTCTCCCGGTGACATGCCCACCTATACAAGTAGGGCAGGGCCTCAGTAAATGCTCGTTCCATTGCACTGTCTGGGAAGGGTTGTTTAGAGAGAAAGAATGAGCAGGGAAGGTGAGCACAGAGAGGAAGAGAGGCCCTAACTTATTCGTGTGCTGGGCCCCTTACTTTCATTATCTCATTTAATCTTCCTAAAGGTCTGGAAGGTGAGTATTATTACACCCATTTAACAGATAAGGAATCCGCCTTGCCTAAGGCTCCAAAGCTGGCTGTTGCTCCTGGGTCCCATCATAAGAAATCCATCCATTTCAGGACCCATATTGCGAAGAGGTGGTGGTTAAATAGGCTTGGTGACCCTAGATGCTTGCACACTAGAAAATGAAACTTTCAGTGTAACAATCTTGAAATGATAGGCATGATCTGGTCAGCTCCCTCTGTTCCTGGGACTTAGAGACGTGTGGTGGGCCACCTCGCTGGTCTGGTAATGCAGGAGTAACCAGGATGAGCTATTTAGTTCAGTATAAATGGGCGAGCTTGAGTTCCATGGGTTTTGATTTTTAAAAATCTGACTACAGAAGCAATTTACGTATATTGTAAAAAATTGGGAGAAAGTCAAGTCTCATACAGGGTAATGGCTCTCCGAAATTACAGCACATTGGGACTTCCCTGGTGGCGCAGTGGTTAAGAATCCCCCTGCCAACGTAGGGGACACTGGTTCCAGCCCTGCTCCAGGAAGATCCCACATGCCACAGAGCAACTAAGCCCATGCGCCGCAACTACTGAGCCTGCGATCTAGAGCCCATGAGCCACAACTACTGAGCCCACGCGCCACAACTACTGAAGCCCGCATGCCTAGAGCCCGTACTCCACAACAAAGAGAAGCCACCGCAATGAGAAGCCCGTGCACCGCAACGAAGAGTAGTTCCCGCTCGCCGCAACTGGAGAAAGCCCGCGCGCAGCAAGGAAAACCCAACTCAGCCCCAAAATAAATAAATAAATAATTTTAAAAAATTACAGCACATAGATGTGATCCCCTTTCCCCTCTTTTCTGGGTGGATTTTGAGACACCGACTTGGCCTGGACTCCACTGCTGGGCACAGGGTGTGCAACAGAACAGATCAGCATCTTTAGAGCTCCTCACTGCAGGACACGCACCCCCAAGCAAACGCTCAGCACTCTCAGGAAGTCTTCCTGGAACAACTCAGAGGTGGTGTACATCGGGCGGTGTAGACGGACCCCAATTCCTGGCTTCTCTCCAGCAGCTGCGTGTTCCTGCAGCAGAGACACTCGCTGAGGCCTGATGGTTCCTGGCTCCCCGTTTTGTGCACCCACGTGCCTCCCAGCTCGGCCATGAATGCTCCTTTACGGGAAACCGCCCCCAATTTCCTCTCAGGGCTGATCTGAGAAGGCGAGTACCGGTCGCGGCCTCCCGAACTGCCGGGCGCGGGCAGGGGGAAGGCCGCATACAAACACGCGCCACGCGGGGCGAGGCTGACCCTCGAGGTCGCCCAGCCCCGCGCCGGCTCCGCCCAACCGCCGCCGAACCTTCTGGAAGCGGCGCCCCACCGCTGCCCCGCCGCCGCCAGAACCGGACGCCTGGGGAGCCGGCGCCGGCCCGGGGGCGGGACGAGGGCGGGTGCGCGGGGCGGGGCTTCGAAGGAAGCTGCGTTCGATTCGCCGCCGGCGCACAGGCCCCGCCTCTCCGGCGCAATGGCTCCGCCTCTCCCCTCCCCCTCCACGGCACCGCCCGGGCTAATTCATTCAGCGCCGGGCCTGCCAGACACCTGCGCGCTCCGTCAGGCTCCCGCCGCCGCCACCATGTCGGGCCCCGCCGCCGAGACCCCGTCCGCCATCCAGATCTGCCGGTAAGAGGGGCGCGCGGAGGGCGGGCGGCCAGGACTCCGAGTCGCCGCCCGGGCCTGGCCGACCCCCACCGGCCCCGCGCCCTCCCCTCCCCAGTCGCCGCCCACGCCGGGCCGGTCGCCTCCGGACCCCGCCCGTCCGCCCGCCGCGGCCGGGATGCGCCTCGGCTGCCGCAGATCCGGCAGCCTCCCCGCGCGCCGCCGCGCCGGCCTCCGGCGCATCTGCGGGGCGGCGCCGAGGTCACGCAGGCCGTTTGCGCGAGGAAGCGGCGCGGCGCCCTTCCCCGGGCGGGGGTCGGAGCGCAGCCCCACCACGTCCCGCCCTGCCCGTTGCCCGAGTGCCCCGGAGCCCCAGCCCAGGTCCCAGTGAGCCCCCTAATTCGGGGTCGTTATCCGGGCGGTGGTGCAAAGCCAACCGGATCCCCCGACATGTGCGGCGCAGGTAACCCGCTCGCTGGGCGGTGGCCGGAGCCGGTTGAGCCCATCGGTGGGCGCCCGAGTGGGCGGGGGCTGCACATATGCGGTCCCTTCAGTGCCCTGCCACGGTTTTGGGCGGGAGGCGGCTGAAAACAGGAAGAAGGGTAAATACCTTTCCCCTCTAACAGTTCACGGCTAAGAACAGAGGATGGTCCATTGAGCCCGGAAGCATCTCACACAAAGGGGGCAAGGGGTTGTTCTTGTCAGGGGACCATCCCTGCCTTCCGCCACCGGCACCGGTATATAGAGGGCCCCGAGGACGCCGGAGATCACGAGCCGGCTCATTTCCGACAGATGCGGGAGGGCAGCCTCAAGGTTACTTTCCATTCCCTTGGAAAGAACGGAAGCAGGCATGGTGGCATTGGAGCCTGAGCTAAGGAAAAGCGAGGAGTCTGGCAAGGCCGAACAGGCGCTGGGGACTGCAACAGGGCCTGTGCTGCTTGATGCACTGTTGATAGTGACCCCGCCTTCCTGTTTGGGGCCCGGTGCCTCAGATTTGGAGACCGGGCGTCACACTGACCTTGGGTCCAAGCCAGTTTGGTTTCCTGTGGATGGTGACATCTCCTCGGAATAGGCAAAGGCTGGGCAGACAGTGCTGGGTCGTGGGGTGCCCTGAACCCACCCCCACTTCTGACTGAGTCAAAGTCCTGTCCTCACCTCAAGGTCAGTTTTGACTTTTCTAGGGAGAAGAAATCTTTGGGGGAGCCTTGAGCCATTGATTTGTTATTGGCTGTGTGGCCGTTTTGGCGCCACCCACTCCAGGTTCCGAGGGCAAAAATAATAGAAGTGACTGATATCAGGAGACAGATGGGCCTGGAATCAGGTCCTTGGATCGGTCTCTGCCTCATATTGGCCGGGTGACCTTGCAGTTCGTGATTTGCTAAGGGCTCGTAACATCTCTCATCTCGCTTGGTTTGCCCAGCACCCCTGGGAGGGAAGATGGCAGGGAGCCCACCACTCTTGCCAGGGAAGAGGAGACTGAGGTCCCGGGAGACCCATTGCCTCTGTAAGGTCATCCGGACACAAGAGCCCAGGGCTCTTGCGGGGTGGGGAAGCACAGCTCCTGATGGGTCTTCTGCCTCCAGACCCACTTTCTTTCCACTGCGTTCCCAACAAAAGAACATACTGATTTCAATCTACTCGTGGAAGGCTGGGCTTTTATTTACTTCATCAGGATGATGAATAGCCCGTCCATACATATGACCTTTTTAAAAACCAGCTTCTAACATAGTTAATAGGCTTTTGGAGAGCCCGGACACTTCCACGTGGACGCGCACACTTCTTCTTACCCACGGCGCTTGCTTGCCGGGCTGCCGCTCGTATATTCACAATGGCATATTGTCTCTGACTGGGGACACGTGGGCAGGATACCTGGCTGAGGTGAGCCTCAGGTGGCCAACACACCTGCCCAAGGGAGTTGGAGGGGTTGTGATGAGGCCCGTGGTCACAGCGGCTTGGCCCTGAGAAACCCCAGGACACTGGAGTGGATGTAGCAGGGTGGGGAGCCCTTTAAGGACATCTGAGCTGACACCCCACGTTGAAAGAGGAGCCTCCTGGCCTAGGGCAACCCAGCCCATGAATTTAACAAGCTTCACTGGACGCCTCCAAGGGGTGAAGTGCCCTGAGGGAGGGACACGGACATGGAAAATTCAGTCCCCAGCTTAGCGGGTTCACAGTCTAGCAGGGAGAGGATGCCACACCCACCACCATCCTAGACGATTAAGAGGGTCCCGTGCTCTCGGTTCAGACGGAGGTGTTGAAGGGCTAGGGGCCCTAACGTCTGGGGAGGGCAGTGGTCAGAGCCAGCTCTCCAGTCCCAGGCCTGGGTGTGAATGTGGCCTCTGCCCCTTGGAAACTGCCTAACTTTCTGTGACCCGTTTTATCATGGGTTGTTTTGAGTGCTAAAGAAAGTGTATCTAGAGCCTGGCAGAACGGCTGGCACCTTGTAAGTAAACAGGAACTCTTTTTGTCTGAAAAGTGGGACCCAGGCTCAGGAAGCCAAGGGCTTAGGTTCGAATCCCAGCTCTGCCTCCTGCAGGTGTGGGCTTTAGGCCTCAGTATTCTTGTCTGTGAATCGGAGATAATAACAGTGCCTGTTTCATGGTGGCTGTGAGGATTAAAACCTTTGGCACAGTGCTGGGCAGTTAAAAACAGAGGGGGGAGTTTACCCCTGAGAGCCCAAGCTTTGGACAGCCAGACCGCTGTGGTGCGCTGTACCCTCCTGTACCCCCTGCAGTGGAAGCGTGGAGCCCTCACTGCTGGACTGCCGGGAATTCCCATGTCCCTCCTTCTTTTTTATCGAGCCCTACAGATGCAGGCTCTGGGACAGCATTTAAAGTCTCAGAAGAGCACTTTTCTTTTGGTTTATTCTGAATGATGTTAGTTCACATTTTGTTAGCAAATTGCTTTTTTCCTTGTTGGACTCAGAGTTCTAGAATGTCAGAATCAGAATGACCCCTAGGAGCCCCCAGCCCAACTCTGTTCCTTTACCGATGGGGGAAAATGAGGCTCTCAGAGGGGAAAGACTTGGCCTAGGGTGGCCTCGGACCCTGACAGCCAAGGGAGGGAAGGCAGCTGGTGGGTTGTTCCCTGTCCGGTGCTCCACTGTCGTGGTTTTCCACTGCTCAGCCTCACGTTCACGTCCGGTTGTGAGGCTGGATCATGGCATCAGTGTGGGCCCCTAGTAGGAGCCCCTGGGTGTTGGTTGAAGTGAAGTTGAAGGACATGTCCCATACCAGGTTGGTGGAGAGTACAACGTCCACTAGAACTTTCTGCAGTGATGGAGATGCTCCGCGTCTGCGCCGTCCAGTACGCCAGGCACTAGCCACAGGTGGCCAATGGGTGCCTGAAATGCAGTCAGACATGGAGGAACTGAATTTTTAATTGCATTCATTTAAATTTATTTAAATGTAAACGGGCTGGCCTCCTGTGGCTGGTGGCTACCTTATGGGATAGTGCAATAAGTAGAGGAATTTAAAAACCAGAATTCCTGGTAGGCCTCTGAGGGGCAGGGTTTCCTAAGGGAAGCTTGGAAGCTTTCTGGGGACTGTAGGCAGCTCTCCCAACAACAGAGCTAACGGAGGGGGACCTTGGCAGGTACATGGCCCAGGGCAGATACCCTGGAGTCCTTTGTAGGTAGATGTGTGAGGTCTACAGAGTTTCCTTTTGCTTGCCCTGCTTGTAGGTGTAAATCCACTAGGAAGTGTCTTCAGCTCAGGGATTGCTTTGTTCACTGCTGTACCATGAATGCCCAGCAAAGTGCCTGGCATCTGGTAGATGTGCCAATAAAGATTAGTGGAATGGACTTGAATTTTAGTACAAGCACACCTCATTTTATTGTGTCTCACTTTATTGCACTTTGAATATATTGCTGTGTTTTTTTTGTTTTTTTTTTTACAAATTGAAGGTTTGTGGCAACTTTGCATTGTCAGGTGATGGTTAGCATTTTTTTTTTTTTTTTGATGGTTAGCATTTTTTGGCGATAAAGTTTTTTTAACTAAAAAAATTTTTTTATTGACGTATAGTTGCTGTACAGTATTACATAAGTTACAGGTGAACAATATAGTGATTCACAATTTTTAAAGGTTATACTCCATTTATAGTTATTAGAAAATATTGGCTATATTCCTCGTGTCATAGGTATAAAATAAAGTGTTTTTAAAATTATTACACATTTAATAGTGTAAACATAACTTTTACATGCACTAGGAAGCCAGAATAGTCATGTGACTTGCTTTATCTTCGAGGTATGCCCGTTTGGAATTTTTTTTCTTTGGGGCTTTGTCTTTGGGTTTACAGGGAAGTCAGTGAAAACATAGAATCTGAGTTACAGAAACCGCACTCGGAGTTAGTATTCTGGCACATTCCATAACGCGATGCACAGTGCTGGCTCCCTTCCTGCGGGGATGCGGGAGCTGTGGGTGAAGATGCAGTCTTTGCAGCCCAGGGAGCCTGTGGTGGGCCAGGCTGTGCTCACCCACCGTCCAGCCTCCCCGTCAGTGGGCCAGGCAGCCTGGCATCGCCCTCGCCTTGGCACCACTGTTTCCCAGCTCCCTGGTTTCAGTCAGGCCAGGAGTGGCTTCCCCCTGTGGGTGGCGCTTCTCTGGGTGGGGCCCAGCCTGGGGTGACTATGCCCTGTGCCTCCCGGTCCACTTTCTTTCACTCTCAGAGGTATCCTGAGGAGGAGGGTAAATTATATGGTCACCCCGCCTGCGGGCTACCTACATCTGAATAACTGAGGAAGCTTATTATAAATACTGATTTTCTGCATGCAAATTATGCTTCAGTAGAAAAGTCAACAACATGCAGATTTTTTTAAAAAAGAAAATTATTTATTTATTTGGTTGCACTGGGTCTTAGTTGTGGAAGGCGGGCTCCTTATTTGTGGCTCACGGGCTCCTTAGTTGTGTCAGGCTGGCTCCTCAGTTGTGGCACGCGAACTCTCAGTTGCGGCATGCATGTGGGATCTAGTTCCCTGACCAGGGATTGAACCCGGGTCCCCCGCTCTGGGAGCGTGGAGTCCCATCCACTGAGCCACCAGGGAAGTCCCCAAAATGCAGATTTTAAAACATTTATGAGATCCTTGGGGAAACGTGAATAGTCCCTTGACAGTTAGGGATACTAAGGAATTTCTGGTGGTTTTTTTGGCCCTGCCATGAGGCCTGTGGGACCCTAGTGATCTCGGAGAGGCAGCAGCAGTGAGTGGTAGTGATCTCGGAGAGGCAGCAGCAGTGAGTGGTAGTGATCTCGGAGAGGCAGCAGCAGTGAGTGGTGGCTTGAAGCGAGATCTTAGTGCCCTCCCAGGAATTGAACCTGGGCAGCCTGGATGAAAACCAGGAATCCAAGCCGCTAGTTCACCAGGGGCTAGAGTCTAGAAGCAAAGTTCCCCTGGTTCTTACCCCCACTGAAAAATGCATTTCTCAAGGAGGCAAAAAGTGTAAAAACAGGTACAAAGTTTATCATTAGAGACACAGCACAACACGTGGGAGAGCTCACAGAGAAACAGTTTGTTTAGTTAAGACAGAAGCAGGGCAGAGATGCACACCCGGAGAGAAAGGGTGTGGGCGTCCCCCCTAATGAGGAGGAACAGTGAAGAGGCGGTTAAGTCATTTATATAGGGCAGTTCTTCCGGGTCTTTGTTTACCTTTGGCCAATTACCTGGTTTCTTTTTCCACACCTGACCTGCCCTAGGACCCTCCCCAACCTGTGTGCACAACTTTTTTCCAAGATGGATTCCGGCCCAGAGGCCTATGGGGGGCCTTGGCATCACCTATTCTGGGTGATTTTTGACCCCCAAGGAGCCTTTCTGCACAGGTGCAATGTCTCCCTTGCCCCAAGGATGGGAAATTTAAGACCTCTTGATCTTTTACTCAAGCAAGGTTTAGCCCCTCTCTGTTCTTGCCATGACTGTTATCTTAAAGTGTCCACAGGAGACAAAGTCCAGCTATTTACCCTGTTCCTCTTGTTATTTCTATCTCGAAGTGCAGACAGGAGGCTGGTCATAAGTATCTAACCTGGAGCCCACCTATCTCCTGTCTCAGGAAATGCAAACGGGAGGCTAGATGTAAGTGTCCAGCCTGAAGCCCACCTTTTTCCTGCCCCAAGAGAAGTAAACAGGAGGCCAGTTGTAAATGCCTAGCCTGGAGCCCATCTGTCTCCTGCCTCACTAGTTCCCTGACCAGGGTTCTAGGTATCGAACCCGGGCCCCCTGCAGTGGACACGAGAAGTCCTAACCACTGGACCGCCAGGGAATTACCACCCCCCCTTTTTTAAAAAAAATTTTAATTAATTAATTAATTAATTTATTTATGGCTGTGTTGGGTCTTTGTTTCTGTGCAAGGGCAAGTGGGGGCCACTCTAGTTGCGGCAAGTGGGGGCCACTCTCCATCGCAGTGCGCGGGCCTCTCACTATCGCGGCCTCTCTTGTTGCGGAGCACAGGCTCCAGATGCGCAGGCTCAGCAGTTGTGGCTCACGGGCCTAGTTGCTCCGCGGCATGTGGGATCTTCCCAGACCAGGGCTCGAACCCGTGTCCGCTGCATTGGCAGGCAGATTCTCAACCACTGCGCCACCAGGGAAACCCTGCACCTATTTTTAATGTACAGTTCACTTTTTTAAAAAATTTTATTTATTTATTTATTTATTTATTTATTTATTTATTTATTTTTGGCTGTGTTGGGTCTTAGTTTCTGGGCAAGGGCTTTTTCTAGTTGCGGCAAGCGGGGGCCACTCTTCATCACGGTGCGCGGGCCTCTCACTGTCACGGCCTCTCTTGTTGCGGAGCACAAGCTCCAGATGCGCAGGCTCCGTAGTTGTGGCTCACGGGCCTAGTTGCTCCACGGCATGTGGGATCTTCCCAGACCAGGGCTCGAACCCGTGTCCCCTGCATTGGCAGGCAGATTCTCAACCACTGCGCCACCAGGGAAACCCTGCACCTATTTTTAATGTACAGTTCACTTTATTTATTTATTTATTTATTTATTTATTTATTTATTTATGGCTGTGTTGGGTCTTAGTTTCTGGGCAAGGGCTTTCTCTAGTTGTGGCAAGCGGGGGCCACTCTTCATCGCGGTGCGCGGGCCTCTCACTGTCACGGCCTCTCTTGTTGTGGAGCACAAGCTCCAGATGCGCAGGCTCCGTAGTTGTGGCTCACGGGCCTAGTTGCTCCACAGCATGTGGGATCCTCCCAGACCAGGGCTCGAACCCGTGTCCCCTGCATTGGCAGGCAGATTCTCAATCACTGCGCCACCAGGGAAGCCCCTACAGTTCACTTTTGACAAATGTGTACACCTGTGCAATGATCGCAGTTGTGACATAGAACTTTTCCATCACCTCAAAAAGTGCCTTCCTGGGGACTTCCCTGGGGGCACAGTGGTTAAGAATCCACCTGCCAATGCAGGAGACACAGGTTTGATCCCTGGTCCAGGAAGATCCCACATGTCATGGAGCAATTAAGCCCGTGCGCTACAACTACTGAGCCTGCGCTCTAGAGCCCTAGAGCCACAACTACTGAGCCCGCATGCCACATTACTGCAGCCCGAGCGCCTAGAGCCCATGCTCCACAACAAGAGAAGCCAATGCAATGAGAAGCCCACGCACGACAATGAAGAGTAGCCCCCGCTCGCCACAACTAGAGAAACCCCATGCAGCAACCAAGACCCAACACAGACAAAAATAAATAAATAAATAAGTGATAAATTAATTAATTACATTTCTCAAAAAAAAAAAAAGTGCCTTCCTGCCCCTTTGCAGTTGGTTTCCTCCCAGCTCTGGCCCCTGGCAAACAGGTCTGCTTCCTATCACTATAGTTTTGCCTTTTCTAGAATTTCTCATCAATGGAGTCATAGACTGAGCATAGTGCTTGTGAGTTTCACGTGTGTGTGTGTGTCCGTGATTCTTGCTGTTGTTGCCTAGTAGTCTTCATTATCTCTTTATCAGATAGTGAACATTTGAGTTCTTTACAGCTTTGGGCAGTTATGAAAACAGTTCACAATTGCAGATTTCAAAACATTTAGGACGTAGCTGAGGAAACTTGAACGCTTACTTGATATTTAATGATATTAAGAGGAGCTCTTGGGCTTCCCTGGTGGCTAAGTGGTTAAGAATCCGCCTGTCAATGCAGGGTACACAGGTTCGAGCCCTGGTCTGGGAAGATCCCGCATGCCATGGAGCAACTAAACCCATGCACCACAACTACTGAGCCTGCACTCTAGAGCCCGCGAGCCACAACTACTGAGCCCGCGTGCCAAAACTACTGAAGCCCACGCGCCACAGCTACTGAAGCCCGTGCACCTAGAGCCCGTGCTCTGCAACAAGAGAAGCCACCGCAATGAGAAGCCCGTGCACCGCAACGAAGTGTAGGTCCCGCTCGCCGCAACTAGAGGAAGCTGTGCACAGCAACGAAGAACCAAAGCAGCCAAAAATAAATAAATAAATTTATTTTTAAAAAAATAAATGTTAGTTTAAAAAAAAAAAAGAGGAGCTCCTTTCTGCTTGCTAGATGGGATGCTGCCCGATTCACGAATTGTTGAATAAAGCCAATTAGAAAAAAGTTATATTAAGGAGTTCGTATTTCAGGTGGGATAATTGTTTTCTGATTCTGTTTTTATTTTTATTTTTTGGCCGCACCACCTAGCTTGTGGGATCTTAGTTCCCTGACCAGGGATCGAACCCGGGGCCCCCAGCAGTGAGAGCACTGAGTCCTAACCACTGGACTGCCAGGGAGTTCCTGTGGTTCTGTTTTCAAACGGAGTCTTTATCTTTTCGAGGGAATGCTGAGATATTTACGTTTCATGATCTGAGCGCAGGTTGGAAAAGAATTTCCAGACACAAGGCAGAATGTAAGGAAGACAGAGTTTATTAAAGAGAAGGGTTGCTGCAAGAACAGCTGGCCGACTTCCTGGTAGCCAGGGAAAGTCGACAATGAGCATGGATTGCTTCTCTGTTTTTATAGCCAGGGAACATGCGAGTCATCTGCTAACTGGACAGAGTATGTATACTTTCAGCGTGCTGAGCGGGAGGAAATCTGGGCAAATGTCTTTCCTTATATGGGATGGGAAAGGGACAGGGCATGCTGCTTGGGAGGGCTCTGGGACATGGCAATGGTCCCATTGTGACAGAGTGATGGCAGTCCTGTAACTCTTTGTTCCGGCAATATTGGCCCTTTGAGTTTATCTAGTTCTTTGTCCTTGTAGCACACTACATTCCCCCCTCTCTTTATTTACAGGGCCAATTCTTTGGCCTTATTGGATACCCTGCTCACGTCTACCTACTTGCCTAGCTCCTTCTCAGGCGTTCAGGAACCCTTTTTGTAAGGAGAAGCGGGTGACAATCTCTCTGGCTACTTCCTGCTGGACCAGGGGCGTTGTGGGGCCCTGGGTCCCAATGCCCACTCTCTATCAGGGTATATTTACGGAGGGAGATGAGATCCTGCAGAATGATTAGGCAGCTTATTCCAGTGTATTCTGTGTGCCGACTGGCTGGTACTCTTGTTGTAGCACCATCTGGAACTGAATCTTTTGAACCTGTTGAGAGATGAATTTAGATAATGTGTTAATAATGCAGGGACCAAACAACAAAACAAAGGCTATCAGGATTAATGGTCCCAACAAGGGCAATAGCCATGTCCATATCTGCATCCCCATAGAGGAGAGGAGGTTGGAAAGCCAGCTTGGGGCCCTGTACTGCTCTCTCTTTTAAATCTTCTATTAATTTGATGTTTTTCTTTAGAACCTGGAGGTCTTCTTCAGCCTGGCCGGAGGTATTAATATAGAAGCAGCCTGTCTCATTTAGTAGGGCACAGACACCCCCGCCTCAGCTGCTATAACATTAAGGGCCCTCCTATTTTATAAAACCACCTCGGCCAGAGAGCCTAGGGCTGACTGCTCTTCCTCAGTGGCTGCTACCGTAGCCTTCCAAGGTTCCTTGTCCATGATGGTGAGACGGAGAACGCCCCTCTCTAAGGGGTACGCCTGCAAACCAGGAGAGGCCTCTAAAGACGTTACGTATTATTTCAGGCTCATCAAGAACTGGGTGATCATAAGCACGTCCCCGCCAAGCAGCGGTTCGTTTTTGTCTCTCCAGGACAGGTCTTAAGGCCTCTTCAAGGAAGAACCCAAGGCTGGGAATGCCTCCCAAGGAAGCTAAATCCTTTGTAGTCATAATGGTCGCCTCTGGGACCACGGCAGTAATTGTGCAGGAGCCCCTCCAAAGTGTGGGAAGATCCAGATAGACCCCGTTACCGCATAGAAATGAAAATCCGGTGCCCCTCAAGGATACCCCTGCTGTGGGTCCCCAGAGCCAGGCTCTGACCTTTTGGGAGTTTTCCTCTGGAAATAGAATGGGGTCCCACGGCCTAGGATTATATTGGGAAGGCCAAACTCCGAGGAAGTAATCATCTATACATAAAGGGGAGAATCTGGGCTCTGACTGATGATGAGTGTGACGGGCGGATTGGCATAACAAATTTCTGAATATTAGCTGAATTATGTTATATTTTGGAGGAGCATCTTGCCGGGAGGTTAAACTAAGTAAGTGTCTGGTGGTCACACCGATCCCCACATATTTAGTTCCCAGGACCGAGCTGTTTATGGGGATATGGTCTTCATTAATATTTTCTTAGTCACATTTTTCCTCGAATTTCCCCAACACAAAGTGAAGTTACCTTCATGTACATCATATTTATTTTCCTCGGACCAGGGATCCCACTCCAGGCTAGTCTGATTAAAATTGAGGGTGTAGTTACAAAGAGAGTCATTTACCCAGCCCCAAATGGGTCCCCAAACCATCCAGGTTTTGGAAACAGAGCTGTGCCTCGTCTGCCCAAGCTTGGGCTGATGCCCATATCCTGTTTTTCTCTTCATGAGTACAGCAAGCGGTCAGGACTACATGAACGTCTCGCCGGGTCAGGTCAAAGGTTATGGTGAGGGCCTGAAATTCCTTAATAAAAGTCGTGGGATCCGGACTGAAGGAACCTAACTTGTTTTGAATTTGGGAAATGTCCGACATGGGGAAGGGAACATGGACTCTAATAGTGCCCATGTCTCCATTTGCTACTTCCCTTAAGGGAAGCATATTAGAATCTGTTTCCTGGCGTTGGGCAATCCTCGATCTTGTGTGGGGAGGGGAGAGGGGGCTTTCGCCCTGATAAGGGGGTGGCTGTTGGGAGCTGTGGGTTGAGGCGGGGGCAGGGGCTGAAGCAAAGGGGGTTGATGGGGTGGGGGACAGGAAAGGTCTAGTCGAGGGTTGCTTAGGCGATCTGATGGAGAGGGAGGCAGAGGGGGTCGGGGTGATAAGGCGGCAACAGAAAGACACATGGCGGCATGAGTCCCTCAGCTCCAGATTCTGACTAAGGGCCATAAAGTTCTGGATGTAAGGAACCTCTGAGTCCTTTCCTTGTTTCCGGCAAAAGAGATCAAGTTGGAGGATCGTGTTATAATTTAGTGTGCCATTAGGAGGCCATTGTTCTCGGTCCCCCAGTTTATACTGGGGCCAAGCCGTATTACAAAAGAAAATGAGCCTCCTCTTTTTGAGATTCTCAGGGTCAAATTTTCCCAGTTCCTGATGATACAGCCGCGGGGTGAGTCTGAGGGAGGCTCCCGAGACATACCAGAACCCGTTCTTAGCCTGTATGCCATAGAACGGGGGTACTGAGAGTCACCGGGTGACAGAAAGGCGTCCCCTTTGTCCCAGTGATCTCTCCGTGCGACTAAGGCACAAAATGGGTCGACCGTCTCAACAATCGCGTCCGACCGTGAGAGGTGACCCCTGAGCGTGCGACTGAGGCACCTTGTGACTCAGGCAGAGAAAGAAAGGAAAGAGAGAGAGATTCCCGGGACCCGCGGGGTGACTCACCGTTTGGTGATGCCCTGAAACGTGAAAAGGCACTGCTGGGATGGCTCAGAGGCAACACTTAGGCTCCTGTAAGTCAATCTGGACCGAGAAGAAGGTGAAAGTAACAGAGAAGAGAGGCTGAGGAATCGGCCTTGTAGTCCTGCGGGAAGGCGGCGGCCCAGGGGAGGGGGCTCGGTGTTCTGCTTGAACCAGTGTGTGCCTCACGGTGCACGGAAGTTGTCTTGCTGGGGGCAGATGCTCTAACAGCCTGGTCCGTTCCGTGACCCCCTTATCCTTCACGGGAGTCTTCAAGCGGCAGGCGCCCTAATGGCTTTTAAATGCCTGACCCGTGCCCGCACGATACCAATCGGCCTAGTCCTCAGTCAGGAGGAACGCAGAGGGACCCTCACCGCAGTTACTGGGGCGAAGTGAGCCCCAGTAACTGGGCGGCAGTTACTGGGGCGAAGTGAGCGTGGAGCCTTCGGAACACACCGGGGTGTGGCCCTGGCCAGAGTCCTCTGTTGCTTCCCCGGCAGCTTGCCTGTTCACAGGGAGTCCCAAGGAATGAGGAGAGGAGGTGGGGAAAGAGATCCCCCAAGAGATATCCCCGTACGGGCCACCACAATGTCGTGGTCTGAGCGTGGGTTGGAAAAGAATTTCCAGACACAAGGCAGAATGTAAGGAAGACAGAGTTTATTAAAGAGAAGGGTTGCTGCCAGAACAGCTGGCCGACTTCCTGGTAGCCAGGGAAGGTCGACCATGAGCATCGGTTGCTTCTCTGTTTTTATAGCCAGGGAACCTGCGAGTCATCTGCTGACCGGGCAGAGTATGTATACTTTCAGCGTGCTGAGCGGGAGGAAATCTGGGCAAATGTCTTTCCTTATATGGGATGGGAAAGGGACAGGGCATGCTGCTTGGGAGGGCTCTGGGACATGGCAATGGTCCCATTGTGACAGAGTGATGGGAGTCCTGTAACTCTTTGTTCTGGCAATATTGGCCCTTTGAGTTTATCTTGTTCTTTGTCCTTAGAGCATACCACCCCGACTCCAGTCGCTAGTTCCCCTCTCAAGGGCAATGGAAGCTTCCGGTTTCCCTGGCCTCCCTCCAGGGATGGTCTACACGGGGCCTGCAGGTGTAGTCAGTCACCTAGTTGCCATCATTCTGCGCTTTGCCTTTTTTCATCTAACGGTGCTTCTCCTGGACGGTTCCTCCCTCTTGCTTGGGGCTGTGCACTCTTGTATTGTGTGGATGTAAGTTAATCTGAGTCCCTTATTGGTGGACATTTAGGACACGGCCAGTCTTTGCATGATAAACAGCTTTGCAGTGAGTAACCTTGAACACACTTGGTTTAATCATGTGTGCAGACATCTGTAGGGTGAATTCCTCTCAGTGGAACGGCTGGCTTAGAGCAGCCTATGCATTTGGAGTTTGGGCGGATAACGATAACAGCAGGTTGCCCTCTGGGAGGTTGTAGCCACTCATGCTCCCCGTTCATCGATGAGCCCCTCGGGACAGGTGGGCACAGGCAGGGCGGTGGGAAGGTCCGGGTGTGCCTGGCCAGCAGCGCTGGTCTGGGCAGGTGCAGCTTGGAGCCCTGCAGGGCAGTGGGAGATCAGGCGAAGAAAGTTCCAGATCCCTGAGGGCTTCAAACGCCTCACTAGGAAGTTGAATCTTTTGTTTTTCTGGCCACCCAGCACGGCATGCAGGATCTTAGTTCCCCGACCAGGGATCAAACCCACTCCCCCTGCGGTGGAAGCGCGGGAGTCACTGGATCACCGGGGGAAGTCCCGGGAGTTGGATGTTGAATCTTTATTCCGTAGGAGGGGCCCTGGAGGGTCTGAGCAGGGGAGTGCACTCCTGCTTAAGAAGAGGGACTCTTGAGGCAGTGGGGTAGGCGGTGGGTTAGGGCTGGGAGGCAAGAGGCAGACGAAGAAGCCCCCCTCCCCTGGTCCCCAAGTGACTCCTCACATACCAGCCCTGCCTCGGTCTCCCCGAAGCCGCCCCGTCCCCCAGAACAAGTCCAGACGCTGTCCCCAGCCAGCCCCAGCCCCTTGTGACAAGCTCCTGGCTCCATCGTCCCACTCCGCCCTTCACCCCCGTCCCCCCACAGGCCGCTGGCCAGCGCTGGCGGGTTGTCATCTGTTTCTGGACCCACCGAGCTCTCCCAGCGCTGGGGCCTTCCCCTGAGGTGCGCCCTCTTCTTGGAACAGCCCCTGCCCCCTGTCCCCGGCTCAGCCCTGCTCCCCCTCCGGGACTTGGCCCAGGTGTCACGTCCTGTGCGAAGTTTTCCCCGGCGTCCAGGTGAGCGGCTGCCCCTTCTGGGAGTGACTCCTTGACCCGGGCCGGTGCAGCTCCCTTCGCACCCCTACCCTCAGCTTTGTGTCTGCTCCGGAGGGGAGCGGAGTCGGGGTGGTGTGTACCTCGCTTAGCCACGGGCCCAGCCCTGGCCATCTCATCCTGTGCTCTGGGGCAGGAGCAGCTGGAGTAGAAGGGGAGGGGCAGTGGGTGACATGGTGACATTCAGAGGCCACTGCTGGGAGGCGGGGGGAGTGGCGGATGGTGAAGGGGATGTGCGGGGTGTGGGCCTGCTCGCCAGAGGCAGTGTCTGTGCCGCTGCCGGCCGAGAGGACGTGAGGGGTGGGAAGCCGCAGGGGCTCCCTGGGCTGACCTTCCACTTTCCTCTGAAGTTTCTGGGGTCCAAGGAGCGAGGGAGTCGCAGGTTGGCATGGGCAGAGGAGCAGAGAGAGGTGGGAGGGAGAATGGGTCACACAGAGTCTCCCCCCAGGACTGGGTCAGGCCCGCCACCTGCTCTGCCCCCCGCCCCCCTGCCCCCCGAGCTGGCCTGCGTGGGGTTGAAACATTTCAGCCGGGCGTGGCCAGTCAAATATCAGGAGATGTCACGTTAGACTCTGGATTGCCAGCTTCTCTTGAAAACCCAGAGCTTCGGCATCCTGGACTCAGACCCCTGCACGGCCGCAGCCGGTCAGCGTGCGTGCCCAGTACTGCCCCGTTGCGTCCCTGCTCAGACACCCGTGGGCAGTGCTGCATGGCATCGTGCTTGGTCTGCTGGGCTGTCTTTTCTTCTTTTTTAATGTCTTTACTAAAAGTGGGAAAACAAAAGCTCCACAGAGGGGCCACATGTTCTCCTGGCGGCCCTCATTCCTCACCGTCCTGCCTGGAGGTGACAGGCGTCGGGGGAGCCCTGGGGAAGGCGAGTTGAGGAGGACCCTGCCCAGCCGCTCCTGAGCCCTTTGGAGGGAGGGAGGGCAGGTGTGGGATCAGCAGGTGTGGGATCACAGCTCAGCCTGGGGATGGAGGCCGGGAAGGAACCACGGGGAGGCCAGGGGGAAGGAGTCTTGATTTGGGGCCACAGGAAAGGGGTGAGTGAGCTGGGCTCCGGCCCCCCGGTGTCTGCAGGAACTGCAGAGCCGAGTCAGGGTCAGGTCCTGGGGGAAGGTTTGTGTCTGCGCCGCGTGCCTGGGTGGCCAGCCGGCCTAGGGGGTTAGGACGGTCCTTGGGGCAGGACCCAGGGTGACCAGGACGGGAGGGGGCTGGAGAGTATGCATTCTGGAGCGCCTGGCATTTACTCCTAAGTGCCCAGGGACCCCGGGGGCAGTGGGATGTTGACGGCGTGGGGTCCCCAGGGACCCCCAGTGTGGCAGAGTGGCGCAGGCGCCATCCCCTGTTTTCCTATTTCAGAGGCCACCTCCTTATCAGTCCCTCCCTCCTCAGGGCCCTGCCGGATGCAAGCACTTCCTCCTGCACCCTGGGGCCCTCTGTCTGCACTTCTCCCCCTGGCCCTGCATCCCTCTGCACCAGCCTGGCGTGGGCAGCCCCACTTTACAGACCGGGAAAGGGAAACCCACAGAAAGGAACCAGGCTCCGCCAGAGGCAGGCTCTGGTACTCCTGGTGTCAAAACGTTTCGGTCCTCACCTGTCTGGACTAAAGCCCTTACCCCACCTCGGCATCCACCAGGCACCTGTTCCCTCATGCAGAGATGCACTGTCTGGTCTTTACTAAGTTGAAAACAAATACAAAGGAAAGAGTCTGATACAGCAGTTTTGTTATTTGAATTGGCTACCTCTTAACTCAAACTTAAAAAAAAAAACAACTCAGTATAAGCTCGAAGTTTTTAAACTTAAAAAGTTTTTAAATTTTTAAATTATTTTTTCAGCTTTATGGATATATGATTGACATATAAAACTGCACAACATGGTGACCCGGCACACGTGTGAGTGGTGAAATGACCACCACAGCAAGTTCACTTAACACCCATCATCTCACATCGCTATGATTGTTTTTTCTTGTGATGAGAACTTTTGAGATCTACTCTCTTGGTAACTTTCAAATATATGACATAGTGTTGTTACCTTTAGTCACCATGCTGTACGTTATATCCCCATGAGTTATTTTATAACTGGAAGTTTGTACCTTTTGACCCCCTTCACCTGTTTTAACCCATCCCCCCTGCACCCCTCTGGCCTCTGGCAACCACCAGTCTGTTCTCTGTATCTATGAGTTTGGGCTTTTTAGATTCCACATATAAGTAAAATGATCTAGTTTTTGTCTTCTTCTGTCTGACTTATCTCATGGAGCTTAATTGTCTTCAAGGTCTATCCATGTTGTTGCAAATGGCAGGATTTCCTTCTTTTTTAGGGTTGAATTATGCACACACACACACACGCGCACACACACACACACACACACCCCATGTCCGCTTCATCCATTCATCCATCAGTGGACACTTAGGTTGTTTCATGTCTTGGCTACTGTAAGTAATGCTACAGTGAACGTGGGGCTGCAGATCTCTCTTCAAGAGAGTGATTTCATTTCCTTCAGATTAATACCCAGAAGTGGGATTGCTGGATCATATGATAGTTCTAGTCTTAATTTTTTGAGGAACCTCCAGGCTGTTTTCCACAGTGGATGCACCAGTTTACATTCCCATCAGCAGTGCACAAGGGTTCCCTTTTCTCCACATCCTTGCCGGCACTTGTTTCTTGTCTTTTTGATAATAGCCATTCTAACAGGTGTGAGGTGAGATCTCATTGTGTTGGGTTTTTTTTAAATGTTTTTATTTTTTGGCCGCACCATGCGGCATATGGAATCCGAGTTGCCTGGCCAGGGATCGAACCCACGCGCCCTGCTTTGGAAGCGAGGAGTCTTAACCACTGGACCACCAGGGAAGTCCCCTCATTGTGGTTTTGATTTGCATTTCCCTGATGGTTAATGATGCTGAGTATCTTTTCATGTGCCTGTTTGGAAAAATGTCCATTCAGATCCTCTGCCTATTTTTTAATTGGATTGTTTGTTTTGCTATTGTATGAGTTCTTTATGTATTCTGGATATTAATGTTTTCTCCCATCCCACAGGTTACCTTTTCATTTTGCTGATGGCTCCTTTGCTGTGCAGAAGCTTTTTAGTTTGATGTAGTCCCACTTGTTTATTTTTGCTTCTGTTGCCTTTGTTTTTGGTGTCAAATCTAAAAAAATCATCGCTAAGGCCTATGTTTTCTCCTAGGAGTTTTATGGTTTCAGGTCTTGTGTTCAAGTTTTTAATCTATTTCGAGTTGATTCAAAAATCTTTTAAAATGAAAATTTGAGAAGCCAAGTGATGCTTCTTTCCTGTGCTCTGGGGGTTCCCCTGGTCATTGCTTGGTGACCGTCGCGGCTGTCCCTGAGCCAGTGATGCAGGCGAGAAGCAGGGGGCCTGAATGCCCGCCCCCCAGGATGAAGGGGTGACATTTCAGATGGGGGAACAGGTGCAGACAGCTGTCAGTCACCCCAGGATGTCGGTGCTCATCTGCTCCAGAAAATGGCAGCTACGGCTCTTTCTTGGAGCCTCCAGCCTTCCTGCGGTCAGTTGGCTGACACTTAGAGAAGGGGGAAGAAGTGCTGGTGAACGTTTATGTCTGACCGTGTGCCAGCTTGTTATCTGCATTGTCTTGAGTGATTCAGTCTTCCCCACCGTCAAATGCGGTGCTGTTGTTCCTCTTTTACAGACAAGGAAGCGGAGAAGTGAGGGTTTTGGCAGCTTTGCTCAGGTCACCCAGCTAGTGAGAGTGGGAGCCAGGAACGATCTCTGAGTCTGCCTGAAAGGAGCCACACCCGGAGGGCAGTGGAGCTCCGTGGCCCAGGGTGGGGGGTCCGGCCTTGGGGGCCATGCTAGCCAGCGGGTTGGAACAGGCTGGGTGGGCCCAGGGATGCTGGGCACCCAGGAACCGCACACTCGCTCATTGCCTGGTACCCGTCTCTGGGCCTGAGGCTGGTGCAGGCAGATTTCATCAGCCAGACTGGAGTCTGGGAAAGTGCCAGCCTCTCTGGGGTTGCCCAAGGCAGGAGCACTAGGCTGGCTTGTTGGGACTCCGGGGATTTCACGGGGCTTCCCCACTGCCCACGGCAAGGACAGGGTTTTTCTTCTTGGGGAAATGGGGTGGCATTTCCATCCTTCCTGACCTTGGGGAGCTCCCAGCTCTCAGTCCAGGGAATCGGGCCCCGCTGGTGCTCTCTCAGAGCCCGGAGGCAGGTGGCGAGCGGGCGTTCACCTGCTGATGGGTCTGATGCTGCGGCTTGTTTCCAGTTCTCAGGACATCTGTGGCCGCACGAGCCCAGCTCCCCTGGGACTCCTGATGGAGGTGGCGGTCCTGGGAATTTGTCCATTTTCCAAGGGGTCAGAGCCTGTGTTCTTGTGCTCATTCAGCTCTGCTGGTCGTTGGCAGTCCTGGAAACCAGGAGGGGCAGGTGCGCTGGGCACCCCACAGCCGGGTCGCCGTGCTGCCATGCTCACGGCCTTTGTGGAAAGTCCCCGCCACCCGCCCTTCCTGGTACCTGCCAGGCCGGGTGCCTGCGGCCCTAGGGCAGGAAGGTGGAAACACGTGGAAACACGACCCTGCAGCCTCTTGTCTGGCTGTCAGATCAGCACCCACCCTGAGCAAACACGCGGGAAGTTCTTTTTCCCTTTCTGGGAGCCATCGGGCCCTTTGGAGGACCTTCTGCCCCTCCCCGGGGTTGCTGCTGTTCACGAGTGACGTCCTTCCCGAGGTTCACTTTGCTGCTTCCCCCCCCGCCCCCCAGGATCATGCGGCCAGATGACGCCAATGTGGCCGGCAACGTCCACGGAGGAACCATCCTGAAGATGATCGAGGAGGCAGGGGCCATCATCAGCACCCGGCACTGCAACAGCCAGAACGGGGTGAGCGTCACGTGGAAGACCCCGGGCCCTGGGGGCCTAGCGTCCCCTCTGGCGGTGCCGCACCCCTGTCCACTGTCGGGTCAGGAAGGGAGTTTGGGTGGAGGCCAGGCCTGGAGCCTTCCCCGCCCCAGTCCCCGGGCCTTGGGCGTTTTGGGAAGCTCCGGCCCTGGACTGGGGACCCCTTGGGTTGGCAGTTGGTTTGGGGCTCAGCGAGGAGGGGTGGGGACCTCCAGAAACTAAGCTGAGAGCTGCCAGCTGACAGAGCCACCTTTCCAGCCCTCCCCCTGTGTTCAGGGAGAGTCAGCTTCCTGAGCCCCCGGGGGCCCAGCCCCCCCAGAGCCTGCATGGGTGGCAGTTAATCCTGGGTGTCACACGGCCTGGACCCACATCCCTCCCCTGCTCCACTGACCCTGGGTCCACAGGCAAGTCTGGGCTCTCCCCTTGGTGGCTTCCGGGCCGCACAGGCCAGCACAGACTCCTGCGATGGTGCCGGCTCTCCTCCCGCCGCCCAGACAGGGCCAGGCTGGTGGCTTTAGGCTTCAGGGCAGCTGCGGGGCATTCAGCCCGTCATCTCCTGCCCGGCCCCCAGCCCTGCGGGACCTGCCGTTCTCTCTGAAGCCCCTCCCCTCGGGTGCTGGGGGAAGGAGTCAGTCTTGTGCCCCAACTGCCAGCTCGGCACCAGGCAGGCACGGAAGCGGCTCTAAGGAAGCCTGAGGCTTTGGGTACCTGGGGGCCTCGGCTAGCCACTTGCTGTGTCATCGTCCTCCAGGCCCAGAGGCCGATTCCGCGCCCGCGCAGACTGTGTGCACACGCGCGTGGCGTGCAGCACTGCACGTGTGTGTGTGTGTGTAGGATGAACCAAGCCGGGTGAGTGTGTGTGGGTGGACGTGGGCCTGGGGGCCTCCGCCTGGGGAGGAGTGGGAGTGGGTTGGGCTGGGCCCTCCATGTGAGGAAGGGGCTCTCCCGCCTGCTAAGAATTTGCCCCTGAAGTTCTGGGGCAAACCTGGCCACGTTCAGAGAGCGCCCTCTGGTGGCTGTGAGGACAGGCCTGAGCCCGAGGGGCCGGGGCTGAGGTGGGGGCCAGGCCCCTGGTAGACCCTCCGAGAGGGAGACAGTGAGGCTCCCAGCCAGGCCTGGCAAGAGAGGCTGGACGCTGGGAAGGAAGAGCCCCAGGACTGGGGAGGGAGGGAGGAGGGGCTCGGGCGGCCAAGTGGGTGACAATGCCCTGTTAACCGCCAGGGTTCAGTGACCACCTAGGGTTTTGCAAAGCTCTGTAGCATTTAGCCTGTGTCGTCCTCACGACACCCCTTAGAGATCGAGGTGGTTACTGTATTATCCCCAGTGCACAGATGAGGAAGCTGAGGTCCAGAGAGCTTGGATACTTGCCCGAGGCCACATGGGGAGGCAGGTGGCTGGTCTGGGTCTTGAACCTGTGCTTTGAATCCCTGTTTGTTCTCACTCCTTCCCCAGAGTGAGCCTGGGGTGCAGGTCTGACCTCTTGGCTGGGAGATGCCTCTGGGCTGGTGGCCCCAGGATAGCGATCTGGAATCCCAGGATCAGGAAGGGGGTGTGAGCCACAGGCAGCTCCAGGGGGCTGAGGCTGGCCTCTGAATGGCTCTGCTGGGGCTCTGGGTGGGCTGGGGGCACTGCCATCCACACTCCCCTGGTGGTCTCATCCAGCCTGTGGCTTTAGTACCACGACACAGCCCCGAGGTCCTCTGTCCAGCTGGTGCCTCTTGGCTGGCTCCCCCTGGATGCTTAATCAGCCCTCGACCTGGATGGGCCCCAAAAGACTCTCGGGGCCCGCTCCCAGGCTGCTTCTCCCACGGCCTCCCTCTGCTCAGTAAATTTAGACCTCTGGAGCCTCCGTTGACCCCCTCTTCCTCCCACCCGTGGACACTGGCATCCAGTCCTGTCAACTTCACCTTGTGGATAGTTCCAGGTCCGAGCACTGCACACCAGCCCCACCGCCATCTGGGCCGAGCCACTGTCACTTCCTGCCAAAATTGCCTAAACAGCTTCCTAACAGGCCTCCCTGCCCTTGTCTGCTCTCCAGCAGCAGCCAGAGAAACCCGTCCTGTGTGAAGTCAGGGCACGGCTCCTACTCCTTGCCCTCGTCACGCCCCTGGGCCACGCCAGCATTCCTGCCCCAGGGCCTTTGCACTGGCCCTTTCCCCTGCCTGGACCGCTCTTCCCGCAGAGACCCACGTAGCTCCCCCTTCCTTCCAGTCTCTGTAAATACGATCTCCATGCCCCCGACGACCGGCTCCCTCACCGCTCCCAGCTCTCGTCCACAGCACCGTCCCTCCTGGCACACTGCGTTTTGCTCATTTAGCTCTGGGCTGCTTCCCCCACTAGAATGTAAGCCCCACCAGGGCAGGGACTTTTGCCCGTCACTTCCCGGCTGGATTCCCTTAGCATCTAGGCCAAGGTCTGGAACGCAGTGGGCTCCCATTAGCTGTGTGTCTGGAGTAGTTGTCTGTGGAGAGCTTCTGTTTAATGCACACTTACGATGCACCAGTGGCCGCACTGCGTGCTTGACCTTCCTTACCTGGGGAATCTCCTTAACCCCATTTTGTAGGTGGGGAAACGGAGGCCTGGAAAAGTCATGTGGCTCCCAAAGGTCACAGAGCTGCATCCTCTGAGTGGGCATCAGCCGAGAGGGCCTGGGTGGGTGAGGGGGCAGGTGCAGCTCAAATAACAAGAGCAGTAGGAGTTAACCCTTTCTGGGCCTTGATCCCTACGTTTCTGTGAGAGCAGGGCAGCCCACCCCTCCTCTCCACACAGCATCCGCTTGAATCCTGGCAGCAGTCACTGGTACCATTTATTATCTGTATTTTGCAGAGAGACCAGGTCAAGAGCTAGTGTCAGAGCTGGGATTTGAGTCCAGGGCGCAGACCTGTTTTCTCTGGCTCTGCTTCTGAAGCTGCTGTCCCGGCTTAAAGCCCCGTGGCCCCTCAGGAGCCCAGCCCTGTGGTTTTCCAGGCATCTGTGCCCAATGGGCAGTGCAACTCAGGCTGCCTTCGGGAACATGGCAGAGGGTGCTTCTTGGGCTAGATGCTGATCAGAACTCTCACGGCTGCTTGCCGGGTCAGGGCTGCTCCTCCTACTTTACGCCCCGAAGCAGGGAGTTATGGGTGTGTCTGAGCCGCTGGGAGCCACAGACACCTACAGCCACAGACACCTACAGCTTGGAGACGCTCACACTGAATAAACATTTGTCAGCCTATGTTTTGAATTTCTGGGTCACAGAGGTCTTTATGGAGTGCCTGGGGTGGCCCGCTAGGTCTTGGTAAACGGCAGCTCCTAGTCATGTTGGAGCTGCCTGGGTCCCAGCCTGTGCTGTCCACACCCAGCTGGACATGGATTCAGCAGCAGCCTCTAGCTCCCCCGGGGTCGCCCTGCCCTCCCCTCTGCCTGGGGTGTCTGCACCCCACACCTTCTCCTGCCTGACACCTCAGCATCCAGGTCTCAGCCCCTCACCTGCAGCTGCCCCTCCCACATCGGCACCTGCACCCCACTTCCCACACCCCACACCCCACACCTCACACTGCCCTCTTCGGAGCACCTGCCACGTGCTTATCTGTCATCCGTGCCCCAACCAGACCCCAGGCCAGGGGCAGGCACCGAGTGCAGGGCCTGGTTCCATAGATACCACCACAAGTGAAGGAATGCCTCTGTAGCCTTAAAAAGGCTGGGGTCCATCTAAGGCTCAGATGTTTAAAGGCACAAGAAACGAGCTGCATTTCCATTTAAAATATTAACGTATAGGAGTGTTACCTGTGTGCGGACATGTCCAGTCCATAGTTTAGCCACCCTTCAACAAAGACAGCTGCTTTATTTCGTTTTGGGTCTTGCAGGTGGAGCTTGGATAGAAGCTTCCAGAAGTGGCTGGAAGTTCCAGCCAGAGGCTGGCCCCGCATTCTTGCCCACCTTGCTTCGCACTTGCCCTTCCAGCTTTCTGCCAGTGGGTGGCGCTGTAGCCACACAAATGTACTCGGGGTGACGCCCAGCAATTCCCTCGCGTTGTTTTAGCTTCAGGAGTGACACGTCTGTGTAGGGCGGGGGTGGGGGGACAGGGCCCCGGCAAGTCAGGGGGGGGCGCCACAAGCTGCACTTGCCTGCTCAGCTCCTGCTCTGCTGCGTTGAGAGCTGATTCCAGGACATTTATAGGAACAGAAACTATCAGAGGACCCCCGTGTGTCTGAGGCTGTCCGGGGAAGGGGTGAAGATGGAGGTCCCCAGGCGTCCCTCCAAAGAGGCAGGTTCTGCGGGTTTGGGGCGGGTCAGGGAATTTGCATGTTTGCCAGGTGTCAGGTGAGTTCTCGCGCAAGTGGGAGAGCTGTGCGTTGGTGCCACAGGTGGTGGCAGATGGCCGGTGGGAAGAGTGCAGACATGCCAGAGCTTGAACTGACTGTCACCTACAAGCTTAATATCTCCAACCCCTGCAGAAGGGGTGCTGTGAGGACCAGCTGGAAAGGTGAAGCCCAGCGCTGACACGGCGCCGACAGGCCCTCAAGAGTGAGCCCATCTCCTGCTCCCTGCTCCCCCCCCAGCCCAGGGGTACCCATGCTGTCCAGTGTCCTAAAAACCCTGATTGGTTTCTGGTAGAAAGTCAAAAAAGTGCCAGGTGCTGTGTTTGGCAGTGAAGATCCACGGTCCTGTGGCTCACACATAAGATTGTCTTTTGTGTCATTCGGTTAGCATGGATGAAAAGGAAGCTGATTCCATAATATATGAAGAATTCATACAACTCAACAACAAAAAATAGACAACCCGATTAAAAAATGGGCAGAGAAACTGAATAGACATTTTTCCAAAGAAGGTATACTGATGGCCAACAGGCACATGAAAAGATGCTCAACATCACTAATCATCTGGGAAATGCAGATCAGAACCACAATGAGATATCCCCTCACACCTGCCAGAATGGCTGTTATCAAAAGGACAACAGATAACCAGTGTTGGTGAAGATGTGGAGAAAAAGGGGTCCTCATGCGCTGTTGTTGAGAATGTAAACTGGTGCGGCCACTGTGGAGAACAGCCTGGAGGTTTCTCAAAAGCTAAAAATAGAGTTGCCATATGATCCAGCTATTCCACTTCTGAGTATGTATCCAAAGAAAATGAAAACACTAATTCGAAGTGTTATCTGCACCCCTGTGTTCATGGCAGCATTATTTACAGCAGCCAAGACATGGAACAACCTAGGGGTCCATTGATGGATAAATGGATAAGTAAATTATGGTATACACACAAACACACAATGGAATGTTACTCAGAGGTAAAAAAGAAAAAAGATGAAATCTTGCCATTTGTCACAACATGGGTGGTCCTTGAGGGAATTATGCTAAGTGAAATAAGTCAGATGGAGAAAAACAAATACCTGATGATTTTGTTCATAGGTAGAATATAAAAGACAAAAAATAAACGAACAAACCAAAAACACATAGATAGAACAAGGCAGTGGTTAGCAGAAGGGAAGGGGTGGGGTGGGGGAGTGGCCCAGGGGCAAAATGGGTAAAGGAATCGACTGTCCGGTGACAGATGGAAACTATACTTTCGGTGGTGAGCACGCTGTAGGGTATACAGTAGAAATATAACGTTGTTACACAGGAAACTTACACAATGATATAAACCAATGTTACCTCAATAAAAACTAAACGTAAAAAAAAAAGCTGATTTTCAGTGCTGGTGCGGGAGTGCTGGGGCCACGTCAAGCACTCTGCCCTGCTGAGAAGCACTTTGGGAACACACACCGAAATGTTTGTCCCTTCCGCCCAGGAAACAATCCCCAATACTGAAAATGACTTAACTAAAAGGACCCTAATCACAGGGTTATTTATAATGAGACGACTGAGGATTGATACAAATCTAACAACAGAAGAATATTTTATTTGGCCGTTAAGAAATATCTTTGCAATGGAGTATCGTGAAGTCCCTCACATTCATAGAATGTGAGCTCCCAAGTGGATCCAGCTGGACCCCACGCGCACGTGCT
Source organism: Balaenoptera physalus (assembly GCF_965194825.1). Lineage (NCBI taxonomy): Eukaryota > Metazoa > Chordata > Mammalia > Artiodactyla > Balaenopteridae > Balaenoptera > Balaenoptera physalus. The sequence goes on from NC_138882.1 coordinate 191,870,238, forward strand.
GACTGGCTGCGTCCATCCAGTTACCAAGGGGTCCTGGGTGGCCGGGGACATATACCCTTTTGTTCCTTTTGAATTTTGAGTCATGAGAATGGGTTGCCTATTTGAAGGATAAATAACATTTAAAAAGAAGAACTGTGATTGCTAAGAGCTTGTCATAACACGGGCAGGTTATTTTTCCTCCTGTTGAGTGAAAAAAGCAGATTGTGAAAGTGTATATTTAGTGCTTGCACAACTACGTAAGACTATATATGACAACTATACATGACTGTAAGTGACAACTATCTATGAATAAAACTGCAAAACAAGGAGCCAGGCAGCCAAACAAGTGAACCAGTAAATCCCCTGTTCTTGGGGCAAAAAGCCTGGAAAGAAAGATCCCAAAATAGAAACCATGGTTATCTCTGGATGGGAGGAGTGATTTTCCCTCCTCTGCCTCCTTTTCTGTACGTCCCAAATTTTCCATGATAAGTATGTATGCCTTTTTTCACGTTTCATTATACAAGTAATACGTATCTTTTGTAGAAAAGTCAGAAAAAAGAAACAGGCCGCTCGGAACCCCACCACTCAGAATCGCCTGTATCAACTGCTTTGCCGTGTTGCCCTCGGGCAGTGCTTCATCTCCTGGTTTTGCATGTAGGAGTGTGTAGTGGCAATAACTTGCGTTACTTTAACAGTGGGGAAAAAACCAAGGGCCGTTTTGGGGGAGTGTGTCCAGGTTGGGTCCTCGTGGGAGGCTGACCCGCCTCTGGTCTTTGCAGGAGTGCTGTGTGGCCGCCCTGGCCCAGGTGGAGCGCACGGACTTCCTGTCGCCCATGTGCATCGGCGAGGTGGCCCACGTCAGCGCGGAGATCACCTACACCTCCAAGCATTCGGTGGAGGTCCAGGTCCACGTGATGTCCGAAAACATCCTCACAGGTAACTTCCTCTTGCTGAGCCTGCGTGCGGGGTTGGGAACAACGGTGACAGTAGCAATAAGGCAGCAGCCGCAGCCCACGTCCATTGAGGGCTGACTGCCCCTGGATGGTCCTAACACTGTCTGTGGGTGACCTCCCTGCATTTCCACCTCCACCTGTGAGCAGGGACTTCTGCCGTCCTCGCTTTGTTTGCAGACGGGGAAACGGGGGCGCAGACGAGTTAGGCAACGAGCCCAGGGTACGGCCCCCCTGCCTTCCTGGGGAGGAAGGGACCTGGCGGCCAGCTGGTCTGGGCAGAAGGGTGGGAGCGGGCTGGGAGGGCACATGCCGCCCTCCGGCCCCCCTGCCGTCTCCCCAGCCCCCGCCTTGCCCTTCCCTGCACGGTGGAGCTGCTGCCCCTTGGAAGACGCTGCCCTGGCTTCTGCTCTGCTCCCCTGGGCCCCACAAGCCAGGCCTAGGCTGGCGCTCCCTGGGCGAACCTTTGACTCTGCTTTGATCTGAATATTCTCTTCCTCGGAGTGGTAGCCATGGAAACCCCTTCTCACCCTCCCACTGGGCACTGCAGGGGAGTGTGGCTTCGCTTCACAGTCGCTGCTTTTTATAACGAAGATGCTGATGAGGCAGGCAGGCCCCTTGGGCCCCCGCACTGCCCGCTGCCTCGTCCCAGGCCACCCGCTGTCTCACCCAGAGGAGAGTCCGTGCTCGTTCTAGAGGGAGGAGCTGCGTGGGTCCTGTGCCTCCTCCCGATGCCCTCTCCTCGGCCGTGGCTGCCTGCAGAGCTCTGTGCTCAGAGATCTTTAAGGGGCTCCAGGCTTCTCCCCGACACGGGCCAGGAGCTCAGTTATTCATCTGGAGCGTTGTGGTGACCGCAGCAGGCCCAGCCACTGCACAGTGAACGATTTAGCCGAGCCACAGCCTGGGGCGGGGGGGTGGGGAGCGGTCAGCGGGCTTGTGCCCCATGTCCTGCGTCTGTGGCCTGAGCCCGGTATTTGGCAGGCAGCTCTGGCATCGAAGGGACCTTGGATGCTGGTCTCGGGCTGTGGCACAGAAAGGGGTCCTCTGGCCCTGACTTCCCACATTGGGGCTGGCAGCCCACTGGGAGGAGGCCCAGTGCGGGCGGGCCCCTCCCCCCACATCCCCCCCTCCACGTGACCCAGCCCTGCTCTCCTGGTCTGTGCTGGGGGTTGAGCCTCCCTGCTCCTGACACAAGAGGGGAAATGGCCGTGCTCTCCCGTTGGCTCATGACAGCCGCGGACTCAGTCATTGATGAGTGAATGAATGAAGGAGTGGATGAGTCAGGAAGATTTGGGCCTCTGTGCTGAGGGGAAGCGGGCAGGGGGCCTTGTCTACAAGGACGTGCTCCAGCCCACTTTCTGCGGGATCCCCCCTCTGGGGGCAGGAGCGGGCAGGAGGCAGGCAGTGCTTGCCCAGAGCTGTGATGGCGAGATGACAGCCCCTGCCTCGCAGTCAGGATGCTCTCCACCCGCCAGTGTCCCCAGCCGCCCTGACCCTGAAGGATGGACACGCAGAGCCTGAGCTGCCCCGAGAAGGGGAGAAGTGACTGTGAGGGGCACAGCCTCCCGGGACAGCGGGCCGGGCGTTGTGCATGTGAGAGGGACCGAGCTCAGAGGAGGAGGGGACCGGCCAGCACTGCCCAGCCTTTCGAGACGGGGGAGGCCCGAGGCCCCGGGAAGACCCCAGGGCCGGATCACAGGATGGGGACAGCGAGACCTGGAGCCCTGGGGCTGTGCCTTCTCTACACATCTCAGTCACCTTGCCCGCCTTGCCCTGGAGCCCCTGCTGAAGGGCCAGTCGCCCCCTCCCTTACTCTCACATCCGGGTGCCCCTCTCTGGGTCTCAGCACCGTGTCTGTGCATCTCTCAAACTCTCTCCGTCTTTCCATGTTTGGATCTGTGTGAGTCTCTTTTACTCTGGGACCCCGTGTCTCGAGGCCTTCCTGTCTTGATGCATCTCTGCCCGTGTGTCCATGAGGATGGGAACCCTATGAGGGCAGGCCATGTGGCTGCCTGGTCCAGGGCAGTCCCAGCGCCCGGGGCAGGGCCGCCCAGCAGGTGCTCTGTGAACACGGGCCGGGTGGGCGGGTGGACTCGGACAGGTGGGGAGACCAGGCTGGGCGGACAAACAGGCAACCAGGCTGAACCCTGAAGCTGTTCGTGCGCCGTCTCCGTGTTTCGAGACCCCAGGGGTGAGGGCCCCCGTTCTGTGCATCCCCCTCGCTCAGGGCCTTGCCGCCTGTCGTGAGGCAGCCGGGCGAGCATGCGCCCAGGCAGACAACCAGCAAACCTTTGCTCATTCATCTCCGGCAACTGTCAAAATATTAAGCTAACTGGGACGTGATTGCTGCGAATCACTCCAGAAAATAGCTGGGAGCTCTCAAGATTTCAGAATAGATGTTTTTAGCGCTGCACTTGTCTTTTGATGGTTTTATTAAATGATAAAGTACAATTAGCGTGTTTTGCCTCATTTGCTCCACGGTGTTCATTTGGGTCTGGAGGAGGGCCACTTGGGGTTTCCATGGAAACCAGCTTGTCAGGCTGGCTCTAGCTGAGTCAAACAGGAAATCTTTATTCCCCAAAGCAGGTTGTCAGATTCACTCTCAGTCAAAGTGCAGTGAAGATATTTCTCCGTGTTATTTGCCTGTGGTCCTGGTGGTGCCGTGGAGCCCGGGCGGAGCGGCGGACATCCTGGCATGAGGAGCAGGCCTGGGTGCCAGGGGCCTCACCCTCTTTCTAATTGACCCGCCAGGGCTTGGCTTGGTCCTTGGGGCTACGTTTAAGGGGAGGAAACTGAAGCCCCAGGTTCGCCTTGGGAAGGCAGGTCAGAAGGAACTGGTAGGAAGTGAGTTACTGAGGGGGACTTTACGGCAAGCCCCCCACCACCCCGGGCTGCTCCTTGCTTCTCCACTTCCTCTCTCCGTCCTGCAGTTCTCCTGTTCTCCGCTACTTTGGGAATCGTCCGTGTCGAAGAGGCAACTTTTAAAAAGCATCCTTGCAAACACTTCTCTGAAATTACTGGGACCTGGGAGGTCCGGGTCTGTACTCAGAATGGCGTCGAGTTGCTGTGTGAGCCTAGGCAATCCCCTTGACCTCTCTGGGCTTCAAGCTCCTCCTGTACAAGTGAAGGGTGTGGACCAAGTGATCTCCAGGCTCTTTTGGCCCACGGTTTTCAGCCCAGACAGGCCTCCCGCCCTGACGGCACCACTCTGCCCTGAGGCTGGGCTCAGTGCCCCAGAGAAGGTTCTGTTTCCTGTCCTTCAGCCCAGAGCAGAAGCCAGCAGCCCACCGCCCTCTCTCAGCCCCCACATGGAAGCTTCTGCATTGGAGCGCTGAGTTACCAGCAGCAGAAGTGTCTGGTGTGGTGCCTCCCACCTGGAAGGAGGTGGCCCTGGGGAAGGGAGGGGCCGCGGGGGGCGGGAGCTGTGATGAGCCGACCCCAGGCTGTGCTCTGGGCTGTGGCCCCGCTGCCCCGGTGGGCTCTGCCTGCACCACCCCTCCGCCTCAGGCCCATGAGCTGCTTCCTGTCCTGCCGGAGCTCCTCTTGGTGGCCAGTCTGCCCCTCCGCACAGCCCTTCCCTCCCTCTCGCTCTGGAGGCTCCCGGGAGGGCTTCCTGGAGTCGGTGCCCTCCAGATGCGGGCCTTCCGAGTTAGAAAGGGCTAGAAAGCCGACAGGCCCAGGCCCCCCAGGCTTAGACCGCGTGACCTGCAGTCTTTCCAGCAGCCTCAGGGTGGGGCAGCATGCTGGCGTTGGGGGTCCCCAGGCTGGGGGCCACGCCTCTCCCTGGTCTGTGCCCACACGTGCACCTCGCGGCTGAAGAAGGCCTTGGGGGTGGGGGCCAGAGGTGGCATCGGCCCTGCCTGCCTTGTGCCCGGCGCCCTGCTGGCTCCCAGCTATCACTCACGTGTTTGTCTTCTCTGAAGGTACCAAAAAGCTGACCAATAAGGCCACCCTGTGGTACGTGCCCCTGTCGCTGAAGAACGTGGACAAGGTCCTGGAGGTGCCTCCGGTGGTGGTAAGGAGGCCCCTCCCACTTCTCCTGGGTGGGCGGCAGGGGCCCGGGTCCTAGGAGAGCAGCACCGGGCGGGGCTGGGCCGCAGTAGGAGGCGCCATGGGAAGGGGCGTCCCTCCTGGGATCCTTCATGCTGGGAATGCCAGTGGGGGCTGGCCTGGGCCCCGAAGACACCCCTCCCGGAGGAGCCTGGCCGGAGGGAAGGCGGGTGACGGGGCTGTGCCGGGCGTCCAGTCCTGGGGGCACAGGCTGGGACATCTCTGCTTCAGCCCCGCTCTCTCCCCCTGCCGCGTCCGCTTCCTGCCTTGGTTTCTCTCATTTTGGTTTTGCCGTGGACAGAGGCATCTCTGGGTGAAGAGACTTGGCCACGTTCACTCCCGGGGGCCCTGCTGCAGGCAGGCTCGGGGAGCAGGCGTTTGGAGGGGGCACATTGGGCTGATCGAGGGATTTAGCGCCTTCCCTAACGGCACCCCACTCCTCCTCGTGTGGCTCCCTCGGCCCTGGATGTCCCGAGGACACGCCTGAGCGGCTCTCCCCGGAGGCCTGGTGCTCTGCTCTAACCCCTGTGAGGGAGGGCCATTCTCAGAGGGCCGGGGCCTGGCTTAGCAGTGTCTGCCCTCAGGGAGCATTTTTCTGTGGTCGAGATGTCTGTAGAAGAAACTTTTAAGAATAATAAAACTGGGAACCAGACAGGAACTGGATAGAGCAGTAAAAGGTCCCCAGCTTTTTTGGCACCAGGGACCGTTTTCGTGGTAGACAGTTGTTCCGTGGAAGGGGGGATGGATGGATGGCTCAGGCGGTAACGTGAGTGACGGGGAGCGGCTGATGAAGCTTCACTCGCTCACCCGCCGCTCACCTCCTGCTGCGCGGCCTGGCTCCTAACAAGGGGGTGGGGACCCCTGGTATAGAGCACACGGAGGAACGGTCCCTGTCCCCTCCCCCCCACTGCAAGCCCTCCCCACCCTGTCTCCCCCCTGCGCAGCTTCCTGTGGGCCTGGGTCACTTGGGGCGATGGGGGGCTTGCTCCTTGAGCTGCTGCAGATGTCAGCCTGGGGGCGTTCCCTGCCCTCTCCCTGTGCCAGCTCACGTCTGACCTGGGACCCTGCCTGGGCCTCCGTGGACGCAGTCAAGGCTCCAGTGGGGCGTCTCCTGGGGGGCGACCAGCTGCTGGGCTCCAGCTGCCATTTAGTCTAGACTTTAAAAAAGAATCTTGGTAGCAGGAGCTCTCTCCATGTGGAACAGGAAGTGTGCTTAGACCTTGGTCTGCACTGGGTTGGTGGTCCAGGGTTTGGTACCCTGAGGGCAGGGCGGTAGTGCCAGGAGCACCAGGCCAGCATCGGTGCCACCTGTCCCTCCACATGTGAGGAGAGAGGGGCGCTCAGGGCCAGGGTGTGAGCCAGATGGTTCCCACGCTTCCCACCTGTTTGAGCTTCCTGGGGCTGCTGTGACACAGTCTGGGGAGCTTAAACAACCGAGTTCATTCTCTCCCAGTTCTGAGTCCAGAAGTACAAAATCAAGGCATGGGCAGGGCTGGGCTCCCACTGGAGGCTCTGGGGGGGATCCTTCCTGCCTCTTCCAGCTCCTGGGGGCTGCAGGCATTCCTTGGCTTGTGGCTGCATCACTCCAACCTCTGCTTCTGTTGTCATCTGGCTGTCTTCCCGTGTGTGTGTGTGTGTGTGTGTGTGTGTGTGTGTGTGTGTGTGTGTGTGCGCGCACGTGTCTTAACTAATTACACCTGCACAGACGCTAGTTCTCAGAAAGGTCACATGCACAGGTCCACGTGGACAGGAATTCTGACAGGACGCTGTTCAACCCAGAACACTGGCCTTCCGTCCAGCCCTCTGTCTCTCTCTCCAGCTCTCTCTCTGTCTCTGTCTCTCTGTGTTCCCCCCTCACCCCGCCCCCATTATTCCTGGAGCTGCTCTCCTCTCTGCTGCTGGCAAGATGGAAATTGCATCATTTTCAAGCAGCACTAACTGAGGGGTTTTCAAACCCAAGAAGCAGGCGTGAGTCTGAGGCGCAGTGACGGTTCCCTTTAGAGATTACAAGCGGGCTAACCCCCGCTTTCATCTTTCCCACTAAGCACTTGGTGTTAAATTATCTACATCACACGTAAATACTCAGGCACATTATTTAACTGATTTAATTTTCAGACGCTACACAGTTTAGAAATCTCTAGCAGGCCATATCTCTGGTTTCAGCACCACATGGTGGATCTTAAGAGGTTGCTTCTGAAGGAAGATTCCTGGGCCAAACACATTAGCTTTTGTTTCCTTCTGGCTCCTCAGGGGCCCGTGTGCTGAGAGCCGGTGGGTTTTTAGCCGGCGGGGGGCAGTGAGGACGGGGGGGTGGGGTGGGCAGCGTCAGTCTCCGCTGTCCCTGCGGACAGGACAGCTCTCTGCATCACCCCTCTCATCCCCTGCCTTCCCTCCCACCTCCTGGCGGAGACCATGGTAGCTTTCCCATTCCCTTTGTTTAGCCGAGTTTGATAAGACATAAATATCCACTCTGCCCGTGTTAGAGGGGAGTGTTGGAAGCGTCCCACCGGGTGCAGAGAGAGCTCCAGATGGGAGAAGCCACACAGCTCCCAGCTGCAGCCATTGCTAATGTTTATTTGCGCTTTCTTCCCCCCATACATGCTAGGCCCACGTATAAGCCTTCAGTTGATTTGAACTGTTTTCGTTTCATCATTTCATTTGAAATGTTTCATTCTGCTCTTTTCATTGGCACGGCCCAGCCGAGTCCTCACGCGACGGTCCTGGAAAGCTCAGGTCTGGCTCTCATGGGCATTTACGCTCAGGTGCTGGTAGCTTGACCATCAGACTTCCTTATGTCCTGCCAGCATCCTCCTGCCGACCCTTCACAGGTAGCGGTCATTTATTAAGAACACATACGTCTCTCTGTCTACGTGTGTATCTTACACATGTCTCACACATGCACATATATTACACACAGGTTGATCATACGTATATCTCACGTACACATACATAGATATCTCACACACAGAACACGCATCACACACACACACGTACACACCCGCTGTCACACATACATGTGCGTGTGTGGACTGACCACATGGGTGTGTCTCCCCGGGGAAGCCCACCTCCCCCACTGCAGTGTCACTCAGTGAGGACTTTGTCACTTTGCTCCACCTCTTCCCCCAGGGAACAGCGACCTCAGTGGCCCAGTGATGGAAAAAGAGACCCCTGCAGTGGCTGGGGACAGCTGTGGCCCCCGAGAGGCTGGGGGCCATTGGAGAGTGGACGCTGGTTTTTATCGGTGTCTAAACATGAGCTTGGGTTAAAAGGCTCACACTGACTGTCGCCTTGGACATTTGAGCTGAGCTGCCTCCTGCTTCAAAACAGCTGAGTCTGATGAGTCCTTGGGGGTGCGAGTTGGGTGCCAGCCCATCATCAGGACGTTCTCGTGATGTCCCCAGATGTAAAGCCAGCAGGAGGCGTTTGTTTGTGAACAGGCTGCGTTTTCTTGGTCCTCGTCGCCCGTGTCAGGACCGGGGCCCCCATCGGTCCCCGTGTCACTGCAGAGGTCTGAGGTGTGTGCTGGACATGAGGATTTATTAGACTGGGGAGCTTGGCTCATTTTTTAAAAAATCTCTTAAAGAGGCATTTCTTGAGGACACGTAAGACATCCGTGAGTTTTACTAGAAAGGCACAGCACAGACTCTACTCTTAGAGGCATTGCTCTGCGTTGTGGGACGTGGGAGAACCATCTGTTTATGGAGGAAGAGGCTAATTGTCCACGGCGACTTGAATCCTCACCATGCTTTGTTTCTTTTGAACAAACCACTCAGCTCCTTTCACAGCCTCCTTTAGAGACGGGGGTCGCAAGCCCAAGATAATGGTAATTAAGCCACGGAATGTGTTCAGACCTGGGCAGTTTTGGAGCAGAGCCACGAGCAGGAAAAGCAAGATGTTTAAAAGCGGCTTTTGGAAGAAGGTCTGAAATTGCAAGGGGCAGAGAGGAGCACGCGGGGCCCTGAGCCTGGCGGCTACTCCGCAGGCTCAGCGGGAGATGCAGGTAGAGGGGATGGAAGGGCAGCAGTCAGAGCCCAGCAGAAGGAGAGCGGCCAGGCAGGGGTCAGCAGGGAGGGTGAGGCCGGTCAGGGGGCCTGTGGACCCCGGGCCTGTCTGATGGATCCCAGGGTAGGGGGTGTTCCCTACACTGGACCCCAGGACGGTGGGCACCAGAGGGCCCAACATTCTCCATCATGCCAAGCTTGATTGTCACCTTTATTGTTAACTTCTTGGGTCAGAACCCCCGTGATCCATCAGGAGAGCTTCATGGGGGCTGTTTTAGCTTCGGCGGGTGTCGGCTGCCCAGTGTCAGGGGCACACGGGGACCTGTTCCCTCCTCTCCCTGTTTGTGGGAGAGGGGGTGCAGCCTTCCTGGGGCTCCCTGACTCTGTAGTTCTATGTCCAGGAAAGAATCCCAGGAAGGAATGGGGTAGGTATAACATGGTAAGTGGCTGAGATTGTCGGTATGATTTTTTTTTTATATACATTTATTTATGTATTTATTTTTGGCTGCGTTGGGTCTTCGTTGCTGCACGCGGCCTTTCTCTAGTTGCGGCGAGCAGGGGCTACGCTTTGTTGCAGTGCGCAGGCTTCTCATTGCGGTGGTTTCTCTTGTTGCGGAGCACGGGCTCTAGACGCGTGGGCTTCAGTAGTTGCAGCGTGCAGGCTCAGTAGTTGTGGCACACGGGCTTAGTTGCTCTGCGGCATGTGGGATCTTCCCGGACCAGGGTTCGAACCTGTGTCTCCTGCATTGGCAGGCGGATTCTTAACCCTGAGCCACCAGGGAAGTCCCTGATACTGTTTTAATGGTGAAAAATTGGGAGCAAACTAAAGGCCCAGATATGATGGATCCATCACATAAATTATGGTAGGAGGATACAGTGAGAGGAGGAAATACCATGACTTTGAACTTCACATACAGCATGGCAGAACCTTTTATTTATACACGGGCGTGAAAATAATTCTAGGGAGGACGTAACGCAAACATTTGACCCAGGCACTCTTGCAGGGGGAAGAATTCATGATATTTTCCCCTTCTCTGTGTTTTCGTTATTTATATTAAACATATACTATCAGAGAAGGAATAGATAGTTCCAGTCACAGAAAGGCAGCGCACACAGGAGCCGAGCCTGCGGGCCGGACCTGACCCTCTCCCGTGCCCCCCGCAGTACTCCCGGCAGGAGCAGGAGGAGGAGGGCCGCAAGCGCTACGAGGCCCAGAAGCTGGAGCGCATGGAGACCACGTGGCGGAACGGGGACATCGTCCAGCCCGTCCTGAACCCAGGTAGGGGCTGGGGAGTGGGCTGGGGCCGAGGCAGCGCGGCCACTTCACCAGCGTCCTCTTCCTGGGCCGGTGCGTCCCCTGGCGCTGTCTCCCGGGACAGGCCCTGGGGTCCCGGGGGCGCTGTCCCCTTGGCCCTGCACCTTGCAAGCCCCTTCCCGGTCGCACAGCCGACCACGGGGATGGGGGGACAACCCCGCAGGCCTCGGTGCGTCTGCTCCCGCAGAGCGCTGACCTGGAGGCCCCCATGGGGAGAGGCCCCGCTGCCCAGGCAGAGGGACGCACGCCCGGCCACGGAGAATTTGTCTCCCAAGTTCGCCTGAGAGTGTGTTCTGGACGGGGTTTCCAGCTCATGAAAGAGACAAAATGGCAGCAGCCTTTCCCACGTGGTTGTTCCCCGCCCGCCGCCCAGACGCGGCCTCACGTTAGACGGACTCTGAGCGCCTGGCTGGCCGCGGGGGCCCGAGGGCTCTGCCGGGTCCGGCTCCTCGCGGGGCTGCTCCCTTCCAGCCTTCGTCCTTGTGCCTATAAGTCCGGGCTGCTGGCTTTAACAAGACGCGCCTCCACAGTCCAAACAGGTGAGGCAGGGCTCCCGAGTCCCTGACAGCTCAGGGCGGGGCCTGGGGGCCTCGGGGCTGGTGACGCACATCACGCTCCTGTGCGCATGCGCACGCCGTGAGTCCGGCTCACCGTGTGGAGAGCGGGCTGCGTGCCCGCAGCCTCTCCGCGTGGGCCGGGCTCCTGTGATGCGTGTCCATGTCCCATGCTGGGCTCCAGAGCGACTCCTCAGGGGCCCTGCACGCGGCTGCTGGGGTTCCTGACCTGGTCCTGGCCTGCCGTCTGAGGACCGGCCCCGGGCATCCGTTTCCCCTCTTGGTGCTGCTCCGCGTGCCCCAGGCGCTGCCCCCTCACCGCTACTGAAGAGCGCGGTGAGCTCTAGCGCAGGGGCTGGAGGAACTCCGCCTGCCCGCCCGCCTGCCTTCCTGGCTGCGGGACCCTTTGGCATCAGGGTGGGCGTAGGGGGGCTGGGACTGGTGAACACCTCGCAGGCGCGCAGACTCGGACAGGGCTTTCTGGGTTTCGAATTCTGTCGTTTATCGGGTGTGCACTTGGCGCCTCTGGCGGCGTCTGTGCCGTTTGTGTAGGGGTCTGCACTTTGCGGTCTCCTTCCTGAGTTCCACCCTCACCTGCCCACAGTGAAGGCCAGGGCACTGTGGGTTGGTGTCTTTACTGTTCTGCTCTTTTATTTATTTTAGTTATTTATTTTTGGCTGCATTGGGTCTTCGCTGATGCACGTGGGCTTTCTCTAGTTGCGGCGAGGCGGGGGCTACTCTTCCTTGCGGTGTGCGGGCTTCTCATCGCGGTGGCTTCTCTTGTTGTGGAGCACGGGCTCTAGGCGTGCGGGCTTCAGTAGCTGTGGCACATGGGCTCAGTAGTTGTGGCTCGTGGGCTCTAGAGCACAGGCTCAGTAGTTGTGGTGCACGGGCTTAGTTGCTCCGCGGCATATGGGATCTTCCTGGACCAGGGCTCGAACCCGTGTGCCTTGCATTGGCAGGCGGATTCTTAACCACTGCACCATCAGGGAAGTCCACTGTTCTGCATTTTCAACAAACACCCCCCCCAAAAAAAAAAAAAAGAAAGGAAGAAAAGAAAAACCTATAGGTATAAATAGAATGTTGCTGTTTTGATGAAACCTGATAAAGTTGTATCTTTTAACAATAAAATGTAAATAGATGGTAATCCACAGACCTGCGGGCTCTTGTGATGACTCAAGTGTATCCAGGCCCTGGGGCACATGCCACCATCAGGCAGCGACCTCAGGCCCAGCCTCTGCTTTCAGGAGGCAGGTCAGGCAAAGGCACGGAGGACTGCAGAGGGACGCAGGGGAGCCGAGAGCTCTCAGGAAAGGCACAGACTCGGTGCCGGGGGTGTTCCTGGGAGAGAGGCTGGAGCGGGCCCAAAGGCAGCACTCCCCACCCTGGAAGACAGGTCCACGCCCAGTCCCTGGGCCCTGTGACTGTGACCTTATTCGCAGAAGGGGCCTTTGCAGGTGGAATCAAGTTAAGGACCTCAAGATGAGGTCATCCTGTGTTACCCACAAACATGGGGCGGGCCCCAAATCCAACGAGCAGTGCCCTTGTAAGAGACAGAAGGGTAGAGGCAGTGTCAGCCCAAAAGCAGCAAAGAGGGGAGCTTGGAAGAGGCGCTGGCTGGCATCTGGGGGCTGGAGCCACGCATCCTTGGGCGGTTACTGGCCAGTGCTGGATGGAGGCTGGGGCCGAAGGCTCAGTCTCGGACTTCGAGAGCCATGAGGTTCATCCTGGTTTACTCCTTTGACTGACTGTCTGGGGAACTAAGATTACTCAGGGTTTTCAGTCAGTTTAAGTTCCTTCACTCATGAGATAATTTTCTGTTTGCCGTCCTCTGATTGTAAATCTGATCCATAATATTTTTCAGGATCTGTTATTCTCTAATGATATTAATGGAAAGTGGCATTCTAAATCTCAAGATTTCTTGATAGATTTTTACAAGCTTTTATATTTTCCTTTTCTGGCCCTAATAAAAACGCATCTTTCTCAGCAATAGGGACTGGCTTTTAACCACTTCTTAAGGAAGTCACATATCCACTCTCTGGTCTTTTTGAATACTGCAGTGTGCGCTTGTCACTGGGGTCTTCTAACACTCTCCCCTTTCCTGGGAGAACCCCCGCCCCGCCCTGATGAGGCAGGCTTGGCCCGAGAGTTGCCACCCCCCCTGCGCCTGCAAGGCCCTCTGGACCTGCCGCTCTCTGTTACTTTTGAAACCAGAATCACATTTCAACCTCTGTGGCTGTTGCCTAGCAATCCCCACGAGGGGCCGACCTCCTCTTTCAGGTGTCTTTTCAGAGAGTCTGGGAGTTCTTTAGAGGCCCAGTTTTTCTTATTGTTTTCTCCATCTGATGAGACAGAATACAATTACCTTGAATTCTTCAACCCATGGCCATTAGTTGTCCAGCTTTAACTGTGTAGGGACTATTTGGCCACGTGACCCACCATTCTTTCTGGGAGCTGTTGGGTTTATGACAAAATCAGCCCTGGGACTTCCCTGGCGGTCCAGTGGTAAAGAATCCGCCTTCCAATGCAGGGGACGCAGGTTTGATCCCTGATCAGGGAACTAAGATCCGACATGCCATGGGGCAACTAAGCCCGCGCGCCACAACTACTGAGCTCGCGCCCCTTCTAGGGCCCGTGTCCCATAAACTACAGAGCCCACGCGCTCTTGGACCCGCGTGCCGTCAACTAGAGAAGAGAAAACCTGCACGCCACAACTAGAGAGAAGCCCGCGCACCACAACAAAGAGCCCGCGCGTCACAACGAAAGATCCCGCGTGCCTCAACGACGACCCTGCGTGCTGCAGCTAAGACCCGACGCAGCCAAAAGTAAATAAAATAAATAAATAAATCTTAAAAAATCAGCCCTGCCTCTTCCCCGGCCTTTGTGTTTGAAGCAGTGTTCACCTCTAAGTCCGGTCCCCACCACCGGGACAGCCGGGGTCTTGGTGAGTCACACCCGCCCCTCATTCCTGCTCAGGCCCTGGACCCTGCCTCCCTGAGGTCAGCCAGTGCCCGGCTACCCCCGCAGGCTGATCAGCCCTGAGCCGCCCCTAAGAGTGCTTGGTGCCCGTTAGGGGCTTGCCCTGGGTGGGAGAGCCTTCTCCCCAGGGTCTGGCCAGGCCCCGTCACCCTGCTCCCAGCAGCACTTGACCTGGGGCGGGGGAGGGGGGAGGCAGAAGGAGGAATACAGGGTCTGGAGCCGGACCTCTGGGCTTGGATCCCAGCTCTGCCCCGTGGGGACTTAGCCCTTCTGTGCCTCAGGTTCCTCCGGTGCAAGCACGGAAGAGGGAGTTCTGTGCTCGTCTCTGGCTGCCCTGGGGACCTAACTCAGGTTCTGGACCTCATTTTGAAATCGCAGGCTCAAAGATTAGGCACTGCATTAGTCAAGGTCATTGTAGCTGCTTACACTCTAAAATCCTAGCTCCTAACTCAGTAGAGGTTTATTTCCTGTAAACTCCTAATCGGGGGATCTCCTCCAGGAGGGGGGGACTCGGGATTCAGGCCCTTTGGTCTTGTAGCCCCGCACCTTTGATCAGGTGGCTCTCGGGGCACCTCGGGAGGGGAGAGAGCAGGGAGGCTCACCTCTCGGGCGTTTTGATGCCTTGGGCCTGGATGCAGCACTTCCACTCACTCTGCTGTGTCAGGAGAGCAGCCGTGCAGCGGAGGCTGGGAAACGCGGTCCAGCTGTGCACGGGGGAGGGCGAGGAGAGGGGCTGCCCTGTCCTGCCTTCTGGTCACACGTGGTACACCTCACCCTCAAGGACAGCGACCCGGAATCCTGTCCAGCCCCACCATCTATTTGTTAAGGCAGCACTGGCAGCGATCACAGATAACCTCCAGATGTCTGTGCCTTGACCTTGAACTTCGAAGATCCTCTTCACATTTGCCTTTAGTTCCCCTAAGGAACAGGACGTGAGGAACGGGGGAAAGGCCACTGCGGACAGGAAGTGCCTGATCCAGGGGCTGTGAACCCACAGACACGGTCCCACCCTGCAGAGCCCCATGAGTTACGGGCTACGGCCCAGGGAAGGAGGACTTGGGTGTTGGGTGTGTGGGTGTATTTTTTTTTTTCCCATCAGAATTTTGGTGTTTTCCCTCGTTAAAAGCTCATCAGTGCCAGTTCCAAGAACACTAAATCATTAGACACAGCTTAACTGATATTTTAAACATGACTGCAGAACAGTGGGGACATCTCTTTAACTAGGTTGTTATAGTCATTTCAAGTGGCTTGTCATTTGAATAAGTAGATAGTTGACAAGACAAAGATTTTTGTATGCTGTTTCCATTGTTTGAAATTTTAAAAAATTCTTTTGTCATTGTGCACACGCAAACCTCTTAGCTGGTCAGAGCAGTTCCTGAGAGCAGGCCAAACTTGAGGCTTTTCATTTCCATTCATGCTGTAAAATAGCTACTTTGATGTCTTTTATGAGTGGGACCCAAAGCAAAGAAAGCATAGTAGGGCACCCCCGTGGCTCTCGGGGCCTTTTTGTTCTTTGAGGAGAGAGGCCCAAGGGAGACAGTCCTTGGAGATCAGGGGTGTCGTGGGCTGGCAGAGCGGGCCTAAAGTGTTTCTCTGATGGCTGTGGTGGCAGAGGGACTTCGCTGGCATCCTCTGTGGCCCTTGGGCTGTGCCCCTCCACCCAGTCTCCCCAGGCCGGGTCCAGCCGTCTGAAGCCCCGAGGCCACAGGAGGTGTGGCCCTGGGTGCACCCTGACCTGCCAGGGCTGTTACCCGCACTTCCTGAGCACAAGGAGGGTTTCGGGTGCGTCTTCTCCACGTGGAGTGAAATTAGGAACCGGTCAGGGCAGAGTTCTGGATGCCTCCTCAGGGCCTCCCTTCTCATCCCATGCAGCGTGTCCGGCGACATTACCCAAGGCCCAGCGTGGTCTCGGATGATCCAGGCCATTCTGGACGCCCCGGGGCCTGGGAGGCAGCTGTGAGAGGAAGCATCTCCTCCCTCCGGTCGTCTGCACTGACCGAAGCCCCCGGGGATGCGAGGGGACCCTGGAGCTCCCCTCCCAGAGCCTTTGGAGTCGTCCGTGTCATCTGTTGGCTGGTTTTAGATAGCATCCTTGTGCACCTGCTCCCGTGGGGCCCACATGCAGGTGGGTGGGCTGGATGGCGGAGTCCTCAGACTGTGGCCTCTCGGGAGGGAGTTCTCCACTCGGCTGTTGACCACCAGCTCCTGACGCCGCGACAGGCTGCTGCTTCCGACGTCCCCGGCTTGACGGTTCACCCGAGGCAGGAGCTGGGACCTCCCGTGGCGGCTGGCGCCCGCCTCTGCCAGTCACACTGAGCCAGGGAAGCAGGCGGAGAGGGAGCAGGCCTGTCGCCAGAACCCCCGGAGGTGGGAACTGACTGTGGATAATACTGAGAGACCCCTCCCCCCATCCCACCCCGCACCCCAGGCTGGAGCCACTTCGTTGCCTCTGACACAGCCGAGGGCCCTCCCGGCTGGGAGCATCCCAAGATGCTTGAGTCCTTTCCGCAGGGACCTCTCAGAGCAGATGGCACTTCACACACGAGCTCGCAACTTGAGTCTAAGTCTCTCTAAGCCGTGAGGCTTGAGAACAAATAGAAAATATCTTGAGTTTGGAAGTCAATCCTTAAGGCCCCAGCTCACCGGAACTCCAGTTTTTCCTGCTTCGTGACCCCTTCAGGCAACCACACAGTCTGAGATCCCACGTGGGGGAGCATCAGGAAAAATCTCGGAGGCAACTGTCGATGCTTAAGAGACCCAGGCCCCGACCTCTGGGTGGGCGTCCCTCCTGGGTCCTGAGCAGCGTTACTTCCTGCACAGACTTTTCTGTCTACCGCCAAACACAGGAAGGACCTTTCTTCACCTGCAGGGTGTCCCAGCCGTTCGGGGGCCCTGCAGGCTGGCTTCCTCGGCAGCTTGGTCTTGCTGGGGCAGGAAGGGGCACACCAGCTGTCCAGGCAGGAAACAAATGGGCGTCATCCCTCCCGGAAGGCTTTGGGAAGGTGGAAGCAGACACAGCAGTGGGGTCTGCTCAGAAGACCCTACGTTGGTGTTACCCACCCCGTTGGAAGAGTCTGTGTCGAGGGATAGTATCGATTTCTGGAGACGGGGCTTTATCTCATCTTTCTTTTGAAGTGCAGCCTCTTACAGTTATTTCAGCAGCAGCAGTGCCGCGTGGGTGAGGGATGCCCCCAGAGACTTGGTGCTCTGGGAAGATGAATGGGGACACTGGAGGAAAGGCCAGCACACCTTTCGGTGCTGTGTCTCCGGGGCCGGGTCGGGACTGAGGGCTGGCAGGAGTCCCAGGGTGAGGTCTAGGGATGCACGTCTGTGGCGTCTCTATCCAGTTCCGAGTCTCCACCTACCATTGTGTCTAATGAAGTCGAAATTTAAACTTTCGAGAAGTTGCATAATAAATTACTAAAATATTGTCAGTGCCTGTTTACAAACTTGAGAATGAAAGTCAGATGGGTGACTGTCTCCTAACCGAGGGTCATACCAACCCTGGGGGCTTATAGGCAGGAGGTGTTCACTGGCTGCTCGGGAGTCAGGGCAGGGCCTCGCTGGGGACACTGGTGTCCCCAGGGAGTAGTGTCATGACCCACTAGCAGAGTGGCTAATTAATCCTCGAAAGCCTTCCCCCCTCATGGACTGGAGCGTTTTGAGACCACGGTTTTCCTTAGAGAAATCCCACCTAAGGTGATGGCAATGGGAAGCCTTCGGGGACCACGCGAACATCAGGGCACTGTCGCCACTGCTGGGCCCTTTGGCCGTGGGAATCGATCGGTCCCGCGGCCTAATCTCTCTCCTTTGTGATTCCAGAGCCGAACACGGTCAGCTACAGCCAGTCCAGCTTGATCCACCTGGTGGGGCCTTCCGACTGCACCCTGCACGGCTTTGTGCACGGAGGTAAGGACCAGTGACTCTCGCTGTTCCCTTCCTGCTCCTGGTTCCTTGTTAATCCCCCCAGGAGGCCATGCTGCCATCTGACCCAGTTTAGGCTCTCGTGTTTAATGAAGTGTAAACTTAAACTTTTAAGAGGTTGCATAATAAATTGCTGAAATACTGTCGGCGCCTGTTTTCAAAATTGGGAATGAAAGTCAGATGGGTGACTGTCCTAAGGGAGGGTCACATGCAGCCCTGGGAGCTCATGGCCACGAGATGTTTAGTGGCTGCCCGTGGGTCAGGGCAGGGCCTTTTGGAGGACAATGAAGTCACCAGGGAGTGACAGTGTGACCCACTAAGAAAGAGGGCTTAATTCAGCACGTTTTTGCCTCTGGCGTTTGCATGTGTTTCTTCCTTTAATCAGATTCCACCTCAGACAATACAGGCCTTGAAGTTCCCAGCTTGGGAACCACAGCTGGAACACAAGAGGACTTAGCTGCAGGCTCACATAGGGACACTTTTTACTTTAACAGTGTGTAGTTATTTTTTTGGGTGATTTAGGGAAGATATAAGTAGCACATCAAATCCATAATTTAATGGAGATTATCATCTCAGATGAGATCAAAGTAAACCTTAAAAAACAAGTTGGTTTAAAGAAAAACATAAGGGGAAATGTTGCTAAGTGGTGTAGCCGTTAGCAGAAGTTGTGTCGGTGGTATGTGGGTGGTGGAGTCTGGGCACCGCTCCTCCGGGGGTACCAAGCAATTCATCGTCCCCCAGGCATGACTGGCACTTGCACATGCCGTTCATCTGCACTCTTCATTTCCAGTGGCCTGGAATGCCAAGTTCTTCTTTCTTCTCCACTCTTGAAAACTCCTATTCATCCTTCAAAACCCAGTTCCAGTGGTACCACTCTGTGCAGGATTACATTGATACTTCTACCAGGGGATGCCTCAGGAGCAGGGTTCAGTCTTATTCTTTGTGTTGGCTCCAGGGTTTCACACAGAGCCAGAGAGGTGCTTTGCAGAAGCTTGTTATGTGAACAAGAGGCACAGGTCAGGCTTCGGTTGAAAAGCTTGGGATGAGGGGCCCTGGACCTGTCAGAATCAGAGAATGGGCCCTGATTTGAGATATATTTTTCAAGTTTGTTTCTTTTTTTAACTAATCCTCTTCTGTGTATTTCATTTTTCAATTTCATGATTATTTTCCTCTTTCAACTAAACGCTGCTCGCGATGCCCTTAGATATGATTAACTTAGTCCTACCTAAGGGAAGCTCTACTTTACAACAAAGGGTGCTTTCCAGCCCTGTGAATGTTGTGACAATCAGGGTATCTTTCTTCTCTGAGAGCAGCCGTGGCCTTACCAGCCTTCTTGTTCTTCGCCAGCCCTTGCCAGCCAAAGGCCGGGCTTCTGTAACTGCTAAGAACTGTCTTTGAGCCTCATAGAGCTCCGCTCTACCTGAAATTTGTGAAACTATGCTAGAATTTTTGTTTATTTCATCCAGATGTTGGAAGTTCACTAAATGTGGCATTTCCATCATCACTGTCTCCTTGGCAGAAAGTTTATACTCTTCAGTCCCATCTTTCCTCACATGCTGAGAGACGTCTGTGAAATGCAGGAAGCGAGGGAATTGTTGGAATCCCCTGGAAACCTACAGCACATCGTGCTCATTTACGGAGCCTGTGCGGCTGCATTTAAAACAAACGCGTTTTTTAATGTGTGTTAAAGAAGTGTTTACAATGGCTTTACAATATTTAGTGCCTATTTTAGTAGGGGTTTTGTGCTCATAATTTAAAAACCATGCCTAATAATTTTACGAAACCTAATCACTTCTTATAGTGCCTCGTAACTCACCAGGCGCGAAGGAACAAAATAAATACCGTACTGAAAACACTGAGCGCTGTGATTTTATCGTATTTTCCTATAGAGAGAATACTGTTGGCAAGAATGGTGTCTAAGCCATTTGAATGAACGTCTCCTGTAAGCTGTAATTCAGTAGATGCCAATCGCAGGAGGAAACGGTGCACTGAGATGGATGCTAATTTGGCTTTTATTCAGTAATTCTGCACTGCGTATGGGTCTTTGGAAACCTCCTTCCCGTCCTGTTTTCTGTGATTTTCACGCATTGGATAGTCTTCATCTTGAGGACTGGCTCCTACCCTGCCACTTAAAAAAACACACACCACACAGATCTTGGCAACGCCGAACTGGTGAGAGATGTTAGCGGGAAGGGTTGGAAATCACAGAGGGAATCCAGGACTCCTGTCAGACGCAGGAGTCTTCCCTCCTTTCCTGGCTGCAGGGACAGAGCCTCCGATAATTTATCGAGGGGATAGAAAGGGTGCAGGGGGTGAGCAGAGGACGCTCGTTTTGCTGTGTGGGAAGGCGGGCTGGCTGCTTCTCCGTGGTTCTGGATTTCAGGGCCTCTGTGCAGAAGCACTGGCCGGGCTTTTGGCTTCTGCCCTCAGAGTCCTGCATGAATCCATGTGCAGTCCTCTCTTTCTCCTCTTGGTAGTTCTGGGATCTCAGCCCAGAAAAGGCCGTTCCCCCTCCGCTCTCCCCTCCCCCATGGCCGGCTGAAAGGGGTGACCCAGCAGCTATCTGCGGGGGTGCTTATGTTCTTGCCACAGTCAAGACCTTTTTATAAACTCACCCGGACACCCATCCTTGATAAAAACACCCGGAGTAGGAATTGATTTTACTTCCCGGACATGATAAAAGCCCTAACGTGAACATCTTACTCAGAGGGGAGCTCGGAGGATCTTGCCCTGAGGTTAGGAGTAAGGCAAGGGACCCCAGTTAACGTTGTTTTGGGGATTTTAGCCACCGCAGTAAAACAGGAGGAAAAAAATAAAGGCACAGGAAGTGGCAGAAAAGAAGTAAAGCTATCTGGCTTTGCAGATGGTGCAGTAACATACCTGGAGAACCCAAGAGATTCAGTGATAAAAATAACTCAAATAATTAAAAATTCAGTAAGGTAGCAGCACATAAAATGAATAATCATAAAAAAGGCTTGCCTGAAATAGAAAAACTGCTTTTCCTTGTTTTTGCTTGCAGGTCTGTTTGTTTTCTAAGGTGTGTTTTGTGTCGGTGAATTTTAACTCGGATCATGAAACATGACTTTTTCATAATTTGATGAAAAGGGGGCGTTGGTTTTGTGTGTGCGCCTTTGATTCATCTTCTTGAAGATGGCGTTCCCTTCTCCCGTGTTGGTTCCTGAGATGTCCTGTGCTCTGATTTCTTTCCTGGGGGACTCTCCTCGCCTGGCCCTCCATCGGCTGTTTCCACGTGGGTTTCCCAGCCCGAGGGGGAGTGTTGATGCCACAACTGGCCGGATGTGAAAGGAAGCGTGCTCCCCAAAGCCGGGACCGCTGTGCTCTGCCAAGACCCATCTGGCCGCGAGGGCCGGATCAGAGAGGGGAGACCCCGGAGATGGGGGCACCACAGCTCTGCCCGCGGCGTGTGTGGCTCTCAGCCCGGGGGCCCCTGCCGCCTCGCGGTTCACGGCTCCCTGCGCTCACCCTGTGACTTTCTTTCCCTCAACGCGCCTCTTGCTCTCCTGCCTCGGTGTCTTTGTTCACCCTGTTCTTCCCACCTGGCGCCATATGCCTGCCCATCCCAAATCCCGCGCCCTCCTGGTGCTCCCTGAGCCCCTCCCTCCCAGGCAGCTGCACGCCCTTCGCCAGCCACCACGCCACGGCCTCTCTCGTCCTGCCCCCCGTGCTGGTTGTGGTTTTCTCAGGCGCTCGTCTCCTGGAGGTCCCCATCTCCCTTGCCGGTCTCCCACGGTGCTCTGCAGAGAAGGAGCTTGGTGAACGGCCACTGAGTGAATGAAAGAAATCTTTTGGAAAGACGGTTTGAGTTGACGCTGCCCGGTGGCCACGTCCTGAGCCATTGGCAGCTTTTCTCTGTCAGAATCACGGGCCGTAAATCCAACTGGGCACGTGGCTCCCATGTCCTCAGACTGAGCTGCCGGGTTGGGCCCACTCGTAGGACAGGCTCTGCCCCGTGCTTCACAGTGCCCTGTGGTGCCCACGCTCCTGCAGGGGACGCGTGTCCGTCTGCCTGACCCCCCCTCCCCACCCCCAGCACCGGCGCTCTCTGCTCGGCGCCCTGGGGTGTCTGCACTCCCGTCCCCCGAGTCCAGTCCCTCTCAAGGTCCTCCCTGGAGCCGGCTCCAGCTCGTGCCTCCCGTCAAGCTCATTTCTGAACTGCCGTTGCCAAAGCTGGCAGGCGGGTCTGGCCCTCACAGTACACCTGGCTCCCCTCCACCCTGCCACCTCCTTCCCAAGGCCCAGGATCGCCCTCTCCTGCTTTCCTCCGCCCGCTGCCACCCCTTCAGTCCCTGTGCCGTTCCGCCTTCCTTCCTGTCCTGCCCGGCGTCGGGTACCCGGGGCCCCATCCTCACCCCTGCACTCCCTCCCCCCGGGACTCCTCTGTCTCATGCCAGCCTAGGCCAGTGGCTCCTGACTCCAGCTGCTTCTTCGGGACGGGCCTCTCCGACTTGATGTCAGGCACGGAGCTCCTCTGCTCCCGCTGTGGTGGCGGCCAGGCCGCCCTTCTGGTTGTCGAGCCAGAATCCCTGCGGTCCTCCGGGACTCGGTCTCTCTTCAAGGCTCTCTGTCTCATCTGTCAGCCAGTCCTTCGGGCTCTACGTTCAAAACATCAGAACCTGAGTTCTCGCCACCTCCACCGTCACCTCCGGGACATGCACGTTACCGTGGAAATGGCCTCACACCTGGTCCGAGTTCCGTGACCAGGAGCAGCCCAGCAGCCTCACGGGTCCACTCAGAGACGAAGGCAGGTCAAGCCAGGCCTGCTCAGCCCCCTCGGTGGCTCCCGTCTGACTCCAGGTAGAAGCCCGGCCTTCCGTTCGTGCCGCTTCTGCGCTCGCAAGGCCTCCGGGACCCGTCTCCCCACACGCCTCCCTCTCCGCCGTGTCAGCTCCCGGGCTCTGCTCCTCGGCTTCCCGGGACACGGCGGGGGCGGCGGGGGCATTTCCACCTGCGGGCTTTGCACCTGCCCTTCCCTCTGCCGGGGTTGTGGTCCCCAAACAGCCGCTCAGATACCTCTCTCCGTCTTCACGTCTCTGGAGAAAAGGAGAGGGCTTTCCTGACCACCCCGTGTAAAACGGCCCCCACCCCGGCCTGCTCGCTCCCCGGGCCTGGACGGATCCCTTCCCTGAGGTGTAGATGGGCCACGTGCTGAGTGAAGGGGCCAGAGAGAGTGAAGATGAGAGAGAGAAGACTGTCCCTGAGTGGGCAGAGGGGCCCCAGAACTGACAGGGGCAACAGCAGGTCAGCCCCCCCAGCCCCCCAGAGGACGCGTGATGACGGCCCCTGACTTGGTGAGCATCCGGCAGCCCCTCCCGTGCGCCAGCCCCGTGTGGGGCTCGGGGACGCAGTCACTGCCCCGCCTGAGACGTCCAGAGACAGAACTGCTCCTGCAATACGTCCTGCACACGAGCGTCCAGCCACCGAGGGGACACACACGGCTGCCCCAGGATCCCGAGGCCGGGGGACCTCGCGGGACCTGAAGGAAGAGGGGGAGGCAGAAACGGCAGCCCTGGGGTGGCAGGGGACATGCGGGCCGAGAGGAGCCCCAGCCAAGCGAAGGAGGTCTGGGAGGCGAGGCGAGGCGTGCGACCCTTGCACAGACGCTCGTGTCTGCTCGGGTTTCGTGGGGCGGTTGTGAAAAAGCGGTCCTCTACACCTGGAAGAGGAACCGATTTCACGGAAAAATGCAGAAGGAGGCACAGATGCTCCTCTCCAGCTCTGTGACCTCGTTTCGTTGGAGCCCCTGCTGCGTGCTGGAGTGGGTGTCAAACCTGTGGCCGGGGAGGAAGCAAGGAGGCCAGGAAGGCATGTTTCCTCCTTCTGAGGAGCTTCTGGTCTCCTGGGGTCAAGAGGTGAGGGCGTGAAGGCCGGTCTGGGCCCCTGTTTCTTCATCGTGAGGCTGAGTTGTGTTAGGCGATGGCCCCCGTTCCTTCCAGTTCTCACTTTCCAAGAATCCTTGTTTCTGAAAACACCATTCTCTGCTGCCCAGGCTCCAGAGAGCAGCGTGCTGTCCATCTGGACGGAAGGGCGGGAGCCGGGGTCTGGTTACAGCCCTGGAACCCCAGGCGCTGTGAGCTGCCCGTGAGCTTCCTGCCTCCCCGCTCAAAGGACCTGCTGACACCCATCGTGGAACTGGTTTCCTCCTGCCCGCGCTGGTCCCCTGAGCGGCTGGGGACCTGTGTGGCTCCCGGTCCCTCTTCCTGAACTGCAAAGCATCTCGCTTGAGAAACCCAGTCAGCTCTACAGCCTGCACACGTCCTTCCCTACGAATGCACCGGTGCTTGGGGTTTTGGTGCCCCGTTAATCAGCTTTTGCTTCCCCTTTGGTTGCGATCATTAGGGGCACACAAGGCAGATGTCCCCTAACGGTGTCTTTCCTGTTCAACGTCAGGAGCATGAATTCTTCCGTGTTAGCCTTCACCCCTGCCTGCAGCCTGGACTCCTGGGAGGAAACTGACACCCTCCAGAGTGGTTATGGGCCGTCAAAGGCGTGACCTTGCCTCGTGTGGACTCCGGCGAGGCCACCACGTCCCACTGGGAGGGGCTCGTGCGTAACCACTGCCACCTTTCCCTCTTCTCTATGGCATTTGGGGCAGGAACACGCGTGCCCTACTTCCCCTGTTGTCTGTTCAAAACAGGGAAGGCATTGATTCTCAAACAGCAGTAAGCAAACTTAATTGTGACCTTCTCCAGTTCCCTGACACAGAAGTAAGATGTGGCCTCGTGGCCGGGCAGCCCTCCCCCGCCGGCTCCCTGGGCCTGCGCTGCCCCGGGGCGGGGGGAGCCGCATCCAGCTGTGCCTGAGGCCTCCGCCAGATCCCACCCTTGACATTTGTCATTAGAAACCAATCGTCTTCACCCTTGACATTTGTCATTAGAAACCAATCGTCTTCACTCACTGTGCATTAATTTCCAAAAATCACCTTTATTAGCTACCTTAATTAATATTCCTCTGCCCTTGGTCCCGGTTCCCAGAGACCTGCAAGTACATTTGGAACCTGAAGGGGGAGAAGCCAGACAGTCTCGGGAGGCTGTTGCCTAACCGGCTCTTAGAATAACTCCCCCTGTGCTTTCCAAACGGTGGGCTAGTTAAAATAAGATGAACTTACTATCGTTTTCTTAATATAGGAGGCCGGCACCCACACTCCTTCAGCTGGGATTAAATATAGAAATGGGGGCATCACGAATCGCCCCCCACAGCGCAGCCGGTGGCGCCGGGCTCTGAGCTGCCGACGGCTGCTTTGGGTTTGCAGCAGGCGTGACCCAGTCAGCCAGGCAGGCCGGGAAAAGAAAATTCAGCCTCTATTTTCAAGCCAGTCAACATGTTGTCAGTACTTTAAAAACAAAAACAAAAGCAAACCTGTAAGCAGTTAGGTGTTAGATTCCAAAATATCTCTTGTACCCGATGTTTATCTGGCATGTTAGTGGCCAAGCAAGTCTTACTTTTTTTCCTTCCCATTATTCCTGAAATGAACGCAGTATCCAAGGGCGGCAAATCCTACAGTTTTGTTGTCATCTTTTAAATGGTGAATCTCGTGTAATAAGAGCAGCTCACGACAGACTAATTTGCCAAAGTCCTTTTCCCATCGTCAGCGGCACCTATCGTATCTAAATGGGAAGGAATTGATGAGGTTTTTCAGTGGGAACCTGGAAAGAGGCATTTTTGAGAAAACTCGGATACTTGATATTTTTAATTAAAGCGTAAAAAAGTGAAGGGGAGAAGGTGACTTCCAGTGTCAAAGAGGGCTGGTGGCTCCCTCTGGCAGGACAGGGGGCCCGGCTGGGCAAAGTTAGAGGAAGGGCAGTTACAAACCAGGCAGCTGGGTTTCTGGTTGTTTTTGTTTTTAAACAAAATTTACTTTTCTCAGTGGACACATTGATTGTAATGTCTTGTGTCTACAATCATAGATAAGGGTATTTTGTGATAACAGTCTTTCTTTACAAATGTCATAATGGGATGAGATTATGTGGATTTTATTGTCTGTTTTCTGCAAGGGCCATTTTCCCTTAGCAACAGAGAACAAGAATGTCTCAGCCCAGACCCATGCAGCGATGGGTCCAGGGTTGTTCCTCACCGGGAAGAGGAAAGACGGCTCGTAATCAACATTTTATTATACAGGCAGACCTTGTTTTATTGAGCTTCACTTTATTGCGCTTCACAGATTTTTTTTTTTTTTTTTAAACAAATTGAAGGCTTGTGGCAGCTCTGCGTTGAGCAACTCTGTCCAGCACCCAATTTCCAACAGGATTTGCTCCCTTCATGTCTCCGTGTCACATTTTGGTAATTCTTGGAATATTTCAAATTTTTCATTATTCTTCTATTTGTTATGGTGATCCGTGATCAGTGACTTTGGTTGCAACAGTTGCTGTTGCAAAAGATTACAACTCACTGAAAGCCCAGATGATGGTTAGCATTGTTTAGCAATAAATTCTTTTTATTTAAGGTATGTACATTGCTTTTTTAGACATAATGCTATTGCACACTTAATATACTACAGTGTAGTATAAACCTAACTTTTATATGCACTGGGAAACCAAAAAATTCATTTGACCAACTCTGTTTCTAAATTCCCTGTATTGCAGGGGTCTGGAACCGAGCTCGCAATGTCTCCGAGGTGCCTGTAATCTCGGTTTTACGAGATCAGTTCCCTTCCCTCTAAGTAGCCGCCAGAGTCCACTTTGCACACAGGACCCCAGAGGGCCCGGTTATGCTTCACGCTTCTCCGTCGCGTTTGTGAGAACAGACTCGGGGCCGCCGGGAGCCGCGGGCACAGGTTTCTGCTTCCAGCGCTGACCCCGTGCTACCCGCACGCAAAGCGGGGGGCCGGGAGCCCCGCCTGTAGAAGGCCAAACACTTGAGTTCTGCACAGGTCTTAAGTTTTTCCCTCAGAAAGTTTTTCCGTGTAGTGAGCCCTAAAATCTACCTTGCTGTCACTTCCCACTGACCCCACCGTGGTCCCCGGGAGGTGGAGATAACGGAGGTGGGCGGAGATGGTCCAGGTGAGGCCCGTCTGCAGCTCCTCTCCTTGTGGAGCAGACCTCCTGTCCCTCAGTGCTGGGACTCCTCCTCAGCCTTGTCACCCGCTGCCCGTATATCACTGTCCCAGTACCTGGGATCGACCCCGATTCGGGGTATCATCTGATAGTAGACTCGCGTGGTGGGGTCATGTCTGCCCCCTGACCTGGGCGCTGGGAGGCCAGGGCCTTGGTCCAGGAGCCGTCACTGTAACCACTTGTTTCCTGTGGGTCTCAGCCAATCGCAGTTCTCTCCCTGGTCTCCCAGCTCAGATTTGTGTGCTGGCTCTTGGGGTCTGCAGGGGGCTGTCTCTTCAAGTGTGAGATGAATGGTGATTTTGTCATCGAACACGTCCCCTAGCAGCTCACCTGGCTTTTCCTGGCCTCACCTGGACT
This sequence comes from Balaenoptera physalus, assembly GCF_965194825.1. Taxonomy (NCBI): domain Eukaryota; kingdom Metazoa; phylum Chordata; class Mammalia; order Artiodactyla; family Balaenopteridae; genus Balaenoptera; species Balaenoptera physalus. The sequence goes on from NC_138882.1 coordinate 191,897,418, forward strand.
AACTGTGATTGTTACCCAGGTTTGGGTCCTGTGACTCGCTATTGGAGCTGCTTCCTGGGGTCGATTCAGCGTTCCTTTGGTCCCTGACTCACTTACTCACTTGCAGCCCTTTCTGAGCGCTGTGTGTCATGTTCTGAATTGGTCAGGACACGGGGACAATAAGGCGTGTCCCCACCCTGTGCCAGCTTCCGTGTCACGTGATGCGGTGGTCTGGGGGTGCCACACCGGGCTGATGGGGCGTCTGGCACCAGGAGCTCAGACAGCTGCTCACGTTCCCCCGCCCCACCCCCTGTGCCCTGGGCTCAGAGCCCATCCTGGCTAGCACACGCTTTGGATCCTGCAGTATATTTCGTAACAGTGAAGTCCCTCGTGGAACCTCTACCTGCATTTTTAAATTTTTTTTTTTTTTAATTTTTGGCTGCGTTGGGTCTTGGTTGCGGTGTGCGGGCTTCTCATTGCGGTGGCTTCTCTTGTTGCGGAGCACAGGCTCTAGGCGCGCGGGCTTCAGTAGTTGTGGCTCGCGGGCTCAGTAGTTGTGGCTCACGGGCTTAGTTGCTCCGCGGCATGTGGGATCTTCCTGGACCGGCGATCGAACCCGGGTCCTCTGCGTTGCCAGGCGGATTCTTAACCACTGCACCACCAGGGAAGTCACTGCATTTTGGATAAATGGGACAAAACGCTTGGTGAAGGAGCTGATTATTACTTGTTCCATTTAGTCTTCCATTCTTAGCTCCTGCTTTCCAGGACCTACAAATAAGGGATTAATTGTAGGTACTTTCTGTGTTCTAAACATTAATCCCAGTATAAATTCTTTCTTTCCGACCTCCAAGCCACCCCTCCCCAATGACACCGTCAGGTGACTTGGGAGCTCTGGGTCCGGGACCCCCACCCTGCACACACGGATGTCGCTGCCACCACCACCTCTCAGCAGGACCTTGAGCTCTCTTCTCCACTGTCCTGTCTTAGTCTCAGTACCGTGGGATCTGGGTCGAGAGGCGGCGTGGCCTCCAGTGGCCTGTGGTCAGGGGCTGGTCCCCACCTCTGCCCGAGGGCGTGAGCCACGGACTCATGCCTCTCTGTGCCTCTACTTCCTGCTTTGTAAAACGGAGACAATAAGGGCCCCTCCCCCTCCGAGGCTGCTGTCCAGGGAGGGCCAGCACTCATTCATTCGTTCGTTCATTCATTTGTTCTTACACTGAGTATGTGCTAAGAGCCTACCATGGGGCCGGCCCCGGGGGGCATCAGTGAACAAGGACAGTGTCCTTCCAGCCTGAGGGGCTCTGAGCCACGCGCTGGAGCGTTGCCGGTGCCTGGACCTCCGTAAACGCCTGCTGTTTTTCGTCTAGTTCTCTACTCCCACCACCATCCTGCGCCAGACTCCAGTGTCGCCTTTCTTTGTTTTTGTCTCGAAAAAAACCTCTGGCTATCTCTGTCTCGTCTGTTCCCAGAAGGACCCTGACGTGGCTGAGTTCGCTGGCGTCTCCATCGAAAAACAGGACAGCCGCACGTAATACACATTCCGCCATAAATTTCTAACATCCTCTGGTTAAAATGCCCGCAAACCCCCCTCCCCCGTGACACACGCATACAGTTTCTACCAGAATCCCCTCTGTCTCTTCATCCTTCTTGCATTCAACTGTTTCAAGACTCTGGATCGGCCTTTTCTTAATGTAATAAATTATCGTCTTTGCAGCTGTGTTTCATGGCAAATGCAGCCGACCCCAGACACTGAATGAGCTTTGTTGGTCACTTACCGCCTTGGGAGTAAGTCTACGGGAAACAGCTTCTGAATTCAAGCCTCCAGCTCTCGCCGAGTCCTTTCGAGAGTGGGACCACTTGTCCAGCTGCTCTAACGACGTGAATTTTATGAGGCAGGTCAGCCTAGGAGCACTCAGTCTGGGCTCTCTCACTCCCTCTGGGAAAGAAACACACACGCACGTGCACACACACGCAGGCAAACACGCACACTGACCCACGGCCTCATCCGCAGGCGGTGGGTGTCGCCCTTGCCCAGCGTGTTTCCTGGTGTTCTGAGACATTTCCCTTGTCTTTCTTTTTCTGTTGATATCTATCCTCTAGACCACAGCTCTCTACCCAAAGCCCCAAATTAAATCAGGGTGGAGTTCAGCGACGTCCACTAGCCCCTGAGTCTCTGAGCTGTAGCTGCTGGGCTCCTCCTGTTTGCTCCTCAAAGTCACCTGCGTGTCACCGCTGCCACCGCTTCTAATTTGCAGATGCAGCACCCAAAGCTCGGAGGATGATCTGCCCGCTCAGGGTCCCCAGCCAGGCGGGGGCAGGGGGCACTCAGGCCCAGGCCGTCCCAGCTCTGAACCACCATGTGGGAGGGACAGTGCCCTCCCCCGCCAGGTGACCTGTATGCTGGCCTGTGTTTTCACCTCCGTGGAGCCCCGGGCCGGTGAGGGACTTGGCTGCTAAGCCGGCACGTGCCCCGCCTTCATCAAGGCCCCTCCCTCACTGTGGGTAGAAAGGCCAGGAAGGACTCGTGCTGGGCTTAGGCATGGCTTCCCGGGTCCATTTCCAATATGACTTAAAATAACCCACCAGAGAGGCTCCTCGCAAAGCCAGGTGTTACCCCTTGTCTCAGACCTTGAGCGCCGAGCTGCTTGAAGCCCGGAGCCTCCCTGCCCTGCCAGCCGCCCAGGGTTAAAACCTGGCACCGGTGGTTCTGTTTTCTGCCAAAGAGCCTTTCCCCAGCCTCCCATTTGCACTCTCTTTAGAATTGGACCTTGTGTGACTTTGAGCCTCCGTTGAGCAGAATGACGCAGTATCTTTGAAAACGCTTTGAGAGTGGCAGGTGCCAGCTAACTCTGCCCCATTGTCTCCATGCTTTATCGTCATCATCAGGAGCTTGCATGAGAAAAGTCATGGTAATAGAAGCATAATTTTAAAATCAACAACCCTAATGTTTTTTTAAAAAAACTTTTTTATTATGGACATGCTCAAATATACACAAAAGTAGAGAGAAGTGTATACCAAACCCCCAGGTATGCCCCTCCCAGACAGAGGGCCCCTCCCTGTCTCCCATGTTCCTTGTAAGTAGTGTTTTCTGCTGTAGTATCTGTACGAGGCCTCTGGTTCATTACAGAAGGGGCTTCTGTCCTCTTTTTAGTTTATTGTATTTTGTTTCCCCTTCACAGTAAAGAGAGTTTTAATTAATCACCAATGTTTAAAAATTGGTAGATTCCTCATAAACTCATAGGTTCCAGGCTTCTCTTGAAATATCGTTAGTCTGGTCGTGCTGAGCCCTTGTTCCTGGGGGTGAGGGACAGTAGGAGGGGCCGAGCAACAGCTGTCCTGTAGAAGGGTCCCCGCCAGCTCTCCTTGCTGTCAGCTGTCCGGCGTCACCTGCCTGGCCCTGCAGGCGCTGAAGTCCACGAGCCCCACCTGAAACATGACTCCCTGGGAGCCAGGGTTTTATGAGCCTGCCTCTCTCTGCATTTTTAGAAATCATTCTGTATCCTTGGGTGGATGTACATAACTGTTTTGTTTTTTGTTTTTTGGCTGTGTTGGGTCTTCGTTGCTGCACGCGGGCTTTCTCTAGTTGTGGCGAGTGGGGGCTACTCTTCGTTGCGGTGCGCGGCCTTCTCATTGCGGTGGCTTTTCTTGTTGCAGAACACGGGCTCTAGGCGCGCGGGCTTCCATAGTTGTGGCTCGCGGGCTCTAGAGCGCAAACTCAGTAGTTGTGGCGCACGAGCTTAGTTGCTCCGCGGCACGTGAGATCTTCCCGGAACAGGGCTCGAACCCGTGTCCCCTGCATTGGCAGGCGGATTCTTAACCACTGCGTCACCAGGGAAGTCCCCATAACTTTTAAGTTTTCTGATAGTTATCAGGTAGATCGCTATCATTTTGCTGCTTTTATAGGTCAAAAATGGTTGAATATTGGCCATTTCATGTAGTTTGACCTAATAAAAGATATGGTTTAAGGTTTTAAATATGAGATAAGAAGAAGAATATTGTGTTGCCCTTGGTGGGGCAGGAACGGGGGTTGGGGGGTTAGCAGCAGGTATGCCATCCTGATCCCGTCAGTTGAGGGGGCGCGAGCAGAAGAAAACGTCTACGGCCTGAGGTTTTAGACACCTTGGCCCAACGGTGCTCTTTCGGTCAGCCCACTTGTCTAGTTTTGTTTGTTTTCTTATGTAACAGCTTTATTGAGATGTAATTCACATGCCGTACAGCTCACCCATTACAAGTCATTGATTTTTAGTGTATTCAGAGTTACACAACCGTCACCACAATCAATGTCAGAACATTTTCATCACCCCAAAGAGAAGCCGCATAACCACATGAGCAGCCGTTCCCCACTTCTCCCGAACCCCTATCCCAGGCAGCCATTAATCTACTTTCTCCATCTGTGGATTTGCCTATTCTGGGTATTTCATGTAAGTGGAATCCTCCAATACGTGGTCTTTTGTGTCTGGCTTCTTTTACTCAGCGTAATGTTGTCAAGGTTCATCCATGTTGTAGCCTGTGTCAGTACTTTGTTTCTTTTTACTGCTAAATAATATTCCATTGTATGGCTATGCCATATTTTCCTTGTGCATTTATGGGTTGGTGCACATTTGGGTTGCTTCCACTCTGGGGCTATTATGAGTAATGCTCTCATGGGATCAAAAACTCGTGTACAAGTCTTTGCATGAACGCAAGTTTTTATTTCTCTCCGGTGCACACCTAGGAGTGGAATTGCTAGGTCACGTAGCAGCTCTGTGTTTAACCTTTCGAGACCCTCCCAACTGTTTCCAAAGCGGCTGCACCATTTCCATCCCCAGCAGCCGTGTAGAGGGTTCCGATTTCTCCACATTCTCACCGGCGCTTGGCGTCTGGCTTTCTGATTGCGGCCATCCTGGTGGAGAGTGTGACGAAGCTTTCCTGGCAGGATAGGTTGCCTGTAGAGGTTAGGAGAACGGTCGTCACTTTGTCAGTGGCCTAAAACCTCAGCCACAGTTATCTTCCAAAGCTCTCAAGGCAGCCAGGTTTGCGGCCCTGCGGGTGGGAACGGGGGCATTGTTTCCCACAACTTGTTTCCAGGACGGGCAGTAGGCTTCCCTTCCCCATGTCTAACCTGCCGCCTGCCCTTCTCTGCAGGGGTCACCATGAAGCTCATGGACGAGGTGGCCGGGATCGTGGCCGCGCGTCACTGCAAGACCAACATAGTCACGGCTTCCGTGGACGCCATTAACTTTTACGACAAGATCCGAAAAGGTAAGAGAACTCCGCCGACAAAGAGGGGCGCTGCCTCGGCTGCTTGGGTCCCGTGTACAGTTTGCTTTTTCACCCTGCCTGTCCCGGGCCCTGGCCTCTGCCCATCTGCCAGGACACAGGAGCCAGAGCCTCGAGTCTGCCTTTGGTGATGCATCTGTGAAGTTACGGTTTGCCGGTTTGACTTTTCAGTCTGGTAAATTCTGTAACTCAGATGTGATTGGGGCCTTTGTCCTGCTGAAGAGCAGCATAAACTTGTTCTCTTAAACTGCCCCAGGCACGGAGCCCTGCAAAGACCCTGCGCGCACGGTTGCTGCGACCACTGCCACCAGATCCCGTGGCGGCACGTAACCTCTCTGGAGGGGGCACAGGTCACCCGTGCCGTACGCAGTGGCGGGGGCAGAGCAGAGAAGCCTCCGGCCCTCTCCTCGGCCAGCCTGCCTGCACCATCCAGGGCAGCGCTGGTGTTGGTGGTTTTCCCCGACACCGAGGTCCAGTCCCAGCCCCGCCCAGAAACAAGACGGTTCCCATGCTTGTTTCACACTAATGCTCATCTGAAGAGGTACAGGGACTGTCCCCTCCTGGCACGTGGTGATTTCTGTCTGTCGTGTCTTCTGAGATGAGGCCACGCGCCCCCGGAAAGCAGCCCTTCACCGTGGGGTCGGGTGTGTCCGGGCTGCGAGAGCCTCACTGGTTCTGAAGGAGCCTCACCAGGGAGGCAGCCGTTGGAAGAGCTGAGTCAGACCCGTCCCCGGGCCGTGGGGGGACAGAGGAGAAGGAAGGGAGGCTGACTCCTTGCCCCCGGCCTCGAGGGGCGCCGCTGAGCGGAGCAGTGCTGGGTCCAGACCCACAGAGGCCTCCTCCGGGCTCCGAGGCCCCGGCCTGGTCCCAGCCCCACCATGCGCTCTCTCCTGCAGACACGCCTGTCGGTTGAACGCCTGAGCGCTGGGGACAGAGCGTCCTGAGAGCGGAAGGGTGAAGGGGTGCCTCCCCTTCCCGGCCTAACTGAGAGCACGTCAGTCTGACCCACACTGGATTTGGGGTGCTTTCAGGGGAAGGGTGGTCTGCAGAACTGCTTTCCTGTGCTTTGCAGAATCCCTTCCCAGCTAGGAGGCGATTGCCTCAGACACAGAGCACAGTGTCATTTTAGGATTTGCCCAGAACAAGTGGATCTTGTCTGTCTTGGCTGGTCCTCCCCGGGCCTTGGTGCTGTGTGTGGTGGTGGTGGTGGGGACGTTTGGGAAAGGAAGACTCCTGTCGTGCCACGATTCCTGGCCTCTCCTTTTCTGGAGCTGCTCCCTGGGTAAATTACTGTGATCACAGCTCCACTGTTAAACGTGACTTCAAAACCCACTGTGCAAAATGCGCTTACGTTCCACAGAGCTCGCTTGTTCAGTGTCTCCCGGGTGCCCCTTGAGCACCGCCAGCTAAGAAACAAAGTGGGCCTTCCTCGAGAGCCCGCCAGACTCCTCAAGGTCAGCCCTGTTGGCAAAGGTGCTTTGCAGTTGAGGGAAGCTCCCAAAGAATGAAAGTCGACCTTCGTTAGAAAAAAGGAGCCGATGAAAGAGCCCTCACCCCCGACACTTCACCCTCAGTCCCTCGTGTGACCAGAATTACCTTTCAAAGAGGTCAAGGAGGGGCCGCGTTGGTTCATTTTGGGTGGAGACAGTGAACCCCGGCTGGAGGAGAGCGCTTTTTCTAGGGGTACGTTGAGGGGCCTGGGGGACGTCAGGGCTACGTGGGTGCAGAGAAGACTTCGTTTCTAAAATGTTACTCGTATTCCAAAGCACAGAAAGGGACCTCCATTTTCACCAGCTGTACTTCCTGGCAGAACATTCCACCGTGGATGGAGTGAGAGTGCGGGGCGGGCTGGGGGCTCACCGGCTACCCCCTGTGGCACTGAGCCCTCCGCAGGCCCCCCATGCACCTCGTGCCGTCACAGCCTTGGCCGTGGACCTGTGCGGCCCGGGGCCCCAGAGCTAGGCCTCCTGGCCTGGGGAGCCCCCCAGGGAGCAGAGAGGTTGCTTCTGTTTTCTCAGGTCACATCTTGTTTTGTGTATAGAGGAATTTGGGCCAAACTGAAATAACAGTTATGGAGTCCCCTGGGGCCGTTGGACAGTGTCACACCTTATTTGTTGTTTTCCAGGGAGTGTCCCTGCTCCTCCGCTCTCCGCCCTGCGCTGTGGCTCCAGCGAGGAGCCCGGCCGGGCGCTGCCAGGCCGAGGTCCCTGTTCGGCCGCCTCGCACACAATGTCACATGCTGTGTTCGATGCCAAAGGGCAGCAGCCCCTGTTCCCCCGTGCTGTACTCTCCTTTCTGGGAAGCGCAGGGTGAGGCCGGCTGCGCCTGGGGTGACCCTGTGGGCTCTGGGTTCTTGGCACTGGGCATTGGAAGTGTGTCAGACACCCGGTGAAGGGGTGGGGTTGACATTCCCAGTGGCTCTGCTTTGATTTTCTGGCGCCAGTCTGCTGAGACGGCTGTGAGCCCGCGGGGCTCTCCGGGGCGTGGCCTGCGAGCTGGGCCGGTCCCTGGCCTCGTGGTTCTGCTCCAGCGTGAAGGGGCTGAGAGGTGAGGACGCGGGGCAGTGAGAGTGTGTGTGGGTGTCCCCGGGTGGCACAGCCGCGACCACAACCTGGGGGCTCGAAGCACAGCAGTGTGTTCCCTCCCGGTTCTGGAGGCCAGGCGTCCGCGCCCTCCAGAGGCTCCGGGGAGGATGCCTCCTGCGTCCCTGGGCTGTGGCCCATCCTCCGTCTCCCTCCCGGGGCCACATCCCGCCTCTCTTCTCTTCCTCTGTGACTTATGAGGATGCTTACAGAGGATCTAGGGCCCACCTGGGTGATCCAGGAGGCTCTCGTGTCAGGTCCTTAATGACACCTGCAGAGACGCTTATTCCGAATAAGGTCACATTCTCGGGTGCTGAATGGACTGATCTATTGGGGGGGCCACTGTCAACTCACTACAGATGCTTTCTTTTCTTACAGTTTAACTCTTGTAGACACAAGCTCACTTTCTCTTCTGCAAAACTGTAGGTGGGTAAAGTCTCTTCTGTGCCCCAAACTGCCCTTTCCCTGTCCCGTTGCCCACGTGGATGTGGGTCTTGCCCTGGTGAGAGCCAGCGGTCAGGTCAGCGCCAGCCCAGAGAAGGAGCAGCTCTGAGGGGCCCAGAGGGAGGTGCCCCAGCTCTGAGACAGGCAGTCGCACAGCTGGACGGGGGGCACCCCTGGGACCTGACTCCAGAGAACAGCCCCCCTAGGGCAAAATCGAGAGGCCGTGTGCTCCCGGCATGGGGACACTGAAGAGGGACCAGTGGCTTTCCTCCAGGTGGCAGAAGAAGGAGCCGAGAAGCAAATGTTTAGTGATGACAGGAAAGCACAATGGCTTGGACCAAGGGGTCACACTTCTTCTTCTGGAGGTGTAGAATTAACTTGTCCCTAGGTCGAGGGTAAAACTTAGCACAAGGACTATTTTTTAAGTCATGTTATTTTCATGGAAAAGGTGCCAGCAGGTGGTCCTGGGCACACGCAGGTGACTGAGCAAGTGGGCACCCTGGGATGTGGCCATGATGCAGCAGCTGTCCATGCCAGCGCCCGGCCTCATCGGGCAGTGCCCACCCGTCCTGTTGGGGAAATCCTTGAATGTCACCCTGGTCACATCCCACCTCTCAGACACACACCCAGGGGTCCCCTCCTTTCCCCCCCCACCACTCATGAGCAGCCTCCTCCTGGTCCTCCCGGGAGGGGTGCCCCCCACCCCCTAAGGCTGCTGTGACACAGTGGGGGAGAGCCCAGAAGTTACTATGCATTGCCAGCTGCACATGCCGTCCCTGTGAGTTTCCCATCACTGTTGTTTGAATTTTCACAAACCAGTGATTTAAAAACAAAAAGCATTCTTCTATGGTTCCCAAGGTCAGGTGTCTCAAAGAGGTCCACAGGCTGTGATCCTTCTGGAGGCTCTAGGGGAGGGTCTGTTTCCTTGCTTTTCCAGCTTCTAGCAGCGCCTGCATTCGTTGACTTGGGACCCCTTCCTCCAGCCTCTGCTTCCGTCACCCCATCTCCTTCCCCTTGCTCTGACCTCCTGCCTCCTTCTTATAAGGACCCTTGAGGTGACAGGGGGCCTGCCCGGATAATCCGGGATTCTCTCCCCATCTCCAGGTCCTTAACTTAATCCCATCTGCAAAGTCCCTTTTGCCATGTGAAGTAAGGTATTCACAGGTCCCCTGGGTTAGGGCATGGGCATCTTTGGGGGCCATTATTCTGATGACCATAGGTGGTGTCTTAGCAGATGGGGTATGACTTTATGACTTACCCATTTCAGCATATTTCATTAGAAAAACAGCTGGAATGGAGAGGAAGCCAGGCCCTTGGGTTGACCAGCTTCTTAGGTCTAAGGCAGGAAATGCTTTGCTCTATCTCCATTCAGCCTCTGGTGAAACTCCTCACTCAGAAGGACAGTGCTTTGTATGCTTTCAGCCAAACGCCAGCCTGGCTGTGGCCTCACCTGTCACTCGGGTGGGGTGTCTGTCAGGAAGCCATGCCTGCAGCTTAGCAGCCTGAAAACATAGCCCCAGAAGGTCGGAAGATGACTTTGAATTTCAGCCATAAAGGGTGTGCACTGAGAGGGGAGCCTACCGCACCCGCACTTAGGACACGGTGGGGGCAGCCCTCAGGGGTGGGGACTGTGCCCTCTCACAGGGTGGCAGGTTTGCTGTTACCACTCAGATTCCTCTAGGACGCCGTCACTGCTGGCCTGGACCATGGCAGGTCCACCTCTCTTACACCCTCGCCCCCCGCCCCCAGACCAGCCCATATCCACGGTCTTTAACGCTGGTGACCTATCCTTCTGATCACGGCCTTGATGGCTGCCCGTGACACACCAGGCTCAGCCCAGCCCCTCCGCCAGCACTGGAAGTCCGCCAGGACTCGCCCCCCTTCCCGCCAGGGTCCAGCGGGTTTGGGGACCTCGGCAGTTGTGCACAGAATCAAACTCAAGCCGGGAAGTTGAGGTGAAGGAGGAGCACTTTGTCCACGAGCCGGGATTGTGTGGGATCCCAGCGTCACAGGCCCTGTGACCCATCAGAAGATGGGTAGCAGCGTGAGGCCGCCTGCCTCACTGCTCCGTGGCCAGCAGTGTTCTGAGCACCCTGTGCTGGCGGGGTGGTGGGAAGAGGGGCCCCCCCAGGCACCCACCTTATAACGGGGCTGCCAGCATCACTCAGGGCAAGCTGATGAAGCCCAAAGACCTGAACTTACTTCCACTTGCTCCATTTCTGAACTGTTTTTTAACTGATATGCTAAAATGCTAAGAAAAGTTAAAAGGGGAAAATAGTTGCCTTTGATATAGTGGTTTTGCAGGCCTTGGGTAGGAAAACCTGAAGCTGACCTAGTCCTCTTGTGGAGAACTAATCTCCCCAGACTATCAGGGTAGGAAGGGAGGAATCTCTAGAAGATGCTTTGGGTGTGTCATGTCAGAAATACCGAAGTTAGGTCCCCACGGTGAGCCACAGCCACCCCCCGCCTCTGCAGGAGACCCTCCAACACTAGCAGAAAGATAGACAAGATGAAAAGGCAGAGGGCTATATACCAGATGAAGGAACAAGGTAAAACCCCAGAAAAACAACTAAATGAAGTGGAGATAGGCAACCTTCCAGAAAAAGAATTCAGAATAATAACAGTGAAGATGATCCAGGACCTCAGAAAAGGAATGGAGGCAAAGATCGAGAAGATGCAAGAAATGTTTAACAAAGACCTAGAAGAATTAAAGAACAAACAAACAGAGATGAACAATACAATAACTGAATGAAAACTACACTAGAAGGAATCAATAGCAGAATAACTGAGGCAGAAGAACGGATAAGTGACCTGGAAGACAGAATGGTGGAATTCACTGCTGTGGAACAGAATAAAGAAAAAAGAATGAAAAGAAATGAAGACAGCCTAAGAGACCTCTGGGACAACATTAAACGCAACAACATTCGCATTATAGGGGTCCCAGAAGGAGAGGAGCTAGAGAAAGGACCCGAGAAAATATTTGAAGAGATTATAGTTGAAAACTTCCCTAACATGGGAAAGGAAATAGCCACCCAAGTCCAGGAAGCGCAGCGAGTCCCATACAGGATAAACCCAAGGAGAAACACGTCGAGACACATAGTAATCAAATTGGCAAAAATTAAAGACAAAGAAAAATTATTGAAAGCAACAAGGGAAAAACGACAAATAACATACAAGGGAACTCCCATAAGGTTAACAGCTGACTTCTCAGCAGAAACTGTACAAGCCAGAAGGGAATGGCATGATATACTTAAAGAGATGAAAGGGAAGAACCTACAACCAAGATTACTCTACCTGGCAAGGATCTCATTCAGATTCGACAGAGCAATCAAAAGCTTCACAGACAAGCAAAAGCTAAGAGAATTCAGCACCACCAAACCAGCTCTACAACAAATGCTAAAGGAACTTCTCTAAGTGGGAAACACAAGAGAAGAAAAGGACCTACAAAAACAAACCTAAAACAATTAAGAAAATGGTCATAGGAACATACATATCGATAATTACCTTAAACGTGAATGGATTAAATGCTCCAACCAAAAGACACAGGCTTGCTGAATGGATACAAAAACAATACCCATGTATATGCTGTCTACAAGAGACCCACTTCAGACCTAGGGACACATACAGACTGAAAGTGAGGGGATGGAAAAAGATATTCCATGCAAATGGAAATCAAAAGAAAGCTGGAGTAGCTATACTCATATCAGATAAAATAGACTTTAAAATAAAGAATGTTACAAGAGACAAGGAAGGACACTACATAATGATCAAGGGATCAATCCAAGAAGAAGATATAACAATTATAAATATATATGCACCCAACACAGGAGCACCTCAATACATAAGGCAACTGCTAACAGCTATAAAAGAGAAAATCAACAGTAACAAAATAATAGTGGGGGGCTTTAACACCTCACTTACACCAATGGACAGATCATCCAAAATGAAAATAAATAAGGAAACACAAGCTTTAAATGACACAATAGACCAGATAGATTTAATTGATATTTATAGGACATTCCATCCAAAAACAGCAGATTACACGTTCTTCTCAAGTGCGCACAGAACATTCTCCAGGATAGATCACATCTTGGGTCACAAATCAAGCCTCAGTAAATTTAAGAAAATTGAAATCATATCAAGCATCTTTTCTGACCACAACGCTAAGAGATTAGAAATGAATTACAGGGAAAAAAACGTAAAAAACACAAACACATGGAGGCTAAACAATACGTTACTAAATAACCAAGAGATCACTGAAGAAATCAAAGAGGAAATCAAAAAATGCCTAGAGACAAATGACAATGAAAACACGACAATCCAAAACCTATGGGATGCAGAAAAAGCAGTTCTAAGAGGGAAGTTTATAGCTATACAAGCCTACCTCAAGAAACAAGAAAAATCTCAAGTAAACAATCTAACCTTACACCTAAAGGAACTAGAGAAAGAAGAACAAAGAAAACCCAAAGTTAGCAGAAGGAAAGAAATCATAAAGATCAGAGCAGAAATAAATGAAATAGAAACAAAGAAAACAATAGCAAAGATCAAAAAACTAACAGCTGGTTCTTTGAGAAGATAAAATTGATAAACCATTAGCCAGACTTATCAAGAAAAAGAGGGAGAGGACTCAAATCAGTAAAATTAGAAATGAAAAAGGAGAAGTTACAACAGACACCGCAGAAATACAAAGCATCCTAAGAGACTACTACAAGCAACTCTATGCCAATAAAATGGACAACCTGGAAGAAATGGACAAATTCTTAGAAAGGTATAACCTTCCAAGACTGAACCAGGAAGAAACAGAAAATATGAACAGACCAATCACAAGTAATGAAATTGAAACTGTGATTAAAATCTTCCAACAAACAAAAGTCCAGTACCAGATGGCTTCACAGGTGAATTCTATCAAACATTTAGAGAAGAGCTAACACCCATCCTTCTCAAACTCTTCCCAAAAATTGCAGAAGAAGGAACACTCCCAAACTCATTCTATGAGGCCACCATCACCCTGATACCAAAACCAGACAAAGATACTACAAAAAAAAAAGAAAATTACAGACCAATATCACTGATGAATATAGATGCAAAAATCCTCAACAAAATACTAGCAAACAGAATCCAACAACACATTAAAAGGATCATACACCACGATCAAGTGGGATTTATCCCAGGGATGCAAGGATTCTTCAATATATGCAAATCAATCAATGTGATACACCATATTAACAAATTGAAGAATAAAAACCATATGATTATCTCAATAGATGCAGAAAAAGCTTTTGACAAAATTCAACACCCATTTATGATAAAAACTCTCCAGAAAGTGGGCATAGAGGGAACCTACCTCAACACAATAAAGGTCATATATGACAAACCCAGAGCAAATATCATTCTCAATGGTGAAAAACTGAAAGCATTTCCTCTAAGATCAGGAACGAGACAAGGATGTCCACTCTCACCACTGTTATTCAACATAGTTTTGGAAGTCCTAGCCATGGCAGTCAGAGAAGAAAAAGAAATAAAAGGAATACAAATTTGAAAAGAAGAAGTAAAACTGTCACTGTTTGCAGATGACATGATACTATACATAGAGAATCCTAAAAATGCCACCAGAAAACTACTAGAGCTAATCAATGAATTTGGTAAAGTTGCAGGATACAAAATTAATGCACAGAAATCTCTTGCATTCCCATACACTAATGATGAAAAATCTGAAAGAGAAATTATGGAAACACTCCCATTTACCATTGCAACAAAAAGAATAAAATACCTAGGAATAAACCTACCTAGGAAGACAAAAGACCTGTATGCAGAAAACTATAAGACACTGATGAAAGAAATTAAAGATGATACCAACAGATGGAGAGATATACCATGTTCTTGGATTGGAAGAATCAATATTGTGAAAATGACTATACTACCCAAAGCAATCTACATATTCAATGCAATCCCTATCAAATTACCAATGGCATTTTTTACAGAACTAGAACAAATCATCTTAAAATTTGTATGGAGACACAAAAGACCCCGAATAGCCAAAGCAGTCTTGAGGGAAAAAAACGGAGCTGGAGGAATCAGACTCCCTGACTTCAGACTATACTACAGAGCTACAGTAATCAAGACAATATGGTACTGGCACAAAAACAGAAACATAGATCAATGGAACAAGATAGAAAGCCCAGAGATAAACCCACACACCTATGGTCAACTAATCTATGACAAAGGAGGCAAAGATATACAATGGAGAAAAGACGGTCTCTTCAGTAAGTAGTGCTGGGAAAACTGGACAGCTACATGTAAAAGAATGAAATTAGAACACTCCCTAACACCATACACAAAAATAAACTCAAAATGGATTAGAGACCTAAATGTAAGACCGGACACTATAAAACTCTTAGAGGAAAACATAGGAAGAACACTCTGACATAAATCACAGCAAGATCTTTTCTGATCCACCTCCTAGAGTAATGGAAATAAAAACAAAAATAAACAAATGGGATCTAATGAAACTTCAAAGCTTTTGCACAGCAAAGGAAACCATAAATAAGACGGAAAGACCACCCTCAGAATGGGAGAAAATATTTGCAAACGAATCAACGGACAAAGGATTAATCTCCAAAATATATAAACAGCTCATGCAGCTCAATATTAAAGAAACAAACAACCCAATCCAAAAATGGGCAGAAGACCTAAATAGACATTTCTCCAAAGAAGACATACAGATGGCCAAGAAGCACATGAAAAGCTGCTCAACATCACTAATTATTAGAGAAATGCAAATCAAAACTACAATGAGGTGTCACCTCACACCAGTCAGAATGGCCATCATCAAAAAATCTACAAACAATAAATGCTGGAGAGGGTGTGGAGAAAAGGGAACCCTCTTGCACTGTTGGTGGGAATGTAAATTGATACAGCCACTATGGAGAACAGTGTGGAGGTTCCTTAAAAAACTAAAAATAGAATTACCATATGATCCAGCAATCCCACTACTGGGCGTATACCCAGAGAAAACCATAATTCAAAAAGACACATGCACCCCAATGTTCATTGCAGCACTGTTTACAATAGCCAGGTCATGGAGGCAACCTAAATGCCCATCGACAGACAAATGGATAAAGAAGATGTGGTACATATATACAATGGAATATTACTCAGCCATAAAAAGGAACAAAATTGAGTCATTTGTTGAGACGTGGATGGATCTAGAGACTGTCATACAGAGTGAAGTAAGTCAGAAAGAGAAAAACAAATATCGTATATTAATGCATGTATGTGGAACCTAGAAAAATGGTACAGATGAACCGGTTTGCAGGGCAGAAGTTGAGACACAGATGTAGAGAACAAATGTATGGACACCAAGGGGGGAAAACCACGGTGGGGTGGGGATGGTGGTGTGCTGAATTGGGCAATTGGAATTGACATGTATACACTGATATGTATAAAGTTGATGACTAATAAGAACCTGCAGGGCCTTCCCTGGTGGCGCAGTTGTTAAGAATCCTCCTGCCAATGCAGGGGACAAGGGTTCAAGCCCTGGTCTGGGAAGTTCCCACACGCCGCAGAGCAACGAAGCCCATGCGCCACAACTACGGATGCCTGCGTGCCTAGAGCCCGTGCTCTGCAACAAGAGAAGCCACTGCAATGAGAAGCCCACGCACTACAACGAAGAGTACCCCCCGCTCGCCACAACTAGAGAAAGCACGCACGCAGCAAGGAAGACCCAACGCAGCCAAAAATAAATAAATAAAATAAATAAATTTTTTTAAAAATTAAAAAAAAAAGAACCTGCAGTATAAAAAAACAAACAAACAAAAAAACAGCTGGGCTTCCCTCGTGGCACAGTGGTTGAGAATCTGCCTGCCAATGCAGGGGACACGGGTTCGAGCCCTGGTCTGTGAAGATCCCACATGCCGCGGAGTAACTGGGCCCGTGAGCCACAGCTACTGAGCCTGCGCGTCTGGAGCCTGTGCTCCGCAACAGGAGAGGCCGCGATAGTGAGAGGCCCGCGCACTGCGATGAAGAGTGGCCCCTGCTTGCCGCAACTAGAGAAAGCCCTCGCCCAGAAATGAAGACCGAACACAGCCAAAAATAAATAAATAATTAATTAATTAATTTTAAAATAAAAACAACTAATACTAAACTTTCTTTGGGTTATTTGTATGGAAATATGTTAACATAAATGTTTCAGACATTACATGAAATTTCTAAAAATCTTATATGTTCTGATATAATGTTATAAGTCATAATTCTAGTTATTACTTTAAAATGTATATCTCAGAAATAACTAAAAGAAAATTTATAAATAAATAAATAAATAAATAAAAATTTAAAAAGCAATACCGAAGTTGCTTTGCTGATTCCACGCTTTCCTTAAGGACAGTCACTGCCCCGGCTCTCTGGAGCTTAAACGCTGAACTGTCCTTAAAGTTTGCAACACTTGACAACGTGGCCTTGGGAAGAAAAGTGTTTTATCATTCTGTTTTCTTTTCCAAATCCCTGTCCTCTTGCTGAAATCTGCCCTGGAAGAGGCCCCGGGTGCTGGGGGTGTCGGTGGGGCACCTGCCAGCCCTCCTGGGTTGTGCCACTGCAGGCAGCTCGACCGGGATTTAGAAACCGAGATGAGCTCACAGCTCTGCTCACTGCAGGCGCTCCGTCTATTTAAATATAACTCTGGCAAACGTTGCTCACTTTCGAGTGCCAGACTTTGTGCTAATAAAGTGCTTTTTACGATTACCCCTCACTTGGGGGTGTGAGACAAGAGCTCTTGTTATCCCCGTTTTTCCGATCTGGAAACTGCCGATGGAGGGGTTAAGGAAACTGCCCACGGCCGCAGGGCTGGTCCATGGTGGAGCCTGGCCGGGAGGCTGGACAGTCGGCTCCAGGGCCAGAGCTCTCAGCCCCAAGCCCTGGTGCCTTCCCACCACCGACCGGGCTTGAACCACATGGCGTCCACTGCGCGGGCCCGGGGGCGTCCGCCTCGGTGGGTGACGCCGATCAGTGCAGTGCCATCCATCTTAGACGCCCGCACTGGACCGCCAGAGCCGCCGCTGTTCCCCACCCCCCCACCCCCCCGCAGTTGTGTGTGAAACTCCTGCCTTCGTCAAGCAGCTTGAAACGAGGATGAGGGTTCTCGCAGTCAGGGGCGTCCAGTCCAAGGAAGGCCCGGCTCTGCTCGCGTCCCCCTCATCGGTCTCAGCCCAGGGGCCCCCTTTCCTGCTGAATTCGGACAGCCAGAGGCAGACAGTTCAGTCTCTGCTCCCAGCAGCTCTGTCCTCTGGTTACGTCAGATTTGCCTGCAAGAGCCCATCAATGCCAATGCCGCCTCCCACAGCGGTCAGTAGCCACACGTGGCTGTTCCCATTATAATTAAAAGTAAGTAAAATGAAAAGTGCTGTTCCTTGGTCAGCAGGGCTGCGTTCCTTCTGGAGGCTCTAGGAGAGAACCGTTTTTTGCCTTGTCCAGCTTCTAGAGGCGACGTGCATTCGCTGGCTTGTGGCCCGTCCTCCATCCTCAAAGCCGGCAGCCTCTCTCTGACCCTGCGTCTGTTGCCACGGCTCCTCGCTCTCCCGTCCTCTTGTGAGGACCACTGTGATGACCTGGGGCCCACCTGGGGATCCAGGCTGAGCTCCCACCTCAAAATCCCTAACCTCGTCACACCTGTGAGGTCCCTCTGCGTGTGAGGTAACATTTTCACAGGTTCTGGGATTAGGATACGGACGTCTTTGGGGGCCCTCGTTCCACCTGCCACGGTAGTTAAATTCCAGCTGACACAGAGAGGCAGGTAGGGCTCCAGCCCACTTCTGAGCTCTGCCTTTTCCCTGCCCTGTGTCTTACCCTGTGAGCCCTGTGGGCAGGATGCTGGCAGAAAAGTCAGAAGAGCAAGGGGCTCCCCAGCTCTTGGGGTTTCAAGGCAGCATGAAAAGAAGTGCCCCTCCCTCTGTCCCAAGCCTCCCAGCCGAGGACATGGCACCTCTGAGGTTCGGGGATTAGGGATGAGCGTGGAGGCAGCAGGCTCGTCCCCGCCCCTCGTAGAGCGTTTGCACTGGAGCTGGGGTCCCCGTGAGCTCAGCTGAGTACCCGCCTCTCCGACAGGCTCACGTGCTGCGGATGCTGAGCTGTGGCCCAGGCCTTCTTCCCCTGTGGGCCGGCCACGGATGTGGTCACACCTCAGTGTCAGGTCCGCACAACTGCTAATGTCCTGGGGACCCAGGGAGGAGGGGCAGGGGTTCGTTGCCGTGTTCTTCACCAGATGAAGAGCTGGAACTCCCTCGCGGAGATAGTCGCCCATTTTATTCATTTAGACAGCGTCAGAAGCAGCTTCTTGCCCAGTGTAAATGTGCCTGCTGCAGAAAAAGAAAAAGGAAGGGAGTGCTTTGTTTTAAATGTCACTGCTTATTATTACCTTGTTGGAATAACTCTTTTTTTTTTAATATTTCCACTTTTAATTTATTAGGCTTATATTGACAAAGAAACCATAAGCTCATTTATTTATTTATTTGTTTAATTTATTTATTTTTGGCTGCATGGGGTCTTCATTGCTACGCGCAGGCCTTCTCTAGTTGCAGCCAGTGGGGGCTACTCTTTGTTGCGGTGCGTGGGCTTCTTCTCATTGCAGTGGCTTCTCCTGTTGCGAAGCATAGGCTCTAGGCGTGTTGGCTTCAGTAGTTGTGGCACGCGGGCTAAGTAGTTGTGGCTCGCGGGCTCTAGAGCACAGGCTCAGTAGTTGTGGCGCATGGGCTTAGTTGCTCCGCGGCATGTGGGATCTTCCCGGACTAGGGCTTGGACCCGTGTCCCCTGCATTGGCAGGCGGATTCTTAACCACTGGGCCACCATGGAAGCCCTGGAACGATTCTTTTCACCCCCTGCAGACACAACAGGGAGTTCTGCGGGCACACTCTCCCTTTGGGTTTGAGACGCCTTTCCCCGGAGGGCTGTTGCAGAAGGGCACTCAGACCCCACCAGAAATGACTGTCCTGGGCTTCTGTCCAGACAACCTAACATGCGGGAGTGACCTCCCCCGAGAGACGGCCACTCCTGCACCCATTTGCAGATGAGGAAACCGAGGCACAGCAGGTTCCTGGCTTGCCCCCTGCCCACGTTCAAACCCAGGCCTGTTGGACCCCAGAGCCCGAGGACCCCAAGGCTCCTCCCCAGGGCACAGTAGCCTGAGGGAACTGTGGGCCCCGGGGGCTGCTCCGGGCTTAGAGAGGCTGCCTCTCGTGGAGACACTCGTGGGGACTGTCTGGTTGTGTCAGGGCTAATCTGTCCCTGCTTCCGAGGCTCAGAGGAGAGCTGGGTGGTCCCTTCCTGGCCTCCTTCCCTGGATCCGGAGTGGCCCCAACACCCCACCCCTGTCCAAGGTGGCACATGGCGCCGAGTGCCACCAGGAGGTGCTGTTTCTCCCCTTGAGCAGGTCACCCCACTCTTTTTTTTAATATATATATATATATTTATGTATTTATTTATTTATTTTTGGCCGCCATGGGTCTTCGTTGCTGCACGCGGGCTTTCTCTAGTTGCAGTGAGTGGGGCCTCTCTTCATTGCAGCACGCGGGGCTCCTCCTTGCAGTGGCTTCTCTTGTTGCGGAGCACGGGCTCTAGGCGCACGGGCTTCAGTAGTTGTGGCTCTCAGGCTCAGTAGTTGTGGCTCACGGGCTCTAGAGCGCAGGATCAGTAGCTGTGGCTCATGGGCTTAGTGGCTCCGTGGCATGCGGGATCTTCCCGGGCCAGGGCTTGAACCCGTGTCCCCTGCATTGGCAGGCGGATTCTTAGCCACTGCACCACCGGGAAAGCCCCGGTCACCCCACTCCTAAATAAACTAGTCGTCCTCTGGGCGGATTTGGACGTGTGACCTAGTGGAAAAGTCCCCAGGCAGCATCTCAGCACTTCGGACCGCTCAGTCAGGGCGGAACGCACCTCCCCGCCGCCCCACGGAGCGCCCTGGAGCAAGTGGCAGGTCGTGCCCGCTCTGGCGGTTTCTGAGACAAAGTGAACAGCAGCCAAGCTAGACTCGGGCTGGGGTCGTCTCCTGCTCATATGGGCCCCCAGGGTCCCCGGCTCTGACCCCTGTGCCTGGGGGAGGGTGGAAGGAGCCCGGCCTTGCTGGACTGCTCGGGCTGAGGGTGGCCACGATGCTAGTTGAGGCGAAGTGTCTACAGAAGTGTCCCCATCCGGCTGGAGTCTGCAGTGGCCCGCTGTCCACACAGGGCTACGTGTTGGTTCAGGGGTGATGGGGCGCCCGCTCTCGTGGGGTTCTCAGACTGGGAGGGAGGCGAACATCAGACAGGCCGTCAAACGGGTTGGATACCCTGAAGGAGAGGAGCTCTGTTCTAGAAAGAGAGCGACGGGGGGCACCCGAGCTGCCGTGAGAGGGTGGACCGGGCTGGGCAATGGGGCGGGGGCGGCGTGGGGTCTGTGGGGTGGAAGGGGGGGGCTGTACGGTGGAGAGGGGGGTCTGTGGGGTGGAGGTGTCTGTTCCCACAAAGCTGGGACCCATTGCTGGGGACCCTCCACCACTGTGGACTGGCCGCTCTACACTCTTGGGTGCTGGGGGAGCCTAGTGATGTTGCAGTGGCTGGTGGCAGCGGAGGAGGCAGGAGGTGAGGGATTTGGTGGGAGCCTTCCCAGCATCTGGGAGCTGACGAACCATGGACGTGGCTGGAGCTGCCCTGAGGTGCTTCTGACCACCCCATCTGCCGCGAATGACCACAGACCCGAGTGCACTTTCTGAGCCGAAGGTCAGGGAAGGGGAGGCCCTCAGCAGCACGGGGGTCTCTCCTTGTCAGTTTCAAATTAGGTCCCAGCCCCTCAGTGACCTAGTCCGTCTTCCAACCTTCAAGCACCTTCCCGTGGTGGCCAGCCAGTGGTAAATAAAGGCTGTGGGCTGTGACAATAAAGATGTCACCATCTCTGAGAGGTGAAGAAGCTGGTGTTTTGGCTATAATTGAAGTTTTCCCGACTTTTAAGAAGTGATCAGGGACTTCCCTGGTGGTCCAGTGGTTCAGAGACCACTTGCCAATGCAGGGGACAGAGGTTCGATCACTGGTCTGGGAAGATCCCACCTGCTGTGGGGCAGCTAAGCCTGTGCGCCGCAACTACTGAGCCTGTGTGCCACAACTACTGAAGCCCGCGTGCCTAGAGCCCGTGCTCCGCAACGAGAGAAGCCACCGTGATGAGAAGCCCGCGCACAGCAATGAAGAGTAGCCCCTGCTCGCCGCAACTAGAGAAAGCCCGCATGCAGCAACCAAGACCCAACGCAGCCAAAAAAATTTAAAAATTTAAAAAAGAAGTGATCACTGTTTCTCCTACCATGAGTGACACTCGAGGTGGCGTCCTCTTGTGTCTAATGCTCATAATCAACTTCTTCGTTGTTTGAAATCACTTTTGATTAGAAGTTTCTTCGGATTTCTACCCGAAATGAGACGTGATTAGCCACGTGGTTGGTGGGGGTGCTTACACAGGAGACAAGCAAGGGTGTGTTTCCATTTGTTCTTTGAACAAACGGTCAGTGTTGAAATGCCCCGAATTCACTGCCCCCGCATCCCTGCCCCTTGGCCAGGGAGTTCTGGCAGGTTTCCTCTTGAGGGGGGGTCTTGTCCCTCCCTGCCTCTCGGCTCTTGGGCCCCAAGTCTTCTGTTTGGTCGTGGGTGAGAGGGTGCTGGCTGGCACTGGGGGTGGCATGATGGGGACAGGCAGGGACGCCTGGAGACCCTTGGGGATGCCCACCTCCCCTTCCTGCTCCCCTGGAAGCGGCCCATGGGGGCTGTATGGGGGCTGTTCCCAGGGTGGGCCCAGGCGCTTTGCATGCCGCAAATAACCGCTCCCGCTTCTGGCTGCCCACGAATAACACGGATAACCGCTCCCGCTTCTGGCTGCCCACACGCTCACCACCCTAACAGCCACCCGCTGCCCCAACTTGTCTGTCTTCCTGGTCTCTAAACATGTTTTGTGGGGGCCTGTCTCCATGGAGCTGGGACACTGGGGTTCCCGGGGTGTTAAAAGGTCCCTGCAGTCAGCACCGGTCAGACCTGGCCAGGGATTTCCTTGAGCCCAGCCCGGAACCAGGCTGCATTTGGGGTGGTGGTCCTGACCACATGTCAGTGGAAAGGATTAGTGCTGCATCAGGGTCCAGAACAACACTGCTGGCGGTAATGACCGCACTGCATGCCTCCTGCCACCAGGCAGGAGCCTTGGCACCTGGCTCGTTTCATGCCAGCCCCATAGTTACCCCGTGAGGCAACTTGCTTCTGTTTGTACGAGAAAAGCTGGGCTCCATGAGATGAAGTCGAGGGACGGGAGGGCAAGGCCAGTGGTAGCTGGGAGCCCATGACCAGGAGGGCAGGGGCAGAAGAGATGCTCTAGGGTAGATGTTCAGGACCCAGGGGCATGGGGAGTGCAGAGAGGTTAGGGCGGGGTGGAGGGAGAGCGGGACCCCGAGGACAGTGTTACAGGAACGTGTGACTGTCTACAAGGGAAACTGCTGGTGTGGACGGTGGGGAGCACCTGGGGACCCTGACCGTGGGCAGGGCCGCGGGCGTGTTGTCGGAGGGCAGATCCGCAGCTCAGAGGAGAGCGCTGGTCCAGTGGGCAAGACTGACGGGGCGGGGAGCCTGACGGGACAGACGCAGTCCCGCCTGCCCAGAGGGTAGGAAGACGTGGGCCGAAGTGCAGACAGTGGCTCCAGGGGGACTTAGGAGCACGGTCAGCGTGGCAGCTTGGCCTGACGGTGCATGTGACGCTGCCCTCAGACCAGCATCGAGAACGCTGGAGCCAGGGAGCTGGGGGGCGGGGGGGGGGCCGGGGAGGGTGGAGGAAGGTTCTTTAGTGGCGCTCAGAGCAACTTGGTGGGGCAGCCGTGTGGCTCCAGTGGCACAAGTAAGGCCAAAGCATGGACAGTGCAGATTCGTCCTTAACCTGCGGAGGGACCTGAAAGCAGGTTGGGGGCTGGCCCCGAGGGGCGGGACCGACTGGAAGCGTCCTTCCAGCAGACGCTGCCTCTCCCGGGGAGTAGAGACCGCGCTTGGGTGGCCACCAGGATCCCTTCGGCTCTAAATGTTTCCGCAAGTGAAGGAAACGCCCTCTCACTGACTAGAAAGGTGAACACTCAGGGGACTCCGACGTGCTGCCCTTGTGATGTCCTGGCAGTTAGCAGGATGGTCTGTGCCGTCTAACCAAGTGTCTTCCAGCATCCTCGGTACTGCTGACTTCTGCAGCCTCCCTGCCCAGCCCGACCCGGCCGCCTGGCTGCCCTGGGTCGAGGCTTCCCTGACCCGCTGTCTGTGCTCCGCAGGCTGTGTCATCACCATCTCTGGGCGCGTGACCTTCACCAGCAATAAGTCCATGGAGATCGAGGTCTTGGTGGATTCCGACCCCGTGGTGGACAATTCCCAGAAGCGCTACCGGGCCGCCAGTGCCTTCTTCACCTATGTGTCCCTGAGCCAGGAGGGCAAGTCTCTGCCTGTGCCCCAGCTCGTGGTGAGTGGCCCCTCCCGCACGTGTGTCCCTGGGGGCAGCTGCCCCCGCTGCTGGGCCGGCCCCCTCGGCGCTCGCTGGGCTCCCAGGAGAAACCGAGCTACATGAATCCATTCTGGGCAGCTGGGTCCGCTCAGCTCCTGAGGGGCCAGAGACCTTGGCTGCAGGGCAGGTCAAACGTGAGGCCCCGTCCCTGCGGACTGTGGGGGAGGGACTGGGCAGACAAGGTGAGAGGCGCCCCTTACGAGCTCCTTGCCGTGGGATAAGCACGCCGCCTTGCGGGTCCTGGCACCGTGTACAGGCGCTGGAGTGGGGGTGAGGACCCTCCCAGGGTGAGCTCTCGAGGAGGCCCTGGCCTGCGTGTCCTGCATCATGGGGCCAAGCCAGAGCCCTGCACCTCGGGGCTGGGCGTCTGGGCCTCGTGGCCTTTCCCTGCCCTGGCTCCCCAGCCAGGCTCTGCCCTGGGTGTGCAGAGGGCAGTGGCAGGTGGGCGGCCGCCACCGGGAGCAGAGCTGGGGGCTCTGGCCCAGGCACAGATCCTGGCGGGTCTCAGCCACCAGCAGGGTTTGCTCGGCTGCTGTCCTGGGCTCCACAACCCAAGAGGCTGCTATTGGAGTTGCGGGGGGCGGGGGGGGCGGGGGGGCACAGGTGAGTCACTCGCATTTTCTTAATTTGGAAAAGAGAAGGTTGGATCCACTGAACATGTAAGGGTTTCCCTCCCTCTCGCCCCCGGCCCCCTCCTCAGCTCTCGGCGCCCGCGGGCCCCCAGCGCTCAAGGCCACAATCCCCGGAGACTTCCGGGGCTCCCACCCCCTCACGCCTGCCCCACGCCAGACCCCCATCCACAGTCTGGCCTCGTCCCTGCCCTGCTTTTCTCCAAAGCACCAGCCCCCCGGCTTGCGGGAGCTGCTCATTTGCCGGTTGTCCCTCCCCCACTGGACTGAGCTTCACCAACTGGAACACATGTGCTCCTAGCGGCTCACTGGGGCTGGAACAGTCTTGGCACTTAGTGGGTGCGGTTGGGAAAATGCGTGAATCCTGCTGTATGCAAGGCCTGAAGCCAATCCCAGGAGGAAAGACAGGCGGCGTGGACGCTCGGGGGAACCGGGGGAGCGCGCTGGGCCGGTGGCCTCCACCTGGGGTGGACGTGAAGTGGTGCCCGGGGAGTGGGCAGGAGCCCTCAAGAAGGCCAGTGGGGCAGGGGGCCGTGTTGGGCGGTCGTGGGAGCTGTAATCCCAACACCTTGGCACGTGCTAGCTGTCGGGGAGCCCGGGAGTCAGGGAGCCCGAGGCGGCCAGCGTCAAGGCGGGGCGCGGGGGGGCAGGGTGGCGAGGAGGCCCAGCTCAGAGGCACTGGGCGACTGTGTGTTGGATGCAGGAATGAACGAGTGAACGAATGAACGATGCCTCCAGATTCCCCTTGAGGCTGATGACAGCTTATGAGCCTCACACATTCCTTACCTATGCCGGACAGGCTAAGTGCCCCCGCCTGGAGGGCGGCCCTGTGCCCGCCGGTTCTGAGTCCTCTGCCTGCTTCTCTCGGCCACCCTCAGCCCAGCAAGGCTGAGGCACTTAGGGAAGGTCACACAGCCGGTCCGCGGGAGCCTGGGTGTAGAGGAAGCCTCCGTTCAGGCTGCTCCTGGTTTGTCTTGAGCCAGACCCTGCGTCTGTCACTAGGGGCCCAGGAGGAAGCCAGAACCCTGGGCGGTGGTTGAGGTGCGGGTGCGGAGCCGAGAAGCCTGGGGAGGGGCCGGGGGTTAGGGTCTCGAGCGCCTGACGCTTGTGTGGAAGCGACTGGCGGGCGATTCAGGCCCCCCGCCAGCCTCCCAGGGCCCCTGCAGCATCTGCTCCCACGCAGCTCCTGTGCCTCCTGGCAAAGAGCATGTACTGCAGGCCTGTGTAACGATAAACATACTGCGCTTCGGAGCACTTCCCCATCCAGGCGGGCGTGAGGCCCCCACTTGCTCCTTGCTGTGGCTGAGGGTGGCCGCCTGGCCTGCCGCGGAGGTGCTAACCCCCCAGCCCCGCTCCTCTCTGGGGCCTCGCAGGCCCACGGGGGCAGCGCCTAGGTTTGGTGGGGGAGCCATCTGGCCTCGTCAAGGCCCCTGACGTGGCCGGAGGAGCCTCGGCTGCCCACTGGGCCCTCTCCTGTCCCTCCCCCGTCCTCTGCGGGCCACCCCCCACTCGCTCTTCACTGGCATTGGGTCCCCACCCTGGGGCTCCAGTGAGTCGGGGGGGGGCGGCGTGGGGTGGGGCTGTACAGGGCAGGGTTGGTGAACCTGGCCTTAAAGGATGGGGGGCTCCACCGTGTGGAAGGAAGGAAAGGGGAGCCAGGGTGGGCACCGTCCTCAGGCAGGCTCTGCACCGTCACCTCCCCACGTACGACCCCAGGCTGCTGGGGAGGGGTGGAGGGTCCGGCAGCCTCGGCCTCTCCCTCCCGAGTCCCCAGCGCTGTAGCCCCCGGCCTCGCATCCCTCCTCCTCCCCACCTCCCACCACTGCCCCCCCCCCCCGGAGGGGCCCTGGGCCCGCCTCGTCGGAGCACGAGGACCGGGGTGCCTGTCCCGCCCTCCATCCTGATGGCTTAGCAGGATGGCTTTCACCCCGCCTCGGCCCCCCGGCTGATGCACGCGCATCCGCCCGACCTCTGTCCACAGGCCTGACCTCCTCCTGCCTTGACCTTCGCAGCCACGTGTCTCTGGGTCTCAGACCCCTTCCTCTGGGAACCTTGCCTGCTCCTCTTGGCCCCCAGATGCAGGCTCGCCCTCGTTCTCCCCCAGACCCTTGCTCCGTCTCTCTCCATATTGCCACAGGGCCCCTGGGGGACACCTGTCGGCACGGCTGCCCACAGCATCTCCCTCCTGGATGCTGAATTCCGGCCCCACATAGGCGAGCCCTTGACCTCTGTCCTCCCCACCCCCCCAGCCTCCAGGCTCCAGCAGAGTGGCCAGATCCAAGGACACTCTCCGTCTTTATCTCACTGGCCTCTCCCTGGCGTTGGCACGCCTCACTGAGAGAGCCTCTGCTGAATGTCCAGATGGCCACCCTATGGCCCCGAAACACGGGGTTCTGACAGATCCCAACCTGCACCCTGCCCTCCTTGGGTGGTTGGGACCGGGCCCCGGGCCTCCTTGCTTTACTCTCCCATATGGGCTGCCACGGCTGCCTCTCTCCACAGGGTCTCAGCAGGCATTTCAAACGTAACATTCCGATCTGAACCGTTGTCTCCCAGCTGCCTCCCCCCAAAACTCCCACTCCTCCTGGTGGATTCCCTCCTGGTGAGCCTGGGAACCGGGCTGGCCCCTCTCTCCCGCTCAGCCCCAAGCTGTACGCCCTCCCCCATTCCTGCTGCCCTCACCCTGACTCTGCGCTGCATCCTGGCAAGTTTTTCAGAACAGAATTGCGTTGGCCGCCTCTCCCGCCTGAACTGCTCAGCAGCTCCTCGGTGCCCTTGGCACGGGGTCCAGCCAAGCCGGCCGCCTCTGTTCCTCAAATCCCAAACTCAGTCCCGCCTCAGGGCCTTTGCACTTGCTGTTCCTCTGCCTGGACACCTTCCCTCAGATGGTCACGACAGCAGCTCCTTCCACCGTTTCTCAGATATTTCCTCCTTTGATGACCTTCCCTCCCCTCTCTGGATAAAGCCTTACTCCGCACACCCACCCCATCACCCAGAGACTCTTTGCCGTTGCCTGGAAACCGGCCTGGAGTTGGTGAGAGAGAGAGCAAAAGGAACTGAGAGGGCTGGGGGCCGAGCTGGCCTCTTGTAGTGGGAGAGGAGGGGCAGGGACACACCCGAGGCCCCCCAGCTGCTAGAGGGCAGGCCCGGCCCAGGACCAGCCTTCCGGCCGTCCGGGCCCTTTCCTCTACCATCAGCTGAGGGAGAGTGGGGCCTGCGGGACACCCCAAATGGCCCTGAGACCAAGGATAGCCAAGGAGTCGGGACCATCTTCATTTTGAAAAGGCTCCCACAGAGTACATGCCGGTGGACATGGTGTCCCGGCAAGGTCTGCATTCCGGCCGTAGCCGGCTGTAGTGTGCGCCCGCCCGGGAGCCCAGGAGCTGCCTCAGGCCTGATTGGAGCTCTCTATGGCTACCCCCTCTGCCCTGCCCGCACCCCAGAGCTCAGGCTGCTGGGGAGCCCAGTGCCGCAGCCAGGGTGGGGGGGCAGCAGTCTGGGCTCAGGGAGGAGAGCCTCCGGCCCCTGGCTCCAGTCCGCACGGAGAGCCCTTTGTGGAGGAGCCCGTGACCTTCCCAGAGCTGGGACGCTCTCATGGGGCCGGGCTGGTCTGTGAACCCTGGGGGCTGTCTGTGCCCTTTCCAGAAACCTAGGGACCTGGGGGTCAGGGGGTCGGTGCAGGAGGGGCTGCAGGGGGTTAGGGGAAAGTCACCTGCTTGAATGAAGGGGAAGGGAGGGTGACCGAATTCCGGGGTCTGAGGGGCCGGTGGTTGGCAGTGGCCACATCTTCCCGCTGGCCGGCTGCATGTCGATCCAGGCTATTGTTGCTAATTAAAGATGGGCTTTGATTCTTCACTGAGGTGTCCTGGGGCCCACCGATGTGGATAAAAATAGCCTCGGGGGGGGGCAGGCTCCCTAGCCTCCAGCCCAGCCTCCGCGGCGCTCACTTGGGAACCACCGACACCACGTTGTCTGCCTCGCAGCCCACGTGCGCCCGCGTCGGGGCTCAGCCCTCCCCACCCCTGCTGTCAGCACTTATCCTCCTGTCTATTTTTAGCTCCGGTCCCCAGGGCCCGGCTGACACGGAAGGCAGCGTGGCTGTTGGAGTTTTTCTTGATGAATATTTTATGCTGGGGAGGGCCTACTGCACCGCACCCGCCCGGCAGCTGCCGGCACTTCCAGGCTGCTTATTAGAGGAGGCAAGCGCGGGACGCGGAACCAGCCAGGCCCAGGCCCTGCCTCCCTCTAAAGGCCTCCCTGTGGCCGTGCCCTCTGACCTCGGGGGTGGCGGACAGACCCACACCACCTTCCAGCGCTGGAGAGGTGGCCCATGCAGAGGGACGTGGGGGAACGCCACCGAGGTGGCTCCCTGGGACCCGGCTCCAGACTGGCCCCAGCACCTCCCAGCACCTCCTATGGGCGACTTCCCAGCCCGGGTGTGGGAAGCCTTTTCAGTCTCCAGAACCGTGAGAACCTGATGGACAGACTCTGTGTTGAAGCCAGAGCAAGCCCGTCCTGGGCGCAAGGCCGGCCTCCGTTCTCTCTGGTTCACATGTGGGCGCTGCAGCCCCCGAGGCCCCAGGAGACTCGCGTGCGGGAGAGGTCGCGCTCTCGACAAGGGAGGAGCCTGGGCTCCATCGCAAGCACGCAGGCGACGTGGGTTTTGAGAGAGCACGTTCACAGCTGCTTCTGTGGGTCATTTGGAATAGGAATGTTTTCCCCAGCGAGCCGAGCGGCACGGCCATGGCACGTGGAGGCAGCGGAGCAGGGTCTTTCCGAAGCCGGTTTGCTGGGTTCCCAGAAAACCCGAACCACAGAGCGGCCTGCGGCGCGGGGGTCTCGGCCGCTGCTTGTAGACCCTCGCCTCCCGGTCCACACGGACAGCTGGCGTGCAGAGGACAGGGGCCCGGACCCTGGGGCCTCCGTCATCAGCCACTGAAGTGACAAGTCGGGATGAAAGCGGGGGCAGTGAGGAGATCGGGGAGGCAGCCGGCCTTCCCTCTCGCAGCCGGTGGAACTCCGCCAAGAACACGGCAAAACGTGTGCTTCTGTGCTTTGCTTCCACTGTACATCACACCCGGACCTCAGGGCACCCTCGAGGGCCAGTCGCCACCAGGTTTCCTGAGCGCCCACTCCCTAGGGCCAGGTGCCCGCCAAGGCCATTCTCTGTCTCCTGGGAGGGGGTCAGCAGGGTGGATGCCCACGGTGCCCACAGCAACGATGGTCCCATGGGAGGCAGCTGAGCGTTCACGAGGTGCCGACCGGCCTCCCCGGTGGGTGTCAGGGTGGCTTGTCCGAGCCCACAGACAGGCCACAGTGACAGTGATGGGCAGGGACTCGCCCAGAGTCCAGTGGCCGGCCCTGACATGGAGTCGACCTGGAGCAGACCCTGAGCCCCTTGGCCATGGCAGCCCCTTCCGGTCTCTGAGCCTCCGTTTCCCCACTGGAGCGCCCCCGGGCCGGCAGGTCCTCTGTGGTCTCGGCACCATCTCCGTGATCTAACCAGAGAGCTCCTCGCTATTTTGCACCGAAGAGGAAGCACGGGGCCAAGGCTTCCGGCAGTGGTCAGCTTCTCGACCCTAGGGCCCGGGCCTGGCGGTGAAGGGGCCTGGCATGCTCCCAAGGGCCCGTTGCTCGAGATGAAGCAGCAGCAGCAGAGGCGGCCACCACCTCCCCCGAGCATGGCCAGCCCTGCTCTTTACAGCCTGTTCCGGCGGAAGGAGTGTACGTCCCGCCCCCAGGGAAGGGAGAGGGCCCTCACATGGGGCTTGTTTTGGGCTGGGGGCCCCAGGTGGCCCCACGGCTTGGGGAGACACCTCTGTCCCGGACATTCGGTGTGCTGGAATGATTTCTACCGGCTCCCTGATTTCAGAAACTCAGACGTACTGGAGCACAGCAGGACTGACTCGTGTGCTC
The DNA here is from genome assembly GCF_965194825.1 of Balaenoptera physalus. Lineage (NCBI taxonomy): Eukaryota > Metazoa > Chordata > Mammalia > Artiodactyla > Balaenopteridae > Balaenoptera > Balaenoptera physalus. The sequence goes on from NC_138882.1 coordinate 191,927,746, forward strand.
CTGGAAGAGTCCGGGGAGCCGCGTCAGTGAGGGAGGCTGTGCCCTTGCTGCCCGTCCACAGGAGCGAGTCGGGGACTAGAATATTCGCGAAGCTTCTTGACCCCATGTCCTCTCTCTCCCTCCCTTGGCTTTGGAGGCTTAGCAGGGAGTCTGCCTTGTCGTGGGAAAATGCCAGAATCCTGAGGCTGCTCCTGTCCCCTGAATGGGTGGTGTCTGGGAACTTGTAGCGGCCTGTGAGTTGCACCTCCCCCTGGAAGCAGGGGTGTGGGTACCACAGGGGGCGTGGATGAGAGGGTGCGGCCCCCGCCAGCCTGGCTCTCACCTCCGCTCTGCCATGAGCCCAGACTCTTCCTCTGACCTTCTTAACCCGTCCAGTCTTCACGTCTGCTGAAGATCCCGGGTCCCCGACGGCTCTGGGCCGGCCTCTTTGTGGAACAGCAGTGCTCTGGAGTACACTCAGTTCACGTGCAACAGTCAGCTCCAGAAGAGGGCCCAAGGCACCGATGACACACTTTTTCTCGTTAAAACGTTGGTAGGTTCTACCTCTGGAACATCAGCTTCTTGTTGCTTCAGTGCTCTGTCTCCAAATCCAGGTGACCCCAGCTGTTGTGATTTCTATAGAAGGTGAAAGCCCGAGGCAGGCTCTCAGGGGCCCTGTTAGGCCTGACCCCGGATGGTGCCGGAAACACGGCTGCAGGAAGAGAGGCCCGTGGGCAGAGGGTGCAGCGGAAAGAGGAGAATCCCAGCTAGAGTCAGGACAGCCTTGATTCACTGTGGCCCCCCTGGAAGGTGACTTCGAAGCTGGGGAGAGGACTGTGAAGGTCACTGGGCCCAGGCAAGGGCCACAGCCGCAGGACCTGAGAGGGTCTTTCAGGAGGGTGAGCTCATGCCAGGTGTATCCTGGGGTGGACCACAAGGCCGCCCCCCATGTGAGAACTGTGGCTTCTTGTCAGCCTTGTGCTTTCTCTGTGAGGTGACGTGGAGTCCCCTGGCAAAGGCCTGCCAGGGACAGGGACACTTCTGAACCCTGTGCTCAAAGATGCAAGGAAGAAACAGACCCCAGAACCCCGCAGTGGGAGGAAGAACGCAGAAGGATCTCCCCGCTCATGTGCACACACAGAATCAGAGAACAGCATGCCGGCCCTGCCAGCAGGAGAGGAGATGCTTCCTCAGGGGCGGGAGGGGGTTGTCCACGCCTAGGTGTGCCGGACGCCCCACCTTGTGCCTCTGTCACCAGCGCAGGCCCCTGCCAAGCCCCTGGGTGGTCTGAGCCTTCTGGAGTTGCTTGGGGACAGAGGTTGCCTGAATGTGTCCATTGAGCAGACTCTAACACACAGTCACACTGATTTGGAATTAAGGCCTTCTTGCTGCGGTCTTCGTTGGTTTGCTCGTTCACTCAGCAAATGCTTTCCGGGCCCTGCCGTGTCCCAGGCCCCGTGCTGGCCTCAGACAGACAGCAGGGAAGACGGTGACACGAGTGGGCACACGCAGGGCCAGAGGCTTGCAGTGAGGACGCCGCCCCTGGCCGGGGCCCAGCCCCTGGGAAGGGCTCAGAAAAAGGCGGCGAGGACCTTGTAGCTGTCATCTGGTGGGGACAGCCATGTCCCCACAGCTGGTACAGGGGCCAGTGCTGTGAGCAGGGCCTGTGTCCCCTCTCCCAGCGGAGACTGGTACCCGTCGCTGCCCTTTCCCAGGCAGCGCCCGAGCTCCCTGCCTCTTCCGTAGCCTCCTCTTGGCCCTTCCGCAGGGGAATTTCATGACCGCACACGAGGGCAGTGATTTCAGGGGCTGAGCTGGTGCTATGGCGTGAGAGGAGCCCCTGGCGAGGGTGTCTACAACTCCCCATGGCGGTCCCATCATTGGAGGCTTGGGGCTGCGTGTGCTGGTGGCGGTGGTGGTGAGACCCAGCCTGCGGCCGCTGGGAGCTGGGCCCCCGGACAGCGGCTTCCCGGGTTCCCAGCCCAGCACCCCTGGGGTCGGGGTCTGCAGGTGGAGCTGCACTTGGGGGACACAGCTGCCTGCGGGGCTGGGGGCTCCTGGACACCCCCATGCACAGAGCCCCTCGCCATGCCACGCCATGCCGAAGGGCCCCAGCAGTTGGAGGATGTCTTAATTGCCTTCATGATTGTCCCAAGATCCCTCTTGTCTCCTGTTATGAAGACCGGAGAGGCTGTGCCGCATGGCTTCCTAATTAAGAAGGTCTGTGTCCCTCAGGCTCACAGGAAGTTGTTATATCACCACTGGGAACCCGCTTCGCACCAGACGTTCGTTAATTACAAAAAGGACAAGCTCTTGATTTTACTGAGGGTGGAACTTAGTCACTCATCCTCCCTGCCAAGTTCCAAATGTGTGTTCTGGAAGCACAGAAAATGCAAAATGGAAAACATTTGGTTTGCACTGACAGGAGCCCGGAAGACAGCGTTGGCAGGAAGCGCGGGGGGTGGGGGGGAGAGGGAGAGAAGCTGCACATCGGAGACCCGGAGCCAGCGGGCGGGCGGGAGCCAGAGGGGCGCCCAGAGCACAGAGGGGCCGGCCCTGGGACCCTCCCCTCACCCCCACGTCCCTGGGGCTGTGTGACGTTCCAAAGGCCCAGCTGCCTTAAGGTGACCCCCAGGGCCATTCGCCCTCCTCCCAGGGCAGTGGCTATGGGTCGGCAGACAGGAGCGCACTTGGCCTCTAAGGCCATTTGTGATGACAGTAGTTCACGAGCATGCACACGAGCGTGCACGTGCGCACGCACACACATGCGGTGTGACTGCCGTGCGCGGAGAGCAGCCCGCACTGGCAGTGCAGGAAACCCTTTGCCACGTCACCTCCTTGAGAACCCCATTTTACAGGTGGGAGGACCTGGCCCTGGGGAGGTGGGCAGCGTCTCTTGAGGCCACACGGCAGGTCCCTGTGACCCTGTGGTCCTCACCACCCCTCCACTGTCCCTTCCACCGGGCAGGTAAACAGGGGTCACCACTCCTTGAGCGGCCTGTGGGCCCCTTTGCTGTCACCTCTCCTTTTTCATACACACAGGGGGCCCCCCAAGGCTGGGGGAAGGGCTGCCGAGAGCCACTTGCGGGGGGGGAGGGTCGTGAGCCCTCCTCCCTGCCAACAGCTTCAGGCACTTGAGGGAAAATGTGATTTCCCACGGAGGAGCTTTGTCCTTCTCCCCATCACCTCCAATCCCCATTAAAAACAGCAACAGCCAACAACTTATGTATTTATTTACTTTGCCGGATGGAGGGAGACGGGCTGCGAGGAGGCAAGGAGGCGGCAGCTGGGCCGTGGGCGGGGCCGCGTGCGGGGAGCCATCTGTCTCGTTCTGTCCGCTCCGTGCCCAGCAGGGAAGTGGTGGCCCCTCTTAGTCACTTGGCCAGGAGAGCTGTTTATCAGAGCTCGTGGCCCTGGGGAGACTGAGTGTCCACCAGCCAGCAGGGCAGGGCGCCCACCTCCACAGAGAGCAGAGAGGCTGCTCTGCTCACCTCTGGCTCTGTTTCCCCCTGGGGTGGCGGCCAGGGCCTGTCTTCATAAACGTGTGCCCTCGCTGGGCACCTTCCAGGGCAGGCCGGTGAGGAGGGCCGTCAGCATTTGGGGTGGCAGCACCGAATCCTCAGAGCCTGGAAGGTGCAGCACAGGCCGCCGTCCCCAGAGGCGAGAAGAGGGATGAGCCCTCGTCTGGCTCCTTCCTCCCGGGCCTTGCGAATGGCTCGGCCACGCTCTCCAGCTGGCCAGCTGCCTGTGCACCCATCATCAGGCGGCGTGGGGTCTGTCCGAGGGCAGCTCCTGGCTGATGAGTTAGCTGCAGAATACCGAGCATCAGAGACTCAGGCCCGCAGCTCCGAGGCCCAGTGCTGGGCGGCGGGCCCCTCCCTCCACTGAGCAGAGACTAGAATGTACCCTGTCTTGTACCTGCACCTTGGCCTCGGCCCCTCCTCAGGTCATGCTTTGAGAGGAGAATCCAGAGCCTTTGTTGCACCCGTCTGGACACGTGGTGGCCCGTTGGCTGCCGAGGGGGTGAGTAGCTGCAGTCGTCTGGGGTGACCCGGTAGAGGGCTGGGCTCATCACAGCTGCACATCAGGGCCTGGTGGAACAAGGGGAGGCAAGCGAGGCGCCCACCCTGTGTGGCACGACCCGGAAGTGGACACCCCGCCCACTGCCCCAGAACCGGCCCTGATGAGGACCCCACATGGTCCTCCCCTGGCTTCTAGATGCTGTGCTACCCCCAGACATTCACCCCTCACTCCCAGAGCTTATGACCTAGAGAGGGCATTCCTCGTGAGTGTGGGGGGAGCATGGGGATCATGGCCCCAAATGTGATGGAAGGGCCGGCATTCTTGTTCGCGTGTGTGGAGATCCGGAGGACGCTCAGGCAGCCACATGTGGCCCGCTGGCACTCACAGGACCTGGCAGAAGGGGAGGGCGCAGCGCCTGTCTGCTCTTCGCCTCTAGTGCCCAGGCAGCTCCTCGGGGAGGCGCCTGGCTCCGAGGCTGGGACAGGAACGCACCCCTGCCCCGGCCTGTCCCCTCCCAGATGGAGAAGAGCCACGGGCGCTGGGCCGCTGCAGGCTCAGGGGGCTCCAGGCTCATTCTGGAGGGTCCCCAGGGTGACACGGGAGGGCCACTGCGTGCCCTGCTGCCCACCGACAGGCCCGCCCCGAGAGCCCGTCAGCAGAGGCTGGTCTGGAGGGCGGCAGCAGCTCAAACCGAGGCTCTGCCACTTAGCGGCTGTCGCTTGGGCCACTCGCTCAGCCTCTGCCCCGCGTCCTCATTGGTGGGAGGGGAGCGTGACAGCTCTGGACCCCTCCTGGGTTGTTACACAGACTCTCATGGGCTGGGTGGTGCCCGCACGCCTTCCCAGGAACCCTCCCCAGGACCTGGCCCTCGAGACCACCTCGCTCTGCTCTCCTCTGTCTTTGGTCCCTGCCATCGTCACGTTCCTAGTGCTGCGTCGGCTACCTCTCTTCCCGTGTGTTGTCAGCTAGCGGGTCAGCTCCCCAGGGCAGGGTCCCGCAGGGGGTGGTCTGTGTGCTTGTGGGGAGGTCACGCGTCCAGGCCCGGGCGCCGTGGCGGGCAAAGTGCCTGGTTTAATTCAGTGAGCATCACCCCCGCCCTGGTGCCCCTCCCTCATGTGCCCGGACTTGGGTGGGGGCACCGCCCTGCTGAACCTTCCCTTTGACGTTCTGTAAACTAGGATGGCACTTGTACCTCTGGGGTGCTTTTGAGATATAATTACACGCCGTACAGTTCCCCTGCTTAAAACGTACAATCTGGGCTTCCCTGGTGGCGCAGTGGTTAAGAATCCACCTGCCAATGCAGGGGACACGGGTTCGAGCCCTGGTCCGGGAAGATCCCACATGCCATGGAGCAACTAAGCCCCATGAGCCGCAACTACTGAAGCCCACGTTCCTAGAGCCCGTGCTCCACAGCAAGAGAAGCCACCACAATGCGAAGTCCACGCACCGCGACAAAGAGTAGCCCCCGCTCGCCACAGCTAGAGAGAGCCTGCGCACGGCAGCAAGACCCAATGCAGCCATTAATTAATTAATTTATTTATTTATTATTTTTTAAAAAGAGGGACTTCCCTGGTGGCGCAGTGGTTAAGAATCTGCCTGCCAGTGCTGGGGACACGGGTTCGAGCCCTGGTCCAGGAAGATCCCACATGCCACGGAGTAACTAAGCCCATGCGCCACAACTACTGAGCCTGCGCTCTAGAGCCCGAGAGCCACAACTACTGAAGCCCACACGCCTAGAGCCCGTGCTCCACAACAAGAGAAGCCGCTGCAATGAGAAGCCCACACACCGCAACAAGGAGTGGCCCCCGCTCGCCACAACTAGAGAAAGCCCGCATGCAGCAACGAAGACCCAACGCGGCCAAAAATAAATACACAAATAAATTATTTAAAAAGAAGAAGACGGAAAGAAATGCTTGCATTTCTTTAAAAAAAAAAAACCCGAAAGACACAGCGCACCGCCAATCTTCGTCCCTCCCCCAACCCCTGGCCACCACTAATCTGTGTTCTCTGTCGAGTTGCCTGTTCTGGACGTTTGTGTAACTGGGCTCACACGTGAGGTGGGCCTTTGTGCCCAGCTTCTTTCTCCCACGGCTGTCGGCCAGCTCTGAGGGCGTGCCACAAGCTGACCTCAGGAGAGGGTGGGCAGCGCTTCCCATTTGGCCACCCCCAAGACGGGAGTGAGGTTCCTTAGGAAAAGAGGTCCCTGGCTAAATCATTGTGGGACAGCCCTGATTAAACACCGTGAAACAGGTTTATTTGACTACAAGATTTTGACCTGTGTGCTTCATTAGCTGGGAGAGGCTAATTAGCGTTCAGGTTTCCAGACCCGTTTGGCCACAGATCATCAAGAAGTCTTCATCTCCCTTTTGGAGCTGGGAGACAGAGACCCGGGATGCAGGAGGCCACAGAGCCCGCACTCCTGCCTCAAGCTTGCAGGCAGTGGTGTCAACGCAAACGGAACGGTGGTGTGCGTCCTCGAGGGAAAGAACCCAAGTGTGCAGTGTGGGCGGCCCCGAGGGGTCAATGGCTAGGTGGCCGCAGAGGGTGGGCTGCTCCCTGGGCGTCTCCCGGGCCCAGCAGCCCTTCCTCAGTCCCAGTGCCAGCCCCCCACCAGGCCCTGGCCTCACGTGGGCCATCCTTGCCTGACAGACAGGACGCCAGCTCCTGAGCTCACGCCAGCACCTCAACGGGGCCGTTTGCCACCCTCCCTGGGTCCCCTCCCTGCTCCCTGGAGCCCCAAGGGCACTTGGCTGATGACCCTGGCACTTAGGGACCCAGTTCTCACCCGAATCCCACATCTGCTGGTTTCCAAGACCACTGATGGGCTGGAGAAACAGGAAGCCCCTCTCGCGAGGCAGGCCCTGGCTCCGGGGGGCTCTGCAGAGGGCCTGGTAGCCGCCCCCTCTTGGTCCTGCTGCCTTACCCAGGCCAAGCTCACACTCTCTTGCTTCTGAGAAATCTTTTTCTTTCTAATAAGCCCTTGCCTTCTTTCCCCTGCCCCCGAGATGGCAACCTCACCAGCTAGAAGGAGGGCCTGCTCCAGAACCCCAGTGGAGAGGGGCGGGTTTTTAGAGCTGGCAGGAGCCTTGGAACGTGGTCCAGACCCTGCACTGCCCTCCTCCAGCTCTCCTCTCAGCCAGCCCCACCAGGCCCCGCCTCCCCGGTTCCCAGCTCTGGGACCCCATAGGCACTGATGGGGTCGTCTGCAAGGCATGCAGGAAGGCCGGCTACACCCCTCCTCCCACTAAGGAAGGGCTGTGCCTTCGGGCCGCAGGTGGATGGGAGCCACAGGTCTCCTCAGCCATGCCAAGCAAGTTCCATATAGGGGAGGGGGAGGAAAAAGCCCCCACTGTTCTAGCCTGGTGGCCTTGACCTTGCATTCTTGGCCGCTTTGGCTGTCCCCCATTTGGAACAGGGATGGAGATGGGGAGGGGCCAGGGTCCTGCTACCCAAAGTGCTCTGCGGGCAGCAGCATCGCATCACCTGGACCCGTGTTAGAAACGGGTCTCAGGACTTCCCTGGTGGCGCAGTGATTAAGAATCCACCTACCAGTGCAGGGGACACGGGTTCGAGCCCTGGTCCGGGAAGATCCCACATGCCGCAGAGCAACTAAGCCCGTGTGCCACAACTACGGAGCCTGCGCTCTAGAGCCCACGAGCCACAACTACTGAGCCCGTGTGCCACAAATACTGAAGCCCGCGTGCCACAACTACTGAAGCCCGCGTGCCTAGAGCCCGTGCTCCGCAACAAGAGAAGCCACTGCAATGAGAAGCCCGTGCACCACAAGGAAGAGTAGACCCTGCTCGCCACAACTAAGAGAAAGCCCGCGCGCAGCAATGAAGACCCAATGCAGCCAAAAATAAATAAATAAATGTATGAGAAAGAAAAAAAAAAAAAAGAAACGGGTCTCAGCCTCTGAACCCCAGACCCACCTGGTCAGAATCCACATTTACAAGATCCTCAAGTGATTCATGCGTACGTGAACATTTGAGAGGCCCCGATCTAGCACATTCTGCCTGGATGTGTGCAGAAACCTTGGGCTGGGCCCAGCAGGATGTGGACTTGTGTTCGTGGGGTGCCTTGGGCAGCAGGGGCCGGAGGACTCGGGGGTCTTGCCTGCTTAGAAATGCCTGCTGAAACTGAGAACATTTCATCTCCCTGTGCTGTTTCAAGTCAAATTGAGTAGCCTCAAATTTTATTTTTAAAAAGTCAGCCAGAGGTGAAACCAGAGCAGGCCTTCAATAAAGTGTCTTGGAAAAGCCACCATTTTCCGTGTCTGCCCCGAGACTCTTCAGACAGGAACCAGAACCACTATAAGAAGCACGGTCGCAGTGCTTCAGAAACCCGAATGTTCTCCTGGCTCCGAGCCGCAAGGTTTGACGCTTTACACCTGGTGACATTTAGAGAACAATTTCTGAGAAGGCTGAGGGGGAGGAAGTATTTGGTATGGCCTGACATTCCATCCTCTGGCTGATCGTTCTCTCTTCTGCCAATATACCATTTGTCTGTAAAACCCTTGGGCCAAAAATAGCTGCTAGGGCTTGGTGTCATTGTGGATGAAGGGCAACTGCCCCATTTCTTTGGCTTTCAGACACCCTCAAAGTGTCGCAAGGCAGTGTCGTCTCAGAGGAATTCGCACAGCTCTTTAAGCCCGAATCCCTGGCCCCGGGCGGCGAGAGAGAACTTTGCGGTGGGACAGATGGGGCCTTGGGAAGTGACCCCCTGATGCTGCCGCAGTGGACCTCTCTGGCCAGGGCCACACCACTTAGCGGCCAGGCCAGGCCACTCTCAAGAGTGAGAGGGGGCACCGTTCGCCATCCTGCTGGGTTGGCAGGCACAAGCCAGGACTGTCCTGGGCAAAACCCAGCCCTTGGCCAAGTCCCGCTGGTCACTCGGGGACCTGGCTTCTTAGGTTGCTCAGAGGAAGGAAGCAGCAGAGGAGAGGTGAGGAGGACACCAGGTGCCACTTCCTAGGCGTCTGTGCTGGCCAGGGCTCGCTGCCCACAATGTGGTCGCTCACTCCTGGTACAGTAAAGTGGCCTTCTCAAGGTCACCCAGCCAGCACCGTGTTTGTCCCCACTTCCCTTCGGGGCAGAGACGGAGAGCAGCTGGCATTCCCTGGGAGTGGCGCAAACGTGCGGGTCCCCCTTTTCCTTGCCCTGGCTTGGCTCTGCTTTAGGCCTCCCCTCCCACGTTTCATCATCAACTGCATTTTCAGCTGAAGTTCATTACCAAAATGGCGCTGGGCTCAGGATTCGGCCTGCTGTGGAAGGTGACATGGGGAGGGATGCTCACTGTGGGCTGTCAGGAAGATGGGGCCTGGGCCGGGTTCTCTGTGCCCTCGGGCAGGGGCGGGGCGGGGCAGGGCCCAGACTAGCCTGCAGTCACAGGTTCTCTAACCTGCCTGCTTCTCTGTGTGTGGTCCGCAGCCCGAGACTGAGGACGAGAAGAAGCGCTTTGAGGAAGGCAAAGGGCGGTACCTGCAGATGAAGGCAAAACGACAGGGTCAAGCGGAGCCTCAGCCCTAGACGCCCCCTCCTGCTGCTGGGGCCTGGAGCAGCCCCCAGCGTCTCATCATTTAGAAGTTACCCCTTGGCCAAAAACCCAGTTCACGTTGACAGCTGGTGTTGTGTGAAGTATTCGTCTCGCAGTGTTAACCTGTGTTAACCTCTCCTGGAAACCTATACACCAAAGCTTTATTTATATCATCCCAGTGTAAATGCTACACAGTATTGTCCCGACGCCCCAAGGCATTCCCTGGAAACGCTGGGGAATACTGGGGCGCACGCTGTACGGTATGGAAAGAGTCCAGCATCACTAATAAAGCTGCTGTTTGGCTGGACCTCGGTCTGGGTGGTCGCTTGTCTTGCGCGGCTGCTCTCTCCCCGGGGTGTGGGGGGCTGTGGGCTCCCATGGGTCCCCCCCCTCCTCAGGGCCCCGCCCCCGCCCCCGGGTGCCTGCACCTGCACGTACCCCAGAACCTCGGGCACAGCGGCACCCACTTGTGTCTGCCCGACGGCTTGCCGGGCAGAGAGCGAGCACCCCTTCCTCCCTTCCCGCCCTCCAGCCCCCTCCCGGGCCCTGGTTCCGTGTCCTGGCTCTGAGGCGCCACCGGTGTCCCACTGGCCTTGCTGTCGATGGGGGCGGGGGTGCTTTTGTGAGGACTCAGGCGAGGAGCTGGGCAGGAAGAGCCGGGCTCAGCCAGGCCAGACCACAGCTCAGCGTGGGGCAGCCCTGCCCTGGGCCTGGCCTCTGCCCTGGAGGCAGCTGGGACACCTCGCAGCAGGAGGCAGGGATCCTGCTGGACGGAGCCTCCCCAGCTGGTGCCAGGGCCCCGGTGCCCGACGTGGGAACCGCCAGCCACTCGGGCAGGGGGGGTATTGGGAAGGCTCATGGGGTGGGGGTCCGAGGGGCAGTGTGTGTGTGCGTGTGTGCGTGTGCGTGTGCACGTGTGTCGGCATCCGTCTCTGCACACGTGTGTGTGCACATGTGAAGTATGGGGCTGTGTGTGTGCACCTGGTCCAGCAGCCTCAGGGCAGATACGCTGCCAAGGCCACTCCAGCCCCCCCCAGCCCCAGCCCCAGCTGAGAAAGGCCCCTCCACCAAGCACTCCCGGTCACCATCGCCTGGGAGAACGCTCCTGACCCAGGCTGGTCCCCGAAGCCTGGGGATGAGACTGGCCACCAACAGCTACGGCCTCACGCAGGGCTCCCTCGGGCCCCGACAGAGAGAACGTGGCTCCAGATGTGCAGAAACGCCCGCCAGGACCTTCGGAATCCGTCTCGGGCCCCAGTCCTGGCTGACGGGGTTATTTCCTGCCTGGGAGCAGGGGGAGGGAACAGACCACAGTAGGCCACGGCAGCCCCACCCTGCCCCCCGGCCCCCTGGAGGCTGCCTCAGCCTCCCCAGCTCCACCCACACCATGTGCCAACTTCCTGAAGGCCATAGGCAGTGCCCTGGGCAGGGAGTGGTGCAGAGGCGAGCCAGCCCAGGCCGGCCAAAGCCTTGGCCTGAGAAACCAGAGTCGGCCATGCCAGCCCCAAAGTGCCTGGGCCCTGGGCTTCCCCACGGTGGCCATCAGAAGCTCATCTCCCACCTGCCCCCAGAGCCAGCTAAGCCAGGGGCAGGGGCACGAGTGCAGGCGGCCGTGGTGAGCTGGGCTCGCTGGTGGAGGTGCACTTGGGGCCACAGGCGTGGGGCAGGCTGCCTTCTGCCAGCTGGGCAGCGGCCTGGCCCATGCTCTGGATGGCTGGATTGCCTGTTTGCCTTAGAAATGCCACACTTGACTACCAGCTACCCTGTGTCAGCCTCCTACTGCTGGTGCCCTATTTACAACCAGGGTCACATGGGCAGGGAGCTGGCCTGTCCACGGAGAGCTCATCAGGGGCCCTGACCACCCAGAAGCCACACACAGGGAGTGCATGGCCCAGGACGCGCCATTTACCAGCTCTGCTTCATTGTGGAATCTTGCTATACAAACACTTTTACTTTTGTCTCATGAGACTGATCCTGGGGACTTCCCTGGCAGTCTAGTGGGTCTAGTGGTTAAGACTCCACGCTTCCAATGCAGTGGGCGCGGGTTTGATCCCTGGGCAGGGAACGAAGATCCCACGTGCCGCGCAGCACGGCCAAAAAAAAAAAAAACCTGATCCCAAGACTCACTCTGGGCCCCCTAAAGCTGCTTCTAACTCCCCAGCTGTTTCTGGGGTGCGGAGGAGATGGTGTAGGTGGGCACAGAAGCCAGGCTATGGAGTGGTACAGGCAGCACTGGCTGCATTTGGTTGAGTCCAGTCCCGAGCAGATGCCCACCTTCCTCCTGACACAGGGCTGGGCACTTGTGGACGCTCCCGGTTGTGGGGCAGGACAGTGCCCTGCGGGGCAGCCCAGAGTGACTCTGGAAGCCTTTCGTCCTGGGTGTGTGTGGTCACTGGCTTTCTAGAAGAGGCAGGCAGGATCCTCTGACTGGATGGGAGGCCAGGATGCCAGAGGCCACTCTCTCTTGTGACTTGGGTCTCCAGAGACCCCCATCAAGGGGACTAATGGGTTTCCCCACCTAGCCTAGAGGTGACAGCCTGTGCCCCGCTAGGAGTGCTAAGTGGAGGGCAAGCTCCTGAGGGAGGGAAGAGAGAGGGCCAGGGGTGCCAGGTCGCAGGTCCTGGCCTCTCCCAGCTGCGTGGTCGTGGTCTCAGCTTCACAGAGAACACTTCTGAGCCCATGGGGGGAGGGACAACCACCTGGCGGCCCAGTGGTCCATTCACTTGATTCCCGCGGTGGAACCCCCGCCCCCGAAGGCCCGAGGGTAAGTCTGAATCCTTAGCTGACCCAACCTCACCTCTCCCTGCCCTGGCTCCCCCCCATGAACGACTCCGCAGTTTCTAGAGGCCACCAGTCCTCAGGGCCCCCAAGTCCTCCTTACGTCCCGCCCCTATAGTTCACCTTAGATGTGACTTCCTTCAGGAAGGCCTCCCTGAGCCCCCCACCGCCGGCCTTAGGTTCCCACTGTCCATTCCTGCCCCAGGCCCCTTTGGCCTATGTCTTCCCCAGGAGGCTCGCAGCCGGCGTCGGGAGTATGGACAGACCGGGAGCACGGACAGACCCGAGTCGGCAGCGAGAGGCCCAAGCGTGGTCCAGGCGTCGCGGGAGGCGCCGCCCACCCTAGGGGGCTTCGGCCAGGAGGCGCGGGTGCGGAGGGCGCGCCCCCGCGGGTACAAGACAAACGCGCGGACAGACAGACACACGCGGCGGGCCGCGCCTCCGAGGGGAGGGGGTGGGCGGTCCGAGGGGCGGCGTGGAGACGCCCGCGGAGGCCTGCGCCCTGCTCCGCCCCCCGCCCCCGGCCGCCCGGGCGCAGCCAGCCGAGCGGCGGGATCGGAGCGCGGCGGCGGCGGCGGCGGCGGCGGCGCGAGGGGAGGGAGGGAGAGAGGGAGGAAAAGAGGGAGGAAAAGAGGGAGGGAGGGAGGGGCGGCGGGGCCGAACCGAGACGAGCGGAACGCGCAGGCCACGGGCGGCCGCCGCCAGGATGCCCCGGCCCGCTGGCCGCTCCGCCGCCGGCCACCCACGCGGTCCTCGGCGGCCCGCGCTCGGCCCGGGGGCGCGGGAGCCGCAGCCGGAGCCGGAGGCGGGAGCAGCGAGCTGGAGCCCCGGGCGCCTGAATTCAGGGTGAGCGCCTCCGCCCTGGCCCCGGGGCGGCCGGGCAGGGGACCCCCGGCGGGAGGACTTTGGGCGGGGAGGGGCTGTCCGTGGTCGGTCGGTCACGGGGTCTGTCCGATGGCCAAGGGCTCCGCTTAAGGCTGTGCACCCCTCCCCCCAAGTTGGGGACCTTCGGGGTAACTTCCCCGGGGTCCGCCCCTTCTTCTGAGCCTGGCAGCGCCGCCCCGGGGGGCTTGCTTTCAGGGGGCGGGGATGGCCGGTCTGGGGGTCCCGGGCCCACCGCTGCCCAGCGTAAGTCGGGAGGCGTCCGGGACCGCAGTCCCGTCAGCGTTCGGCTCGCGGCCGACGCTCGGACGCGCCCTCGGGGCTGGGCAGAGCTGGGGGCCCCGCTGGGGCAGGACCGCGCGCCTGGCCGGGCGGGGGATCGGAGGACAGAGGAGCGGGGACCGCGGGGGTGGGGGGCGGGCGTGGCGGAGATGTGTGAGGCTACTCGCCGAGAGCTCCGCCCTGGGCGGCGGCCGAGCGGGGCCCTGCGGGACTGATGGGTAGCAGCGCCGGCGGAGAGCAGCCTGGGGGCGGCAGCCTGAGCCCGGGAATCCTTTCAAGTTCTGGGTTCTCTTTGTTGCGCAATAGAGCCCGGGGGCCATGCGGCCTCATTGGCCCGGGGCCGCGACGTCACGCCGGAGCCCCGCCCGCAGACCCTGCGGAGAGAGTCCGGTGGGTCCCAAGCCCGCCACACCTGCAGCCTGCACTGCGGTGTCCTGGGGGGAGTGGGGGCAGGGAGCGTCTCCGGGATCCAGGCGGAGGGGGAAGCCCAGTCCTGAAATGCTGCGGAGCCTGAGTGGGCTGCGGGAGAAACTTTCCAATAGGGGGCGGCAACACCCCTGGAATGTTGGGGTCTGGACCCTAGTGTCCCCTGCTCCCTGTGATTGAGAATGTACAGAAGGTGTCACCAACCTGGAGGAAGGGGGACATCTTGTTTCCGCAGAGCCAGCCCCCTCTCACTCTGCATTTGGAGACCTTGCTCTCCACCCCACCCCAGTGACACTCCTCCCCCATCGCAGGACCACCACGCTCAGGAGTCCACAAAGCCAGCCTTCATACTTCCTCCCTGTGCTGCACTGGGCTCTGAGCCTCAGTGTTCCCATCTGCACTGTGGGGACAGTAGGACCCATCTTGCAGGGGCAGGAGGCCCAGAAAGACAACCTCAGCTCAAGGAACAAAAAAATGCCAAGTTTCCGAGCATTTTAATGTTTCAGACATCAGGATTTTGATGTCAGGCGGGTGGAGTTTGGATCCTGGCTCGGGAACCTAAGAGCTTGGTTACCTCCCTTTAACCATCTGTAAAATGGGAACGATGGCAGTCCTTCAGACAAGATCACTGGGGGTGCGAACTGAGGGGAGTGTGCCTGTCCGAAGGAGGATTGCCCCCTCCCTCTACTTGTAGGGCACATTCTCCTGCCCACAGACCTAGGGCCTTTCCTTGCAGTGAGACACTGCTCGGCTAGACTCAGGGAAGAACCGGCACCAGGAAGGGTTGTACCAGTGGCAGCCTGTGGCACCTTCCCTACCACTCTGCACCAGCAATCAACAGGTGGGCAGGGTGGGCTGGGCCGGGCGCAGGGTCACAGGAGTCAGACAGCCTGCTTGGGCTTCCGAGGGAAGGCCTCCCAATCTGACGGCCAAGGCGGCGCGATGCAAGTAGAAATAGATGGCAGGCCACCAGGTGCATGCCGAATCCGGTTTTCTGTTTGATAATGTAAGCCTCTGGCCCACAGCAGCATGCAGACTCTGCCCGCTCTGGACCCCTGATAGGCTGCCAGACACCCCACCTGGCTGTGTGTAGCCCTGTGGCCTCATTACCCTCCAAGCTGGGCTGTCCCAGGTTCTGGCTGGGGTGACTGTGCGTCTGCGTGCAGGTCTGAGGCTCATGCACACCTCTGAGCTCAGTGTCTTGAAGAGACAGCGTAGCTCAGTGAGCAGGGAGGTCTTTGGTACAGACATCTACGTGGCAAGCATTTATTGAGCACTTACTGTGTGCCTGGCTCCATTCTAAGCGCTTTCCCTGGCATAGCTTACCGGCTACCCACACACTTCTCGAGGTAGATACTATCATGTCTACGTACAGATGAGAAAACTGAGGCCCAGCTGAGTCACGTGACTGGCTGGGGCGCTAAAGCTGGAGCCTAACAGCTCTTCACCCCACACCGGGTGGCCTCTGTATGCTGAAGTCAGGGAGGCTCGCTGGACACCGGAACGGCTGGGGGAGGGTTCAGCGGGGCCGCCTCACCTCCCACGCTGGGTCTGGGGTGGGGAAGGGGAGGCAGCTTTGCGAGCAGAAGCCTAATGTTTGGGAAGGAAGTTCCCTGGCCCCAGAAGTCCCCCAGCCCCCACTAAAAGGCCCTTAGTGGGCACTGGTGTGGTCCAGATTAGACTCCTCCTCTGGGTCAGGGGTCTGGGCAGGCCCACTGCAGGGGCACAGAGATGAATGAGACCCATCAGGACTCAGATCCTTTGGTGTCCATGGGGCTCAGGCCGCACTCTGCACAAGACAAGCAGGGGAGCCTGGCAGCGGGCTGGGAGGTGCCACTTCCCCTGTCCTGAGCGCCAGGGGCCTGCGATGGCCTGTCCACCCCAAGCTGGAAACAGTCCCTGAAGGATCATGTGGCTGTGTCTGGGGGGCTGTGTCTGTGTTGGGGGCAACAAATTTGCAGCCAATGAGATTACACAGGCTAGAGGGTGAGAAGGCCCAAGTGTAGGCAGCGTACGTGGTAGACCTGCACTTAGCCCTGCACTTGTGCCCCACGCCACCTGCTCCAGACTGTGGCCAGAGGGGCCTGCTGTGGGGGGCCTCGCATCAGAGGGACCGGCCAGCGCTCTGCACAGGGACGTGCCGAGCTGGGAAGGGGGACTCACCGCCTGGCCCACTGGCAGGATGGGGCCTGCCCCGCGTCCTAGGTCCCTGGTTCCTGCCTATCCACAGGCTGTCCTTGGGGGCAGGTTCTGGTCCCTGGACTAGCTACGGTCCCATGCTGCCCATGGCATCCAGAGCAGCCACCGTGCGTGAGAGCAGGCCTGCCCCAGGCATTAGAGATGTGGCGTCTGTCCACCCCAGCCTCCCCCTGGAGGAAGCCTCATCATCCCCGTTTCAGAGTAGGACGTGGGTGCAGGGACCTTGCTGGGGCCACATGGCTAGTGCGCTAGAGCTTAGTGTGCCCCCCAGCCCGGGGTAGTGCCAGGGCCTGCCAGGTGTGCACGGCCATGGAAGGCCTGCTGGGGGCTGACGTGGGTAAAGCAGGCCGCCCTTTCCCAAGGTGGGCACGAGAGTGGTCCCCAGAGCATCCCTTCCTCACAGGGGAGGTTCGGGGGACTCATCCCCCAGGCGTGTCCTCATTGGCCAAAGGCAGTGGGACCAATGGAAGTGAGGGCCCCCAGCATGCACTGGGGGAGCCTCGCATGGGCTGCGTGAGGATTTGGGGAGTTTGATGGTGAGAGGGCTGGTTCTGGGACAGGACCAGGTACACACGCGGCACAGCGCCCACCTGGGCCCGGCCTGGCGGCTTCCCTGAGGATGCAGGCGGCCTGGAAGGAAGCCTAGATGCCGCACCTTGACCAGGAGTAGGTGGGGGTGAGGGGATGTGCACTTATTGAGCATCCCTGTATACATCCCCTGGGAGCCAGGAGGCTCCACAGAGGGGAGAGGAGGGCGAAGCAGCCCCGCCCAAGCCAGGACCAGACAGGCAGTGGAGCATGCGGGGACCCCCTCTTTCTCCCACTCCCAAGAGCCCCAAGAGCTTCACTGCCGGAGCCCAAGGGAGAGTCACTGAGAGCTCTTTGGCTCCCCCCGAACCCACTGCAGATGCTCACGGCCCCTGGTGTCCCCAGGCCGCCACGTGTGAGGGCTGCTGCTCTGAGCCGAGGCCTGGCTTGAGGAGGATGTCCCAGCCGCCGGCCAGCTCCCGTCGGCACCATGAGTGATGAGCGGCGGCTGCCCGGCAGCGCGGTGGGCTGGCTGGCCTGCGGAGGCCTCTCCCTGCTGGCCAACGCGTGGGGCATCCTCAGCGTGGGGGCCAAGCAGAAGAAGTGGAAGCCCCTGGAGTTCCTGCTGTGCACGCTCGCGGCCACCCACATGCTCAACGTGGCCGTGCCCATCGCCACCTACGCCGTGGTGCAGCTGCGGCGCCAGCGCCCCGACTACGAGTGGAACGAGGGCCTCTGCAAGGTCTTCGTCTCCACCTTCTACACCCTCACCCTGGCCACCTGCTTCTCCGTCACCTCCCTCTCCTACCACCGCATGTGGATGGTCCGCTGGCCCGTCAACTACCGGTGAGTTCCTGGGCGTGTGCCCGTGTGCACCTGAACAGCTGGTGTCCTTGCAGAGGGGGACGTGGGTGCCTGAGCGCACAGGTACCCTCGGTGTGGGGACAGGGTCCCTGTGCAGTGTGCCGCACCCATGCTGTGCTGGGGTTGCAGGGGCGAGAGCGCGTGTAGGTGTACATGGGTGTGTACAGTGTCCGGTACAGAGGGGCTCGGTGAGAAGGACACGTGACGATGTGCCGACTGCGGGGCTGGGGCAGTTGAGGACCCTCTGCCGGTCCCCAGGGGCCTGCGGAGAGACCCTGTGAGTGACGCCAGGTCCCTCTGTCCTGCCCCCGCCCCATGCCAGGCTAAGCAACGCCAAGAAGCAGGCGGTGCACACGGTCATGGGCATCTGGATGGTGTCCTTCATCCTGTCGGCGCTGCCCGCCGTCGGCTGGCACGACACGAGCGAGCGCTTCTACACCCACGGCTGCCACTTCATCGTGGCTGAGATTGGCCTGGGCTTCGGCGTCTGCTTCCTGCTGCTGGTGGGCGGCAGCGTGGCCATGGGCGTGGTCTGCACGGCCATCGCCCTCTTCCAGACGCTGGCGGTGCAGGTGGGGCGCCGGGCTGACCGCCACGCCTTC
Source organism: Balaenoptera physalus (assembly GCF_965194825.1). Classification (NCBI taxonomy): domain Eukaryota; kingdom Metazoa; phylum Chordata; class Mammalia; order Artiodactyla; family Balaenopteridae; genus Balaenoptera; species Balaenoptera physalus. The sequence goes on from NC_138882.1 coordinate 191,945,844, forward strand.
ACCGTGCCCACCATCGTGGTGGAGGACGCGCAGGGCAAGCGCCGCTCCTCCATCGACGGCTCCGAGCCCGCCAGGACCTCGCTGCAGATCACCGGCCTGGTGGCCACCATCGTCGTCATATACGACTGCCTCATGGGCTTCCCTGTGCTGGTGGGTGAGCCCGGCGGGGGGGGCGTGGGCTCTGGGGCAGCCCTGGGGCTGGGCGCGCTCCAGGCGTGAGGTGGTTGAATCCTCACGCCCCATCTTTTCAGGAGGCATCATCATCATCCCCATTTTACAGAGGTGGAAACTGAACTTCAGAGAGGTCAAACGACCCGCCTAAAGTCAGGGCATCCATGGTGGGATCTGAACCCATGTCAGGTGGCTGCAGAGACCAGGGTCTTTTGTCACACGGCAGGGGACTTTCCTCTCCTGACCTGAGTGAGAGCCATTTGATGCAGAGGGCATGGAAGGTGGGGTGACATGCCACAGGCTTCCTGGTGGGTCCAGGTCCCAGGATGGACAGAGGGGGGATTTGGTGTGGCAGAATTGGCTTTGATCCTGAATCGGGAGGCAGGGCAGGCCTTGAATGTGTGCTGGCGAGTTGGACTTGATCCCAGGAGCTGAGGAAGGTCAAGGTGAGGGCTGGTCTGAAGACCCTGCCAGCAAGGGTCCAAGGTCCACCGAGGCTGCCTGGGGTCCTGTCTGTGAGGCTGTGCCCCAGGCCTAGCCCAAGAATGGACTCAAAGACAAGCCCTCCCACTGATAGGGCTCCAGCCCAGCCCCTGAAGGCTATGGAGCTGGACAGGGCAGGGTCTAGGGGCACGGACCAGATAGAGGCTTCATCCTAGCAGCTGGGCAGGGAGTCACTGCAGGACACAAGCTCCAGAAAGTGACAGGTGGTGTGGCAGCCTCATAGTCAGGGGTGACCTTCTGCGCCACCCTCAGTGGGCCAGGTACCCCCCAGGTAGAGTCCTCCTGTGTGCAGTGGGGCCTGGTGTCCCCAGTCCCTTTGCTGATAGAGGGACGGCGCATGTGTGAAATTGCAGAGCCAGATGGGAACGGCAGTGGGGGAAGGGCCCCCCAGCTTCTCTTCAGGGCCGTTTGTGGAACCCACTCCATGCTGCAGGCCTGGTACGGTGTCTGGAATCTTTACCTCACCCTGTGGGGTGTTCTTGGCCCATTTCACAGATGAGGAAACACCCCTAGAGAGGTTTAGCATCTTTCTGAGGGTCACACAGCTTGCAGGGAAGAACCAACATGATGTCTGCATCATGCCCACTTCTGCTCTGAAAGAGGAATAGTTATGTCACTCAGTGGGGTCATGAACTCTCCTGGGAGCAGAGGAATGAGGGGTCCCTGGGCAGTGACCCAAAGGCCACCTGGTTGGATCCTCTGACCCCCAGAAACTGCTTTGATTCTAGACCTCTGGGGTCTGAGGTCTAGACCCTCAGAGTAGGGGCAGGGCCAAGGAGGCCACTAGCCGTGGAGCAGCGGGGATGGTAGAAAGGTCCCTGAACTGGGAGACTTGAGACCTGGCTCTGAAAAAGGGGATGGTAATCCACGCCTCCTCCTCCTTGGGCAGTCACGGGGGAAATGAGGGAGGCCATGCCCAGTGCTACCCGGTGCACTGTGAAGGGCTATGCACACATGGGGCTGTGACTGTTCATCTTGGCACCAGCGGCTGTCGGTGGGCAGGGACTTCTCCCCTCACACTCTGTCTCTTTCCTGCCCAAGAGCCCAGAGCTTCGTCCGTCTCCTCCTCCTCCCCCTCCATCTCCCCCTCCCCCTCCTCCGGCAGGTGGGCACTCAGACCTGCCCCACAGGTGGGAGCACTGAGGCCGGGAAGGGAAGCTGGGGGATGGGGGTCCTGCCGGGTGCCAGGCCCAGCCCTGTGCCCACAGGTGGTGAGCTTCAGCAGCCTGCGGGCTGACGCCTCGGCGCCCTGGATGGCACTGTGTGTGCTGTGGTGCTCAGTGACCCAGGCCCTGCTGCTGCCCCTATTCCTCTGGGCCTGCGACCGCTACCGCGCTGACCTCAAGGCTGTCTGGGAGAAGTGCGTGGCCCTCATGGCCAACGATGAGGACTCGGATGACGGTGAGGATGGTCTGAGAATGCCCCCCAGGGAGAGTGGCGCCTGGGTGAGGTCACTGGGGGTCCGCGGGGTAACAGCTGTCAGAGCCCCCTTGTTCTCCCCCAAAGGTTCTTAAACCCCTAAAGGACCCAAGCCTGGTGGCCCACGGGGCATTCCCCTGTATGGCTTGGCCGCCCCCAGGGTTCCAGTTAATCAGGCGTTCTGGTTAACAGAGTGGCTGTGGACTCCAGCCTGAGTGTGTTTCGTGGAGCTTCCAACCTTAGGGGTCCTGGCGAACTGCCCCGGGGCTCCTGTAGACCGGTCCTGTCTCCCTGCCAGCAGTAATAATGTGACCCTGGGCTGAGCCCTTGCCACCTGCCAGGCAGTGTCAGCTCCTTGTGTCTATTTAGTTCTCACCCCCATAGAGGAGGAAACTGGCTCAGGGTCTGTGACTTCCCCAGTCCCTCAACTAAAAGGTGGAAGAGTCAGGATCTGAATAGAGGACCCCACCCTTCTCCTTTTCTGTTAACCAGCCCACCAGCCCCGCGTGTGTCTCTGGGGGTCCCTGGGACTCATTCCTGGATGCCCCCAAGTTTCCATGGCCCTAAGCTTCTGCCCCGCCCTGCAGAAACCAGCCTGGAAGGTGGCATCCCCCCAGACCTAGTGTTGGACCGCTCCCTGGACTACAGCTATGGGGGTGACTTTGTGGCCCTGGACAGGACGGCCACGTATGAGCTCTCTGCCCTGGAGGGGGACCTGCCCCAGTTCTGCCCTCCGCGGCCCTTGCAGGACGACAAGATGCAGTACCTGCAGGTAGGGGCAGCCAGGGCTGGAGACGCAAATAGGCCTCTCCAAGGCCTTTCCTCTCTGAGCCCGTCTCACGCCTGCCACAGCTCCTGGGTCTGGCTTTCATCCTCCCAAGACGGGCTGGCCCCAGGTCACAGAGCCTGTGCAGGTGGACCCATGGGGGGCACCCAGCCCCTGTGCCCAAGTTCCCTGGTGCTCTAGGAGGATGGTCCATTTGGTGCCTGTGCTGTTTCCTTGGGGCTCAGCACCCTACTCAAGCGGACTTCTCCCCAACTGACCCAAGCTACAGATGACAACACTGTGGTTTGGAGAGATTATCTCTTGCCCCAGATCTCACAGCTCCAAACCAGGGTGCCCTGGACCAGGCCTGGTCCCTGACCTCAGGCGGCCCTGCTCGGTGAGGGGAGGCTAGGTCCCCCTTTTCCAGGAGGGCAGCCCAGGTTAACCCCTTGGTCCTGACAGGTCCCGCCCACGCGACGCTTCTCCCACGACGACGCGGACGTGTGGGCCGCCGTTCCGCTGCCCACGTTCCTACCGCGCTGGGGCTCTGGCGAGGACCTGGCCGCCCTGGTGCTGCCCGGCGGGCCCGACCGGCGCCGCGGTGGCCTAATGGCGGAGGACGCGCCCCCCTTCAGCCCGCGCCGTCGCTCGGCCGAGAGCCTGCTGTCGCTGCGCCCCCCGGCCCTGGACGACGGCCCGCGCCTCGCCCCCGGCTCGCCCCCCGGCAGCCCGCGCCGCCGCGCCGGGCCCGGCGCCCGCTGCGCCTCGGCCTCGCTGCTGCCCGACGCCTTCGCGCTGACCGCCTTCGAGCGGGAGCTGCAGGCCCTGCGCCGCCTACCCGCCTTGCCGGGGCCCTTCCCCGTCCGCGCCCTTCCCCGCGACGGCGCCCAGCGCGGCGGGGACGCGGCGCCCCCTGGCGGCGGCGGCGGCGCGCAACGGAGCCCCGGGCCGCGCCCGGCCGCACACGCGCGTCCCAGGACCCTGCGGACCGGCCTGAGCGCGTCGTGGGGCGAACCCGGGGGCCTGCGCGCGGCGGGCGGCGGCGGCGGCAGCACCAGCAGCTTCTTGAGCTCGCCCTCGGAGTCGTCGGGCTACGTCACGCTGCACTCGGACTCGATGGGTTCGGCGTCTTAGGGCCCGCCGGCGCCTCCCCAAGTCTCCAGGCGGGCCGGGCCACCCACGGGGCCAGAGCACCAAAGATGCCCTCCTAACCCGGCCCAGGCTCGGGGCAGGCTACGCTGAGACCGCCGGCGGCGCCTGGACTTGCGCTAGCCCTGACGGGGCGAGCTGTCTGCTGCCCCGGAAGCGGCCATTGCCTGGAGGGGCAACGCCCGCCCTGGACGACCACACTGGGCGCGGACCAGCCTCTGGGCAGGGCATCTCCGGGCAGAGTGAGGCTGGGGCTTGGGAAAAGGCGGGCTCCGCACGGGGCAGCTGGGCTGGGGACGTGGGGTGGGGGGGAGCCCGGAGACGGGGCTACCGCCGGACGGAACGAAGCCCAGCCCTGCAGGAGCCACCAGACTGCACCCGGCTTCCCACTCTGCACCGTAATTGTCACACCTCAGGGGGTGGGGTACAGAGGGTCTGTAAGCACAGGGGTCTTCAGAGCCCAAGCCAAGTTCTCTGAGCAGGTCTCCCTGCTGACTTGTTCTGCCTTGGTTTCCGCATCTGTAATGAGCAGGTGACCATGCTAACGCTCAGGACTGCGGACAAGTTTCCTGGTCTGTGTGCCCCGGCCGCCACCGAGTGGACACGGAGTAAGAGTAGTGGAGGACCCTCCATGGGTCCTTTGTGGGGGCCAGTTTTCAGGGGCCTGGTGTGGCCCCCAAGCCTGAGGCCTCCCACACTTAGTGGCCCTGGCCCCCTTGAGAACTCTCCCCAGCCGAGCTAAAGCACAACACTTTTGCACCATCACCATGGGCACCACACCCACCTTGGCCGCTGTTAACATCCCACCCTCATCACTGTGCCTCCATTGCCTATGCACACCATGTCAGCCACCTCTGTGACTCCCACCATGAAGGTCGTGGGTACATGTGGAGAAAACTGAAGCAAAGGGGGAGCGGGCTTCCTTATCCTGGTGCCCACCCCCAACCCGTGCAGGTCTGGCCAGGAAGGGATCTTGGCTTAGAGGCCTCGCAGCTTCTGGGTCCAAGGCCTGGTCCCTGGTAAGAGTTCCTCCACCCTGGGGCAGGGGTCTTCTTTGCTCTCCATGCTGGGCAGACCTCTTGCAGGCCTGGGCTTGGCCATGGGCCCTGGGGAGGGCCTGCTGGGTCTTGCATGGAGGAAGACCCTAGACTCAAGCTAAGGAGAAGCCCGGGAATAGCTGTGGACTTTGAGCTGGAGAGGCCGGGGTGAATGCAGAGGCTGTCTCCTTCCATCCCCTGCCTCCATGCAGTGGCCCCTGCATGTGAAGATCTGGAGGGGGTTCCGGGGCCCGCAAGGAGCTGGTCTACCCCCTCTTCCCTCCTGCTCTGCAACCTGGAATTGCAGCACTGCCTCTGCCCCTCAGGTGGCCAAGCCTGTCTCCTCACCCTCCAGACAGGGTCCCATCTCCAGAGAGGCCTCTGGGAGCTGGGAGAACAGGGGGGACTACGCAGCTCTGTCTCACCTTCAGAGGCCCCTTCAGTCTCTGGCTGTGGGGTAACTTGGGGGGAGGAGCTGGCCACAGGTGAGTAAGGCAGGGGGCTCCGGTCCAGCCTCAGCCGTGGGAGGCCTGCCTCGCCAATGCTGCTGTGCCTTCAAGGACCAACATGTGATATGGGGGCAGATGTAGCCAGTTAGCCACTGTTCCCCGCCCCCCGCCGGCCGATTTGTCACCTTGGGTTTTTATATCCAATCTGTGTATTTCATATCCAATGGCAATACTTGCAGGGAGGCATGGTCCCCTGAAGTCCCTCCAGTCCTGGTTTTTACAAAATTATTAAAGAGGAGGGAGGACCCCAAACAGAGGCCCCTGGAGCCCGGGGCTCCCTCTCTCACTTTGTCTAGCCTCCAGGCCTGTTTGCTGCCCTGATGAGCAGCTTGGCCCTGGGTTCACTGTGGAGGGAGCTCTGCCTTCATACCACCACCCAGCCCAGAGCCAGGGATCCGTTTGTAGTTTTTTTGACAACTGAGCATTTATCTTCTGTACAGAATCTAATAAAAACTTCCTATGATTTGCACCAGGCAATCCGAGGCCGGTTTCATGGAAACACTTAAAACCGAACAGCACCGCTGGCCAGCTGCCCCTAAACGTCTCTCCCTCTCGGTCCTGAATTCCTCCGCTAGTGCACCCTTCCTTTGGGTTGGACTTGCCCCTTTCTCTAGGCAAATCCAGCGGCCCCACCCAGCGAGTGAGTCAGACCTGGAGCAGAGGCAGGATGGAGCGGCCTGGTGGGCTCCAAAGCCCCAGTAAAGGACGGAGATTACCTATGAGTGCAGATGGCAGCCCCTGCCCGGGTTTGGCTTCACGGACCGCTAACCACAGTAAGGCTGATTCTGGAGGGCGAGAAGGGCAGAGCAGTTGGAGCCGTGCCTGGGGGAGGAGGACCCATTGTACCGGTTGACCCGCCCACCAGCCTGGGTTGGAATTTGGAGGACGTGCCCTGGGTCCGCGATGTAAGATCGCCACCTGGTGGCCGACAGGAGCCTGGTGGCCTGCAGAGGGATTAGTGTCAGGAAGTTGAGACCCGAGAGGCCGCCCCGGGACCACCACTGCAGGACCCCCGCCCCAGCTCCGGAGAGCCCTCTCCCCGCGGTCTGACCAGGACGGGTTTAGCACACGGCAAGGCAGGGGCAGCCCAAAATGAGAAACGTTTTATACAAAGTTGATGTTTGTAGTTCAAAAAGATTCACCTAAATAGGCATCATGGGAGAAATTAGAACCTTCGTGGCCTCTTTATACCCATTTCAGAAGTTCGCACTGTCCTTATTTTGAATTTCAAGCTGGTGGGAGGAGGTGCTAGGATCTCTTCCTGGGCTCAGCGCAGGACCTGTCCTCCAACCCCAGGCTTCCCCTCGCGGGCCGGGAGCCCCGGGTTCGAGTCCGGGCACAGCAATGACCTCATTTTCGGACGAGTCGCACAGCATTCCCAGGGTCGTCAAGGGTGGTGGGCTCCCTGGAGGCCCCAGAGGTCCGGAGTCGGGGACTCTGCGGGGCCGGGGTCTTTTCCAAGCGGGGAGAAGTGAACTCTCCCTTGAGAGGAGCCGGGGTGTGCCCTAGCAGCCTTCAAGTTGGTGCGACAGTGGGCGGGGTCCCTACGAGAAGCCGCGCGGAGCCAAGCGTCGGGTGGCCGGGGCGGTAGGTGGAGCATCTTACCGGGCGGGGCCACAGCGCTGAGCGGGCGCAGGGCAGGGTCGCTAAGGAGGGGGCTTCCGAGAGGGCAGACTTAGGAGCGCGCGCCAGCGGGTGGGCCGCGCCGCGTGCGGAGGGGGTGGGGATCCCTGGAAGCCGAGTGGGTCCGGGATGGGGATGGGATGGGGGCCCCTTGCCGGGGGGGCGGAGCCTGGCGCGCTTTGTGCCGGTGGGAACCGGGCGTCCCTGGCCGGCTGAATGGGCAGGGGCGGGGCAGCGATTCTCCTCGCTGCGAGGGGTCCGCTCTGTGCCGCTGCCGACGGCGACCTTCCCACCGCGGCGCGGCCGCGGGGCGGGAACGATCTGCCGCCAGGGGCCCTGGGAAAGGGGCGCAGCCCGGGACACCCACTCCCAGCCCCACTAGAAGGTGGGAGGAGGAGAAAGCGGGTCCGGCCTAAGTGGGTAGGGCTGGGGTGGGGGGTGGGTTATGCCTAGACGCGCAGAACCCGGTCCAATCGTAGCTTCGTGTATTTCCCCGAGTTCGAAGAGACGCGGCACCCTCCCGGCCACCCCGTCCCGGGACCAGAACCGATGACCGGAGTCCCGGCCGTCCAAAACAGTCTCTGCGTCCCCAGGCCAGACGAGGGCCTCCGTGAGTCCGAGGCCGCAACAGATCCTCACCAGGGCCGCCACAAGCGCAGCCCTGGCCCCGGGCTCTCGGCGAAGCGGCGAGACGCCGACTGCGGCGCGGGGATGCTGGTGGACTGACCGGGGAGACCTCCAGAGAAGAGGAGCCGGGGTGGCGGGGACCGCGAGCCGCCGGCGGCCGGATCAGGGGCCCAAACTGGGGGGGCGCCGGGGCCGCGCCGCGCGGGCGCCTCGGGGCCGGGACTGGCGCTGTCCATGGTGCTGCCACGCGCGCGCTCGTGCGCCAGGGGGCAGCGCAGGCCGTCGCCGCCCTCCTCTCCGCGCCGCAGAAGCTGGCTAACGCCCGGCAGACAGCCGCGGAAGCCCGACGGGTACTCGGCTCCGCTGGGGACCGGCCAGAGCCCTGGGGGGAGGGGAGCGGATGAGAGAAATGCGGAAAGGAGGGGAGAGGAGGAGGAAAGGAAAGATGGAGAGAGGAGAGAGCAAGGGAGGGGAAAAGTGTGGAGGGAGGGAAGAGAAGGGAGGGGAGTCAGCCCGAACCCGCTCCGCCCTTCCCGGGTCCAGACCTTCGCCCACCCGGATTACAACTCCACAGCCAGACGGGCTTTTGCTGCCTGCCCAATCACAGCAATATGGGGCCCCCTCCTCACTCAGCTGCCCACTGACCTGAGCAGTTCTTCTCCATCCATCCCTCCTTTATCTGGCCTTGTAGAATCCATGGCTCTGACCCCACAAGTTCCCCCGCCTCTTCGCCAGACCCCCCAAGCCATCCCGCTACCTTGCACCGAGTTCTGAAGGCTTTTCATGTACTTGACGCTCAGCTCCAGTATGTCCGCCTTCTCCAACTTGCGTTTCCGGATCTGGGGATCCGTGGAAAGGGCTCTTAGCGCCGTAGCCTGGGCTGGAGCGGATGAGGCTGGGGATCGTATCATCCCTTACCTCCACCGAGTCCCCTTTCTCACCTGGTGCGAGTAGTGTTTCTCTAGCAACGATCTGAGCTGCTCCAGCGACACATTAATGCGCGCCCGTCGCTTCTTCTCCATCAGCGGCTTGGAGATCTGTGGGTGAGCAGCAGTTAGAGGGCAAGGCCTTGGCCCTCTCGCCCTCTGCCTCACCCCTCACCCCCGCAGTCCTCAGGACCCCAGACCTTGCGGAAGTTGCCGGCGGGGCCGCCAGAGCTGCCCTGGGTGTCGGACTCAGTGCCCATGTTGTCGTAGCAGAGACCACTGCAGGCGGCACCGCCTTTATAGGGGCCCCTCGTTTACATGTCAATGAGGCGCTCCTGGACTTGTGGAACCCCCAGGGGGAGGGGATGAGAGAGGGACAAACTGGGAAGTTCGCCACCTCCCTCTGCCTCTTCTCTTCCCTTAGTCCAGGTCTCACCTCCAGGACCCCTCCTCCCTCCTGAGGGACCACCTTTACCCTTTCTCAGTCTTTCCTTTTTTTTTTTTTTTGGTCTGCATTGGGTCTTCGTTGCTGCGCACGGGCTTTCTCTAGTTGCGGTGAGCGGGGGCTACTCTTCGTTGCGGTGCGCGGGCTTCTCATTGCGGTGGCTTCTCTTGTTGGGGAGCACGGGCTCTAGGCGCGCGGGCTTCAGTAGTTGCAGCACACAGGCTCAGTAGTTGTGGCTCACGGGCTTAGTTGCTCCACGGCATGTGGGATCTTCCCGGACCAGGAACCAAACCCGTATCCCCTGCACTGGCAGGCGGATTCTTAACCACTGCGCCACCAGGGAGGTCCTCTCAGTCTTTCCTTTATCCCTCTCACCCTCACCACTGCCTGAGTCTGGAATTCCTTCCCATGCCCATCCCCTCCCAGTCTCCCTAAATTCTGGGCCTCACCACCAAGCCCACTGGGGGAGGTCCATGGGCCCAGCTGGCTGCAAGCCCCACTAATGATGACTGAACACCGGGCCTCCTCGGGCCTGATGAAGATGCGGAGGCAGGGAGCAACCGCCAGCGAGGCCTTTCTGCGGGCTCCACGCTCGGGCCGCGCTGGCAATGCTGCATTACTCGCCCTAATGTCGGGACAATGCAGCAATTTTCTGCCTGTGGCCACTCAAAGCCAGGTGCAGACCAGGCCCGCGGGGGCCAAGCAGCAACATGTGTCCCATTAAAGCATGCAGCCCGCCCGCGGGGCCACAGCCAGCCTCCTCCTCCTTGGGGCCTCGGGACTGGGAGCAGTCCTGCGTCGGGGTTCCGTCTGGGCTCGGGGCCCTCTGGCCCTGTTAGGACCCAACCCACACTCTTCAAACTGGGGGGCAAGCTGCAGGCAGCCTCAGGCCAGGGCAGTCAGAAAGGCCTCCCCCACCTCCAGTCCTGAGTTTGCAGGCTGGAAAACTCAGGCTCTGAGGACCTTTCCCTCACAGGGAAGGCCTAGGTGTTTATTCCCCCCACCCCTGCCCATTGGCCTTCTCTGGGTCCCAACAAATGGGAGGTGGTGGTGGAGACCACTGAGCATCTGGGGAGAGCGCCGTTCTGCACGTTTGGAGGCCTGGGATGCCAACCCCCTTTTCATTATTCAGGCGGTGGCTGAAGACCCCAGGAGCTCAGAGAGGAGACACCTGCCCCCGGACGGGCTAGGCCCTAGAGCAGGACTCCGGTGCAGTCCCTGCTTGCGCTTCAGGAGGCTGGGCTCCAGGAGCTGTGAGGGACGGGAAAACTGACATCTGCGGGAGTCCCTGGGTTCAAACCTACACAGCTCCCTTTACTGAGTTCCCTTGGCCTCGGTGAACATGCGGCCCCTAGCGCTGCTTGTGAGGGCGCTGTGGAAGTCGCAAGGACCCAAAAGTTCGGCAGTGGAGCCCTGCTGCCGAAGACTGAACAAACTGGCTTTCGCGGGGCCCCAGTGGGAGGGGGAGGGGAAATTGCTGGGTCCTTGGTGGGCCCCAGCTCCATTCTCTTACCCATCCACCCCCGCTCGGGGTATTGATGGGCCCCCTTCCCGGCAGTGGCGTTCCCAGGCGCCAAGTAGCGTGGAGAATCGCTCCCCGCCCTCCTTTCAGGCAGAAGCTTCGGCGACAGCGACTCCCAAGTGTTCTTTCGCCCCGGCCGCAGGGCCCGCCGGCCAGATCCGGGCCGGGCCCGGCCCAGGGCGGGTGGCGGGGCCGCGGCGGGACTGCGGGCGCTGGCACGCGCCGGGCGGCTTTGAAGCGCCGGGGCCGGCCGGCCCCGAGTGGCTTCCGCGGGTTCGCTCCGGCTTGGGGCGCTGGCGGCGCGGTACAAAGGCGCCGCGGGGCGGGCGGCGAGGCCGGGCACAAAGGGGGCAGCCGAGTGTTAAGGACATTGTGCCGGCCCCACAAAGCCGCGCCCCCGCCCGCCCCCTCGGGGCCAAACTCCGGGCGCCCCGCCGCGCGCGGGCTTCCAGCTGCTGCACATCTGCAGGGAGGCTGGGCGCGCGCCTCGCTCGGGCGGTCCCCCTCATCCCCGCCCCGCTCTCGAGCCGCGCGGGCAGCCGAGCAATTTGTCCTCTAATTATGATCCCTCCTCATAAACCGCCGCCCGCGCCTTTCAACTCCGGCGTTATTAGCAAACCAATGGCCCTCGGCGCAGCTCTCGCGGCCCACAGCGGGGGCGCCGGGCCCGCCCCCTCTCCAGAGTTCGGGCCGCAATAAAGGGGCCCGCGAGACGCCCCCGCCTGCACCCTGGCCCCCGCAGCTCCTAGGGCCACCACCCCTCTCGAGCCCGTGCCCCGAGATCCCGGCCGCTCTGGGTGGGGCCGCTCACGTGGGTGGCTTAGTGTTTCTTAAGCAGTGGAAAATTGACCGCAAAATGCGCTAATTCGCAATGTTCTGCTTTGGCTGCGGCAGGCGAGGCCGGCCCGGGCGGCCTGGGAGGAATTCGGGCTGTCAAGCTCCGCCCCTGCCGGCTCAATGGGCCTCCGCCTCCGCTGCCCCCGACCCCCACCCCGGCACTGCCCGCTGCGCCCCCTCCCCCTCTGGCAGGTCCTCAGCTGGCGTCTCCCCACCTAGGCCGATCCCCTCCCCCACTTTCCGGGCTTGCTCGGGTCCTCGCGCGGCTCCCTCGCCACGAACAGCCACCTTGGCGCGTTCGTCGCCTCCAGCTGGCCGAGGGCCGCGCGGGACTCAAGGCTGAAAGGGATCTCTGTGCAAGTTCCATTTTACCTTTTTCCCACCTTCAGAGACAGTTTCTTCGCCACCCTCACCACACTTTACCCCCAATTCGGGTCAGTCTTCTGGGCAGCCGATACTCCCACTAAGTTAAAGGCAGATTTTTGCATTTGGCAAGGTCATTGGAAAAGACCGGAGTCTCCACCGAGATCCTGCTCGGAGACCCAGGCTAGGGACCCCCAGGTCTGTTTGCAAGTTTTGCGTCTGGGCATCCTACACACCCTAGGCAGGCTGGGCTCCGAGGGCGCGTGCAGAGGCGGGGGAGGCGTTTTCCGAGGTAGGGGGAGCGGCTGCGGGTTCACCTCGTCCTCTCTGAGAGCAAACAGGACCAAGCGCTCTCGGGCTGCCGGCAAGGGCATGGACCAACTTAGAAACCCGGCTTATGCAAGCCGGGATGTAGGCCACCGACTCCCTTTCCATCTTTAGCCTCTGGGGTTCCCAGGGGGCTTGGAAAGGAGCACAAGTCCAGGCAGAGCGCTGGGGGGACACAGGCTGCCCTCTGCTCATTCAGGAAAAATTCTTTCTGTAACTCAGGAGAGCTCTGGGGGCTTCCAGGGCTACTCAAAGCCCGTGGCTTCCTCAGGCTGGGGAATTTAAGGCCCAAAGTGACCTGTGCCTTTGTCCTCTCTTCCTCCATTTGGTTTTCTTGACTTTGGCAAAAGAACATTACAGAACGATGCAGGCCCTGGATGGGAACCCCTGCCTTCCTGCAGCCCCCAGGCATTTAAAGCTACCCGAGCTGTTAGGTGCTGCGGAGGCCACTGCCTGTGCAGTGGCTGGAGGGAGAAATATGCGTCCCCCTCCGGGATGCATTTCTAAATGGAATGAAGTGAGTGCTCCATGTAATTAACTATTGGGACACAGCAAAAGCTCAGAAATGACTCAGCCAATTGTCTCCAGATGGGCTTGGAGAGGCTGCGATTGTTTAACTCTCTTTGGCTGGGTTAGGACTCCGAATAGCCCGGCAGCCAAGGGCCCTCCAGGGGACAAAGGCTGGGACTCCGGTGAGTGCATCAACACTGAACCGGGCTGGCCCAGCTCAGAGAGGGTGAATTCTGGGAGACCCTCATTGTCCCAGCCTTTTGTGCTTCTCCCCAGCTGGCTCTAATCTTTAAATATTTACCCGGCCCCTTTGTGCACATATGACTTATGCACGTTGGGCTGATGTTCTCATAAATTACGAGTCATTTACCAGACTCGGGGTGGGGGGCGGCGGGCTCTCATGCCTGGAGTGGGGAATGGCCAGAGGAGGCGAAGAAAAAACAACTTTTGGAGGATCAGAGCAAGCTGCAGCCACACTGGACAGGCCCCTCTTGGCCTCCACGTGGGAAGTGGATAGGGCAGAGGACTGTGAGTGACAAGGAGTCCCAGGAGGTCACCCACCATCAGGGAGAAGGGAGAGGCAGAGTTCCAGAGCTGTTTCCTACTTGGTGTCAGGCTTGGACAGGAGCCAGCCTTTCATCCTGGGAAGGTTAACACCCATCCTTGCCCCTTCTCCTGCTTGCTCTGCAGCATTCCCCCTTCCTACATTTCCTCTTTCTCCGTAAAGCAACCTGTTTGAGAAAAGGGAGCCTAATTTCACCTCAGCCTGCCGCTTAACTTGGAAAAGTCAACATGGTTCTGATGGCTTTTTAAAACAAGAGGGATCCCCACTTGGGCCCAGGATGGAAAGCCACCTCAGCTGGTGGGTGGATGGCTGGATTGGGGGGCGGGGAAGGGAGGCCCTAGAGAGGGAACTTCCTGCATGAGAAAGGGTTCCCTTTGTGCTTGCCTCACAGCTCCTAGAACAAAACACATTCAAATGCTTATTTAGAGGGGAAAAAATGGAAAGCAAGGAATCCCCAGGCTGACTAGTTTCTTTTCTTATACTACTGTAGGTGTGCTGTTCCTCTAGCCTAGGGGATGACAAACTGGAGTGACACAGGAGAGCTGGGTGCAGAGTGGACGTGTTTGATCAGATTGCTTTCCTCTCTGGTGGGAAAGCAGGCCTCTGTGTTTCTGTCTATATCTCTGTGAATTACTGTTTCTCTGTGTGCCTGTGTATCTCCCTGTGTGACTTTGTTGCTCTGGGTCTATGCCAGTGTGTACATACACTTGCTTACTTGCCTTTCTCTTCCATCACTCCTCTGTGAACCCCCGGGCCCTGACAGATTCAGCAACTCTAGTGACTTCTAAAAATTCCCCTTCCCGCTGGTCTGGCCCTACCTGGAAGGGGACTGCCTCCCCCTTCTTTCTCCCTTCTCCAACTTGGGACTGATGGAGGGAGATGTATGGTCTAAGAGGAACTGATGGGCAGAGAAGAGAGAGTTGCTCAAGCCTTCCAATCTGCATTACATGTTACTCTGTGCCCCCCAGAACAGGGACTGGCCCTGCCATAAGTCAGCACGGAGAGCAGATACCAGTGGCCAGAAAAGGAGCTTCCTGGGAGCAGCCCTCTGCCCCAGGAGCAGACTCACTCCCGGGAGTGAAGATGCAGTGAGCACCCTCTAGTGGCCGTGAGGTGTCCTGCAGATGCAGGAGAGGTCCTGAGCGGGGGAGGCAGTAGAAACAGGGGGCAGCCAGGACCCTGGCTCGCAGCCCCCAGTAACAGTCCAGGCTTCCCACATGGCGCTGCAACTGGGTGATGCTGCATTTTAAAACATTAAATCTCCTTTCAGTTCCCATCTACCGAGTTTAGCAAATGTCTTCTGAGCACATTTTAAACATGATACTGGGTTTACAGAACATCGGTATGAGATCCGTGAAATCAGGATCCCCATTTTATAGGAAGTTGAGGCTCATAGAGTTGCTTTGCCTGAGCTCACAAAGCTGCTGAGGCAGGCTCTCCACCCTTCCCTGAACCCAGCTTTCCAGACACCAGGCCTCCTGCCTGGTCCTGCAAGGACACAGGAAGGTAGGGTGGCCAGGGACTCAGAGGCAGACTGGGCTGACTGCAGCTCACAGCCCACCTGCCCTTATGGCTCTCTGAGCCACTACTCTGGGTTCCAGCCTCCCCCAGGGCCTGTCCCCTATCCCGCTTCAGGCTTGCTTCCTCCTGCCTCTGTGTCTGCAAAACTCGGTCCCCTCCCTCCTGTAGATGTCCTTGCTCTCATTTCCAGCCTCAGGCGGGCTGCCAGTACCGACTCTTCCGGGGCAGACTCCTAACGCTCCCACCCACGGGCGTCTCTCTGGGGTCGCTCCCATTCCCTCTCTATCCCTACTTGGCTCCTGACCCACTCCCATCCCTCCATAGTTTATTCTAGTCATTTGCTTACTTGCCTTTTTCCGCCATCAGGCCTCTGTGAGCGCCCGGAAGTGGAAGCATTTACCTTTTAAAAAATTAAGGAACAGGACTTCCCCAGTGGTCCAGGGGTTAAGACTAAGCCCTTCCACTGCAGGGGGCACGGTTGGATTCCCGCTCCGGGAAGTTCCACAATGCTGCGCCGGTAAAGTAAGAAACAATTCCTAAGTAATATAGATTGATTGTGGGCCAGATGGAAAATACAAAAACATATAAAAAAGACAGTAAAATTCTCCCAGAGTCCCTACCACCTGAAGATTACTGTTGTGAAGTAATTTTGGCTTCTATTCCAAACATTTTCCCAGGTTCACACATATGCTTTTCTTTCCCAAGTGAAGTCAGGATCACACTGTAAAGTTTTGCATGCTGCCTTATAAAAAAACGTAATGTCTTGAGGATTTCCACCGTCGGCTAACATTCTCCCTCGACGCGAACTGAAGTGGGCGGTCACCCGGCTGCGTGCATGCCCCAAGGGTAGTGTCCCCGCAGCCTGGGCGCCCAGCGGGCGCTCGGAGACCCTGCCGAGGGCGGGTGGTCTCTGCGCGCGGACCCCCCGGGGCGGGGTGGGGTGGAGGCGGATCGCCGGCTTGCGCCCGCATGCCCAGGACTGTCGGTTTCGCGGGGGACCGCGCGGGGCCAGTGAGCGGCGGGGGCGGGGTGCTTTAGATTTCACGTGATTTCTCTGGACGGGGACATTATGGAGTTTGGGGCCGACTCCTGGCAGACGCCGCCGGCAACTTCTCGGCCCAGGACCCAGCCTCCCCGCGGCCCCGCCAGCCAGCCGCAGCTCTGCCTGTGTCAGTGGGTCCCGGGAGGATGGCGGGGCGGGGCGGGGCGGGGCGGGGCGGCGCGGCGCGGCGCGGCGCGGCGCGGCGCGGCGGGGCGGGGCGGGGCGGGGCGAGGCGGGGCGGGGCGGCAGGGCGGGGCGCTCTTGTCAAATTCGGGCCCCTGCCGCACGGCGCGGCGGTATCGCGAGAGTTCACGGGCGGTGCGCAGGTCTGGGTGGCTGCCCTTCCCGGCCGGCGTCGGCAGCGCAGTGCGCAGGCGCGGCGGGCGGGTTTCCCCAGGCTACGGTTGGGGCCGCCGCCCGCTGGTCTGCCGCCCTGCGCCATGGCGGGCTGCGCGGCGCGGGCTCCGCTGGGCTCCGAGGCGCGCCTCAGCCTCGCCACCTTCCTGCTGGGCGCCTCGGTGCTCGCGCTGCCGCTGCTCACGCGCGCCGGCCTGCAGGGCCGCACCGGCCTGGCGCTCTACATGGCCGGACTCAACGCACTGCTGCTGCTGCTCTACCGGCCGCCGCGCTACCAGGTGCGGGCCGGGCCGGGCCGAGGGCCGGGGCGGGGACCGGGGGCCGGTCGGGCTGGGCGCGGCGCGTGGGCACCGTCCCCCCGGGGTCGAGGTCCGGGTCTGCCGAGAGCGCGGCCCGCGAGAGGGGCTGCCTCCCCCGGCCGCGTCTTTTAGCAGCTGCGAGTTCAGGTGGCAGGAGGGCCCCCTCCCTGCCAGTCCCGGGGGGCGTGGGGCGCGGGCCCCCTCCACCCGGCGGAGTGGGTGGGAAGTTGCGGTTGGTGCCGTTCAGCAGCTGCGGCAGATGCACGTGGGGTGGGGAGTGAGCGGGCCCACGAGTTCTTTTATGTAATTTAAGGTGTGGAGAACTACCTGCTGTCAAGTCTGAGGTCAGAGGCCCCCGCAGTTACGTGGAGGGGGCTGGGCGCAGAGTCCCGGCTGCCCGACCAGATTCGCTGCATGGACTTGGGAGAATCCGGCCAATAAGCTAGGTTTAACGCAGTTTTCCCACAGCCCTGAGTGACAATAACAATCATAATAGTAATGGTAGCTAAACCTTACTTACGAAGCACTTCGTCTTAAGTGCTTTACTTGGGTAATCTTCACAGCAGTCCTCAGAGGTAGGTACTCTTGTCATCCCCATTGTGTAGATGGGGAAACCGAGGTCCAGAGAGATTAAGTAACTTGCCTAAGGCCCCAGAGCCATAGAGGGGTGGGCTTGGGATTTGAACCCAGGCAGCCCTGCTTCACCCTGTTAACCTCTGAGCAAATCGGCTCCATGGACTTGCGGGTGGCCTACTTATCCCAGGAAGTAGGATGTATGCTCTGTGAACAACCAGGTGACTGATCCCCTTTTGGGTCCATTTCAGATAGCCATCCGAGCCTGTTTCCTTGGCTTTGTGTTTGGCTGTGGAGTGCTGCTAAGTTTTAGCCAGTCTTCTTGGAATCACTTTGGCTGGTAAGAAGTGCTTTGGGAATGATAGTTTTGAGGTGAGGGTGGGCGGATCAGAGGGTCAGTAGTGATATTCCCGCATCCCTGGCTGGCTGAAGGCTAGTGAGGGCTCTAAGGGAATGAGGCCTCTAGCTTCCTAGATTCCCGCATCTCGAACCTTGAGAACTTGTGCCCGTTGGTTGCTTCTGTCGCAGGTGGAAACAGGTCTCCCTGGCGCCCTTCCCATAGGTGTTCTCATCTGCTGCACCTTCAGTAATGTGACCAGCCCTTCCCAGAAGAGGGTACTGGTCCTCAGTGACAGGAAGGGGCAAGGCTCTGGCTCGTCTTCACAGGCCTTTTCCGTCTCTAATTTCTATTAGGTCACATCTAGTGCCTCCCCCACGGCCAGTGTAGGATTTTTCCCTACACTGTGATTTCAGTCCCTTGAGCCTTCTAGGCCCTGACCTGGATATGAACCAGTGGCTTCAAGGTAAAAAGCTTCATCTCCTATTATCAATACTCTGAGCCATCTAATCCTTCTTTGCTGGAATTATTTCAGTTTTTCGAATTTTTGTATTCGACATACATCACTACTTTATTTTGATACTTCTCTCTTTCATGTTTTACTGTGTGTAGTGTCATTTTAAAAAAGGCTGAAGGCCTATAGTGCCTTCCTAACCTATGTTTTTTTTGTTTTTTGGTTTTTTTTCTTTTTTTCCCTCCTGTGACATTCAACAACATAGTCCCTTTACAACCCCCCTTTCTGCAAACCTCAGGGAATAATGCTACATGTGGGTGCCTGATGTCTACTCTCAGACAGGTGACAGCAGGCCCTCATCATAGAATTCAGGGACAGTTCAGACCAAATCTGTACTTGGACTTAACGGCTAACTTGATTCCCTTGCCCCAACTTACCTCTCGTTCTTTTTGTTTTTAAATAGGTATATGTGCTCCCTGTCATTGTTTCACTATTCTGAATACTTAGTCACAGCCGTCAATAATCCCAAGAGTCTGTCCTTGGATTCCTTTCTCCTGAATCACAGTGTGGAGTATACAGTAGCAGCTCTTTCTTCTTGGATAGAGTTCACACTTGAAAATATCTTCTGGCCAGGTCAGTGTGCCCTGCTCTCCCCTCTGCAGGGGAGATGGGTGGCTTCCACGTGGGCCTGAGGACAGTGACGTGGGTTCACCTCTCAGTTCTAATCTCCCCGAGTGATTTTCCCCAGACCTCTATCCTCACTAAGCTCTTTATAAGGGACAAGCTCCACTTGTGAATTCTGCTTCTGGATTTTGAATGGAGGATGTGTTGACCTTACGCTTTAAGCCTTGCAGGACGTAGTGTGTACCATTTAACAGGAAGTCCCAACCTCTGATAGCTGTAATACCAATTTTACAGTCAGAAGATTTGGATCTGTTCATTTTCTGTGACTTGAGAAATTTCATGTAAAAATTTTATTAGCAAAAACTACTGCATCTGGAACCTACTCTGACACTGAACTTTCCACAGCAAGTTAAATGAAATGTATGTAGTTCCTAAGATCCAGTAAAGGGCCAAGACGGGAGACGCTGGATCCTTCTCGGCTTCACTTAGCTGTGTTTGTCCCCAGAGGAAGGATGGGAACGTGTGGCGGTGGGGTGTGGATGAGAGCCCGTCAGCTCTTTGCTGCGACTCTCTAACTGGGCTGTTGGCGTTCTAACGTGAATGGGTGAACAGCACGACTTAGGGGACTGTGTTTTGTTTATAATTAAATTTTAATGTGATGACAGATGCCTATTGCCCACTAGCATGTGTTCTAGTGTCCCTGTCTTTCGAAACGTAGGTTAATTTTAAGCATGCAGAGGGGAACTCAGCAGTCCAGGGTCTTCACTCCCCGGTTGTCACCATCCCTCTCCTGCAGAACTGAAGCAGATCACCTGGCTCAGCGCCACGGGGCTGCTGATGGTGGTCTTTGGAGAGTGTCTGAGGAAAGCGGCGATGTTTACAGCTGGTTCCAATTTCAACCACGTGGTGCAGAATGAAAAGTCAGAAACCCACACTCTGGTGACAAGCGGAGTATACGCTTGGTTCCGGCATCCTTCTTATGTTGGGTGGTTTTACTGGAGTATCGGAACCCAGGTATGCTATCAGATACGATACTGGTCTCCTTTAAAGTTTTTAAAAATATGTTTTAAATCGACATATAATTTAAATATCATAAAATTCACCATTTCAAAGTGTATAATTTGGTAGATTTCAGTGTATTCACAAAGTTGTTGGTCTTTTAAATTTTTTTTCCATTTTCTTTTTTTTTTTTTTAAGTGTTGTGTTTACTTATTTATTTATTTATTGGCCATGCCGTGCAGCTGGTGGGATCTTAGTTCCCTTAGCAGGGACTGAACCTGGACCCCCTGCAGTGCAAGCATGGAGTCTTAACCACTGGACCACCAGGGAATTCCCTGTTGGTCCTTTTAAAATAGGTACACGTGTTCCCTGCCATGTTTCAAGTGATAGTTAAATAAAAGTCAAAAGAACTGATTTAGTCTTTAGCATTTTTTGCTATGTACTTAAAATCTGGGTGTCCTAAGCTTGTAAACTCTTGGCGATTCTAGGTGCCGTTACCCCCCCGTCGTACCCCTTTTCTGCCTCTTTAACTTAGATCTGGAGCATCCCAGTGGGATGAGGACAGAGATGGGGCTTTGGGGAGAGCCCTTTGCCACTCAAGGGGCAGCTTAGCTGATTTTCATTAGAGGCTGCTGTGGATGAGCCCAGGGTCATGTGTCAGGTTTAACATGAGCGATGGAGGTTTGGTCTGTCTCAGGTTGCAGACCGAGCCTTGTTTCTTTTTTTTTTTTTTTTTTTTTAATTAATTAATTAATTAATTAATTTATGGCTGTGTTGTGTCTTCGTTGCTGTGCGAGGGCTTTCTCTAGTTGAAGCGAGCGGGGGCCACTCCTCATCGCGGTGCGTGGGCCTCTCACTGTCGCGGCCTCTCCTGTTGCGGAGCACAGGCTCCAGACGCGCAGGCTCAGTAGTTGTGGCTCACGGGCTTAGTTGCTCCGCGGCATGTGGGATCTTCCCAGACCAGGGCTCGAACCCATGTCCCCTGCATTGGCAGGCAGATTCTCAACCACTGCGCCACCAGGGAAGCCCCCAAGCCTTGTTTCTTGAGCATTGTCTCTTGAATCTGTTTTCTTAGTCCTAGGAGGACTTGGCCAGACAATGTGGATAGAGCTTAGAAAACTCATCACCTCTTTGGGAACATCCAGTCTGGGCCCCCAGGCATCCCATTGCAGTGCATGCTATGGGGGGGCACTCTGGTGACCCCCAGTGGTGTAGTAGTTTACTGCACAGCATTTGTGTGAAAACTTGCAACTCTGAAACTTAAGATCACATTCCCCGGGAACAGATTGATTGTAGTGGAATCATGTAATTTGCTGTTAAGTGCTAACTAATAAACCTAAGTGCTCTAGGACTGGAGAGCTTTTCATACTTCTTTGACTATAGATCTTTCTACACCATGACCCAGCACACAAGTGTGTGTAAAAGCTGCACACATCTTTCCTGAACAACACTCACCCTGACTGTGTACAAAACACTCTGTTTCCTATCTTGTTAGTGTTTGTAATGCCGTTTCGGATGCACGGGATTGGTCTCCTGGCTCCATGATGGGTTGTGGCTTGAGACTGGGAAACCCCGCTCTAGGGTCTGCTGGCGGTGGCGGCACAGGCTCTGGGGTCGCTGGCGGGCGGGTGGGGCCGGTCCGGCTCTAACATCAACTGATTGGCCTCCGTTTCCTTGCGGGTTAAGCGGGGGTGGCGGCGCTACTCAAGAGGCTTGCTCTGGGCGTCGAATGGCTTACTGGTTGGTGGTAAAGGGCTTGGCATGTGCTGGGGACACAGTAGGTGCTCAGTAAACAGTGGTGAGAAGAAGTGGGGTCACCCATGTGGGGAAGACATACGTCCCGGGCGGGGGCCGGGGGGCCCGTCGGCGTGGGCAGGGGTGGATCAGTGGGCTCCCTGAGCTACACAGACAGAGGTGGGCCGAGGAGCTGCTTTCCTGGACTTCGAAAGCCGGGCTCAGGAGGCGTGGTTGAGGCCTTGGTGCTTTCTGAACAGGGGAGTGATCTGATGGAAGAAGTGGCTTTGGGGGCTCAGCTGATAGCAGTGTATCAAGGGCACTTACGCAGGAAGGTTGCGGGGGCCAGAGGCAGGGGGCCAGGCAGCTGTGGGGTGGGAGGGAGCGTGCTAGGGAGGGGGCAGGCTGGGAGCCACGCGGGAAGGCGGTGGTGCTTGGAACGGGAATTCACGTATGGGGGTGGAGGGAGGAGTTGCTAGCACCTCTGCCTGGGGGTTGAAATGCAAGAGGTTGCTCTTTCCTTTCAATTTTTAGGTATCTCTCAGGTAAGAGGAACAACAGAAACGAACGAAAGCTGCAGTGATGGGTGTTTAGCCCTGTTGTGAAAGTGATGGTGTGGTTTCCGTTAATGGCGCCCTGGCTCAGGGTCTCAAAGACCCTGGTGATATTTCGGGAGTTTCTGGGGCCCTTGGCAGGAAGTCCTCTGTGGTTGCTGGAGAGCAGCACGTGCCGCTAAAGCTCAAGGTGTCGGATCACACTGACCCCAGTCCACTAACCCTGTGTCCCTTCGTCAGGTGGTGCTGTGTAACCCCATCTGCGGCGTGAGCTACGCTCTGACAGTGTGGCGCTTCTTCCGCGACCGGACAGAGGAGGAGGAGATCTCGCTGATCCACTTTTTTGGAGACGAGTACCTGGAGTATAAGAAGCGGGTGCCCACGGGCCTGCCTTTCATAAAGGGGGTCAAGGTGGAGCTATGATAGGCCCGGGCGGCCCAGGCCAGGCCGGGGGGCCTCCCACTCCAGGCAGCGTGGGACGGAACTGCTTCCTGTCGGCCGCTCTGCAGAACGGACTTTCTTAAATCATTTTGTATGTCACCAGTTACTCTTCTGGAATATCACTCAAGATCAAATGGTCAGAAGGCCTTAGGACCAAAGGACCCCCCTCCCACCCCCACTCTCACCTCCCCCTGCCCCGGAGCAGCGTGATCTCGGGCTGCATCAAGGTAGGACGCAGATTAAAGGTGGACGAGATGCAGGTAACAGCAGTACTCAGCAGTGCCCCCCCGACGTGCCCGGGGAGAGCCTAGGCCACACTCCATCCCCCACGAGGCCGGGGCTGTTAAGTTGTGACCAAGACCTCTGGGGAGAGGGGGGCTCGCTCCTGACGCTGAGTGAGGCTCCTGCAGCAGGAGGGGTACGTGGGCACCAGTACCTACTAGCGTTAGCAACCCATTCAGAACCCTTACTT
The DNA here is from genome assembly GCF_965194825.1 of Balaenoptera physalus. NCBI lineage: Eukaryota > Metazoa > Chordata > Mammalia > Artiodactyla > Balaenopteridae > Balaenoptera > Balaenoptera physalus. The sequence goes on from NC_138882.1 coordinate 191,968,551, forward strand.
GGACCGAAACACACAGACAGCACAGCTTTAACCTCCCTGTTTCTGTCCTTAAGTGCATGAGGATCTCTATAGTTTTAAAGACACTTCCTTATAAGGCACTTTGGCTCTTCGTATATCTCATCATGTTTACTTACCTGTTTTCAAAAACAGCAGTATGAACTCGGGGGACTCGCTTGGCATGTGAGCCCCACCTTTCATTTGGCAGAGAGGCAGCACAGACCCCTCCAGATGACTCAGCTGACGCTTTGTGTTACCAGGGCTCCCCGGGCCAGGGAGACTGTGGGCCCCTGTGGCTTTCCTGGGTCCTGGCTCCTCCCAGAAGGGGGCTGTTACCAGTGACAGGAATGTCAAAGATGTGTCATTTCTCCTTTATCCAAAAAAATGCTTCCTGGACACCTGCTCTGTGCAAGGCATTGTTAAACGTTGAGAAATACTGCTCTCCGTTTACTTGGGGTTTATTCTTATTCTATCATAGCTTATATTTTTGTGTTTTGACTTAAATCTATTAACCATTGATTTCTATGTTCTGTTCTCAAAATTCCATCGTCCCTAATGCCATTTCAAACTGTCTTTTCCAAAGGGGTTTGAGCATAAACAACTATGAAATTCAAGCAAGTCAACTCATGAAAAAAATAGGGCAAATAATCCCGGTTGAGATTTAGTCAGTACTTTTGTTTTTCAAGTTCGGGAAGAGTGGTTGGCTTTACAAGTCAAACATATAAGCTTTGAGACCCTTGTTGAATTCTGGACCAGAGAGCAACTTGCTCTCAGTGTGAATTCCTTCCATGCAGTCCTGCAGTGGCACCAACAGAGCGTGAATCAGAGGTGGCATCGGCCCCTGGCTGGAGCGCTGCCACGCCGCGCCACGCGACGCGGTTTTCGAGGAGCCACTAAACCTTTCCGTGCCTAGACCTCCCCATCTGTAGGATGGGGTCAATACCACCTACCTCGCAGGGGTCTTGTGAAGACTTAGAAGAACAATGTCAAACGTTTTTAATACTTCGGTGACAGAGATGACATAAACGAAACCAATATTGCATGAGTTACACAAAATTGGACATTTGATTCACTGTACCAGATACCGGAAATGTGTGTTCAAAAAAGCATTTTACCAACTCAAAATATTAACTTATTTCTAGATTTCATGGCCTAATTAGTTTTTTCATCATTATATATACCAAAGAGGTTTACAGGTTCATTGGTGACAGGTGCGCCATTCGCTGGTTTGAGGGCCGGACAGGTTCCAGCCGCGGCCTCCTGAGGTCTCGCAGGCAGACAGCCCAGGCAGCAGCCAGAGCCTCGCGGCAGATTCCTCTGGCGGCAACACTGCCCGGTGGGACGTCAACGTGCACTTACTGTGTTTGGGGACTTGACTCAGTGCTAAACTTGTTCTCCAGACCACTCCCAGTGAAATAAACGCCACTTAATAGGATTGCAAAACTGAGGAGGGCGTAGCTGGGGTTTTGGCGGCCACCCCCAGCTCTTTGAGGGAAAGTCCTTTCTTGCTGCATCTAGCAGGTTAGGACCCGGCTTTCATTACCACGGGGGGTTGTGAAGTTGTCTCTTTAGCAGATGGAGAGGAGCTAGTGACGACCCTGGCTTTGCGGACAGTTAAGACCGGAGGTGTTGGCCTCTGACGGTCTGTCCCTCCTCCGCCTGCCTGCCAGGCCTGGAGCTCAGGAGGCAGGCCCTGGTGTCAGCAGGGAGATGCTGCCATCACACCACCTGCGCTGGACGTGACATTCTGCTCTGCTTGAAAGAGCAGGTCCACAAGCAAGTTCCCACCCTGATTTGTAACCCAGGGCGGAAGTCCGCAATTACTTGGGGATCAAAGATGAACTACTTAGGGGCGGGATTTGGCAAGTGACTGACTTTCATCTAGCACTGAGATCTTCAGGTTATTTTTAACTTTATAAATTCAGCAGTGACAGCGCACAGGGAAGAGAATCAGGTTAATGAGGTACAGGCTTTTTGGGTATTCCCGAAAGCTTATTTTGGGTAAAGGCCACGTCGCCGGTTCCCTCAAATTAAGAAACCGTCAAGAGATTTCTTTTTCCATTGCAGGTTTCAAAGCGGGGACTCTGAAATGGAAAGTAGGCACTGCACAGAGCAAAGCTATTCTGAAGCAGTGCAAAATGAAACATTTCATGAGGGTTTGCAGGCTGGGGCCGAGAATGGCAGTTTACGGAAACGAGGTTGTAGGCAAGCCTGGCAGAGGGCAGAAGGCAGCGTGCCCCGCCAGCCCTTCATTGTCACAAACAGCTGCACAAGCCTACAAAGTGAACGTTATTAATCCCTTCCACTTACTTAGCACTCTGGGTGATTAACATGATGGGGAAGCATCGCTAAACCAAGCGGTTGTGTTGACAGGTGAGGTTCTGTGGGGTCCCGACTGCAGCTCCGTTTGGTCGCAGCCCCTCTGTGACAGGAAGAGTGAACCACTGTCCCTTCTCTGCACTTCCTTACTGCCTTAGGGAGTTGTGCTCCCCCTCTGCGTTTTGCCTCTGCAGTGACCTGGTGAGGCCAGGCGACCCCAGCCTGTCTGGCACGGTGGGAGAGGCTTGCTCTCTGTGCCCCGCTATGGAAGCCTGACGCCCCGTCCTGGGCTCGGACGACCGGCCATCAGCAGCGGTCCCAAGCGCTTGCTCCTGAGGGTCTGTCCCATAGCTTAAGCTAGGAGAGTAACCTAATGGGGTAATTACTCTTCTTTTTACATGCAGAAATGTTTATTTAAATATTGGATTTTCTTTCACAGAAATTATTTCCAATTCTTAAATAAAACTGTACTTGATTTCACTGTGAACAATAGTATGATTGTGTGGGATTCAGAAACTTTTTAAAAAATATTTATTTATTTATTTGGCTGTGCCGGGTCTTAGTTGCAGCATGCAGGATCTTTTAGTTGTGGCATGCGGGATCTAGTTCCCTGACCAGGGATCGAACCCGGGCCCCCTGCATTGGGAGTGCAGAGTCTTGACCACTGGACCACCGGCGAAGCCCCCGGAAACTCTTAAGGTCTTTTTGCTTCTGACTAAGAAATGTCCAAAACCTATAGCGTAAAACCAGATGTGTTTTGCCTCCTCGATTCTGTTCTGAAGTCCTACCTCTAACCAGTTTGTCTTGACAAGTTCCTCCAGCCCCCCAGGCTACTGTGGAGGTTTATGATGCTTTGGGATGGGAACGTCGGTGCTCTTGACAGCAGGTGTGGAGGTGTCGGGTACTGATGTGGCAGATGGGTCAGTGTATTGACCTGCAGGCCTACCTGGCACATAGAAGCCACTTGCTGTTTGAACCACTGAATCAAGCTGATGTTTGCTTAAAGCATGATTCTTTGGGCATCATTTTGCCTCCAAAACTTTACATTTTAGGTTATGCAGGTTAATTTTCTTTTTTAAGCATTTTGTTTAAGTTCCGCTTGATAAAAAGGGTACTGGGTAGGAGTGGAAAACCACTAGAGCAAAGTTGCTGGTGAATCGTGCTTTAATATCAATAGAAGGTGAACACAGGAGAGTGACAGCAGGCAGGGACAGCGGTGGGGAAGTCGTGACGGAGGCCACCTCCTGCCATGCGGGCCACCAGGTGCTATTGCGTGGCTTTATGCGCTCAGCCCTGGCCCTACAGTGAGAAAAGCTGGAGCGAAGGGTTTTTTCCCCTATGCTGAGTCAGCGCTCAGATTAGCGGGTGGAACTTTCCAGCGGCGCCCGGTTAACAGTGGGGCTGTGGTTCAGGAGGACCCGGATTCCTCTGTGGCAGGGCAGGTGCTGCACAGTGGGCGAGTCTCATCACCCGAAATTCAACGGGTGCACACCCCACCCCAGCGGGAGCTCTCGGGACTAGCACAAACACGCCAGGGAGGTGCAGGGGGCGTGAGGGGCTTCAGGCTGGATGTTCACTCATGTAACATCTTCCACGCGGACTGGGATGCCGTCCCGAGTCACCGTGATGAGGACCAGGACTCGGGGCGACACGAAGTCTAGCTCAAGCCAAAGAACCTGAAATTGGGACCTGGCAGAGACTGTCTGGGTTTTACTGCTGATAAATGATTACACGTTAAACAGAAAATCATGATGGGAACCGCCTCTTCTTAAATATCCCAGCCTTGACGTGCATGTTGTAAAACGCCCGACCTCCGGGACCAGTCCCATGCTAAGCTGGGCGCTCTCTCCATGTGGGGACGTCACCCCCATTTTTCGGTTTGGGTCTGTGAGAATCTTTATTTTTCAGTGGAGGCTCTTCTGCGAGGCCGCTCAGGGTCCGGCTGTTTCTCGGCTCTGAGGTCTTCTCTCTCCTCTCCGAGACACTCACTGGATCGTTCCTAAAGAAACACTTAATGTGAGCTCCTCTCTGCTCCCCTGTCTCCCTGTGTCCCAGCACTAAAATCCACCCAGGCAGAGGCTTTCAGAATGGCAAGCCTTCCGGGAAGGCACCAGCGGGTGATAGAACCTTAACTACATCATCTCCTAAAGGATTCTTTTTTTTTTTTTTAATAAATTTATGTATTTATTTATTTTTGGTTGCATTGGGTCTTCGTTGCTGTGCGCGGGCTTTCTCTAGTTGTGGCGAGCGGGGGCTACTCTTCGTTGTGGTGCACGGGCTTCTCATTGCGGTGGCTTCTCTTGTTGCAGAGCACGGGCTCTAGGCTTGCGGGCTTCAGTAGTTGTGGCTCACGGGCTCAGTAGTTGTGGCGTGTGGGCTCTAGAGCACAGGCTCAGTAGTTGTGGTACACGGGCTTAGTTGCTCCACGGCATGTGGGATCTTCCCGGACCAGGGTTCGAACCGGTGTCCCCTGCATTGGCAGGCAGATGCGCCACCAGGGAAGCCCCTCCTAAAGGATTCTTATTCACTTTTGATGACTTTTAGTTGCCAAAACATCAGCAGTGCAGACCATTTCAGTGGCTTGTGGTGACCCTGCTCTTTGAATTGACCCTCCCCTGAAGCATGGTGCCTGGGAGGGTAGGGCTGCTTTCTGCTCTGTCACCAACCCCGCGGTGGCTCTGGATGCAGCAGACCTCTCCCCGCCCCCAGGCCCTTTTAGCTCTGACTTTCTACAACTCCAGAGAAATACGAAAAGATCAGCCTGTGACAGTGACACATCTGTTATTGCACATTCTCTTCTCCCTCTGGCAATTATTTTGGCAAACACTGTGGCTCCAGTGAGTAGCAATGCTCTCTCACAGGAAGAAATAACCCTCGATCCCTTCTTCTCGAGTCACAGTGGTGTAGGAGCCTGCGCTCTCAGAGGTGTGGGTTGAGCAGGAGGCAACCACGGCTGTCCCTAGTTATAAACCTCACGTCATGTCTATCAGGGTCACATCTGTCATCTACGAGGTCATTTGTTTGAAGGCACCGCCCAGTTTAAAAACCCCTCTGACCCTGTATTTTACACACTGAGGCCCAGCTGAGGCCGTAGAGCTGGTCAGTGGCAAGTTGGGACCAAAAGAAAACCGGAGGTCAGTCTTTGTCGCCTGTATTTGTCTCTGAGATTAAATCGTTTGCCCGCTCAGGTTGGAAAGACTCACTTTACCTGGCCTGGGCCTCGCCGTTCACGCCGTCATCATGCATGTTTTGTAGGTGGTCTGACGGTTCATCCACAGGGGCCTGAAACCTGCGTGAGAGAAAGCAGTTCCCAGGAATCTGGATGCAGCAGAGCCGGCCCGCTGCGTGTGCTTAGGCTCACTGCACAAACACCAAACTTGAGCAAACACTTTGGGCCTCAAATATTTACCAAGGGCCAGGGCCACGGCAGTGGACGAGAGAGACTGGGCCCTGCTCTTGTGGGAGACCCGTTCTGCGGGGGGAGACACGCCAAGGTTGGGAAGGAGGCCCAGCGGGACGGATGATGGGGAGTGACAGTGAGGGAGACCTGCCTTCAATAGGGTGGTTTGGGAAGGCCTCCCTGCTGACGTTCAAGCTGAGACCTGGGTGATGAGGTCCATGGAACAAGACGAAGCAAGAACATTCCAGGCAGAGGCAGGGAAGTGGCAGCCAGTCTAGCTTCTTTGCGGGACTGAAAGGCCATTGTGCCTGGGGTGTGGGGAGGGGCCGACGTGGTCAGAGGTGGGCAGAGAGGGTCCCGAAAGGACTTTCAGGCCCCAGCATGATAGGCTTTAGAAAGACCACTGACTGTGACGTGCTGGAGGGGCCAGGGTGCGGGGGTTGACAACGGCGGCTTGGATTGAGGGTCACAGTGGCGACATGCAGGTGGACCAAGACAGCTGAGTCAACAGGACTTGAGGGTGGGTTGGCAATAGGGGTGAAGGAAAAAAAGGAATCCATGTCTCCTGGGCTTTTTACTCGAGCGCCTGGGTGACTGTGATGCCTTCACTGAAACAGGAGTAGCATGTTCAGGGGGGAGGAAACCAAGTTCGGGGCCATTGTGGGGTTTGAGGTGCCCTGAGACCACCAAGAGGAGACTCTCCCAGGAAGGGGCACTTGGAGATGAGTCTAGAGCTTGGGCAGATCTGTGCTGGGGAGGGGGATTGGGGGTCCTCTGCCATACCATGGGGTTTTAAAGCCAGGAGACTGGGTGAAGCCCCTTAAGGAGAGAGCGTAGGATGAGAAGAATGCCTGGGACTGAGCCCTGGGGAAAACGGACATTTGGGCCTTGAGCCGAGGAGGCAGAGCCAAGCCAAAGAGACTACGGAGGAACAGCTGGGGGACTTCCCTGGTGGCCCAGTGGTTAAGACTCTGCGCTCCCAATGCAGGGGGCCCGGGTTCGATCCCTGGTCAGGGAACTAGATCCCACATGCATGCTGCAACTAAGAGTTCGTATGCCACGACTAAGCAGCTGGCGAGCCACAACTAAGACCTGGTGCAACCAAATAAAGATAAATTAAAATAAACAAAAATTTAAAAAAAGTTCTCTTTCCCTTTAAAAAAAACAAAAGAAGGAACAGCTGAAGGGGCAGGAGGAAAACCAAACCGGGAGTGTGGGGCGTCTCAGAAGCAAAAGAAGAGTGTGATGAAGGTGACAGACAGCCCAGGCTCCCGTCTCCGAGGCCAAGGGATGCAGCCGACAGGTTGCTGATGGTGGGAACAAGAGCAGATTTGGTGGGTGGGGTTAGTGTGAGTTGCCAGCAGTGGGAGGGGAGGAAGCAGAGGGCAGCTCCGGATACCTGGAAAGTGGGCCGCGAAGAAGGGTAGAGGCAGCCTCCCTGCTTGCCCCAAACCTCCAGGAGCTGGGCTCCTGCCCGAGCTTTCCATTTGCTGACACCAACCACAGATGCCACTTCCCCGCAGAGATGTGACTCTGCCGGGGTGTGGCCCCCTGCAGGCAGGCAGAAGCACCCTACCTGAAGCCAGCTGCCCACCGAAGCAGAGCACACAGAAGGGGAAGGACGCCAGTGGTTAAGAGCACGGCTTAGAACGGGCACACAGCGTGAACAGGCTGGGTAGGCGGCACCAGGATGTCACCTCCACCCAGAGGCCCCCCAGGATAATCCCAATCTCAACTGCTAACACCAGGGGTTAGTTCTGCCTGGTTTTGAGGTTTTATAAATGGAATCACACAGTATCTGGAGTAAACTGCTTAGTAAATGTCAGCTTAGGAGGACACTGTAACTAGTCCTGGCTGGTCAGGGATTTGATCAAAATTGTGCAAAAGGCATGATGAGTGCAACCTCTCAGTGTGACATGTTAAAATAGTCACTTTAAAGGTGGCTTGGCAGTTCTGGATTAATACAGCAATTGCACACACACACACACACACACTCTAATTTTCCTTCTTCCCCAAACTCATTAAAACTAGTAAAGGGACCAAAACAATGAGGGGGAAAAAAACCTTTCCAGGTTGACAGCAGGAAAGGATAACAGCAAAATTTTGGAACTGGAGAGCATGTAGACAATGGTCACTAATTCAGCAGACCTGAGCGGCTGAGGCCCGACCAGTTCCCACCACAGAATCCTCAGGGGGCCCAGGCACGGGCAGCCCCGATGCCTCTGCAAGCAGGAGGGTGGGACTGAAATAGGACGATGAAGGTCAAGATCCCTACCTCTGAACCGCTGCCCCCACCCCCAATACTGAAGGGTTAGTCTGTGGGAGGGTGCGACCCACCGTGAGAACTACTGAAGGACAGAAAATCAGCTGTGCATACAGATAACTCCATACGGTGACCTTCCAGGAAGGAAACTGGGCAAAGATCTAAAACTGACATTGGGGCATCGAAAGTAAGATAAAGCAAAACGAAAAACGCTGCCCACCCAGATCCCTTACACCGGAGCACCGCCCGTGTGCTCAGAGCTTCCAGCCTGCTCTCCCCAACCCCAACTCCTAACATGAACAGGTGATCAAAGACTTCCTGACAGCTGAGAAAAGCCTTTAACAGGGAAGGTAGAAACCTACATAAACAAAAAGTAACTTGGAGGAAACAGACTTCAGGGAGAAGGAAACTTAAAAAAACAAAAGCAAAAAAACATCTATCAGCCCCCAAAGGGGTAAGATATTCTGTCCATGAAACAACAGAATGCTGTGTAACAAGAGCAGTCAGGGTACCAAAAACACCTCTTTGGAAATGAAAAACAATTTAAAACATTTAAAAGAGCTCTTGGAAACTTTCTTCAAAAATGAAGAACTAAATAGAAGAGTCAGAAGATAAGAGAGGAAATCTCCCAGAAAGTACAGCAAAAAGATGAAGAGGTGGAAAACAAGACTGAAAAGAGATGGTAAATCAGAGGGCCAGCCCCGGAAGGCCAATACCCAGTAAGAATTCCAGAAAGAGAAAAAGTGGAGAAAATCAACTAACCAGTTCAAGAAGAAATATGCCCAAACAAGGACATGAATTTCCAGATTGAAAGGACCCACCGGTACCCAATGGATGGAATTAGACCCTCACCAATGTGAAATTTCAGAACACTGGGAGCAGAGAAGATTCCACAAGCTTCTGAAGAGAGAATAAGTGGGGACTTCCCCAGTGGTCCAGGGGGTAACGTGCTGTGCTCCCAATGCAGGGGGCCCAGGTTCGATCCCTGGTTGGGGAACTAGATCCTGCATGCATGCTGCAACTAAGAGTTCACATACTGCAACTAAGAAGTCCGCACGCTGCAACTAAAGATCCCGCATACCGCAGCTAAAGATCCCACGTGCTGCAACTAAGACCCGGCACAGCCGAAATAAATAAATATCAAAATAAATAAATAAATAAAGAGAATAAGTGGGTCACATTATAAGGATTAGGAATCAGAATGCCTTCAAACTTCTCAAAGACAGCCTTGGAAGCCAGAAGACAATAGAGTGATGCCTTCGAAGGAGAATCATTTCCAATTTAGAATTTCCATCTAGAATTCAATACCCAGCAAAACTATCAGTCAAGTGCAAAGGCAGAATAAAGATATCGCAGCCTTGCGCTGTTCAAAACATGCCCCTTCCCTGTACCCTTTCTCAAGGAGCTGCTTGGGGGATGGGCTCCACCAAACCATGAAAGAGGACACGTGTCATATGGGAATCAGGAGATCTCACTTTGGAGTGAGGCAAATGGAGTCCCCTGGAGGGTGGTGGAGGGAGAGGCCAGGTTGACCACTGTGTACCAGCCCTACAGGGCAACCACCCTGGGGTGCAGACTTGAGAGGCAGGCACATTGAGGACCTGCCACCAAAAATCCTCTGCCACTGTAACACCTCCAGTGCCCAAGTATGGTGCTGAGAGCCTGGTCCAGGTTCCTATCTAGACTTGGCTTAACCATGTACTGGGGAAGTTCTCTTTCCTCTGTGTCCTGCTGTCTGGATCAGCTAAGGACCCTCATTACACCCCCAAGGTGTAAAGAGATGGGCAACTGTGTGCAGAAAAAAAGCAGAAACTCAGAGCAGCGTGCTCATTCTGTGTTTTGGCAGATGTCCAGCACCTGGTCCTCCCAGATGCCCTGATTAAACCTTCATGACCTGGCCTACTGACTTCCCTGAAAGGGGCTCTTCCAGAGGTGTGGCACCTTTCCCACGCCTATTCTGAAGTGTCTTGGTTCCCCCAGAACACTCCCTGGTCTCACCTGGGCTCTAGCCGCTCCTTCACCTTGGCAATGGAGCGGACGTAGGGCGTGATCTGCTTGGTGATGGTGGTCAGGTAGGCATTCTCCTGCTTCAGCTGGAGGAGGTCATGGAGCTGGGCTGTGGGGGCCCAGGCCAGAGCGTTAGGTCTTGTTGCCTTCAAATTCTTACTCTCCAGCCTTGAACCATCTAAATAACCCAACTGTTTCAGTGATTACCTCTAAGTAAAGAGTGAGGTAAGACTCGTGAAGGCATCCTACTTACTGAATCCTGATCTCAGATATATCATTTGGGGGCCGGTTAGCAGCTGTGAGGCAAAGTCAAGAGCTAGGGGGAAGAGCACGGGGGTTCGTATCTGGTTAGTGGGTAACTGGCTTCCTGCCCCTGAAAGCATGTGGATTAGCTCCAGGACACGGGTGTGCCCAGCAGCTGCCCGGGGACCTTCATAAATCTCCTGCTCGTTAGCCACGCGCTGGTAGGATTCCTCCCAAATCTGAAAGAGAAAGTAAGTTGGATGTTGCACGTGGCCGTGAGTTGGAATTTCCCTTGGCAGCATTTCTGTCCTCTAGCTACTCAGAGCCATAGGACACTCCCAGCCAGTTCACGTGGTTCCAGGCAGCAAAGGCCCAGGTTCCAGAGCCTGCCACACGAGGGACTCCTGGGGCACCAGGCCAAGGTCCTCCCCCCCCCCTTCCTGTCTTGGGGTAGCCCATGTACATGCTGACAGGTGGGGCTGCAGGGGAGGGAGGTCCCTCGGGAAGGGCTACCTCCTGGAAGACTGCTCTCATGCCCTCCACGGAAGCATACTCCAAGGCGATCTGTGTGTCCACCCGCAGGGACTTGTGCAAGATATCACCCATGATCTCGGCCTTGATGAGCGAGTGGTGCTTGGTGAGGTCCCGGTGCAGCTCCTGTACCTGGTCCTTCAGGTTCTGCATCTCTGCCTGCAGGCGCTGGGGGGAGAGACCGCGTGAGTGCCTGTGTTTCCTGCAGGCTGGGTGCACTGCGGGGGCCTCGGTGGAGGGACGGCTGGCAGGCCAGGTGGCCAGGACTAGATCTGGCCACTGCACCTTGGTGAGAAGGGGTGGGCCTTTCCCAGCTGGCAGGTCCCTGGCCCCCTCACCCGGTAGGAGTTCTCAAAGTGGCGGCAGTGTTCCGTGAAGGGTGAATCGTTGCCCTCTGCCAGCAGCACCTTGGTGCTGATGGACCGGTGCAGCGTGGGCTTTTGGACCGGTGACCCCAACATCTTTCCCACGGGGGAAGGGCAGCTGGGCCCCATCAGCACCTTGGGGCCCGAGCCCCCTGCTAGCCTGGGGAGAGAACTTGTGTGGATGTAGACGTGGGGGGTCCAGAGGGTCTTCCCCTCCCCCAGCCTCCCAGCACGTTCTCAGCCCTCTCACCCCAGGCTGCACACCACAACCACGCAGGGGCTCTGAAAACACCTGACGCAAGGCAGTGTACACCCAAGACCAATGACATCAGCAGGGTATTTTTAAAAATCCTGAGGGTGATGCCAACGTGCAGAAGAGTCCACCAGGATGTCCTCAGGGATGTCCACCAGGATGTCCTCAGGCAGTTATGTTCACTCACACACCCTCGACCTTGCAAATCTGGCCTGATGCCCAGTATCCCTTGCCTGGGGCCCTGGAGCTCTTAGCAGACATATCCAGCTTAGGCATTTCTCCTAACTCCCCCGGGGGTCTCTGGCTCTCTAGACTGGGTTCCCCCCCCCCCGGAAGTCAGACCCCCTGCGGCTTCTGGCGACCCAGGCCCCACCCTAAGCTACCCCTTCCTTTCAGGGCTTAGACACCCCAGTCCGGGTGCAGCGGCGGCGGTTGGGGGCGCCCCTGAGTCCCTCTGTCCACCCCTGGCCTGGCTCCACTCCAGGTCAGCCAAGGGCTTCCGATCCAGGGCGGCCCCGACGGCTGTTTCCAGGCTGGGCGGACTCTCCCTCCCGCGTGGACGTCTTTGGAGCCCAGACGCGGCGCGGGGAGCTCGGCGAGCTGGGAAGGGCGGCCCCCACCCCAACGGGGACCTTGTGCCCGCACCCCCTTCCCGGTCCCGGCGCCCCTGCGGCTCACGTGCTGGTACCGCCCCCGGCACCCGCCGCCCGGCGCGGTCCCAGCAGCAGCAGCGGCTCCAGGCAGCGCGCGAACTCGGCGCGGTGGTCGCTGGCGATCTGGGCGGGGGGGGACGGACGAGCTCGTGAGGCAGCTCCATACTCCGCGGGCCTCCGCCCCGGCCCGGCCCACCCCGCGGCCCCGCCCACCTTGCTGCTCTGTGCCGGCCGTAGGCGATGTGGCCGCGTGACGATGCCCTGCAGCCTCTCCACCAGCTCCTGCGCTCAGGTGGGTGGGGGCGTGGGGGTGACAGGGAGGCGGGAGGACCCGAGGGCGCGTCCGTCTTTAGGACTTCACCTGCCATCCAATCCTCCACACCACCCCTGCCCCCAAACCCACAGGAAAGCCTGGGGGGTCTGGACTCCAGGCGACACCCTGCACCTCGGGGGAGCAGGCTTATGCCCCCTCCTAGGCTTTGCTGTCCTCTTATTTATTTATTTTTTGGCCGCGCTTTGCGTGGCTTGCGGGATCTTAGTTCCCCGACCAGCAAGGATTGAACCGGCTGGAGTCCTAACCATTGGACCGCCAGGGAATTCCCTGATGTCCTCTTAAAAGGGGTTCAGGTAGCCCCTAAATGTTTTGTAGATGATGGTGTGGAAGAGGGGGCCACCCAAAGACCCTCTGGTCCAGCCTCCAGGTAACAGGCTGCCTAGTCCTGAGGTGGGGGGCTCTGGTGTGCAGGGTGGGTTCCTGGTGGGGAGGGGGGGAGACACAGAAGCTGTGGGCACTCACATAGCCCAGGTCCAGGAACTCAGCCTTGTTGGCCAAGCTGAGGAAGGAAGAGCAGATGACCAGGTGGACCTGCGGGAGGGACACTGCTCAGTGCCTGGGCTGGGTGCCCGGCCCTGCGCCCCCAGCTCCCCTTACCTGCAGGGTGGGCAGCAGAGTAGCCAAATGGGAGAGCTGCTCCTTGAAGGCCTTGTCCTTTTCTTCATACTGGCTGGGGGAGGAGCAGGCAGCCTCATCTCCAAGGGGAGGGCTGCCCACCCCCACTTGGGGGGCGGGCTCAGAACTGGGTGGTTCCATCTCCCCACCAGCTTTGTGCATCCTTCCTTGACACCCCTTCCCTGAGCCCTGAGCCACGTTTTCCTCCTCACCGGTAGACACCTGGATGTCTTGCTCTCCAGGGTGGGCCCGGGCCTGCCCAGGCCCAGGCTATGAGACAGGTGTCTGGAGGTCAAGGGGCAGGGGGTGGAGAGCCCGCCACCACTCACCTCTGCACCGCCTGCAGCAGCAGCGCTTTCCTCTCTGCCAGTTTGTCCTGGGAGGGAAGGTCTGCTACTGACCGGGCAAACTCGGCCCTGCCTCCTCCCAGCACTCTCCCAGTCCCCTGGGCCCCAGCCACACAGCCGCTTAGGCTGGCTCTCTCTCCAGCCCACCAGCCCTGCTGCCCGAGCCACCTCCTTCTTGCATCTCACTGCCTGAGAGCCCTGGTGCCCTCACCTTAAATGTCACCTCCTGGGGGAAGTCTTCCCTGACCCCCTCTCACCACCAGCGCCAGCCTGGGGCAGGCGCGTGCTCCACCTCTAGAACTCTCCTGGCAACTACGATTAAGTAACTTCTGAACGTAGCTCAATGCTTGCTGCCCTGCTACACTGGAAACTACACGAGGGCTCCGGGGGGGAGGGGCCTGCCCTGTGTCCCGGGGACCGGTCCTGGCTGATAAGCATGCTCAGCCTGTGGCTGTCTAGTTCCCCCTACCCCTCACCTGCATGCTGCCGAAGAGGGCGTGGATGGCGGCCTCCTCATCCGCCGCGCTGCGTCGCACCTCGTCCACCATCGCCTGCAGCAGTGCGATGGCCTCCCGTGTGGCGGTCTGCAGGGCCTTCACCGCCTGGGGACAGGGCGGCCTCAGCCTTGTGGGCGCGCGTTCCCAACCCCCGCCCCGGCGCGCCGGGCACCCCGCGCTCACCAGCATCGCCTGCTGCAGCCGCTCGCAGCCTTGCACGTACGCCGACTCGAGGTCCACGCAGTGAGCCCGGCTCTCCCTACGGGGAGCCCGCGGATGAGCCCTGCTCCGGGCCACCCTCCAGCCCCCTCACCTCCCGCGCACTCTACCCACCCCTGCATGTCCCGGAAGCAGCGGATGCACAGCAGCGACTTCTTGTCGGTGGAGAACATGATGTAGGGCTCGGCGTGCAGTGCTGCGGCGGGGGGGCGCGGAGGGGGACGGCGGTGAGGGCTCCGGCCGGTGCCCGCCCCCATCCCCGCCCAGCGCTGGTCCCCATCCGGCACGCCGCACTCACTGCACTTCTGGAGCACGTCGCGGCTGCGCTGGCCCAAGGCCACGATGTCGTGGCGCGCGAACATGCGTGCCCTGTGCGTCTCATCGCGGCAGCGCGCGCACAGCGGCTGCCCGCACGTGTTGCAGAAGTACGTGGTCTCTGCGTCCTGCGGACAGAGCTCGGGCTCAACCCGCCCGTGAACTGGGAGCCTGATCCCCATCACAGCCCGCGAGGGAACCGCAGCCTCCGCACGTCGCGGCTGTGCGTCTCGGCCCCAGCCTGGGGCAGGCCCGCGGTCACATGCAGCCCTTTCATGTAACCCCAACGCGCAGCGCTCTCATGTACCCAGTTTACAGACGAGAATATTGAGGCTCAGAGAGTAGGTAAGTAGGTCCAGTAAGGGGCAGGTACCCAGGACGGTCTTGCGGAGGGGGTTACATGGGGTTGTGGGGAGGGCAGGCACTGCATTTGCAAAACATTTCACCTATAACAAAAACGTGTGTGTACGCCTGTGCGTGTGTGAAGCCCCCCTTGGCACCCTCAATAGTAGCCACATGGATGCCCACCCCGGCCATCTGGAGTGGGAACTTGGCTGGGAGGAGAAAGGGAGTGAAGACCTGCAGGTGCCCTTCCCCAGGGCTGAGAGTCCAGGGCACCGACCCCAGCAATGGCTATGAAAGCACAGACCCCCAACTTCCTACTTTGGCACTCAAGGCCATTTCCTCCCCACGCTCTCCCTACCTCCAGCCCCTCACCTCCTGCTGGTTATCTCTGTACTTCTGCGTAGCACATATTCTAGAACTTGCCCGCCCTCCCAGACCTTTTGCTCCTGCAGGGACATCCTCCTGGGATTTGGAACACCTGGTCCAGCCTCCACAGGCCAGAGAGAGTCTCGCGTGCCCTTCACCGTCCAGCCTGAAGCCTGGCCTCTGCTCCCTGGTCTTTCAGGATCACCCCTCCCCAACGGCACAATGTCCTCACTTCCCCTTGGGCTGTTGATAGCTGCTCACAGCTACCCAGGTAGCAGCGGACCCCAGAGGGCTGGCCTAGGCCTGTGCCCTGGCATGCCCTTCCTGTTCCAATTCACAACTGTGTTCTGAGTTGGGGACCAGTAAGCTCCCCCCAAATCGAAATAGCCTTAACCCCTGCAACTATCTTGGTGTTGGCCCAAGGCAGTTGTTTTGGACCTCAGTCTCCACACCAGTAAAATGGGGCCCACATTCTGGATACAGGGTGCCTTAGAGAGGCGTTGGAGAATGCGCTGATGGGTGATCCTCTGATGACATGGCGCACACTGCAAGCGTCAGGACAGTGCAACCTGGCACCCTCCGCTCCCCACCCCACCCCCAGGCGCCCCTGCCTGCTTGCCGCACTCCTGGTCGCAGTTGGCACAGCGCACCACCTCCATACCATCCCCTGAGCTGTCCACCAGGAACTGCAACAGCCGATCCACCGGAGGCAGCCCGCTGGGGCCCTTCACCACCGTCTGGTGTCTGCGGAGAAGCTCCAGCCAACATCCAGAGGCCCCTTCCCTAAGGCTCCCTACCCGCTTCCTACTCCATACATTCCAGGCTGGAGCTAAAAATAGGGCGGCGGGAGGTGGGATGCCTGCAGGCCTGACGTCTATAAATATCTCAGCCAGTGCTCTCTCTGACCCCGTCCCTTTCCAGTCCTAGGGGAATCTTGGGATGGGGTTGGCGACTCAGGGTGTCCCCCCTCAACCCCCTCTCACGGCATTGGGCAAGTTTAGGGCCACCCCGGGTAACTTGAGCCAACATAACCCACTTGTGTTGACTGAAGACTTCAGGACCCCCAAGTGAGTTACTGGGAGTGTCCAGATGCTGAGCTGAGATCCCCTACTCCAGCAGCATTGAATCTGACAGCACGCGTACTCTAGCCCGCCCTTGCCCCCTGACTTTCTGTGGGAGGCCTTGGGCCATAACCCCAGGTCTCAGTTACCCCATCTGTAAAATGGGCTGGAGCCTTCATGTTCTCTGGCGGAGAGGTGCAGGCTGTGTGCAGCCTCTCCCAGCCGTCTCCACAGGGAGTCAGAGCCTTGCCCTCCCAGCACCTAGGTCCCTGCCCAGCGGGGCCAGTCTCCTGTCTTCTGGGGCTCGAGGCACTCACTGGCACAGCGGGCAGGCGAGGCGGCCGTCGGCGGTGCGGCCGCGCAGGCAGCCGGCGCAGAAGTCGTGGAAGCAGTCCAGCAGGCAGGGATGCTCGTACTGCGCGCGGCACAGCGGGCACACGAGCTGGGGGCCGCTCGCCGCGTCCAGGGCGCCCGGGCCCTCCAGGGGCGCAAAGATAGCTCCCGACATCTTCGGGCACAGCGCAGGAGGGCGGCGGGGCGGCCGCGGCCCCTCTGCCCCGGCGCCGCCTCCCTCCTACCTGGCCCGCTGGACCCCGCGCGGCGTCCAGCGGTCGTGGAGCGGGGAGCAGCGAGCAGCGAGGGCCCGGGGCTGGGGGCTGGAGCGCCGGGCGCGGGGAGAACGGGCAGGAGGCGCGCGGAGGGGCCAGACCCTGTGCCGCCGCCCTCCCCGCCTCTCCACGGCAGCCCTGGAAGGTCAGTCGGTGCCTCCTACCCAACGCCCAGCCTCCCCGGGCCTCCCCCTCTCCCACCTCCCCTCACCCCCACCCCAGGAATTCCCCTCCCGGTGTCCTCTGGACGACCCGCAGCCGACACCCCTTCTGCGCCGGGCGCTCCCAGGCTCGCGCGCGCTGCCCGCGTCCTCCTTCCCGAGGCTGGCGCCGGCTGCCTCGCGCCGAAAACCTGGACGGATCTCGGCGCTCGCCGCCGCTGTGACCCAGGGCTCCGGTTACGGCCACGGCCGCGGCCACTGCACCCCTCGCCCGGAGGAGGAGAGGCGGCAACGCGCGGCTGGAAAGGACCCCGCCGGGCAAGGGTTCGAGGTTCGGACTGCACCCCGCCCGCGGTGACAGAGCCCGGAGCCCGGAGACGCGGGAGCGCCGCGCAGAGCGGGGCCCGAGGACCCTGGCTGCGGGCTCCTCAGGGGCGTACGGCCCCGCTGGCTAGGCCGGCTCTGCGCGGTCGGATTTGGGCCGGGACAGGAGTGGGTCCGCGCGGCCCCATTTCCTCGACGGGCGGTCGAGGGCGCCCGAGAGCAGCAGCCGCCCCTCCATCCCGCAGACACTCCAGTTCTTGGGAGAGCACGTGAGAGGGCTTGGAAGCCCAGAGCTGCCTTTGGCAGGCTGGGTCTCTCGGCCAAGTTTCTGACCTCTCAGAGCCTCAGAGCTGGGGTAGAACAGGGCAGCCGCCCGGTGATGAGGTGAGACTTCAGTGAAGTGAAACGCACATCCTAAGCTTCCAAAATAATTAAGGCCCCACGCCCATCATCAGCGAGTTCCCAAGGTAGGTTTGGGTGGGAGAGTGATAGAGGACGCTCTGAGCCTTTCCAGCTGGGCCCCCTCTGCCCTTCTTAGCCTGGCAAGTGCTTGTTTCACCCAGTGTCATTTTCTCCAGCGTGCCCGCCTTCTCTGCACATGTCACCCTGAGCTCCGGGAAAGCGGCCCCTGTAGCTGTCCCTCCTGAAATCAGAGTCAGGCCCACAGCCTGACCCATAGAAGGTGCTCAATAAAATCTTACTAATCAGGGACTTCCCTGGTGCCACAGTGGTTAAGAATCTGTCTGCCAATTCAGGGCACACGGGTTCGATCCCTGGCCCAGGAAGATCCCACATGCCGCAGAGCAACAAAGCCCGTGGACCACAACTGCTGAGCCTGCAAGCCACAACTACTGAAGCCCGCGAGCCCTAGAGCCCATGGTCCGCAACAAGAGAAGACACCGCAATGAGAAGCCCGTGCACCACAACGATGAGTAGCCCCCACTCGTCGCAACTAGAGAAAGCCCGCACGCAGCAACAAAGACCCAACGCAGCCAAAAGTAAAATAGATAAATTTTTTAAAAAAGTTATAAAAAACAATCTTACTAACTAGAAAAAACTAGGAGATAATACTCCAGCTGGTTTTTTTTTTTTAATAAATTTATTTATTTATTTTTGGCTGTGTTGGGTCTTCGTTGCTGCACGCGGGCTTTCTCTAGTTGCGGCGAGCGGGGGCTTTTCTTCGTTGCGGTGCGTGGGCTTCTCATTGCGGTGGCTTCTCTTGTTGCGGAGCACAGGCTCTAGGCACGTGGGTTTCAGTAGTTGTGGCTCGCGGGCTCTGGAGCGCAAGCTCACTAGTTGTGGCTCACGGGCTTAGTTGCTCCGCGGCATGTGGGATCTTCCCGGACCAGGGACCGAACCCGTATCCCCTGCACTGGCAGGTGGATTCTTAACCACTGCGCCACCAGGGAAGCCCCCTCCAGCTGGGTTTTGAAGGATGAGTAGAAGTTTGCCAGGGGAAGAAAGGAAGTGAATTCTAGGCAGGAACTACCTATTCTTTTAAGGGTCCTCCCTAGCTCTGGTTCCATTTGTGCTCCAAGTCATAAAAACTGTGGTCAATGTTTATGGGTCAAGATATTACTCAAAGCTCTTATACTTGTATTATGTCATCTAATCCTGACAAGTTGCTATCTGAGTAGTATTTACTGAGCATCTGCCATGCGCCATACACAAGAAGGGCGCCTAACCCACCAGGCAAGGTTAACCAAGTACACAAATAAACAAGTACAATAATGACAGATTGTGTTAAATGCTCTGAAGGAAAGAGTCAGGATGATGTGATGGAGGGCAGCTGGGAGGGGGTGGAGCTGAGGACACACTAGATAACCGTGGGCAGAGCCCCTGGAGGATGAGAAAAAATCAGACACAAGAAAAGCCAGGAAGAGTTCAAAGCCGAGGCGGGAATTCCCTGGCGGTCCAGTGGTTAAGACTTCGCCTTCCAATGCAGGGGGTGAGGGTTCGATCCCTGGTGGGGGAGCTAAGATCCCATATGCCTCCAGGCTAAAAAACCAAAAAACATAAAACAGAAGCAATATTGTAACAAATTTAATAAAGACTTAAAAACAATCTTAAAAATAAAAAAAGTGGAGGCAACAGCAAGTACAAGGTCCCAGAAGTTGGAAGGAAAGGAAGACCAATGTGGGTGGAGATGAAGGGACACAGGCTGTGGGGTGAGGCTGGGGATGGAGAGCGGGGGTAAGGGTGGAGAGGTGAGAGTGGTTTCATGGGGTGAGGGTGGTCACCTTGACCCTCTAGTCTAGAGAAGTCAGGAGTCCAGGATGGAGGCTAGAGAAGTCAGGAGTCCAGGATGGAGGCTGCACATACAGACCTGGGGAGCTGTATTTAAGGATATGAGTCTGGGGCATGCCTAAGGTCAAGTGCAGATGAAGATGAGAGGAGCTCCGTGCCCTGTGGCTCTTCAAGTCCGGGGAGGAGGGAGAAGCAAGGACGCGGAGAAGGAGCAGCCAGTGAGGTGGGAGGAGAACCAGGAGAGCCCGAGGTCCTGGGGGCCCAGGGAAGAAGGGTCAGCAAGGAGGAGGGAGTGACCTGTGGTGTCAGATGCTAACAGAAGCAGGAAGAGGAGGACCAGGACCCGACCCCAGTGCTTAGCAGGGGGACATCACCAGTGACCTTGATGAGAGCTGTCCTAGTGGCTGGGGGGGGCGGGGGGCAAGAGCCTCACCAGAGTGGGTTCAACAGGAAATGGGAGGAGAGAAATTGCAGACAGCACACAGAGGAAACTTACAAGAAAACTGGTTAAAGAGATTGTCTTAGTTCAGGCTGCTGTAACAAAAATATCACAGGCTGGGAGGCTTAAACAACAGAAATTTCTCACAGTTCTGGATGCTGGAAGCCTAAGATCAGGTGCAAACAGCTCTGGCTCCTGGGGAGGGCCTTCTTCCTGGCTTGTTGTCGGCTGCTTTCTCCCTGTGGCTCACGTGGCAAGAGAGATCTCATGTGTCTTCTTTCCCTTAGAAAGGCACCAATCCCATCATGGAGCCCCACCCTCATGATCGCTAATAAATCTAATTACTTCCCAAAGGACTCACCTCCAAATACCATCACTTTGGAGACTAGGGTTTCAACTATGAATATGGGGGGACACAAACATTCAGTCCATAGTAGAGAGGAGACAAAAGGGGTGGTAAGTGACCGGGAATGTTGGGGGTTGAGAGATTGCTTTTGCTGTTTTAAGATGGGGGATTTTATCTTTATTTTATTTTTTAATTTTTGGCTGTGTTGAGTCATCGTTGCTGTGCACGGGCTTTCTCTAGTTGCGGTGAGCGGGGGCTACCCTTTGTTGCGGTGAGCGGGCTTCTCATTGCGGTGGCTTCTCTTGTTGCGGAGCATGGGCTCTAGGGGTCTGGGCTTCAGTAGTTGCAGCACGCAGGCTCAGTAGTTGTGGCTCGCGGGCTCTAGAGCGCGGGCTCTGTAGTTGTGGCGCACGGGCTTAGTTGCTCCACAGCATGTGGGATCTTCCCAGACCAGGGATCAAACCCGTGTCCCCTGCATTGGCAGGCGGATTCTTAACCACTGCGCTACCAAGTAAGTCCCAAGATGGGAGATGTTAAAGAATGGTTGAGTGCTGATGGAAAAAAATTCAGAAGAAAGGATACATTGATGATTTCATAGGGTGGGGGGCAAGGATTCTTGGAGTGACGTCGTCAAGTAGGCGGCAGTATGCCAGACGAATGCACTAGTGTTGGGTTGACCTCAGATAGGGGCAAGGACGCTTCTTCCGCAGTAACAGGAGGAAAGGCAGAGCTGGGTAAAGCTGTTGCTGGATGGGTAGATGTGGAGGCAGGTGTGTCTGAAAACTCTCTTTGGATTGCTTCTATGTTTTCAAAAACAGAGCAATGGAAGTCATCAGCTGAGAGGGAGGTTTTGGGGCGAGGAGCTGGCATTCTGACCAGAGGTGTGGAAACAGTCACTTAGCGGATTGTCAGGCAGCCCCCAGGCTTGCTCAGAGTTAGGAGAGGTGTCACTTGGGAGGAAACACACTAAGGACTGTTAACTGGGTATCAAGACTTGACTCCGCGCTCCCAATGCAGAGGGCCTGGGTTCAATCCCTGATTGGGGAAGTAGATCCCACAGGCATGCTGCAACTAAGAAGTCCACATGCTGCAACTAAGAAGACCGCATGCCACAACTATGAGCCCGTGTGCCGCAACTAAGATCCGGCGCAGCCAAAATAAATAAATAGTAAAAAAAAAAAAAAACAGATCAGTAGCAACTGCCGGAAGTGGCTACCACTCCTAGGGTGGTCTTATTAAAATGGAGACACTTAAAGAACGGGGCCCAGGAAGCTGATACCTGAGAAAGGGGTGCTGCTCAGCTGGGGCTGGGGTTTCTGGGGAGAAGAAAATGAGGCTGGTTCTCCAAGCGTTGGAATAACTGCAAACCATATTCAACTGCTGTTTCTGGAATGTTCCAACTGTTGCTACTAGGATGAAGAAGCAGGAGTAGGTGACACCAACAGAACAGGAACAAGCAGGAAGCAAACAGGGAGAAGTCTCTTCTTTCTCCAGCCTGCAGTCTCCCCTCTAGGCCCCCGTTGAAAGAACCTGACCAGGTTGCAGGTGGCAAAGCAGAAACGTGGTCTGCAGTCAAGAACAGCAGGGTGGGGGCTTCCCTGGTGGTGCAGTGGTGAGGAATCCTCCTGCCAATGCAGGGGAAACGGGTTTGAGCCCTGGTCCGGGAAGATCCCACATGCCGCGGAGCAACTAAGCCCGCGTGCCACAACTACTGAGCCTGCGCTCTAGAGCCTGCGAGCCACAACTACTGAGCCCGTGTGCCACAACTACTGAAGCCCGTGTGCCTAGAGCCCATGCTCTGCAACAAGAGAAGCCACCGCAATGAGAAGCCTGTGCACCGCAAGGAAGAGTAGCCCCCGCTCACCGCAACTAGAGAAAGCCCGCGCGCAGCAACAAAGACCCAACGCAGCCAAATATAAATAAATGAAATAAATACATTTATATATAAAAAAAAAAGAACAGCAGGGTGGGTTTGGAACTTGGTCAACTGGCAGAGTAAGCCTGAGGGTAAACCTAGACCAGACAGCATGGGGAGTTTCCTCCCCCACCACTGTGAGCCAGGATTGGGCTTCTGCTGGGTGAGTACAGGGCACACAGGGGCTGGAGGGTGTGTGCAAGTGAGTGATTGTAACTGGTGAGGACACGACGCGGGGGGGAGAGTGGGTGAAAGTGGTCCAGTCCATGGACTGTAGGTCTGGGCATGAAGACCGTTGCCACTCAACTTTGGACCGTGGGCCGGCGGGAGCAGCATCTCCTGGGAGCTTTGAGTAATGCAGAGTCTCAGGCCACTGCAACCCACTGAATTGGAATCTGCATTTTTACGGGATTCCCAGGTGATTCCTGTCTATATGCCAGTTTGGGGAGCGCTGGCAGAAGAATGTTTGGAATTGGGAAACTAGAAGGGAAGAGCTGGAAAGCTGGGAGGTGATGATCGGAGTGTGGGCGGCTTGAACTTGAGGTGGTGGAGAGTGTACCTGACTGCAGCAAAGAGGGCTAGCGCAGGGAGACATCCCCCCTATCCCCCCAACCCGGCACCAGCTTCCAGGCTGGGCGCTTTAGGTAGGAAGAAGCCAAGTGCTCTCGGGCATTAGGACCCCAAATTAGGCCTCACCTCCCCAAGTTAGTGAGTTCGACTCCCATCCCAGTAGCTGGTAGTTTATGGTTTATTGAATTTCCTTATTTTTTTTTTTCTTTCTAAGACTTTCAAAAGTAGAGCGAACCCCTTTATTTCTCTTTGGGCTAGTCTAGCATGGCTCCCCGCTCCGATCCTTCGCAGTGGGATAGGCCACTCGGCCTCGCTCCCCCTACAATCCTCCGGACGGGTGAGAGGACAGGTTTTGCATTCAGGCAAAAGAAATCGCTCCCCGAGCGTACAGAACAGGGCGAGAGCGTGGCGACCGAGGGGCGTGGCAGAGCGATTGGTACGGCCTGAGCCCTGCGTGCTCTGCGCGCTGCGGCCTCTTTGCGTCTGCGTAGTTCACCCAACTCCTTTTCTGCCTCCGCTGCGGCGATGGCGCCAGTGGTTAGTATGGCTCCGTGTGAGGCCTCGGCTCTGGGGAGAGGCACGTGGGCCTCGCCGGCCCGGCCCCTGCCTGGCTCGCGGTGCACGGCTCTCTGCAGCATGGTGCCGGGGCCGGGCTAGCAGGCCGGCCGGAGCAGGCTGGGGCGGCCGCCGGGCCCCGCACGTTGTGGGCGGAGGAGGCCGCGGCCCGAGGCGTGAGGGGCAGACCCAGGGCTCTCGGAGGCCGCAGCTCGGGCTTGGGCCCCTGCCTGCGCGGCCAGCGGGGAGCTGGGGGCCTGAGACTGCAGCCTGGGTCGGTCAGCGGCCCTTGGAGCGCGGCCGGCGTTGAGGCAGCCGAGGCCTGGGCCTGGTTACCTGGGCGGAAGGCGGGGAAGGAGGGGACCCGGCGCCCTCGGTGACCAGTGGAAAGGTCCACGGAAGGTGGCCTGGCCGGCGTGTTTTCAGAGGGAGGCCCGGGTTAGAGGAGCCTTTCGCGTCTGCGGAGGAAGTTAGATCTTCAGGATGCAGCTCTACAGCCCCTTTTAGGTGTCGGGTGAGGGCCCAGTTCCATTCTCTCTCAGCCAGGCTGGGACTGGGCCCTCGCGCGGCGCCCTCACGTCACTCTGGCTGCAGATCGTTCTCCCAGGTTACTGGGCGGAAGTTTTCCTGCCCTCCTCCTTTGCTGGGACGCTCTTGTGAACATTCTCGGCTCCTCTCCCATTTTTCTGCCTGGGTGGGCTTGTAAGGCTTCTAGGCATTTGTATGCTTTTGGTTTAAAACCGTGGTGGGAGGTATGGAGACCATTGCTGGCAGGTCTTTTATTTGCTGATTGTATATTTCCGGGGTAGATTTTTAAACCAGACCTTCTGATTGTTATTAGGAAGACATGTTAGGGGGGAGGAAAAGTGACTTGGTGAAAGCTAAATGTTTGAAAAATTGACCCAGTTAATACAGGTTTTAGGTGAAGTTTTTTGAGACGTGAAGAGAGGTAAGATGGGTTCTTGGAAAGGTCTTTTTAGATTCTGAAAGGCTATTTCAGGTGTAAGTTGCGGGTAAGTAGGTTGTCCAAATGCTTTTTTTATGGTGTTACACTTGTAGACGGAGAAGAATCATATAAGGTTTTTTCTGAGAGTGAAGAGGCTGGAACCTTGTAGTTAAACTAGTGGTTTGAAACTGCTAGATTAAATCAGTCAAAAGGCCAGAAATTGTCGCCAGTAATGTTATAATTAGAACCTGAGTTTTAGCTTTACCCTTGTCCCAGCTGGGGTTAGATGGGCCGCTAGGATGTGTGGTTCTGGTCGCTGTTCTGAGAAGGTAGATGAGACAGGACGAAGGGAAAACGGCTAAGCTGGATCAGGACCCGAGTCTGGAAAGTTAGGACACGAATTTATTGCAGATTAAAATTGTTTTGGGTCCGCAAGGCACGTGCATGCCTGTGTCTTAATCCTGGAAGAAAACGAATGAGTATTTAATTTTATTTTGGAAATTTTAGGGCAAATAAGAGGAAACGTTCATTTTATTGTAGTTCATAAGCTAACAGACCTTCGTGCTCATAGAAACTGGGGAGGCTGGAAAGTGTACGTGGGTCAGGAGTGCTAGAATGATTTCCCCTTCAAGAGGGCATGACCCCAGGTTTATAGAGCAGCATTTTGAGTAGTATCCAGCCTCCACTCTTGGCGCCTTTGCAGGGGAACACAGTTTCATGGTTTTTGCATTTGTGTGTACTTTTACAATTGTAGTAGTTTTGCTTTTGTTGAGTTTTTTTTTTTTTTTGGACTGGTTATGCCTTCATCTCTGTTATCATTTGTATACTTTTCTTAGAAAAAGCTTGTGGTGAAGGGGGGCAAAAAAAAGAAGCAGGTCCTGAAGTTTACTCTTGACTGTACCCATCCTGTAGAAGATGGAATCATGGATGCGGCCAATTTTGTAAGTTACACCCTTGATGCCACCCTGGGCAGTAGTGAACCCTTTGGGTCGTTGCTGAGAAAACCTCCTGGAGCATGTTTGCTGGCGGGCTCCGGCTACTCTGCTGTTCTGGCTCTACTGTTTGACCCTGGAGCTTTGTCTCGTTCTGTTTCTAACCCTTGCTTTCCTGTGTAGCAGTTGTGAGGAGTAAAGGAGATGCACTCTAGCACATCAGTGCCAGAGAACTACATCATCATCATCTTCTCTTCCAGTTTCCAAACATGATTTTACTTAAAATTTACTTAGGAAACAGGCACACCTTTGCACTTGGGTGTGTCTAAGTGTAAGCTGTGGGCCCTGACCCTCAGGGCCAAGGGGGTGCCTGTGACCTGGGCCTGATGCTTGGCTCTGGGGCCTTGGACAGATGGCAGCATCTCCTTGAGTTTTCTGTTTTATTAAGCATCAGAGCTTCAGTGTTCATGTGAAAATATCTTGCTTGCTGATTTGTAATTGGAGCTTGGTTTTTTTTCAGGCCTTGCTCTGTACTGATTTTTTACCCTCATGTTGGCCCCATTCCCCAATATTCCTCTATTTCACATAAGTCTAGAATAATTAACCTCATTGCCACATTTTTGACTCTGCAACTTGCTTTTGGCATTTTACTGTTTTCCTCTTCAATAGCCAAGCATAGGGGAATTCAGACATAATTGTGCAGAACCCTAAATTGACATTTTCTCTTTAGTCTCCAGAAGGTCAACTATTGCAAGATAAATATTACAACAAGAATAATTTTCAAATAAAAAAATTAAAAGTTTGGCTTACAGCCACTACTTACAAAGTGTGGAATTCGGGTAACCTGTAGTTCACTGCCCTCTTATAGATGCCTTTTGTGTCCTGGCCTGTCCTGCAAAAAGTCCTTCACTTGACTCCTTAGTTCCTTCTCCAGCCAGTGACTTCTTGCTTTTCTCCGTGGCCTCCTGTCCCTCGTAACTTGTGGCTTCTTCCAGTTTGTGTCTGGGATGGCCCTGTTCTGACATTATTCCCTTCTCCCTTCCTCCCTCTGTACTCATCTGTATATGTGACTGTCTTCCTTCTAGACGCCTCCTTAGGATAGAAAACACGAGTCATTTATGAGTCTGAGATGCAAAGGTCAGGATTTCTGACCTAATCACTCTTTCCCCCGTCGCCAGTTAACATATTGTGTATTGGAATTTTTAAATAGAGGGCTGTAGGAGTTGGGAGCTGAAGGGACTTCATATCATTGCAATAGCAAGAAAACCAAAAGCTCCTGAAACCCATGGAAGTGAATGACCAGCCCAGGCTTCCACGGGGCTTTGCCCAGAGTCCACCTCTGGGCTCCTAGGCCACTGTCCCTTCTGCTGTTCGGTGATGGTGCACGTGGGCCCTCAGCAGATCTGTAATTGTTTTGGTCACTGTATGTTTTTGTTCCTTCTGCTGGATTGAAGACGTATTTTCTCTTATCACACAGAGGACAATGCTTTATATGTCTTAGGTCCAGAAGTTGCTTGTCACTGTGGTTGCCTGTATCTTGTAAGTTTGGGCCTGGGTTTCCTGACTACTCTTTCCCGTGACCCAGGAGTCAGAGCCTTCCATGGCATAGAAGCACATTGACCATGTGTGGGAGCAGTCACGTATGTTCATGCTAGGATGTTTTCAGTTACATATGTAAACAGTTGAATAGTACCATTTTCTAATTGCTGTTCCTAGATTTTGGATCTTTTGCCAAAGATTTTCTTTCTTCCTTTCCTTTTTTTTTTAAGATTGAACATTTAATGAACTGTATTTGCTTAGAGTTAGGAGTATAAAAAAAATGAGATGGGTGAACTGGTCAATTTGATGATTTCTACAGGAGCAGTTTCTTCAGGAAAGAATCAAAGTGAATGGAAAAGCTGGGAATCTCGGAGGAGGTGTTGTAACAATCGAAAGAAGCAAAAGCAAGATCACTGTAACTTCCGAGGTGCCTTTTTCCAAAAGGTATGGGAAAGAGCTGAGCGTCTCTTGCCTGCATCCTAGCACTGAGCTTCCCACCCCACCTTAGCCAGGAGTGTTACCCCACCTTAGCCAGGAGTGTTACTCCACCTTGAGTAATCTGCTCTGTGGTTACCTCTGTTAACCTCTGGAGCAGTGTCCAGTGTAAGGGGCTGGTGAATGAATGGATGAATGTTATGGTAGTTAAAAGTGTTCAACTCTTAGTAGTTTTTTACAGTTTTGTTTTTCACAGGCTAAAGTATTTCAAGCAGTAAAGATGCTCGGACTTGCTTAGACTGTGTTCTTGAAAGTGAAGATATTGCTTCCTTTGCCTCTAGATGACATTGAAGAGCTTTCATTTTTAATTTTATGGGGTTTTTTTCCCCTGTAAATGCTACTGTAATTAGGTGAGGGATCTGAAATCTCAGTTTAGACTGAAGCCACTCTGTTAATTCCTGTGGGCCAATTTTTTTAAGTTGGAGACATCAGTTCACTTGCCCTGCTATATTTACGTCTTCTGTTTTGAGAATGAGGTTAAAAACACGTTACAAGTCACTGAGGAATCGGACGTGCTTATACCCAGCTCCTCGCCCAGAGCCTGGCGTACAATTCTTAGGAGCGTTTAATCAAAGTGAATCAAACAGTGGGAAGTTTGACGTGTTCGGACAAGTTGGTTATAGTTAAGCCTTTGCTTTTAAGTTGGTTATAGTTAAGCCTTTGCTTTTATTTTTTTTTATTTATTTAAAGAATAGGGTTTAATTAATCAGTTAATATTTATTGGCCATGCTGTGCGGCTTGCAGGATCTTAGTTCCCTGACCAGGGATTGAACCAGCACCTTTGGCAGTGAAAGCGCCGAGTCCTAACCACTGGACCGCCAGGGAATTCCCCTTTGCTTCCATTTTTAACTAAAGCAGTCAAGAGATGACTTTAAAGCTAAGTGAACTACTCCTGTTCTGCCTGACTGCGTTATTTCATTTGTGCAGAAGGCAGTTTGATGGAGTGAGAGATGGGGCAACTGGCGGGCCTCCAGGGTGTGCTTAACACCTACCCCACTGGGCTTCTGCAGAGCTCTCAGGGAAGCGCTTTTAACCTAGCTTCCCCCAACATTCTATTAGAATACTCAAACCACCTAAACTTTTGAATTAACCACCTCACCTGAATACAATATAGTAGAAATAAATGGAAAAAAAAGAATACTTTTTAGATGAAACTAACAAACTGATTTATTTTTATGTAGGGAAAGTGGGTAGAATTGAACTGAGATCTTCACATCTTTGTGAAGATGGCTTTGTTGGCGTAAGTAAGACAGTTGAACAGTGTTCATTTCTTGGAGGCGTTGAGTTTGTTGGTTGGTTAATATTTGGGTCCTGGCTACAGTGCCACAGTTTGCCGTGCGTCTCGTTTAGTCCTTGTACCAGTCTGAAGAGATGCAAGTATCATGAGTCCTGTTTTACAGAGGGCGAACCTGAGGCCTGGAAAGGTCAATTTGCCCAGTGGTGGGTTTGCTGGGCATTCTGTTCCTCTTTATGCCTTTGGGAAGATGCCAGAGTAGATAAACCTCAGGGCCTCATAAGCAGACAGCTGAGAGAAGAAACAGGATTGCGGGCTTTCTTTTGAGCCCAGGAGGCATCGCTGCCTTTAGGTGAACAGAGTTTGCTGACAGCGCTGGGCAGGGTTGGCTGCTGAGCTCGCTCAGGCCGAGGCAGCCACTGGGTGGATGGACTAGAGAGGCCAAGTGCTCTTGCTGCAGAGTCGCAGTCAGGGCGTTTGCCGGGGGCGGGGGAGGGGGGGAGTGGGGAGATGAGCGTCACGCAGCAGGAGTGAGCGTGTGTGTGCCCCGGCCCTCAGCCCCGGTCCCAGTAACCCAGCAACCTCAATGGCAGGTTTCAGTCAGCGAGGTGAAGTACTTGGAGCTCATTGGAAATCCAGCGGTTTCTCAATAAAAGGTACTAAGATTGTGTGCTTAATTGCCAAATTACTACCTTGATCTCTTTCCCTAGTGGTCGCTAAAAACCATTTTATAGGTGAGGGCTATTGTTTCATGGACAGCAGTCCCATCTTAATCTGTTCTCATTTTTATGTCCAGGTTAGATGAAATGTGACTGATGTTTATCCTCGTTAGAGCATTGGCTGGGTATATTTGCCTACCTTTGCCATTTTTGAACCATGGGAAAACACCTTCAATTGTAATGACTTTGAATGCAGGGGTTTCATAAAAGTTACAGTGTTTCAGAATGTAAGAAGGCTTTGTATCTGGTGCAGTTCTGAAGTGTTCTTTCTCTGCAGGTATTTGAAATATCTCACCAAAAAATATTTGAAGAAGAATAATCTCCGTGATTGGTTACGCGTAGTTGCTAACAGCAAAGAAAGTTACGAATTACGTTACTTCCAGATTAATCAAGATGAAGAAGAGGAAGAAGATGAGGATTGAAACTCAGTTATCTGGAGTATTTTGTATGAATTCTTAAATAAAATTTAGGAAACAAAATGGTGGCTTTCCTTGTATCTCTGCAGTGTGGATTGAACAGAAAATTGGAAATCATAGTAAAAGGGCTTCACTTGGGCTGCCACTCACTTACTTGTAATTAAACTTTTTTTTCTGCTTGAAAATTTCAGTTCTTTTGGTAGAAGTACCAAAATGGATAAGTCTCCTTCAAGGGAACTGACTACTGTTTGACATTGAACAGGTGGATGAGGGCGTGGAGATGTGAGTTCAGTTAGTTACTATTTTACCCAAAAAGGGGTGGGTCAGTTTCATCTGGTGCTTTTCTCAAAGATTGAGGAGTACAAATGTGGGAACTCCTGATTCACTGAAAGCAGATCCAGTGACTTGTTTCTGAGGCTCTTTTTTTGGGAAAGTGGCAGTGTCGATAAAATGCAGGCTTCTGGGGCATTTTGTCTTTTCATTTTCTGATTACAAATTACTCTTGACTCACACGGTTACTATGTATGTTAATCCTTTTTCTTCCCATAGAAATAAAATGTGGTCCTGTTGCTTCGCATATTCTACTACCCCTCGGGAAAGGGTCAGGAGAGCGACTGTAAAAGTCGCAGGTGTTCAATTAAGGAGAGGTCTACAAAATACGAATTTGTAAATAATCATTGTTTCTACAAGTCTTTGTACCAGACTGTCACTTTGAACCCCACCAGGGGGAGCTGGAGATGAGGAATAGTGGAGCTTCCAAAGGTGGGTGTTGGTGAGGTTCCCTGGGGTCAAGATCAGAATCCCAGAGTTCTGGAGTCTTAACCACGGGGGCAGATGTGAAAGAGAGGGGCCTGGGAGACAGGGTGAAGAGAAGTGTTGAGATGCCCAGGGAGTAGTCCCCTTCACACCATTTAGGCCACGGCTGGGCTTAAAAGTCATTCTACAAACACATTAAGCAGGGCCAGACTGAAAGGGCTTCCCACGATATTGGGGGTTCTGTCCTATGTGTAGAGGCTAGAGATCTGTGAAAGGTCATTAATGAGATCATAAAGATGTGATTGTTGCTGACAATATCAAGAGTGACTTTGAGAAGAGACCCTGATGCCTTACGGTGCCCTCTAAAATTTAAATTTTACAGGAATATCTGCATTGTCTTAAGATTACGTTGTATCAAATTCATGTATTTCAAGAGCTTGCCTAGGGTGCCTTTCCACACCTGAAATTCTTGTGATCTTTCTAGTTGCATAGCTGGAAATTAAATGTTTTGAGTCGTACCTTGGCTCCAGTTTAACATTTGGTGCTCCTTGGGTTGAATTTAACATGTTGAGGCTTCGTAATTTCATTTGTGGTAAAGGCTCTAGCATTTTCTATTTCTATGCAAATTTCTTGAAGCAGAATTGTTTGCATGTTTCTCTGCCCTTGAGAAGGCAGTGTTTCTTTCAAATTTAACTGAGGCATCAGTTGC
Source organism: Balaenoptera physalus (assembly GCF_965194825.1). Lineage (NCBI taxonomy): Eukaryota > Metazoa > Chordata > Mammalia > Artiodactyla > Balaenopteridae > Balaenoptera > Balaenoptera physalus. Next base: position 191,999,592 of record NC_138882.1, read on the forward strand.
TCTTTGGTGCTGTCCATTACCATGATTATTAACTTTGTTAGCAAGTTTGTGACTTGGGTTTGCAAATTTTACTTGTTTGTTGCATTGATGTTCCCTTGTAGTAATTCTTAGTTCGGTTGTAAAAAATTTAGCCCTGGGCTGAAATTAGCATATAAGTTTTTTTGTTTTAAAAACTATTCCCAGAATTTAAAACTTGTAATAAAATTGAAACTTCTTGGTTTTTCTATGCCTTTTGAACTCTTGTATTTTGACTTTTGATCACATTTTATATTAAAGTGGCTAACACATGGCTACTATTATTGTACAAGGCTTTTTTTTTTTTTTTTTTAAAGGATTGGCATGTTAATTGGTTGTTTGTCCTCACTGATGAATTGCTGTACCAACAATGACCTTGGACTTCATTAAGTTTGAGAAGAACATATGTCTTTTATTCCCACTTTCTTCACCCTAGTTATGCCGCGGTGCCTCAGGTTCCGGAGTTGACTTATAACCGACCTCTCCGTGTAGAATTTCTTCAGACCCAGAGCGGGAGAATAACGTTGCAAACACATGACTTTTTCTGATGGATATGTGATGTGAACTTGAATTACATGACACCCATTATCCCAGCTGTGCCCGAGCCACAGTTTAGACCCATTTCACCTGCCTGATCAAGGCACAGGAAGAGACTGGGTCTTGGAGCGTTTCAAGCTGAGATTTAGGTGCATAAAGGCAGTGAAATAGGAGCTTGGTGCAGCCTTGTTTTCAGCTGACTCCAAATCCAGCATGGCCTCACCCTTGGCTGGGTCAACACCATCTCTCATCTGAGGTTTACATTTGTTGTTTTCCTTTCAAAAGCCCCTGCTACCCCCTTCTGTGGCTTTTTCAGTGGTGAAGGTGTGCTTTTTTGAGTAGTGCCATCCTCCTAGCATTTCGAGACGAGCCATGTGGTGAAATAGACCAGTGCTGGCTGGTAAGTGGTGCCTAGCACAGAGGTGTTTGGAAACATTGGTGTCACAGACGGGGGAAAGTGGGAGAGTTTGATCACATCAAATATATTTTAAGACGGTCAAAATTACAGAATGTTTTGGGGTATTTAGACCTCAGCCTTTTTAGGCGTCTCTTGGTTTCTTGGAAGGTGAGCAGGACCCCAGTAAGGTGATAATGGTCCCCTGGTCCATCACTGACACGCTCAGGGGAGCCTGGAAGCTGGCTCTCCTTCCTCTTGCTGCCTGGCCCTTCTGCTGACTTACCCCCAAACTTCACAAGGCTGTAAGCAGGGCCCTGTGCGGGCCCCTTCCTGTGAGGGGGGCACATCCCTAGGAGGTGGGTCCCTGACAAGAGACAACTACAGATTTGGGAGTACCAAGGGGACAGGCTTCTGCTTGGTAACCTTGGACAGAACCTATATATTATAAAAAATAGTTTGATTTTTTAAATGACTTTTTATTGGAGTATAGTTTATTTACAATGTTATGTTAGTTTCTGCTGTACAGCCACATGATTCAGTTATACCTATACATGTATCCACTTTTTTTAGATTCTTTTCCCACATAGGTCATTACAGAGCATTGAGTAGAGTTCCCTGTGCTATACAGTAGGTTCTTATTAGTTACCTATTTTATGTATAGTAGTGTGTCAATCCCAGTCTCCCAATTTATCCCCCCCCTTCCCTCTTTATCAGTTTTTTGTTTTTGTTTTTTTTTTTAATGTGGGATCTTCCCGGACCAGGGCTCGAACCCATGTCCCCTGCATTAGCAGGTGGATTCTTAACCACTGCACCACCAGGGAAGCCCCCCCCTTCCCTCTTGGTAACCATAAGTTTGTGTTCTACATCTGTGACTTTATTTCTGTTTTGTAAAGTTCATTTGTACCATTTTTTTAGATTCCACATATAAGCGATATCATATGATATTTGTCTGTCTGACTGACTTCCCTCAGTATGACAATCTCTAGGTCCGTTCTAAAATATTTTGACTTTATTTATTTTTGGCTGTGTTGGGTCTTTGTTGCTGCGTGCGGGCTTTCTCTAGTTGCGTTGAACGGGAGCTACTCTTCGTTGCGGTGCGGAGGCTTCTCATTGCGGTGGCTTCTATTGTTGCAGAGCACGGGCTCTAGGCGGGCTTCAGTAGTTGTGGCACGTGGGCTCAGTAGTTGTGGCTTACGGGCTCTAGAGCGCAGGCTCAGTAGTTGTGGCGCACGGGCTTAGTTGCTCCACGGCATGTGGGATATTCCCAGACCAGGGCTTGAACCCATGTACCCTGCATTGGCAGGCAGATTCTTAACCACTGCGCCACCAGGGAAGCCCTAAAATATTTTGATTTTGAATTGTCACTGAGGTGTAATTACAAGCTTTGTGATCAGCAAATCCGAGAATCATGTCTCGTGAAACTGTTACCTTAATGACAGGCTTCCTCTTGGAACTGCAGAGTTTATCGAATTTTCACCTTTTGGGGCTTGTTTTTTTTTTGGGCGCTTGTTTTTAACAGCAGTCATTTTTGGCGCATTGTTATTAAAATGCATATTTAATAGTTTAACAGTAATCAACGCTCTCCTTTAAATATTACTAGAGATTTCTAGGCAAAAATCCATTTGTTTCTGCCCTTCCAGTTTCTGTTTTGCTTTGCTTTTGGTCATTAAGTAATGTTACCTAGCTGCAGCCATCGCAAGAACAAGGACGGGGAGAGGATTATGAGTGATGAACATCTCGACTCTAATTTGCCAAATTAAGCAGTTGGAACTGTTCTTCGTTGAATGATGTCTGACTTAACCTCACCTTGGGAGCTGGAGCCAAGGTTAATGGTGCGTGTGTGGTGGGCTCTCTGGTGATGGGAAATGCTGTAGGTCACAGTTTCTCTGAAGTGGGACAGGGGACCTGTGGAAGTGTCCTGAACTCATTCCACCATGTGGGAGGGGTTGGGGGCAGGGCTGGGGACTGGGGTGGGCAGTTTGGTGGCGCTTAGGGTCTTTTCCTGGTTAACATTCAGGAAGACAGGAGGTCTGGAAAGAGGAAGGCAGCCTTGCCAGGGAAAATGCAGGCCTGCTAAAGCCTCAGTGGTTGAGGTTCCCTCAGCTACATGCCCAGGAGGTGAAATACAGCTTCAGGCCAGGAGGATCCCTTGCTTTCTTAGTCCGCTTCCCTGCTGCCCTTCCCTTGGCCCTCGCAGGCCACCTGCTCGGGGCAGATTCAACATCTCTCCGAATGTGGTTTAAAGGTGATCCAGGAGATGGGATTCCCAGCGCCCTGCACTTTTTCTGGGAGGCTGGACAGAACTGTTCTCTCCCAGGCATGACTGAAGAGGAGCTTTGGTTTGGGGCTTGCTGATAATTTCATTAGGTCAGAAGGGGGAGGAAGAATGTGCTGCATATTTTTCCAGCTTTCCCCATGCCATCCATCACCTTCAGGTCACAGCTTGGGCTCACTGTGGAGTGGGTTGTGGCCACCTCCCCAAGAGGTCTTGCACTAGGGGCCCTTGCCAAGCACCCACAACTCTCCTGGTTCCTCAGAGTCCCCAGGAAGGAAGAGCCCTGCTGGTGATGCCAGTGGCTCGGGTACTGGTGAAACAGGTGAATGCCCACCTGGATGGAGCGGGTACTCAGCCAATACCAGAGGGGGGGGGTGCCAGAGAGGAAACCTCCCCCTGGCTGCTTTGGGCTTCCCAAGTCAGGTAGATCTTGAGGGTCCTTGGCGTGACTGGGTCTCCACTGGCTTCCCCCAAACGTGTCTGGCCCCAGGCAGTGAGGTGAGGGTGCCCTCCCTTTCCGGGCTCTTCTAGGGTTAGAAAGCCCGCCCCTGAAACTTCTGCGTTCTTAGAGTAGCTTGAAGACTTGCTGCAGCCGAGACTGGTGGTGCTTATTTAAAATTCTAGTCTTGCTCCCGAGGGCTTTGGCCTCCATCTTCACCTTTAACAACCGAGGGCTGGCAGCGCGGTTCCTTCCCGCTCCGCGCGGGAGTTTTGGGCACAAAGAACGCAGGGCCGCATCACCCCCGGGGGTCTGGATGTGTTTAAAGCGGACCCCGCCTGGAGGGGCGTTTTGGAAGTGGGCACGTGGGCGGTGGGAGCGGGGCGCGATGGCGTGAGGGAGGAGCCAGCCTGTACAGATTTTTCTGGAGGAATCCGACCCACCGTCTCCAGAGCGGCCCTTCCCCAAGTGCGGAACGCATTTTTCTTCGCATCCTCTTTGGAAAGGGGATTAGAAGCGTGTTGCGGCCGGTGCGGGGCGACCAGGGTCTCGGCGCGTGTGAGCGGAGTACGGGAGCTCGCTGCCCGCTGCCCCGGGGACCCCGCCTCCGCGCCCTTGGGGACACTTCCCGGGCGGGGGCGGCAGCGGCATTGGGCCCTGCCGGGGGTGCGCGGGCCGGCGTTTCCCCGCCTCCCACCGGGCCCGGCCCACCCAAGTCCCAGCTGCCAGCTCGGCCGTCGGGTCCCCGGGCGTGTGGTCGCCTCGACGGCTCCCCCTGCCGGAGCGCCCTGTCCCCACCCCGCACCCAGAGTCTCAGGACTAGTCCCCCCAACTTGTTCTCTGCTGTTAACTAGTCGCGCTGCCGGAACGATGGGATGGGGTTGCCACAGCAACCAGACTGGACGTCACAATCCGGGCATGTGTGCCGCCCCCCCCGCCCCCCCCGTCCCCCGTCCCCCCGCCTTGCTGCCGTGCCGCCGGCGCTGCCGCCGCCACCTCGGTCGGCTGCGGGACTCAGGCTGCGGGGTGCGGTGGGCGGAGCAGCCCGGGCTTTGCGGGGAGCGGGGCGAAGGCGGCCGAGAGGAAGGGGGTCGAGACGGGGGGGTGGAGGTTTGGGGGGGTGGGGGGGCAGGCGGCCGCCATCTTCTCGCCGAGGCCGCCTCGCCCGCCGCGCGCGCCCGTCCGGCAGCGCACGGGTTAAGGCTGGCACCGCGCCCGGCGGGAGGGGGGGCGCCCACCTCCCCTCCCCCCCGCGCCGGGCATGCGGGGCCCGCTGGGCACCGAGGAGGAGCTGCCGCGGCTGTTCGCGGACGAGATGGAGAACGAGGACGAGATGTCAGGTGAGCGGGGCGCCGGCTGCGCCCGGGGCGGGCGGCGGGGGGCGAGGCGACCGGCGGGGCCCCGGGGCCGGACCTCGCGGGCGGCGCTGGCGGCGCGCGGGAGGGGGCGCCGGGCTGCGTTCCCGCCTTGCTGGCGCCGCGCGGCCAAGGGCGCGGGGCTGGGCGAGCGGCGGGGCGCGGCGCGCGGGCCGCCAAGGGCGGGTGCGATGGGGACCACCCTGGCCGCGGCGCGGGCGGGGGACCGCGGGGGGCCTGCGCCGGGCGCCCGAAGCGGGGAGGGGGCGCGGCGCCGCGGGGGTCAGCCCGCGTGCCCTTGAAGGGGGCGGGAATCGCGCTCGGCTGCTGGTGCCGCTCACTCGGCGCTCTCGCCCCGCGCCGCGCACCCCTGGCCTCGCGGGGACGGGCGGGGGCCAGCGGGACCAGATACCCGGACCCGGCCGATCTCGGCCTCAGGGTGGTCTGGGTGGGGCCCGGAGCGGGCGGAGGACGGGACGTACTAGGGGACAGGGCGAGCGCCCTGGCTGGGGCGGCTTCCCTCCGGGCCCACGAAAGCTCCGGGCTGAGGCGCGCGGGCTCGGACTCCCGCTCCCCTTCCGCGGCCGCCGGGTGCCGTGACTGCCGCTCCCAAGCACTTTGCCCGGGCCGCCGGCGTCTTCCTGGCGCGCCCTAGCGCCGGCCGGCGCCTCCAGCCCGCGGTCGCCCGGCTAGTGGCGTTCCCAGCCCACCCTGCTTTGGCTCCGGGCCTGACTCGCAGGGCCACCGCCCCTGCCCTTGCCACCCCTCTCCAGAATTCAACAGAAAGAGGGCTTGTGGGTCAGGGGTAGCCTTGCGGCATCATTCTTTTCTTAACTGCTCACCGTTTGTTTGGGACGTTTCTCCTCCTGGCACAGCTGGGCAGGGCCTCACCCTGTCAACCAGCCTTCCTCCTTCCCTTCTGGGGGACTCTGTCACATCGCAGCTTCCCCGCACCGAGTCATGGCCCCTGCTGGGCACCTGAGGGACTTGTGGGCGGTGCCGGAGCCCTCCCTGGCCCTGGAGTGGGCTGTCTGGCCCCAGGAGGGAGCATATGCCACAGATTGGCACCTTAACTCCTGTGTGCAGGAGGTGAGAAGGGGAGGACCCAGGGGCGGCAGCTCCTCGCTGCTCTGCCTCTCCTAGTGAGGGGCTTCCCACCAGGTGGCCATGCCCACTGGGGGGTCTCCTCCCCCCTCCCCACTTGTTTGCTTGCTTTAACAGGGTGACTGGGGCCTCACCCTGCCTTTCAGACAGTGCAGCCAAGTTTGCAAAGAGCCTGCTGGGGTGAGGGGAGTGGGGGTGAGGTGGCCACACATGGGTGGAGTTGCTTGGACAATAGTTGACTGTTACATGCTGGGGGGTCCAGAGAATTAGGCCCATTTCCCGGAAGGGAACACAGAGGCCTAGCACAGGCACTGAAACCCATGGCTGTTTTCTGCTCAGGAAGCTGGCTCCTTGGTAAGCTGGTCACTGGCTTCCTCAGTGAGTGGTGCTCGGGGCGTGGCCCTTTGTGGCACTGATGGGGCCAGTGGACAGCTGAATGTGCGTGAACAGGCTTATTTCTGGGACTTCACCAACCCCCTGCTGGGGTCCCCTGTCCCCCTTTCTCACGCATTCTGTCTCTCCCGGGTTGTGTCAGGGCTCGGAGGGTGGGGAGGCGAGGAGGCCAGGCAAGGTGCCCCCAGACTGGCGGGCACCCAGCTCGCTCCCCTTGGGCCTCGGTCCGAGTCACCTGCCCACCACCTTTCCTCCCTCCTGCTTGCGCCTGCCACTCCAGGGCAGGGCGTGGGGGGGGTGGGTGCTTGCCCCAGGGCCTCTAGGAAGGCCCCCAAAGTCCTGCAGAGCAGAGGCTGCAGCCTGTCCTTCAGCGAGGCCAGGGGCTCCCACCTCCAGAGCATGTCCTGAGCCTTCCCGAGCTGCCAGCTCCTCTCTGTGTCCCTGGTCCAAGCCACTGTCCCCTCCAGCTGGTCCCCTCTAGAGCCTCCTGACCAGTTCTCACCGACCATGCTCCGCTCAGCAGCCAGGGTCACCTTTGAAAACACAAATTGGACCCGGACCCCCACGGCTTGGGCTGACTGCAAAGTCCCTTTTCTATTCCACCCTCATCTCCAGCCCCACCTCCTTGTTCACACTCTGGCCTCCTTGATGCTTCTGGAACCCCCCAGGCTCCATCCTGCCCTGGGCATTGGCCGTGACCCCTTCCAGACCCAAGCTTTCCTCGGCTCACATCTGCCTCCTTCCTGCCGGTTAGGTCTCAGCTCCTGGCTCCAGCGTAGCCCCCACCCCTGTCATTCTCAGGCCCATTTTAATGCTTTATTTTCTTGGCAGTACTTCCCTGGAATATTATCGTCAGCTGACTTGTGTCCGTGGGCTCCCGCCTTGGGTGTGACTCCCGTGACCACCCACTGTGCCCGGCACCTGGCACTGTGGGCGCTAGAGAGAGGGTTGTGGTCTCAGTGTCTGAGGGCTGGGGGTCCCTGGGTCACCCTGGCCTTTGGACGTGATGACAGCCTCAGCCTAGGCCTCGTGTCTCTCCTGAAGTGTTGGCCGCCTGGCCCCCTACCCTCCACCGCGGCCTCTCTGCAGCCCTCCGCCTGAGCTCGTGGCCGTGGCCCACAGGGATGTAGGGCCGGCAGGTCCCCCAGGTGGCAGCTTGTGGATGGGGGAGCCGGCGTGCTGGGAGCTGCCACACTAAGTTTTCCATCTGCCGCGGCGGACTCAGTGCTTGTCAGGCCTACTGCCTTCACTCTGCCCATCCACCACCCCCCTCAGCAGGGTTCTTGTTGCCACCCGGGCTTTGGTCGGGCAGCTCTCTGGCGTTGAGGCGGGTGGTTGAGCCTGCTTGCGGGGGTGGGGGGAGGTGCCTGCCTCTCGGGCTCAGGGACCCCAGCTGCCAGGTTCTCCTGGGCGTTCAGAGGGCTAGTCCAAGAGAGGGCTCAAGGGTCAGGTGGCTCCGCCTCTGCGGCTTGTTTGTGGCCTGACCTTGGGCAAGCTACCCAGTCCCTCTGCCTCAGTCTCCCCACTTGTGGAATGGGCTGTGGTGCCAGCTACCTCATAGAGGACTTATTATGAGGACTGATGAGGCGGTGCACGTGGAACAAGTAGGTCACAGTGCCCGGCACGTAATAGGTGCCCAATAAAGTGTGGCTTATAATTAGCACCATCCAAGGGGAGCAGTTGGCCTGCCTTCCCCAAGGAAATGCTTCTGAGACATGCACCCTCAGCCAATAAGCTGGGGGGCTGGGAGCCTGGGCCAGAGGGGCTGGAGCGAGGGAGGGAGGAGGGGGCCTCAGCATCCCAGGTCTTTTCCCTGCCTTGTAGGCCCAGCCCTTCCTCAATCCCACACGGAGGGGTGGGTTTCCTAGAGCTGGTGAGCCCATCTTCTCTCCAGGCCAGACAGTGTGACCACTCTGGCACTTGACTGGCCCAGGTCCCCCTAGCCCATCTAGGCTTCTGTGAGCCCAGGGAGCAGGAGGGAGAGAGAGCCATGATTCCTGAAGGTCTGTGCCTTCTTAGTTTGCTCCCCCCACGTTGGGGAAATGTGGGTTTGGGGCATCAGGAGGCCTGATCATGTTTAATACTTTATGCTGAGAGGAGGGAGGTAAAGTGGTTAGCACACTTTGCCCAGTGGCTTGGCCTGTGGGATAGTCACCGCATTCTAAATTGATTTATCATTTCATCAGTTCATTCAATCACCCACCCACTTGTTAATCCACCCACCCATGTATCCACCCTCCCACCAGAACATCTACCCATCCAACCACAGAACCGACCAGGACACCCACCGTACACTGGCCAGCCGTCCTGCCCGTTCATCACCCATCCACTCCTTCCTTCCTTCCGTCCATCCATCCGTCCTTCCTTCCTTTCATCCATCCCTCCATTGACCCATCATCCATCCGTCCACCCATCCATTTATTTATCTGTCCATCCATCCATCCACCCATCCATTTATTTATCTGTCCATCCATCCATCCTTCCTTCCTTTCATCCATCCATCCACCCATCCATTTATTTATCTGTCCATCCATCCATCCACCCATCCATTTATTTATCTGTCCATCCATCCATCCACCCATCCATTTATTTATCTGTCCATCCATCCATCCATCCACCCATCCATTTATTTATCTGTCCAGTCCACCTTTCCTTCCTTCCTTCCTTCCTTCCTCTCTCCCTCCCTCCCTCCCTTCTTTCCTTTCTTCCTTCCATCCATCCATCTTAACCAGTCTCCATCCATCCATTTATTTATCTGTCCAGTCCATCCATCCATCCATCGGTCCATTCATCTATCTGTCCATCCATCCATCATCCATTTGTCTATCCATCCATCCACTCACCCACCCAGCATAGATTTCTTGCATGTCTTCTCTGAGCGAGTATTGAACACAGTACGCGGTGTCTGACTTTCTGGGGTTTTTGCAGGTAAAACTTTTGAGACTTCCTGCCTTATCTCTTTGGCTTGTCCTTATTTCCCTCTTCCTGTTCTTATTCTCACTCACTCTTTCCCCGTGTCTATCCCTTTGTCTGTCTGTCTCCAAGTCTGTCAGGCTGTCTTCCCCGAGTCCTTGCTTCTCTCTGTCTGTCTGGCTGTCCCTCTCTTTCCCTCTATTGTCCCCGTCCCCTCCCTCCTGGCCTCTCTTTCCTCCTTTTCCCCGTCAGTGCTCTGGGCCCCCAGCCTCCTCCATCCTCACTCTTTCTGGCCCCAGTCCCTTAGGGTAAAAGCCTCCCCTGTCCTCCGCCCCCCACCTGCCTGCCTGCCTGCCCGCGGTGCTCAGGACTGACGTTTTGTTTGATGAGATGCCAGTGAGGTGGTGTCTGGGTTTTGTTAAATGTCATAAATGAATTATTAATCCTCTCTTGGGCGGGAGTACTGCCCCCCCCAGCAATGTCAGTAGAGAGCTGTGGTGTGGGGGGCACTCCAAGGACTGATGGGAACGTTAGTCTTGGTGACCCCTCCTTGGCCAGCCCTAGGGTGGCCCTGAGAACCCCTGGCCCAGCAGTTCCCAAACGAGAGACCCCCCCCTCCCCCCGCCATCCACTCCTTCAGCCCCGGCCATCCTAACCCTCCTGAGGCCCTGGGACCCGCCTGCCACTGCCAAGCACTTAAACTGCATCTCACAGTTTCTAATTCATCACCCCGTGAGAAAGGCAGTCCTCAGCCCATTTATCTTTAAATTTTTATTTATTTATTTATTTATTTTTGGCCACGTCGCTCAGCCTGTGGGATGTTAGTTGCCCGACCAGGGATCGAACCTGCGCCCTCAGCAGTGAAAGCATGGAGTCTTGGCCACTGGACTGCCAGGGAATTCCCAATACTCGGCCCATTTTAAGAATGAGGAAGTGGGCTCAGTGGAGAAGGGATTGGGGGCCACCCCGCCAGGAAGGGGTGGTGGTTCGAAGCCTGCGCTCCCCTGTCCCTCCTCCTGGCCACCAGGTGGTCTTGTTTCCTGTTTGGGGGAACGGAAGGAGACCCTCTCCACAGGCTTCAGAGAGGATGGTGGACGTCGAGCTGGGTCCCCATCGCTGACAGATTTGCTCACCTTTCTGGACTCGGGTGATGGAACTCTTGATCCGGCTCCTGGCTGCACCTCCCCAAATCCGTCAGCCACCCCGAATCAGACGACCTACCTCTTCCTTCCACAGTCATGAGTTTTCTTTCGCTCGGATCACCTTGTGTTTGCTAAGTTCCCTGTCCCCAGAGGACAGGGGCAGGGGGTGGGCAGAGCATGGGGACTTGCGGTGGACTAGCCCTGACCCTCCCACCCGAGGGACCACAGGTGATCTTTCAGACCAGGGGCCGGCCTGAGTCACCTCAGTGTCCCCTGGGCGTGCCTGAGCTTGGCACATGGGCTATGCTGTTTAAATGCTTGTGAAGTAAACGTGGGGAAGGTCTGAATTCTGGGAGGGTCCTATACCTGGAGGGAGGGGCAGGCGCGGGACCACACCTGGTGGTGGGAGCCACCTGCCGGAGCTCCATCCTGGCTCTACCACCTGCCGGCTGTGAGACTCAGAAGTGGGCAAGCGATGAGATCCTCGGAGCCTGTTTCCTTGTCTGCAAATGGGGGTGATAATAGTACTGTCTCCCAGGGTTGCTGTGTGCAGTAGATGAATTCATATAAGTGAACATATGCTACCTGCTTCGAGCTTGGTGCAGGTGGTAGGTCCTTCCACTGTTATAAGGTGTTTCGCTAAGAAGGGTCCACCCCCCCTGCCTGGGCTGCAGCCTGCAGAGCAGCCTGGGGGTGCCGCAGGGCTAAGCCAGAGTGTGTGCGGGGAGCTGGTGAGGGGCTGGGGGAAAGCAGCAGAAGATGCAGGTGCCTCTCTTTGCCGTCCCCCCCCTTGTCCCCCCCCCCCCACCGTCTCATCTCTGAAGCAGTCTCCCCCGGCCCCGCCCCAGACCTGGGAGACAGATCAGGGCTAATGGGTCCTAATTATAGCCCATCTGGGGTCGATGGAGCCTCGGGCCCTGGAGGGGCAGGGCTGGTGCCGAGGGCACGGCCGCCTGGCCGGAAGGGCTGGGGGCAGCCGGGAGCTGGCAGACAAGGAGTCTTGAGGCCGCTCCTCCTCAGGACCCTCCCCCAGGGCGGGCGGGCTCCCACCTTACTGGTGGCTGGGTACCCTGAGGAGGCACAGGGCTGGGCTCTGGGAGGGGCCGATGGGCACTGGGAAGGACTGCTTGGCTGTGACTCTCCAGGTCTGGTTTTAGAAGAAGCTCAGGGCCGGTTGCAGAAGAGGGAGGAGGGGGCAGGGCTGAGTGGGAATCGTGGGGGTGTCGGGGAGCAGCGTCACAGGAGGTCAGCCCTGGGCGTCCTCAGGGCCACCAGAAGCCGTGTGGGGGGAGGAGGACGGGGGGTGGGCAGGGTGGGGTCCCCGTGGTCGTGTGCCAGCTCCGGAACGTCCCTGGAGGAGGGATTTAACCAGACAGATGGCCCTGGGCCGTGAGGTCTTCTGGGAATGGAGGAGGGGTCTGTCCAAGGGCAGAGGGCCTGAGGACTTCTCCTCCGAGCCCTGTCCTGGGCGTGGGTTAGGGCTAGAGGTGCCCCTACCTCCTTCCCAGGCAGGGTGGGGCGCAGCCCACGGGAGATCCCAGGCTTCCTTCTAGAACCTCCCGCGGCCTCCTGTGCATCCATTGTCTGTGCTGCTGGCCGGTCAGTCTGTGACCGTGTGCTGGGCTGGCCTCCCCAGTCTGGGGACTGCCCTGCTGAGGGGACAGGGGACGTGGGGAGGTGGCAGGAGGCGGGAGAGAGAGGCCCCCTCCCGATTGCATCAGCTGGGCCCGTTACATAACCGTGCTGGGCACGGCCAGGGTGCGGGGGCGGCTCTCCCAGGCGGTCTCTCTGTGGCTCCGGGGGAGATGGAGGCCGGTGGGAGAGTGGGCAGGCGTGGACGGGCGTCACGTCGCCAGCTGCCTCCCCACCAACCATGTCACTGTCTCCCAGAGCCCTCCACTCCAGGATGACTCCGGGGGTCCCTATGAACGTTTCCAGCTGGCCCCGAAATCCTTGCCTCTCCCATGCCAGGGCTCAGGGGACAGGACGGGGTCGGCTCCTGCTGCCCTAGCCTGGCTCCCCTCAAAGCCTGCCCACATTAAACCCAGCTTTGGGCCTGCCCTCACTGCCCGCCCCGGGGGCCGTAGCCCTGGCCAGGGCCACAGCAGCTGTGCCCTCCACGTGGTCCTGTCCTCAGCACTGCCCCTGTCTGCCAGTCAGGACCGCTGAGCTGGCTTCCCGGGGATGGCCGGCACTCAGGCCACCCTCATGTCACCTGCACGGCAGCTCCCTCACCTGCCTGGAGTTGGTCTCTCTCCATGTCTGTGTTTGCCTGGCAGGATGGGGAGGGGACTGAGACTTGGGCATGCCCTGTCCCCGTGGACTCCTGGGGGGGCCGTACAAGACAGGGCTGGCACTTGCTTCCTGGGGGGCAGGGCCACAGGCCCCCGGCAGCCCTGGAGGAGGGCCCTGGAGCAGAGGGGCGCTGAGACGGTGGTGCAGCCCCCGCCTTCCCTGGGTAGGGGGGTGGTACGTGTGGGAACTGGCCCTCCAGGTGTGGGGGGGAGGGGCATTCACTGGGCCACCAGCGTCACCAGCGCCCTCTAGCTGCACCCAGAGTGTGGTGATGGGCGCCTTCCCCCTCCCCGGCAGGGTCCCAGGCCCTGGGGTGGACCCCTCTGGAGGATGGGCGGATGTTGGAGCGCCCAGGGTGTGTCGACGTGTCCAAGCATCTGTGGGTCTGACGCGTTCAACAGCCAGGATGTTTTACTCTAAAAGTTTTAGACTTCCTGGGCGGGGTTGGGGGCCTATCATTTAAACCCGATTCAGTGAGGACACTGCCCATTTCCCATATGAAAGTCCCCTGCGTGGCCCTGGGACTTTCTGCCCTTCTAAGGGTCTCCCAGGGTGGCAGCCCCACAGTGGGGTCCCGCTCGAGGCAGACCCCAGACCGAGACTCCCTGTCATGTCCCCCCACCCCCATGGCGCTTCTCCCTGCCCTTCACTCCCGCCCCCCCCCCGCCCCCCCCCGTGCACATGGGCAGTGAGGGGTGTGGGATGGGGGATAAGCCGCTGGTGTGGAGGCTGGCTGGCTTGTGGGCCCCTTTTGTGGACTCTTTGGAGGTTGCACCGGTGCCTTCTGGAAGCTTCCTTCATCCCGGGCAGACAGATGCATAGCTCTAGTCTGGGTGGTTTGTTCTTGCGGTGTCTTTTTGCTGCCGTTTGCCCCCAAGAGGGCCCTCCCGCTCTCCGCACCCCCAGCCCTGGGGCCCACGTCCGGTCCCAGGAACCCAGGGCTCGTGCCCTTTCTCACCCCTGACTTCCTGGGTGGGAGTTAGGCCCCAGCCACAGGCTCCCTTTGGGGGCAGCAAGAAGCACGTAGCCTGCAGCTTCTTCTAAGATGCCCACGTGACACACCCGCCTGCTCCCCCCAGCCTTTCCAATGCGTGAAGGAATGAGGATTCAGGAAAGGCGGGCATCCTCATTTCTAGGGTTTCCTAGAAAACCCACCTCTCTGTGGACCGTCACATCGTCCCGAGCGCCCAGCGGAGTGTGTTTGGCATCCTGCCTTGTGTGTCCGGGTACCTGTGATGGGGAGTGGGCCTGGGCAGGTGCGGATGGGGACCAGGCAGGGGAGGCAGTGTGGTCCTTGAATCCCCATTAAGGGGAGCCCTGGCATCCTCCGTGCTGGTCTCTCCTCCAAGCTCCCGGGCACTTGGTCCAAGGCACCAAGTGGTCCTAGGGTGATGTGACCTGTATGTCCCTGTCATCCTGCACTCACAGGCTGTCTCCTGGCCATGCCGTGGCCCTCTGGAGGGCAGAGGTGGGCCTCGACCCCTCCCTGGGCCAGCTGGAGATGGCTTTGTGACTCCGTGGGGCTGCTTTCTCCCTGGGGAGCCATGTCCACAAGGCCTCTTACTTGGTCATTTGTTGTTTGTTTTTATTTTTAAAATCTATTTTATTTTATTTATTTATTTTTGGCTGCGTTGGGTCTTCGTTGCTGCGGCGTGGGCTTTTCTCTAGTTGTGGTGAGCGGGGGCCACTCTTCATTGCGGTGCGCGGGCTTCTCATCTAGGTGGCTTCTCTTGTTGCGGAGCATGGGCTCTAGGCGCGCGGGCTTCAGTAGTTGTGGCTCGTGGGCTCTAGAGCGCAGGCTCAGTAGCTGTGGCGCACAGGCTTAGTTGCTCCGCGGCGTGTGAGATCTTCCCAGACCAAGGCTCGAATCCGTGCCCCCTGCATTGGCAGGTGGATTCTTAACCACTGCGCCACCAGGGAAGCCCTGGTCATTTGTTTTTGCTTCAGTTTCCCAAGCATTGTCACAGCAGGGTAGGTGGTTATTGTTCCATTTTACAGGTTGAGAGGAGGAGAGGCCCAGAGAGGTGGGGTGATGTGACACAGCCCAAGGGGCTGGGGTTCCACTTGGCAGGTCTGGGGGTGACTTTGAGGGGTTGGGGCAGGGGAACTAGGCGGAGAAGGTGGGGAGGGGTGGGGATGGGCTGGGGAGGGCAGGGTGGCCGTTACCCGGCACAGTTGGGTGGCAGAGGAACTGACTGTCCCAGCGGGCCCTGCCTCTCACTCTGTGTCCCTGGGGGTCTCCCTGAAGGAAGCAGTGGAGTAACCCCCTCCCACTTCTGATTCTTCCAGAAGAAGAAGATGGTGGCCTTGAAGTCTTCGATGACTTTTTCCCCGAGGAGCCTGTGAGCCTTCCCAAGAAGAAGAAGTCCAAGAAGCTCAAGGAGAACAGGTGCAAAGGGAAGAGGAAGAAGAAAGAGGTGAGTGGAGTCGGGGCTGTGCTGGGGTCTCAGCTGCTCCTCCTGGGCCTGCAGAGAAAGACCTGGGCTCCCAGGACCATCTGGCGGAGGGCTGCCTCCAGAGAGCTGAGCCTGAGTGAGAAACACCAAAACCAGTGTCCCCACAGACACCTGCCCCGAGATGTATCTCAAGTGTCCTGTCCTTTTTTGGCCGCATAGCGCGGCTTGCGGGATCTTAGTTCCCTGACCAGGGATTGAACCCTGGCCACGGCAGTGAGAGTATGGAGTCCTACCCACTGGACAACCAGGGAATTCCCAAGTGTACTTTTTTATTTTTGGCTGCGTTGGCTCTTCCTTGCTGCGTGCGTGCTTTCTCTAGTTGCGGCGAGCGGGGGCTACTCTTCGTTGTGGTGTGTGGGCTTCTCACTGCGGTGGCTTCTCCTGTTGCAGAGCACGGGCTCTAGGTGCGCGGGCTTCAGTAGTTGTGGCTCGCGGGCTCTAGAGCGCAGGCTCAGTAGTTGTGGTGCACGGGCTTAGTTGCTCCGCGGCATGTGGGATCTTCCTGGACCAGGGCTCGAAGCCGTGTCCCCTGCATTGGCAGGCGGATTCTTAACCACTGCGCCACCAGGGAAGTCTCTACTGTCTTCTTAAACAGGGTGTTCTGGGGTGTTTATTCTTTTCCCCTTGGTGGCTGTTCTGGGCCGTGACAACATGGGGTCCCCGGTGCTCCCACCCCTTCACTGAAGGGCCCTTATTCCCGCTTGCATCTGTGTCTGCTGCCTCTGTGCTCTTGGTGGTGCCTTCTGCTACCCCCTACGTATCTGCTTCCTGGCAGCCGTCTGTCCCTCTAGTCTGCTGCTTCCAACCTGTTGTGAGTTGGAATCCTGGTGAACAAGATACAAATGGGAGAAGAGTAAGGAGACCCCGGTGAGGGATGGGTCTCCTATGAGTAACTCGTGTGAGCATTTCTAGAATGCCCCACGCGGACTCACTTCATCCTCAACATCAACCTTGGGAGTCAGGGGCAGGGATGATTATCACCGCCCGACAGAGGGAGAAACCGGGGCTGCCTTGTAGCTTAAAGCCCTCGGCACTTGGAGGAGATGGTCATATGGCAACGTGGGGACTCCCGTCTCCCACCTCGTGAGAGCTGCCACCTCTCCTCGGCGTCACTCGATCCTCTTGGTGGCTTTATGGGGAGGGGCTGGTGTGCACCTTGCTTTACAGATGAGGCTCAGAGATGAACTTGCCAGGGTCACAGCAACACAGCTGAGATCTGGCCCTGGGGATGTCCAGCTGCCCCCTGCCCCCCAGCCTGGTCCTCCCCTGGCCCACCTGCTCCGAGGGGAAGCGCTGTTGGTCCTCTGGCCTTCTCTCCTCCCCTGCCCAGAGGAGACCCACCTGGCCTGGCCTCACAGGGGAGGCGGTGGGGGAGGTGTTATCGCCCTCGGTGGCCCCGGGACAGAGTAGCAGTGTGTGCGGGGGCCCTGCTGGGATGTTCTGACGTGGCCTCAAAGGCCACTGTGGGCCTCTGGCTTGTCCCCTGCAAGGCTTTGTGCGGAGGGGGCCGTGGTATGACTTAACTCTGGAGGGTCCCCAAACAGGCTGCGGGGGCGGGAGGGAGGAGACTCCTGAGGACAAAGGGCTCAGGATGGTGGGCAGGCGATGGGTGGCGGACTTTCTTCCCCACGTCTCCCCAGGCCACTGCCCACACCTGTCTGAGCCTTGCTTCTGTGTCTGTAGCAAGGGGAGCATCGCCTATGCACACCCCCCTGCATGTTTGGGGGCAAATCAGATATGGGCCAACAGGGCGTCTTCACGTGAGAGGTGCCACGGGGAAGGCCAGTGGCCCTTGGGGGCATCCAGGGTGTCAGCCTGCAAGCGTCTGGAGGGCAGGGCCGGCCCTGGGCAGTGCCCCGGGTCCCCATAGTGGTTAGCTCCGGGCTGGCCTGCCTGGAGCTCAGGGACTGGGGCAGGGAGGTGTCAGCCCCACCTCCTCCAGCTGGAACCACGCAGGTACGTCCGGCCTGTGTTCCCTGGTGAGCTTGGGGTCAGCATTTCTCACCAGGTCCGCCCCCCTGTTCGGCTCTCCTGGCTCCCGGGAAGGGCCTCCTTAGGACAGCTGCCCTGTCCAGGCTCCTGGCCAAAGCTGCCCCGGAGCCTCTCCCTGCCCGCTTGCGGCCACACCCGGCTGTTCCTCTCCTCTGGCGCGCATAGACGACCCTTTCTCCCCGCAGAGGGACCCTGAGCCTCCTCCGAGCCCAGCACTGCCCCTGTCCGATGCCACCCTCCATCTCTGCTGCCCCTCAGCTTTGTCCTCACTGCCTGGGCTCCTGGCATCCTTCCAGGATTGACAGGTCTATCCCCTCCCGGGACACCCCACCCCTAACCCCGCGGCTGGTACGTGGGCTGCACGTGGGAAGGTTTGTGAGCTGCAGCTTTCTGTCTCCGTTACCCAGGAGGGGCAGTGGAGGCAGGAGAGGGGAAGGGGGGACCCATGCCTGGAGGCTCCTCCCACACCCCCGAGGGAGGTGCTGTGGACCGGGTCCCCCTGCTGTGGGGAGGGGGCTCCGAATGCCCTGCTGCAGCTCCCCCCAGCCCCTCCCGCACCCTGGCCCGCAGGTCTGTCTTTGTTGGGGGCAGAGGTTAGATGGCTCAGGGCTGGCGGGGCCCTGGGGTGCAGGGGCCGACTTCCCGGTTGAAGCTCTGAAATCTTGCTCTGTTGCAGCCACTGCTGTCAGCCCTCAGACCCGATGCTCTGTGGCTGCGGGGTGGAGGTAGATCCTAGGGTCCTGGGGCGTCCCGCACAAGCACCTTCTCCCCAGCTCCTCAGCGATTTCTCTCCCTCTCCCTAAGCTTCTTTCTTGGGAACTGGGAGGGAGGCTAGGCCAAGGCGGGCAGTTCCACCTGGTCCTTGGTCTGCCCAGTTCCCAAATGCCGATGAAGGACCATCAGGGCTGCCACGGGTTGCCCCGCCTCCCCCCCTCCCAGCCCCAGGCTGGGCTGGGCTTTCTCTTGCCCTGCCGGCTACAGGGTGCAGCAAGACCCTCCCCTCTGCCCTGCTTACGAAGGAGGCAGGAGGTGGGCAGTGTCTGGACAGCAGGGAGGCGGGGGGAGTTTGGCCAGGGGAGGTGGGGGCCAGTGGTCTCCGAGGCCAGGGGGGCTGGTGCTTGCCTCCCACATGCCTGATCACCCCGCTCACCCAGGTCTCCTGTCTCCTTCCTCTGGCCCTACGGGACACGGGGTTTGGTTCTCGTCTCTGAGCCCGTCTCTCACTGCTGTGGCTTGAGCATGGCCTCTGTGCCGTATGCATCTCTTGCTACCTCTTCCTGGGTCTCCCTTGCCCTCCTTCTCACTTCTCTGCATTTCTTCTCCGCCCACCTCTTTTTCCTCCCCCCCTCCCTTCCTCTCTCCTCCTCTCCTCCATTCCACTCTCCCTCCCCTCACTTCCTCTCCCTCTCTCCTTCCTCTCTCTACTGAGATGCAATTTTTGGATCTCAAAGGACATGGAGGCCAGGGTAGACTGGAGGGCCCCGCAGATGACCGGGCAGTGCCAGCCAGGCCCCCAAGGTGGCCCTCGGGCCACTGCTGCCCCCTCCCCAGCATTGCTGAGAGCCTGGCTTGGCAGCTGTCAGATGTCAACAGTCTGAGCATGCTGCAGCCAGAGAGCAAGATCCTGGCCGCCATGTGCACACTGCCCGCCCGCCCGCCTGCAGACCCCGGTCCTCAGTACGTGGGGAGGGGAGTGTCACCCCTTTTCTCCTTTTCATCTCCAACCAGGTGGCCCCAACACAAGGCTCTGGGTGGAGGGAGCAGAGGGCCCCCGGTGGTGGAACCCATGTAGCAGCAGGTTTTTTGGGGGTGGGGTGGAGGGACAGGCAGCAAGTCGTGAATTCTGATTTACATAAAATAACCGGGGCTTCGGCCGGAACCTGAGCATATGTAGATGAAGCTCCTTGTCAGACCCAGCGCAGGAGGGAGAAATGATTTCAACCTGTGCTGCAGCGGTTACCATAGCAACCAATTATTCAGTGCTAAATTATAACTGTTTATAACACTCGTGAATAGGAAGGCTCATATTTCATTCTTTCTTTTTCCCTCTCAGTCTTGAAGGACCCCAAATTGAGAATGACCAACTCTCTGAGTCCTTCCTTTTGAGTTTAAATGCCTGCTTTTTAGAGAGATGCGGTGTGTGCTGAGAGCTGGGCGTAGAGGGAAGGGAGAGAGAGATGGGAGGCCTGGATCGAAAGACATCTGCAGAGCTGGGGGAGGAAGGGTGGGCATGGACTGCCCACTCGGGGCCCCCAGGGCCTGCACGGGTGGCATGCCGTGCCTTCAGTGGGCCTGGGGCTCAGGGCAGAGGCCCCTCCTCCCTACCCGCAGTTCCTCGCACACCCAGCCCGGGCGCAGGATTTAAGGCAGCTTTGCAGATGGCTTCTGTTGGGACTCCAAGTTCACTTAGATTCTTCTACCATCCAGGGCATCCGCTACAGTCCTGCCTGGGGCTGCTGCAGCCCAGAGGACAGCATCAGGGTCACGGCCCCGACTGGTCCTGGTGTTCAGAGCCCACAGTGTGGCTCGGGGCTCAGGTTGGTCCAGGGCTTTATTAGGGCATTTTTGCTCTGTGCCTGTGTCTCCCCCCCTGAATGTGGCTTGGCCCGCACTCTCCTTTTTGCCACTGGCTGACCTGCATCCCTCCGGGTCCTGCCGATGGGTCACTCCTCTTCGAGTTGTTTTCAGAATCACTCGCTGCCCTTCCACTTGCCCCTTTCTCTGCAAGGGAAGAGTTTGGAAAAACAAAACACGGGAAAAAGGAGGCCCTGGTCTAGATGTGTCTAGATGTGCCCTGGTCTAGATGTGTCTGGATACAGAGAGACGCTGTGGATACAGACTGATTGTACCATCGGGAAACCCATCTCCAAAGACCTGTCCTGCACCCCGCCCTCCACCAGCCTCCCAGGTGGGCAGGGGGGCTTGGACGAGATCAGGGTGCAGGCGGGGGAAGAAGGCAGGGCAGAGAGGGGATCAGGGAATGGGCGGGGAGTCGGAGAATTGAGGAATCTGAGTCTTCTCAGGGCAGGGAGAGGTCTGCTCCTTCCCTGAAACGAGGGGCTGCCATCATTGTCACCCCCCGTGGGCCGCTGGGGCGCTGACTGTCCTGCTGTAGCTCCGGCTCATTCCTCGAGAAGGAACTTTGCCCTCCTGCTCCCCCACTTAGCCTCGGAGTGGGGCCTTCTGCCAGACCTGCTCCCCCCCCGCCCCCCCCCACCCCGCCCACTGTGCACACACCGACAGGGCGTCCGCTGGAGGTGCCTTCCCCACCTCCCTCCCTCCCTCCCTTCCTCCCTCCCTCCCGCTCCCTTTGGGCTCTGCGTTCAGAGCTGTGCTGGCCACTCCCCGCCTCTCCTGCACTTGGGATGTGGCGTGCAGGCTCCCCAGCAGATACTCAGGGCACCTCCCCCTCAGGTGCGGCCACAGTAGCCCCTTCTGTTGGCGTCCTGTTGCCCGTCTGCACTGCAATTGTTGCCCAGCTGCAGGCACTGTCCATGCACTTGGCTTTAGTCCAGCCCCGATTTGCAGAAACGAGGGGGGATGAGGCTCGTTGTGTCCTCCGGTTTGTGGTCCTGGCTGCATCTTCAGCTTCCGAGCAGAGTTGGGGGCATCATGGGTACTTGGGACTCTCCTACTTCAAAATGCTTAAGCCCTTCTCTCTCACATGATCTCCTTTGTTCCTCTCACCGCCCTGTATGGCATCCCCATTTCACAGATGAGGAGGCTGAGGTCAGGATGCTGCAGTGACTTGCCCAATTCCTGACTAGCAAGGGTCAGAGCTCCGAGACAGTCTCTGTCCTGCAGCCTCCCCGGGGAGCCCCCGGACCCACCGTGGGTCCTCCTGTCTCTTCCCTGGTCTGGTTCGTGGGGTCCCCAGGGCAGCTGAGGGCCAGCCCCATGCCCCTCCCTCGGCGGGCCCCACAGCCTCTGTCCACGGTGCTGAAGCTTGTGGCGGTTTCCTCCTCCCATCCTTACCTGTGCGGGGGTGTGGCTGGGATTGAGCCTGTCTCTCAGGTCTATCGAAGGGTACTCTTTACAAGCTGGCCAAACTCTACATCCTCGGGGGAAATGGACATCCCTGTCTGACCCCTGCCTCCCCAGAGGACCGAGGCAGGGCTGGGAGCTGTGGCCATGAGCCCTGGGAACGGGATCGCGTGCAAGGCTGTCCTGCCCTGGGCGGGCTCTGGCAGCAGCCAGGACCGGCGCGCTGCCCCTGGAGCCCGGTGTGGCCGACCGAGTCAGTATTCCGGGAAACACTTGGGTTCCGGAAAGGCCCAGAGGCCCTGCTGCCTGCCAGCCACCAGCCAGCACACTGACTCAGCAGCTTAATGGGCATAAAAGGTTTGGGAGCCGGGAGCCGGCGGTAGGGAGAGAGCGAGCTGAGCAGCAGGAGAGTCAGGAAGTGCAGGGACCCCACGGGTGCGTCCTTTCCCAGCTGTATCTCAGCAAGAGCCTCCCTCCTGGGAAAAGACTCTCCACTCCACAGTGCGGCTGGAAAGGGCAGAGCGGGCTGGGGGCCTCCCAAGACAGATGCACGGCCCTTGCTGCCCTCCTTCTTCTCTGCCCTTCCCTCCCCTCCCCCCTTCCTTCCTCTCCCTCCTCCCCTCCTTCCTCCTCCCTCTCCACCTCCTCTTTTCCTCCCTCCCTCATTGCTCTTTCCAGAGCTCACATCCTTCATTTCTCCAGTTCTTTCTTCATCTCTTCCGTGCCTCTCTTTGCTCACATTGCAGCATCCGTGCCTGGCCTCTCCTGCAGACCCAGGCCGGGAGGGGCCTAATCTGCCTGCTTGCCTCTTGAAAAGCCCCACATACACAGCCTTCTCAGCTTTCTCGCAGGGGCAGTGCCTTTCTGAAGGGGAGGCTCTGTCTGTAAACACCCTTATCTCCATATAAATGGGCCATTTTCTGCCTGTACGGAGGGAAACTAAATCAAGGAAACCAAGCTTAAGAGCTGCCTAAATTACTTTGTCTCATATTGAGATGAAGCAGCCAGGGTGCGGGCGGTGGGGAAAGTGGGCTTGTGCCTTAGCAGCGTCCGGAGAGCGCACAGGCAGATGAAACTGGGATGTGGGCCCTGTGTTAATCATAGGTTTCACTTGACACACAGACTCCATAGGATGCAAAGATACACAGAGAGGTGAGGAGCTGGGAGCCGGGGCGGAAGTTGGGGGCTCTTCTCCCGCGTGGACGGCATTTTGGTTTTTGGCTCTGGGCATCACCTCCTCTCTACGAGCGCCTGGGTCCAAGTGCCATTGCTGACACGCGTTACAGTCCCAAAGTCCATAGAAACCTGAAACAGGGCCGTCCAAGCGGGCTGTGCTGAGCTTGCCTGGTGGGGGCGCGTGTCTTCACCCGAGGCCTCGACTCACCTGCACAGCACCATTTGTCACCAACCAGTCACTGGGGACAAGACCCTTACCCCGTGCTGGCTCAGGGCAGCCCCTCTGCCTGGGACTCTGCATTTTCTTTGGGCCCCTGTTGTCCTCACCGTCTACCGTTCTCTTCCAGGGGAGCAATGACGAGCTGCCGGAAGATGAAGAGGATCTGGAAGAGAAGTCGGACAGTGAGGGCAGTGACTACTCCCCAAATAAAAAGAAGAAGAAAAAACTCAAGGACAAGAAGGAGAAAAAAGCCAAGCGAAAAAAGAAAGATGACGACGAGGACGACAACGATGACGGATGCCTCAAGGTAACCCTGAGGCCGGGCTGGGGGACAGCTGCTTGGGCGGGCTGAGCCTCCTGCTGTCAGCTCCCTGCCTTCTGACCCGGGAGCGCCTGTGGGAAGAGGGCCAGAGCATCCTTTCCCACGAAGGGCCGTCGGGGCGGATGGGTCTGTGGGTGTGAGTGCACGCGCGTGAAGGTTGGACACAACTTGGTGAGGAAGACTTGTAGCCACGAGTCTCGGAGACACATTAGAAGTAACAGTGGATGACATTTAGGAGTTTGGGGAAGAAGTCGTGCGGCCTCTTGCTGATGTACTGTCCGCTGTCTTGCCCATCTTGAGCGGTCAGCTGCTTCTGAGGAGAGCGATGGTCTGAACTCAAGTTTGGTGTCAGGAAACTCTTGGTCGGAGCAGTCTGGGAAAATAAAACAAATGGAGCTTTTGCTAAGAAGAAGTGGCTGGACAGCTCCACTTATGGTGGAAGGGGGCCTTAGTTAGCACGTGTTCCGAAATTCATCCCACGTGGGCACCCAGGAGAGTGTCCCAGGGAGCGAGAGTCAGGGAAGCTATAGCGATGGGCCTGCAGCTCTCCCCTGGGAAAAGCCTCTTCCTGGTGAATGTGGGGCATGATGTGGCCCCTGGAATGTCAAGGCCGCTCCTTGCGGGGGCTCCACGGGGGTGGGGGGAGGGGCTCTGGGTCTCTGGGTCCTGGGTCTCTGGGTCGGGCAGCGGCAGATGACAGATGACAGCACCTCACCCGGGAACCTCCTGTTGCCTTCGATCTTTGACGAGGCTCAGTTTCGGCTGGCCGTGGATTTGAAGATAAGTGCTCCGTAAATGTTAGTACAGTGGCTGCTGGGTGAGGCAGAGGTGGTGACTATCAACGACTGAAGTTGGGAAGTGCCGGCGGTGTCCCGACACCCAGAGGGAGCTCATTAGTTGGCAGGTGTGTTATGAGTCACCTGTGACTGATGACGGCTGAGAAGCTGACAGATTTGGAAGATGAACTTACAGGAGTGATTCAGGGTCGTCCTGTCATAATGTCATCGCTCACTTGCTGCTCTGCTTCGTGGTGGGAACCTCCAGGACTGGCTGTGTGTCAGGAGCAGGTTGGCCGAGGGAGGGGGTCCCACGTGGGAACACCCCTGAGCTGCCACAGAGAACAGGAGGCCAGGAAGCGGGTCCCTTGGGGCCGAGGGGGGCCGTGTGTTCTGCCCGGGTGGCCTTCCCTTGCTGGAGCAGACAGCCCAACTCTGAGGGGCTTAGGCAGTAAAAGGGGTCTGTTGGATCAGCAGCCCTAAGAGTTGAGAGGCAAGGGGGCTTCCAGCTAGGGGGACCCAGTGGTGTCATCCAAGGCCCTGTTTCTTTGCCTTTGGAGGGTCAGCTTTGGGTTCAGGCCAGGCACCCTCGTGGCTGGGAATGTGTGTAGCAGGAGTGCAGGGCTTCGTGGACACCCCCTGCCCCATCCAGCAGGAGGGAAAGCTGGCTTGTGTCCTAGCTGTCCGCACAGGAGACCCAGGGGTGCCCCTGCCTGGACCGGTTGAGTCACATGCCCACCTGGATCAGTGACTGTGGCCTGGGATGGCGTGTGCTGATTGGTGGAATGGATCAGTGGGTGGGGCTGGCACAGCTCAGGGCTGCCTGGAGCAAATGGGAAATCGGGGTGAGGGCCCTGTTCCAAGCACCTGTGCTAACTCCTTCCCTCCTGTGAGGCAGGCGCCGTTATCCCCATTTTACGGATGGGGAAACTGAGGCATAGAGAGGTGAAGTAGCTTGTCCACCTCTCACTGCTAGTATGTGGCAGAGCCAGGACTGGAGCCTGCATCTGTCCAGCAGGTTCCAATCTCATAGCCAGCACCACCGCCCACCCCTCCCTTCCCAGCCATCCGGGGTCTGCTTTGTGACCTGACGCCTGGGCTGGCTGGCTGTGTGCCCTTGGGAACTCGCGCACCTCCCTGGGCTTCAGTGCCCCATCTGGAGAGTGAAGCAGGAGCCGAGGGACCCTCTCTGGGCTCTGCCCCGAGCTGGGCCACTGCCCTGACCAGGGCACACCTTCCTGGTCCCAGAACCCGCAGTGGCCTGTCCTTTCACGAGGTCCAAGTGTGACTGTACTAGGTGATTTCCTGGGGCGGACAGAGTGAGTCCTGTTATTATTCCTGCCCTGGCTTCCCTCCAAACCCCCACATTAACCCCCCAGGCGTGTGGCCCGCGCCCCATCATGAGCTGGCATCTGGGCCATTCCCACTGATCAAGGGGCTGGCGGCCTGAGATGCTGTAGGATGTTTTCAGTAGTGGGTGAGAACTGCTTTTGTTAAGTTGCTGACATAATCCCCCTGCTTTTCCGAGGCACCCTGGGTGGGGCCCTGGTGGGGGTGCAGGGTAGAGGGACCCCCCACCTCTCATCCCACCTCCGGCCCGTGTGTCTGTAGGAACCCAAGTCCTCGGGGCAGCTCATGGCCGAGTGGGGCCTGGACGACGTGGATTACCTGTTCTCGGAGGCCGACTATCACACGCTGACCAACTACAAGGCCTTCAGCCAGTTCCTCAGGTGGGCCTCGGGGCCACCATGCCTGGGCATCCACGGAGACTGCCCTCGAGGCCTGCCTCCCCCGGGGGCACCAAGGGGGGCGGCCAGAGGGACAGGGCCCCGGGCTCCTGGGGTGGGTTGCCAGGCTGACCTTGACCCTGGGCAGAGCTGGCAGGAGGGGCAGGACCCTTCCATCTCAACAGGTGGTCCTGCTTTCCCTCGCTGGTCCTACCCCCAGGGATGGCGACCCCAGTCATTCCCAGGGGTCTTAAGCCCCCGTGGCCACACTTAGCTCTAAAAGAAATGGGACTGGCCCCCCAGGGTCCTGCTGCTGTAGGCCCCTGCCTCCGGCCCCTCGGGTCTTACAGGGTCTGAAAACCCAATTAGAAGATCACCCGCCACGCAAACAGGGAATCAGGAGCCTTGGGGGTGGACTGCTGTCTCTGTCTTGGTCCTCTTCCCTGCCCTCCTTTCTGCCCGGTTTCCCCAGTTTGCTGCATATCCCAGGTGTGGGACCTGGGAGAAGAAGGGTGGGCCCTGCGGGGGGTCACATGGGGGTCTCATCCCCTCCATGGGGCTGTCCTCACCCTCCTGCCTCTCCCCCCACGCAGGCCACTCATCGCCAAGAAGAACCCGAAGATCCCCATGTCCAAAATGATGACCGTCCTGGGCGCCAAGTGGCGGGAGTTCAGCGCCAACAACCCCTTTAAGGGCAGCTCGGCGGCGGCAGCCGCAGCGGCAGTGGCCGCGGCCGTGGAGACAGTCACCATCGCGCCTCCGCTGGCCATCAGCCCCCAGCAGGCACCCCAGCCTGTGCCCGTCCGCAAGGCCAAGACCAAGGAGGGCAAGGGTAAGGCTGCACCCAGTCCTGCTGGCAGAGGGCCCCCAGGCCCTACAGTCTGGGACAGCCGGGCCGGTCTCTGTCAAGGACCCAGTGCCTTGGTTGACCTTGGACCCACCCACCCTTCCTCAGCTGTGTTGTGGCATCTGTCCTGCCTCTCTCTTGGGGCTGGTGGCGAAGTGGAGGAGGTGGTGGGCTCAGAGCTTTGGGAGTTTCCCCAGGCGTGGAGGAGGGGACAGAGGTGTGGCCCGTGCTGCTGGGAGTTAGGGGGCTCCTGGGTTTGAGGCTGCACCATTCCCAGGGGGAAGGGGTCCCAAGGTGACCCGTGGATCGCTCTCTTCTGAGCACCCGGCCCTCGGGGTAACGGGTGTACATGGGCGTGGACGGGGCCGCTTTCCCAGGGAGGCCAGGAAGGAGGTCCAGATACAAAATCAGACTCTGTGGTGGTGTCTGGGTGGGGAGAATAGGGACAGCAGAGGCTCTCTGCAACTTGAAGTTCTAGGGGAGGGACCTTTCTTCCCCAGATGGAGGATTTATGGCCCCACTGGGAGTAGGGACATTGATCTCCCCGGGGCTCTGAGTGATGGTGTCGCCTGCAGCTCATCTTCCTGGGTGCCCTGACCTGGTTTTTTTTTTTTTTTGGCTGCGTTGGGTCTTCGTTGCTGCGTGCGGGCTTTCTCTCGTTGCGGCGAGCGGGGGCTACTCTTCGTTGCGGTGTGCGGGCTTCTCGTTGCAGTGGCTTCTCTTGTTGTGGAGCACGGGCTCTAGGTGTGCGGGCTTCAGTTGTTGTGGCATGCGGGCTCAGTAGTTGTGGCGCGTGGGCTCTAGAGCGCAGGCTCAGTAGTTGTGGCGCACGGGCTTAGTGGCTCCACGGCATGTGGGATCTTCCCGGACCAGGGCTCAAACCCATGTCCCCTGCATTGGCAGGCGGATTCTTAACCACTGCGCCACCAAGGAAGTCCCCTGACCTGGATTTTGATGGGGGGGCAGAGTGGACACTGGGGACCCCTTGTTTCCGCCCTAAGGAGCTTTGGTTTCTGGGATGATGCCTCCCTTTACCAGGTCCCACAGGGGCCCCGGTGGGTGAGTGACGCGGGCTTTAGAGACTGCTCCCGCTCAACTCCCTCGCTGTCTGCCCAGCCAGCCTTCTTTCTCATTTCCTCTCGGGCTCCAGCTGCTGAGCTATCGATTCCCTGAGCTGCCTAGTCAGAGCCTGAAAAATTGAAATAGATTTTCCGTGGCGCCACTGAGGTTACAGCTGGGCTCCCAGACCCAGCTCTGTGTGTGTGATGTGGGTGGCGGAGGGCCTGGGGCGAGGCCACCTGCCTTTAGGCCCCCACTTTCCCTGCTCGGCCTGGTGGGAGAGGCTGCTGGGGGGTCATTACTCCCCAGGTGACTAATTGTCCTGTGACCAGTTCCATAAAAACAACCTCACCCCTGCTGGCCACCTGGGAGCCAGCATTTCCTGGGGATGATTGGCAGAGGTGGGGGCGGTCTTGAGTGGTGCCGGTGTGGGGTATGGCAGGCAACCCGGAGGCTGGCTGCTGGGGAAAGGGCTTCCTGCCCTAGCACATCCCTCCAGGGCCTAGGTATGGTCCGCAGGTGGGTGGGTGTGCCCTAAGTGGCCCCGGGGGCTGGGGGCTCCACTGGGGACAGCTCCTTTTGGGGAGAGGGCTGGGACAGGGCTGTTCCCAAGATGGCAGCGCAGCGGCCAGAGCAGGGACTGGGCCAGGTTATTCTCTGGCTTCCCCTTCTGCTGTGCAACTTTGGTGAGGACGTCCTCTTTCTGAGCCTCAGTCTTCTCACCTGAGAAGGGGCAACGGCAGAAACCATCCTTTCCTTAAAGCGGGTTCTCATGAGGCCGAGTGAAAGCACGGCGGTGAGTGAGTGAGCCGTGGCGGGCGCTGGTTATTCCACCCGTGCTTTTCAGGGCCTGGAGTGAGGAAGAAGATCAAAGGCTCCAAGGATGTGAAGAAAAAGGGCAAAGGGAGAAAGGTGGCCGGGCTCAAGTTCCGCTTCGGAGGGGTTGGCAGCAAGAGGAAGAAAGGCTCCTCGGTGAGTGTGAGTGTGAGTGTGTGTGTGCGTGCGTGTGTGTGTAACAGGCAAAGGCTGGGTGACGTGGAAAGCAGGGCTATCAGTTTATTCTCCTGAACCAGGCAGGGGGCAGGTCTTGTACACACCATCCCCCTGCCCCCGCCCCGGACTCTCCCATTCTACATTCAGGCCTGCTGGGCCTGTTTCTCCACCTGACTGGTGAGGGGCTCAGCCTGGATCCTTCCAAGGGCCCCTGTAGCTTGGACTCTGGGTGGGTAGCTCTCCTGCCCACCTTGCTGAGCTGGGGGCTCAGTCCCGGCTCCTTCCGCCCCAGCTGCCTCTCCATCTGGGCAGCAGGCGGGAGAGTCCTGGGGGGTGCCTGGACGCCCAGATGTGCTGGGAGGGCAGGCCCCAGGAAGGTGGCATGTAGGCAGGATAGGGCTGGGCTGGAGCCCTGCGCCTCCCTTGCCCTTCCAGGGCCAGCTCTGTCACCAGGTTTGGAATGACCCTAAGTCCGTGTCTGAGCCTTTGAGCCCTCTTTCTCCGGGGGTGGAGGCATTCACCCCACTCCTGCCCCTACAGGGCACCTGTTTCCCTCACCTGACCCAGCCCTGCAGAGGGGCAGAGATGGAAGCCATCTCTTTGTTCCTTCGTAGGGGCAAGTGAAAGGTCTCAAGTTTAGCTGCTGTGGAGGGGAGCACGGAGCAGCAGGCATGGTCCAGCCCAGAGCTGGTGGTCCAGCTCAGCTTAGCTTTTGAGCACATACTAATGTGCTAGGTCCTCTGCTCCACCACGGTGGGTCCTGCTCTGGAGCTACTCACAGTCTGGAAGGGTTTGGGCATGTGCACTGGGAGAGAGCCAATGACAGGCAGATGGGACACGTTGGACCTGGCACAAGGCTGTGCAACAGGTCTCATTAGGGAGAGATCTGGGAAGGCTCCTTGGGGGAGGTGTCCTTAGGGCTTCCCCTTGAGGGATGTGTAGGAGTTTGGCAGGGTGGAGGGCAGGGCCTGGGAGAGTTCTGGAGGTGGAGAGTGTGGGGAGGGTCTGAGGGCTGGAGAGCAGGGCTTGGGGAGGGTGGAAGGCCATCAGGCTGGACCGGTGGGCTGAGGGTTTTCTAGCTGGGTGGAGGGACGAGATGAACCAGAGATAGACAGCACTGTGCCTCTGGAGCCTCCACTGTGCCCTGCCCCACCCCCGCCCCAGGCCTGCGAAGCCTGGAGATGAGCCCCCAGGGCTGGCTCTGGGCTCACAGGGCCCTCCCCTGCACCCACAGAGCGAGGAGGAGGAGCGGGAGGAGTCGGACTTCGACAGCGCCAGCATCCACAGCTCTTCCGTGCGCTCTGAGTGTTCTGCCCTGCTGGGGAGGAAGAGCAAGAGGAGGCGCCAGAAGAAGAGAAGTAAGACTCCTGTCTGCAGGGTTCCCGTGGCCACCACGGTGGATGTGGGCGTGCAGAGCCCCCTCGGGGAGCGGAGAAGGGCACCCTCAGGCCTCAGCAGGCAGCTCCCCTGTGCTTCCTCAGCCACCCTGGCCTCTGTGGTTAGGAGAGGGGGTCCTGTCCAAGTGAGTCTGCATACGTTAGGGACCCGTGATGTGAGCCACCCCAGGGCATTTGCACTGGCAGAGGGGGGCACAGGAGAAGGAGTTGCTTCTTAACCTCATCCACCCTCTACCCATGTATCCCCTCACCCCCATTCCCCTACCCATCCTCGTTCCCTCTCTCTATCCTCGTTCCCTCCCTCCCTTGCCTTTATTCATCCAGCCATTCATCTTTCTGTGCATTCACCCATCGTTCTTCTTTCCTTCCTCCTCCCTCCTTCCCTTCCTTCTTTCCTTTTATCCATCTCTTCACCCCTTTGCTCTTTCAGTCATCCTGTTGACCCTGTCTGTCCATCCACCATCCAGCATCTATCGAGTGCCTAGTATGTGCCAGGGCAGCCTGGCGTGGAGATTGCTTGTGCACTGGGAGTGGGAACAAGGCCCTCCATGACTGCCTCTGCCCCCTCCCCAGTTGATGACGGTGACGGCTATGAGACGGACCACCAGGACTACTGTGAGGTGTGCCAGCAGGGTGGGGAGATCATCCTGTGCGACACCTGCCCGAGGGCCTACCACCTCGTCTGCCTGGACCCAGAGCTGGAGAAAGCTCCCGAGGGCAAGTGGAGCTGTCCCCACTGTGTAAGCCCTTGGCAGGCGCGCGCCGGGGCGGGGCTTTTGCCTGTGCCTGGCTTCCGGACTCCTGCACGGTCTTCTGGGGCAGAACATGGGGAAGTGCGAGTGGGGGGGGAGGGAGTCGCTCCCTGGTGGGGGGGGGGGGTCCTGGTCCAGGGTGCCTCCACCTGGACTCCCCCCCTCCAGGAGAAGGAGGGGATCCAGTGGGAGCCGAAGGACGACGACGACGACGAGGAGGAGGGCGGCTGCGAGGAGGAGGAGGACGACCACATGGAGTTCTGCCGCGTGTGCAAGGACGGCGGCGAGCTGCTCTGCTGCGACGCCTGCCCCTCCTCCTACCACCTGCACTGCCTCAACCCACCGCTGCCCGAGATCCCAAACGGTGAATGGCTCTGCCCGCGCTGTACTGTGAGTGTTACGCCGGCCCGCGCCGAACGCCCCACCCCCGGCAAGGCCCCGCCCATCATGACCAGGCCCCTCCCCCGGCAAGGCGCCGCGCACAAAGGTCACACCCACCGAGGCCCCGCCCCAGCAGGCCCTGTCCACCAAGGCCCCGCCTCCGCCGGCCCAGGCCACGCCCACCACGCCCATCGCCATGCTGCTCCAGGCCTCACCTACGAAGGCCCCGCCTGGCTCTCCACCTACCAAGGCCTCTACCCGCCCCTTCCCATCCAGGACACGCCCCACGAGTACCCGCCCCCGCCCCCCCCCCCCACCCCCGTCCCCGCCGGGGCTCAGTCAAGCCCCTCCCATCCGCCCCGAGTCCCGCCCACCGCCTCACCCAGGCCAGCTCTGCTTCGCCATCCCCTTCACACTTTCTGGAAACAGCCGCTATGGGAAGAGAAAAGCGGTGGTGATAAACCCGCCACCGCCCACCATAGCCACCGTTTACTGGGCATCCCTCTAACGCTTACTGAGTTTTCCAGTACCAGGCCTTTTGTTATTCCCATTTTTAGATGAGAAAACTGAGGCTCGGAGAGGTAAAGTGACTTGCCCAAGGCCACACAAGGCTGAACTGTCCTCTCAGACTCAGCCTGGACCTGGCTCTTGTCCCAGGGCTGGGGGTGGCGAGAGGGTAGGAGGCCTGTGGGGCTGGGGCCTCCGGTTCTGCGGGGAGAGGAGAGCACGCTCCGTCCCTCCCCCCGTTCACTGTAGGCGATTGAAGGCCACCATGCTCCGAGTTGTCCCCAGCCCTCCCCCCATTCACTGTAGGCGATTGAAGGCCACCATGCTCCGAGTTGTCCCCAGCCCTCCCCCCATTCACTGTAGGCGATTGAAGGCCACCATGCTCCGAGTTGTCCCCAGCCCACCCCCCATTCACTGTAGGCGATTGAAGGCCACCATGCTCCGAGTTGTCCCCAGCCCTCCCCCCATTCACTGTAGGCGATTGAAGGCCACCATGCTCCGAGTTGTCCCCAGCCCTCCCCCCATTCACTGTAGGCGATTGAAGGCCACCATGCTCCGAGTTGTCCCCAGCCCTCCCCCCATTCACTGTAGGCGATTGAAGGCCACCATGCTCCGAGTTGTCCCCAGCCCACCCCCCATTCACTGTAGGCGATTGAAGGCCACCATGCTCCGAGTTGTCCCCAGCCCTCCCCCCATTCACTGTAGGCGATTGAAGGCCACCATGCTCCGAGTTGTCCCCAGCCCTCCCCCCATTCACTGTAGGCGATTGAAGGCCACCATGCTCCGAGTTGTCCCCAGCCCTCCCCCCATTCACTGTAGGCGATTGAAGGCCACCATGCTCCGAGTTGTCCCCAGCCCTCCCCCCATTCACTGTAGGCGATTGAAGGCCACCATGCTCCGAGTTGTCCCCAGCCCTCCCCCCATTCACTGTAGGCGATTGAAGGCCACCATGCTCCGAGTTGTCCCCAGCCCTCCCCCCATTCACTGTAGGCGATTGAAGGCCACCATGCTCCGAGTTGTCCCCAGCCCTCCCCCCATTCACTGTAGGCGATTGAAGGCCACCATGCTCCGAGTTGTCCCCAGCCCACCCCCCATTCACTGTAGGCGATTGAAGGCCACCATGCTCCGAGTTGTCCCCAGCCCACCCCCCATTCACTGTAGGCGATTGAAGGCCACCATGCTCCGAGTTGTCCCCAGCCCTCCCCCCATTCACTGTAGGCGTTTGAAGGCCACCATGCTCCGAGTTGTCCCCAGCCCACCCCCCATTCACTGTAGGCGATTGAAGGCCACCATGCTCCGAGTTGTCCCCAGCCCACCCCCAGTGCTGGGTCCCCCACCCTCTGGATCCTGGGCTGTGCCGTGCCAGCCCTCGGTTACCTGTGTGCATATGGGCTTCCGTTATGCGTGTTTATGTGTGTGTGCACGCGTGTGTGTGCAGACCTGTATCGCCTCATCAGCGTGCACGGCATGGGTGGTCTCCTGAGGACAGAGTGGTGTCTTGGAGTCACCGTGGTGCTGTCTGACGTGGAGCAGTACAGCTTGTTGGAGGGAGCCTTGGGGTGGGGCCCTGCAGCTAAGCCCTGAACTTGGGAACCCTCCTCTGTCCACAGTGTCCCCCGCTGAAGGGCAAAGTCCAGCGGATCCTGCATTGGAGGTGGACAGAGCCCCCAGCCCCCTTCATGGTGGGACTGCCGGGGTCCGACGTAGAGCCTGGCGTTCCACCACCCAAGCCCCTAGAGGGCATCCCGGAGAGAGAGTTCTTTGTCAAGTGGGCTGGGCTCTCCTACTGGCACTGCTCCTGGGTGAAGGAGCTACAGGTGAGGCACCTGGGCAGGTGCGGCTGTGCTCAGGACCTAAACGCCCCGGCCAGCTCCCTGAGTGAGGGGCATTGTTGGGAGTTGGGGAGGGGGAGGCGGAAGGTGAGGACTGTCCTGCTTGGGACCCAGGCTGGGGGCTGGGGGAGCTGGGTTGGGGGACATGGGGGGGGTCACGGCCCACGTCCCTCCTGTAACCTCTGTCCCCTTCGCGAGCAGCTGGAGCTCTACCACACGGTGATGTATCGCAACTACCAAAGAAAGAACGACATGGACGAGCCACCGCCCTTTGACTACGGCTCTGGCGACGAGGATGGCAAGAGCGAGAAGAGGAAGAGCAAGGACCCCCTCTACGCCAAGATGGAGGAGCGCTTCTACCGCTACGGCATCAAGCCCGAGTGGATGGTGGTCCACCGCATCCTGAACCACAGGTGTGTGCTCGGCGGGCGGGGCCCTGAGCCTCGCCGGAGGTGGCGCCTGCAGGTCTGGGACACGCCGGCCCCTTCAGCCTGCTAAATGGGCTCAGGACCACGTGCGGGTGTGGTAGGGGAAGGGGCCCCGCTGTCGGCGATTTGACGGTCCAGCTGGAGGGGTCCTCATGCACCTGGGTACATGCATGCACGCATGTTTACACTTGCATGTGCACGCATGTCCCTCTCGTGGTAGGAGAGCAGCTCCTAAGTCATATGTCTAAAGGGGCCACTTGACGAACGGCCAGTGGAAGTTGTAGATGGGACACTTGGGGGGTCGGGACCGTTGTTGTGCTCCTGGGTGTCTGCTGACGTCAGTGCTTGATACCTGCCGGAAGGTCCTGGGCACCAGGGTGGGCCTGAGCTGTGGGCTGAGTACATGCTTGCTGCTCCTTTATAACACGGCTAACACCACCGAGCGCCATCTACCGAGAGGTAGGCGTTTTATTTCCGCCTTCGTGTTTATGGATGCCAGCACGGTTAAGTCACTTGCCCAGAGTCACACAGCCAAGAGGCAGGGGTGCTGGGATTGGAACCCATGCTTTTCTGATGGCAGGACTTGCTTTCTTAGCCACTGTTCCAAACTCCAGTGCCCCTGCAACAGCTCTTTGTTGAGCAGTGTGAAATTGCCCAGGTGACAGTGGTCAGAGGCTGCAGAGGCCAGACGCAGAGACCAAGGCAGGAGCCCCCCCCGGACTCCAAGAGTTTGGCTTTGGTTTGGTGGGGAGGTGGGAGCTCTTGCTCATTCTTTTTTTTTTTTTAAATTAATTAATTGATTAATTTTATTTATTGTTGGCTGCATGGGGTCTTTGTTGTTGCGCGTGGGCTTTCTCTAGTTGCTGTGAGCGGGGGCTGCTCTTCGTTGTGGTGCGCGGGCTTCTCATCGCGGTGGCTTCTCTTGTTGCGGAGCACGGGCTCTAGGTGCGCGGGCTTCAGTAGTTGTGGCACACGGGCTCAGTAGTTGTGGCGCACGGGCTTAGTTGCTCCGTGGCAGGTGGGATCTTCCCGGACCAGGGCTCGAACCTGTGTCCCCTGCGTTGGCAGGTGGATTCTTAACCACTGCGCCACTAGGGAAGTCTCTCTTGCTCATTCTTGAGCTCGGGCGCTTGAGAACCGGCGGTGGCTGATAGGTGGGCTTAGGGTGGGGCCCATGGAGGCTCTGCCTCCGGGGGACTTGGGATCCAGCAGACCACAGGCGTCCTGAAGGCAGGAGTTGGGTAGAGCAGAGTTTAAGAACCTGATCCTGTCACTCGGATTTCAACCCTGGCTCCCATTTTCCGGGCTCTGTGCTTCTGTGTTTCTCATGTGAAATGGGATAATGAGAGTACCCACCCCACAGGGCTGCCGCGGGGGTTCAAGGAGTGTGCCAGCGCCTGGTAGCATGGCCGTCAGGAAGATGGGCCAGGGGAATTTGAAAAAGTACCCCCTTGACTATGAAATGCCTCCTCTTCCCATCCCCAGCCCTCACTGTGACCTGAGCCCCCCGTTGAACTGATCCACAATTTTTTTACCTGTGTTAAATTGTATGTTCAAAACAAAAGTGGCAAGTTTTCTCCCTGCCTTCAAAGCGGGGTAGGTGAATTTCCTCCAGTTGTATTACCTGAATGGAGTCTGAGTAATAACCAATCATTTATTGAAAAAAAAAAAAAAAATCCATCGGTTTCCATGGTGACTGGAGATTGGTCTCTCTGTCCGTGGCCCCCAGGCTAGCCGTGGCACCCCCGGCCCTGCAGCGCTGCCCCGGCTCGGTTGCCCAGTGCACTCAGGTTGGGTGGGAGGCCCCAGGACCCTCCCAGGAGCCATATTCAAGCTGCAGTGCAAGGTGCTTCTCTGCAACAACCCCTCTGGGCTGCTGGCTGGGCCATCAGGTCCCCTGTGTCCCCGGGGGTCTTTGGGAGAGGGCATCCCACCTGCAAGAATTACATTCGTTTCTACTTTGCAGGGATTGGCCCCAGACCGGGATGGGCACCCCTCCAGTCCTTGGGAGGTTTTTTCTTTTTTTCTTTTTGGCCACTCCGTGTGGCATGCGGGATCTTAGTTCCCCGACCAGGGATGGAACCCGGGCCCCCTGCAGTGGAAGCTCGGAGTCTTAACCACTGGACCGCCAGGGAAGTCCCTCTTTGGGAGTTTTTAAGCGAGAAAACAAAGGTCTGTGGTCAGGGGAGAACCATCTGACTCAGAAATCGAGAATTCCAGGGGAATCTTCATGACTGAATGGGATTCACGGCCACCGAGGATGGAGGACGCTGGTTCTGTGCTCCCCCATTAGCGTGGCCTCGCAGATGTCCCTCTGCTCTGCCACTCGACCCGTGCCCTCCTCCCTCCCTCTCACTAGCTGTGTGGCCTCGGCCAAGCTGCCTCACCTCTCTGGAGTCCCTGCCTGGTGCTGCCCTCCTGGCTGGGGCTCCCAGGGGACCGCGGGGGTGAGAGGCTTTGCATCCTGTGAGGTGCCCTCCGTGGACTCTTGCCCGGGTGACCCGCCCTCCTCCATCTGTTTACCGTGTTGCAGCTTCGACAAAAAGGGGGATGTGCATTACCTGATCAAGTGGAAAGACCTGCCCTACGACCAGTGCACCTGGGAGATTGACGACATTGACATCCCCTACTACGACAACCTGAAGCAGGCCTACTGGGGCCACAGGTGGGCCACGGTGGGGCCCCCGGGCGGGGCCTCCCGCCCCCCACCGGCCTGAGCTCTGCTCTCATCATCCCGTGCTCCTTCCCAGGGAGCTGATGCTGGGGGAGGACGCCAGGCTGCCCAAGAGGCTGGTCAAGAAGGGCAAGAAGCTGAAGGACGACAAACAGGAGAAGCCCCCGGACACGCCCATTGTGGATGTGAGCGGGGTGGGGGCCCCGGGGTGGGGTTGCCAGGGCCTCCACCTAGGCTTGGCCGTGGAGGAGGGTATGGTCTCCGGAGGTCTCTGGAGAACTCGTACTGCGGGTCTATGCACACAGAGCCGCACCTGCGCAGGAGGGGGCTCTGCGGCTCAGTCAGGGACAAGGGTGACGGGACCCAGCCCTTCCCCGCAGGGGAGGGCTCACACCCTGGAGTCTGGGTCCCCCAGCCTCATGCAGAGCGGCAGCTCCTGGGGGACAGAGCGATTTGAAGGGTGGGTCACCAGTGCACAGACTGTGGAGCAGATAGTCTCTACTCAGCGCAGCTCACGAAATTGCATTCCTTTCGTTGAGCTAATTCCAAGCACTTAAATCAAAAAGTGTGTCTCTTACCTCAGGAACATAACTGCTGATTTGCTAATTACACACCATTCTTATCTGTTCACGGGGAGGAGACCCACAACTTGCCCCGGAGCTTTGATCCCATCTGGGAGTGGAAGGTTGACTGTTATTCATTTAGCAAACTTCTCTGGGGTGTCTGCTAGCACCTGGCCCTGGGCTGGCCCTGGGGGAACAAGGCTCTGCCCCCTGTTTCACGAAGTGCTCATCTTCCAAGGGCCCATGGCGGGTACACACAGAAATGGGAGTTCAGCTTGAGACTGGGGGATGCCAGGGAAAGGTGAATGGGTCTGATACATTAGGAGGACTTCATGGGGGCGGTGGCCCCAAGCTGCAGGATAAAAGGTGATGTTCGGGATCAGGCACCCTGGGCATGCATCCAACAAATGTTGCCTAAGTGCTCACTGTGTCCTGGTCACTGTATGGGACTCAGAGGAACAGGTCACCAGTATGGTGACCGCAAGCTGAGCTTAAAGTCAGAGAATCCAACACTTGGGAAACTGCCCTGATAGGAGAAGTATAGGGTCGACAAGGGAGGACTTGGTGGGAACACCTAAGCCAGGCCAGGAGTCAGGGAGGACTTCCTGGAGGAAGAGGCATTCCAGCTGTGACCTGAAGGATGAATAAGTTAGCAGGGATGAGAGGAGTGGGAAGAGTACTCCAGTCATAAGGAACTGCGTGTGCAAAGGCCTGGGGGGTGGGCCCTGGTGGCCCAGGATCCAGAGTACGTCTGAACCTCTGCCTCCTTGCAGCCCACGGTCAAGTTTGACAAGCAGCCGTGGTACATCGACTCCACGGGCGGCACACTGCACCCGTACCAGCTGGAGGGCCTTAACTGGCTGCGCTTTTCCTGGGCCCAGGGCACCGACACCATCCTGGCCGATGAGATGGGTCTGGGCAAGACAGTGCAGACCATCGTCTTCCTCTACTCCCTGTACAAGGAGGTTTGAGGCCCAGGCTGGGCGGCTGGGGAGGGGTAGCCGGTGCTGGCTGTGGGCCAGCAGCCTCAGCGCGTCCGTCTCCCTCCCCAGGGCCACTCCAAGGGGCCCTACCTGGTCAGTGCGCCCCTGTCCACCATCATCAACTGGGAACGTGAGTTTGAGATGTGGGCGCCCGACTTCTACGTGGTCACCTACACGGGGGACAAGGAGAGCCGCTCTGTGATCCGGGAGAACGAATTTTCGTTTGAGGACAACGCCATTCGGAGTGGGAAGAAGGTGTTCCGGATGAAGGTGAGCACTCCTTACCCCGGGGACCCTGCACAGGCGCCCAGTCTGCCCTGGGGGCCGCAGGGGCCCTGCAGTCCATCTGGGGTCTCTTCTCTTGGGCCCTGGTGGAGGCAGTGGCTGGCACAGAGCTGCTCTTGAGGCAGAGTTACCTGCTGTATGCATGTCCTGGGGCAAAGAACCATAAACGGGGTGGCGGTGGGGCTGAAAACAGCAACAGAATTTATCCTCTCACCATTCTGGAGGCCAGGAGTTCGAGATCCAGCTGTCGGCAGGGTCCTGCTCCCTCTGAAGCTCTGGGGGGAGGACCCTTCCGCGCCTCTTCCAGCATCTGGTGGCTGCAGGCGTTCCTTGGTTTGCAGCTGTATCACTTGGGTTTCTACCTCTGTTGTCAGGTGGCCGTCTCCCCTGTGTGTCTGTGTCTCCTTCTCTTATAAAGACACCCACCCTAATCCAGGATGACCTCATTTTAACTAATTACACCTGCAAAGACCCTAGCTCCAAAAAAGGTCATATTCTGATGTTTTGGGTGGACCTGGATCTTGAGGGGACACGATTCAACCCAGTTCACCAGCTGTGTGACCTCTGGCAAGTCACTTAGCCTCTCTGTGCTTCAGAATCTTCTCAGCAAAATGGAGATAACAGACCCAGTCTAGAGTTGTGGAGGGTTGAATGAATAGGCACTAGGCAGGGCCGCTCAGACTTCCCTGTGCCCCCGGGTCAGCAGGGGTCTTGTTGAAGGGCAGGTTCTGATCCAGCAGCTCTGGGGTGGGGTCTGACAGAGTCCCGGATGATGTGCACGCTTCTGGTTCTCAGGCTGCACTCTGAGAATCGAGGACACAAAGCAGTACTTCCTGCGCCTGGCACGCGGGGGCACTCAGGCAGTCTTGGCGCTCTCACGCGCTACCTGCAGTGCTGGGGGCTGGCGGATCACCTCCAGCCTCCCCAGGGTTCCTCACCTCGGCTTTCTCCATCGTCTGGGGATAGTCGTGGCCCCAGGAGATGCTCAGTAACTATTTGTGTGGGTTTGTTTTTTTTGGCTGCACCGCGCGGCTTGTGGGAATCTTAGTTCCCCGACCAGAGATTGAACCCCGGGCTATGGCAGTGAAAGCGCTGAGTCCTAACTACTGAACCGCCAGGGAATTCTCAATAACTATTTGTTGAATGAGGGAATGACTCAGTGATTCCAGAGGGATGGGCCTGGGGGCCTATCAGTCACAGAAACAACTTCTGAGCTCACCCCGGGGTCCTGCGATGGGCTGGGTGCTTTGCTCACTCAGCTTTTTAATTTATTTTATTTTTTAAAATTGTGGGAAAATACACATAACTTAAAGTTTATCATCTTAACCATTTTTACAAGTACAGTTTGTGGACATCAAGTACATTTATACTGTCGTGCAGCCATCACTCCCATCATCTCCAGAGCTCCTCATCTTGTAAAACTGAAACTCTGTCCCCATTAAACACTAACTTCCACCAGCCCCTGGCAACCTCCTACTTTTGGTCTCTGAATTTGATTATTCTTGGTACTTCATGTAAGTGGAATCGTACAGTATTTGTCCTTTTGTGTCTGGCTCATTTCACTCAGCACGCTGTAGCATGTGTCCGGATTTCTTTCCTTTTTAAGACTGGATTACATTCCATCATGTGAATAGACCACCTTTTGTTTATCCATTCATCTGCCCATGGACACTTGAGTGTTTCTACCTTTTGGTTCTTGTGAATAATGCTATGAACATAGGTGTGCAGAAATATTCATTCAAGTCCCTCCTTTGACTTCTTCTGGGTCTATACCCAGAATTGGAATTGCTGGATCAAATGGCAATTCTATGTGTAATTTTGTTTGTTTGTTTGTTTTTGTTTTTATATTATTTTTAAAAAATTTTATTGGAGTATAGTCGATTTACAATGTTGTCTTAGTTTCAGGTGTACAGTAAAGTGAATCAGTTATACATATACATATATCCATTCTTTTTTAGATTCTTTTCCCATATAGGTCATTACAGAGTATTGAGTAGAGTTCCCTGTGCCATACAGTAGGTCCTTATTAGTTATCTATTTTATATATAGTAGTGTGTATATGTCAATCCCAATCTCCCAATTTATCCCTCCCCCTGTTTTTCCCCGTAACCGTAAGTCTGTTTTCTACATCTGTGACTCTGTTTCTGTCTTGTAAAAAAGTTCATTTGTACCATTTTTTTAGATTCCACATATAAGCGATATCATATGATATTTGTCTTTGTCTGACTTACTTCACTCGGTATGACAATTTCTAGGTCTATCCATGTTGCTGCAAATGGCATTGTTTCATTCTTTTTTTATGGCTGAGTAATATTCTATTGTATATATGTACCATATCTTCTTTATCCATTCCTCTGTTGATGGAAACTTACATTGTTTCCATGTCTTGGCTATTGTAAATAGTGCTGCAGTGAACATTGGGGTGTGTGTATCTTTTCGAATTATGGTTTTCTTCGGATATATGCCCAGGAGTGGGATTGCTGGATCATATGGTAGCTCTATTTTTAGTTTTTTAAGGAATCTCCATACCGTTCTCCATACTATGTGTAATTTTTCCAGGAACAGACTTGCCCTTTTAATTCTTGTGGCATTCCTCCTATAGACAGTATTGCTCCCTTTTTACAGGTGAGGAGACTGAGGCTTGGGGAGGTTAATTACCTTGATCAAGGTCTAGCTCAAAAGAGCAGGGCCGGTGCACACCCAGGTGCCGCCTACAGGCTCCCCTCTGCCTCTCTCAGCCCTTCCCCGCTCTCTTGGGGAAGTTGCTCTGGGCCTCAGCTGACCCCTTCGCTCAGTGGCCTGTGTCTTCCTCTCAGTCCCAGGGCTCCCTGGGCTCTCTGGGGGTCCTGTCCACACTCCTCCTCGCCCCTTCGTCTCTGGAGACCTCGATCTGCTGCTCTCCCAGCTCTCCTCCCAAACGCCTCCCTTTCCCTCCAGAAAGAAGTGCAGATCAAATTCCACGTCCTGCTCACCTCCTACGAGCTCATCACCATCGACCAGGCCATTCTGGGCTCCATCGAGTGGGCCTGCCTCGTGGTGGATGAGGCCCACCGGCTCAAGAACAACCAGTCCAAGGTAGGAAGTGCTGACCGCTGGCTCCTGTGCTTCCTGGATGGGCCGGCCGCCTGGTGCCCCCTGACAGGCGGCCCCCTGTCCCCCCTCCCCAAGTTCTTTAGGGTCTTGAACAGCTACAAGATCGATTACAAGCTGCTGCTGACGGGGACCCCCCTTCAGAACAACCTGGAGGAGCTCTTCCACCTCCTCAATTTCCTGACTCCAGAGAGGTTCAAGTGAGTCAGGGGGCCGGCCGGGGAGGTGGGGTGGGGGGCAGCCAGGGAAGAGGGGTCAGTGCCCATCCCGGCTCTGGGGCTGCTCGCTGGACCTCGGTTTCCTCACCAGTAACATGGGAGTGTTAGCAGTGCGCTGCCCCATGCCGAGCCCCTGGGAAACATCTGCTGCTGCTAACCCTGTGGTTTTTCTCGGCTCTGCCCCTGAAGACCCCGGGGGTCCTCCTGGGCTCCTGTCCCTTCCCCACACCCCGGGCCCATTCCTGTCCCTCCACAAAGATCGAAGTGACCACATGGGGGGCAGCGATGGGAGGCAGAAGGCTGGGGTGGTGGTGGTGGAGACGGGGGTGAAGACGGAGCCCCGGCCTTCTTGTCTTCATCTGACCCCTCAGTTTCCTACTCAGGGGATTCAGGGTGGAGAATGCTGATTCTGGAATCAGGAGATGTAGATTCGAGGGCAGGCTGGACTGTATAGCCTTGGGCACCCATCAGCCTCAGTTTCCTTATCTGTGATATGGCTAAGAGTCCTAGAGACTGCATGTCCAGGACAGCTTTGAGGACAGGAAGGCATCCTGTGTGGCTGAGACAGCCGCGATGGGTGGGGGTGACACAGGCTTAGACAGAGACTGGAATGGCACCTAGGGCAGGGCCAGGGCTCCGTGGCCCACCAGCCAGCCTGCCCTGTGACAGGCCTGCCCTGTGACCCTCTGGCAGGTGGCCAGGGGCTGGCTGGCCCGCTCCCCCACCCCAGTCCTGGTTCCCTTTGCAGAGGGCTTTGGCCTGCTCCAGTCTCTCATCCCAGCTTTTTCTTGCAGCAACCTGGAGGGCTTCCTGGAGGAGTTTGCCGACATCTCCAAGGAAGACCAGATCAAGAAGCTGCATGACCTTCTGGGGCCGCACATGCTAAGGCGGCTCAAGGCTGATGTATTCAAGAACATGCCGGCCAAGACCGAGCTGATTGTCCGCGTGGAACTGAGCCAGATGCAGAAGTGAGCAGCCTGCCCCGTGTCCCCTGGGCTTGTCTTCTAGATCAGAAGGGCCTGACCTGGCCTTCCTGGGCTGCTGCCCCGGGTGGTTGGGAGCGCCTTTCAGCCCCGCCCAGGCCTCAACTCACCTTTTGCACACACTTCCTTCTTGGGGCCTCTTAGATTTCAGTGACCAGGGTTGGGGCTTCCTGGGTCCTTGCACTGTCCCCGAGCAACTTGCTGGGCAGCGCCAGGCCTGTGGCTTCACCTCTCGGGGCTCCCCTTGGTCTTTCTGTAACCGGTACTTGGGCAGCAGCCCCCAGGCTCCCCGCAGAGCAGAGTGCCCTCTCGGAGGCTGGTGTGGCCAGGTGTATCCAGCTTGCCTTTCCTCCTTCCTCTGGCAGGAAGTACTACAAGTTCATCCTCACGCGGAACTTCGAGGCGCTGAACTCCAAGGGGGGCGGGAACCAGGTGTCACTGCTGAACATCATGATGGACCTGAAGAAGTGTTGCAACCATCCTTACCTCTTCCCCGTGGCCGCTGTGGTAGGTCCCCGTGGCTGCCACTGTGGCCACCGTGATAGGTGCCCTTGACCACCATGGTGAGTGCCTGAGGCTGCTGTGGAAGGGGCCTGAGGCCGTGGTAGGTGCATGTGGCTGTGCTGTGGTGGGTTTTCTGTGGCCCTCGTGGCAAGCAGCTGTGGCCGCCATGGTGCCCCTGGCTGCTGGGGCAGGTGCTCAGGCCCTCAGCTGCCAGTCCTCCCTGAGAATGATTTGGAGGTGATATAGGTCCCCACTGTGCCAGAAGTATCTGAAAACCTACCTCTGTCCACTGCTCAGCCAGGCCCTCTCCTTCTCTGGACCCCTTCTCGTGACCATAAACTAATGGGGGGCATCGTGGCACCACAGAATCCCCTCCAGCCTCAGCGTCAGGCGACCCCAGGCCAGGATTCCGAGGGCTGACCTGGCAGTCGGGGAGGCCTGGGTGGGGCCCCCAGGTGATCTGATGTGCAGCCCTGGCTGAGAGACTGGACCCCCAGTCAGACCCCCGGCTCCAGTCCTGTGGTCTCAGGACAGTCAGTGGTCCTCTTGGGGCCCCAGGTTTATCCTCTACGAAATGGGGACAATAACAGCAGCCCCCTGAAAGCATGAGGACCAGACCAGGAAGTCCACGTCAGTGCCCTTGGAGAGAGCCCGGAACAGCAGTGCTCACTGAGGTCACGGCTATTCTGGTTCTAATTTACACCTTCCCCTTCCCCCATCCCTGCCCCGAAACAAGGAGGCCAGTGCAGAGTTAGGCGTGGAGGCCGTACTGTGGGTG
The DNA here is from genome assembly GCF_965194825.1 of Balaenoptera physalus. Classification (NCBI taxonomy): domain Eukaryota; kingdom Metazoa; phylum Chordata; class Mammalia; order Artiodactyla; family Balaenopteridae; genus Balaenoptera; species Balaenoptera physalus. Next base: position 192,043,384 of record NC_138882.1, read on the forward strand.
ACCTAGACTCAGCCAGCCCCAGGCTGATCTCACCATGGTGGCCCAGCAGAGGCCTTTGGGCTAAGGTTCTGCCCAGCTTGGGGGGCCGGGTTGGCCTTGCCTGGATGTGCCCTGCAGTGACTGCAGAGGCCAGGCCACATTCCCGCTGGGAAGGCCGGCTTGGCTCAAGACTCTGTGTCATCCTTCCGTCCTCTGATGCCTGTGGTCTTGGTGGAGTGCCAGCAGGGGGAGATGGAGGGCAGGGCCGGCAAGTCTGAGCCCTGCCTGGGGACCGCGGCGCTGGGAGCATCCGTGTGACCTGCCCATACGCCCTGCAGAGCCTGGCCTGACCCGGGCTTGGGCTCGGTGCTCCACCCACTGTTGGGCCCTTGTCCACTCTCTGGGGCCTCTGGTGCAGAGTCAGAGAGGAGGGGGAGCCCCCAGTGCCCCACCTTCTGCTGTGTCCACAGGAGGCCCCTGTCCTGCCCAATGGCTCCTATGATGGCAGCTCTCTGGTCAAGTCGTCAGGGAAGCTCATGCTGCTGCAGAAGATGCTCAAGAAACTGCGGGACGAAGGGCACCGTGTGCTTATCTTCTCCCAGGTGAGCTGCCCCCAGGTGGCTGCTGGCCTCCCTGCCTTCCCTAGCCCAACCCCACACCTGCAGAGGGCGTCCTGCCCCCACTAGCTGAGGGCACAACCTGCCAGCAGCCCTCAGGGCCCGATGCCATCCCCGTGTGGGTTGTTTGTCAAAAGTCGCTCCTCTGGGCCCTGGTGTGATGCAGCCAAGGAGAGCTGGTTGGGTGCCAAGTTCAAGGTGCTCAGGGCATGTTGGGGGGGAGGACCAAGGTCCTGGAGCTTCTGTCCAGGCTGGGATGACAGCCCTCTCCTCTCACCCTTGCAGCCCAGCTTCTCATGAAGGTGGGGCCCTGTGGTGGGGGCAGCTTGGTGGGGGGGTGTGTGTGTCCCTCTTTCTAGCTTGATCCTGAAATTGCACTTGCAGCATCACTTTTTGGGCGGTCAGAGGCAAAGCTGTCCAGCCCCAGGGATTTGTTTGTCTGTGCGCTTCCTTTATCCTTTTGCATCTGTCATATGTGCGGCTCTGTGCTAGGCATGGGGATCCAGCTCTTGTCCTCAAGACCCTCATAGTCTAGTGTGGGAGATGGAGGTTAGAGACAGTTATCCAACCCCAAGGTCATCTCTGTGATGGGGGTCAGGGATGGCCCTAGGCTCCTGGTGTGAAAAACGTTCCACGGTGGTGTGACTGAACCAGAGACTAGGAGGTGGGTCCTCTGTGTGCAACAGTCAGCGTGTAACAGCTGCTCCTGCCTGCAAGGCCCTGATCCCACCCTGGGCCTGCAGCAGGCTGAGGAATCTGGGGAAAGCTGACCAAGCCTGTGACTATGGGCTGAGCTGGAAACTGGATCCAGAATCCCCCAGCCCCCTGCGAACGTAAGACATGATTCTGGGCTGAGGCCCCAAGGGACCAAGTAGAGGGAACTGCACAACTTCTAGAAGTGTACACAGAGAGAAAGTGACAGCGATGGAGTCCTGCCAGCCAAAATAAGCCTGAAAACCCCAATTCCGAAACTCATGAAAACGTTCAGTGAGACATTGAATGAGACATCCCACAAAATAGTAAGCAGAATCCAAGTGGAAGGAACAATAGAATAGCCTGAAAAGAGTTCAAGTAAACACATTTAGGAACCTCAAAAATACCAGAAGTGACACTCATAAATCAAGAAGAAATCGATTAAGCAGAAGCAGCAAGAAATGAAATAAAACTAGCTGGATAGGAAAAGGATCTGCATGAAATGGAAAACAAAACATTTCAACAGATTGGATAAACTCTCAACACTGTTGAAGAGAATGGTGGTGAATGGGAACCTGGCATTGAGGAATTTCCCCAGAATGCAGCAGAGAGAGACAAAGATAAAACTGAGAAATTACATGGAGAATGCCGTGAGAGGCTCTGGTAATTGTGTACTAGGAGTTGCAGAAGAAGAAATGGAGAAAATGGCAAAGAAGTCAGACTTAATGAGAGTTTGCAGACAGACATGGAGAAAGATGTGAGGTCTCAGGTCTGAAGTGCACTCTGGAGTACCAAGCAAGATAAATACAGTAAGTCCCCTACATATGAACGAGTTCCATTCTGAGAGCGTGTTCATTAAGTCCAATTTGTTCGAAAGCCCAACAAAGTTAGCTTAGGTACCCAACTAACACAATCGGCTATATAGTACTGTACTGTAACAGGTTTATAAGACTTTTCACACAAATAACACATAAAAAACAAACAAACAAAAAATAAGGAAAACATTTTAAATCTTACAGTATAGTACCTTGAAAAGTACAATAGTACCAGCTACATCACTGCCGCTTTTACGCTTGCTTCCAGACATCCTGGGCTTGAAATAAAGATACTGTACTACTGTACTCTATACAGTACTGTACAGTAAAGTACACAAAAGCACAACCACTTGTAGAGGATGCATGCATATGACAATGTACGCCAGACACATGCAGTAACTTACGTGATTGGACATGCGAATGCACGTTTGTATCTTTGAAGGTTCACAACTTGAAGGTTTGTATGTAGGGGACTTACTGTATAAATAAAGGAAGCCCTAGGCACATCATAGGGAAAATGCCACACTTCAGACCTAGTATCTACAAAGGAATGACAATCAGACTGTCCTCAGATTTCACATCAGCAACAATAGGTGGCAGAAGACAACTGCAAAACCTTCAATACACTGCCGGAAAATGGTGACTGATAATTTTATATCCAGCCAAACTATCTCTCCAGATTGATTATGGGAGGAATATGGGAGCTCAGAAGGGACTGCTTTTCTCTTCTCATAGGAAAGGGTGAAATCTGGGAAGACATCACAGAGGAGGTGCTGTTTGAGTTTCCTAGGCGGTAAGGGGGTGGGAAGAGAGTTCAGGTAATTTGGGATGGTTGGAGAGTATGAAGGAAGCATTGGGAAATGAAGCCCAGATGGGCTGGGCACCAATCCTGCAAGCCTGGAATGCCAAGGTGAGGATTTGGGGCCTTATCCTGTGAGGAGAGAGCAGGGAGGCGCGTGCTTAGAGCCGTGTCTTAGGCAGGTGGCTGTGGGGCTGGTGTGGGGGATGGAGTGGCTCCGGGGGTTGAGGTTGGAGGCTGCATTCTTCAGAGAACGGCCCTGCATCAGGTCTGCCTGGGTCCCACCTGTCTCCCCACTCAGCAGGCTGCTCTGTCCTCTCCCCCACCTGTCATGGGGTCCCTGCTCTGCGGCAGTGCCTCAGGCATACCGTGTCCCCTGCAGATGACCAAGATGCTGGACCTCCTGGAGGACTTCCTGGAGTATGAGGGCTACAAATATGAGCGGATTGATGGTGGCATCACCGGGGGCCTCCGGCAAGAGGCGATTGACAGATTCAACGGTACCCCCGCCCCACCCCATCCCGGGGCCCCGTCTGCCTCTCCTCCTACGCTAGGCTCTTAGCCAGACCACCCAACTCATGGTCAGGGTAGCTGCTCCTCAAACGGCCGAAGAAAGCAGACCAGTCCTTAGGTCCTAATAGCTGGTAAAAGGGATTCATTCCGTGGAACTTTCCAGGGGCCTGCTGGGGTGCAAGAAGCCAGTAGATAACACTTGCTCAGAGCTGAGAAACAGACAAGGAGGAAGGCAGAAGGGGAGGAAAATCCCTCTGTTACTAAATGAAGCTGGTGCTGAGGGTCTGGCCAGCACCTGTGGGCTTCTGGTATGGACACCAGCTAAACCTCCAGTTATAAGCAGGGCCGGATGGGGCCTGTCCCCAGAACACAGGCTGCGGGGAGGGCCAGAGCTGAGCAGCGCTCCCTTAGAGGAAGGACAGAGGGAAGGGCAGGGCCACACAGGCCCAAACTTCCAACCTGCTCTCTTGCTTGCCTGGGAAGGGGAGGTGAGGGGGGCAGGCCAGGAGCTGGCTCTGGAGTGGAGGAAACCTCTGGAGGGGGAAGTGGTCCAGCGCCTCTTTAGTGGCAGGTTTGCAGCAAGTGCTGATGAGCTCTCTTTCCCTGGGGCCTGTGGCTGCTTCCCGCCTTCCACCCTCAGAACAGGGCTGGGGTCCCACGGCTCCAAAACCCAAAGCAGCGACTCCTGTGCAGTTTCAGCATCTAGATGCGGCCCCAGCACACGTCTAAGTGGGAAGCATCAGGAGTATCGGACCCCTGTTTGCAGCTCGAGTAGGTGCCATGGTCAGTCCCAGGTCACTCAGTGAAGGGCCCTGATGGGCCTCAAAACCAGCTGTCCTGCCACAGTGGGCACTGACCAGAGGGTCGGCCTGGGTCCTGGAGCTGTGACCCTGAGTGTTCCTTGGCTGCTCTGACAGCATCACGGGCAGGGGAGCTGTGAGGGCGGGAAGGACCGAGTTCTCCAGGGCTCCCTGGGGCCTGACCCTCAGGGGCTCTGCCCGTATTTGCTGGCTGTTTGCAGTTTCTTCTTTGCCCGCCTGGGCTTTGAAAATTGGTTCCTTCTCATTCTGGCTCCATCCTGTTGGCTCAGGGCTCAGAGCTGGGGGATCCATAGGGCTCAGGTGGGCTGCTCTGTCCCCCCGCCCGGGGCCCCCGGCCTCCTGCAGCTTCCCTGAGCACAGCTCAGGCCATTGTTACCTGTGATGGGGTCACAGTTCTAGCCCTCCCTGCCCCGGTCTCCCCTCCAGCTCTCCCGTCTGCCATCCACCTGTCCCCACCCCTACCCCTCTGGGTGTGCCCCTCACTCACCCCGCTGGGCGCCCACCTCTCTTCCTCAGCCCCTGGGGCCCAGCAGTTCTGCTTCCTCCTCTCGACCCGGGCAGGTGGCCTGGGCATCAACCTGGCCACGGCGGACACGGTCATCATCTACGACTCAGACTGGAACCCGCACAATGACATCCAGGTGTGTGGCCCTGACACCAGAACCCTCTAAGAGGGCCCCTCGCTGACCCTGGCTCTGTGGGCTTTCCCTCCCTCCCCCCCACAGACTGTCTCAGGGCTTTACCTCTCCCTGGACCCGCCTCGTGGAGTCCCAGCCCCAAGAGGGACCTGGGAGGTGAGCCCCTCCAGCTCCTTCATTGTACAAAAGAGGAAACAGCCCAGGGAGGGCAGGGGATGTGTCCAAGAACACGCAGTGATCTGTGTGACCATGACCCCTGGTCTGTCCCATCAGTCTTAGGGTCAAGGCCGTGGAGTGGGGCAGGATGAGGGGGTCCTGGGACCCAGAGGGGGCCAGTTTGGGAGGAACAGGAAAATAGAGTTTAGGGGACAAGGCCTGTGGAGGTGGGGAGAGGAAGAGATGGAGGCGGGGGCAATGGGGCTGATGAGGAAGGATGGGAGGGTTGGGGGGCAGGGGTGGTGAGAGTAGAGACACACTCTGCTGTCCATGGCCACCCCTCTCGGGGCAGGGCCGGGCACGTACACACTTTACACTCTTGGGGCGCACACACAAACTCATGTCTCATGCACACGTGTGTGCACCCGTGCACAGTCACCCACACAGATCTAATCACACCGATCACGTCATGCGGACACCTCATGCGCAAATCCCCGGGCATGTCCTCATGTCACACCCTGTCCTCGCAGGGTGGCTGTGCATCTCCAACAGGTGGGCTCACAGTCCCACTAGTGGTCACTCCCGGGGAGCTGCAGCCCCCGTCTCGGCATGAGCACCATCAGAGCCTCGTGTGGCTTCATTACGTCAGGCACACTGGCCACACTGCCGCTCACACCGCTGCCTTGCACACCTGCAGTCACACCGAGTTCCATCTGCACAGGCACCCCGGCCCGCAGGAGGCCACACAGGACGCGAGCACAGCTGCCCTGGTGCACACACATCTCCACGGGCCGTCAGGCAGCTGGTTCCACGCAGAGCGCGCTCAGGAGCCCATGTGCATGTCTCCCCCTGCCCTCCAGTGCCTGACCCTGAGCCCCCAGCCCTCTCTCGGTTGAGCTATGGGTGCTAAGCTGCAGGTCGCCCGCAGGCCTTCAGCCGCGCCCACCGCATCGGGCAGAACAAGAAGGTGATGATCTACCGCTTCGTGACGCGGGCCTCGGTGGAGGAGCGCATCACGCAGGTGGCCAAGCGCAAGATGATGCTCACGCACCTGGTGGTGCGGCCGGGCCTGGGCTCCAAGTCCGGCTCCATGACCAAGCAGGAGCTGGACGACATCCTCAAGTTCGGCACGGAGGAGCTCTTCAAGGACGACGTGGAGGGTGGGTATCCCGGCTGCCGGGGCACGGGGGGTGGGGTTCGTCCTGCTCGAGACACTCCCTTCCCAGGGCATCTCCAGTGTGCAGCCTTTCCCGCCTCTGCTCCCCCCTCCTGGCCAGGATGGGCAGGGCCAGGGTGGCATCTCTGGGTGCTGCCCCCCCAGCTCTGCGGCCCCCCACCTCTGTCCTACAGGCATGATGTCTCAGGGCCAGAGGCCCGCCACGCCCATCCCTGATGTCCAGTCCTCCAAAGGGGGAGCCCTGGCCGCCAGCGCGAAGAAAAAGCACGGCAGCACCCCGCCAGGTAGGGGCCCACCCAGCCCAGCCCCCAGACCTCCTGTACCCCGGATGGCTGCTCCTGGAGAGGAAGGGGGCCCCCCAAACCCATTTTGTCAGGTTCCCCCGCCTGTGGACTGTAGCTGAGCAGGCAGTGGGCTGTTACATTCTCTGATCACCATGCTCCTCAGTTGCAAGCCCTGGAGGGGACTGGGAAGGGCCACTGTCTGGAATCTGTTCTGGTGGGGGTCCCCCAACTCTGCACCCTGTCTGCCCCCAGGTGACAACAAGGACGTGGAGGACAGCAGTGTGATCCACTACGATGATGCGGCCATCTCCAAGCTGCTGGACCGCAACCAGGACGCCACGGACGACACGGAGCTGCAGAACATGAATGAATACCTGAGCTCCTTCAAGGTGGCGCAGTACGTGGTGCGCGAGGAGGACGGCGTGGTAAGCCCCGCCCCTCCTCGGCCCCGCCCTCAGTGACCACGCCCCTCCCTTCAGCGGCTCCACCCATCTGCGGCCGCACCCCTACCGCAGCTTCTCCATCTACGCTCCGAAACCGATTATCCCGAAGGCCGGCTCCCTGGTCTCTCCTGAGTGGGCCCTCCACCCTCCACGCGGACCCTGGGTGCTAATTATTCTTCCACGTGCCAGTTTTCCTTTTGAAACTGGGGGCCTCCTGAGGACAAGGGTGGGGCTTATTCTGTTCTATACCCCAGTGCCTGGCACAAGGCCAGGGAATACTTGTAGAGTGAATGAATGAGTGAATGAATGAATGAATTACTGCGGCAGGAGCAGGAAGAGGAAGAACATGTGGGGGGCTGGGGGTGATCAGGGAAGGCTTCCTGGAGCAGGCAGGCTTTCCAGTTCCTCCTTGAGCCCCTAGAGGGTGAGGTGTGATAGAGGCAGCGAGGCCTCCTAGGGGCGGAGATGCGCGCGGGCCCCGCCCTCACGGAGCCCATGGCTCCTGCGTGCCCAGGAGGAGGTGGAGCGGGAGATCATCAAGCAGGAGGAGAACGTGGACCCCGACTACTGGGAGAAGCTGCTCCGGCACCACTACGAGCAGCAGCAGGAGGACCTGGCCCGCAACCTGGGCAAGGGCAAGCGCGTCCGCAAGCAGGTCAACTACAACGACGCCTCCCAGGAGGACCAGGGTGTGTGTCCCGGCGGGCAGGATCGTGCCGGCGGGGAGGGCATCCCTGTGGCGGGAAGCCCTGGGCGTGGGAGAGTAGCAGCCGTGTGGAGTGGCCTGAGCCGGGAGGCGATGGGGAGAGCTTCTCGGAGAAAGGGGGCTCCGGGGCGGGTGTGGGGTGTTGGGTGTTTGGGGGAACAAGATGGGTAGTGGTTCAGTGACTTCACGGCTGGTGGTGTGCCTTTAGGCAAGCCTCAGTTTCTCTGTCTGTAAAATAGGGACAACGATGGTATGAGGTCTTAGGATGTAGTGTAGGGTTGTAGGGATTCTACGGGAGCTCACAGGAAGTACATGAGGGCTGTTTCCGTTGTCACTGTTCTCGGGCTGGGGTGTAGGGGTTTGGTGTGCCCCTGGGTGTGGGGGGCTCGGGTGGGCTTCTGCTTGCACAGCTCACCCTGCACCCCTCTGCCTGACCCCCCACAGAGTGGCAGGACGAGCTCTCAGACAACCAGTCCGAATATTCCATTGGATCCGAGGACGAGGACGAGGACTTTGAAGAAAGGCCGGAAGGGCAGAGTGAGTCTCAGCGCGGGGCCGGGGCCCAGGCGGTGTGTCGGGGAGCTGGTGGTCGGCGTGGGGTGCCCCGGGGGCATCAGGACAAGCATCTATCCTCCGGAGTGGGTCCTGAGGGGCCTGCTGTCCTGGGGCGAGCTGCTGGGTGGGTTGGGTCAGGACCCCGGGCCCGGCTGAGGGGTCGTGGCGGGCTGCTCCCCCAGGTGGACGGCGACAATCCAGGAGGCAGCTGAAGAGCGACAGGGACAAGCCCCTGCCCCCGCTTCTCGCCCGGGTCGGCGGCAACATAGAGGTGGGGCCTGCGTGCACACCCCGCTTTCCCAGCTCCCCTTCCCCAGATTTCTCTCGTCCCCTTTCAGAGCAAAGAACTCCCGGCTGCTGCCACTCCCGGGGCGCGGAGGAGGGGCGGGAGGAGGGGCGGGAGGGCCGGGGGGTCACGCTGGGTCAGTGCCAAGTAGAGGTGGGCCTGGGACAGGCCCTGGTCTGGGCCGTGCCCCTCTGGGTCCTGCCCCCGCTGGAGACCCCTGCTCCTCCGTGCCCCTCCCTTCCCTGTGCTTTTCTTCCGCATCTCTGAATTCGCCGCTCCCTCACCCTGATCTCCACCGGCCCAGGTGCTGGGCTTCAACGCCCGACAGCGGAAGGCCTTTCTGAACGCCATCATGCGCTGGGGCATGCCCCCCCAGGACGCCTTCAACTCCCACTGGCTGGTGCGGGACCTTCGCGGGAAGAGTGAGAAGGAGTTTAGGTAAAGGGGCTGAGGCGGTGGCCCGGGGCGTGGCCGCCCGCCCTGCAGCGGGCAGGCTCCGGCGGGGCGAGCCAGCACGATGGGTGGCGTCTCCGCCGGGTTAAGGGCATCCGGAGAGCTCACTGCTGTCCGATGTTGGCGTGCCTGGGGTCCAGGCCTGGGCAGGGCTCATTGGCAGAGAATGCTGACCAGTCTCCTCTGCCAGAGCAGCTGGTGTTAACGGCAGCACAAAGGATCTGGGTTATCCGGGGCGAGGGCCGTCCCAGGAGGGTCCCCTGCCCGGGGGGCCTCTTCTGTCCTTCCCTGGGGCCTGACCCAGCCAGGCCTGGTTGGGAGGCAGGCGACGGGTGATGATTCCAGCCAGGAGGTCCCCCGGGGGTCCTGCTGGCCCCCCACTCCCTGAGCCCCGGTCCCCCCCACCCCAGAGCCTACGTGTCCCTCTTCATGCGGCACCTGTGTGAGCCGGGGGCTGACGGCGCGGAGACGTTCGCAGACGGCGTGCCCCGCGAGGGCCTCTCCAGGCAGCACGTGCTCACGCGCATCGGGGTCATGTCACTAGTTAGGAAGAAGGTGGGTGAGTAGCCTTTGCTGGGCTTTTCCTGGTGGCCGACCACGGCCCAGGTGTGCCCCTGGGGGGTCAGCGGGCAGAGGGCAAGTGCCTGGCTTTAGAGGGTCTGAGTCAGGCTAGAGGCATGGACCCACGATGCCTCTCTGGGTGGGGAAGTTGGAGGGGGTGGGGACTGGAGGCCGGGATGGCAGGTGGGGCCGGGCTGGGGGTAGGGGCTGGCAGGGGGGTTTGCAGTCAGAAGGGCATGTGGCTTGGCCAGCCTCGGGTGGAGGCGGCACCTCTGCCTCACCCCAAGCCTGGGACGCCCCTGGTCCCACGGGCTGCCCTGAGGCCCTCAGTTCTGAGCTCCGACCACCTCCCTCCCTGCTTCCCTCCCACCTGCCCCAGGTTCAGGAGTTTGAGCACGTCAATGGGAAGTACAGCACCCCGGATTTGATCCCGGAGGGGCCCGAGGGCAAGAAGCCAGGCGAGGTCATCTCCTCGGATCCCAATACACCAGTGCCTGCCAGCCCTGCCCACCTTCTGTCTGCCCCACTGGGCCTGCCAGGTCTGGGCTCTGTCGAGCAGGGGAGGGCACCTGGGTCACGGGAGGTGGCGAGACCCCACGTCCTCCCCACATCCCACAAGGGCTGGCCTCCCTCCCCGCCCAAAGCTTCTGGCTGCAGAAGTGTCACTCCCCTGAGAGATTTTCTTTTTAATGACAGCTTTTTTTTTTTTTTTTTTAGCACCTTTAATTATTTATTTATTTATTTATTTGGCTGTGTTGGGTCTTTGTTTCTGTGCGAGGGCTTCCTCTAGTTGCGGCAAGCGGGGGCCACTCTTCATCGCGGTGTGTGGGCCTCTCACTATCGTGGCCTCTCCCGTTGCGGAGCGCAGGCTCCAGACGCGCAGGCTCAGTAGTTGTGGCTCACGGGCCCAGTTGCTCCGCGGCATGTGGGATCCTCCCAGACCAGGGCTCGAACCCGTGTCCCCTGCATTGGCAGGCAGATTCTCAACCACTGCGCCACCAGGGAAGCCCAAATGACAGCTTTGAGATGTAGTTCACACACCACCGTGTTCCATCTTTAAAACTGTATTATCCAGTCGTTTCTAGTAGATTCATAGGATTGTGCAACCATTGCCTCTAATTCCAGAATGTTTTCATCACCCCAAAGAGAAACACATACTCATTAGCAGTGGCTCCACATTCCTTCTCCTCGTATCTTCCTCAGCAACCACTAATCTACTTTCCGTCTCTATGGGTTTGCCTATTCTGGACATTTCATGTAAATGAAATTATACACTATGTGGCCTTTTGTGCCCGGCTTCTTTCACTAGCATAATGTTTTCCAGGTTCATCCACGTTGTAGGGTATCAGCACTTCATTCCTTTCTGTGGCCGAATACTATTCCATTGTTTGGATCCACCACATTTTGTGTATCCACTCATCAGCTGATGGATTTTGGGTTGTTTCTACCTTTTGGCTATTGTGGATAATATTGTGAGTAACATTGCTTTGAACTTTTGTGTTCAACTGAAAACAAGTGTCTTCATTTCTCTTGGGCGTATAGCTAGCAATGGAATCACTGGGTCACATGGTATAACATTTTGAGGAACTGCCAGCCTTTCACAGCGACCACACCATTTTTCATTCCCACCAGCCACGTGTGAGGTTCCAGTTTCTCTACATCCTCACCAGCACTTATCTGACTTTTTGCTTACAGCCATCCTAGTGGGTGTGAAGGGGCGTTTCGTTGTGGTTTTGATTTGCATTTCTCTTTTGATTTGCATTTCTCTTTTTATTTGCATCTGTGATGGCTGAAGATGTTGAGAATCTTTTCATGGGCTTCTGGGCCATTTGTGCGTCTTCTTTGGAGAAATGTCGTTTCAGATCCTTTGTCCTTCTTTAATGGGTTATTTGCCTTTTTGGGGATTCGTGTGTTTATCTGGGCAAAGCGTCTTCTTCCCTCAGTCAGACCCCTCAGGCCGGGGGTGTCCTGCCTATCCCAGGTGACAGGTGAGGCCCCGAGAGGCTCAGCGCCTCTGAGGAGTCCTGCTTCTGGGCACAAGTGCCCTCTAGTTTACTAGACACGCCTAGCTTACTTCCTGGACCCGTGTGCCTGTGGGCAAGTCCCTTACCCTGCGAGCCCCGTTTTCTCATCCGTGATGTGGAGCCAGGATAGTGACCACCTTCCAGGGCTGCTCAGAGCACGTGGGTCACTGGCCCTTTGCAGGATCAAGAACTGACTCAGCGTGGGGGAGGCACGTGGCCAGTCAACCAGCCTGAAAGCCGGGACCACACCCAGCCGTCCTGGCTCCTAGTCTGGGCCTCCACCTACCTCACTTCCCTGCTTCCAGATGGGAGGCCCCCCACCCCCGCATGTAGCTCCGTCCTGTCGGCCCCTGGCTTTGGCCTCACTGGGCCCAGGGCCCTCCCACGCTCCTCACATTGCAGGCCTGGCCTGGGTGCTCTCGCTCACCTGGTTCACCTGTCCTTCTGGAGGTGCCGGGCCCGGGATCCTCTCTGACGCCCCATTTTCTGCCCTTCTCCCCCTCCCCGCCCCAGCTCACCTGTCTCACCCCGTCTCCCTTGATCTTTCAGACAAAATGGAAGCCCAGCTGGGCTACTTGGAAGAGAAGGAGCTGGGGGTGCAGAAGCCAAAGAAGCCCCCAGAAATCCAGGTATGGAAGATGCAGGTGTCTGGGCCCCTGTGGGGTGGGGGTGGGTCTGGGGACCTTCTCAGGCCTTGCCCAGGCAGCTGTCACTCAGGCCCCCTGGTTCCAAGTTCGAGCCTCTGTGTCTGGGGAGCGGGTTGGGAGCAAGCAGTGGGAGCCGGGAGAGTGGGTTCCGAGCCCAGCACCCCTCCCCTGCCTCCACTCCTGTTGAGGCTCCAGGCCCCGCAGCTCCCGAGTCTGTCCTCCCTAGGCCCTGCCAGCTGCCCTGGACAGAGCAGAGGGTGAGGACAAGCACGAGAACTCGGAGGGCAAGGAGAGGGCCCGAGAGGAGCGACTGGAGGAGACGGAGAAGGCCCAGCCCTCCCCCGAGCAGCTGCCGAAAGGTGCGGGCTTCCACCCTGATGCAGCGTCAGGCCTGGCTCAGAGAAGGGCAGCCAGGCCGCCCTCTGCCCCGTCTCTCCCTGGCCGGGTGGTGGGCTGTGCATCGCTCTGTCCTGGCACCATAGGTCCCAGGGTGAGGGGAGAGCCAGGGGCTCAGTTCTCTACATGTGGGCTTTAACTTTCCCTGCTGTACAGTTTGGGGGTTATTGGGCTACATCTTTTTTAAAAAAAATAAATTTATTTATTTATTTTTGGCTGCGTTGGGTCTTCGTTGCCGCGCGCGGGCTTTCTCTAGTTGTGACGAGCGGGGGCTGTTCTTCGTTGCGGTGCGCGGGCTTCTCCTTGCGGTGGCTTCTCTTGTTCCGGAGCATGGGCTCTAGGGCGTGCACGCTTCAGTGGTTGTGGCTCACGGGCTCAGTAGTTGTGGCTTGCGGTCTCTAGAGCGCAGGCTCAGTAGTTGTGGCGCACGGGCCTTGTTGCTCTGCGGCATGTGGGATCTTCCCGGACCAGGGCTCGAACCCGTGTCCCCTGCATTGGCAGGCGGATTCTTAACCCCTGCACCACCAGGGAAGCCCGGGCTACATCTTTTTATTAGTTATTTCTGAATCAGTGGCCTCGTGGTCTGAACACATGAGTCTGTATGATATTGTTTTTATATGATACTGTTGAAACCTGCTTTCTGGCTTAATGTGGTCAGATCTTGTAAATACTCGTGTGCTTGAAAAGAATGTCCTTTCATTGCTGGGTGTAAGGTTCTAAATATATGCATTAGATCATTATGTTGTTCAGATTTTTTTATATCCTTACTTATTTTTGGTTTGCTTTGATCAGTCACATCTGAGAGACTTGTGTTAAAATCTCTCACTGTGAGTGTGGGTTAGTCTCTGTCATCGTAAGGCCAGGTTTTGTTTCGTATAGTTTGGGATTGGGTTGTTAGGTGCATATTGGTTCAGGTTTTTTATAATTTTCTGTTTATTATGTAATAACCTTCTTATCCCTCCTGATACTTTTTGCTTTAAGGTTCATTTAGGCTGATTTGGATTGAGCTTATTTTTGTTTAGTGTACACTTGGTGTATTTTTTTTTTTTTTTCTTTTTGGCCATGCTGTGCAACATGTGGGATCTTAGTTCCCTGACCAGGGATTGAACCTGGGCCCCCTGCAGTGGAAGCACAGAGTCCTAACCACTGGACCTCCAGGGAATTCCCATACTTGGTGTATTTTTTTCTATCCTTTTACTTAAAAGTATAAATAAAAACTTTATTGTGATATAATTCATATTCCATATGGTTCACCCATTTAAAGTGTATCATTCAGTAGTTTTTATGTATTCACAGGGTTGTAGAATCATCAGCACAATTAATTGTAGAACATTTTCATCATTCCAGAAAGAAACCCTATGCCCATTAGCCCATTTTCTCCTCCCCACAGCCTGTGGCAATCACTAATTTACTTTCTGTCTCTTTGGATTTGCCTGCTCTGGACATTTCATATAAATGGAATCATAAAATATATGCCTTTTTATGTGTGACTTCTTTCACTAAGCACAGTGTTTTCAGGGTTCATCAGTTTTGTACCATGTATTGGAACTTCATTCCTTTTTGCTGAATAACATTCTACTCTGTGGATAGACCATATTTTATTTTCCCATTCATCAGTTGATGGACTAACCCAACATCAGTTGGGTTATTTTGCCTTTTGGCTATTATGAATAATGCTGCTGTGAACATTTGTATATAGGTATTTGTGTGGACATAGATTTCAGTTCTCTTGGGTATATACATAGGAGCGGAATTGTTGGATTGTATGGTAACTTTAATATTTTGAGGAACTGCCAGATTGTTTGCTACAGTGACTGCACCACTTTACATTCCTACCAGCAGTGTATAGTTTTCCAATTTCTCCACATCCTGGCCAACACTTGTTATTATCTCTCTTTTTGATTATAGCCATCCTAGTCGGTGAAAAGTCATAGCTCAAGTGGTTTTGATTTGTATTTCCCTTCTGTGTAAAGATGTTGAGTATCTTTTCAAGTGTTATTGGCCATTTGTACATTTTTGCTGGAGAAATGTCTTTTCAGATCCTTTTGTCCATTTTTTAATTGGGTTATTTGTCTTTTAATTATTGAGTTATAAGAGTTCTTTATAATACATGTTCCACATCAGATATAGTGATTTGCAAGTATTTTCTTCCATTTCTTAATTTTTAATCTATCTGTATAATTAAGTTTTAGGTATATCTTTTGTAAACAGTATATGGTGGGATTTGTTGTTTTAAATCTAATCATATAATCTCTACCTTTTAGCTGGCATATTTAATCTCATTACATTTACTGTAATAGCTAGGTATTTGGATGAATTTCTATTCTTATTTTGTGCTTTATATCACCCTTGCCTTTTCTTCTTTTTTCTCCTGACATCTCTTGGATTGATCACATTTTCTATTTTCCCCCTTTCCCCTCAACTTCTTTGGAAGGTTTACAGTCAATTCTATTTTGTACTCTTAAATTTTTAACATGTTACCTCCTGAATACTATAAGGACTGTAGGCAACTTTAGCTCTGACGCACTCCCTTTTCATCTTCCATGTGCTGTTGCTTATTTCTAAAAGTTTTGTGTTTGCTTGTTTGTTCATTGTTGATTTGTTCAGTGTCCTCCTTCCCAAAATACACCCTTCAATGGTGCTTTAAGCAAATTTCTGTGGATGGCAAATTCTCTCATTATGTGTTATTTTTCCTTTACATCTTATTGTATTTTTCTTGAATAATAGCAGAATTCGAGGTGGGATAGGGGTTTTCCCTCAGCACTTGAAGATGTTATTTCTTTTGTATTCTGGCTTCCATTGTGCTGAGAAGGCTGCTCTCAGGGTAATTGCTGCTCCTTTTTAGGAAACCTGCCTTTTCTATCTTTCCTAACACGGAAAGACCATTTGTAAGATATTCTGTTTGTCTTTGGTCATGTGCAATTTCACAACAATGAAATTTTTATTTATCCTGCTTGTGACTGACTGTGATTCTTTTTTTTTTTTTTTCTTACTGACTGTGATTCTTAAAGCTGAGTGTTGTGTCTTCTATCGGTTATGGGCAGATTCTCAGTCACTCCCTCGCTGAATGTTATCTTTCCTCCCATTATGTTTATTTTCTCCTGGCATTCCTCTTACTCATCAATTCATTCATTCACCCAACAAATATATATTGAAGGCCTGCTGTGTGTTGGGGGCTGTCCTAGGCTCTGGGGACACAGACAGTGAACCAAAGCCAAAGCCTTCACATGGAATTTGTATTCTACTGGGGGACCCAGGTGATCAGCAATAAGCACAAGTAGGTCTTGTTCAATAACAGACTCCAAATGCAATGAAGAAAAGAAAGCAGGTACAAGGTTTGTGAAAGAGGGAGGAGGACGTGTCTTTCACATCTTTTACTTTTTTGTTTCCTGTTTCTCTGCAAGGCTTTTTGAGTCATCCTCAGATCTAGCTTCAGTTCCTACTTTCTTTTATACAGCTATTCATCTGTATTATTTTCTATGGTTGCAAAACAAATGATTACAAATTTAGCAGCATGAAGCAACACCCGTGTATTAGCTCACAGTTGCATGGGTCAGAAGTCTGGGGTAGTGTGGCGGGGTTCCCTGCCAAGGGACTTGCAAGACTGAAGTCAAGGCATTGGCTGAGCCGAGTTCTCATCTGAAGGCTTGGGGGAAAATCTGCTTCCAAGCTCATTCTTGCTGTTGGCCGACTTCAGCTCCTTGGGGTTGGAGGACTGAGGCCTCCTTTGCTGGCTGTCAGCTGGGGGGCCATTCTTAGCACCTAGAAGCTGCCCACGTTGCTTGCCACGGGGCTCACTCCATCTTCAAACCAGCAATGGTGCACCAGTCCCCCTCAGGCTTCAGATCTCTGACGTCCTTTTCTGTGACCATTCAGAGAAAACTCTGCTTTTAAAGGGCTGGTGTGATGAGGTCAGGCCCACCTGGATAATCTCCCTCTTTTAAGATCACCTGTGCCTCATCGCATGACCTTCTCAGGGGAGTAGAATCCATCACATTCACAGTCCTGACGACTATGTACAAGGCTTGTTCTCCAGGGCCAGGAAGTCGTGAGGATGTCTTAGAAATCTGCAAAGAGATGTCTAAAATGTTAGTGATTATGTATTTCATTTCTAGAAGTTTTATCTGGCTTTTTCTACTTCCTTTTTTTTTTGATTTGTCTTTTCTTACGGATTCTCTTCCTTTTTTTTCTCTCTGTCTGGCTGTGGGTATTGTCTTCTGAGTTTCATTTGGGTGCATCTTCATCAGAGATTGTTTTATCCATGAGAACCCATGTTATTCCTGGGTAGCAGGAAATGTCTCCCCTTCTATTTCCGTGAAGCCCAGGGCCTAGTGGTCTCACTAGTGACTTGGCTGGTCTGGGACCAGTCTTTATGACAAATTCAGATTCCACAGCCTGCATGCCTTTGAGTTGGGTTTGGACCCTCACTGGGGGCTTTCTGCCCCCTAGATTCCATATGGGAGCCAGGCTTCCTCAGCTTGGCCATGAGCTGGTGGATGGAACTTTCCCTCTTTCGCAGAGAGCACAGCAGTTGGAGGGTGTTGGTTCATTGGTTTAATTCCAGTTCTCTGCATCTCTGGGGCTTGCGGCCTCATCCTTCCTGTCTGGTGTTGAGACACAGCTGGAGCCCCCCAGACCTCTTCCTGGTGTCCAGTCACCCTCTGCCCAGGCCCCCAGCATATGCTTCTCGAGCTTTGAGTTTCCATTCATTTATGTCACCTGGCAATTTGCTTTTCTTCTTGTGAGTGCACCCGTGTGTTTTTTGTTTTTTTTTTTAATGTTTTTTTTAGTTTTTTTGTTTGTTTTTATTTTTGGCTGTGTTGGGTCTTCGTTGCTGTGCACAGGCTTTCTCTAGTTGTGGCGAGCGGGGGCCACTCCTCGTTGCGATACGCGGGCTTCTCATTGTCGTGGCTTCTCTTGTTGCGGAGCACGGGCTCTAGGCGCGCAGGTTTCAGTAGTTGTGGCTCGCGGGCCACAGTTGCTCTGCGGCATGTGGGATCCTCCTGGACCAGGGATCGAGCCCGTGTCCCCTGCATTGGCAGGCAGATTCTTAACCACTGTGCCACTGGGGAAGCCCCACCCGTGTGTTTTTTTAATGTGATAGATATTGCCTGACATTTCTGGGTGTCTGTAAGAGGGGTCTTGTGTTAACGAAGCCCTGACATGTTGCCAGAACTTTGAGTCCTCTGGTTATCACTGTGGTAGGGAGGGTTCGGAGACTGTACCTTGAGAAGTTTGGGGGGAGGGTGCTGCTGGGATGGGTGGGTGGGGTGAGGTCCCGCCCCCACCCTGCCTCCCCAGAGGACCCTCCCTGATGGTACCTGTTGGGCTTCTGAGTAAGATGATGGAGAGGATTCCGTGCATGGCTAAAGCACTGTTGGGAAGCCACCAGCCTGGAGTCTCCTCTGCCCTTCCGGACCCCTCCCCACTCTGTGAACACACTTTGTCTTGCAGAAGAAGTGCTTGCTGAGAAGGAGAAGATTCTGGACAAGTTGGAGCTGAGCTTGATTCACAGCAGAGGCGATGGCAGTGATTTCAGGCCAGGTTTGGGGCTCTTGCATGTGCTCTGTCCTGTGTCCCTTGGTCTCTTGAGGGAACCATCTGGAGCCTCTTGGTCCTCTTGCAGCCTCCTGGGTACCATCCCCTTGGCCCCAGGCCCTGATCAGAGCTTCTGGGTGGGAGCCTGGACTCGCCAGCCCCTCAGGGGACAGACCCTCCACCTTCTCTCTCCTGACCCCTCCTGTGGCCCCGGCCACCACCAGGGGGAAGGAGAGCTGGTCATAGAGTTTGGACTAGGGCGTTTGGGGTTCAACTGGCAGCCTGTGTCCTTCTAAGTGCTGGAACGTTCTGGAACGGTCGTCCCCAGATCAGAGCTCCAAGGCGGCACTGCCCTACTTCAACATAAGCTGCATTTTCACAGTCCCCCGCATCCCCCCTGTTCCCAGGTGGTCCTGACTTGGTGGAGGGACACTCAGGCTTGGAGCAGCCCTCCCTGCTCAGGATGGAGAGAGGGGGCTGCTGGCTTGTCTCTTTCAAATCCCTTTGGACAGTGAGCCCCTTGTGGGTGGGGAGATGTGATTCCCGCTTGCCTTTGGGTCCCCAGTGCTTGGGGGAAGGAGGCCCCTGGGCAGTGCCTTTGGGATGGATAGATGAAGGTGGGTCTGTCCTCCCACAGATGACACCAAAGCCGAGGAGAAGGAGCCCATTGAAACACAGCAAAATGGTGACAAAGAGGAAGATGAGGAGGGGAAGAGGGAGGACAAGATCGGGAAGTTCAAGTTCATGTTCAACATTGCAGACGGGGGCTTCACAGGTACTGGGGTGGGGCCGTGGGCAGAGAGCAGTGCCTGTTTGTGTCGCAGGCTTCCTGATGGTGGGTCCCAGGAGTCTGGGCAGATGGTTATATTATACTAACGTGTGAATGGTTGACAAAAATCCGCGGTATGACATTTCCTAGTAACACTGGAACACTGAACCTCTCGGGGTGGGGAGATGGTAGGTAGTGCGGGAGAGGCTTTCCTAGGCCCACCTCTGTGGGGGCTGGGGGGCACCTCATTCTGCTCCCCTTGGCTGGCTTCCCAGAGCTACACACACTGTGGCAGAACGAGGAACGTGCTGCTGTGTCCTCGGGGAAAATCTACGACATCTGGCACCGGCGCCATGACTACTGGCTGCTGGCGGGCATCGTGACGTATCCTTGGCTAAGCCGGGCTGGGCAGGACTCTGGTCTGTTCCTCTGTGGACCTCAGGGAGGGGTGTGGGGCTTGTGGGGTGAGGAGTCGGGCTGGTGCTCCTAACCAGGTGCCAGGGACCCTTTCCTGGTGACGATGACAGTGACCGTGATTGTAACGGTAGCTTGTCCCTTTATACTCAATACTCCATCCTCACAGCAGCCTTCCCAAAGGGTCACTACTACGATCCCCGTTACACAGAGGAGGAAACGGGTGCTCAGAGAGGCCAGGTGACTTGCTCAGGGACACACAGCCCTTCCATCTGACTCCACAACCAATGCTCCTAATTCCTACCTGATACAGACCTCACCTCCTCCCACTGATGACACCTGAAGGGTGCTTCACCATTTAGGAAGGCTTTCATTCATTCATTCATTCTTCAGTTCCATCTTTACTGGTCACCTGTCATGTGCCAGGCACGGAGGATGCAGCCATGAACAAAACAGGCCCAAATCTCTGTCTACCCGGAGCTCACATCCTACTGGGGGTAGATGGTGAACAGCATAAATTAGCAAAGTGTGGGGTTTAAGGAACATGATAAAGGGAGGATGGGCAAAGGGAGCTTTGTGGGTGGGAGTTGCCTGTAATGTGGGAAGGTCAGAGAAGGCGACATTGAGTACAGACCTCCCAGAGGCAAGGAGAGGGCCACACAGCTACCCGGGGGGAGCCACCCAGCAAAGCCGGCCTTCATGACGGCCTGGAGTGGGGCTGGTTATTATAACAAGAGGTGGAAAGTTGTAGATCAGGGGTCGGCAGACCTTTCCTGGGAGGGGCTGGGGAGTGGATATTTCAGGCTTTGCAGAGGACTCCTCCAGTCTGCCGTGGTAGCAGAAGTAGCCACAACACGTTAACCCACAAGTGTGGCCGTGTTCCAATAAAACTTTATTTACAAAAACAGGCTGTGGGCCGGATTTGGCTTGTGGACCCAGTCGTGGAGGTTAAGATGCTTGGAGCCAGCCTGCCTGGGTTCGAATCCTGACTCTGCCCCTCACTAACTGTGGGACTTTGGGCAAGAAAACTGTGTTGTTTTTCTTTGTTCCCTCTGAAGGCTCTAGCGGAGGCCCCTTCCTTGCCTGTCCCCAGCTCCTGGTGGCGGCTGTCAGTCCTTGGCGTCCCTTGGCTTACAGCTAGCTGCACCATTCCAGTCTCTGCCTCTGTTGTCACTCACATGGCCTTCTTACCTGGGTGTCTCTCTGTGTCCAAATTTCCTCCTCTTACAAGGACATCAGTCACTGGATTAGTGCCCACTCTCTCCCGGGATGACCCCTTCTTAATCTGATTACACCTGGAAATAGCCTATTTCCAAATAGGGTCACAGCCACAGGTGCTGGGGGTTAGGACTCGGATGTTTCCATCCTCTGGGTGTTGGGGATGAACGAGTTTATCTGATGAAGCCTCGGTGCCGTGTCTGGGCTCCTGGGGGCCCCTGTCGGTGTCCACTGATTGTCAAGTCACCCTTGTCCACGTGCTCATCTTGCAGCCAAAGTTAATGACTATCTGGAGGGCACAAAGCCAGGGCGCCAAACCCCGGGCTGGTCTCCCGCCCACCACCCCATGGCCAGGTTTGCCCTTAACGGTGCCCCACCCAGGCACGGCTATGCCCGTTGGCAGGACATCCAGAACGACCCGAGATACATGATCCTCAACGAGCCCTTCAAGTCCGAGATCCACAAGGGCAACTACCTGGAGATGAAGAACAAGTTCCTGGCCCGCAGGTTCAAGGTCAGTCCTTGGCAGGGCCAGAGGCTGGGGGCGGGCTGCTGCAAGAGGGCTGGTTACATGAAGGTCTGGGGCAAGTTACATGAAGGTCTGGGGCAAAGAAATGAGTGAGCAGCAACCCCCCACCCTGTATATCCGGATGCGGGCCAGACTGTCCAGGAAAGGGAGTCATTTAGTCAACGAACAGGTGCTGGGTCCTTGCTCTGGGCCAGGCGCCCCCTGGGCAAGTGTCCCTGCCCTGGGTGATGGGTGCAGAGAACTCAGCTTGGGGCGGGCTCTAAGGGGTGGCCCAGAGGGTGGACAGCCGGGTGTGTGTCCTCCTTCCCTGCTTTCCGCCAGAGCCTTGGCCTGCGGGGGTGGGTGCTGGCGGAGGGGGGCCAAGCCAGCGCTCAGTCCCTCTCCTCCCCCCGCCCTCTCAGCTGCTGGAGCAGGCGCTGGTCATCGAGGAGCAACTCCGGAGGGCCGCGTACCTCAACATGACCCAGGACCCCAACCACCCCGCCATGGCCCTCAATGCCCGCCTGGCCGAGGTGGAGTGCCTTGCCGAGAGCCACCAGCACCTCTCCAAGGAGTCCCTCGCCGGGAACAAGCCTGCCAATGCCGTCCTGCACAAGGGTGAGCGAGCCCGCTCCCTGGAGGGGGGCCCACCTGCCTTGCTCCTGCCCAGCGGCTCCATAGCCACAGGTGTGGGCGTGGGGCTGGGGACAGGACATCAGATGGGACAGGCTGTCACCCAGCCTCTGCTCTTACCTGTGGGGAAAGCGAGGCCCTTGCTTTTCTAGCCTTTTTCGGAAGGTCAGCGCCGTGCAGGCCCTGGGCGGCGGGTAGGTGACATAGAAGACTATTAAGTTGTACAAGCTCGTTTATCGAGCCTTGACAACATGTTTTATTTTTTTATTTAACTTTTTTTTTAGTGAAAGAGGAGAGGACCTTTTTAAAATTAAAAAAAATTTTTTTTATTGGAGTAGATTTACAATGTTGTGTTAGTTTTAGGTGTACAGCAAAGTGAATCAGTTACCCATATACATATGTCCACTCTCTTTTAGATCCTTTTTCCATACAGGTCATTACAGAGTATAGAGTAGCGTTCCCTGTGCTGTACAGTAGGTCCTTGTTAGTTATCTATTTTATATGTAGTTGTGTGTATGTGTCAGTCCCAGTCTCCCAACTTATGACAGTGTGCTTTAACTACATTCTCTCTTTAATCCTTGTAATATCTTTAAGTGGTGAGGTTTCTCATCCCATTTTAAAGTCGGTGCTCGGGGAGGTGAAGTAGCTGCCCAAGGTCTCCCGGAATTCACATCCTTGACCCTTGTGCTCCAAATCCTGAGGAAGTTCCCAGGCTGGTTAGGGGGAGGGGGTGAGCCAAGCTCACGTGAGGGTCCCTGGACTCTGCGGCCCCCGCTGCCTGGGAGAAGTTTCCTGAGGCTGCTCTGCGTTGGGCGCGGACCCTGTCCCCCACGGTGGCCAGTGCTGCAGGCCTCCCCGGGAGCCAGGAGGCTGGCTGAGGGCCCGGGGGGAAGCCCAGCGTTGGGTCGGGGTTCCTGGCTGTCATCTCTGCAGCCCTCGGCCCGGGAGAAGCTGCTGGGAAAACCGGGCTCTTGTCCAGCAGCCGGCGGGGCTCTGCTTGGCTGGCTGGGAGGGCCGGGTGAAGGGCGCCCCCTGGCGTCTGCTGTGCGGGTGCAGTAACACAGCGACACAGCCTGGTAGCTAAGTGCCCGCCTGGGTGCCGCGCCCTGCGCCTCCCCTTCCCTCCCCAGTCCTGAACCAGCTGGAGGAGCTGCTGAGCGACATGAAGGCGGATGTGACGCGTCTGCCCTCCATGCTGTCCCGCATCCCCCCGGTGGCCGCCCGTCTCCAGATGTCAGAGCGCAGCATCCTGAGCCGCCTGACCAACCGAGCCGGGGACCCCACCATCCAGCAGGTCAGGCCCGGCCTGCGCCCCGACCCCAGCCCCCCACGCACGTCCTGGGCGCCCTGGGTGGGGGCTCGGGCCGGCGCGGGACTTGGACCTTTAAACCTGAGTCCTTGCCTCCAGGGCGCTTTCGGCTCTTCCCAGATGTACAGCAACAACTTTGGGCCCAACTTCCGGGGCCCTGGACCGGGAGGGATTGTCAACTACAACCAGATGCCCCTGGGGCCCTATGTGACCGGTAGGTGCCCGTCTGCTTCCGGGCGGCATGGGCAGGGGCGCCCGCGGGGCCCCAGCCGGCCCCCCGCCGCCCCAGGCAAGCCGAGCTCTCCTCTCTTTGCCGCAGATATCTAGCCGTCCCCGAGATTTCCCTCTGCTGCCGGGCTCGTTTCCAGTGGAGGTGAGGCCGCTCGTGGGTGCTGCGCTGTCCCTTGTCCCTCCTTGGCTTGGCGAGTCAGGCCAGGCCAGTACAGGCCCTGGTCCCTGCGCTTCTTCACGGCCCTGGGGCCCGGGGGCCTCGCCCCTCCATGCTCGGGGACCGTCTTGGGGCCGGTGTGTCTTCCTAGGCTTCCAGACGCTTCCCCGGGAGGCTGGGGGGGCAGCGCACGGCAGGGCAGGTGCACGTGGGCGTGCTCCCCTGCGTACACGCGTGCTTCTGTACGCCGGTGTGTTGGTATGCGTGCGTGACCCCGGCAGTGAGTCAGGGACCATTGCCCCCAGCCTGGAACCCTGACTCCACCGTTCTGCCTGCGCTTTCCTGCTGGGTGGTGGACGCCCTGGGACGTCACCTCCCCCCAACCCCTGCCCAGGACCAGGAGGGTGGCCCAGCGTGTGTGCGGCTCAGTGTTACCGGCTGGGAGAGGGTTTGAGTCCTGAGAAACCACCAGTCTGCTGTGGCCGCCTCCGCCCCGCTGACAGCCCCCGCTAAGCTGTGTGTCCCATCAGAACCTCTGCTTCGGCGCGGAGGCTCGGGGGTGGGGCGGTTCCAGACAGGCTGCTCCTGGGGGTCCCCGCCTCCTCCACGCCCCGGGTGTGGCCGTGGCCCGAGGCTGGGAGGTCTGGGCTAGGGGACCCCCTGGTGTCAGTTGGCCATGACAGGTCGTAGTGGGTGGTCTAGGGTGTTGGGTGCCACCCCCGTGGGGACCCGAGCGCCCAGCTGTGTGACCCGTGATCTGCCTCTTGCAGCCGCGCCTGCCGGGCCCCCTGCCCGACCCCCGCAGGAGAGAAAAGCTGCCGCCTTTCTAGAGCCATGCCACCCGAGGACAGAAAGGGAAAGCGAGAAATGCCACCTCATGGGGACAAGGCCGCCTGAGCCCAGAAGTGCCACCTGCTCCTAACCCAAGTGCTCCCCACACCACCCGGGACGCACCCCTCGGCCACCTCTGCCAGGACGACTTCCTAGAAGAGATTTCATTTCTTTGTACATCTTTTGCACTTTCCTGTTGAAGACTTGAACAAGTTTGTCTTGATAAACGTCGAGTGACGCGTGGGGCAGTCTGACTTGCAGCACGTACGTCTCTCTGCCGACGGGTTCCGGACCTGAAGGGACGCTCCTGGGAGCCCAGGGGCCGCCCACGGACTCGGCCCGGCTGAGGAGGACGAGGTGCCCGCCCTGGGCGCCCTCAGTCTGCCCCCATCCCCCCATCCCGCCTGCACCGTGCTCCAGCCCCTTGCCCGTGAGGCCCCCCGGTGCCAGGTGGGTCAAGACTGGGCAACTGGCTGGCCTGAGGGTAGAGACCTGGCTGACGCCCAGGTCAGGCCAGGCCACTTCCTGCAAGGCTGGAGACCACCAAGTATGTGCTGTCTCCGTGGGACAGGTGTCTGTCCCTGGCCCAGCCTGTCTCTCAGGCCCTGGACTCGGTCGTCACCAGTGGAGGGTCTGTGACCCCTGCCCTGCGTGGCAGGTCACTTGTTCCCCAGAGGGAAGGGGAGGTCAGGGCCTGCAGGTGTTGGCCTGGGGGCTGCCAGAGGCTTCCTCTCAGGCCTCCGTGGGAAGGGGCGTGACCTCCCCCTGCCGGGATGTGGCTAGCGTTCCAGTGGGGAGGGTCACAGCAGCGCTGAGGGGGGCCCAGGAGCCCCTGGTCCTGCCCTGTGCCCTGGGGGTGCCCGTCACCCCCACCTCCAGGTGCACTCTCCCCGTGTGATCTGGCTGCAGATGTGGAGAAGCCAGGCCACACGCTGGAGCCCGGGCTTATCCCTCCCTCTCATCTTGTCCCCGGAGAGGCCTTGATCTGGGCACTTGCCATCTGGGTTGGGCCATGACTGCCCTCGCTGTGTTCTCGGAAGGCTTGGGGAAAGCTTGGAGGCAGGAGACTGGACCCAGTAGCCTCTGCAGTCTTCCCAGCTGGAGCATCCCCAGCTTCCTGCCTTGTTTCCTGCCAGTAACGCCCCACTGGAATCCTGATCCTCCCTCACCCAGCCGGTGGTACGCTGTGATGGCCCCAGTTTGGAGGAAGGGAGGAACGGGCCAGGGCCTGGGCCTGTCTGTGTCTCATGTTCCCTGTGGCCCAGCCTGGAAGGGAATTCCGAGCCTTGAGCAGGGAGGGGCCTTCCTGGCGTGGAGCCCTGGGTGCAGAATCCTGTCTGAGAGACAAGCTGGGCCTGGGGGTGGAGGCACCAGGGGGGTTCTGTTCTGCTCCCTGGCCAGGACTGGGGCCAGGATTTGGGGGTGTCTTGGGGGACACAGGGCCACTGGCCAGCTCTCCCTGAACCCCTAGAGGGCTGGACCCCCAAGGCCCCTGCCATCTCCAGGCTGGCCAACCTGGCACTGCAGGTGGGAGGAGTGGGGGGGGCGCACAGGTGTCCAGGACACACGTGACAGCCGCTGACCCCACCTCCCGGAAGGGTGGGGTCATTCCTGTCCTCTATGGTTTGTCCAGTGCCATGTACGTACATGCGTGGTCCTCCGACCCGTGCCCCCCTGCAGAGGTTCCGGCTTAGGCCACGGGCAGCGTGACCGCCAGGAGCCCCTGACACGGGGCCCTGTGACTCTGCCCTCTCAAGCAGGCAGTCAGCCTGCCAGACTGGCTGGCCTGGTGGGGAACACAGTGGATGGGTCCTGAATGTCAGGTCAGGGGGCACGTGGTAGAGGACGGGGGGTCTGTGTTGTCCCCGCTGCCTCACGCCAAGGGCAGGTGGTCCTTCCCCTGCCAGCCCTTGCTCCCCAGCCAGCTTCCCTCTGCCCTTCTGTTTCTGCTCCTTCCCAGGCCTCCGCCCTTTTCCTTTACCAGCCAGAGCCAGGCACCCACGGATGGCCTGGCCCCCGGCACTGCCTGGTCCAGGAAGGGCTCAGCTCTCCAAGACCAGCACCTGGGAGGCCTGGGAGGGGGGCTGCGGACAGCTGGGGAGGGGGTTTCTGGCTGACTGGTTTTGGAGAAGAAAAAGGATCTTAAGAATGTTTTCTTCTTGGTTTATCAAGTTATCTCCTGCCGAAAGTTGTAGTGGTGGGGAGGGGGTGTTGGCCATCTTCAGCATCTTCAGGCTGGGTTTGGTTTTTCCCGCGGGCAGAAGGAGAGTCGTCACGTGCAAGCGGAAGCCGGAAGTGCCAGCCCGCATTTTTGTTTCCAGCCACCTTATTATTTAGACCAGTGCCGAGTAGGCTTTCTGTTGAACCATCTTGGGGCCACAGTCTCGGAAGGCGTAGCTGGCTGGGCTCCTGGGTGACCAGGGGAGTTTGGGCTGGACTGTGTCCGGGGGTCCCCTTGCACACGCCCACCACGGAAGCACATCCTGAGGCCCCCTGTGCAAGGAGGCCCTCCCTGCAAGCTGCCTTCAGAAGCTCCTTCGTTTTCTGCAAGTGATGACCATGGTCCTGTTCTGCTGGTACCACGACTCGAGCAGCCACCTGCCCTCCTGCTTGTTGGGCGTCCCTTCCCAGGGTCCTCTGGGGACTCCCTGGCCCAGGTCAGGGGCTGGCTGAGTCTTGCCCCAGGGACACCTGTAGCCCTTGCTGCCAGGCGTTGGGTCCCAGGGATGCTGAGGGCCTGAGGGGATCGTGTAGAGGGTAGGCTCGGGGACCTCCGGAGCGTGCCCAGAGTGGGGTGGCAGGAAGGAGCTTGGCTGGGAGGCGGGGGCTGAGGTCTTGGCCTGGCCACGGTCCAGGGTCCCCCCCTCCGTACCTGCAGCTGTCCTGTGCCGACCACTCTCTCTGTCGAGGAAGCTGGCTCCCGCCCCATTTTATATTTCTGGAAGTTTACAGTCGTGGTGCATCAGCCCAAAGTCATTGGCTTGTGTTTTGGGATTTTTTTCTTAGTTTTCAGATTTTTTTTAAACAAAGTATTTTTTTAGGTGCGATAACCCAGAAAGGGCCCGTTGGGTGTGTGTGTGTCCTGAACCCCTGATACTGAGCTGGGAGCCTGAGCCTCCCATGGCTCCTCTGTGCCTGGGGTTGAGGGGAGGGGCCACCCCCCTGCCCGTGCATCGGTGCGTGGGAGGATGAGGGAGCAGACGGCCGCACCCAGGCCGGCATCTGGCCCAGCGGAGAGGGGCCAGCCCCTTGCCTGGTAGAGCCCCCAGCTGGCAATGGGGCCGGGGCGCTGGGGCGAGTCGGGACGGTCCCAGCCGGGGAGCTGGTGCTGGAGGCTGAGCACCTGTGTGTAGTCACCTGTCCGGTCCTCGGGAGGATGTGTAGAACGCTCGACAAAGACTGTAACCGACCCCGTTCCCTTTACTTTGTACTCTGTGTATGTCTTGGTTTTCTGTGTTTTAATAAATCCTTTGGGAAAGGATTGGATCAAAGAGTGTTTTCCTAGCTTCTCACTGATCTAGGATGGGTGTGGCCGGGGAAGGATGTGAGGGGGATGGGGTGTCATCTAAAGCCACCTCCCACCTGAGGAGACACGGCCCCATGAGGCTGAAAGGCTCGCTGGGAAGGGGGTGCCCCAAAAAGGGGTGTTCAGGGGTGGTGCCCGCCCCTCCCACCTGCCCCCTGAAACAGCATTGCTCAGAGGAACACTGAGCCCCCAGAGACAGCCCACAGGCCTCCCTGGACCCTGACCTCTCTGTCCTCAGGGGCGTCCAGCAGCCTCCCACCAACTTCCATCCTTGAATCACTTGGGAGAGAAGGGGGTCTCGGTCCCCAATCTTGGCCTCTCCCCCAGGACCCTTTTCTCCCAACCTCTGCTCGGCCCCAGTCTGCTGGCCTCTGCAGGGGGCAGCCTCCTCCCCCTCCCACTGCCCTTGGCCCAGCCCTGACCCCGAGGACCCCGCAGAGGAGAGGAGCAGACCCTGACGGGCTTGGGTTTTATTTTGTCATTCCATAAATACGGCGCTGCGTCTCCACGGAGTGTCATGTGGAAGTGCAAGGCATATGGCATCTCTGCCTGTGTAGGGGATGCAGATAGCTGAGGAGCCACAGTCATTAAAATAAAGGGGGGGAGAGAAAAATAGCACATTATTTACATGACTCGAGAGAACAGAAGACAGAGCAAGCCCCCCTCTCGTCCTCGGGACCTCGAATTTGCCGTAGATTCAGGATGAAAAATGCTGGGGGCTGTGTGTGTCATTAGCAAGAGACTGGTCCTGCCCTGACCCACACCGGGCCTTCTTCCCGTGTGGGGCACTGCCAGGTGGACCCCTGGGGGCAAACTCTGCTTCAAGGGGAGGGCGAGAGGCTGGCTGTCAGCTGGGGCCCTTGGCGGGCTTCCCCTCAAGCAGGTGGGGTGCGGCTGGCTGCCCCCCAGGGCCTGCCTCGGCCCAGCTCTTCTGTTTCCAGGCTCGGACCGCCCTTGGGCCCCACTCCACTGTTTCCCCGCTCCGGCACCCCCCAAGTCGGGGGCCCCTCCCTCAGGAAGCGGGGCGCCATCCCTCCACACCCACTTGCAGGGGGGATACAGAACAGGCCGTGGATGGTGCCCCAGGGCCGGGAGGCTGCTTGGGTCTTTGTGCTGGGCATTTAGGCCTTGGTAGAGCTCAACCCTGGGGGCCCTTGTCTCCCTCCGTCTGGGAAACATGCAGCCAGCGGGCTCGGCCTTCCCAGGTGTGGCTCATGGGGTGGGGGGGGTGGCAGTCCCGCCCTCGGCCCGACTGCTCGCCCTGGTCCCTCTTCCAGCAGTGGGTGGGCAGGGTGACAGCAGTGTGGAGGGGGATCCAGCCATCTCGCCAACGAGCGGCCGGTAACCTGGCCCCTGAGCACAGCCGGCTGCTGGGACTGCCCGGCCCAGAACACTTGGTCCCTGCCTGGATGGGCCTGGGATGGAAGCCACCCCACTGCAGTGTCCTGTCCTCAGAGCCAGACCCCCACCGTGTGATGGTGGGGAGTGGCTGGGGATTCTGCTGGGACAGGCTTGTCCCCTCCCCACACCCACAGGCTGAAGCGTGCAGGAGACTTGAAGAGGACCCCCAGGGGCCCGGTCTACAAAAAGGGAGAAGGTTCTAGACTCCAGGGTCAGCACAAAGGTCAGGGGTGGAGGGAGGAAGGTCCCCCCCACCCACTTCTGTGGCTTTCTTAAAGCCAGTTTCCCAGGCCTCGGCTCAGCCAGGACTGGACGGCGGCCCCTCTGAGAATAATGGCAGGGAGGGGCCTCTCTGAAGGGCAAAGCGGGATGGGCTGTGTCTGCCCAGGGGCACGAGGGCCTGTATCCGGTGGGCTGGGGCGTCTGCAGAGCCTCGCCCCCAATTCCCACCCACCACGGCCAGCAAAGGCTGGGTGCCGCTCAGGACTATGGGGGCTGCTCCTCCTGGCGGCTGGCCCCCTCCCCACCTCCATCCCTGCAGCCCCAGGCCCGGCTGCAAAGGGGCTGACACTTGTGAATGTCCCGCCCTCCCTCCCTGTCCCCAGTCTGTTCCAGGCTTGGGGGGAGGGGGCTGGTGTGGAAAGGAATGACCCACCCAGCCATCCCTCCGTCTTCGTGGGCTGTGTGGAGGTGTCCTGGGGGTGGCACTGCTGCCCTGGTAACAAGCTCTGAGCACCCAAGACAGGGCACCTCACCCACCCTGGTCTGAGGCCTCGCAGGGGACACTGCTCCACAGACAGGCTCCTGGGATCTTTTCCTGGACCGCGGGGGCTGCTGCTGGCTGTCCCCCAGGCCCCAGGCGCGCAGCACAGAACACCCCAGGGCCTCTCCCTCGTTGAAAGGGTCCCAGCACGTTCTCTCTGCAGACCCCAAGGCCACCACCCCCCGGGCACAGCAGACGCTGGCTACCTGGTGTGTGGTCAGCAGCCCCAGTCCAGCTGAGCACGTATGACCTCGGGGCCTTCTGGGGCGAGGACAGAGGGGCGGAGGACGGGGTGCCTGGCAGGGAGGGAGGGCAGGTGGGGCCCTGGAGGGACCTGGACTGGAGCCCAGGCACTGGGGCTCATCAATTGTTTGCGGGGAGGAAGCCGGCGGGGCGAGGAGCTTGAAATCAGAGCCCCCTAACTTTTTGTGGGTCCCAAACTGCAGGGCGAATCCCCCTGGATCCCTGCCCCTGCCAGCAAGGTTGGGGGGGGAGTCAAGGGGCAGCTCGGAAGGCCCCTCGGAGACACACTGGGGCGGGTGGTTGGGAGAAGGGGCTGGGGGAAGAATCCGAGGTCAGGCCCGAGGAAAGTACCTGGAGCCCTTGGCAAGAAGGGGAATGAGGGAGACCCCAGAGGGAGGCCTGCCCCGACCAGGGCCCCGCCAAGGGGCCACAGGAAGAGGCAGACCCGGCTTCCTCTTCCCTTCCCCAACACCGGGTGGGGTTCTCGGCAGAGGAGAGGCCAGCTCTGCCTGCCCCCAGGTCCCAGCTGGTCTCGGCCTGGCCGGGACTTGAGTCTCTGAGACGGGCCGTGGCTGGGCGAAAACGTGGTGGTTTCTTGGAGGAGGAGCAGAGATGGCAGGCTTGGGTGGGACCGCACGAGTGCCTTCGAATCAATGCCGACTCCCCGACACGAACCCGACATCGGTCCTGCGAAGCAGCGGGTGGTGTGTGGCAGCGACTTTTGAGATCTTTTCCCCGTGACATCTTGGTGCGTTGTTTTGTTTTTGAAGCAAACCACACTCTTGACTTGGCTTCAAAATAGCTTAAGCGAGCGAACAGAGAGACTAGGAGGGAAACGGAAACGGTCCAGGCAAACGGCCAGGGCCTTCTTAGGATCTGTAGTCCTTTTTGCTGTAGGGTTTATTGCCCAAAATGCTATCGATCTCGTGGATAATGGAAGACGACAGTTTTGGAAGGACCTGTGCGCAAAGATGGGAGCTATTCAGAATCCACCACCAAGACTGGCCTGGTCTGCAGGTGAGGTGGGGTGTAACGGAGCAGGGCCCTATGGGGCCTTCCTGGAGCACAGCTCCGCCCCCTCCACCCCACAATGTCCTACGCCCGCCTCTTGTCTGTAGAATTTTAGCCCAAGAATAAATTTAATCGGAGAAATGAGAAAATGCAAAAGCAAAGAAAAGCAGTCAAACGGGACAAAATAATAATAGTTTAGCCATTAAACAAAGTCAAGGACTTTTAGTCCCTCCTCAAGGGCTACAGGTCATATTCTGAGCCGTGTCCTTTGAGCTGTTTTGCAGCTACTGAAACCCCCACCAGGTGTAAAAAGTAACTGCATGATGGCCAGACTGTAGCCATGAAATAAGCTGCTCCATCCTGCACAATTCCAAGAACTGGCCTCAGGGAAATGGGAACAAACTGACCCTGGAGTTGAAGATTAACTGTACTTAAAACAATCAGGTGGCCCTGCTCAGATGACCACACAACCAATTTCAAGATGACCGTCAGAGCTAACTGTGCTGCTCTGTACACAGCCTCCTCCCTCCGCCCCCAAAGCACCCCTGAAACTCCCCTTGAACAGCTCTTGCCCCTTGATCGACACGGGGAAATTGGGTCTTTGGGACATGAGTCCACCTTCTCCCAGGATCGCCAGCTTCCTCAATAAAGCTACCTTTCCTTTTACCCAACACTTGTCTCTCAGTATTGGATTTTTCTTTATTTTGGCCGCACTGTGCAGCTTGTGGGATCTTACTTCCCCAACCAGGGATAGAGCCCGTGCCCCCTGCAGTGGAAGGGCAGAGTCCCAACCACTGGACCTCCAGGGAAGTCTCAGTATTGGGATTCTTGAGCGACGAGCAGCTGAACCTGAGTTCTGTAACAGGGGGACATTCATCCAGCCGCCCACTGGCCCCAGACTGTCCTGCTCTCATTGCATGCGGCTCCTGAAGCAGATGGGGACCATGCTGCTTCTATATTCCAGAAGGTCTGGGGCAGAGGGAACGTGCCCTGGTCTAAGCTCTGCCCCTCAAATGGAAGGACAGCGACGGCATAAAATGCAGATTCCAGGACCAGAACACCTGATAATTCACACCCCCAAACTGCTTTTTCCAGCCCTCTTGACCTCAGCCAACAGCAACATCCCCCTTCCAGGTGACAAACCCCAGGGGCTGTCTGACCTGCTATCCCGCACCCTCACATCCAGTCTGTCAGCCAGTCCTGTCGGTCCATCTTCCAGAACATCCAGATGATCCAACCAGCTGTCCATCTGCACCATGGCCATCCCTCGCCCCGACACCGTCATCACTTCCCAGCAATCTCCCTGCTTCCCTTCTGCTCCCCAAACTCTTTCCTCCACTCAGCAGCCAAAGAGCGAGAGGGAGCCTTTTAAAATCTAAGTTGGACCCTGCCCCTCCTCTGCTCCCATCTCACTGGACCATTGCCGAAGTCCTTAGAGGGCGTGCAGTGGCCCATGGGTCTGCCCCCACGCCGAGCTCATCTCCCGCCCCTGCCCCTCTGCTCCAGGCCCTCTGGCCTCATTGCTGTCCTGGGCTCGTGCCCACCCTGCACCTTCGCATCAGCCTGGAGCGTTCTTCCCCTGAGTATTTGCACTGCCCACTCCTCATCCTTCAAGCCTTTGCTCACAAGTCACTTTGTCAACAAGGCTACCCTACAGCCCCCTTCAACCTGGGTCCACGGCTCCCCCCCTCCCCGCCCCTGCTGGACACCCCCGACCTTGCTCTAGGTTTCTTTTTCCAGAGTCCTTATCACCCTCCGACACATATTCTAATTTTATTTCTCGCATTTAGTGTTTTCCGTCTGTTCCAGCTAGAAAGCCAGCTCTTCGAGAGCAAGGCTTTTTGGTGGTTCACTGCTGTAGCCCAGGTGCCTTGAACAGTGTCCAGTATGTAGTAGGTGCTCAATAAGTACGTGCTGGACAGATGACTGGCTGAGACCCTGAGCTCTGCCCAGCGCCTGCAAGGCTGGCGGCCCCCACTCACCTGTATTGCTCCAATATTCTCCATCAGCTGGTCTGCGCTGGAAGCGCCCAAGAGCACGGAGCTGACCCCCTCGTTCCTCAAGCACCAGGCTGGGGGGCAGCAAGACCAGAGGTGAGGGAGGCCCACCCAAGGCAGGGCCCTCTCTGGTTCTGCCCTGACCCTGCCTAGGCCAGCCTCCTGGGCATGGGGCTGAGGGTGCCCATGAAAGGCCTGGCAAACCAGGGGCTCAGCAGTGCTGGGGGGACCCTGGCACCAACTGCCGCCAGTGGAGAGATGGCCCAAGTGCTCAGGGACCCCCCATCCTCCCCCCATGAATGTGGGAGCCCGTTACCCACAGCTGGCTGGTGGAGGGGGTGTGGCGCAAGCACTCAGGGACTCCCGACATCTCCCTGGGACACCGGTCTCCACCCTGCTCCCCAGCCTCTTACCTATGGCCAGCTGGGGGAGGGTGCAGCCCAGGCGCTCCGCGATGGCCTGCAGCTCCTTCAGCTTGGCCTGCTGGCGCCGGCCCTCCTCACTCAGGATCTTGTCCTTCAGCCACTGGTAGCCCTGGTTGTGGGGTGGAGGCACAGCACAGCCCACAGGTGAGGGCAGGTCACCTGGACCTCTGTGTGCATGGCACAAAATGATGATTTGGGGCACGGCAGCACCCCCCGGCCCCGGCCTAACCATGTCCTGCTGTGGTCCAGACCTGGGCAGTTGGAAGGATGGGAACCGTTGCATCTGAAGCCTGTGGGCTGTCGGGGAGCTGAGGCCAGGCCCCTGAGCCTGGACAAGGAGGTGGACAAGCTGACCTTCCCTTCTCCTGGGAGGCTGGGCGGCCCAGGAGGTGTGGCCACAACGAAGTCAGGGAGCCCCCTGGGAGGCTTGCTGGGGATTGGGCAGGAGTGGGTGGGGCAGGCCATCCTGCTGTTGAATCTGGGGCTGGGGTCTCCAGTATTGGCTCTGCCCTGGCCTGGGCAGGCCTTTCTCTCCCCGCTCCTTGTCCCCCAACCCCTGCAGCCTGGAGACCCTCCTGAGTCCCCACTCCGAGGTGTGTGTGTGTGTGTGTGTGTGTGCCTGTATGTGGGCCGGGGGGGACTTGTCTCAGGGGGTGTCTCTGAGTGACACTGAAGAAACCCCGCAGCCCTCAGCCCAGAGGTCTCAGGGATGGGCCAGAGAGAGTGGGCGGGGTGTCTACAGGGGGAGGAGGCATCCCAGGGGGCACACGCGGATCCAGCGCAGGTTGTGAGGGCTGAACCTGGGGGGAGGGCAGGAGGGCAGGAGGGCGGGGGAGTGAGGGGCTTCTTCACCTGGGGGATGTCCCACAGGTGGGCAGCCTTTCTAGACATGGGGTCAGGCCAGCTGGGGCTCCAAGTTCCCATGCTCCGAACCGTCCTGCAGACAGTGGCCCAGGGAAGCCCCGCCCAGCACCAACGTGTCTGCCCAAAGGCCCCACCCCTCCAAAATGCCCGTCTTGCCTGTCCCCTCCCCCAGCCCGGCCGCTTCTTCACCTTCAAGGAGGCTCTCGAGTAGGGCGGTATGCCACTGTCGTACTTTCCGGACACGATGCCGCAGGCCAGAGGGGACCAGGTCATGGCGCCCACTCCTGGGAGAGGAAAGCCGGACGAGGTCAAACCCAGGGTCCCGAGGAAGGGCGGGGCGGGGCGAGGGGGAAAGGGGCGGGGCAGGGCAGGGGCGAGGGGCGGGGCGAGGGGAATCTGGGATGGGGTTGGGGCAGGGCTGGGGAGGAGGCGGAGCGAGGAAGAGGGAGGGGCTAGGGTGGGGTGGGGAGATGGGTAGGAGGACTGGGGGTGGGGCTGGGGCTGGGCTGGGGAGGGGGCGGAGCGAGGGAGAGGGTGGGGCGGGGTGGGGCGGGGTGGGGCGGGGCCGGGCCGGGGAGCCCACCTATCTTGTGGAAGAGCTCGGGAAGCTGCACCTCCACCTTTTCGCGCTGGAACATGTGGTACTCGGCCTGCTCGCAGATGGGCGGGATCAAGTTGAACTGCCGGGCAACGGAGTAGGCCTCCTGGGAAAAGCAAAGAGGGGCATGGAGGGTCCCTGCCGGTCAGCGGTTCTGGGGGGCCTCCGGGGCAGCAGGGAGAAGACACAAAGGCATCCCCAGGAACTGCTGGCCCGCCTGCCCCTCCCCTCTCCTCTCAACTTTCCTGGCAGCCTGTTAGGCCCCCCTCCACGAGTGGAGAAAAGTGAGTGGGTTGTGGGACCCCAAGGCTGAAGGGATCTGGGGGGAAAGCACAACTCAGTAGTGAGGCTTGGGTTCTGGCACTTACTGGCCGGGTGTCCTTGGGTAAGGGGCTCACCCCCCTGTGCCTCAGTTTCCCCATTTGTCATGAGGGTCAAATGAGCCAACAGTGTTGGCAGCCCTCAGGACAGTGCCTGCCTGTTACTGGTTTTATCATGATTGTCACTCTAGGGCCTGGACCCAGGATGATAGCAGGGGCAGAAAACACTAGGTCAGGAGGGAAGAGTGGCCGGCATCAGCCCATCTCTGGGATTTGGAGGTCAAGGCCTCCACTCTGCAGACCGGACGGGTGTGAGCTCCTGGGGAAGCCCGTCTGCCAGCCCGAGAGGCCCTTTCCCCTTTAGCTTGAGACTCAGCTTTCACATCTGTAAAGTGGGGATGAGATCCTGACACCTCAGTGAGCTCTGTGCTGGGTCCAGGCAGCTTCAGAAAAATGCCAAATGATCACTAATGCTGCAAACTCCAAAGGCCGATTGATACCATGGGCTTCTAAAGTTGTCTGTAACTTGAAATGAAAATCCTGCTTAATTTTTTTTTTTTTTTTTGGATGAACCAGAAATCTGGGGCTCACTAGAGGAGAAACCCCGTAGCAGGGATGCCAGGACGTGGGAAATTCTGGTGGGTGGGGCATGCAAAGGGCTGAGGTTGGGAGGAGGCCTGGAGGCAGGGGTGAGGGGGCCAGCCTGAGAGCTAGTCCTGCGAAGACGCTGTCCCCAGGCCTCTGCCCTCCCCCCACCAACCAGCTGCCTACCTCTGAGAAGCCACCCTGCCGACCCTTCTGGGATACCCCAGAAATATTATGAAACATCTGTCACCCTCAGCTACTGATGGCTCCCATGGAGGGAAATGACAAGGAAGGGGATGCCTTCCTGAAAGTGCAGGTGAAGGGGAAACATCATGGATTATGAGATGGAAGCCCAGGCTCTGAGCTGCACGGCCTGAGCATCCATCTTGGCATGGGCTGTGTGACCTTGGGTGTGTTACTTAACCTCTCTGTGCCTCAATGTCCACATCTGAAAAACAGGATAACAGTAGCACTTACCTCATAGGGCGTTGTGAGGATTAAATGGGAGTCAGTCCACATGGAGCCCTCAAATCTAATGGCACCTGGAACATCACAAGAGCTCAGCACGGTGGCTGGCACTGTCACCACTGCTGAGCACTGGCTGAGCCCCAGGACCCCCGCTAAGAGCTTCACACCTGTTCTCTCAGATAATCCTCACAACAGCCTCATGACGGGGTAGGTTGTCCTTGCAGTCTTGTTCTACAGGTGGGGAAACTGAGGCTCAGAGAGGTGAAGCCGTCTGTCCGGGGCCACGCAGTGCTGGGATTCAAGCCCAGACCCCTGTCTGCAAGGCCTGCGGACATCACTGCCACATGTCACCATACTGTCCCTCCCCATAGTACCCAGTTATCTGTGCATTAGGGACCGACGGCACTGAACCTGCTAGAGCCCCGGGGTCATCAGCCACGGAGCTGCGGCCGGGAGCCCAGCTGGGGGACACGCACACACCGAGAGGTCACCGTACCATGATCTCCATGGAGCTCCAGCGCGATGTGCCCCAGTACATGGCCATCCCCTGGTTAATGACGTGGGTCATGGCGCGCACCGTCTCTGTCACGAGAGAAGGGGAAACCACAGGTGGGGGGGGTGGCCGCGGGCACGGGGCCTGGCCTGGGGACATTCTGCAAATACAGGTGGGCGCCGGGAGGAGGGGGAGGGTGCTGCCGGGACGGCTTGCAAGCAGTGTACTTCCCGGCTGCGGAGTTGGGGGTGGCCTGGGTTTTCTGGGACCACAGAAAAAAGTGAGCCGCTGTCCAAGAAGCTGGTCTTGAAAACAATGCCCCCAAATAGTTAGAGGTCTTATGGAATCTTTGAAAAATGGGTTATGGATGGATTGAGACGTTTCTATGTCAGATTAGAGGAATGCAGGAAAGGTGAGGTCAAAGAATGTGACTCTAGAATGGGGGGTGTTCTCTAGTCTGGGGAAGAATGGGGGACCCTGATCGCTCAGGAAGAACCAGATAAACGGATTAAGGTTACGATCAGATTGACAGATGGCAAGAGGAAGTAACATAATTTCTGCCCATTTCTAGTCTCCCACTTGGGGCTACTCCAGACTCTCACTGGAATCTGGAGAATCGAATGGAGAGGTAATAATAACATCTGTCGGGAGAAGGGCAGGGTGTGGGGCCCTGGGTGGTCCCAGGGGTTGGGGGCTGCGGAGCGGAGCTCCCCTCGAGTCCAGAAGAGCCAGCAGTAGACACGGAAAGCCCCCTGTGGACCACGCCCCGACTTTCAAACCAGCCCAGTATCCAGCAAGGGACCCTCTCCCCATCTACACTGTGATAGAGTCTTCCTTAGACTCAAAAAGTTTTTTGAGAAATAAAAATCTGCCAGTTAGAGTTGCCCCCGAGGCTGTTTTGGCCCCGGGAGGATATTGTGGTTTTTAAAATTGAACTTGACCTCAAATTTTAAAATTTTAAATGGCTCTTAGCTTTGCGGGATGACGGGCTACCCGTCAGATTTCTCTCAGGTCCCATACAATGCTTGCAAGTTCGACTGCCCAAGGCAGCCTCGGAAGTTCAGTTGAAGTACAGGTGTTTCTAAAAACAAATACCCCTTGAAAGTCCCCATCTCTCCCGAAGTGGCCACTGACATGGGGCAGCTGAGGTCCCTGAAGATGGTGGGGGTGGAAGGAAGGATGGAAGGAAGGAGAATGCAGGTCAGTTCCGAGAGCTCCACCTTGGAATGGCCCAGGACCACCGGAACCTTCTCTGGCAGAGAGCGGCACCTCTATTTTGGGGTGTCCCTTCCCATCCATCCTGGGTCCCTGAGTGCCCCTTTGGCCGAGGTCCCCTCTTTCAGTAGAAAGCTAAGGTAGCTGGGGCTTCTGGGGTGGTGGTCTCCGTGGGCTTGCCGAGGACCTCTGAACAAATCACACCTTGGTTTCCACGCCTGTAGGCCAAGCCCTGTCCTCTCCTTCCTTCCAAGGTCAGGGACTAGGCTCTTCCCCGCGCATCCCAGGGAGGGGGTCTGGCAGGGAAGCGCCCCCCTTGGGCTCTCAGCGGGCCACCACTTTAACGGCCAACGCTATTCGATGTGAAGGTTGAGGGTCCCAGGAAGGAACCTGCCCACATCCGAACCCTGCGTCTGGGCTCCCAGCCCGGCTGTCCTTCTTGGGTTCTTTAGAAACACTCTTGGGGGGACCTGTGACCATGCAGTGTGACTGCCGATTCTTTTCAGCCCAGGCTCAGGCCCACATGCCAGAGAGAGGGAAGCAGAGGGCACCCCCGTTCGCTAGCCTGGCTTCTTTGAGCACAGCTCTCTCCTAACGCCCCTTCCATGCAGAGAGGGGAGTCCAGCGGGAGCCTGCGGGCCAGGGAGGCTGTGCGAGCCTGTCGCTGGCCTGAGAGGGAAGGGGTCCTGGGCAGTGGCAGGCTGGGCGTGCAGCCCATGCGCAGGAGCATGGCCCTTGTGCTTCTGCCCAAGCCTGGTGTCAGTGACACCAGAAACAGGGACAATTAGGGACAGCTGTCCACCTCAATATTTAATGCTGTTGAACAGAAGCAGGAGGACCAAATCCTTCCAGCTGCTGCCAAAACCCATGGCATCTCCTGCTGCGTCTCAAATAATACATGGGAGGGGTCAGGTGGCAGTGCCAGTTGGCAGGCAGGAGCCCTTTCATTGTGGACCACAGCCCAGTTCCCAGGGATACCAAGGCCTGCCCTTCGTGGGTGGGGTGGGGTCCCAGGGTCCTTTGGCTTAGGGGTGGGCAGAGACCACTGCATGGCCAGAGGCTGCCCCGGGTCTCGGAGTTTCCCCAGCTCATGTAGGTATTTTTCAAGGAGGAAAACAACTGCATTTCAATGGTGAGCTCTGGCCACATGGCATGGGGTGAGAGTGACAGGTGGCCCAGCCCGCCCAGGGGACTGGTGGGGGCAGGGCAGCTGGTCGCTGGTGCCTTCACTTCTGGTTGAGGTGGGAGCTTAGCAAACGTGGAGAAGATAAAACCTGCTGGGGGCCAAGGTTCTGGGGTCCCCGATGTGTTTGCTACTGTGGGCACCTGGTCTCCCCAGCCCTCTCCCAGACCATCTGGGGTCAAGGTTTCTGGTGCGGATCACAGCAACCCCAAGTCAAGAGGAGGCCCCGCGGATCACGGATCGTGGCAATGCAAGGCAGTGCGAGGAGGGGGAGGCATGCACAGGAGTAGGGGAGGAATGAGGTGACAGCGTGGACCAGGGGGACGGCGGGGCTCTGCGCCGCTTTGCTTTTCTTCACTTGCAAGGTGTTCCCATAAGGCACTTATTTCTCCTTTGTGCATTTTATGGAGAAGTTTAGTCATGGGGGCGGGGGAAGAGAGTCGTGTAAATAAAAGCACTGTCTCATAAAATGCAGCTTGGACACAGAGGTCAGTTGTCGGGCCGAGGGTACTGTGTACCTTCTATGATGAATGTCCTTGACTTGGAGGAACTAAATGGATCCCCTGGTGATAAAAGAAAGATGGAAAGAGACCAGAGTTCACAGCTGTGGGAACGCTGAGGGGCACAGTCTGACAAAGGGCACGGGGACGGAGGCTCAAATCACTTTTCGCAGAATATTTGTTTGGATAAAAAACCAACCACACACACGCGCACACACACACACACACACACACACACACACGTATATATACACACGCACGGGTGCATGGTATATATACAAACAAATGAAGAAAAAGTAACTTGAACATAACTGAATTTTCCAAGTCCCTGAAGCAGCAAAGCACAAATGAGAAGATGCCCGAAGCAGAAAGTTGGAGGAGATGGGGGGGGGGGGCGGCGGCGCTGAGATCGCAGCAGTCAAAGAATAAACAAGCGCCTGAGAAACCAAAACCGCTTTTCAAAGCACTGCACGTCTTTTTTTTTTCTCCTCTTGAGTAACAGTTCATTCCCCAGAGCAAAAGTCCCCTAAACCCTCCCAGTAGAATGTGGACCACGATTGAAAGAACGGAAAAGAAGGCAGCCCTTGCAAAGAGTCATCATACTGTGACTTTAGCTAACACTGCACACAGCTCAAAGCCAGGATGGGCACGGACCCAGAGCAAGGGTGGGACTCAGCCCGGAGGTGCTGGGGTGCACGTGAGGGGTCGATCAGAGGCTGAGCTCGGGCCCGCCCCCCCGCCCCTCCCCACACGGGGAAGGCCCCACCCTCCATACCCCCAGGCCTGGGTGCCCAGCGGGCCCTGCGGTGGTGCACTCAGAGGCTCAGGTGCAGAGCTGTCTGCTCTTTTTGGAGCCGTGACTCCCGGGCAGTCAGTGCTTCCGGGGAGAACGTACCTTCCATGGGCGTGTTGGGGTCCGGGCGGTTGGCAAACACCACGTCCACATACTCCAACTGCAGCCGCTCCAGGGAGGCTTTCAGACCTGGGGGAAGGAGTGGGGAAGGGCTGTTACCATCTTCACAGACATTCCTGGGCCCTCGTGTGTGCGTGTGTCTCAGGGAGCAATAGATGAAAGGGACGAGGCCCCTGGCA
Organism: Balaenoptera physalus; assembly: GCF_965194825.1. Classification (NCBI taxonomy): domain Eukaryota; kingdom Metazoa; phylum Chordata; class Mammalia; order Artiodactyla; family Balaenopteridae; genus Balaenoptera; species Balaenoptera physalus. The sequence goes on from NC_138882.1 coordinate 192,084,239, forward strand.
CCGGGAGCTGTGGACGGCGGGGTGCATCTGTGGGCACAGGCCACCAAGGTGGAGAACAGCCATGAGAGAAGAGGGGGCACACCCCAAAGGGGGCGGGGTGGAGTCCATGGCCCAATGTTCTGTGACTGCACGGAGGGGGCCCCTCCTAGAGTGGCCCGGCTGGAACTGGGAGAGCCAGGCCACCTGACACGGAGGACAGCTGCGTCGATCATCTATGGCACCGAAGGCCAGTGGGGCCCGAAACGCATGAGTACTTCGCAGCGGCTCAGAACAGAGCTGCAGAGCGGAAGTGCCGGGCTGGGGGACGGGGAAGGGCGGGCAGCAAGGCCTCCTAATCATTTGATTGTCAGTGGAGTGACTGTATTACCTTGACGGCAGTGAACATGGGGAGAAGAGGCACGGAGATAATACAAATCAGGATAAGTGAGACATCCTGGCACCTCGACCCCAGTGCTCCCGTGTGCTGAGGCCCAGGCTGTGTCTGACACGCACCCTCACCTGGGTCCTTCCCGATTCCACTAACCCCAGATGTGGGCATTCTTACCACGCCCATTTTACAGATGCTGCCACAGAGGCCTGGGGAAGTGATGTCCCTTGCTCAGGGTCACCCAGTGGGCACAGGGCCGAGCCTAGATTGAAACCCAGGCCTGTCTGTGTCTTCTCAGGGACAACACTGCCTACCCCAGGGGAACCGCCCACCCATACCCCTGTCCCCTCCCTCACGACACGGAGTGTCCACCCCATGCGAGCCTGGGTGAACCAGAGCACGGGCTGTCCCCAGGCTCCGGGCCTGTAGCATTGGTGGGGGAGGGGCTCTGTGCTTTCTTCACTTTCACATTCACGGGAAGATGCCGTGGGTTTAGGGGGCCGTGTGGAGCCAGGGCCCCCCCTCACCTTCTATTATGTGCTTCCTGGAAAGGCCCCTCTCCGTCTCGGCTCTGAAAAACAGGCGACAGCACATGTGATATTGCAGGCGGTTTGGGGGAAAATGTTCATGACGCAAAAGTAGGTCAGCTCATGCCACTCGTAGTCTGCTTCCACTTTGGGGATGAAACCACGAGGCTATGTGGATTTGCTTGTGGAGATGACCTGGCAGAGCTGGGCCGCCTGCCCGCCACCCTGGGGAGGTGGGGCCCACAGCGGGGGATGGAGGCCTCTGCTTTTCAATCTGCCCTTCTGTCTGGCTTGGATTTTTTTCTTTTTTGGCTTGGATTTTTTTAAAAATTAAAAATGAATCCCATTTCTAATTCCTATGAAGCCTATTTTGTCCAGCCCCAGAGAGAATATGGGGCCAGATCCCTGGAGGATGGCAGGAGTGGTCTGTGGCCCAGGGAAGGTGGAGTGATTGGGACAGTTCATGAATTTTCTGTGTTTTCCAGAAATTTTTAGGATGTTACCTTTGTCGTCAGAAACAAACCAACCCACAAAAGTAAAAATAAAAATGAAACAAGGTTTGAGTACAAGGCAACTCAGACAAAGCTGCTTTTCCGGAACGTGACGTCCCTCAATAGGGACGTCACGAGCCAGGACAGACGGCTGCACAAACGCCAGCCCGCCCCCTGCTTCCGGCACCAGGAGACAGGAAACGGTGCTGCCCACGTGCTGTCCTCCAGGAGGTTCCTGAGGTCCAGGACAGACCCCGTGCAGCCTCTGTTTCCCCAGGATAACTACCCCCTCCCCACCCCCAGGGGCCTCCTAAATCAGGGGTCTCTGCAGACCTGGCCCCCGGCCAGGGGCATGGTCTGCCCGCTGCACCTACTTTCCTCCCCAGAAGATCTTGGTGGTGATGACGAGGCTGGATCGTCTGCGGAACAAGAGAAGGAGGGCTGTTACTGGGCATGATCCCTTGGGGGCCTCCCTCCCCCCACCTTCCCCACTGTCTTCAGCTCTTACACAGGGGTCCTAAACCCTTCTCATCCTGGAGCATAGGGCGTGAAATGGGGCGCCTCTCTGCCATTCGACGTTTGGGGTGTGCCGAGCCCAGGGGCCTGGGGCTCCCCATTGAGCCAGGAGACAACCCACAGATGTAACTAACCTGTGGATGCAACTAGCTAACCATGGAACTAGGGTTGGGCAGCGGGGGCCGGAGGGAGACGGAGTCTAGTGTGATGGAGCCTGGAGCCCAGAGGAGGGGGGACATTCGGGGGGGGGGACACGGCTCAGGGAATAGAAGGCGGCCGCTGCTCCCTGGGGGCTCCAAGGAGGTCAAGTGTAGGGGCTGGAGGGTGGATGGAGGGCTCTGGTGAGGAGGGAGCGAGGCAAGGGACCACGCCGTCTGGTTCTTCCTCTACTGGCTGAGACTGTTTCAGAAAAGCTGTGTGTGGGGCAGCCTTGGGGAGCGGCCTGTGGGCCACTGAGGCGGGGGCAGGCTAGGGTGGGGCTGACCCGAGAGGCAGGCAGGTGATGTTCCTGGGGGTTCGGGCTTCGGTGGCTGAAAGCCCGAGGAAAGGGTATAGAGTCAGGTCTCCTGCTGCAAATCCACAAGAGGCAGCGCGAGGCAGCGCGAGGCAGCGCGAGGCAGCGCTGACACCTTTGTGACTTTGCTTTGGAGGGACAGGTGGGCGGGGGTCATGATGGCCCCTCCCGGCCACATGTGACCTTGACCATTCCCAAAAGAGGGTGACAGTGTCCCCTGGGGTTGTGCTTTCCTCTAGTGGGGGGTGTAGGGGGAGGACTGCTCAGGAAACAGCTCCTGCGGGCAGGCGGGATGACCTAACCGGAATCTATCTCCTTCCGCGTTCACCTAAGACGTTATCAGGGCCCTCGCTAACAGGCGCAGTTTCCCTTTAACTGCAAAGTGAGCAGGGATACATTTTGGTATCAATTAGAGCCGAGAAGAAACAACATGGGTGGGGCAGGAGGAGGGGTGTCAGTCATCCAGGCCCCAGAGGTTGGGGGAGACTCTGAGTTTGTGCACTAGGGGAGGGGAGGGGAGGGGAGGGGGGAGACCCAGCCTTCTAACTGCTTCTGACTTCGCTGAAAATAAAGACACACAGGCCTCAGGGACCCCAAAATGCAGGCAAGTGCTCAGCCTGGCCTGACTCCAGGAGGGCGGGCGGGAACTCTGCTTGACACCAGACACGAGGCTCCTGACCAGCTTTCCGGGGGAGGGGGGAGCTCCCCCCCTCACCACAGCGCAGGGCCTGGCTCCCCTGGGTGGCCACCCACAGTGTGAATGCTCGCACCCCCTGCAGGAAGCATGGGGCTGCCTCTATTCTGGGACGTTCTCACCTTCCCAGCAAGAAAAATTCTGGAACCGCCAGGCCTTAGAAAGCCTGGCTGGTGGCACAGGGGTGATGAGGCCAACCCTAGGTGCTCCACCCGAAAACAGGAAGGAACGGCCACCGGATCCTCGCCCGGGGGGCCTGCCCATCCCATCCAGGACCCCAGGGTGGTCCTCTTCCCTCCCAGCAGCCTTCTCCAGCCTCTTCCCTGTGTGCGTGCGCCTTGGGGATGGAGCACAGAGAGCACGGTAATTACCTCCATCCCTTCTTCTTGATGATGTTTCCTAGCACCACTTCAGCCCTGCCAAGAAGACCGAGACATGGGGGCTTCGTTACAGCGTAACAGAAACACCAAACCTCGCCCCACCTTGACAGTCAGCCACAGGGTCCCCTCTGTGAAAATGCCACTGGGGCCAGGGAGCCGGGCTGTCAGTGCCCGCTTTGGCTCGGGAAGCTCATTCCAGAGCGAGGAGAGCGCCTGGGAGCAGCTGGGTTACTCCCCCGTGGAGGTGGCCGTGGGCGTGTGCCACTTGACCCAGCAATGGCAGCTCCGGCTCCCGCGGAGAAGGAAGGAGCAATGTCCTGCTTGGCAAGACCAGCAGCAGACCGTTGCCCTGGCCCGTTGGAAGTTCACCGGGGAAAACGCTCGGCAACGTTACATGGGTGAAGTTCCTAGACACGTATGTTTTTTAAAAGGTAAATTATTCACCAAGGACATCCTCTGTTTGCAGAGACAATCAATATGTACTCAGGGCTGAATTTCCAGCCGAGTGCGTTTGTGTGTGTGTGTGTGTGTGTCCCTCTTGTTTCTTGCTTCTGAACAATAGAGAGACAGATGCCAGGCTGACCGCTGTCTGTTCTGCTTGGCGTCCCTCCGGACCCTGCACCAAACTCAGGCCAGCCGGGGTCACGCGTGGACCGTTCCAGCCTCGCTTGGCACTGCAGCGCTGGATTAACTTTTAAGAACTTTCTGCTTGTGGCGAAATGTTTCTGAGCAAAAACAACAGACGGAGAACCATCTATACCCAGCGCTACATTCCAATTATAACCGCGCCTGAGTCATCCACTCAGAAACAACGGGCTCTAATTTGTGAGCTGTTTAGCATACATTCTGAATGTTCTTCATTGGTGGTCAAGATGCACAGAAAGTCACTCAGCCCTGGGTCTCTTCCTTTTATTCCTGGGTCCCTTGTTGGTGGCACAAAAGATCAGGAAAGGAGGAAGAGAGGGGAGCAGGCAGTGGTCCTGGGGCTGCAGGAGCTGTAGGCAACGACTCGCCCGAAGCCTGTTGCTTTCGGCTGTGAATTCTCCTGGCCATGAATTTGGTAAGCCTCTGCCCAGCGGGGGCACAGAAATCCTGCAGCTCTCCGGGAAGTGCCCAAAGCATGAGAAGCAGGGGCACTCAGTAAGACAGACGCTTGACTCTGGTTAGCAAGAGGGACTCAGTGTGCTGGCCCCGGCATGCCAGCCCCGGCTGTCCAGTTAAGCTGGGGGAAGTGAAGACAGTGACGCAGACAGTGTGGCTGCCGTGATAGGGGGGTGCTGGGCCTGGACACAGGGCCATCTGGAGCTGCCTTCCTCACGCTCTCCTGGGAAGCGAAACGGAGGCAGGCGCAGGGCCAGGGAACAGGCTGGGGTGCTTGGGATGGGGGGGGACACCTCTGGGCTTGGCATCTGCATCGGGCTTTTCCACCTCTGACCCTTCGGCTTAGCTCATCTGTCTGGAAAGCATTTCGCTCTGATGGAAAGCAGCTGCCGGTTTGGAGGGGTGGGGAGGGAGCTGTGGCATCAGGAGGACAGAGGGCTGCTGACAGGGGCTGGAGGAGATTTGGGGGTCCCAGTGGAGGCCCTCGGGGCTGTCAGATCATCAGACGAGGACTTGAGCAAAGTCCCAGCTGGGGTCCTGATTCTCGGTACCCTAGGCCCCATCGCGAGCTGCAGGTAATAACCCAGAGCCTGCGAGGCAGGTGCTGGCCCTGCGGCCACAGTGCACGGGCGGTGGGCCAGGCTGAGCAGCCCAGCTGATGGGAACTTGGCTCGCCCCAGGCAGCAGGGGGCCAGAGGGAGGACAAAGAGAGAGCCAACAAATGATTTCACAAACAAAAGCTGACTTTTGGAAACCCGATGCAGGCGAGTGGATGATTTGATTACAGCCAGTCTTTAAAACTGAAGCCAGCAGCCTTGGCTGAAGAGGGCTTTTACATAATTGAGTAGGAAAGTTCACTGCCAAGATGGGAAGAGCAGCTCCCTGCAGCGCTCAGCTCAGCAGACCCTGCTCTCCCCAGCTCCTGAGAGGCCCTGCATTCCCTGCAGCCCTAATTGCACCATTAAGATGTGAAAATATCAGGCATGTGGGGCTGCCTGCACTTTGCGGGCGCGGCAGGAGAGCCCCCTGGACTACAGCTTAATCACAGCTCTCGCCCAACGCAGCCTCTTTGGCACCAGAGGGGCTGTGGTCATCTTGCTGCTTGAACACACGGGAGTTTAGCAAGTGACCAAATGTTCTGTGATTCTGGCCCCGTGAAAACACCACCTCCCCACGCCGTTTGCAGTTTAGAAAAGCAGGCAGAGTAGGAGGTGCAAATCCTCTGGGGAGCAAGAAGCTCCGGCTCGTCCCAGGGAAGCTGGGCTTGGCCGGCACCGCTTTTTCCCGTGAGAAAAGGCACATACTTGCCCGCCGCGTAGACTTCTGCGGTATCGAAGAGGTTGATGCCATTGTCGTAGGCCAAGGTCATTAGCTGCTCTGCCATCTGAAACGAGAAAACCGGGGCTGCTCACAGGCGGCACCATCTTGCCAGCCCAGGGGGAGGGCCCGGAGGCTCCAGAGCACAGCCTCGTGGCCCGGAAAGACCCCCCGTGTGCCTAGGCGGCCCTGTCCCCGCCGCAGGACAGGCTTGGAAGCAGCTCAGTTACAAACCCATAGAGAAGAAAGAAGACAGAATGAATGCAGAAACAGCTTCTGGATTGTGAATTTCTTGTGAGCAGGGACCCCACCCATTAGGTCATCTCAGGGCTTAGCACCTGTGCTGAGTTGAATCATGTCCCCCAGATTCATGTTCACCCAGAACCTCGGAATGTGACCTTATTTGGCAATGGGGTTTTTGCAGATGTAATTAGTTAAGATGAGGTCATACTGCATTAGGGTGAGTCCTACATCCAGCATGAGTGGTGTCCTTATAAGAGTAGACACAGACACACAGGGAAGAGGCCATGTGAAGATGGAGGCGAAGGTTAGGGTAATGAGCCTGCAATCCAAGGAATGCCAAGGACTGCCAGCCAGCAGCAGAGCTGGGAGACAGGAACAGAACTCCTTCAGAGTCCTGGAGGCAGTGTGGCCCTGCGGACACCTTGATTTTGGACTTCTGGCCTCCAGAACTGCGACAGAATAAACTTCTGTTGTTTTACGCCACCCAGTTTGTGGGACTTTGCTCCGGCCGTCCTGGGAAACTAACACAGCCCACAACAGGAGCGTGAAAAATCTTGGCAGAATAAATCCTCTTCAAAAGCTGTGGCTAGAATGTGCCTGTGGTGCTGCATCCCTCTGAATTCTTCCCGGCAACGGCATGAGGGTGAAATTACTGTTTGCAGATGGAGAAACTGCCATCCTCAGCTAGCCCTCTGGCCTTGGCCCTGCTTCTCCAGTGCCCTGCAGACCGGGGTGGATGAATGGCAACCGGTGGGCAGTCGGGGCGAGGATCCGAGGCAGCCTGCCTGCGACTGACAGCCTCCTCCAAGATGCAGTGGACAATGAACTCTGCTGGCCCGCTGGACGGTGCAGGCGTCCGTCTGAGCAGGGGTCACAGATGCAAACTCCCCCACCGGCCACTTCTCGAAGCTCAGCTCAGAGCCCCAAGCCTCCCTCCCAGTAGCTAGCCCAGGGTGCGGTGAATACTACTTAACCCTCAAAAACTGCACGACAGAAGGCCAGCCAGCCAGGTGCAGCTTCTAGGAGCTTCTCCCAATACCAAACGCAGAAGCCCCACTGGCCAGGCAGGTAAGGAGAGGGAGGCTAGTGCCTGGTGAGTGTTAGTAGGGTGGAAGGGGGCTCAAACACTGCCAGATGTGTCCAAGTCCTTTTATTTTTCAAGAGAAGCCAGAAATCCAGGATATCGGGGAGGGGGGTAAGTTCTGATTTTCAAACGTTGGCAATGAACCCCAAAGGTTTCAGAGGATGAACAGGCCAAAGCTAACCCCCATCAGTCAGCTGCTGTCTTCTGACTAGGAAAGCTCATTGATGGAGCAGTTTTCTGGATCCATCTGCGGGGCGGACTGGCTCCTCTCCTCCTTCCTCTGGCTCAAGTGTAACAATGTAACCGAAGCACCCCTGCATCCTCCTCGGAGCCCTTCCTCCCTCCTCCTCCTCCTTTCTTTGCCTCCAGAGCTCCAGGCACACCAGGCTCCTTCCCTGGTTATCCCGCCTTCATCCTTACTTTTCCGGGATGTGTCCCACCAGGCCGCCGGAGCTCTGCCCAGGAGAGGACCATGTGCTGGGCCCCGCAGGTTACACAGATGGTTTAGGCGTGCACGCTGTCTTCTGGGAGGGTTCTGAGCGAGGTGACCCAGGGCCAGCGCTTTTATTTTCATATTTCAGACACACACATATTTTCTTATGTCCCCATCGTGCTCACAGGGAGGGTACCACACTGCAAGTATTCTTTTGCATTTTGCTTTTTTCACTTACAATATATCCTGGAAATAGACCCATATCAGTTCGTGGAGATCTTCTTCATTCCTCTAAAAATTTTTTTAAAAAATCGGGTAAAATATACATAAAATTTACCATTTTAACCATTTTTTTTTTTTTTGCTGTGCCACGCAGCATCTTAGTTCCCTGACCAGGGATGGAACGCGTGCCCCCTGCAGTGGAAGTGCCCAGCCTCAATCGCTGGACCGCCAGGGAAGTCCTCTAACCATTTTTAAGTGTACACTTCAGTGGCATTAAGTAGATTCACACTGCTGTGCAACCATCCCCACCGTCCATCTCCAGAACTTTTTCATCGTCCCAAACTGAAATTCCGTCCCCATTAAGCACTAGCTCCCCATCCCCTCCCCCAGCCCCTGGCCCCCACCCTCCTACTTTCACTCTCTATGATTTTGACTCCTTTAAGTACCTCACATGGGTGGAATCATACAGTCTTTGTCCTTCTGTGACTGGCTTACTTATTTCACTTAGATGCCCTCAAGCTTCATCCGTGGTGTAATGTGGCAGAATTTACGGGGCTGGGTTTTGAAGGGTGCTTAGGAGTTTGTCAGGCAGGCAGGAGGAGAGAAGGTGGAGCAGGGGCCGTTGCAGGCAGTAGGGCTGGTGTGTGCCGAGGAGCGCAGCCTGCTGTACCTGCTCCACCTGTGGTCTTGCCCGTCCTGTGCTCAGGTCAAACACCTGGCCACCCTCCACTTGGCTTTCTCTCAATCCAGCATCAAAACCTTTAGCCAGTCCTATCAGCTCCCGCTTGCAAACGGATCTGGAATCTGACCGCTCCTGCCTACCTCCAACCGGGCCCATCTGGTCCAAACTGGAGCATCCCTCAGCTGAGTTTTTGCAGTAGCCCCCTAACTCTCTCTGCCTCTGTCTGTGCCCCTGCCACCCCTGCTAGGCAAACTGTGGTCCACAGACCAGCAGCATCAGTGTCAGAGATGCAGAATCCCAGGCTCCGCCCCAGACCTGCCTCATCAGAATCTGCATTTCCAGCAGATCTCCAGGGACTCGTGCACACGTTACGGTCTGAGAAGCACCTCCACCGGCCATACTCAGCGCAGCAACCAGACTGAGCCTAGTGAGACCTAAGTCAGGGCAACCTTCCTCTTTGCTAAAATCCTCCAGTGGCTTCCATGCCACAAAGGGTCAAAGCCAAAGTCCCCACCAGATCTGCTCCCTCACCTCTGACCCCATCTCTTGACACCCCTCCCGCCATGGCCTCACGCAGGTGAGCACACACCTGTCCCCTTGGGCTGGAACGCGCTTTCTCTGGGTCACCAGGTGGCTCATTCCCTCACCCCCTCCTTCCTGGATCGTCCTGTGCAAACCAGGAGCCAACACCCCAGTCCTTCTTTCTCTGTTTTCCTGTTCTCTGTGGTTGACTAAATAGTGGTTCCCCAAAGATATCAGGTCCCTGGAACCTGTGAATGTTACCTTAGGTAGAAAAAGGGACTTTGCAGATTTGATTAAATTAAGAGAGATTCTCCTGGATGAGCTAAGTGGGCCCTAAATGCCACCACAGGTGTCCTTACAAGACGGAGGCGGTGGGAGATTTGACACTGACAGGGGAAAGGGACGTGACCACAGAGGCAGAGGCTGGGGTGATGCGGCCACGAGCCGAGGACTGCAGGCAGCCCCCAGACACTGGAAGAGGCAGGAAGGACCCTCCCCTGGAGCCTCCACCGGAAGCGCGGCCCTGCTGACACCTTAATTTCAGCCCAGTGATACTGATTTTGGACAGCTGGCCTCGAGAACCGTGAGAGAATAAATGTCTGTTGTTCTAAAGCACACAGCTGGTGGTAATTTGTTATAACAGCCACAGGAAAGGAATGCACTCTCCATCGTATGTTTAACCCTCGGAGATAAGATGTGCTTATGATCTGTGATCTGTCCCCCTCTCCAGACAGAGAGCAGCCCGTGGGCAGGGACCTGGAGCTCGGCAGGTGCTCAGCTGGCATGAGCTGAATGGAGGAAGAAAGAAAGACGTGAACACAATCCTAAGTACACCCAGGACAGTGCCTGGGTGACTATGGACAGAAAGAGAATGGGGGAATCTGGGAATTTTCAGGGCTGATTTCTGATTTTTGGACTGCTATGATTTGGGTGTAATTCCTCTTCCAGGGTTTTCTATGTGACTATATGCTTTTTCCCTGCAACACTGCAACTCTGACATACACACAGCTGTCTCTGCTGTTTTCCGTGCTCTCTCATCATGGTTCTGTCCCCTTGTCAGTCATCAAAACATGACTTCTAAAGACTTCTGCTCTGTGGGTGCATCCTGCGTTATGTAATGGAGCTCCTATTTGGTGGCTTTTCAGTTATTTCCAATGTCAAGAGTCCCAGAGGCTGGAGGCAGAAGGAACCTCAGAGGACATGTGGGCCACCTCCTGTCACCCCCTCCCAGGGGACAGGGAGGCCATCCTGTCCCCGCACGGTTCCCCAGAGCTGAGAGCTGGCTGTAGGCTCAGAGGCATAGAGCCCAGGAAGGATCCCTCTTCATCCCTCTCCAGGTGTGACCTTGGGCACCTGCTCAGTCTTGAGGCTCTGCTTCCACGGAATGGATAATAAAACACCTACCTCCTTGGGTTGATAGAGGATTGAGAGCCATGATAAATGTAAAGTTCAGCCACTATTCTTATTAAATTCTTATTGCCCAGGCTGCTGGGAACATGTGCCCGAGGGGGAGTTTTGCACCTGAGCAGCTGTGTGAGGTCACAGAAAGGGCACTGAACCGGAGTTTGGAAACCTGATTCTGTCCGGGGCAGCTCCGGTACTTGGCCACGTGATCTGAGGTTTACTAACACTGTCTGCTCCCCGTGTCCCTGCCCAGCCCACAGAAGCCTCCCTCCCTGGGACGACAGCCCACAGATATTTGCAGATGCCGCTGTGACCCCACAGGACCGGGACGGCAACCCTTTTCTGTAAAGGGCCGGGGGTAAATATTTTAGGCTTTGCGGATGGTCTCTGTGGCAACCACTCCACTGTGCCCTCACAGCATGAAAGCAGCCACAGACCATATGTAAACGAACTGGCGTGGCTGCCTGCCAATAAAACTTTATTTACAAAAACGGGCTGTGGAATTCATAGAGGCAGAGAGTGGATGAGAGGTTAGCTGGGGCTGGGGGGTTATTGCTTAATGGGTACAGAGTTTCTGTTTGGGGTGATGAAAAATGCTGGAAATAGACTGTGCTGATGGTTGCACAGCAAAGTTAATGTACTTAACGCCGCTGAACTGTATATTTAAAAAATGGTTAACATGGTACATTTTATGTTATGCTTATTTTATCCACAAGAAAAGTGGTTAAAATGGCAAATTTTACGTTTCATATATTTAAGAAGAAAGAAAAAACAAAAACAAAAACAAAACAAAAAAACCAGGCTGGGGACCAGATTTGGCCCCCAGGCCATCACTTACTGACATTTCCTGAGTCCTGCCGGGGAACGCCACTTTGCCATAGTAAACCCGCCAGTTCCTTGTTTCTGTGTCTCTCTGGCATCTGGGCGTGGCATCTTGCACATAGGAGGCAACTCTAGAAACAGGACTGTGTGTCTGGATTCTGTGGCATGCCAAACGCCTTCCTTTGGACATGAAGTTAGCAAGGAACATGGTGTTCCGGGTGGGGTCACCCAGCCGGAGTGAAGCCCCGGCCTGGGGCCGCTCTGGGTTTGGGCAGCACACGTGTTCCTCTGCAGCCCAGGAGGGTCCTTGCTTCCTGTGGCGCCAACCCCGCTGGTGCAGACCAGGCAGCCAGCTGAAGAATAAAATCCAGGCATTCTTCCCCTGACCCGTGGAGAGGTGGGCCCCTCAGACTTGATGTGTTGATTGTTTGGGACACTAACCGTAAGGTTTAATAGGAAAATTCCGCTGGCTCTTTCACTCAATCATTTTCACCTGCCAGGACCTTTTAGAACCCTGAATCTGTCATGTATTGTATCCGCCGTCCTCCCAGCTTTGTGTCATCTGGAAACGACTTCCATCATCTTCATACATGTCACCATGTCCCTGATGGAGCCACGGTGGAGGCCGGAGCCAGCTGTGGCTGTCATTGGATCATTAATCAATACTCTTTGGGTGTAATGGATCTGTTGGTGAAAAAGTCACCTAATTGGACGGTTACCATCCGGCCACTTCTCTATATCTTTCCCACAAGGACAATGCACACAGCGTAGCTAATGCCATTAGGAAATGAAGTCACATCCTCCACAGAATTCTTCCACATCGAAAGGGTAACAGGCGAATTAGACACCACTTATTTGGGGTAGACCACGTGGGCTCCGGGGCTCCAACCTCCTAAGTGCTTGGAACCAATCTGGTGGCTGAAGGTGAAACAATTCCCTGCATCTTAAAAACTCCTGACTTTACCTGAGATAGCCCCCAGAACCTTAAAGCCAGGGCAAATAGTTCTACAACAGCTACCATCATGAAAGAAAAAGGAACAAGAATGCAAATTAAATGCATCTAGATTTTGATGGAAGCCAAGCTTTCCCTTTGAAAAATAACTGAGTAATCACAGTTACAAGGTCTCAAGTGAACTCACTTATTCATTTTTAAATGCAATCTTTCCAATAGGAAGTAGAGCAGACATGAAGACAGCTTCTTGTGCAGAGGTTCAGAGCTCTCTGAGCAAAACCACTGTTCTCACTTCCACAATATTCACTCCTTGCCCAGAAGTGCACACCAGCCTGGGAACACCGTCTTCTCCAGGACAGACGCTGGCTGCACTGAATCCCAGTTGTGGAGAGAGAAGCCCCAGCAAGTACATCCCATGGCAGTGCATCCCATTAACAATGGCTATGGGGCACGCGCAGTTAGGAGCTTGGTCAAACGTTCATCTACTCGGTCTTTGGTTTGCAGCAAAATTTCCAGGATCTGCATTCTAAATGACCTCCACAGATATTTACTTATGTTTCAAATTCACGTGGGCATCCTCTGTAGGAGTGGCAAAGAATTGCATCGGGCTTGATGATTTGGAAAATGTGCTCTCCCTGAATTCCTCTGGCTAACAGTGGGATAGGTGTTATGCAGGTGAGGAACCTGATTTCTGGGACTTTCAGGGACTTGCTGAAGCCCCAGTGCACCCAGCTGCTGGGTGTTGGCGCCACTGCGGCACTCACCCTTCCTGTTGTCCCCCAGGGCACCCTGGAGAAACAGTAAGAGGGGAGCCAAGGCGGCTGCCCTGAGCACTGGCTACCTGGTGCATTTCACATACTTTACCACGTGCCTGGGCATGGGCGGCCCTCCCCGGGGCCTGGGGGAACGAGGGAGCCCCCTCTTACCTCATCGGTGATCTGGCCTCCGAAGGTCACCCATGTTCCTGATAGGAGAGACACAGGCTCAAGTCAGAGAATGGCCCCGGGCAGCCCAGTTCTCCCCAGGGAGCTTGGACCTCGGGCTGCAGGGCGCAGGGGGCAGCCACAGGCCGCCGCGCCGCTCTGTGGGAGCGTGTGCTTGGCACGCGTGGACACCTGGCCTTCGGGGCATGTCTCCCTCTCTTGGAGCCAAGGAACCAAGGGGACAGTAAGTGCCCAGAGCAGGCAGCTGGCTGCAGGGCTTTGACGCGCTCGTTGGCGCTCAAGCCGCTGCAGCTCCTATTCCAGGGACATGCCGCGGGCAGCGGGACCGGGGCTGTCTCCCTGAAGATGTGCAGGGCTGACAGCCGTGCCCTCGCGCTTGCTGGGTGGTGTGTGTGTGCGTGTGTATACGTGTGCACCGTGGAGGTGGAGAGACAGCGTGTTCTGGGAACAGAGCTCATATCTGGCAAAAGAAGAAAAAGGGCAAAATCTGACTGCCCTTCATGAGGGACTCTGTCACGTAAGGAAAGAAGATGCTGGCACCCGGGGGCAGGGGGCTTGCCTGACTTTCTGCTGCTGGGCAGTGGGCTGTGTGTGCAGAGGGCCCTGGTACTCGCCTCACTTCCCCTGCTAAGGCTGCATCTCTGTTCTCCCTCTCGTAGGCCCCTCCCCCACTGCCTCTTGGTTACCATGGCAACCGAGCCTCTTCCCTCCCCCCCCCCCCAATCCTGGCTCTGGGTACAGCTCCCTCCCCCACCCCCAGCCTTCCTGCCACCCCCGCTTCCTTGCGCACCACGGGACCAAGAGGACCCCACACTCACCGAGCCCCAGGCAGGAGACCCGGAGGCCCGACTTGCCCAGGTTCCTGGAAGACAAACGTGGCGTGAGTTCTCAGCGGCCAGGGCAGAACCCATTGTTTCTACTGCCCAGCCTCCCGAACTGCCCACCCACCTCTTTTGAGGCTGGGAAGGTAAGGGATCCTTTGGAGAGAGGCCTGCTGCTCGCCCACCCTGGGGGTAAAGGGCCCACCAGGGCAGAGCCACGTTGCTGGGACAGGCCACGCTGTGACCACGGCAGGGCCCCGGGAGCCACCTCGGGGAGAGAACATGGAATGGACCCCATCTTATTCCATGGGCTGAAACAAGATTGGTTCAGGCCTTGTGGCCCCGGATGCAGGGTGTCCTCTTGTAAGAAGCTTCTCTTTCCATTTCTTTAGTGTCACGTCTGCGGTTTTGTGTATCTTTACTCCCTCTCTCTGAGGAATGGAGGAGAAATTAGTCCCACATCACCTGGGCCACACAGCCCTGGGCCCTGTCTCTCTGCAGGAGGAAGTGGGGGGAGATGAGAGCCCTGTTGAAGGGCACTGGTGCCCACAGCAGGCCTGACCCCCAGCCAGGGCCGCTCAGGAGGGCGAGAGCCAAGATCCCCTGGCAGCACACGTCCTGATCAGACCCAGGGGCCACAGCTGCACAGACTGTCCAGGGCTCCATCACAGGCCCGCTGAGGCGCCTGCCAGATGGGGCACATGCTGGGGTCCACGTGGGTGAGCTGCAGGCTGTCATTAATGTCCTCAGGAGGTCATGGAGGACAGCAGTGCCCTGCTGAGGACTGGGATGCCGGTCCGTCCTGGCCTGTCCGTCCTGCACAGGCTGCCTGGGAGCCTGCAGGGCAGCAACAGGCCGGGTGTCACTGATGCCCCGACAGCTGTCGGGCAGGTGCTTCCCTTTTCCTGATGTTCCCATTTTACAGAAGAGCACACTGGACCTGCCTGGGAGCAGAGGAGCTGGGGTTTCACGCAGGCTCTGAGAACATGCTCCCTGCCGCAGCGGCAGGCTCCCGCAGCCCCGGCCCTTTGTGGGAGCTGCCCGGATGGTGAGGCTGACAAGTGGCAGAGCGGGAGCCCACTTCCCTCGTGAGATCCCACTGCTGGCATCCCGGTCCTGGGACCAGCCCGGGGTGCGATACCCTTCTAGGCAGCGGGAAGCCAGAGAGCTGTGAGAGCTGCAGTGGGTGAGCCCCAGCCTCCTTCCCTAGGGCCGTCCGGCATTTCTAACTTCAGTGGCTGCTGTGTCCTGTTTTTCTACCCTATGTGGCCCCTGGGAAGCAGGTGTGGGGCTGAGCGGGACCTGCCCTTCTCTGACATGGGCCCGCTATGACCTTCTGCAGCCTGGGTTTCCCTGGTTACAAGATCCCTGGACGCTGCCCACATTACAGGTGGTCGTTGGTCGGGGGTGGATAGAATAAACTTGTAAGCGGTTTGATAACAGTTTGTCACCAAATTTAAAGTAGTTCTAAATTGCCCAGCTTTCTTGTTAAATTTCCCATTAAAACCAGCCCAGCCACCGGCCCACTGTTCCTACAGGGAATGCTGGGATTTTTCCCTGAGGACATAATCACAGCTGGTTTCTTTTTCGGGGAGGGAAGCAGATCGGCAGTGGCTACAAGCAGAGGGTCTGAAGCTGGAGTTCAAATTCTGCTTCGACCTTCCTGGCTGTATGCCTGCCCCTGGGCATGTCATGTAACCGCCTGATGCCTCGGTGGGCTCATCTGTAGAATGGGCTTGAGATGCTGCCACTCTCAGGGGGTGGCCATGAGGATGAAATGGGATAACACATGTGCCTGGGGCACAGGGTCACAGAGAGCACAGAACGGGGGACAGCAGCATTTTCCTTATACGAGAGACAACAACGGACAAATCCAACAGGCTTTAAATGTTACTGTGTTAAAAAGGGAACTGAAGTTTCCCCTTGTTTTTTTTCCCCCTATAAATCAGTGAAATACTCTACTAGTGCCCTCAGCATTGCTTGCGTATTCCGGCCCAGAGACGCTTGGTTTGTGACCCTAGAAAGAGGCACGATTTGTAACTATGTGAGGTGATGGATAGTAACTAAACTGTCTGTGGTGATTGTTTCACAACAGGTAAATGTATCAGCCCGTTATGTTGTACCTTAAACTTACACAATGTTATGTGTCAATTATATCTCAAAAAAAAAAAAACTGGGAAAATTCTTGAATATTCTAGAATATTCTTGATTTAGCTTCAGATTTGCTATGAGAGATTTCAAATACAATATGCATGAAATTCAAGGGCTGAGTAGTCAAACACATTCTTCAAATGTTTTCTTATAAAGTTTAAATCATGCTTGGATTGATGTCGCTTGCTAAATAGAAAGTAAACTTGTGTATTCTTGCGTATAAGGAAATTGGAATTAAAAAGGAATTAAAAAAGAAAGAAAGAAAAGCACAATGGCATCACCAATAGACCCTGCATCAGGCCAGCTCCATTTAGCAGATTAGGTAAATTTTCTCACACTGGCTAGAAAACGCTTGTGGTGAGAAATTAGAACGTTGCTTATGAGCAGTCTGGTAATGGAGCAAAAAGGACTAAAAGTTGTAATCAGCGGTCTTAACAATTTTGGGGTCACAGACCCCTTTGAGACGCTCCTTGCCTGGAAATGCTCACAGACACAAAAACCTTCAGAACCTTGTTTGCAATGCCCGGGCATTCGAAGGCCTGGGTACGTGGTCTAGATAAATCCGGTGCCGGAAGGGAGGCTGAGCCCCTGCCTCTGCAAAACCACCCCTGTGTGTGATGGTGGGGGAGCAATTTCCTGGCGAGGCTCTGTTGAAGGTCAAGTTCTAGGCATGTCCTCCTGCAACTGCCCTTCGTCACCGTGGAAAAAAGTGCTGGCATGTGCTGCGTGTTCAGGGGATGGGCGGCTTTAGCAGCAGACAGGTAAGGACACAGGACAGCAGGCTGAGCCCGCCTGTGTCTGTGCCTGAAGACAGGTGACACCCCTCGCCCACCAGAAGGGTCTCCGAGTTTCCTCGGATGGACGCAGGGTGTTTGGCGATGCGGCTGCTGCTCCACCCACCGCCCACAGGAATAATTTAGCAAAACTAGGACACCAAGCGATGCTGCAATTACCCCGCTCAAGTTGTTTCCCTGTTAAAATGATGGTATTAGTTCTGCCATCCGCTGCCAGGCCTCGGGAGAAGGAACGAGAAGGGACAGGGTATCTCAGGGCTAGGAGCTTTAGAAATACGGCAGCTCCGTGGGGGTGGGGCGAGCTCAACAGATCACAGCCTCGGGTGGACCAGGCCTGGTGACACGCTGCCACTCGAAACTTTCAACACGCGAAGATCGCTTCCTACAGCTTTTCCTCCCCTAATTAAAACCTGACATCATGATAAAATAGTTGGCTAAATCTCTCAACCCCAATAACGTTAGTCTTTATTAATTTGCCTCATGTCCCTCCTGGGGTCTGGAAAAATGGCTAATGAGGACTCAGGGATTTAACCTTTGCTGGAGGAAGACAGTTGACGCCCATCACGCAGCCCCCCGACGCGCTGCACCCCTAAACACTGCACCTCAGACTCCGGGCAATTACAAATCCTGTAAAAATAGCTGTTCAGGGCCTTTAACTTCAGCCATCTGGGCGGAGGACAAAAATACGATCGGGTGATGGAAAGCAACGGGGTCTTGATGAGCTGGCTTGACGGACAGGGTTGCCAGGGCCTTTTCTGGTTGGTTGTCACCCTGCGGGGGATTATCTGTTTTCAGCCCCCAGGCTCCAGGCTCCCTAAGGACAGGCCTGGACTTCCAGGTCTTTGCTATCAGATTGTAGCTGGCAGCTGCAGGGTCCCAGGGGTGCTTGTTGGTGTAACGTGGGGCTGAGAAGTCCAGGCCCTGGGGCCAGACCCTCAGGATCAAATGCTGGTCCCTCTCCTTGCCCGCGGGGCTCGGTGTACCCCTTCCCCCGCACTGAGCAGCCCTGGCAGGAATGTGGCACCCT
Organism: Balaenoptera physalus; assembly: GCF_965194825.1. Taxonomy (NCBI): domain Eukaryota; kingdom Metazoa; phylum Chordata; class Mammalia; order Artiodactyla; family Balaenopteridae; genus Balaenoptera; species Balaenoptera physalus. The sequence goes on from NC_138882.1 coordinate 192,102,247, forward strand.
GGTGCAGGCCACACACCTTCAGCCTCACTGTGAAGGGCCAGCTTCTGAAGGAGGTGGAAGAATCGGGGCAGATCTGGATCAGGTCCCCTGCAGCCCCTACCTGCGTGCACCCTGGCTGTGGCCCTGGGACAGTCATTATGGAGCAACCCCATGAGACAGGTACCCCAAGGCAGGCACCTCATGCTCAGCGAGGGGAGCCAGTGGTTTGGATTCTGGCTCCCATTTCAGCTGGTATGAGACTACACATCCTACAGGGAAATGAACCCACCTTCCTCCCGCCGCTGCCAAGAAAAGCTCCCCAGGCCCTGCCATGTGTAAGGACGGGCGGGGGCCCCCCAGTGTGGAGGAGCTGGGGCTGGGATCTGAACCCACTTCCTCAGACTGCAAACCCTCTGGCCCAATGAGCACCTCCCTTTACTGCCTGTCTTGCCCTCCCTGCCTCCATATGTGCCACACGCACACACGTGCACATGCATGCACTCACACACAGACGCACACACGGAGATGCGCACACACACACACAGGTGCACACACAGATGCACACATGGAGAGATGCGCACTCACAGGTGCACACACAGAGACGCACACACGGAGAGATGCGCACACACAGATGCACACACAGAGAGATGCGCACACACAGATGCACACACACAGATGCACACACAGAGATGCGCACACACAGGTGCACACACGGAGACGCACACACAGAGAGATGCACACTCACAGGTGCACACACAGACGCACACACAGAGAGATGCGCACTCACAGGTGCACACACGGAGACGCACACACAGAGAGATGCGCACACACAGATGCACACACGGAGACGCACACACAGAGAGATGCGCACTCACAGGTGCACACACGGAGACACACGCACGGAGAGATGCACACACACACAGGTGCACACACGGAGAGATGCACACCCACAAGTGCACACATGGAGACATACACATGGAGAGATGCGCACTCACACACAGGTGCACACACACAGATGCACACACACTGGTGCACACACACTGGTGTACACACAGATGCACCCAGAGAGAGATGCGCACACACAGATGTACACACGGAGAGATGCACACACACTGGTGCACACACAGATGCACACAGAGATGCACACTCACAGGTGCACACATGGAGATGTGCACTCACACACAGGTGCACACACACAGATGCACACACAGATGCACACTCACAGGTGCACACATGGAGACGCACACATGGAGACACACACACGGAGAAGCGCACTCACACACAGGTGCACACACACAGAGATGCACACTCACAGATGCACACACACAGATGCACACACACATGCACACAGAGATGCACACTCACAGGTGCACACACACTGGTGCACACACACAGACGCATACAGTAATCCTAAGCCCTCAGGCTCTTTGACATATCTAATCCTCAGTGGATCTTAGGAGTTTGGGAGGGAAATCATGTCAATAGGCACATTTTCCATTTACAGAGTGCTTCGTATTTTTGGAAATGGTCTCACTTGTACTAACTCTTTTGATATCCTAGGACTGACTTAAAAGTCCCAGCGGATAACACGAATCTAAACTAAAAAATAGATTCTGTTTACTCCTAGCCTTTGATTCCCACTGAACAAAAGATATAAACCACCAGAGCTTCTAGAAGAGAGAGTTCTGCTCTGGACTGTCCTCACTGAATTTAGGGAATGGGAACAAAAGCCTTGTACCCCAGACGCCCATAAAAGAACGTCAAATGTCCCCCAAGGACCAGGGAAGGAAAGGATACGGGTGGAGACGCAGAAGGACCCAGTTATTCCAGAATTCGTCTCAAGGACGCCTGGGACTTAGGACACGGCTCCTTCACATGAGGTCCAACTTCCGGGCACTGGTTTTGTTTTAAGCCACACTGCTCAGTTGTTAAAGATCCATTCTCTCAATGCTTTTCAAGTCGGCACCAACACCAGCTAGAAACCCAGGCATTCTCCTCAAACACAACCAGACCCTTCTGTGGCTTTTTCTGAGGCTGGTGGCCTGTGAGATTTGAGTCACTGAGAGCAGGGTTGGGAACCAGGGACCTAACTTAGCTTTTCCAGCTCATGCAGACGGTTTGTTGTAAGAACCCCCCTTTCCCCAGTAATACCATTCTGGAAGCGCTAAAGGCTCTAAGTGAAGAGAAACTCATGAATGAGAAAAGCTAGACCTCCAGCCTGGTGACTCACAACCCTGCCCTCGCGGACCTTTGGTACGAAGCCAGCCCTCCTTTTCCACGCGGGTACATCCACCGGCCACCTGAGCAAGGCCCTGGATGGAGCAAGGGGGGCATGCAAGGAACAGCAGGAAGGCCCCTGCCCCCTGACACTGGTGCTTTGCACGCTCTCCACGTACTAGTCACGGCGAGCGCACCCAGAGTAGGTGGGGACTGGGCTGAAGCAGAGGGACACACAGCAGCCTGGATTGAGCCCTTAGCAGGGAACTCCAGCTGCTGCTCTGTGCCCTGTGGAGCCCTGCCTGTAGAGGAGCCCAGGCCTGGGGTCGGGCTCAGTTGCGGGGGGAAGATTTAACTCCATCACATGGTTCACCCAGTATCCCTGACTATTAAACTGAGGTTTGTCAAGGCGGCTTAGCTGCAAAGGCATCAGACCACCCATGGGGCATCTTTGGGGCCTGTGTACCCAGGGGGAGGGCAGGGGTCTGTGGCCGGTGCCCCGGGGTTCCCAGAAAGAGGAAGCTTTACCTGGAGTCCAATAATGGGGGGGGCTCAGCTATAGTGACCCCTCCCAAGAAAGGAAACAAACGGGCAGAAGGAAAGAAAGGCACCATCATCCCCTGCAGTCGGGAAGAAACGGGCGCCTGACCCCGAGCCTCGATTTTATTTCTCCCCCCATCTGCAAAGCTCCCCCCGACGGGGGTGGGAGGGCAGCCCCCGCCCCGCACAGCCGCCCTGCGCCGCGTACCTATACTTCATCCCGGGCTGCGTCACGCTGGCCTCGTCTGTGCTCAGGAGGCTCTGCACCGACAGCTGTCCCAGCCTCCGGGCCACCATGGCCACCGCGCGGAAGTGGCCGCGGGTGCCCAGGCTGGGGCTGCTGGCTGCCGGCCGGCCCAGCCGCTCCTCGGGGCCCCGGCCCTTGAGGCCGTGCTCCGAGCACACGAAGGACACCTGCATGTTTCCGGTGCTCAGCTCCTGGCCACGTCCCCCCTCCTTCCGGGCTCCGAGGTCACCTGCCCCTGGAAGCCCTGCTCCGCCTGGGACTTTATCCCAGAAGGTGAAGAAGCCACCAGGCGTTGCTTCAGGAGTGCAGTTTTCTGACGTAGAAAAAGCCTGTGCGCTCTCCGGGGGAAGGGGGTGAAATGTCCAGAAATGTGCTAGAAAAGACCTGATCAGATAGAGCTCAGGAATCGAGGGGTGGGGAGGCGGCCATTCCCTCTCCCTTCTCGGCGGGTCCTTCCTCTGCCCCACCCTGGTCCGGCTCTGTCCGCCCGAGCCCCCAGCCCAGCTGTGTTCGGCAGGGCTGGGCTGCCAGCAACTCACGACCAATGAGCGACACCGCTGTCCCCTGACAGCAGGAGGAGGAGGGAGGGCGCCTCCCATCAGGGTGGCAGCCCAGGGGTTCGGGGAGCAGCTGCTTCTCCAGGCTTCCCCGAGTCTCCTGGAGGGAGCCTGGCGTCCACCCCCGGCTCTGCGCACTGTGGCTCTTGGGACTCCCACCAAGTTAACGAGGTGACCGGCGAGAGGCATGGGAGGTGCAGGAGGTGATTCATTATTAATGAAGCGGATGCACAAGCCGCCCAGATCGCCCTGGCCGATCCCCGGGAGGTCGGCGCTGGTGCTCCAGGCTAACAGCTGCTCAGCCAGGACCGGACAAGGCAGGCACTGCAGCCAGGTGGACAGCTGAGGGTGCAGCCAGCTGGCCTGGCCAGCTCTGTCCCCTGGTGGTTCTCACCCAGGAAGGTGGGGCTGCCACCAGGGTTCAGCACAAGAAGTCAGATCACCAGAAATCTGGAGGAGAGAGGACCATTCTGTCTAGATGGTAATGACGCAGGTGACGTTAGGAAGGAAGCCCGGGGTCCAGGGACCAGAGACCTCAGAAGCTCCAGCACTCCGCACAATACTTAGCTCTTGGCACATGCTCAATAAATGCTTCTGGCGTGAATGAGTGAATGAATGGATGGATGAATGGGTGAATGAATTGATGAATGACGATCCCCCTGCTTTACCCCATCCTCCTTTCCCACACTCATGGGATCAGGATGAAGACAGAACAAAGCCCACGGGTTTCCTGAAACCCAGAGAGATGCCCCCGTTGGCAGGAAGGGCTGGCTTTGCCCTCTGACCCCGAGCAGGCCACTCTCACTCTGCAGGGTGGCCCTGGCCAAAGCTGCCTTTTGGATCTCATCTTGCCCTGCGGGAAGGGCTGAGAAAGCGTGGTGGATGGGAGGCAGGTGGTCAGGGGTCTAGCTCAGGCTCTGCTGCTAATTCGCTGTGTGATCCCAGGAGGGTGTCCTGCTTTCTCTGGGTTCCTGGGTATCCACTGACAGAATAAGGTGGTTGGCCTGAGGACCACGCTGCCCCTCTCAGCTTGGCTCTGCAGGAACCTTCCACGCCTGCTGGCTGCCCACCTTATGCTCTGACGGGACCCAGAGAAGATTCCACCCAGAGATGTTCACGGTAGATGGTGGCTGGACTGGCTCTCAGCTCTGGCCCCGCCTTTCTGACACAGAAGTTAAGAATCAAACCTTGTTCCAGTCCCAGCCTCCCCGCTCCTGAGCTGGGCAGCCTCGGGCAAGTGACCCCCTCTCCGAGCCTCAGTGCTCTTGTGTCTAATGCAGGTCACAAAGGCATGGCCCGATCACGCCTGCAAAGCACTCACACAGGGGCCTGGTCCTTGGGAAGCACTCCCATGGTCCCTCGGCAGAAAGGAGTGGCTTTCTGGCCATGGAGTCAGGATAGACCCCTGTGTGAGACCCTCCCCCATCCCCACCAGTAAGAATACCCCTTCTGTCCTCCCCGTGGCCTGACTCGGCAGCAGGAACCACCCCTGAGGTGGGGACCTGGACCTGGGGATAGAGGCCTGGGGAGGGCAGAGCTGGTGCCTTTGCCCAGGGGACCCTGGCAGGTCACAGACGCTACCTGTGGAGGCCAGTGGGGCCCCTCAGGACCCACAGGCCGGCTCTGCCTTCCTCTTCCACCTGCCCGTAAAAACCTCGGGGCCTGGTTGGCCTGGGTCCCTGAGCTCAGGGTAGGGTGGGGCCCTCCCTGAGCCCCTTGGGTGGGTGGGGAGATGGGAAGGAGGAAGGACAGCCTGCAGTGCTGGCCCTTCCACCTGCTGAAACTTGCACTTGAAGACAACAGGTCCTGGCCCTCTGGAAGCCCACAGGCCTGCCAAAGAGGCTGCAGGTGGCAAAGACTCTGCCTTTGGCTCCTCCCCAGGCTCGTGGAGCTCATGTCCACGGCAGGGATGCTCAACCCCTGACCAGGATGCTAGAGGAGCTTGTTGCAAATGCAGATTCCTGGGCCGCAACCACAACTACTGAATCGGTAGCTCCGGGGCTGGGCCTGGGAAGCTGTGTTTTTATCAAGAGCTTTGAGTGGTGCTATGCACTGGATGAGAGGATGTGGAAATCCCCTACTTCATTCCACCTTCTCCTGTTCTCTGTGCTCTGGCAAACTGTCAGATCCTACAAGGGCTGGCATCTTACTGTTCCTCCGGGGTTGCTCTTAACCAGATGGTGTGCTTTAAGCTTTAAGAGAGATCCACAAAGACTTAGTCACCACAGTGTGTAAAAGGTCACCTGCCTCACCCCCCAATCCAGCAATTCCACTCCTAGGTATGTACCCAGAGAACTAAAAACATACGCCCACACAAAAACTTGAACACAAATGTCCACAGCAGCATTACTCATCACAGCCCCAAAGTGGAAGCAATCCAAATGTCCATCAACTGACGACTGGATAAAAAAATGTGGTCTACAGCTGCATAGTAGAATGTTATTCAGCCATACCAAGGACTGAAGTACTGATACATTCTACGACACAGATGATCCTTGCAAACGTCATGCTGAGAGAAAGAAACCAGTCACAAAAGGTCACATATTGTATGATTCCATGCATATGAAATGTTCAGAACAGGCAAATCCATAGAGACAGAAAGTAGATTAGTGGTTTCTGGGGGCTGGGGGGAGTGGGGAATCAGGGAACGATAGCTAATGTGGGTGCAGGATTTCTTTTTGGGGTGATGAAAATGTTCTAAAATGGGTGACTTTTGGACAACTGTTTGTACTAAAACCATTAAATTGCATGCTTTAAATGGGTGTATGGCATGTGAATTATATCTCAATAAAACTTACCAAAAAAAAAAAAATGTCAATGACCTCAAAAGTCTCTGGGCCTTCACTCTTGCTGTTCCCTGTGGGAGTGCCCTTCCCGTTTCTCTGCTTTTGAAATCCTTGTCGACCTCTGGCATCAGCTGAGATAGTACATGCAGTGTGAAGCAGTCCCCCGCCCCCCGCAAGCAGCAGTAACCTTTCCTTCCTCCCAGTGTCGCCGACCTCAGCCTCCCCAGTGATACCAGGGGCCCGGGAGCCACAGCAGGAAGCAGCCCTCCCAGACTTTGGCAGCAGTCAAGCCTTCACTCTTGCAGGACCTCCTGGGCCTGGCCTGGTGGTAGAGTCCCCAGCCCCGACTCCATCCCACTATAACGTGTTGTGGGGATGATGGGAATGGACATTTGACCTCAGAACCCACCCAGGGAATCCAGGACAAAGGTGTCTCTGGGTCCAGCAGAGAACTGCCAAGCGGGGAAGTCGGGTAGGTGGGTTTTCACAGCTGGCCAGAGTCTGTAATTTTTCATGTGCCCCAGACAGGGGTCACAACTCATAATATTCTTAGAAAATCACAAGAATTAGACAAGAATGGAAAGCTGAAAGCTTAAGACCTTGACCCGAACTTGCCACAATTAAATGTCACCCCCAAAGGGTCTCTCCTTTCAAACACGTTTGGGTGGAGAAGTGAGTCCCAGACACGGGCTGGTCGACTTGAAATGGGCTTTGGGCAGAAACATCGAGTGTGGATGGTTGATTTTGATCCACAGCAGACTCTGGGTTCTTTTTCTGCCTCTCCAGTACCTGCTATTGTTAAAACAAAGCAGCTGGTTCCTGCTGTCACTATCTCATTTAGTCCTCAGGACACTTCTGTGAGGAAGTAACTATAGTCTCTGCTTTCCAGATGGGGACACTGAGACACGGAGAGGCCAGGTGACTCGTCCACATTCATACAGGTACCGGCGGGGGAGCCAGGATTCCCCTCAGGATACTCAGTGATGTCCCTGCAGGCTCAGGAGTTGAGTCAGCCCTTGGGACCCGCTGTGGGTTGAAATGTGACTCCAAAGAGACATGTTCAAGTCCTAACTCCCGGCACCTGTGAATGTGACCTTATTTGGAAATAGGATCTTTGTAGATATTATTACGTAAAGATTGAGGTCCTGTTGGACTGGGGGTGAGCCCTGAATTCAATGACTGCTGTATTTATAAGGAGATGGAGATTTGGAGACAGACAGAGATACACAGAGGGAAAACAGTCATGTGAAGATGGACGCAGAGATTGGAGTGATGTGTCTACAGGCAAAGAAAGCCAAGGAAGCACGGATGTAGAAAGCAAACTTATGGTTGCCGGGGGATGGCGGGGGAGGGATAAATTGGGAGATTGGGATTGACATATGCACACTACTATATATAAAATAGATAATTAATAAAGACCTACTGTATAGCACAGGGAACTCTACTCAATACTCTAATGACCTATATGGGGAAAGAATCTAAAAAAGAGTGGATATATATAGATGTATAACTGAGTCACTTTGCTGTACACCTGAAACTAACACAACATGGTGAATCAACTATACTCCAGTGAAAAATAAAAAAGAGAAGAAAGCCAAGGAAGGATGTTTCCCTAGAGCCTTCAGAGAGAGTGTGACCCTGCTGACCCCAGGTCCAGACTTCTGGGTTCTGGACCATGAGAGAATAGACAGCTGCTGTTCTGAACACTGTGCTGTGCGCTGTGTTATGGCAGCCCCAGGACACTGACATACGACTGTCTCAAGGTGGACCGGCCCCCGCTTGGCCGCCTGGACTGCTCCACCCACCGTCCCTCTCTGGACTCTGCTCTTGCCCCTCCTCCTTTTCCCACCCATCCTTTAAGACACACCTGGGTTCCCAGCTCTTCCAGGAAGTCTTCCCTGACTGACCTCCTGTGAATAAATGAGCAACTGGAGAGTCTGTTCGATGAACCTGACCACAAATCAAATACTACCTGTGATTCCTGTAAGAGGCTCGTGGTAAGAGGCTACGATCTAGAGGCAGAAGCCACAGGCACGCAGGACGCCCCGCCCTGCCAGAAGCTCACGACCAAGGCTCATTGCCCGGGGCTCCCCGCCCTCCGGGCTGCAACAGAGAGTCTCAGACGCAGCTTCCAGTTCTGCTGCCAAGGAAGCAGCAGGAAGGAGACACGTTTTACAGGGGAATATTCTGAAAAGTGGGTTAAGACCGAGACCACATAACGCCACCCAGGCAATACTTACAGAGGCTCGAAATGTCCTAGGTGCTGGGAACAGACAGAGGCTGTGCTCCCGGTGGGGTGCAGATGGGCAAAAACAAGGTAAGGGAGACAGGACAGTGGGCTTGAGGATGACTCACTGGGCATTTATTTAGACTGGGTGGTGCGGAAAGTCTCTTTGAGGCCAAAGATGTGATGATGGGAGGAAACCAGCCCTGTGAAAATCTGGAGGACACACCTTCCAGGGGAGGGAATAGAATGTGCAAGGACCCTGAGGATGCAATGAGCTTGCATGTTTGAGATAAGGAAGGACGGACGGACGGAAGGAAGGAGCATCCTGAGCGGGAGGGAGGGTGTACAAGCCGAAATCAGAGACAGCACGGGCCGCGCAGGGCATGGTGGGGACTTTGGGTTCATTCCCGATGCCGTGGGTAGCAGACAAGGAACACACCTGAACCAGGCCCGGTGTCCAACTGGCACTGCCTGGGCCCAGGTCACAGCCTCTGGCCGGCCTGTGGCCACAGCTGCTGTCCTGTCTCAGGCCACATCTCCAGGCCCTCCATCACTACAGTCAGGTGGACATGGGGAAGGGGAGCTTACACAGGGACTGTGTAGATTTAAAAATTCAGTGCATTTTTTTTTTTTTAAACAGCAAGAGTTGAGGACAGTTAAAAAAAAAATGGGAAAAGTTAACAAGAAAGCCTTTTCCCCCAGCTGCAGGCTCAGGTCGGCTGATGTGGTGTCTGGGCCCATGGTACGGTGGTCGCCTTGCTCCACGGAGGAGCACTTATCTGGAGGCTTTATCTTTTTTATATTAATATTTAAGACCAGGTTTAGCTGACTCCCAGCCTAGCTGCTGCCGCGAACATTAACCGCGGAACGGCATCTATCTGGGATCTTTAATAACTCTTGGTCGTGGTTTCCGAGGCCCTCTTCCCAGTTAACCGAAACCCCTGGATGCAGCAAGATGAAATCCACCAGATAAAGGGCGGGCCCTACGGGGGCGACATCTGGCCCATCAGACGCTAAAGGCTCAAGTGGTTTTCTTGTCAACTCAGGTCTTTGGGAAGCAAGTTTCCCCAGGGTGTTTCAGCCCCACAGTTAGTCCCGCATGTTTCAGATGGGACACAGCCCTTTTCCTTGGGGTGTCAGGCAAATAAGAGATTTGTTCCAGTACTCACACCTCCCGGCTGTGTTCGGGTCCTGGGCCATGACAAAGTTCCACGAACTGGGGGGGCTTCAAGCAGCAGAACCTGGTTCTCTCACAGCTCCGGGGGCCAGAAGGCTGAAATCTGGGTGTGGGCAGGCCTGCGCTCTCTCTGAAGCCTCCAGGGGAGGATCCACCCTGGCCTCCGCCAGCTTCTGGTGGCCGTGGTTCCTTGGCTTGTGGCCGCGTCCCTCCCACTGCTGCCTCCACCACCAAAGGGCCTCTTCCCTGTGCGTCTTCATTGGGCCTTCTTATTAGGACACCAGGCGCTGGATTTAGGGCCCACCCTATTCCGGTGTGAGCTCACCTTAACTAATTACATCTGCACAGAGCCTATTTCCAAATAGCCTCACATTCTACGGTTCTGGGTAGATGAAATTTTGGGGGACAAAATTCACCCCAGTGCCCCCTCCATTACAAACGGTATCCACACCTGAGGGAGTTGGGGTCTCCCTGGGGCGGGGGACAGGCTCTGGCCCCCCTGCCCACCCCGCCTCACCTCTACTGCTCTCGCCTTCCTCGCTCTAGCCCTGGGCCTTCTCTCCTCACATGTGCCCCTGTCCCCTTGGACTGGAAAGTTCTTCTCCACGTCTTCAAGTGGTCCTCCTTTCAGATGGCTGGGGTCTCAGCTGCCCCTGGTCTCCCTGACTCTCTTATGCATTTACTTGCTTTTTCTCTGCCATCCCCCAGCAGGATGTAACGTCCAACAGGGTGGGGAGGGACCTTGTCTGTCCTGTTCACGCAGCATCTGGCAAGCCTGGAGCCAAGTAGATCTTCAGTAAACATTTGCTGAATTAATGAAAAGTATCAATGACTTGCCAAAAAAAGAAAAAATGCAGGGACGTCCCTGGTGGTCCAGTGGTTAAGAATCCACCTTCCACTTCAGGGGGTGCAGGTTTGATCCCTGGTCGGGGAGCTCAGATCCCACACGCCTCAAGGCCAAAAAAACCAAAACATAAATCAGAAGCAATATTGTAACAAATTCAATAAAGACTTTAAAAAATGGTCCACATCAAAAAAATCTAGAAAGGAAAAGAAAAAATGCAGACCCTCATCTCCTTCTTGAGAAATTTCCATCAGAATCAGGAGGTCCTCGAGGCCAAACTAGCTGACCCTTTGTCCTTCCTTTACATCTGGATTTATAATGCAAAGCCTTAAGAATTCTGCCATCTAATGGACTCAGGGCAGAAGTGCTTTATATCTTTAAATGACAACCTCATGCTGAAGATCCAAACACTTGTCCGCAGGAGAAATTGTTACAGCCACAGGGCTGGCCTCTGTTCTTCTCTCCAGACAACAGCCAGATCACCCCGGGGCCTGCGCTAGATGGCAACCAAGTCAAATATAGAACACTCACTTAAATCTGGACTTGAGATAAACAACGAATAACTTCTGCTATCATGTCCCGATGATGGCATAAACTGGTTGTTCATTTGAAATTCAAATTTAACTGGGTGTTCTATATATATATTTTTTTAAAAATAAATTTATTTATTTTTGGCTGCATTGGGTCTTTGTTGCTGTGCGTGAGCTTTCTCTAGTTGCGGCGAGCGGGGGCTACTCTTCGTTGCGGTGCGTGGCCTTCTCATTGCGGTGGCTTCTCTTGCTGTGGAGCATGGGCTCTAGGCGTGTGGGCTTCAGTAGTTGCAGCACGTGGGCTCAGCAGTTGTGGCTTGCGGGCTCTAGAGCGCAGGTTCAGTAGTTGTGGCACACGGGCTTAGTTGCTCCGTGGCATGTGGGATCTTCCCGGACCAGGGCTCGAACCTGTGTCCCCTGCATTGGCAGGTGGATTCTCAACCACTGCGCCACCAGGGAAGTCCTGTTCTATATTTTTATTTGCTAAATCTGGCAACTGTACATAGACTAAGTGGGTGGGGGGGTCCCTTCTGGCCAACTGGCTCTGGCCAGGACTTGTCCCTGGAAGGCACAGGAATAAAGCCTCATGTATGTAACTTATCAACTCAAATGCCAGCTCTGGGGCTCTCTGGCCACTTTCTGAGGCTTTCAGAGGAGAAAGTGGGCAGGTCAGAGCACTGTCCCAGATGCTGATTTCAAGGACAAGCGAGCTAAACAGAATGTCTTTCTGAGGTTCAGAAGGAACCCGCCAAGCCCAGCATCCGAGAACACAGGGACACCTAATCCACAGCCTTTGCTAATCACAGTTACAAGCGTAGTTGCAGCAACCAATTCAGAGGCCACTTCCCATGAGGACAGCCCAATTTAAGCACATCTTGGTCCCCAGGACCTCGCACGGGTTTCTGGTGCTGGGATGGATTTGTTGGTAGAGACGATGAATTGAGGGATTTCCCCTAATTTGTGTTTAGTCAACCCCTAATAATTAATGTGTCCCAATGACACGGCAAGAAGACAAATGACATAGTATGTTTACCCCCGCTGCAAAGTTTTTTCAAGAAACCATACTCTTTTCCCATGGAGGATACACCAAACGCAGCAGTGCTCATCTCTGGGGGCGAGGACTCTGCAGACTCTCATTTTCCTCTTTTATACATTCCTACGCGGTCGGCATTCTTTTTTTTTGGCTGCGCCACACAGCATGTGGGATCTTAGTTCCCCGAACTGGGATCGAACCCGTGCCCCCTGCAGTGGAAGCGTGGAGTCTTAACCACTGGACCGCCAGGGAAGTCCCACGGTCAGCATTCTTAAACCCCAAGGAGTCTGCCCCAGTTGACAGTGACGCCGTTACCCCGTTTCCTGGGCTGCATCCCTCTCGCAGCCCCTGCCTCGGCCAGGGGACCTCCTCCTGCCCCCGCCCAGCCCAGCCCTTACCGGTACTTCATGCCGGTGCACCGGGCGGTGCAGCTGTCCAGGGAGAGGCCGTGCATGCGCAGGAAGCTCTCCATGTTCCTGGCCTGGGCGGCTGCCCGCACCTCCCGCAGCTGCTGCAGCTCCAGCGTGCTGGCCTGGCGGACGGGCTGCAGGGCCCAGTCTGAGTGACACCTGCTCATCACGCTTCTCAGGCTCTCGCTGTACGTCATGGACAACATGGTCCCACCCGGCCCAGGAGCTGCCACTGTCCGGACGGGAAACGCCGAGTGGTGATGGGTTAGAGAGCATCCCGCTGTCCCCGGTGCCCAGGCTGGACGCCGGCCCTGGGGCTGGGGCAGGGGCTGCGGCAGGGACACATCCTGCCACCAAGATAGAGCGGCCACCAAGGGGTCTTGGCGCCTGGGGACAGGGCCCGGCCCCGGAATGTAAACACCTCTTGGCTTGAGATTCTCGGTCCTCAAAGCTGCACTGGTCGGGAACTCTGGCTGAGTCACCCCCTCTGCCCCTGCAACCATGAGACAAGCACAGGCGAAGCTGCATTCCAGGTGGGAGATCTCAAAAAAATGCTCCAAATGCGAAGGGGGCAGGAGCATGCAGAGAGCCTGGCCCCCAGAGTGGAAGACTTCACGGCACCCCCTGGAGGTGTTCCCAGGGTAAAACCAGGTACAGGGCCGTCCCGGGAAGCAGCATAAGCACACCTGTCGCTGAAGCAAACTCCAGTGTGATTTTGCCAAGGGGCATCGCGTCCCCAGGAAGGCCCTATTTGTTGGTTCACAGCCTGGTAAAGGGACATGTTATCCACATGTGCATTCTCTGCTTGTACGAAGCGCCATTGCACCAGCACAGTTCTTTGGGCTCCATGCTCAAATTAATTATGTCACAATCGACGAGTTTTTGCAATAGAAACACTGAGCGGATGCATTTAAGGAGGGAGTGAAGCGGGGGAGGGAACAGGTTTGGAAACTGCAAAGCTTAAATGTTAAGAACCATTGCTAAATCGTCGTCTGAAAGGATGATTACACTTGGAAACTAAAAACATAAATGTCCATCAGTAGGAAATCGGGTATGTAAATGATGGCTCATCCATAGAATGGAAATCTGTGCAGCCACGTGGGGTGTCTCCACGTGGACTGATAGGCAATGAGTCCCAGGAGACAGCGTCAAGAAAGGAAAGGAGAGGGGAACACGTGTGTGCACAGAATGCTGCCCTTGTGTCAATTCACGCGCACACGTGAGTAGCTCAGTGAAGGGCCGGCGTCACAGCTGTGCGTCCACATCCTGCAGTGGCTTTGACTGGGCAACACGGACACGGCCGCAGGGGGCAGGGCTGTTCTACAATCCAGGGACTCTCCCCCGCTCCCCCCCGCATCTGACCACGGGCCTCTGCCCCGGCCCAGATGCCTGCACCGTGGCCTCAGAATCGTCATCGTCACCGTCACCGAGGTGAGATGCGTCTTTTCAGCTGGGTCAGCTGGACCCTGGAGCCCAGCCCTCGAACTGGAGGAACCAGCACTGTCCCCACCTCTGCCCTAAGGGAAAACAAGTTCCATTATCCCTGCGAAGGGCTGGGCAGGCTGCCCTGGGGGCTGAGGCAGCTGCAGAGTCCCTAGGGCGGAGAGGGCGTTGGGGTCGCCTGGGCTGGTCCTTCCTCAGGTGAGCTCTCCATCCCCAGTTCGTATCCCCCTTTCTCCATGGCAGGTATCATCACCTGACGACGTGCTTCTGTCCTCTCTAGTCATCTTGTTTGTTGCATCTGACCCCCTGAAGGTCAGGTCCAGGAGGGCAGGGACTTTTCCATCTACTTTCACTGCTGCACCCTCAGCTCCCGAAGTAGTAACTGGGTATTTCCCTGGCCGTGCCGGCAGCACCTGGAGGGGCTGGGCTGGCCCCCTGACTCAGGCCAAGGTTCTCTGCAGGCTGCCTTCTCCTGGACCAGGACTTGCATCACCACAGCTCAGACCCACAGGGGGGCCCAGAACCTCTAGCATCCCCCAAGGATTTGGACTAAGGTCTCTGAGGGATGCTTTTGCAGGACACGAAAATACCCACCTTCCAGGAGAATCATTCTGGGGCAGCAGAGGGGGCCCAGGCTCGGTGGGGGTGGGTGGGTTTGACCTTGGACGTGGCACCATGGACGCCCACAGGTAGCAACGCTAGCTCCCTCCCTCCCTCCTCCCCTCCAAGTGCACGCTGCCCACTACCCATCAGGCAGCTGCTTCAAAGGTGTCTGTGTGGCCTGCGTGGGGCAAAAGCAGGCCAGTCCTGGCTTCCCTGGGGGTCCGTGTTCAGAGAGAACAGCCGGGCAAGCAGCAGTTACGGGGTGCTTCCCGAAGAGCAGGACCCACCTCAGACGCGACCGTTCCCAGCCAGGCCCAGCCAGGCTGAGATCAATAGCCATTAGAGCTTTCAAGACATGACCCGCAAAAAGCAATCCTGGTCTGACCTGGCTCTGGAAATCTAGCCCTGGCCCCAGAGCTGCCATGCCAGTGCGGCTGAGTGCCCTGCTTCTGGACAGGGGCAGCCCTGTCCAGTGGGTGTGTCACCCACGTGGTGAGACCCAGGCAGGCACCTGCACCGCTCCGAGCCTCAGTCTCCACGTCTGTGAAGTGGGATGAGCAGAGGCCTATTGTGCAGGCTGCCTTGGGCTGCACGGGACCGGCCTGGAAAACTGGACAGGGGCTGGCCTCGCCGTGGGAGCATGCCACGTGTGGGACGTGGCCACCAACCACGAGGTGTGGACCGCGGCACCAGTTATGATAAGTGGCGTGAGGACAAAATACACAAAAGGGGGTGGAGGGGAGGTGGGTGGGCCAGCGGGGGCCTCTCTAGAGGCTGCACGTGAACATGGGCCTGAGTGATTCGAGGGAGCCGTGTAGGATGAAATGTGGACGTTATCCATCGCCCCTGCTCTGGCGGAGACACACATCCCTAATGAGATGGGTGCAGTGGGTGCGTCCAGGACTTGGAGGGCGCCTCTCTGTGGGGCTGGGGTCCCTCCTGCCTGGGATCTCTCCTCGTCTCGAGTTATAGCGGCCTTGGGAGGGGCCCCTGGGTGGGGCAGGGCCAGCAGCCACATGGAGGGAGCCCAGAGCCTCCTGCTGGATGTGAGGGTCCTGGTGGCGCAGGGCAGGCTTGGGCCAGGGGACCCGTGGGAGGAGGGGTGGGCCGTGGGCAAGCACGGTGGCCCCTGACCTGGGGTGGAGGGTGAGGACCTGGTGTCCACAAGGGGGTCTGTGACCGGAGGGCCGAGCACAGCTAGGAAGGGACTGGGAAGCGTTCATCCTCCTAAAGTCCTCGAGGGCGGGGGAGGAAGGACACAGAGGGACTCGGACGGTCACCAATGCTGTCCAGCGGGAGAGGACGGCGTAGTAAGCCGGCTTCCTCCGCAGGTGAGCAGGGCTGGGTCCCTGGATGAGGGGCCCCTCGAAGACTCCCCTTGTTGGGGCTCCTGCCTTGGCCACCTGGCTTCTCAGGGACCCCGACCTCTCGCTCCTCCTCTTTGCCATACTGCCCCCCCATCTCAGGAAAAATCAGCCGTCTTTAATAGCCATCACTAATTACAGAGCCTACAGGGCCCTCCCCGTGCTGGGGCCTGCCTTTTGCAAATCTATTCCTGTGGACGGGGGTCTGGGGAATTCACGCGAATGAGCCGCGTGACATGGAAAAATGGAAAGAGACATTAACCTCGTTAAGTCCGTGGGAATCGCGACCTTGCTGAAGAGCCTTCCACCTGGAATTCCTGAACTGAGGTCTGTTTACTGAAAGCCACCAAAACACGAGACATGGGATCCGGAAGGAATCCGGAAAGTCTCTTTGAAACGGCGACATGTGTCTCGACACCGGAGAAACCGGCCTAAGTTCCTAAAGCGGGAGCGCGGAGGGCAGCGGCTCGAAATCATTCCGGAGCGCGGCTCGAAAATGCACAGCATCGCGTCAGGGCAAAAACAAAATTATTTTTGCTCGAGAACCATCAGCAAACCAAGGCCCAAAGAAGCAGCCCCCGGCCCTCTCAGGCCTGTGTTTCGAAACAGACCTTTCAGACAGCACCCAGCCTCCTGCTGCCATTCTCAGGGGGGAAACTTGAAAATGCTGGATCTTAGTGGGGAACCCGACAGGGTACCAGCTGCAGCCCAGGTCTCCCCGGATGGGAGAGCAGCAGGGTTGGGAGGCAAGCAGGCTCAAGCGGCAGAACGCCCACCCTCCTTCCTCCCGTGGTTACCTAGGGCTGGCTTTTTTTTTTTTTTTTTTTTTTGAGGTTTTCCGCTTTGAAAACACAGAGGGTCTAATTTCTGATCAGCCAAACGCATCCCCAAAAGCTGTCCCTGTCATTTCTGTTCCCGGGATGCTTGTTCCCCAGCAGCATTCCCCCCACCAAGAAGGCAGCTGCCACTTGTCTCCTGGAGCTGAAGGGATGAAGGGACCACTCACCTGCCTTGCTGGCGTCTGCTGGTTAAAAGGGACACAGTCTAGTTTATTAGGGTTCACAAGGCGTTTAAGGAGCTGGTGCAGCAGCTCTCTCATTAGGGAGTGTCACTGCAGAACGTCAGAAGCAATTGGTGAATAAGTCCCACAAGGGTCGGGTTTGGAGGCAGCGAGTCCATTAGTCCTATTAGGGCATCTGCATCTCAGTGAAAGAGGCTGAATTATTCACGAGCGTGCCTCTTCCCCTAAAAGCCTGGGGAGTGTGGTTCCGCGGTGCAGCCTGGCAAGGCAGCCTCCTGCGTGCTGGCTGGGAGGGGGCACCGGCTGGGGTCCTGCCATCCCCTCGGGTGCACACCCTCTGCCTCGAGACCTGACCCTGGGAACCGCAGGTGGAGAGGCGCAGGCTGTGCTTTCTGGTATTTGAGGACGGGACCCAGGCTTGCGGCTGCCGTCCCACCTTGTTCTTAACTGTCTGCAAGCAGGGGAGCCCCGAGGCCCCACGGCACGTGACCACCACCCACAGTGAAGGGGTTGAGGTCTGGCAAGACGCACCCTCAGCACACGCAGACGGATGCCCCACCTCCCTTCCACCGGGACGTGCCCCAGATTGTACGTCCTATACTGCCAGGACCTATAAATGGCTGGAAGGTTCCTGCAGTTTGCTATTTGGACACCACACTGCTTCTCTCTCCAGGTGGGGGCATGGAGACCCTTCCTCACAGTCCTGACCTGAGGTTTGGAAAACGTTTTGAGGCTGAGCCCTGGGGTGATGTTATGCTGAGCCCCCGTTCCGGGTTCATGACCGCAGGGGCCCTTCGTGTCATACTAGGATCGCCCCAAAGTCTCAGCATGACACTATCCTCTAGCTGAGAAATTGTGCCGGTGCCTGTGGGATTCTGAATGGAGGCTGAGCTGATTACCCCATGACAAACCTGCTAACGGGGTGGCTACAAGGGGTGGGGGGGATCACTTCGCCAGATCTGGAGTAGAAAGAAATGAGAGGCCGGGGGAGGACATGGAACCGGAGGTAACTGGTAGTGGGTGATGATCTGGAAAGGCCTTCGTGATGGACTTGGGATCGTTTTTCTTTTCCTTTTAAAAAAATTTATTTATTTTGGCTGCACCACTCACCTTGCGGGGTCTTAGTCCCCTGACCAGGGATCGAACCTACGCCTTCTGAAGTGGAAGCACAGAGTCCTAACCACTGGACCACCAGGGAATTCCCTGGGATGGTTTTTCTTAAAGGCTGAAGCCCACTGTCAGGTTCCATGTCACGTGTCACCCCCTGGCTGGAAGTGGCCGTAGTGGGCCTCATTGCTGGGTGGTGGTCATCAGCCTGACATGCCTGGAATGAGGCTCATCTCCTTCCCCTGTGGCACCGTTTCCCTCTCATCACGTTGTCCCTCTCAGCGCCTGCACCTCAGACACCAAGCCCCATGGACGTGGCTCCTGGTACCCTTCACTCTCTCTTCCTGTGGCTCCTGTGGTTCAGCCCTTCTCCATCTCTCCTGGCTCCTCATCCAGCATCTCCATCCCCTGTCTCACTTCCTGCTACCAGGCTTCCTTCCTGCAGCAGAGCCCTGCCCCCTGCCCTGCTCTAACACCATCGATGGCTCCCCAGTGCCCACTGAATGCCGTGGGCACAGGCTCCTCTGCTTGGCATTCCTGGCCCTCCCTCCTCAGACCCCCAGCTGCCTCTACAGTCTGGCCTCTGTTTACTCTCCATCCTGTCCTGTCCCTGATGGCCCAGATGGTGTGACCGCTACTTCCTGTTCTCAGGAAGCCTCTCCAAGCTGTGCTCAGGCTGTCGCATCTACTGGAATGTTCTTCCTGGTGTCTGTTGAATTCTGTCCAGTCTTCAAGGTCCAGCCCAAAGGTTCTATGCAGCCTTCCCTGACTCTCAGCTGGCTGTGACCCCTCCCTCCTCGGAACGCCACCAACTCTCTGGACTCTCCCATGACCCACTATTTTTTTTTTTTAATTTATTTTATTTTTGGCTGCATTGGGTCTCCGTTGCTGTGCGTGGGCTTTCTCTAGTTTTGGAGAGCGGGGGCTACTCTTCGTTGTTGTGTGTGGGCTTCTCATTGTCGTGGCTTCTCTTGTTGCAGAACACAGGCTCTAGGCGTGCGGGCTTCAGTAGTTGTGGCACGTGGGCTCAGTAGTTGTGGCTCGTGGGCTCTAGAGCACAGGCTCAGTAGTTGTGGTGCACGGGCTTAGTTGCTCTGCGGCATGTGGGATCTTCCTGTACCAGGGCTCGAACCCATGTCCCCTGCATTGGCAGGCGGATTCTTAACCACTGCGCCACCAGGGAAGCCCCCCATGACCCACTTTGCCTCCTAGATACTGTTAGAATGATTTGGGTTCAGAGTAGATTGCACTACCGTGGCCGATCCTTTCCACCTCTCTGCGTCATGTGACCATGATTCCTCCCATGGGTCGGGGGGGTGGGAGTATATTTTCCCCTTGGCATTGGGCTTGGTCATGAGCATGCTTTGGCCAAAAGAATGAGCAGAAGTGACTGTACCAATTCTAACCGTCGGCCTTCAGAGACAGTTGTGTTTCTGCTGTTTTCTCTGGCACTGCTGCCATGAGAAGAGGCCTGGGATGGTCCCTGGTTAGGAAGGACGGAGAGATGGTGAACACCAGCGTCCAGCCTGCAGCTCAGAGACCAACCCAGCTAAGCCCAGCCTAGACGAACTGACTCCAGTCAACCCACAGACATATGAGCAAGGAATCAATGGTTATTGTTGCTGCCCCTGCGACTTGGGGTAGTTTGTTATGCGGCCTCCTGTGTAAAAGCTGACAGGTACAGGGTCTTCCCTCCCTTACCCGTCTGTGAGCTGCTCGAGGGCAGGGTCCTGGACACCTTTGCCCTGTTGCTGGCTGACTTAAATAACCATCCAACAGCCGTGTCAGTGCCTGGGTGACGAGGACCCCCCACTGGGAGTGGCACCCAGTTTGCTGAACACAGACCCCACCCCCTTAGAGGTCATCACCAGAGGCCCCAAAAAAGATGCCGAGTGTCTGTGGGAAGTAACCACGCTGGAGACCCAAAGGGCAGGACAGCCAGAGCCTGTGCCATTGAACGTGGAGCTGAGAGGCTGGGGGTGGGTGGTCTTCAGATCTGGAGATTCAGTTCTCCAGCAGAGCATGTCCACGGGGCAAGAAGACCTCATGGGGACCGGACGCTCAGCCAGAGGGGTCGCAGAGGGTAGACCACAGGGTGGATCCAGGGGGTCCAGGGGGCCAGCAAGGGGCGTGGACCACCCTTTCACTTCAACTCGACTTACTTGGCACCTCTTACGGGACCAGCCCTTTCAGCTGGCTGGCCTATTTCGGGGATTTTTCTGCCTGCATGTCTCAGCTCACTCCTTTCCTTCCAGGAGTGAGGCAGGCCCAGGACCTCTGAGGATGCAGCTCAAGTGCATGTTTGGTTTCAAGGATTCAAGTGCATGTTTGGTTTCAAGGATTCAGTTTGAATCCTTGTGGACGGATGGCAAACATTCATTCTGGCATATTATGCCATACATACATACATACACACACACACACATACATACACACATACATACGTATATGATGATAAACACTTCATTCAATAAGAGCATTTGCAAGCTCAGACCTAACTTTTTCAAGCAAGACCTTATCTAGCAAAAATTCCAGTAGAATCAAAGATTCGCTCGTCCCTTTAGAGCTCTCGGTAAGGGGTGAGACCTCATGGGAGGCACTGAAGCAATGGCAAAATTAGCCTGAGGACCCAGGCCCACGGTCATGTTCGGAGGTGCCAAGGCTGTGGGAAGGAAAAAGTCACATGGAAATCCAGCGCCGACCCCAGCACCCACTGCCCGAGCGAGGTCCCTGGTGCATCGGCGATAACGGCCCCACAGCTCTGTCACCACTGCGGGTGCACACACCGGGGACCCAGTTCTGGACCGAGAGACCTCCCAGGCCTGGAGGCCAAGACGCACAACAGACACCAGGGCCCTGCCCCCACGAGCCGTACCGAGTGTCCAGCCCCAAAGCTGGCGGAGCTGCCCTGAGGGTTCCGTAAGCCTGGCATGTTCTCAATGGAGGAAAACGTCAAAGTAAATTCCCAGAGTTAGAAATTTTCAAGAGCACGCGTGTCTGTGGTGCACGCCCCACCCCTACAGGTTAGGAAGAGGCTGCACAGAGGGAGGAAGGGACCTGCCTGGGGGGCTTTTGCTGATGGACGTGCCTCGGGCTGGACCTCTGGACGCCGTGTCCCTCTGGTGACAGACTCTCCTCCAGTGGACACATTGTGCTGATTTCCAACAGGAAATGCATCAGAAAGATGCCAGCGCACCCGTCCCGACCCTGGCCTGGGTCCTATCGCAGCCGCACACCCCAGAGAGCTCCATAGGCTACAGATCAGCTCAAATTCAAGGAAACGCGGAGAACACTGGGCTGGGTGCATCGTCTTTCACTCTGATCACCTAAGAAGCACAAAGCTGGGATGACAGGAAAGCACTCGATCTGTCTGAGGGGTGAGGTTTGAAAGGCGATCTGGCGAGAGCTCAGCTCAAATCAAAGTAAATTCTAGACGATGAGCCCACACAACGAGCCCGACTTCACGTCTTTCATCACTATGCCGTGTCGTGGCACCGAGAAGAGGACCAGAGCCTGGATGTTATGGGGGAGTTTTCATGCCTGAGAAATCACCAGCACACCCGGCCTGGGCGACATGGCTCTCCCACCCGCTGCCCTGCTTGCCGGTTGTAGGGAAAACGGAGGGCTCATTACCTGTAAAACTGGAGCTGTCTTTTGGGGCTCCCATACCGAGTACTGCGGACAGCAATGGAGGAGAGAGAAGGAAACAGGGAGAGAAGAGAGAGAAGCCACAGTTGGCATCAACCACGCACAGGGAGGTGCCAGCCCGGGAAGCATCTCTGACGCCCGGCAGCCCCAGCCCCAGCCCCACCCCGCCCTCTCGGGGCTGTCGGAGGATGTGCCCGGGTACCAAGTCTCGGTAGCAGCGCCACCCAGTGGCACAGGGAGGTGGAGGCCCGTTTGTTTGGATGCCAGGCTCCTCTGTGCCTGGCCTCGGTTTGGGTTTCTTTTTTTTCTGGTCACCCCGCGCGGCATGTGGCATCTTAGCTCCCCCACCAGGGATTGAACCCACACCTCCTGCAGGGGAAGGGCAGAGTCTTAACCACTGGACTGCCAGGGAAGTCCCTCTGTTTGGGTTTTCATGAAACATGCTTTTTCAGACCAACGGTTGAAAACCTTCAAACCCAGGAATGCCCATCACCCAACACGCTGGGAAGTCTGCATGTGACCATGGGGTTCTTTTTAGGACCTGGATGCAGGAGGGACGCCCCCATCCCCTGTGGTTTCCATGGACGCTCGCTGTGGCTCAGGCCCTCACAGTTATCTGAAGGTCCAGTGGCTCAAGGACTGGCGGGCCCCAGGGTTCCACTTGTGCCCCAGTCCTTCGTGACAATGATGCCAGCGGCTCCCACCCCGCGCCTTCCCCATGCCCTCCCTGTGGTTCAACCTGGGCTATTTTCCAAACAGAAAGACCCAGGGCTGGGTCTGGAAGTGGGCTCCACAAAGAGGTCAAGGGGGCCCGGTGAGCATTCCACCCTCCGCGGGCTCCACTCAGGCCTGTAAGGCTTGGAGCCTTGCTCAGGGCGTCAGGGGAGCTGGTGGGACCACAGGGGCTACAGGACCTGCAGTGTGTGTGGGATGAGAGAGATGGAAACCGGGAAGCGCCTCTGTTTCCTCCCACGGAATATTTCAGAAGAGTCAGGGACAAGGCAGGCGTCTAATCCTGGCTCCATCCCACCTGGAAAACCTTGGGTTTTTTCTTTGCCATTTTGGTCTTAAAAGCCTCCTTTCCTTGGAGAAAATGCAGGCTTGCGTGCACCTGACAGCCCTGTGGGCTCACTCGGCCCCTCCCTCTGGGTCAAGGGGAGGAGACTGGCCTGTGGACCTCCTCAGAGGTAGCACTGACCCTGGGAGGGCCTGGGTGGGGTGGCACGGGGGCGTCACCTGTAGATCATGCCAGGGGAGCCGGTCTGCCGCAGGGAGAGCCGAGCCGGGGACCCCGTGGTCGATTCCGGATACATGGAGCCGGCCTCACTCTTCCCGACCCACTCCCTTCTTCAAGGAGGGAAGATCCTGGAGGGAGAGTAAAGAAGGAGGGGAGGCGGTTACAAAAAGGCCAATCAGTGTGGCCAGGATGCTCTGTGATCCTGAAGGCCTGGTTCCTTGGGCATCTGCATGTCCCTCATCAGACAGACAGACAGGCCCACGGGGGCTCGGGTGAGGCTGATGGTCGGGTCCGTGACCGTGAAGGATTTCTACTCCTTCTTTCCAAGCCCCCACTCTGCCCCTCCCTGACTGCCTTTCTGAGGTTCTGGGAGCACTTCCTCGTTGCCCAAACTATGCAGAAATGGTGGCTGCAGAGGGAATCTGTGGACTTGGGAATCTAGGCTGTCTTCCCCAGGCCAGGAAGTGGTACCACGGTCACCCAGGGTCATCCTGGATGCCTCACCTCCCTGACCCCTGACTCCTGCCCTGAGGCACCCCCGGGCAAGTGAGGGACACGGATGGGAAACCAGGACCACAGAGGGGAGGGTGCACAGAGCGCCAGGCCTTGTGCGCCTGCTGGAACAGAGCCATCCCCAAGGCCAGTCCAGATGCTGGTCCAGAGGCCCCGGGGAAGGCAGGGTGCACGATGTCCTCACACAGGCTAACAGGATGGGGAACAGGCAGCCAAGGGCAGGCCGGGATGCACGTGCCCTTTACTGGGGGTGCGGCCCACCCCCACCCCTCGCTCTCCTCTCTGGCTTTCCCTGGGCCCAGCTGCTGTGTGGTGACACCTCAACCCCCAGCTCGGGCACTTAGGGATGTTTAATGTCCAGAATTCCGAATCACAGACTTAATCTGCCTGAGTCCCCAGGTGACGTCCGTGTTGTTTGTCCAGGGAACACACTTTGAGGACCCTTGGCCTAAAGCCGAGCTCCCGGACTAGAAGTCGGCAAACTACTGCCGGCAGGCCAAAAATTTCTGTAAATAAGGTTTTATTGGAGGTTCTACCTCCATGCCCATTTGCTTATGAATTGCCCATTTGTGCTACTATGATGGGGTGGGTCGTTGCAATGGAGACCATCTGGCCTGCAAGGCCTAAAATATTTACTACCTGTCCCTTTAAAGGAAAAGTCTGCCGACCCCTGTTCTAGGCTATTCTCTCCCCCACTCTCCAAGATGACACGGCCCAGCACCTCTCTCCTGAAATCACGAACACTTCCTTTCCCGTGTTACCCATAGCTCTTGACTTGATGCTTCCTATTTCCCTAGCATCAGACCCATCCCCCAGCATCAGCACAAGGAACATTCTGCTCCCCTCCCGTCGCTACCGGGTGACCTGGCCACGCCCACGGCACCCACACCCTCTGCCTCGCCCCCATTCAAGGGCATCCTGCAACAGGACTCTCACCCACAAGTCCTTCCTTCTTTACGGAGCAGAGCCATCTGCACACAATCAATTACTACTTCTTCTATCTTGGGACTTCCCTGGTGGTCCAGTGGTTAAGACTCCGCACTTCCACTGCAGGGGCACAGGTTCGATCCCTGGTCAGGGAACTAAGATCCTGCATGCCACGCAGTGTGGCCAAAAACCGCCAAACACCCCCCGCCCCAAAATGACTTCTCCAGATGGAAGGAAAGATGGTGGAGGAGAAGGACGTGCACTCACTCCTTCTTGCGAGAGCACCATCATCACAACTAACTGCTGAACAATCATTGACAAGAAGACACTGGAACTCACTGAAAAAGATACCCCACATCCAAAGACAAAGGAGAAGCCACAATAAGATGGTAGGAGGGGTGCAATCACGATAAAATCAAATCTTATAACCGCTGGGTGGGTGACTCACAGACTGGCGAACACTTATACCACAGAAGTTCACCCACTGGAGTGAAGGTTCTGAGCCCCACCTCAGGCTTCCCAACCTGGGGGTCTGGCAACGGAGGAGGAATTCCTAGAGAATCAGACTTTGAAGGCTAGCGGGATTTGACTGCAGGACTTCGACAGGACTGGGGGAAACAGAGAGTCCACACTTGGAGGGCACACACAAAGTAGTGTGCGCATTGGGACCCAGGGGGAAGGAGCAGTGACCCCATAGGAGGCTGAAGCAGACCTACCAGCTAGTGTTGGAGGGTCTCCTGCAGAGGCAGGGGGCAGCTGTGGCTCACTGCGAGTACAAGGACACTGGCAGCAGAAGTTCTGGGAAGTACTCCTTGGCATGAGCCCTCCCGGAGTCTGCCATTAGCCCCAACAAAGAGACTGCAGACTCCAGGGCTGGGTCGCCTAAGGCCAAACAACCAACAGGGAGGGAACTCAGCCCCACCCATTAGCAGACAAGCAGATTAAAGTTTTACTGAGCTCTGCCCACCAGAGCAGCACCCAGCTCTACCCACCACCAGTCCCTCCCATCAGGAAACTTGCACAAGCCTCTTAGATAGCCTCATCCACCAGAGGGCAGACAGCAGAAGCAAGAAGAACTACAACCCTGCAGCCTGCGGAAGGAAAACCACAATCAGAGAAAGATAGACAAGATGAAAAGGCAGAGGGCTATGTACCAGATGAAGAAACAAGATAACCCCAGAAACAATTAAATGAAGTGGAGATAGGCAACCTTCCAGAAAAAGAATTCAGAATAATGATAGTGAAGATGATCCAGGACCTCAGAAAAAGAATGGAGGCAAAGATGGAGAAGATGCAAGAAATGTTTAACAAAGACCTAGAAGAATTAAAGAACAAACAAACAGGAATGAACAATACAATAACGGAAATGAAAAATACACTAGAAGGAATCAATAGTAGAATAACTGAAGCAGAAGAACTGATAAGTGACCTGGAAGACAGAATGGTGGAAATCACTGCCACAGAAAAGAATAAAGAAAAAAGAATGAAAATAAATGAAGACAGCCTAAGAGACCTCTGGGACAACATTAAATGCACCAACATTCACATTATAGGGGTCCCAGAAGGAGAAGAGAGAGAGAAAGGAACTGAGAAAATATTTGAAGGCATTACAGTCGGAAACTTCCTTAACATAGGAAAGGAAATAGGCGCCCAAGTCCAGGAAGCACAGAGAGTCCCAGGCAGGATAAACCCAAGGAGAAACACACTGAGAGACATAGTAATCAAACTGACAAAAATTAAAGACAAAGAAAAATTATTAAAAGCAACAAGAGAAAAACGACAAAAACATACAAGCGAACTCCCATAAGGTTAACAGCTGATTTCTCAGCAGAAACTCTGCAAGCCAGAAGGGAGCATGATATATTTAAAGTGATGAAAGGGAAGAACCTACAACCAAGAATACTCTACCCAGCAAGGATCTCATTCATATTGACAGAGAAATCAAAAGTTTTACAGACAAGCAAAAGCTAAGAGAATTCAGCACCACCAAACCAGCTTTACAACAAATGCTTAAGGAACTTCTCTAAGTGGGAAACACAAGAGAAGAAAAGGACCTACAAAAACAAACCCAAAACAATTAAGATAATGGTAATAGGAACATACATATTGATAATTACCTTAAATGTAAATGGATTAAATGCTCCAACCAAAAGACATAGACTGGCTGAATGGATACAAAAACAAGACCCATACATATGCTGTCTACAAGAGACCCACTTCAGACCTAGGGATACATACAGACTGAAAGTGAGGGGATGGAAAAAGATATTCTATGCAAATGGAAATCAAAAGAAAGCTGGAGGGGCTTCCCTGGTGGTGTAGTGGTTAAGAATCCGCCTGCCAATGCAGGGAACACGGGTTCAAGCCCTGGTCCGGGAAGATCCCACATGCTGTGGAGCAGCTAAGCCTGTGTGCCACAACTACTGAGCCTGCGCTCTAGAGCCCATGAGCCACAACTACTGAGCCTGCGTGCCACAACTACTGAAGCCCGCACACCTAGAGCCTGCGCTGCACAAGAGAAGCCACTGCAACGAGAAACTCGCGCACCACAACGAAGAGTAGCCCCCACTCACCGCAACTAGAGAAAGTCCGCACGCAGCAACAAAGACCCAATGCAGCCAAAAATAAATAAATAAATTTATTTAAAAAAATAAAAAAGAAAGCTGGAGTAGCAATTCTCATATCAGACAAAATAGACTTTAAAATAAAGACTATTACAAGAGACCAAGAAGAACATAATGACCAAGGGATCAATCCAAGAAGAAGATATAACAATTGTAAATATTTATGCACCAAACATAGGAGCACCTCAATACTTAAGGCAAATGCTAACAGACATAAAAGGGGAAATTGACAGTAACACAATCATAGTAGGGGACTTTAACATCTCACTTTCACACCAATGGACAGATCGTCCAAAATGAAAATAAATAAGGAAACACAAGCTTTAAATGACACATTAAACAAGATGGACTTAATTGATATTTATAGGACATTCCATCCAAAAACAACAGAATACACTTTCTTCTCAAGTATTCATGGAACATTCTCCAGGATAGACCATATCTTGGGTCACAAACCAAGCTTTGGTAAATTTAAGAAAATTGAAATTGTATCAAGTATCTTTTCTGACCACGACATTATGAGACTAGATATCAATTACAGGAAAAAAACTGTAAAAAATACAAACGCATGGAGGCTAAACAATACGCTACTAAATAACCAAGAGATCACTGAAGAAATCAAAGAGGAAATCAAAAAATACCTAGAAACAAATGACAACGAAAACACGACGACCCAAAACCTGTGGGATGCAGCAAAAGCAGTTCAAGAGGGAAGTTTATAGAAATACAATCCTACCTCAAGAAACAAGAAAAATCTCAAATAAACAACCTAACCTTACACCTAAAGCAATTAGGGAAAGAAGAACAAAAAAACCCCAAAGTTAGCAGAAGGAAAGAAATCATAAAGATCAGATCAGAAATAAATGAAAAAGAAATGAAGGAAACAATAGCAAAGATCAATAAAAGTAAAAGCTGGTTCTTTGACAAGAAAAACAAAATTGATAAACCATTAGCCAGACTCATCAAGAAAAAAAGGGAGAAGACTCAAATCAACAGAATTAGAAATGAAAAAGGAGAAGTTACAACTGACACTGCAGAAATCCAAAGGATCATGAGAGATTACTACAAGCAACTATATGCCAATAAAATGGACAACCTGGAAGAAATGGACAAATTCTTAGAAAAACACAACCTTCCAAGACTGAACCAGGAAAAAATAGAAAATATAAACAGACCAATCACAAGTAATGAAATTGAAACTGTGATTAAAAATCTTCCAACAAACAAAAGCCCAGGACCAGATGGCTTCACAGGTGAAGTCTATCAAACATTTAGAGAAGAGCTAACACCCATCCTTCTCAAACTCTTCCAAAATATAGCAGAGGGAGGAACACTCCTAAACTCATTCTATGATGCCACCATCACCATGATACCAAAACCAGACAAAGATGTCACAAAAAAAGAAAACTACAGGCCAATATCTCTGATGAACATAGATGCAAAAATCCTCCACAAAATACTAGCAAACAGAATCCAACAGCACATTAAAAGGATCATACACCATGGTCAAGTGGGGTTTACCCCACGGATGCAAGGATTGTTCAATATATGCAAATCAATGAATGTGATACACCATATTAACAAATTGAAGGATAAAAACCATATGATAATCTCAATAGATGCAGAAAAAGCTTTTGACAAACTTCATCACCCATTTATGATGAAAAACTCTCCAGAAAGTCAGCATAGAGGGAACCTACCTCAACATAATAAAGGCCATATATGACAAACCCACAGCCAACGTCATTCTCAATGGTGAAAAACTGAAACCATTTCTTCTAAGATCCGGAACAAGACAAGGTTGGCCACCCTCACCACTATTATTCAACATAGTTTTGGAAGTTTTAGCCACAGCAGTCAGAGAAGAAAAAGAAATAAAAGGAATCCAAATTGGAAAAGAAGAAGTAAAACTGTCACTGTTTGCCGATGACATGATACTATACAAAGAAAATCCTAAAGGTGCCACCAGAAAACTACTAGAGCTAATCAATGAATTTGGTAGAGTAGCAGGATACAAAATTAATGCATAGAAATCTCTTGCATTCCTATACACTAACAATGAAAGATCAGAAGGTAAATTAAGGAAACAATCCCATTTACCACTGCAACAAAAAGAATAAAATACCTAGGAATAAACCTACCTAAGGAGGTAAAAGACCTGTACTCAGAAGACTATAAGACACTGATGAAAGAAATCAAAGGTGACACAAACAGATAGAGAGAGATACCATGTTCTTGGATTGGAAGAATCAATATTGTGAAAATGACTATACTACCCAAAGCAGTCTATAGGTTCAATGCAATCCCTATCAAATTATCAATGGCATTTTTTACAGAACTAGAACAAAAAATCTTATAATTTGTATGGAGACACAAAAGACCCCGATTAGCCAAAGCAATCTTGAAAAAAAAAAAAAAAAAAACGGAGCTGGAGGAATCAGACTCCCTGACTTCAGACTATACTACAAAGCTACAGTAATCAAGACAGTATGGTACTGGCACAAAACCAGAAATATAGATCAATGGAACAGGATAGAAAGCCCAGAGATAAACACATGCACCTATGGTCAACTTATCTATGACAATGGAGGCAAGGATATACAATGGAGAAAAGATAGTCTCTTCAATAAGTGATGCTGGGAAAACTGGACAGCTACATGTAAAAGAATGAAATTAGAACACTCCCTAACACCATACACAAAAATAAACTCAAAATGGATTAAAGACCTAAATGTAATACCAGGCAATATAAAACTCTTAGAGGAAAACACAGGAAGAACACTCTTTGACACAAACTGCAGCAAGATCTTTTTTGACCCACCTCCTAGAGTAATGGAAATAAAAACAAAAATAAACAAATGGGACCAAGTGAAACTTAAAACTTTTGCGCAGCAAAGGAAACTATAAACAAGACAAAAAGACAACCCTCAGAATGGGAGAAAATATTTGCAAGTGAATCAACAGACAAATGATTTATCTCCAAAATATATGAACAGCTCATGCAGCTCAATATCAAAAAAACAAACAATCCAATCAGAAAATGGGCAGAAGACCTAAATCTACATTTCTCCAAAGAAGACATATAGATGGGCAAGAGGCACATGAAAAGCTGCTCAACATCACTAATTACTAGAGAAATGCAAATCAAAATTACGAGGTATCACCTCACTCCAGTTAGCTGGGCATCATCATAAAGTTACAAACACTAAATGCTGAAGAGGGTGTGGAGAAAAGAGAACCCTCTTGCACTGTTGGTGGGAATGTAAATTGATAGAGCCATTAAGGAGAACAGTATGGAGGTTCCTTAAAAAAATAAAAATAGAATTACTATATGACCCAGCAATCCCACTACTGGACATATACCCAGAGAAAATCATAATTCAAAAAGACGCATGCAGCCCAATGTTCATTGCAGCACTTTTACAATAACCAGGTCGTGGAAGCAACCTAAATGTCCATCAACAGACGAATGGATAAAGAAGATGTGGTATATATATACAATGGAATATTACTCAGCCATAAAAAGGAATGAAATTGGGTCACTTGTAGAGACGTGGATGGACTTAGAGACTGTCATACAGAGTGAAGTAAGTCAGAAAAAGAAAAACAAATATCATATATTAATGCATATATGTGGAATCTAGAAAAATGGTACAGATGAACTGGTTTGCAAGGCAGAAATAGAGACACAGATGTAGAGGACAAACGTATGGACACCAAGGGGGGAAGTCTGGGGGGATGAATTGGGACATTGGGATTGACATACGCACACTAATATGCATAAAATAGATAACTAAAAAAAAAACCAAACTACGTCTGCAGTTTTCAAAAACAACAAGCATAGTTTCTTGGACCCACTTCCTTCCCCACTCTTGTCCTACTTCTCTGCTTCCATCACAGGAAATGTCCTCTTGTCTGTAATTCCCCTCCCTTCTGCCCTCATGCCTCTGAGGAAGCTACCATTGCCAAGGTCGCCGTGACCTCCCTGTTGCTAAGCCTGATAGTGCCCAGCGTACGGGGTGGATGGTGGGGCCGCACCATCCTCCTGGCTCCGGGACCCCACGCTGCCCGCTGTCCTGCTGCCTCCCCAGCTGCTCCTTCTCGGGCTCCCGGGCTGCATCTGGTCCTCTCTCTTGTCTCCAGCTCTGGTTTCTGCTCAGGCTCAGGTCTTGAATCTCTTTTCTTTTCTGTCTACACGAGGTTCCTCAGATTTCCACCAGTCTTCTGGCTCTGACCTCCATTGCTACGCTGCAGACCCCACGATTGTATCTCCAGCCCCCATCTCTCCCCTGGACTCCAGACGTGTGTATCCAACTGTCCACTAGGCACCTCTACAAGGATGTGAAACAAGCACCTTGGGTCCATGCATCTAACACGAAGCTCCTGATCCCCTGTCAACTACAAATTGGCACTTGCCATGGGCACTTGCCATCTACCTCTACAAGGATTAAATCATGTGCTGCTGCAGTTGCTGACTTTCAACATCCCCTGAAAGGAATTCAGGGTGGAGAGCAGAAATGAGGCACTCTGAGAAAAACTGGCAGAACAGGTCTTCAGATAGTTAGATATTTTCAGGAGAAGATTTAATGAGCCTAATTTTTGTATTTCCTCATATCTAGAAAGACACTAAAATCCTTCATGGTGACGATTGCTCCTCGTGACTAGCAGAAACCTTCTGGAAAAAAATACGTGCTTGATTGCATGTACTCCCTCTTTGCCAAAATCACATACATACTGACCTTCCCCTGACCTCTTTGGTGCAGCTTCTCAGAGCTATCTGAAATGCTGTCTCCCGGGCCGCAGTCCTCATGTTGCCCCAAATAAAACTTAACTCTCACTCTCACGTTGTGCATTTTTTTAAGTCGACAACTCCCACTCCAGTCCTGTTCTTCCACGGCCACCCCGTCATGAGGCCATCTTCAGAAGCCACCAGAGTCCCACGCTTCTTGCGGTGACCTCCGCCTCCTCCTCCCTGGCCCAGCTGCCACCTTCCCTCTCATAGTCCCCACGACAGCTTTCTGACAGGTCTCCTGGCTTCCACCTTGACCAGGAGCCAGAGCGAACCTTCCGGAACATAAATCAGATCATGTTGTTACTTTGCTCAAACTTTCCAATGGTTTCCCATTCTACCCAGAGTGAAAGCCCAAATCTCAACAGTGGCCTCAGCCCGGCCCCGCCTGAGCCACGACCTCTCTGACCTCATCCCCGCCCCCCCTCGCTCACTCTGCCCCAGACGCGGGCTCTGTGGGGTCCCGTGAACCCAGCAGACGCTCCAACCTCAGGGCTTTTGCACCTGCTCTTCCTTCTGCCTGAGCTCTCTGACCCCCGACCCGCTGGAGGGACCCCTGACCTTCACCTCCTAATACAAAGGTCACATTCTCAGGGAGTCTTCTCTGGACACTTTATCTTAAATTGCAGACCTGTCTTCCCTACACTCCCCTGGTCCCTCCCCTGGCACGTGTCACCTTCTAACACACCTTCTATTTCACCTACTGTCTCATTTATGACCCCAAGATGCCAGCTCCATGGATGCAGGGAGTTTTGTCGGCTGTGTTCACAGCTATGCCTGGCACACCTGTGGTAGGGGGAGGGCCTGGGGACTCGGCTTGCATGAGGTGGCAGGGGTGGGGACAGGGCAGCCTTCCTGAGGGTGCAATGCCCGCTCTGTCCAGCGGGGGTGTTCACGGCAGCTACAGGTGCCACTGGCCACACTTTGGGAGGCATCCCCAGGGAGGTCACCTGTCCCACTCCTCACCCTAGCCCGGACTCTGGAAGCTCAGGTCCTTCAGGGTCAGCAGTCAGCTCCTCCGCCCACAGCCGGGCACTGGCTACGCTCTGATGCCCACTTCACGCGGAAAAGAACTGCAGGCCACGAGCAGTGCTTCTGTCTCATTCCTCCTGGGAGGTTGGCACCTTTGCCACCTCACGGGGGGGAAGAGGATTGGTGAGGTTTCCCCAAGCCCCCTGCTGGGCATTCAGGACACAGTCCAGGGGCACAGCCAACGTGCCCAGAGCCCACTTCCTTGCCCTGTGGCTGCCACTGTCCAATCAGGAGCCACTGCATCTGCCTGGCAGCCAACCCCCAAGGAGCTGACGTCCCAGTGGGGATGCTGTGACTCCCAGGCTGCCAGGGGCTGGGCTCCTGCACCCCTGGGGGAGGAAGGCAGGCACAGCTGCCCACCCCACCTCCATCCGGGACCGTGCAGAAACCATTTGGCAACATGCCAGGCTCGAGAGGGACGAGGGACGGGAGGGGCGGCTGAGAGGGTGTGGCTCGGGGGTCCAAGCTGGGAGTCCGAAAGCTGGGTCCCTCCCATCTCCTGCATGCACAGCTGGTCTGCGTGTGACCTGGAGCAAACCACACCGGTTTATACTTGGAGACATAAGCATGGAGCGCTCACAAAGGCCCGTTCATAGTTTCTCATGGGAGCAAAGAGAAGATACGCTCTGAGCCCAAGAGGAAAGATGTTGAGTCAATCCCAGCTCTCACCCTTTGCAGGCTGAGCTGAGTGATGACAGGGGACCTAAAAGGCTCCATCTGTGGACACTGTCTTCTCTCCAACTTATTATTTTGAAAACTTTCAAACTTTCAAACATCAGAAAAATTGTAAAAAACCAGAATAGCCACAAACACCTATATACCCTTCATCCTACTCACTGATAGTCTACATATGCCTCATTTCCTTGCATTGCCTCTCCTCCCCCTCCCCCTCTCTCCCCTTCACCTCTTCCCCCTCCCTCTCGCACACACTTTTTTTCTGAACCATTTGACAGTTGTGATCTCATGCACGTCACCCCTCAATACTGCAGCAAGCATTTTCTGAGAATAAGAACTCTACCTTACATAACTACAATACCATGATCATATCTAAGGCAATTAATTCAATACCACCTGATATATAGCCTATATTAAAAATTTCCGCCTTCCTCAAAAAACAAGAAAAACCTCAAATAAACAATCCAGGCTACCACCTAAAAGAATTAGAAAAAGAAGAACAGGGACTTCCC
Organism: Balaenoptera physalus; assembly: GCF_965194825.1. Lineage (NCBI taxonomy): Eukaryota > Metazoa > Chordata > Mammalia > Artiodactyla > Balaenopteridae > Balaenoptera > Balaenoptera physalus. The sequence continues at coordinate 192,136,289 of NC_138882.1, forward strand.
TGGAGGCGTTGTGGTTAAGACTCTGCACTCCCAGTGCAGGGGGCCCGGATTCGATCCCTGATCAGGGAACTAGATCCCACATGCATGTCGCAACGAAGAGTTCGCATACCGCAAGAAAGGAGCCCATGAGCCGCAACTAAGGAGCCCGCCTGCCGCAAGTAAGACCCGACGCAACCAAATAAATAAGTAAATAAATTTAAAAAAGAAAGAAAGAAAAAGAAGAACAAACAAAACTTAAAGTCAGCAGAAGAAAGGAAATAATAAAGATCAGAGAAGAAATAAAACAGAGATTAAAATTTTCCCATTGATTCCAAAAAGATACTCTATAGTTAAAAAAAATCCAGAATCCATTCCAAAAATAGATTCTATAGCTTAAAAAAAAACCACCAGAATCCACTCAAGGTTCACCTAATCCAGCACCCCTCAACTAATCTCTTAATCCAGCACCCCACCCCCCTACCATTTTCTCATTTTTGTTTTTCATGGCATTGGGTTTTTGTATTTGTTTTTGAAAAGCTCAGGCCATTAGTCCTGCAGACTGTCCCACATTTTGCATTTGTCTGATTGCAGCCTGATGATTAGATCTGGCTAAACCTTTTTGGCTAGGTGTGTCCTTCTGGTGCATCCAACCAGGATGCACATGCGCGTTTGTCCATGACGGGCAAAGCCAGGGCCTGCCACTTGGTTAAGGCAGCTTCCGCCTGGCACGGAGCACTAATTCCTTCATAATTAACCAGGAACCGCAGGGAGGGCTCTTTGAGGCTGTGTGAGAATCCAGTTCCCCTGCAACCTCTCACTGTGTTTTCTCCACTTTAGTTTTCCCAGAAAGGTCACTATGCAGCCTGTTAGGGCTCCGAGTGCAGAGGACGCGAGAGGGCAGGAGGCCGAGTTTAAATGGGAAGAAAACACAAAAACGGATTCCTGGAGTCTTAGGCTGTCATCAGAGCTGCAGCCCCGGCCAGGCCTTGATGCTCAGATTCTCAGGGACTGACCAAAGGCCCCACAGGGCCTCTATGTGACTCTGGGGCCTGGGATTGGCCCTGAGACTCGGGCTGGCGGTCTTCTGGAAAAGTGGACCCATGACATAATTTTAAACATGGACAAGCACATTTATACACACAGAGGGAAAGCCCCAGAATAAACCAGATGGACTGTGCAAAATGTCCAGGGTCACAGCAGACCACGGTGAGGCGCCCTTGACCAGGACACACGAGCTCGCTCTCTCTCTCTTTAAGCCTCAGTCTTCTCATCTGCAAAATGGGGGCCTGGCCTACATGAGCCTCAATTTCTCTGTTGGAGCTAAGAATAAATGATTATATTATTCTGGGGGCTAATGTGCCTGGGGGTGTCCAATTCGGAGCTGCAAGTGGCGCTCTCTCTCTCTTCCTCTCTCTCTTTCTCCCTCTTTCTCTGCTCCCTTCAGCCTCAGCATTAAAGATGGAATCTGTAGCCTCTCAGAGTTGATGAGAGCTACTTGCACGAGATGGGAAGAATTCAGTGCATCCAGGCGAGAGAAGAAAAGGAATTCACAGCTAAGCCAAGAAACCACAAAGAAGAGTCAGACTGAGCCCACGAGTCCAGAGACACACAATAATAGGAGATGCTTTCTGAGTGACCCTGCTTGGGGGACCACCTGTTCTGGTTCCTCAGATGTTCTGGTTGATGAGCTGGCATCTGATTTGCATAGAAGGAGGGTATGAGGGTCTAAGAGATTGAATCATCGGTCCCCATTCCTGGCTCCTTCCGTATCCATGTCCTTTGCTGAGTGACTCTGCCACCTCCCCCCAACATGCACGCATGCATACAACACCCACCCCACCTCCACACACACACAAACACACTCTTGGGCCAATGGGGAGCGAGCAGAATGACGATATGCCAGCTCCAGCCACAGGAGACTTGCCCTGGAGCCCCTGCCATCATCATGGACGAAACTGCTCCAGACACATCCCCCGCTGGTCCAAAGAGGCCGAGCTCACATGCAAGAGCCACCCGGCCTGGACCGGGCATCACCCATCGACCTGCAATGTGGAGCCAGCAGACCCACGAATGCAGACAAACGAACCTCTCTGTGGCCTGCCACCAGGACTGTTACACACAAGGTGAATGGAGTTTTAACTTTAGCACCGCTGGGAGCCGTTCTGCTGTGTTTTAATATTCAGGGTCATTCTCATTACATTAAATTATAACTCCAGTGGGAGGCCGGGAGCTACTTCCAGTTACGGGAAAAGGATGCCACAGCTGTCTCTTTACCGTAGATTCTGGAGCACAAAACTTGGGTGATGGGAATCTTCAGGTAGTGAGAGCTCTTCATGTGAAGCTAGCCCTCTGAGCTCTGGAGAGGGAAACTGTTTCTAAATCGAAACCTTGCCGAGTCGACACACATTTCCATCTTCTTCTGGGGCTTGGTGGATGACACAATTCCCCCCTCTTTGTGTGATCCAGGAGACCACTCCAGGTGGTGGGGAGGGAGGTGAGGTCCAGTTGGGGTTCAGATCTAGCCCTCGGTTTGCATCGTAACTCTGCCATTTATTGGTGTCTGACCTTGGGCAAATCTCCCAACCTTCCGAAGTGTCAGTTTCTCCATCTGTGAAATGGGAGGGTAACAGGAGTCACGGAGGAGCTGATGCGCTACCAGGTGGGGGTATGCGGTGACGGCCACGGAGGCTGGGATCCGCCCGTGCCCGGCGCTGGAGGAGGGAAGGTGCTGCCTGAGGCGTGGGGGTGCTTCTTGGCAAGTCCGCGATCACAACTCCTTCCTGAACGTTTGCATCGCGGGCCAAAAGCAGGTGAGGTCACTCTTGCGCAGAGGCATCTGCTCCAGAGGCAGCCTGCTCCCAGGCAGTGGTCCTGCCTTCCAGAAAATCACTTTTCAGGGTCCTCAGACTCACTGCAACCTCTCCTTTTCCCATGCTGCCTCTCTCCCCTGCTCTCAGAAGTCTTCTCATCTTTTCCAGTTTCCCAGAAAAAGGCTCATCGCTTACGGAGGTGACCAGCCATGCACAGGTATGACTCGCTGTCATGGGGGGCCCTCTGGGGCTGCATCCTCATTCTGGATCATCCCGGAAGCTCAAAGCTTCCAGAAGGCTTGGCCCTAGATCGCTGAGGTCTTAAGAACAATGAGACTGTATGAGTTGTCTACTGCCACCTGACAAGGGTTGGCGGCTTACAACAACAGATATTACTCACACAGTTTTGGAGTCAGGAATCCGGGACTGACTTGGTTGGGTGGTCTGGCTCAGGGTCTCTCCTGAGGCTGTGGGCAGGATGTCAGCTGAGGCCACCATCTCATCTGAATGCTCCTTGTCTTTGCTTTTTTGCTGCACCGTGCATCTTGTGGGATCTTAGTTCCCCAACCAGGGATTGAACTCAGGACCTGGGCAGTGAGAGCGTGGAGTACTAACCACTGGACTGCCAGGGAATTCCCCTGAAGGCTCCTCTTCTTCGATGTCTCCTGCACAAGGCTGTGGGCAGTGGGCCTCGGTTCTGTACTCCTTGGATCTCTCAGGCCAAGGCAGTTTGCTTCCCCCAGAGCAAGGGATGGAGAGAGAGAGAAGCTGCCCAGTCTTTCTTGACTGAGGCTCAGGAGATTTGTTTATTGGTCACAAAGACCAACCCTAATACGATGGAGTGGGTGAGGACCAGGAGGCGGGGCCACTGGAGACCATCTTGAAGGTCACTGCTGTGACACCAGTTATGGACTGTTCCTCACCTTTACTCTGCCCCCATTTGCCCTGAGACCACAGGGATGTCGGCTCCTCCAGGGCAGGGGCTTTGCCTCTTCTGCTCACTGACGTGTCCCAGCAGTGCCAGGCACGTGGCCGATGCTCTGTGAGCTCTGACTGAGGGACCAGGGAGGAGAGGCTTACAGCACCTGGGTGTGACAGGCGTGTGACAGGCGTGTGAAGGGCGTTGGGTGATCTCCCCGGAAGCTTCAGGAATCAGGGCTAGGACTTAAGCTCCTGCTTCTCAAACTCATGTTACTTTGCATGTTGCTTCTCGAACCCCGTGAATCCTTTCTACCAAAGCCCTGAGGTATGGCTCTGACTGTGACACGGCATGAAACCACTGCCCTTTATGGGCCCAAAGCCTGTGGGAGCCTCGGCGGCCACAGGGTGCCTCAAGAAGAGACAGGAAGAGGTGTAACTGCTGAAAACCACACACATCCGGAAGGGCGCTTGTGTAACACCCCCTTCCGCTCTCTCCCAGAGACAGGAGCCAACTCTTCTCCTGCGAGCAACATGGGTGGCAAAGAGTGAGAGTTGCTGAACCTGAGTGCACTTGGGGTGTCCGTTCTGCCTGTGGAGTCATCTTGGAGGACAAACAGAGAGGCCCAATTGCCAGAAGGGGCTGGAGGTCAACAGTCCCACACCCAAACAGCACCATCCAGATCTCGCTCAGATTCAGATGGAGCTGGGGGCGGGGAGAACGGTGCAATCATTACTGGGGGCTGGGGGTCACGGCCAGGACCCCCTCTGCTCTTGGCCAATGAGAACCTCAGTCTCTTCTCTAAACTCCTGCGGCCTGAGCCGGGGGGACAAGCGGCATGGGGACCCCTCCCCAACCCAACACTAAAAACCACGGACCTCACGTGGTCAGACCACGGTGGAAACATCTGGACCAGCCACAGAGCCCACGGCAAGACTGCCTGACAGGGCGTCTGTTCACGCGTCTAACTGATGCCCCATTAAGAATTCCTTATAAAGATCACAGACTGGAAGTTTCAATCTTTTCAAAGCAACCTTCAAGCACCTGTTCCCTGATTATGAACATGTCAGCCAACACAGAGCCAGGGCTGGACTGTTGCAGGGATAGTCCCTGTTCAAATTGAATTGATTCCACAGTAAAAAAAATCAAATCCCAACTCTCCCAGAGCAACGGTGGAAGGCCTTTCCCCTGGTACAGCCCACCCAGATCCTCACCGTGGCTCAGGCACCTACTGGCTGGGCGCCTTCCGATCGCGGGGAAGGCTCGCCGTGGCTCCTGGTTACGTCAGGGCTGCGCACAGTGATGGTGACGGGGGGAGGGGTGGTCTGACTGGGCCCCCAGTCGTGGGGACAGCCACCTCCCCTCCCTTGGCTCACGGGGTGGAGGGGCCTCGTCTCCTGGCCACGGCTCCCCCATCTCCATCCGCATCCCGGTGACCACAGGTGGAAGGGTGTGGTCACCGAAGTCTGGCCAGAAGGGCCTCAGTGCTCTACAGACCACGCGAGCTGCAGCGGGTCAGGGCAAGATGCAGGAAACAGAAGCCCGCACGTGCTCCGGAATCTCCATAACCTTCCCCGGGGGCCCAGGCCACAGGCCTCCCCACAGTCATTCATTCAGCAAACGTTAGAGCTCTCCCGTCCCAGCCCGGGAAGCTCACAGCCTCCTCCCCGCCCGCCGCCCTGGTCTCCCGTGGGGACCACAGCCTGCACCAGTATCCTGCTGGGGCCCAGAGTGGAGAGGACAGCAAGGTCGGGGAGGGAAGCAGCAAGAAGCTGGGCTTTTCCGGGCCGGGCCGGAGCCCCTTAGGCGTCAGGGAGCCCCCCGCCCCCCTCGCCCACATGGTGACCATGGGCCGCCCTTCCCGGACAGACCTGCAGGGTGGGGGAGGGACTCAAGGGGTCCTCGGCCACCCTCCCCCTTGCATGCGGGATCTTAGTTCCCCAACCAAGGATCCGACATGCACCTCCCCCTCATCCCCCACTGGAAGTGCGGAGTCTTAACTACTGGACCGCCAGGGAAGTCCTCGTTTTGTTTTTAAGGCAGGGACCCTTACTCCTTCTGCCTGTGAAACTACTTTGCACTCAGAGATGGCAACCCAGGCTGGGGGTTCCCGGGAGACAGTGGATGGGCAGGAACCTCTCCAAGAGCCTGCTGGGGCCCCTTGGCAGCTGTGCCCTCACCCCCCAGGCTGGACAGAGGTGGCCCTGCCGCACTCTTGATCTCCGGGCAGCTCCTTGCCCCAGGGATGAAAGCAGAAGCCAGCAGCCCCGGAGGCAGAGCAGTGTCAGACGCCTCCTCTGGGTCCCACCCGCTGCGCCCCAGCAGTCACTGGGTCACGGCAGGCCTGCCGGTCCCCTTCAGGGAGGACGCCTGCAGCCTCTGTGCCAGCCAGCCACGTGGGCTCGGCCTGGGTCCAGCAGGGCGTCCACAGGGGTAGCTCCCACCCTGGCGGCAGCCAGTCCTGCGGGGGCACAGGGCCCAGGGGGCTGCTGGCCTGATGAACCCTGGACGTCAGGGGAGCTCCCAGACCCTGCAGAGGGAGCCGGGGTCCCATCCCCTCAAGCACAAAACCCATCCTGGGAAGCAGGGTCCCCGAAACGCCCTGGGTACCTGCTCCTGCGTCAGAACAGCCAGAGACAAGACCATCCTGGCGTGTACGAGGTGGAAGGCGAACACCGCAGGACCACGGGGCCGACCAGGAAGCCGGCGGCAGCGAGTGACACTGCAGAGGATGCTCGGCGAGCCGGGGCCCCGGCGAGACGGGGTGTGGCCTCTAGTGCCAGGCGTGCCCCGAGGAGGGCCCCAGACACCCCGACCTTCCTGACAGTGCAGCAGCTGCCCTGGGCAGGCAGGGTGGGGGGCCCCTTTCTGGGGGAGGGGGAGGGGGAGGGGACAGACACGCAGCTACCAGCTAGTTCTGGGGATGTTCCAGTTCCTGCTTATTGGCGCCAGCTTTGTGCCCGGGCTGGGCTACGCGCCTTTTACCCACGTCCCCTCATCTGATTGTCCCCCCAGCCCTGGGGGGGGGTCACTGCTGCTCCCCCAACGCCGTCGATGATGACCCTGAGAGTCAGAGGTCAGGCCCATGGCTAGGATTTGAACCCGGGGCTGGGCTGATTCCAGAGCTGTGCTCTGAGCTGGGCACTGCTAGGATGCCCCCCAACTGGACGGTGAGCCCGGGGCAGGGCTCTGTCCCTCACTCATGTCCCATCCCCGGTCCCGCCACTGAGCCAGGACACAGCAGGTGCAAGCAGATGACGTGGTGGTGGGGCGGGGTGGCCCGGGAGGACGGGTGAGGGGGGATTCCCCTCTGTGGGGAGGAGGCTTTACCCACGGTTCCAGGGAGTGGGGTGGGCACAGGGCTCTGAGGCTGCAGTGGGAGCAGCCGCTGTGGGTCCCCGGCGGGGTTAAGACACAGATGGGGCGGTGGGGAAAAGAAAGAGGAAAGAGAAGGGAGAAGTAAACAGTTTGGGGCGCTCTGGAGCATCTCATGACTGATTGAAGACAGCAGCTGTCGGGAGGTGAGCAGGAGGGGGGCGGAGAGCAAAGGGACAACGGAAAAAAGAGAGGCTCTGGGGGGTGGCGTCGGGAGGAGAGACCCCACAGCTGACCCCCCGCACACAGCCCTTGCTGTCTTTAACCCCCTTAGATGAGGGCACTTTTATACATGGGAATCAAGGCCCATGAATACTAAATGCTACCCAAGGCCACGGGCCCATCAGTGGCAGAGCTGGAATGGGAACCAGGTACGTCTGGCTCCAGATGGGGACTCTTTCCTCCACCTGCCCTGGAGCCCCTCGGGCCTGACTCTGGACAGGTACCCTCTGCTGCCCACCAGCACGGAGGAGACCCTGTGGGTCCACGAGGCACACTTAACTCACTGCTCTTACACACCTCCAGGCAGCAGGTAGAAGCTGGACATTTCAAACTAACGCCTGTAACCTCGTGGGCCGCTTGGCAGTGCTGGCCACCGTGAGTCAGGTCTCAAACCGCCGCTTCATTCCTGGCCCCTAAGAGTAAATCGCATTTCTTCAGGTATCTGCCAACGCTTTTTCAAGAAGTTCCTTTGGACCGGGAGGGCAGGCAGCCACTGAATGCTGGGCTGTGAAGTTGGGGATACTTCATTTGGACCAGGGGCAGCTCCTTTTCTGCGTGGACGCATCCGAGCCACAGATTTAAGCTGGATCAATAAACACGGCAGACAGAGCCGCTGAGTGGCCCAACTGCCACCCACATGCCCCATTTCCTGAATCATCTTCCAGCTAGTGTGGCCTGGGACACGGCCTATCAGCAGAGTCCTGGGGGGGGAGGGGCATCCAGGGAATTCTGCTTTCCTTGTGGAAAGGGACAGAATCTTCTGGAATGTTCTTCTTCATGGAGGAGTTTGTGTCCATTTTCAGTAGAAGGAGTGATACGGGCGGAGGTCTCTCAGGCTGGATCGGGGGCAGGAGGCGGTACCTCAGAGGCCTGTGTGGGGTGACCTGCAGCAAGTAGTCTTGTACCGTCCCCCCAGCTCGACCACAGAACACGATCGTGTGCCAGGCCGGTCTTGAGACCACCTGAAGTTACCTCCTGGCAAGTGAGGACCTCATAGGGATTCTAGCTGCTTCCACAACTTACGGAGGAAGTTCTGAACAGATCTGCCTCAAGGTAACTCACATTCCTTTGGGCCAGGACCTGTCCCCGGAGTGTAGGCGGAGGACTGAGTTCATGCATCCTAGACACTCCCTGTGTGAGGAGCAGAGAGCGGGGTCCAGGGCTCCAGAGACACACGACTCCCTCTGCAAACCCCCATGGGGAACTCTAAGCAAATGAGTCCTCTGGGGATGACCGAAATGATGAAACATGTCCTTTTTTTATGTTGATTTCAAATCAGTATCCTTGTAACTTCTACCCACAGGGCCCACCTCTGTTCCCCGGCCGGGGAACTAAGGATGGTTTTCACGTTTTTAACAAAAATTAATTAATTAATTAATTAATGGCTGTGTTGGGTCTTCGTTTCTGTGCGAGGGCTTTCTCTAGTTGCGGCAAGCGGGGGCCGCTCTTCATTGCAGTGCACGGGCCTCTCACTATCGCGGCCTCTCATGTTGCGGAGCACAGGCTCCAGACGCGCAGGCTCAGTAGTTGTGGCTCACGGGCCTAGTTGCTCCGCGGCATGTGGGATCTTCCCAGACCAGGGCTCGAACCCGTGTCCCCTGCATTGGCAGGCAGATTCTCAACCACTGCGCCACCAGGGAAGCCCGGTTTTCACGTTTTTTAAGTGGTTGGAAGAAAAAGAGAAGAATATTTCATGGGACGTAAAAATTATAAAAAATTCAAATTTCAGTGTCATCAGTACTGCTTCATTGGTACAGAGCCATGCTCATGTACTGTTGGGCCTCCATAACAAAACGCCACAGATGGGGTGGGGGGGGGACTTCAATAACAGACATTTTTCTCAAAGTTCTAGAGGGTGGAAGTCCGAGATCCAGGTGCTGGCAGATTCAGTGTCTGTGAACACTCTCTTCCTGGCTTGAGGACGGCCACCTTCTCCTGTATCTTCACAGGCAGAGAACGAGCTCGCTCTGGTCTCTTCCTCTTCTTATAAAGGCACCAACCCATCATGGGACCCCGCCCTCAGGACCTCATCTAAACGCAATCACCTCCCAAAGGCCAACGGCATCCCACTGGGAGTTAGGGCTTCAACATATGAATTTTGGGGGACACAAACATTCGGGCCAGAACACTTATTCACGTATCGGCCACGACTGCTTTCACGCCACGTGGCAGCACTGAGGAGTTGGGATAGAGGCTGCACTGCCTGAAAGGCTAAAACAATTATTCTCTGACCCTTTGTAGAAAAGGTTTGCGGATCCCTGTTCTAGGAGTTACCTCGGCCTCTAGAAGGCTACACCTCCCTCCTGGAGCAACAGGGGCTTCAGGCACCCTTTGCACACAGCCTTTGGAGCCACCGACCTCTGCTGCTGGACTCCGCCTCTGCCCCCGTGAGCCCACACCTGTTTCCTGGGCCCAGGTCTCGGCCGTTACCTCTCTTCGAGTGGTGCTTCAGTTAAGTGAGGTCACTGCATGAAGCACTCTGCCTGGGCCCCACGCGCACTCTTGGTCACTGTCATTCTGTTCATCTCCTGCGTTCAGGTGTAGCTTGAGTGGTTTGGTGACTTTCAAGCCAACCCTGGGGTTCTGTTGAGAGTTTTCAGCGTATGAGATCACAACCTCCTCTCCGGGGACTGGACAGGAGTCCAGTTTAATAACTGATAGCCAGAAGCAGACCCATTTCAAAGGCAGCGTGATTTGTTACATTTTGCAGCCCCGTTCAAAACCTCGCTTGGGGAGGGGGTGCAAATGCAGGAGGTGTATTTGTCAATGCTGGTGCCTGGGCGCTCAGCTCCGCGTCCTGCAGACCCCACCCCGGTCACATCATGGGTGAAGGGTCTCCCGGAGCCTTCGTAGAAATGCAAACCTTCATGGTTGAAAAGCTCCTTGTGGTTTTTTTTCCCTGGGGGACACCTCCCGGGTGACATGTTATGCAAATTTTCCAAGTGTTCCAGACAGGCCACGCGCAAAAGCCTAATCAAATTCACAACGTGGCTCCATGGTCTGTCCAAAGGATCCTCTCTCTCCCAGGGGCGTGGAGGTTTGAAAGGGCTTCTCAGTGACTCATGGAAGCTGAGTGGCCCTGAGGACATCGCAGGAAAGGGGACCCCCAAGAGGTACTTCTCTACCCTGCCCAGTGGGGTCCCACCTGCTCCTGCCCCTCAGATGTCTGGGGAACAGAGCAGGGAGGGTGGCCCGCAGGTGGGGCCCGGGGGTTTCCTGCAGCTGTTAACCTGCAGGGTCTGAGGTTAATCATGTGACTCAAACGTGTCTGCCCCAAAGATGTTGCCTGCACAAGAGAAAGCTAGTTACTGCAGAATCTTATTATTTTAAAAAATCTCTAAAGCCCTGCATCAACATCAGCAAACCAAAACACCACCAAACAAACCCCCCTATCACTGGTAGATGTCTTTTGATGGATAGGATACCTCCCTAGGATGCTGGAGCACCTGATGAAAGATGTCTCCGGTGGGGACGGCAAACCTCTGGTGGCTGCAGCCAAGGGACGGGGGTGGATATTTGGGCTTTGTGAGTCTCTGCCATGTGAAAACAGCCAGAGACAATTTGTGAAGGGTGTGGCTGTGTTCCCATAAAACTCTGTTGACAAAAACAGGTCGTGGGCTGGATTTGGCCCTCAGGCCATAGTTTGCAGAACTTTGATCTCTGACATTAAAAAAAGGTGACATCCACTGAAATTAAGACAGAAGTGTGGATCCTTATGAGGTCCACAGCACTCACAGCTCTGCTCTGTCCTTTTGTGGGGACACTCTGGTCAGGAAGGGGACCCCCTCAGGTCCAAGATAACTCCCATGCTGCCTGCTGGCTGAGCCCCTGACCCCGTTGCTCAGCGGGGCTGCTGGGGAGGGAGAAGGCACAGAGGTCCCACGTGCCCTGAGTCCTCATGAACCTGCTAGTAATTCTGATTTATCATCGGACCGCAGGCCTGATTAATCTGCTCCTAGTAAACATGTAAAGCCGCCCTCCCAGCCGCTTGCTGGGGACAGCTGGCCATGGTCGCAGGCTGCCTGCCGCCTCTGACGCCATACTATTTTTGGTTACTCTTTCTGTCTCATTTATTTTTGATTTGAGTTGCTCATACAGACTGTATGTTCTCTTTCTTGCTCCTGCACTGAGATGAAATAAGCATAGTATTTTTAAACCCAGCTCGTGCTGCCTCAGTGCAGCACCTGGAAAGCGCCGTCCAAGGTGGGGCCACCTGCCCTCTTGCTCCGGCCCACAGCCTTGCCTCACTCTCCTGGACACGGTGACCCACTCAGTCCTGGGGAGACGCTGGGCCTTCAGGGTCCTGCAATGACACTGGGCTTTCAATGGCTGGGGGTCCAGGACATCTGAGTGCCCCCTGAGTGGCATGGAGGGACGAGGCACCAGACACCCACCTGACCAGCATCCCTGGCCTCATCCCTGGGCGGGGACCAGTCCAAGCTGCTGGTGACCGAGTGCAGAGGTGTGATGCGCTGGGATAAAGGCTTTCACGTGCACTCACTCACTTAGTCTTCACCCCACACCCCGTGAAGTTGGTACTGCTTATTGCCAACCACTGGTGATGGCTGGGGAAACGGAGGCTCAGAGAGGTCCCGTCGGCCTGGCCATGGCCCCCTGGCAGCCCTGAGAGTCCCTCCTCTGAACCACAGCCCTGCGCTGCCATGGGCAGAGAGGGAGCAACCAAAGGCCTCCTCCCGACAGGGGTGAGACAACCGTGCTCTTCAGGATGAGAGTGGCTGGGATGGGGGGGGCAAAGGCGGGGGGGGGGTTCTCCTTAGGAGACCAGCAACGATGCAGGTGCGAGCCGGGGAGGCCTGGTCCAGGGTGGGCCGGCAGCCGCTGGAGCCGGGAGGTGGAGACCAAAGGCTGGCTGGCAGGTGGATGTGGGGTGCTGGGGGAAGACAGGGGAGCAGGGTGACCCCCCCCAGCTCCGACATGGGGGAATTGGTGGGTGCAGCAGGTTGGGGGAGCCTGGACCCTGGTGGCGGCTGCGTCCAGTCCGAGGGGCCCGTGGGACACCCACGCGGGGGGCTGGGGACTTCCTCCGGGCTCCTCCCCTCTCTCCTGCCACAGAGCCTTGGCAGGTGCCATACCTCTGCCCGGGACGCTCTTCCTTTGTGTCCCCGCTCAGATGTCACTTCTCCAGAGAGGTCGTTCTGGAAAGCCCTCTCCAATGTCCTGTCCATCACAGCAGCACGTGCATTTCCTGCAGAGCTTGTACCCCAACCTGCGGTGACTCCACCCGGCTGTCCCCCTGACCAGACGGTGAGCTCAGAGGGCAGCCACTGGGTTGGTCTCATTTCCTGCGGAATCCCTCGTGTCGGGCCGGGGCGATTGCTGAACGCGTGCAGGCAGGTCACGCCTGCTCTGCATGGCTCGCGTGCTCCTTCTTCCTGCAGCTCAGCACCTCCTCCGCGGGGTTGCACGGTGGGAGAGTGCAGCTCGCAGAGGCCCAGGTCAGGGTCTCAGGCTACCACTGGACTGACAGTCTCTACCAGGTCTGGAGTCCCCGACCAGGATGATCCCTGGTTCACAGCACAAGGACAGAGCCAGGCATCTCAAGGGCACGTGTGCACGGGCATAGAGCACATGTATATGCATGTGTGAACACGCACATACACTCACACGCCACCTTCACCATCTCCATGACCTTCACCTCCATGACCTTCACCTTCATCACGTCTACCACCTCTGGCACCTCCACAGCCTCCATTTCTATTATGCCCTCCACCTTCAGCCCAGGCTGGCTCCTCTTCCCCCAAGCACTGCTGCTTTGGAGTCTTCCCCCCCGAACGACCCTCTGCGCTTCAGTTCTCACCTCCATGCCCACGAGCCCCACGGCTGCACCGTCAGCGCCCCTGGCCTGAGCCCCAGGTTCAGACTCTCAGCTGCCTGCTGGCCCCATCCACATAGCTGTCCCCGGAACACTCCCTCTCTTGCCCATCTCCACTGCCAGCCTCGGGTCGACCACCTGTCACCAGAGTCCCATTCCTCTTTCTCCATCGCAGATCCATCAGGCCATGCCTTTACTGGCTGCCCAGGGCCTTCAGCCGCAGGCCCAGTGCCTGGGCTTGGTCTGCAGAACCACTCACAGCCAGGCCTGACTACTTCTGTAGCCTGCTTCCTCTTCCCTGGCCCTGACTTCCCACACGCCTGCCTGCCTCTTTTCCCACACACCTGGCCTTGGGCACGCCTGCCTGACGCGTTCCCTCGTGCTCCTGTACCTGTGGCGGCCCCTGCCCTTGTCCCTTCTGTGCCCCACCCTGGGGCGGGTGCCGTGTCTCCCCATCTGCTGGGGACGCCACCAACCTCAGGGTCCAATGCAGTGGTTGCTTCCCCGTCCTGCACGGGTCACCCCACACTATTTGCAGTGGTTACCCCCGGGGCGGCAATAGCGGGGAGGGTGTCGGCACTTTCCATGACTAACACCTCTACCGTCCGAATCTTCTGAACTACCCCGCTAAAGCTCTAAGAAGCAAAGAGCTGGGGCAGGTCTACTCGACTCCAAAGCCAGCACTCTTAACGCCCCCTCATGCCATTTTGTCCCAGGCTTCCATGATGATTTCTGGAGAAGAATGCTCCTTGCAGCTTTCTGGTTTAAATCTTTGACACTCGAATGCCAGCCCAGCCTCATCCCCAATAAAACCTCCCCCTCTTGCCTAAATCCAACTGGGGGATATATGGGGCTGATGTCCCCCACCCCACCCCGGCTTTTCTACCTCTTTTATTCACCGGAGCAGGGACGAGGAAGGACTCGTCAATTTGCCCTCACAACGTGAATAACCCTGGACCAGGCATTCCACCTGTGAACAGGGGGATGGGGATGATCGGAGGGGGAGGGGCAGGCAAAACACCCTCTAATTCCCAGAAAACAAGCCGGTGGCTCATTCTGGAATCCCCAAGACAGGGATTTTCAAAGTCTGTGTGTCCTGGTCACACCTGAGATAGTTCTCGAATCTAATATTTATCTACTTATTTTTCCAGTTATCTTTGAATTATGACAAGTAATGCTGGCTTTCCCTTAATTGCAGGAATGGCAAGTTTCATTTCAAAATAAGCTTATTTAAGAAAAAGGTTTAACCAGCTGAAAGAGAAATGCAAACTCTGAAACAGGTCTGGCTGTGTGCATATATGACTCAGAGCATCAGATGAAAGGCCAAGGACTGGAGTGTGGAAATACTTGCCGAAGACAGAGAGACAGACAGACAGAGATAGAGAGACAGAGGCACCTGAGCGCAGGAGGGAGAGTGCTTCCTGAAACCCACGGCCTCAGAGTCTCATCCCCAGAAATCCCAGGGGAAGGCATGTAGACTCCACCGCGGAACCACAGGGCAAAGGTGAGTTCCAGGTCATCATGCAGTTCTTTCTTTTCTTTAAAACTAATCTTCCTCCCCTTTTGTGAAAGCATGTCAGAGTTCCTCCAATTACAGGAAGTTTATCAAGAGAATCTAGCTAGAGACCAGAACCCCGGCAGGATGGAGCATTCCAGGCCAGCCCCGGAGAGCAGCACTGATGAGGGTCTGGGTGGGGGGACGTGCCTCGGAAAGGGTGTGTGTGTATGCACACACACACACACACACACCACAGTTGTGCATACACGCACGCACACGCACGCACACACAGGCCCACTCTACCCATCGGCCAAGCAGCCCGAGGTCTGCTGCCGCTCACGTACCCCAGGAGACGCTGGGGAAGGCCTCTCCTCCCTCAGGCCGGATGCTCTGCCCCAAGTCAGGCCAGAAGGGTGGCCTGAGCTTCCCGTGTGTGGAAGGACTTGCAAGCTCAAGCCCAGCGTCCCAGGTGGTCGCAGGCCAGCCCCGGGGGGCCTCCCGCTGCTCCGAAAAGCAGATGCTCCACAGAGCAGGTGAAGATGGAGGACGCAGGATCCCCCCCGGGTAGGGGGGTGGTGGCTAGAAGGACTTGAGAGCCATCTGGGCGACCCAACCGTCCAGCCAGAGCACATCTCAAACACGACTCAGAGAGTGTGTCCCACACCTTTGGGGTAGGCAGAGGGGCTGGGCCCGCCCCTACCTCCCCTGGGATGAAGCGCACCCAGGGGTGCTTTTGCTCTCCTCCCTCTGGGGCCTGGCTGTGTCCACTTCCTGCCTCAGTGGATGCTCCCAGAGCCATGGGCGGGGCTGTCTCCCTGGGAGGAGCCGGGCCCCCATCAAGGCAACAGGCATCTCCTCACCCAGATGAGGAGACTTAGAAGACTAAGTGAGTGAGTGCACGTGAAAGCCTTTATCCTCTCCCTCACAGCGCGAGATCTGGCTGGGGGTGTGCCGTGGGACAGAGCTGTGTCGCCCACACTCTACCGCCCCAGCTCTCTTTTCACACCGAGAGCGTTTCTCGCCTGTTCTGGTATCTGGACCTTGTCCTTCAGAGGGGAGAGGTTCTTAAAGATAAAGAACAGCGGAACCAGAGCGACCTGTCCCCAGTGCTGACCACTGTCAGGGGGACAAGGGGGGCTTCCTGCTGCAGGATGGGGACTCGGCTGACTGCCCGGAGGCCCTTTCCCTTACGAAACCCAAGCCCTGTCCTTCACGCCAAATAGAAGACAAGCTGCAGGTCTTAATGGCCCACCTCCAGGATTCCCTCCCCACTGGCGCCGGTGAGGGGGTCCGGGTGAGGCAGCGGCTCCTGGCCCCCCACACTCACCAGCTCCCTGGGGGGCGGTCGTGCAATCCCAGAGGGCTCCAGGCAGTACCCACGGGCGGCACTGAGTCCAGGGCACCCTGCGGTCAGCATGCCTGCGGCATCTCCAGCCCCTCGGCCGCGGCTGCAGTGCCGCGAGTACCTGGCTGGGGCGTCAGAGACAGAACCTCTGCATCCGCCTCTGAGCGGGATAACCAATGAGCCGAGGGACTGCGGGAGGGGGAGGTCTGAGCACGCGCTTCCTCTCCCCCTTAAGTGGTCCTGGTTTTCCCCACTCCTTGGGGGGCATCCACAGTAAGAGGGACGGAGAAATGCCGTATCTCCTATCAGAGCCGGACTGAGGTCTTTCCAACTGAGCCTCGGTGGGAAGAAAATACAGAGTTTGGGGGGCAGGGGGCGGGGAGGAAGAAGCACCCCTTGCCAGTGATCAGGGCTGTGACCCCTGTGATGATTCAAAGCCGCACTCAGCAGCTGACACAGGCGGGAGCAGAGACGGCGCAGCGCTCGGCAGAGGGCAGATGGAGGGAGCAGCTCCAAGCTGCTTCCTTTGGCCCGGGCAGAGGGGTGGGTTTTAACCGCTTACCCCCCAGGATGGGAGCAGGAGGGAGAGGCCGGCACCCTGGTGTCCCCCAGACAGGCAGCCTCAGAGTCGGTCTCTCTAGTCCAAGTGGACACGTTGGCGCCCTCTTGTGCCACCAAGCAGTCCCTGGACACTCGGCCCTCCCCCAGGGCTTCCTCTCTGGAGCCTTGGACAACCCACACCCTCAGGGGCCCTCCAAGCAGGGTGCCGGGCAGGGAGGACTTGGGGAGCCGTGGGTGTTCCCATCTTGCCCGCTGCTACGAGTTTCTGCAGTAACATTGGGGGGCTGGTGGTGGGCCATGGGGACGGGGCCACCTACTTCTGGCCAGCCCCGTGCAGGGGCCTCTGGTCACCGTGTCCAGCCAGGCCCCTCCCCTGTAGGTGGCACAGTGCCTGGCACAGCACACGGCTGACTGTCTGCAGCTGATCCCCCAAACTCCGCGTGATCGCACACACGGTGGTGCTGGACCCCTGGGCTTTTAGGGGGATTTCAGCGGTGACCCGTAGAAGTTGAGGCACAGACCTTGGTGCCATCTGCAGAGGGAATCAGGAGCCTGAGAAGAAGCTTGCTCGCCAGGCAGCGTGTCTGAGGGACGCTGGGCCCCTAAAGTCTGTAGCATAAACCCATCCCTCCCCGAGGGAGGCACAGGCTGGCATCCTGAAAACGGGGCCCTATCTGAGCACCTCCCATCTGCCCTCGATGGGGCACGCTGCCCTGTCTCACCTGCTCACCTTGTCACCCAGGCTGCTGGGCCCACCGCTCTGAGGCCAGGAAGGGGGCTCTGCCCTCTAAGTACGCTGGCAGGTATGGCCAGGGTGACCCCCTACTGGATCCCACTCCTCATTGCGGGCCCCGGCTCTAGGTGGAACTGCTGGCTTTCCAGAGAGGGGATCCAACTCGACCCAGCTCGACCCCAGGTCCACACCCCACACTCCCACTTTTACCCCTTAGCCAGTAACACCCAACATGCAGTCCCTGCCAAGGGGGAAGAATCAGCAGACCAGAAAGAAAGCCATAGGAGCTTCTGGAGGGGGCCCTGGGGGTGGTGGTGGGGAAACAATGGCAGAAACCTGCTGTGGTGGCTCAAATTGTGTCCCCCGCCCCCCAAATATATGTCAGAGTCCCGATCCCTGGTATTAGTGAACAGGACCTTAGGAGGCAAAAGGGTCTTTGCAGATGTAATTAAGGTCAGGTCATCCTGGATTCGGGTGGACCCTACATCCAATGACAGGTTTCCCTAAAAGAGGAGAAGACACAGATGCAGGGAAGGAGGCATAGTGATGGAGGCAGAGATTGGGGTGATGTGTCTCCCTTTGCTGGGGGGGACCTGTGTCCCCAGCCCTGGTTCAGTTCCACACCTTGAGGGGAGGGGCAGTTTGCAGGGAAATTTCTGCAGCCCTCCTTGCATTAGCGTTTGTGAACAGGCTCCTGGGGCCCTCCCCGCTCTCCAGGGGACTGTAAGAATAAATAACAAATGATTTCAAAGAGGATTATGCTGCTGGCACCACGTGACAGAGGCATGAAAGATTAATATCTTGCCCATGCAGCACTACACTAGCAATTGGAAAGCCAGCTTTACTCCACCTCATCCATTAAAGGCTCTGCTGAATTAAAAGAGATGCAAAAGAAAGCCATCAGGCACTGTGCCTTTGCAATCATATAATTAACAGGAAAAAAAAATGCGTTTTTAAATGAAAATACTCATTGCAGGTGAGGTTGCAAAGAAGCTACTCCAATGAGACGTTGCTGCTTCGGGGACGTGTGGCACATCTTTTGGGAAAGTAATTGGGCAGTAAAAATCCACAGCTTGGGATCCAGAAATCCTACTTGTATAAACGTGACCTAAGAGTCCAAGAGAGGAAATAAACTTAGATGCACACCCGTGTTCAAGACAGCATTACTGGGAAGAGTGAAACGATGCTAAATCCCTAAGGGGATCATGTTTCAGTGAATTTCGGGAAAACAATAGGATATAACTCGGTCACTGGCAGTGATGTCTCCGTGTTTGGGAAAGTGCTCGGGCAGTGATGTGAGTGGGGGAAGAGGAGAGCCCCACGATTCTGCCTGGATTCTGCCTGCCGGCGGGAGGGGAAAGCACACAGGAGAGTGCGGAGGGGTCCCGCCTCCCAACCGCACTCTTCCTGCCTCAGACTCAGCGACCCCCTTCTGGTGGGAGGGTCTGCGTACATGAGGCAGGGGAAGAAAGAATCCAGTGGGGCTCTGCCAGCACTGAGCTGAGGGCTGGGCTGGACCTTTATGCGGTTTCCTCCTACCGGGAATCCTGGCGACCCCAGCCCAGGGGGAGGCCAAGCGTGAGCAGCCATCCCGTTAACAAGGCGATATGGGGCCCGGGGTCCTCTGCTGGCCGCGTGACCTGAGCTCAAGCATGGAGGCTGCTCTCACCCATGAAGCGCCGACTCCTGGGCTGGCTGGACGGCTACGAGTAAATGCTTGTAAGGTTTGAGCAAGAGCCTGACAGAGCAGATCCCAGACAAAGGGCGGCTGCTGATACAAATAATGATAGGACAGCCACTATCCTACCCCTCCTCATCCCCACCGTCAGCATCATCATGGTCATCATCACTGCTGTCATCACCAACATGACTGTCATCCTCATCATCACCACCATCACCATCACCATCACCATTACCACCAGCATCACCATCACCACCATCACCATCATCAACACCACCACCATCACCATCACCATCATCAACACCATCACCATCACCACCACCATCACCATCACCACCATCACCATCAACACCATCACCATCACCATCACCACTACCATCACCATCACCACCATCACCATCATCAATACCATCACCATCACCACTACCATCACCATCACCACCATCACCATCACCATCATCAACACCGTCACCATCACCACTACCATCACCACTACCATCACCATCACCACCATCACCATCACCACCATCACCATCAACACCATCACCATCACCATCACCACTACCATCACCATCACCACCATCACCATCATCAATACCATCACCATCACCATCACCACTACCATC
Organism: Balaenoptera physalus; assembly: GCF_965194825.1. NCBI lineage: Eukaryota > Metazoa > Chordata > Mammalia > Artiodactyla > Balaenopteridae > Balaenoptera > Balaenoptera physalus. The sequence continues at coordinate 192,155,871 of NC_138882.1, forward strand.
ACCATCACCACCATCACCATCACCACCATCACCATCAACACCATCACCATCACCATCACCACTACCATCACCATCACCATCATCACCATCATCAACACCATCACCATCACCATCACCACCACCATCACCATCACCATCACCATCACCACCAGCATCATATGAACTGCCTGCCTCCTTCCCGCAGTGGGGCAAAGGCTTTCAGCCGTCCAGCCTCCTTCCTGGAGGTCCCCAGCTCCCGTGGAAACCTGCTCACGGGGCCATGGCCTTCTCTGCCTGCCGCTTGGGACCACTCAATCTGGATGCCCTGGGACGGCTTCTGCAGTTAGAAGGAATTAACTTCGCATAATTAAGTGGCCCTGCTATAAACACATGAATGTGGCTGCCGGGCACCGAGCGTGCAGTCTGTTCGGGGAGGCTGCCGGGCTGCAGGACACAGCCCACCCATCCAGATGCCAGGCGGCTGGGAGCCTGTGGCCGCCAGCCTAGGATGCCAGCCCCCGCACCGGAGCTGCCTCAGCACACAGGCTCTGAGCACCTGCCTTTGTCTTGCCCTCAGCTGCAGGGGTGTATCCTCGCTGACTGCCATCTTTGGCTGGGTGCCAGGCCCGAGGCCACGGCTGCTCTGCCCTCCCTGGGGCATTGCCTGTTGTTCGGGGTGTGGCAGGATTGTGCCCTGGGGATAAGATACTTTGCGGAGAATCCATCAGTGGGGTGGCCAGCCTGGGGGAGATGGAATAAGGGAGCCCACGGCGGGGACGGCCACTGCCTGCTTCCAGGGAGCCCAGGCTTGGTCCCACGGATTCAGCTCAAGGATCCAAAGCTCACCAGATAGCTCCTCCAAGCAGGGCCTCTGAAGGTTCCTGGGGTGGATGAGTGGACAGAAGGGGAGGTGGGAGACCTGTCCTGCCTGCGGGCAGCACCAGGGCCAGTGCTAGGACTTCATTCCTGGAGTGAAGCCTCACAAAGAACGGATGAGTGGGATTGTTAGGACTGTAACATCACCTCTCTGCAGCTCCGAGCCCCGGACCTCAGTGCTGTGAGGGGATGGGAGGCAAGGGCAGCCGTCCGACGCCTGCGACGCGCTGGCTCAAAGGACCATGGGCTCTTGGAAGTTGGGGAAATCAGCCTGGGTCAGGCTAGTGTTCCTCGGGTCTAAAGGGAGGGTGACAGGCCTAGTGGTCCTGCCTCTGCACCAGCAATATTCACCCACGTGTACAGGGAAATGAGCATCCCTCCGGAGGACCAAGCATGGGCCGTGTGGCTGGGGAAGCGGGGAGGCCTGGGTTGGGGTGATGCGGGAGCATCCCGAAAATGGTCTGATGTACGGAGCAGGTCCCAGGGAGGATTTGGCACGAGGTCTGGCTCTTGCCCAGGGGTTTCCCTTCTCAGATCATCCCGAGTCAGGTGGCAGCCACTAGTCTGTAGGCCGGAGTCTCCCATCCCTTCCCAGCTCTGCAGAGGGCGGCTCCAACTTGGGGGGCGGTGGCGTGGGCCTTACATGAGCTGTTTCCTACCCTGTTCTGCCTTCTGGGAGGGTCCATCGTTCCTGATCGTTGCTGAGAGCCTGCTTCTGCCACGCGCCTGCCCAAGGGCTGAGCTGGGGGTACAGAGGTGACGGGACAGACACGTCCCATCCTTGTGGGGCACACGCTCTAGGAGGGACCGGATGTCAGTAGCAAAGGCCATCCTGGAGTGTTGCTCAGAGAGACCTACAGGATGCTGGTGAGCGCTGCTCAGGGAGTGAACACAGCCTGGCAGTCAGAGAGCTGTATGGTGGCCCCAAGCTGCTGACAAGTATGATTCCTCCCCGAGCCCCAGTTTCCCTCTCCTTAAAACAAACAGGCTGGACCACATGCGTCAAAGAGTAAGAAGCCTGAAGGGACTTTCCTGAGCGCTGCTGGCTGGAGGAGCCCAGGGGCCCCAGCCCCAGAGTAATAAATGAAATAAAGCCCCATGATACTTCAAATGCCCGCTGGCTTGGGGGCTGCTTTAGAGACCAGGGCTTCTGCCTGAACCTGGGAGCAAATGCCCTCTCGTCCCCTCAAGGGACTGGGGAAGGGTCCCCTGAGCTGTGCCCTCTCCCCCTGAACTGGGGCCCTTTTTGTTTTCAGAGCTTTGGGTGACTGTTTGGGGCTGCACCCGCTGCCGCCTCACCTGCTGCTCGCAAAGGCTGCTGCCCAGGGGCCCACGTGGCTGTACCGTGGGTCCCCACCAGGGCCTCAGCACCCATGCAGCCCAGCAGGTGGCTGGGAGCCTCCAGCAGTTCCCCATGGTTACCATGGTTACCAGGCTGCGGGAGGGTGGGGAGAAACCCTGTCCCCCACATCCCTCCCAGTGGTATCCCAGTGGGCTTTATCAGAACCTTCCAGCCCTGGGTGAGGCAGGGAGCGAGGGCCCAGCTGGGCACACAGGCTTCGTGTGTGTTTTGGGGGGAGCTGTGGTAATCATGGTAGCTGGAGCAGCTCAGGGCTCCCGAGGGAACCACGGGCACGGGACAGGGCTGGGGGCCTTGAGGGGCCTGCTCAGCTTCTTTTCCCCCATTCTGCATGCATGACCCAGCTTGGCCCCACAGATGAGCCTCATCTGTCCCTTTGCTCTTGCCAAGGACATGGGATGCCTGGAATAGGGACTGCAAATTCCAACAAAACATCGCCCCCTTTCTGCATGGACACAGGTGCTCTGACTCCCAGGAGCGGGGGATGCCTCCCCGTTTACACCCTCCCGTGTCCTGGTCAGGACACATCTTTCTTCTAAAGAGGAGCAGCCCCTAAGATCTTTCCTCACTTAGCCCGGCGTCCCTCTCCTGAGGTGCCCCCAATACCCGAGGCCATCTCTCACCTTCTGGCACAGCTCTTCCTGCCCAGAAGACCGCCCTGTCCTGTCTCCCTCTGTCACCCAACACAGAGCCACACCGGCTCCAGCCTCGCCTCGTCCCTCCCTGACCACGTGGGAGGCACACTGCCCCTTCCTGCCCGCTGGGCCTGCAGCCACTTCCGCTGTGGCCCGAGTGGTGCCTCCGTGGGCTGGAGCCCGTGTCTCCTCCCCCACCGACTGTGGGCCCTGAGGGCAGCGGCCTCGTCTACCCCCTGCTTCTCGGGTCAGTGAAGGAAGGGGTGACGTGCAGCATGGCCGCACCTGCACAAAGCCAGAGCAGGAGCAGGGTCGCTCCTACAAGCAACCACCGTCCCTCGAGTTGCGACATCAGGCCCAGGGTGGCCGATGAGTCTCATCTGAACAGCCTCTTTACTTAGGACGTGGGTCCACGTTTACCCACAGGAGCTGTCCCACGAGCCGTCAGAGGCCTTTCCCTAACCCAGCCTTCGGGATGAGGAGGGAGTATGGCAGCATCTCCAGTAGCATCCCTGGAGCCTCTGACATGTCCTGGGCAGGACATGCGCGGGCACCCCAGCGCCTGTGCCCCTACAGAAAGGGGGCGATGTTTTGTTGGGATCTGCAATCTCTATTGGGATCTGTTGCAATCTCTGTTGGGATCTATTGCAGATCTGTTGGGATCTGCAATTTCTATTCCGGGCATCCCATGGTCTTGGCAAGAGCAAAGGGACAGAGATGGCTCCGGGCAGCCTAAGCTGGGTGACAAAAACCTTCTCCCCAGTGAGAGGCAAAGGCAACACTTCCCGGGGGGTGAGGGAGCCACTGAGCAGAGGTGGGGGCTCACGAGAGGGGGAGGGGAGATGCCACAGGTTCAGTCCCAAGTGACAGGCTGGCTCCCGGGAGGGGGAGGGGTGCCCGCTTCCGTCACACGGGGCAGGTGCTCAGAGTGAGCATCCCAGCCAAACCTCATTCCAGGAGCGCTGGGGCACCACGAACACCAGCACGTCCCCACCCACGGCAGGATTAAAGCTCGATTCGGGATTCGAAGCTGACAAAAGCGTAGCAGGTCGCCCAGTAGAACAAGGGCTTCCTATGTTCCACAGTGTTGAAGAAGCCCCAGGAAGGCTTGCTCATCAGAGCTTCCAATGATCAAGGCATGTTTCCTTGGGTGCTGCTTTAAGAAGCGGAAATGGGAAAGTTCATGACAAACTGGGGAGTGTTTCTCAAAGTGTGGCCTTGGAACCCCAGGCAGCGGCTGCTGAGCTGCACCAGGACCCACAGGGGCTGTTTCCAGGCACCGCCCCCTGTGACCCCGATGTGTGCCCCAGGGCTCAGGACTGCCTGGCACCTCCGGGGCCACCGCGACCTCCGCATTCTCATCCTCTGCAGTTGCATCATATGCAGAGCCATCCATGAAGCTGGAAGGATGAGCCCCGCAGTTCACAGGTGACCCCAGAAATGTCCCCATTAGGGCAGGACACAGAATCACGCACCATGGAGACTGAGGATGCGGCCGATGGACCCGGCTAACCAGAAAAGTGACTTTTCTTCCCACCGACCTGCTAACCCCGTGAGCGCGCCCCCTCTCGCCTCCCTTCCTTCTTTCACTGTCAATTTCTCAAGAGCCATTTAGGCAGCAGAATGCAAAGGTCAGGAGGGCGGGCGCTGGCACCCAACAGCCGGGGTTCAGATCTTGACTCCTTGTTAGTGCTCTGTGACCTGAGGACAGTCACCTCGGCTTTCAGTGCCTGTTTCTGCACCAGTAAAATGCAGACAACAGCATCTCCCTGAACTGAAGGAGTGGACACAGAACAGGGCAAAGACACGGCACGTGCACCTGTTATGGGGGGGCAGCTCTGTTGCCTCCCCTCTTGGCAGAGACTGTGGCCCCAGCAGCGTGGGGCCCGCCTGATGCAGCGGACACCTGCCCCCACCTTCTATCTCCCTCTCTGACTGGGCTCCAGGATAACCCAGGGTTTCCTCCTGTCTTGACCTTCACCTTCCCTCTCAAATCCTGCACTCACGGCCACTCCCTGGGCTCCGTCTTCTGCCCCCTTTACTCTTGGCCCCACCTCCTGGGTGACGTTGTTCACTGCCAAGGCTGTGACTGGTGGGGGGTTGGCAATCACCTCTGGTTTGAACCCCATTTGAACCCATGGCTCTCCCTCTCGATGGCCACAGCCGTGACTGGCCGAGGCAAAGACCTTGGACCCAACGAGGCAGCAGGGTCAGCAGGATGTATCCCGAGCAGACCCAGCGATGAAAAGGCGGCCCCAGGCTCCACTTGCTGCCCGCATCCCACTGCCACCCAGCTCCACAGCGGCTTTGCCGTGACGCTCTCCTGCCTATTCATTCTACTCATCCGCTCGAGACAGATTTACGGGGTCCCACTCTGTGCGCAACGCTGGGCCTACAGCAGCACACAACACAGGTAACAGTCTCTCTTTAGGATGACACGTGATCTCCCCTGCCATCGCACGTGGTCCTCACCCCACACTGCAGACACATCTGCCTCCTCCATCCCGGTGTGGACGGACATGTCACTGCTGGTTCCAAAACCCCCAGGGGGCCGACGGCTGGCCTCCCAGACCCCAGTTCCTGCTCCCCCTCAATGACTCCCATATTCATGTCCCACCTGTGCTCCCCCTGGGCCTCGGCCACTGTCCAACCCCCTAGTCCTCCCTCCGGGGCCTGGCCCAATGCAGGGCTCTCTCCAGACAGTCCTTTCCCAGTTTGGCTATCACAACCCTGCCTTCTTTCAGGGTCTGGGTCAAATATCAACCCCACCTGCCTCCCATCTCTCTTCTATCAGCAGAGGCTTCTCTGATGGTTCCTGGTCTGTGGTTAGGTTAGGTGGGTCTTGCTCACCCTTGGCCTTTCAAATGTCTGCTGCAGAGGGCTTCCCCACTCGGCGGTATTTATAGGTTTTAAACAATGTTTAAATTCTAATTTACTTTTTAATGCATGGATTCGTTAGAATTTCCTTGTGCTAGTTATTTCTGAGTCTCCTCCATCCAGAAGGGGCAGGAAGGGCACTGTTTCCAGAGAGACCCTGCCAGCGCAGAGCACTGGGGAAGGCAAGGTTCCCAGGCAGATTTCTAGCTCCTTCTGCCCTGGGCTGTATTTGACAGCTTGTGGACATCAGGTTGCAGTTCACTCTGAGAGATCGTAAGGCTGCTGAAGGATGGAAAATGAAAACATGCCGTGCTGCAGAGGGTGGGCGTGCTGGGGGCGGGGCTCTGCAGCCCCCACAGGCTACTGTACAGGGGGGTCGGCGGGCAGACGGATGCCCCGCAGGCTTGCGCACCCGGCCCTCCAGGAGGCCTGGGGTTGGGAGGACAGGGCAAGCCGTGTCCCTCCACTCACTGGGAGGCCATGATCTGCAGAGACAACAACAGGCGCCCGCCCTCCTTCCTCCACGAAGGCCACCAGCTGGGTTCTCCCAGGCTGTTCCCCAGGAAAACCCAGCCCCTCTGAGGAGCCCCACGTGGGCTCATGAAATGACTCAGAAGGGGACCTGAGTCACTTTGCTTGAGCTTTCCCGGGAGCCACCTGGGCTCCAGGTAGAGCGAAGGTTTGCGCTCAGTCTATGACTGGACACAGAGGCTGGGAAGCTGACGGAGTGCCCGCCCTGTGCCAGGGACTGTCCGTATGCCTCTGCTTGCCTCATTTTACCAATCCCGAAAAAGGGAGACGCAAGCACAAGGCCAAGCGGCTGGGAGAGTGAGAACCGGACATTCAGAGAGCTAGTTCTCCACTGGGGGCCACGGGCCAAGACCCCAGACAGGGGGCCCTGCGGACAAGACCCAGTGTCTACGGGACCCAAGAAGTCGCTCGCTTACTGGGGAAACTAGCCCGACGACGAACGGTTTGCTGGTTTGTTTTGAACCCAGTGCAGGGATCTGAGAAGGAGAAATATACACTTGGCTTTCAACCGTTGAGTTGGATGATGGATCTCAGCCACTCAGCAGCTGGGGCTCAAGATCAAGATCACGTTAGGTGGGGAAAACCCCCTGAGAGGGCTCAAGATCCTGGTGGGGAAAAGTTCCCTACCGGGTCCGCAGCACAGGTGTGAAGCTGAGGGAGACATCCCCAGCCCATCTCCGCTTTTCCCCCTTTCCCAGTCCTATTTAATCTGTACCCTGTGTGGCATTAAGACAGTCAGTTCTGGGGGCTTCCCTCGTGGCGCAGTGGTTGAGAATCTGCCTGCCAGTGCAGGGGACACGGGTTCGAGCCCTGGGCTGGGAAGATCCCACATGCCGCGGAGCAACTAGGCCCGTGAGCCACAACTACTGAGCCTGCGCGTCTGGCGCCTGTGCTCCGCAACAAGAGAGGCCGCGATAGTGAGAGGCCCGCGCACCGCGATGAAGAGTGGCCCCCGCTTGCCGCGACTAGAGAAAGCCCTCGCACAGAAACGAAGACCCAGCACAGCCAAAAACTAAAATAAATTAAAAAAAAAAAAAGCTAATCTATGTATTAAAATTTAAAAACAAAAAAAATAAAAAGACAGTTCTGCAAGAGTCTGTGTGCTGGAGCTAGAGGGAAGAGAGGTTGACTGCAAGGCGGAAGTTCAAGGCAGGCAGGTGCCAGGGATGTGGGTGAAATAGGATGAGGGACACATACAAGACTGCGGACACCGGGTCTCCAGGGCTAACCACCTGGCCATTCGGTGGAGCAGGGGGTGACCTCCTGAGACCCTGTCCTCTGTGCTATGAGTTAGAAAGTGTGCAGGTGCAGGGCACACTTCAGCTGGGGGGGGCCGGGCCCAGAGTGCATCCCTCAGTGTAGAGGGAGAGGAAGGCTAGCCCCGTTTTAGCCCCGCGGGATGTGGCAAAGGGTAAGAAGACCCAGTAGCTGCTCACGTCCGCTCGGGCAGGGAGACTCATGTTCTCGCCAAGCCCAGGCCAGATAGAAAGCCTGAAGCGCCCCCTCCCCCGCCCAGTGACCCGATGACCCGTTGGGTGATGTCCCCAACTGGCCCCTTGTGTGTTTTCTCCTGGGGAGGCCCTGACCCTTTTTCTCCTCTGTACTGGCTGAGCCAAGGACCACATCTCCTCAGAGTCACCCCAAAGAAAGGGGGAACATGCTGTGGGTGGAGGGCTGAGCATGCTGGGCTTCCCATCATGAGAAAGGCAGCTTCCATGTCCCTTGGGAGCTGGGAGTGAACCTGACCCTCCTGCACATTGGAGGAGACGCATCTCTGGGGGGTAAGGATTTCCGGCACTTGCTGATGGGCTGGAGGGGGCCTGGTGCAGCGGGAACAGAATCCAGGAGGCTGGGTCCGTCTCACCACCGCTCTGTGCCTGTTTCCCATCCAGGCTAACCAGCCTCCCTCGCAGGGGTGATTAGGGTTATTTACAAGGACCCGCAGCGAAGCGAGGTCAAGGCACAGAGTCCCTTCTTCCCTTTCATCTCACCCGGCGGCTCGGCCCCTTGCCATCTCTTTGATGACATCTTTGGAGCCACAGGGCCCTGGCTCTGGGGAACTGCCAGGCCAGGCAGGATGCTGTCGCCGAGAACTCTCTGTGGTCGGTAGCATCTCCCACTCCTGACAGCCCCAGTGACTCAGACGCACCCGGGGTGCTGTTTCCTCCACGTGTGTCAGCACCATCTCACAGGTGCGTCCTGAAGGGTGGCTGGAGCTGGTGGATGGCATGTCCACGGGGTGCTGGTTTCCTCCAAGGGCAGAACCAAGGGAGTGACCTGGCTCAGACTGGCGGGAGGTACGGGGCCTGACGCGGCTCACCTCTGAGTGACCTTGGAGAAGTCTCTGACTTTGCCAAGGCTTCCGTTGCGTCCTCCAAAGGGGAAGATGCCCAACCCCTTGTAGCTCTAGCACGCTCGCCTCTATGAGGCGGGACCCCTGGCTGCGGAAAGGGGAGAGGAGGGGTCTCTGGCCCTGGACACCTTCAGAGACGGTCCTCCCCGAATGCTGCCTGCAGTGTCACTGTTCTGCCTATCATTCAGGGACTCCAGGAAACTGCTCTGGCTCTGGAACCTTTGGCGAAGCGAAGGTCATGGAGAAGTGAAGGTCAAGGACTAGATACACGTTCCTTCTAGCCAGAGTCCTGGGAAGCCACACACGTTCGTTCCCCTGGGTTCCAGCAGTGGAGGAGGCCTGCCTTCGCCACGTGCATGCTGCCCAGTTGCCATGGGCCCATCACCAACAAACAGGAAAGTCGAGAGGAGGCCCCCTCCCTTACCGGAAGCTGTCAAACCAAAACTTGTGCCACTCCCTTCCTCCTGAATCATTTGGGGTTTAGAAGATCATTGAAAAAGGAAAGAAAGCCAGCCCCATGGTGTGAAGCTTCTCAATCTGCCCCACCCCAGAGCTCGCTCACCCCTCCATCCCCCAGAGCCTCGGCCTGTGACCCTCACCAGATGAGCAGTAGTGTCCGTCTTGCCACACCTCCTGTGTGCAACTGCTTTCACACCCATTCATTCCCGTCCAGGCGCCACGTCCAGACCCAAAAGGTTTGAGCACGAGACCCAGTTTCGCACTGTTCGTGACCCTCCCTCCCCCTGTGCCCTGGTTCAGTCCCCACACTGTCTGTCCACTGGCACAGCACAAAGAGGCACAAAGAACGGGACCTTGGTTTTGTAGGGGAGCCTCCAGAAGGCTGCTTTCGAGGTAGGAACGTGCTGCAGCCTGAACACCCTCAATGTCACTGAGGCCGGGTGGGGGCCTGGAGAGTGTTCCTGATGGACAGGCCCCAGGGAGCCAATGCCCTCTGGGCCCCCGTTGTGATAGCACAGGGGAAGGAGCCCAAGAACCACACACAAGCCTGGGGTCTGCAGGTAGATGCAAACGCCAAGCAACAATCAGGAGGGCAGGTGTAACTCTCCACACTCAGGTCCCCAAACCCTGCAACGTGGGGCCTGAATGCGGTTTTGTTTGCAGAGCAGGAGCTTGCTCTTGGCATTGGAAGGCGGATGGCGTTTTTGAGGGGGAGGAGAAGTTGCAGCGAAAGAAGAAATCCTGAAACGACAGGCAGTGGGACAGCTGTGGCCTGAACTTGGTGTTCTTGCTCCTCGGATGTGGATGTATTAATTTCCATAAATGCTAATAGCTCACTTCCCCAAGAGCTATTACTTATGTCATCTCCCCTTGGATGCATTTCAACACAGGGCAGACAAGTGAAAGAGAAGAAAGGGCAGCCCCCACTGGTGAGTTCCCATTCCCCAACCCTGTCTGCACCAGGCAGCTCAGGACTGTTCCCTAAGGTGGCCCCTCTAACTGCAGGGTCAAGACCCCCCTGCCTTCGGCCCCACAACCAGGTCCTGATCATGCCAGGAGGCAAAGAAAGTTACCAACCCCAAAAATGCTGAATCACAAAGTAAGCTGGGTAGGAAAGTGGGGGTGGGGTGGGAAGGGAGCCGGTAGCTAGGGAGTAAGGCAGGAAAGGGTGCTAAGGGGCTTCTCACCTGGAGCCCCCCAGGCCGCTCTAGACAAAGCGTAGACCCTAAAGGAACCCCCAGACAAATGCCAGGAGGAGCAGAGCCAGGGTAGGGTGGGAGGGTGGGAAGGTGGGCAGGTACAGGACTGCTACTGCAGCAGGAAGTGGTGCAGCAGCTGGGTCTCTGTGTCCTGCGTCCTGCAGGAGCAGCAGCAGGTAGGGGAGGTGGGGAGCGAAGAGAAGCTGGAGAGGGGGCAGGGGTATAGGGACCGGGGTGGGGTGGGGTGTGTAGGTAGCCAGATGAACTGGTGCAGGAGGAGAATGCCAAGGTCCTGGGGAGCAAGGCAAGGTGCAGAGACGGCGCCCACGGGGAGAGATGTAGCGATTGGGAGCAGAATGGGTGGGAAGATGGGGCCAGGGACCTGGAAGGAAAGGCAAGATGAGCCTTCAGGAGCAACAAGGAGAGACATGCGGAGGACCAAGACCAGGAGCGCTCCGATGGGGCTGCGCTGAAGGGGGGATGGGGGAGGGGGAGGCGAGGCTGCGGGAAAAGGAGGGGGCAGAGACGGGACGAGCGGAAGGATGAAGTTTGGGGCAGGGGTCGGGGATGGGAGCTAAAAGGTCGGGCGGGTTAGCAGATAGGGCAGGCAAGGGAGGACGGGTTGGGGGAAGGGAGATGATGGAGAACAAGGCGAGCCGGCTGGAGAGGAGGTGAGGACGGAGGCGGGCGCGGGGACGCGCTGGGGGAAAGGATATGGAGAGTCAGCGCGGGCCTCGCGGGGACCCGCCGCCGCTCTCCCGGCGCACGGCCGTGTACTGCGCGGACGGCCGGGGTCTCCCCCTGCACTCACCTGGGGGCTCCAGCTCCGGATCCTCTGCCCCGCTCCGGATCTTCCTTCCCGCCCTGCCCCTGCGACTTTAGCGCCCCCGAATCCCACTAGCTCCACCAGGTTCCGCCCGCAGCATCTTCACCTCGTGGGACGCCCGGGGCCACGCCTCTGCCAGCTTCTCATTGGCTGGCCTTCACGCCACTCACATTCCTATTGGCAGAGGGATCGCCGACCATGCAAATCAGAACGGGCCCGCCGCCGCGCCTATTGGCTGGCGCTCCCGGAGCGGCGCCCCTGGACTTGGGCTCTGATTGGTCCCACGGTGCTGCTGACGCAAAGGTCGGGGGGGTGGGTTCTTTCCCTTCTGAGGCTCCTCCGGCGGGTGGCAGCGGGTCGGGTGACCCTCGGCCGGTCCTCTGACCGCAAGGCTTGCGGCTCCAGTGGGCACCGGCCGGCCGCCGGGCCTCTGGATCCGTCCGAGGGGCACATCCTCGAAAGCTTGGGGCTCGACGCCCCAGGGCGGGTGCGGCAGCTGCAGCCTCGTCTCCTAGGTAACGCTGCCCGCCGCGGGCGGAACCACGTTGGCTGGCTCCGCGGGGGAGGTTAGACGCGGCCCGGAGGCGCGGGGGCCGCCGAACGGGTCGGGGCCTCGGGCCCGGGGTGGGGGTGCTCTGTGCGTCTTTCCCCGGGGCCCGGTGCCTGCGGGGCGCGGCGGCCGGGCGGGCGCGGGGCTGTGCCCGCGTCAGTCGTACCTCCTTTCCCCCTCCGTGACACTTGGTGCGGCCGGGGCTGCAGGCTTCGGGGGCTTCTTGGGGCTCAACCTCAGTACTCTGTCCCTAGACCCTGCGCCCCCTTGCAGCCCTCCAGCTTAAGGCGAGCGCGGTGCCGCCGGCCTGGGCTGTGCTGAGACCGCGGCTTTGGCCCTCCCCTTTTCCCCGTCGGACCCCTGCCGGGGACCCCTGCTTTTCCTGTCCCCACTGGGTGCCTGTCCCCCGCTGGCCCTGCCGACCCGTCCCAGCGCCGCCGCCCAGTGGAGATCTGGAGACTCCCTGGCCCTTGCAGGAGGCCCTGCCTTGATGGCCCTGCCTGCCTACGGCCTCCCCTGGAGCTGCTCCCACCTTCCCCTCCGCTGTCCAGCCCACCGACCTCCTGACCGCCTCCGAGCACCCCACCTGGGCCCTTCTCGAGACCCCAGTGCTCGGTCTCCTGCTCGCTTCTTCAGACTCAGAGGCCCCACCTTTGCATCTCTTTTCCATGCCTGTCTCCCTAGAAGACAGATGCCTTCTCAGACCCGGTCCTGCCTTCGGTGTTGCACTGTGTCACTTGGGTTGAAGCATACGAACGAAGTCTGGCTTCCCAAGCTTGTGTAGTTGGAAAAGGTGTCCTTTAGATGATTGTGGATAGTCGCCCCCAGTTCCCGCCCAGGTCTTCATCACAGCTCACTACACCCTCCGGGCCTCTGATTTTCAGAGGTCACTGCCACCTCCCTTGTGTGCTAACTGGCATCCTGTCTTTCTGCCTCTCTCCAGATACATTCCTCGAGGGCAGGACGGTTTCTCCAGGGCCTGGCACGTGGTAGGTACTCAAAGACTATTCCTTGAATGAGGAATTCCTGGCAGTGCTTAAGTAGACCTCTGCTTACTCTCAAAAAAGCTCCCCAAAGCTTTCAGGTCTCAGGCATTCCAGATTTTGTTCACTTCTGGGTGGGAAGCGTCCCTGTGTCCGGGCAGCTCCTTGTGGTTCCTGCTCCTCCCTTTCCTTGGTGAACCACTGCTTGTGAGACATCAACCCAGCTTAGCACTTCAGCGCCCGGATTGCCTCCTCTTCTCTACCCTCCCTCCCCCGCCAAAAAAAGGAGTCTGGATTAGGCTTGTCTTCCGTGTGCTGCTCACACTCGATCCCTTGTTTTTTTAATTTTTAAAATTTTATTTTATTATTATTTTTTATACAGCAGGTTGTTATTAGTCTATTTTATACATATTAGTGTGTATATGTCAATCCCAATCTCCCAATTCATCCCACCATCCCCCCGCCCTGCCCCTGCTTTCCCCCCTTGGTGTCCATACGTTTGTCCTCTACATCTGTGTCTCTATTTCTGCCTTGCAAACTGGTTCATCTGTATCATTTTCTAGATTCCACATATATGCGGTAATATACCGTATTTGTTTTTCTCTTTCTGACTTCACTCTGTATGACAGTCTCTGGGTCCATCCACGTCTCTACAAGTGACCCAATTTCGTTCCTTTTTATGGCTGAGTAATATTCCATTGTATATGTGTACCATATCTTCTCTATCATTTTGTCTATTGATGGGCACTTAGGTTGCTCCCATGACCTGGCTATTGTAAACAGTGCTGCAATGAACATTGGGGTGCATGTGTCTTTTTGAATTATGGTTTTCTCTGGGTACATGCCCAGTAGTGGGATTACTGGGTCATGTGGTAGTTCTATTTTTAGTTTTTTAAGGAACCTCCATACTGTTCTCCATAGTGGCTGTATCAATTTACATTCCCACCAACAGTGCAAGAGGGTTCCCTTTTCTCCACACCCTCTCCAGCATTTGTTTTTTGTAGATTTTCTGATGATGCCCATTCTAACCGTTGTGAGGTGATACCTCATTGTAGTTTTGATTTGCATTTCTCTGATAATTAGTGATGTTGAGCAGCTTTTCATGTGCCTCTTGGCCATCTGTATGTCTTTGGAAAAATGTCTATTTAGGTCTTCTGCCCATTTTTTGATTGGGTTGTTTGTTTTTTTAATATTGAGCTGCATGAGCTGTTTATATATTTTGGAGATAAATCGTTTGTCCATTGATTCGTTTGCAAATATTTTCTCCCATTCTGAGGGTTGTCTTTTCATCTTGTTTATGGTTTCCTTTGCTGTGCAAAAGCTTTTAAGTTTCATTAGGTCCCATTTGTTTATTTTTGTTTTTATTTCCATTACTCTAGGAGGTGGGTCAAAAAAGATCTTGCTGCGATTTATGTCAGAGGGTGTCTTTCCTATGTTTTCCTCTAAGAGCTTTATAGTGTCTGGTCTTACATTTAGGTCTTTAATCCATTTTGAGTTTATTTTTGTGTATGGTGTTAGGGAGTGTTCTAATTTCATTCTTTTACATGTAGCTGTCCAGTTTTCCCAGCATCATTTGTTGAAGAGACTGTCTTTTCTCCATTGTATATCCTTGCCTCCGTTGTCATAGATTAGTTGAGCATAGGTGCGTGAGTTTATCTCTGGGCTTTCTATCCAGTTCCGTTGATCTATATTTCTGTTTTTGTGCCAGTACCATTTTTGTCTTCATTACTGTAGCTTTGTAGTATATTCTGAAGTCAGGGAGTCTGATTCCTCCAGCTCCATGTTTTTTCCCTCAAGATTGCTTTGGCTGTTTGGGGTCTTTTGTGTCTCCATACAAATTTTAAGATTTTTTTTCTAGTTCTGTAAAAAATGCCATTGGTAATATGATAGGGATTGCACTGAATCTGTAGATTGCTTTGGGTAGTATAGTCATTTTCACAATATTGATTCTTCCAATCCAAGGACATGGTATATCTCTCCATCTGTTTGTGTCATCTTTGATTTCTTTCATCAGTGTTTTATAGTTTTCTGAGTACAGATCTTTTATCTCCTTAGGTAGGTTTATTCCTAGGTATTTTATTCTTTTTGTTGCAATGGTGAATGGGATTATTTCCTTAATTTCTCTTTCTGATCTTTCATTGTTAGTGTAAGGGATGCAAGAGACTTCTGTGCATTAATATTGTATCCTGCAACTTTACCAAATTCATTGATTGGCTCTAGTGGTTTTCTGGTGATACCTTTAGGATTATCTCTGTATAGTGTCATGTCATCTGCAAACAGTGACAGTTTTACTTCTTCTTTTCTGATTTGTATTCCTGTCATTTCTTTTTCTTCTCTGATTGCCGTGACTAGGACTTCCAATATTATGTTGAATAATAGTGACGAGAGTGGACATCCTTGTCTTGTTCCTGATCTTCGATAAATGCTTTCAGTTTGTCACCATTGAGAGTGATGTTTGCTATGGGTTTGTCATATATGACCTTTATTATGTTGAGGTAGTTTCCCTCTATGCCCACTTTCTGGAGACTTTTTATCATAAATCGGTGTTGAATTTTGTCAAAAGCTTTTTCTGCATCTTTTGAGATGATGAAATGGTTTTTATTCTTCAGTTTGTTAATATGGTGTATCACATTGATTGATTTGCATATATTGAAGAATCCTTGCACCCCTGGGATAAATCCCACTTGATCATGGTGTATGATCCTTTTAATGTGTTGTTGGATTCTGTTTGCTAGTATTTTGTTGAGGATTTTTGCATCTATAATCATCAGTGATATTGGTCTGTAATTTTCTTTTTTTGTAGTATCTTTGTCTGGTTTTGGTATCAGGGTAATGGTGGCTCGTAGAATGAGTTTGGAAGTGTTCCTTCTTCTGTGATTTTTTGGAAGAGTTTGAGAAGGATAGATGTCAGCTCTTCTGTAAATGTTTGATAGAATTCACCTGTGAAGCCATCTGGTCCTGGACTTTTGTTTGTTGGAAGATTTTTAATCACAGTTTCAATTTTATTACTTGTGATTGGTCTGTTCATATTTTCTATTTCTACCTGCTTCAGTCTTGGAAGGTTGTACGTTTCTAAGAATTTGTGCATTTCTTCCAGGTTGTCCATTTTATTGGCATAGAGTTGCTTGTGCTAGTCTCTTATGATGCTCTGTATTTCTTCGGTGTCCATTGTAACTTCTTTTTCATTTCTAATTTTATTGATTTGAGTCCTCTCCCTCTTTTTCTTGATGAGTCTGGCTAAAGGTTTATCAATTTTGTTTATCTTCTCAAAGAACCAGCTTTTAGTTTTATTGATCTTTGCTATTGTTTTCTTTGTTTCTATTTCATTTATTTCTGCTCTGATCTTTATGATTTCTTTCCTTCTACTAACTTTGGGTTTTGTTTGTTCTTTCTCTAGTTCCTTTAGGGGTAAGGTTAGATTGTTTGAAATTTTCTTCTTGTTTCTTGATGTAGGATTGTATTGCTAAAAGCTTCCCTCTTAGAACTGCTTTTGCTGCATCTCACAGTCATGTTTTCATTGTCATTTGTCTCTAGGTATTTTTTGATTTTCTCTTTGATTTCTTCAGTGATCTCTTGGTTATTTAGTAGTGTGTTGTTTAGCCTCCATGTGTTTTTGCTTTTTACGGTTTTTTTCCTGTAATTTATTTCTAATCTCATAGTGTTGTGGTCGGAAAAGATGCCTGATACGATTTCAGTTTTCTTAAATTATCCGAGGCTTGATTTGTGACCCAAGATGTGATCTATCCTGGAGAATGTTCTGTGTGCACTTGAGAAGAAAGTGTTATCTGCTGTTTTCAGACGGAATATCCTATAAATATAAATTAAATCTATTTGGTCTGTTGTGTCATTTAAAGCTTGTGTTTCCGTATTAGTTTTCTGTCTGGATGATCTGTCCATTGGTGTAAGTGAGGTGTTAAAAATCTCCCACTATTATAGTGTTACTGTTGATTTCCTCTTTTATAGCTGTTAGCAGTTGCCTTATGTATTGAGGTGCTCCTATGTTGGGTGCATATATATTTATAATTGTTATATCTTCTTCTTGGATTGATCCCTTGATCATTATGTAGTGTCCTTCCTTGTCTCTTGTCACATACTGTATTTTAAAGTCTATTTTATCTGATATGAGTATAGCTACTCCAGCTTTCTTTTGATTTCCATTTGCATGGAATATCTTTATCCATCCCCTCACTTTCAATCTGTATCTGTCCCTAGGTCTGAAGTGTGTGTTTTATAGACAGCATATATTGTTTTTGTATCCATTCAGCGAGCCTGTGTCTTTTGGTTGGAGCATTTAATCCATTCACATTTAAGGTAATTATCGATATGTATGCTCCTATTACATTTTCTTAATTGTTTTGGGTTTGTTTTTGTTGGTCCTTTTCTTCTCTTGTGTTTCCTACTTAGAGAAGTTCCTTTAGCATTTGTTGTAGAGGTGGTTTGGTGGTGCTGAATTCTCTTAGTTTTTGCTTGTCTGTACAGCTTTTGATTGCTCTGTTGAATCTGAGTGAGATCTTGCCGGGTAGAGTAATCTTGGTTGTAGGTTCTTCCCTTTCATCAGTTTAAATATATCGTGCCACTCCCTTCTGGCTTGTAGAGTTTCTGCTGAGAAATCAGCTGTTAACCTTATGGGAGTTCCCTTGTATGTTATGTGTAGTTTTTCCTTTGTTGCTTTCAATAATTTTTCTTTGTCTTTAATTTTTGTCAGTTTGGTTACTCTGTGTCTCGGCGTGTTTATCCTTCGGTTTATCCTGCCTGGGACTCTCTGTGCTTCCTGGACTTGGGCGCCTATTTCCTTTCCTATGTTAAGGAAGTTTTTGACTATAATCTCTTCAAATATTTTCTCAGTTCCTTTCTCTCTCTCTTCTCCTTCTGGGACCACTGTAATGCAAATGTTGGCGCATTTAATGTTGTCCCAGAGGTCTCTTAGGCTGTCTTCATTTATTTTCATTATTCTGTTCTCCGGCAGTGATTTCCACCATTCTGTCTTACAGGTCACGTATCCGTTCTTCTGCCTCAGTTATTCTGCTATTGATTCCTTCTAGTGTATTTTTCATTTCAGTTATTGTATTGTTCATCTCTGTGTGTTCTTTAATTCTTCTAGGTCTTTTTTAAACATTTCTTTCATCTTCTCGATCCTTTCTCCATTCTTTTTCCGAGGTCCTGGATCATCTTGACTATCATTATTCTGAATTCTTCTTCTGGAAGGTTGCCTATCTCCACTTCATTTAGTTGTTTTTATGGGGTTTTATCTTGTTCCTTCATCTGGTACATAGCCCTCTGCCTTTTCATCTTATCTGTCTTTCTGTGAATGTGGTTTTTGTTCCACAAGCTCCAGGATTGTAGTTCTTCTTGCTTCTACTGTCTGCCCTCTGGTGGATGAGGCCATCTAAGAGGCTTGTGCAAGCTTCCTGTTGGGAGGGACTGGTGGTGGCTAGAGCTGACTGTTGCTCTGGTGTGCAGAGCTCAGTAAAACTTTAATCCGCTTGTCTGCTGATGGGTGGGGCTGGGTTCCCTCCTTGTTGGTTGTTTGGCCTGAGGCGACCCAACACTGGAACCTACCCGGGCCCTCTGGTGGGGCTAATGGTGGACCCTGGGAGGGCTCTCGCCAAGGAGTACTTCCTAGAACTTCTGCTGCCAGTGTCCTTGTTCCCATGGTGAGACACAGCCACCCCCTGCCTTGGCAGGAGATCCTCCAACACTAGCAGGTAGGTCTGATTCAGTCTCCTATGGGGTCACTGCTCCTTCCCCTGGGTCGCAATGCGCACACTACTTTGTGTGTGCCCTCCAAGAGTGGACTCTCTGTTTCCCCCAGTCCTGTCGAAGTCCTGCAGTCAAATCCCGCTAGCCTTCAAAGTCTGATTCTCTAGGAATTCCTCCTCCCGTTGCCGGACCCCCAGGTTGGGAACCTGACGTGGGGCTCGGAACCTTCACTCCAGTGGGTGGACTTCTGTGGTATAAGTGTTCTCTAATTTGTGAGTCACCCACCCACCAGTTATGGGATTTGATTTTACTCTGATTGCGCCCCTCCTTCCGTCTCACTGTGGCTTCTCCTTTGTCTTTGGATGTGGGGTATCTTTTTTGGTGAGTTCCAGTGTCTTCCTGTCGATGATTGTCCAGCAGCTAGTTGTGATTCCGGTGCTCTCGCAAGAGGGAGTGAGTGCATGTCCTATGCCGCCATCTTGAACCAATCTCCACCCCCTTGTTTTTGTCCCACTGGATATTTAGATTCTTGAAGACAGGGCATTTGACAGTCCGCTTCATGGTGTGTGTACTGGGACAGAACAAGTGCTTGGTGAATATTTGTTGACCGGGTCTGCAGAAGCAAAGACCTCCAGGGAACTTTACAGCCGCTCCTTTTGTAGATGAGAAGCAGACGCCTGGAGGGCCAAAGGCTTTCCAGAAGTCTGAGAGGAGAGGGAGGATCAGCCCCGTCCTGGACCAGTGCCCTCTCTGTGCCCTCAGGGCCTCTGCTCCTTTGCCTCTCCTGGCCTTGGTGGGCAGAGGGCCGGCATGGCTATAACGTCTTTGATGTGAGTGTGACTGGCTGTGTGCTTTCAGACTGGCTGTTTAACCTCTGAGCTTCACTTTCCACATCTATAACATGGGGACAGTAATGGTACTTACCTTACGGAGATGTTGGAATAATGAATATGAAGATGTTTGCGAGTGCCTGGCTCACGATAAGGATTCAATAAAAGCTGGTGCATTTTCTTTATTTCCCCTCTGGAGAGCCCACTGTACCCTTCTCTTGGGCTCAAAGCATGGGACCCTCCCAGTTTTCCCTTTTCTGTTCATCTAGCCCCAAAGGCCCCTCTGCCCTTCCTCCGCAGACTTCTTAATTCCTCCACAGCATAACTTAATGATTTACTGAATCACTAAAAAAGTTTTCACTGAGGGCCTAGGCCTGACCTCGTGGAGCTCAGTCCTGCAGGACGACCGGGACCACGTAGCCTGGTGGAGCCTGGTGGAGCGGGGTGCCTTCTGTGGCAGGGTCCTGTGTGGGGGATGGAGGTGCTCTCCTGGGGAGGTGGCTCCTGGTCTGACTTCTCAAGGAAGAGGAGGAGTCACCCCGGGGTGTGCGCCTGTTGGGCTGGGGGGTGGCACGGACGTGGTGTCCGGGAGGAACTGAAGCAAGGGCCGCGTGGAGTGGACAGGAGTGAGGGCTGGGTGAGAGCCGTTCTGGGTGGGGGGGTGGGGGAAGGCAAGAGCTCTGCGTGTCCCAGAGCCCCTGGGACCGTCTGGGTTCCCACCTCCAGGAGCCTGTGTCTCAGGAGTCACCTCCCTTCCGTCTCCCTCTCGGAATGTTGCTGCCTGCTTGCACCTGCCCGTCTCAGTTCTTTGATTTTGGGTGGCCTGCCTTTCCGAGTAGCTGCCTCTTGTGCCGGTGCATCTCCTGCTGGTGCTGCCTGGGGCATCCTGTTGTGCGTCCCCTGCCCGGGCGACCGCAGCGGGAGGGCTCCGCAGCAGTTCCCCGCCAAGTGTGGTGCTGGGTCCCACTTCCCTCAGGGAAGTGCGGGGAGGTACTGGCTCAGGAATCTGGGGCACGGGAGCAAAGTCTGGAGCGCCCTGCAAAGGAGGCTGCGTCCTGGGCTCGGGAAACACCGCGGGGCAGGGTGTGGGGCTGGTGGGGCCCCTTCCAGAGGGTATCCTGCCGCGTGTGCTTTACTTGTGCTCCCGAGGCAGGAAGGGCTTCCCTGTAGATATGCACTCGCTTGCTAAGGATAAACCTCCCAACTTTATAACTAATGTCAAGGGGAAAAGCACATTTTCCTGAAAAACAAATGTTTGAGAGTCAAGTTTATTGAAACTTAAATTTCATGATTGAATTTGTTGAGTCCTGATGGACAGCCTGGTACCAAGGCCACAGGACAGTAGGTTCCCTTCTGCAAGCAGTGGGCCAGTGAGCAGATCAGTACAGGACAGGTGACAAGTGCTCAGAGGCCTGCTGGGTGTTGGTCAGACCTCTTCTGCTTACAGGTCATGGACACCTGTAGGAGTTCCCATGGCTTCTGTAACAAATTACCACAAACTGGGGGACTGAAAACAATTTATCTTCTTTCAGTTCGGAAGGTTAGAAGTCCGAAATCAGTCTCGCTGGGATAAAGTCAGGTGCGGGCAGGGCTGTGATCCCTCTGGAGGCTCTAGGGAGAATCGGTTTCCTTGCTTTTTCCAGCTTCAAGAGGCGCCTGCATTCCTCGGCTTGTGGTCCCTCCCTCCGTCTTCACGTCTTTCCCGCTTCTGCCTCGCCTGGCCTTTTCTCTGACCCCCCTGCCTCTCTCTCATCAGGACCCTTGTGACGATAGCAGGCCCACCTGGGTAATCCGGGTACTCTCCCCATCTCATGGTCTTTAACCTGATCACACCCACAATGTCCCTTTTGCCACGTGAAGTCCAACATTCATAGGTTCTGAGGATTAGGATGGGGACGTCTTTGGGGGCCATTATTTAGCCGCCACAGGCCTCCACAGGCCTTTACAGCTCCTGTAACTCAGCTCTGGTCGGGGTGGGGCTGCCTTCCATCAGGCTCTCTCCACCTGGAGGTCTGGGTCCTGCCGGCAGGGCCGTCCTCGCCACCCTCCATCTCCACCAGCCTCCCCTGGGCTGGCCTCTACCTTAGGCTCTCCCTGGGGTGGCAGAGTGGCCCCTGGGGCTTCAGGCCGGCCTGGGCAGCTCCTGGCCTGGGGGAGAGACAGCCTGTTCAGAGGGCGGCATGGCTGGAGTCCCAGGGAAGACACACCCAGTGTGTGTCATAGGTTCATTTCTGAGACCGTCGCTGAAGCCCTCTGGCCGGAACTGGGGAGGGTTGTTCCACAAAACAAGGGATGTTGAGTAGACAAATATAACCTACAAAGGAAAAACCCCCAAACTAACCAATGTGCGCGCCTTCCTGTTCATACGGTAACAGTCTGGATCTGGAGGCTGAGGGGTGTGCCTGCCCAAGGGGGTGCCGGGTGGGAGTGGCATTCCAGTGAGGGGCTGGGCCCCGCCCCGAGGCCCGCCGGGTGTGGGAGAGCAGCTCGGGGGCCGGTCACATCCGTGCCTCCCAGACCCCCTGCCTTCCCTGCACAGCCTGTGAGCGTGGAGGTGGGCTGGCTGCCCGAAGCCTCGAATTTTGGGTCCCTGTAGAGCAGCCCTTTTCCAGCTTTTGAGTGTCAGATCCCTTTATGCTTTAAAAAATGATTGAGGACTCCAAATAACTTTAAAACTTGAGTGATATCTACCAATATTTATTATTGAGAAATATCTACAGTGTTATTAATTCATTTAAAAACAGTAGACCTGTTACATGTTAACATAAAGATGTATTTTTTTAATGAAAGCCAATTGTGTTTTCCGAAACAAAAACATGAGCAAGAACTGTGGGGTTGTTTTGCTTGTTTGTGAATCCCTTTAACATCCGGCTGACAGACTGCTGAGGACCGCTTGGTCTGGTACAGGCTTCTCTGTTGTGATGGGTCATTTCGGCTGAAGTATTTGAAGGCAATCCAGCCTCACCCAGATAAGGGAGTAGGCCCTTAGAGAACTGTGGATGTTCTGCTTTGGTGCTGTACCCAAATCCACAAGTGGTTGTTTCTTAACGGTGTCTTGCGTGCAGAGTTTGACACCCTGTTCGTGAACTTTCATAGTGTTAGGTTAAAACCCTCTGGTCTGCCTCGCACTTTGGGTGGATCTTTCATCCATGCAGAATTTTACATCATCGTGCTTGTTCACTCAGAAAATACCGCTTCTGAGTTAGGCAGATCTTCCAAATATTGACACATCTAATCACACAAATTCAAAAGATCACTTTCGTTACCTGCACTACCCATCTCCTCAGGAAAGTCTTTAAAGAAGTATGCAGCTGTCAGGCTCACAGTGGAGGGTACAGACTTTCCCAATTCTGAATTTTGCCTGAAAGCTCAATTTTTTTGACGAGTTTTTCTTGCAGTGACAGGTTCATTTTGTTCACGTTTGAGAGATTGTCTACAAAGCACCCAAGTCTGAAAAACCGTGGTTTGTCTGTGAGCCGTTCTTTTAGTAAGAATGGTGTTGCTGAGTGAAAGAAGGAGCCAGTTCAGCTCGCAGCCCAGCGATCATGCCCGGCTCACCCTGGGGTGACCATTGTCTTTCACCTGGCAGCACAAATGCTTTTCGTGTATTTCCCGTTTCATCACAGAATGTTAAAAGCACGCACCCTCAAGGGTCAAGACGTCATAAAATCCATAGTTTTCACAGCTTCCCCAAGGACGTTCTTAGGTGAAGCTGTTGAACTTTGTGCCGTGAGAGGTGAAGAGCACAGGATGGCTGGTGGGGTGTGGTGCCCTCTGCCTCGGGGCGTAACGAGGCCCCAGCAGCTTCACCCACCACTGCCTCGGCGCCACCCGCGCCAATGCCAACCCAGTGAAAGAGGCAAGTGGCATCTGGAGGTTATGAAAATAGCTTTGACCCTGTGGAGCCCTTGACCACCTAGGGCAACCTCAGGGGTTTGGGAACCACATTCAGAAAACTGCTGTCTTAGAAGATCAAACCCCATGCCTTCTTGCTTGCCGTTTTAGCATACAGAATTCGGCCTCTGTTCAAGGCCAAGAGCTTAAGATTTTGTGTCAGCTGAAGACAGTCTCTCGAGAAGTTTCAGATCCCTGTCTGCTGGAAGGCAGGTAACATCCTTATTGAGCCAGGTCGCCAAGACACCCGGAGCCCTCAAAACCTGTCCCCACCTGGCTTCACCAGCAAGACTGCATGTAGCTCAGCTGTCTTGGGTGCCGGACTTCAGGGTCCCCTTGAGCCAGGGCTCTCGTGGTGACATCTGGACCCATTGGCCTTGCTCTGGCTCTGCCTGCCTTTTTGTATGTGTCTCAAGGTAGCTGCTCCTGTGGTGGCCTGGGCAGCTTCAGGCTGATGACCTCTCTGCTCCGAAGGCCACAGGGAAGAGTGTTTCCTTCTCCTAACAGAACCAGCAGAAGCGCTGAGATCACCTCTCGTTGGCTCGGAGTGGGGCATGCGCCCCAAGCCGCTCTAAGACAGCCCTGGTTCCCGAGGCCTGGTGCCCTTGTGCAGGGCTCGACCTCCACAGCCGGACAAAGCACGTGCCGGTCCCTAAACCAGTCACTGAGGCCAGGATAGGTGTGCTCTGGTTGGCCAGGGGAAGGTGGCGTGGGCGCCAGTCTGCTGCCCTGGGGGCTAGAGGGTGGGATGGCAGAGTGCGTGTTGGTGGTTTCCCTGGGGTTCCCGGGAGGTGGGAAGCTTTCAGAACTGCTCTAAGAACTGTGGCCCTCATAACTCTTTTCTTTATTTGAACATGAATGCCGCAGGTAGTCCTAGAGGCCCCCAGCGACCCTCAGACCGGCAGAATGCATGACTGGCACAGGATCTTTGACCAAAACCTGCTGGTCCCTCCCCACACACAGAGAGCACGCCAGCCTCTAAAGGAATCGACGGCATTTCAGTGTGTCCTGAAGTGGCTTGATGGCCTGCTAATTAAGCAGGTAAAGAAATTGGTTCTTTACTGTCAAATGCATGCTGTCACTGCTCTCACCTGGGATGGTATTGATTTTCACATGTTTATTTGAGTCTTGCACTGTACCCATCACCCCGGGCGTTGGCAGTACTCGGAGGTAAAGTGGTCCATCAGCAAAGAGGATTTGTGATTCAGCGACTCGGTCAGCACTTTTGACCCTGGCTAAAGGCTGCTTTTTGCCTACAGTGGAGCAATCTAAAAACCCAGGTAATTCGATTTCCTGGGTTATTTCCTGGCCACGTTGTTTGCCGGAGGTGGCCTTGTGCGTGGCTCAGCGTGGCCTGCTTTCGGCCTGGCAGTTAGAACAGCAGGGGCGGGGCTCTGGGCATCCTGGGGGATGTGCCTGGGAGGTACCACCGCCTTTGCACATTCAGGCCCTTGCTCTGTGGCTCTGCGTCCACCTGTGCCCTCCAGCCGCCCGGGAACCTGCCAGAGAAGCTGGCGCTCCTGTGCCTCCTCAGACCACCCACATGATTGGATGGTCCTAGGGAGGCCCAGTGTCCTGGGGGGGCGCACAGGCAGGATCCGGCCCTGCCAGTGTGAGCACGTGGCTTGGCAAGACTGTATCTTCTTCCTCTGCAGCTGGCAGGGTCATTCTTCAGGCCCTCAAAGCTGTCGGAGCGCTGGGTCTATTATTAAATCACTCACATCCATCCTGCATCATCACTTCAAACCCTTTGATTGAGCACCTGCTGTGTGCTTCCCACTGTTTTAGGTACCGTGGTGATTACTGCTCTTACTACTTTACTTCTTAGCGCTTTACTTGTATTAGTTCACTTCGTCCTCATGACAACCCGAAGATGTAGGTAGCATCATTACTCCTGTTTTACAGAAGAGGAGGCAACCCGAGAGAGGTGACCTTGGTTGCCCGGGGTGACACAGCTCCAGCCGGCCAGCTGGGACTCCAACCTAGGGAGGCCGGCTGCAGCAGTCCTGGCCTTCCAGGAGCTCACGAGACAGTGGACAGCAGTTTCCTCTTTCTTAGGAGTTTTGCAAAGGAGATTTTATTTATTTTCCCATTTTACTTTATTAATTCATCTTAATTTGTTTTTGAAAAGGTAATTCCCATAGTTCAAAATCCACAAGGGCGCACAGGGAAAGTGTATTGTCCCATGAAGTCCCCAAGGCACCCAGTGTCCCACCCTAGATACAGCCAGTGTTAACCTGTTTTCTGTACAACTTTCTGGAAATTCTAAGCAAATACAACAAATAAATACAGTTGTATGTATTTTTCCTTTTTTTTACATAAATGATAGCTTATATTCTGTTCTGTATCTTAAAAAATGTTCTTAACAATATGTGTTATAGGTTGTTCATGTCATTCCATGAAGAATTGCTGACTCTTTCTTAAGACAGCATAGCTTTTCCCGTGTGGATGACACGTCATCCATTCATTAGGCCCTTGCTGATGACCGGTTGGACTCCCTCCAGGGCTTTGCTTTTACAGACGTTGTTGCTACAATGCGTAACTTCATTGACATCATTTAAAAAAATGCACACATATGTCTGTGGAATGATTCCTACAAGTGGTTTCATGATCTCGAGTCACGCATTAAAAGTTTTCATTTAAAACCCAATTATAAATTGTTTTTAAAAAATCACTCTGTAAACCTAAAGTGTATGTCTTCAAACCATATGTATGAAAGGAAAAGGATGGAAAAAAGGCCGTGTAAACACTAAGCATAAGAAAGCTTTGTGACTATACTAATATCAGACAAAGTAGAGTTCAAGGCGAAGCATATTTCTAGAGATAAAGGGGCATTTCATAGTGATGATGGTAATCAGGAAGACGTGACAGTCCTAAATGTGTATGCGCCTATGTCGGGAGCCCCCAGAGGCACCCGCCAGGTTCAGTGATACACTAGGAGGAGGACTTGACATGACTCAGCACATAGTCATCCTCAAAGGAAAGATTTATTTCAGTGAAAAATTACCGAGTAAGATCAGCTAAGGGAAAGGCATATGGGGGGAAACGGGTGTGAGCTTCCAGGGTCATCTGCCATGGGAATCCCACAGGACAGACTTCATTCCCTCAGCAACAGGCTGTGACAACACCTGTGAAATGCTGCCAACCAAGGAAGCTCGTTAGAGACTCAGTGCCCACAGGCTCTAAAAAACCTCAGGGCTTCTTGGGAACTGGTCGTGTAGACACCCTCTGCCTAGCACGTACCAAGATTCCAGAGTCCCAGAAGGAAAGCAGGTGTTCAGCATAAATCACTCTGTACAAGCAGTTTAGGTACCGGGAGCCATTCTTATTCGTTAGGGTGGTGGGGAACCCCACGTTCCCAGACTCTAGCCAAGGGCCAGGCTTGTAAGCCAGCCTTTCAAAGCATAACTGGCCTGCTATGATAACTCTTTTGTGCCCGGCACTCAATAACATGGCTTCCAAATCCGTGAAGCAAAATTTGTAGAACTAAAGGGAACTACATTTAGGTTCACCTTCATAATTGGAGACTTTTCACTCTCTCTCAATAATTGATAGAACAAATAGACCGCCCCCCCCAAAAAAAAATCATAAGGATTTGGAAGATCTGAACACCACCACCAACCACCTTGACCGAATTGTCACCTCTAAAACACTACACACCTAACAAATAAAATACACATTCTTCTCAAGTGCATGAGGAACATTTACGGAGATAGATAATATGCTTGGTCATAAAAATAAGTCTCAAGAAATTTAAAAGGATTGAAATTACAAAGAATATGTTCACTGACTAATATGTTATTAAATTAGAAATCAATAACAATGAGATACCTAGAAAATCCCCAAATGGTAGAAAATTAAACAGCACACTGCTAACTAACCCTTGGGTCAAAGAAGAATTCAGAGAGAGGGCTTCCCTGGTGGCACAGTGGTTAGGAATCTGCCTGCCAATGCAGGGGACACGGGTTCGAGCCCTGGTCCGGGAAGATCCCACATGCCGCGGAGCAGCTAAGCCCACGCGTCACAACTACTGAAGCCTGCGTGCCTAGAGCCCGTGCTCCGCAACAAGAGAAGCCACTGCAATGAGATGCCCATGCACTGTGCAACTAAGAGTAGCCCCCGCTGCCTCACCTAGAGAAAGCCCACGCAACAATGAAGACCCAGTGCAGCCAAAAAATAAAGTAAAATAATAAAATAAATAAATTTATTAAAAAAAAGAATTCAGAGAGAAATTAGAAAATAATTTGAACTGAATAATGTAAGAATATATCAAAATTTGTGGGATGCAGTTAATGCAGTCCTTTGAGGGAAACTTATAGCTTTATATGAGTACTTTAGAAAAGAAGAAAGGTACAGGCATACCTCATTTTATTGTGCCTTACTTCACTGTGCTTTGCGGATATTGTATTTTTTACAAATTGAAGGTTTGTGACAACCCTGCATGGAGCAAGTCTATCAGTGCCATTTTTCCAGCATTTGCTCGCTTCATGTCTCTGTGTCCCATTTTGGTAATTCTTGCAACATTTCAGACTTTTTCATTATTATTATATGTGTTATGGTAATCTGTCATCAGTGATCTTTGATATTACTACTATGACTCACTGAAGGCTCAGATGATAGTTGGTATTTTTTAGCAATAAATTGTTTTAAAATTAAGGTATGTACATTGTTTTTTAAACATAATGCTATTGTACACTTAGTAGACTACAATATAGTGTAAACATAATTTTATATGCACTGGGAAACCAAAAAATTCGTGTGACTCCCTTTATTATGATATTCGCTTTATTGCAGTCGTCTGGAACTGAACCCTCAATGTCTCCAAGGTCTGCCTGTATAAAAATCAACAACCCCTGCTTCCTCCTTAAGAATCTAGATAAAAGGAACAAATTAAAATCAAAGAAAATAAAAGAAGGAAGTAGTGAATTTCTGGGCAGAAACCAATAAAGGGCAAATAATAGAGAAAATCAGCAAAGCCAGAAGTTGGTTCTTTGAAAAGATTAATAATACTGATAAACCCCTGTCAAGACTGGTCACAAGAAGAGAGAAAAAACAGATTACCAATATTAGGAAAGAAAGAAGGAGCATCACTACATATTCTACGGAAATTAAAAAGATGATCAAGGGATATTATGAATAACTTGTGTCAATAAATATAACTTAGATGAAATGGACAAATTTCTTGAAAAGCACAACTTACCAAAAGTGACACCAGAAGAAATAGAAAATCTAAATAGCCCTATATTTATTAAAGAAATTGAATTCATAATTAAAAAGCTTCCAGACTTAGATGACTTCACTCTTGAATTTAATAAAATATTAAAGGAAGAAATAATACCAA
The DNA here is from genome assembly GCF_965194825.1 of Balaenoptera physalus. Lineage (NCBI taxonomy): Eukaryota > Metazoa > Chordata > Mammalia > Artiodactyla > Balaenopteridae > Balaenoptera > Balaenoptera physalus. The sequence continues at coordinate 192,184,264 of NC_138882.1, forward strand.
TTCTAGAACAACTCTTTCAGAAAATAGAGGAGGAGGGAATGCTTCCCAGGTGCTTTTTTGAGGCCATCATAAGGCTGATACCTGAACCAGGCAAGGATGTGGCAAGAAAAGTACAGATCCATATCCCTCATGAATCTTAGCACAAAAATCCTTAATATATTAGGGCGTCAGATCCAGCAATATATAAACATGACGGGGTTTATTGCAGGAACACGAAGTTGGTTTTACATACAAAAATCAGCCACTAACATTTAAAAGATCAAGTAGGGGACATGTTGAAAGTTCAATTTGGATCATCTTACAGATTTGTGCAATTTTAGTTAATTTGAGAATTGATAGCTTTAGATAATAGCAGACTTCCCTGTGAAAGGTGTTGGCTGAAAATATTACATGCTTATTTTGAACTCAAGGCACTTTATTAGTCATTTTGGTATGTTCTTCTTACTATTCATTTACCTTTTTGGTTTAGTTTAATTTTACCATGAACGTTGATTACTTTCCTTTGGGATGGCTATTTCAATTCAATTTGGTATTTATTGTGTGTTTGGAACTGTGCGGGGGACACAAGGGTGACCACCCCATACTCTGTCTTCATGGAGCTCTCGGTCCAGCGCGGGGAGACGGACCTAGAAACTTAGACCTGAGTAGAATTGGGTACAGAGTCGCAGAGAGGTGGAGGAGGTGGTTAGGGTGTGGAGTTCCGGGAAGGAGACCAAGTCTGCAGGGGAGATCTGGGAGTCCCCAGGTCCCGGCTGGTGATCTCCCCTCCCTGAGAGAGTGGCGAGGAGGTGGAGGGGGCTGATGGTGGTGCCCTGGGTGGTACCAGCAGTGAGGGGAGGCCTGGCACCCTGGGCAGGTGTGCACCCTGAGCACCTCCCCAGGCATGGTCTAGTCCCCAGCCCCAGTGATGGAGCTGGAGGAGGATATTCCAGGCTCTCGTCCTCCTGGAGCTGACATTTAGGTTGGGGTGACCGACCACCAGCATGTAAATGGACAGCGATGGACACAGGAAACAGAAAGTGGGGTTGGAGGACAGGGGCCTGGATGGCGGGGGTCAGGGAAGGCCTCCCTGGTCAGGGCCTGATGGAAGCGAGGGAGCGATCACAGCAGAGGGGGCGGCGGGGAGGGAGGGGGGTGTGGGGCGGTGCTGAGAGAGGGGGGAGATGGGAGAGGGCCTGGGCTTGGGATCCCCCCAGACCTGTTGCATCCTCCCCACCTTCACACACGACACCACCTCTCTCCCAGGTGCTCTGGACGGGGGACGAGCCATCATCTTTCACTAGGGGCTGGGACTCCCCTGCCAGACCCGGGAGGCCTGGGCAGACAGGTGGCCACCAGCCTCTCCTTCCTGCCTCTCTGCCCCTCGCATCCCGAGTCCGGCTGTCGCCAGGGTCGCTGGGCAGTTCCTTCACAGACGTCCCGAACGTGCCCACTCCCCGTCCCACCTGTGGCCCCCCCGGCGCCCCCCCACCCCCGCCTGCCTGGGTGACGGCAGCAGCCTCCTCCCGCCCCCTCCCCATATTCCCGTCCCCATGTGGAGCTGGAGTGATTTCCTTTTTCCAGCGTTGACATATAATTGACAAATAAAATTGTAGGGTACTTGAAACGTACAGCGTGATGATTGGGTGTCCACGTAGGTTGTGGAAGGATTCTGCCAGCAACTTCACACACCCATCACCTCACACTGGACTGATTTTCATAGAATCTCGAATCAGGTGGTGTCACTTCTGCTCAGGCTCTTTCCCTGGCTTCTCCTCCAATTTGGAGTAGAAACCCGGCTTCAAATCACGCTCTGTGAGACCTGCGTGGGCGGCCTCTGCCCCTTCTCTGCACCCCTTACGCAGTCCTACGGGTGTTCTGTTTTAAAACACACCTGGGCTTTTGTTTTTATTTTGTTTTGTTCTGGTGGGACCAGCAGAGCAGGAAACGATTGCTACTGAAAGATGGTTTCATCCTCGTGGTTCCCCAGGGGAGGGGCCGCACCACGCCCTGCAGGGCCACACGGGGAAGCAGCTGGGTCGGTTAGGAGACAGTGGGATGAGGGGAGAGCCTGGGCAAGAGCCTGTATAGCGGTTTTCGTGGGAAGGGATGGGCGAGGCCGGGTCAGCAGATGCACACGCTTAGGACTGGCCAGTCTGGGTAATTTCAGTGGCTGCCGGGGTGGAGGGGCCGCACCTGGTTGCCTGGTTCTGGCCCGGGATGATTAGGGTGGGGGGATATTGTCACCTGGAGTGTGAGCCAGGTAGGGGGCGGGTGGGGCTATGGGCTGGAAGGCAGGTCATTTACTGTCACTAGGGATTAGCTGGCCCTGGGCGGGGCAGTCTCTCCCCATGAGGGAGGCCCCAGCGGTCAGAGCACTAAGAACACAGGGAGTGAGAAAAAGTAGTTAACATATGGTCAGGGTGCTTTCTTACTGGTCCCTGAGCACCCAGCTCTCTTGGCCCAGAGCCGCCTCCGTCCTGGCTCACTCTCCGCAGGTCCACTCCTGGTTCCCACCCCCTTAGTTCTCAGTTCACATCTTTCAGAGCCCCTTCCCTGGCCGTCCTATTCAAAGAGCCAACCCACCCATCTCCCCTCACCCACTTTTGTTGTTCTTCATGTGAGCCCCAAGGATGGAGATTTTGTCTGTTTTGTTCCTTATTGTGTCTCTGGTGCCTAGAACAGTGATACACAGAATAGATGCTTAAATAATGTTTACCAAATGATCACATGAGAGGAAAACAGAACTCCTGGTCCCAGGACAGACAGTAAGAGCTGCACCCTTGCCAGCTGTACCAGTCACAAAAGCACTAAAGGCCCAGGCAGAACCTCACTGTAGGTGGTGCTGCTCTGGGGAAAGGGCTGGGCTTTATAGTGTGTGGTGCCTTGTCTGTATTTGTGGCCGTGACTTCTCAGTTCTCAAAGGTCTGCTTTTCTTTTGCTCATACCCCAGCGCCACCCCCAAATAATTCTGGCAAGTTGAGTTTTTAGTTTGTGGTTCTATCAGGATGTAAATGGTAAAACAAAACACAAAAAACCATGCAAAATAGCTTAAGCTTGAGGTAATTTGTTAACTCACATAAAGACAAACCCATAGTTAGCATAAGCTTCAGGTGTGGCTTGATCCAGAATCTCACATGGTGTCACCTGGACTTGTTGTTTCTTGGCTCCACATGGCATCATGTGTGTCTGTCTCTGCAGCTCCGGCCTCTTGTGTCTTGTTGCTTCTGGGTGAGTCTCCAGCCTGTGTCTGGGCCCAGGGACTCCAGCCTCTGGTTGGCCAGGTGAGGGCCATGTACTTTGACTCATAACCTCACCAGGACCACGGGCTGTGGGAGAGAGGTAGTTCCCCGAAAGGAACTGAGACCTAAACTGGGGGATGGATGCCGAGTGGCCCAGTTCTCCGTGGATGGTCCGTCAGCACTTGTTGGGAGGCTCGTGACCTTGAGGACCCTTCAGGGCTGTCCCTCTGTCTCCTAGGGTGCGCTGGAGGCGCTGTCGGAGGTGGGCTGCCACCTGCGAGTGTCCCTCTTTGACGTGACCTACCGGCACTTCTTCGGGAGGACGTGGAAGAGCTCGGCGAGGCCCGTGGAGCCGCTCTGCAGGCAGCCCGCCAGGATCGTCTTCAGCCAGGTGGGCGCGGCGGCCGGCGGGTGTGCGGGGTGGGCGTGCAGGGTACAGTGGGCCTGGGGGCGCCGCCAGCGCGTCCCGGACCCCAGGAACGCCCCTGAGCAGCAGGCCCAGCCCTCGCCAAGCTCGTCCTGGCGGCCGGCCCCTGTTTCCAGACAGAATCTTGGGTGGAAGCCACACGCCCTGAGCGGTTCAGCTGGGAGTGGGAGGGACACACGAGGGGGTTTCGTCGCCTTCACGGAACCTTGCAGCTTTTGGAACAAAGTTAAAGTTAGGAAATTATCGATCTCATCTGACTCCCCTACTTTTCCTCTCCCCTTCTTTTTCTTACTTTTTAGTTTCTTCTTCTTTTTTTTATATATATATTTAAAAAAAATAATTAATTTATTTATATTTATTTTTGGCTGTGTTGGGTCTTCGTTTCTGTGCGAGGGCTTTCTCCATTTGCGGCGAGCGGGGGCCACTCTTCATCGCGGTGCGCGGCCCTCTCACTATCGCGGCCTCTCCCGTTGCGGAGCACAGGCTCCAGGCGCGCAGGCTCAGTAGTTGTGGCTCACGGGCCTAGTTGCTCCGCGGCATGTGGGATCTTCCCAGACCAGGGTTCGAACCCGTGTCCCCTGCATTGGCAGGCAGATTCTTAAGCACTGTGCCACCAGGGAAGCCCTGTTTTTTTTTTTTTTTAAATGAGCAACTTGAGACCTAGGAGTAAAGTGACTTACCCAAGTGAAAGGTAGCAGAGCCCGGAGCCCCTGCCTCTGCCTGCAGATGGGGTGGCTGCGTTGGCATCAGTTGGTGACATGATTTTGCCCACGTAGCTGTGTCTGGCCGCCCCGCAGATAGTGTTTTCCATCTTCGTTCAGCTGCACCAAATTCGCAAGCATCCCTCCATCGCCTGCTGTCTGCTGGCCATTGTGCGGGGCGCCGGGGCGACGATGCTGGGTGGACGGGCCTGGCGTGGCTCTCACCCTGGACAACTTGCAGGCTGCGGGGACGACACACCCAGGCAGGCGACGGAGCAGGTGCAGGTGTGGTAGGTTCCCGGAGGAGACCGACAGCTGCTGCCCCGAAGAAGAAGGGAGGTGTGCTGCAGGCAGTGGTGAAGGGGGACCTCTGCGAGCTGGGCCCCAGGATGAGGAGGGAACCAGCCCCGGGGTGAGCAGGGTGGCAGGTGCCGCAAGCAGGGCAGGCCCCGCACGTACCCAGGGGTGGGGGAGGGAGGCGTGGGGAGGCGGCCGAGGGTGGGCTTGGCGGGCTGGCTGGGCAGGGCCTTCCTAGGGACACTGGGCTCTTCCTCAAGAGCGGGAGGCGTCCCCGAGGTCTTCTTCCCGGCTGCTGCTTCAAGCTGAACCTGCAGGCAGCGGGTCCTGCGGGGGACGTTCACGGGTATCGGGAGGGTCGGTGCTGCGTTGGCTTTATCCTTCCCGTGTGTACAGAGTCAGGGAAGCCCAGTAAGTGACAGTACAGTGAATAATGGACGTGGTGGCAGTGACCATGGCCATCCTGGGGGAGGTCACCGTGCGTAACCAGACCAAGCGAGCCGCCCTTTTCTGCGGGGGGCGGTCCTGGCCCAGTCGTGAGGCCGCCGGGTCGCGACTCTGCACTTGGCGGTCACCCAGAGTCGGGATGCCATGTCTCGGTGTGGATTGATCCTGACTGGTCCCCTTACTGAGCGTGCCGGAGAGGGTGACGCGGCCCCCGGAGGTCAGGAACATTAGATGAGGCCGTGGGTACGTGTGTCCTGAGGCCCAGGACCGCGGCTGGCGTCCAGGCTGCCAGACGGCCTGCGAGGTGCGCCTTAGAGTCCGGCCGGAGAGAAAGGCCACGTGTTGTAAACCGGGGAGTGATGGTGGGCAGCTGCTTTGGGTGCCGTCCCAGCTCAGGCGGTGAGTCGCCTTCACGCCTCTGACTTGGGGCGGTCAAGGCCCGGCAGGAGCGCGGTGGCCCCGATGCTGCTGGGCGCCTTCCAGGGCCGGGCTGTCAGGATTCTCTTTCTCGGGCGGACAGTCAGGCCCCGGGAGGCCCGGCGTGGTGACAGTTACTACGGTGACACAGGGTTCTCTCCGGGGGAGTCTCCATGGGAGAGGCTGGCTCCCGGCACCCTGGTGTGGTTTCGTCCCGCCATCCGCCTCTGGAGGTCGGTAGATCATCTCTCCGCCTTGAAGAGCAATCCGGCAGGTCAGAGGCCGTGAGCGACGCCCGCCTTGACCGCAGGGATTGTTCTCGGGCCTTGTTTTGACCCCGGGCGTCGGAGGGGCCCTGCAGGCTCCGTTTGGAAGCGCTGCCGGGTCGAGGGGATGGTTATGCTCTGAAATCAGCACGGCAGCACTTTGCCGCCACTGGGGTCCCGAGATGAGCCCTCCCTCCGTGGCTTTCCCCTTGGCTTTCCCTGTGGCAGCGGCTGTCACAGCCTTGACAGGCCACGCGCGGGGGGCCTGCCCTGTCCCCCCACCAGCTCGGTGACTGTGAGCCCTGCAGGGTGGAGGTCGCGTTGCAAGGAAGCCTTCAGAGCTGCCGCTCCCCCTCCTGGACTCGTCCAGGGTTTAGCGTCCGTGCCCGAGAGGGCTCCTCGTGTGTCCCCGTGTCCTGGGAGCTGTGGGTCTCCGGCCTTTTCAGCTCACAGCTGAGGTCTGATCTGAGCTGTGGGAGCCGAGTGCCGCCGCATCGTTTGTGTTCTGCTGAGTGGGGCATGGGGACGGGGCCGTGTGTTAGGGAGGACCACAGCCCTCAAAGTTTCTGGAAGAGTCTGCACCCTTCAGCCTTAGTTACTGAAGTGGAGCTCGCAGCAAGGCTGGTGTGGGTGAACAGAGCATTTTCGGCTGGGAGCTGGTGCCAGAGCCACGGAATTGCTCAGGGAAGAGCGGCGCTGCAGCTGCTATGCCCAAGGCGAGCAGCAGAGGCCAGTGGTGCCCCAGGAACGCCCATCCCGATGAGCCCCTCGGCGGCATCCTCCTTGCCCCGCGCTTTCCTCTCGTCCTTGACCTTCAGAGTTTAGTTAACTAAAGAGACTCCCCCTTCGCCGTGTGTGTGTGTGCGTGTGCGTGTGTGTGTACCTGCGTGCATACGTGTACGTACGTGTTTACATGAAATGTGGAGTGTTCCCAAGGTGGCCTAGATAAGCAGGAGGGACTGGTTTTGTGGTCTCATCATCTGAGCAAAGCTCTGCGTCCATACCTATGGGAACAGAGAGAAACACAAGTTGCCCTTTTTAGAGGTGATTCTGAAATTTGGTGATGATCTTCTTCTGATTTTACTAATTGCCTGGGTTTTTCTGGTTCTACCGATCAGCTGTGGTTTGGGTGTGATACCACGGGAGGTCGCCAGCTGCCAGTAGCAGGGGACCATCTTTGGAATCGGCATGGCTGTCCGGCCTACACGTGGATTCCTGAATCAACCGCGTGGGCTCTGGGTTTTGACTGAGTTGTCACTGTAATATGCAGCCCTGAAAGAAGATGTTGTTTCATTACCTTGCAAACAACATCCTGAGGAAAGACTTGGGGAAAAAAGAAGTCCTTCCTTGAGCCCGAGCTGAGTGTTTCTTTCTGTGAGTGATGAATTCCTCATGCTGCGCTCAGATCCCCTCTTGTCCCAGCCTCTTGGCTCTGCCTGGCGGAGCCCAGGGGACCAGCTCCGGGCCTCTCAGCCCTGACTCAGAATTATGTGCTCTCCTTCGAGACTGTCCTCAGTGGAGGGGAATCGCCCTTCACATGTGCTGAGACGGTTGATCATTCATTCAACCTCTCAAAAGATATCTTTAAAAAATAATCCGGGAGGCCAAAGTACCGTGCAGTTCCTACACTTTCTTTCTGAGATGGACATAATTCTCCCTTAGATTCTTTCCTTAACTAACCATGCTCAGCCTTTCAGTGACAGGCTCATTTCTCCTCCTTTATTGATTGTGTGCAAGTGAGTGGCGGGAATCCTAGTGGTTCTTCACAGGCAGCTGGAACCCAGACCAGGAGATGGTTCCTCCTGAGCCCGTCTCAGCCCGAGGTGTTGCGGAAGTCACAGGTGGATCCCTGGCCTCCGACAGACACAGGTAATGGGGCTGCTTCCTCTTCCCATCGCCAACCGAGAGCAACCAGCTCCTGAACGTTCTTGTTCGTCAGAGTAATGAGAGTGAGGTGACTCCCCTTTAAAAGTGGAGGCTGTCCATAAAAAAGAATGAAATCGCACCATTTGCAGCAACGTGGATGGACCTGGAGATGATCATACTAAGCGAAGTAAGTCAGACAGAGAAAGACACGTACCATAGGATATCACTTACATGTGGAATCTGAAATATGACACAAGTGAACTTATCTACGAAACAGAAACAGACTCACAGGCACAGACAACAGACTTGTGGTTGCCAAGGGGGAGTGGTGGGGGAGGGAAGGGTTGGGGGTTTGCGGTTGGTAGGTGCAAACTATTGTATATAGAATGGATAAACAACAAGGTCCTAATGTGTAGCACAGGGAACTATATTCAATACCCTGTGATAAACCATAATGGAAAAGAATGTGTATGTATGTATAACTGAATTACTTTGCTGTACAGCAGAAATGAACACAACATTGTAAATCAACTATACTTCAATAAAATTAAAAAAAAAAAAGTGGAGGCTGTCAAGGAATGTCAGCGTGTCCAAACGAAACTCTGGGAGGCTCTGCCGTGCCTTGATTAATCTCCGGGTTCTTGAACGTGCCTCACCCTCTCCTTACACTTCTCGCGTGTTCCAAGAGCTGCTCCTGATGTAAACAATCTGCAAAGCAGGAATCCAGTATCACTCCCGGGCACCGTCTCTACGGAGAGAGCCTGCCTCAGCTGTGTCACCCGAGGAGGGCTTCTCTCCTCTCCAGCTCAACAGAAACCAGTCCCGGGGACACCAAGGCAGGAATGGACGGTGGTAGGAAGGGGACAGAAATGAGTGAATGAATAGAAGGGCAAAGGATATCTCTCCATGATGTTTCCAGCACTGGGATTTAGTTGACTGTATGGTGATTTAACTGTCTACCACTTGGGGACAATAGAAAGCTTTGAATTTGTCAGCTTATGCTGTTGTGTGTTCATCACAGTCTCCTGGGGGGGCGGTATTTCTGCTTCGGGTTGTAACTGGGTTTGCTGTTTCTGGATAAGCCAAGCCATCGTTCTGCAGGCGGGAGCAGGACGGGCTTTGGCCTCGGGGGTGGGATCTGATGTAAGGTGGGTAAGGGCTGAGTCCTGGTCCGTCACTTACGCCTGGGGGTCTTAGGCCAGGTGTTTAAACTCTTGACTCTGAATTCTTCATCCGTGCGTGAGGGACAGCAGCGCCCTTCTCCTAAGCGTCTGGAGTGTAAACAGTAGGTTCTTCCCAGACAGGCGCCCAGGGAGCAGTAGGTGTTCACTCAGCAAACACTGGCTGGGGGTCCGCTATGTGCCAGGCTCTGCTACATTAGGAGCTGGACGTGCCCGGATGGATGAGATGGTGTGCGGTCATTTCAGCCGCGGTGGGGTTTGCGTTGTCACCGTAGATCAGGGCTTGTCAACCCTGGCTCCACAGATACTTTGAGCCAGATAATTCTCTTGGTGGGGGGCTGTCTCCAGGGCTGTGTCCCTTCCTGTGGATAATGGTGGGCCCCACCCCGGATGAGCGGAAGCCTCTGACTTTGGAATTAGAGATTTTGCATCTCCCGAGATGCTTGGCAACTTTGCTTGGCGAGTTTACTGTGCTTGGAGCACTCAGTCTTGTGTTGGCTTGTGTGCAGGAAACTGCTCTGAGCCTCAGGTGGAAGGTTGAGCTGGCAGATATTGGCTGCAGGAAGGATTTGTGATATATTTACCTTCCTGAAGACATCCTATTAAAGGTTTATTAAAAAAAAAAGGTTTGGAAGGCACCAGTTTAATTTCTGATCCTCTCTCCTGTGGCCTTGACCTCAGCCTGGGACCGAAGAGCACGTGTCTAATTAGGGCAGATCAAGCGGAGGTGTGGCCGGGAACTCGAGGCTGCAACCTCTCCATGAAAGCACATCATCTGAGGCCCAATCATGTGGGTGAAAGTGGAATCTGGGCCCCGAGGCAGAGTGGTGTCCATGTGTCTGAAGATGAAGGCATTGAGACAGGAGCATTTCTGTCATTTATTAATCTGTTTCTCCTGTCAGGGAGGCAGCTTGTCAAGGGTGGGTGAGTGAGATGTGACGCGGGGGAGAGCCAGAGCCCCACTCTGCCATCTCCCGCGGCTTCTCTTGCAGGTAATTGGATGGGCTTGACTCCAGCTTTTAATCGTGCAGTGGCAGCAGACGTATCTGCAAGCATCCTGCACGGCCTTCTTGAGGCGTCCTGACACTGGAGGGCTTGTTTGCAGTGCTGCTTGACCGCGGTTGAGATGTCTGGCCAACCCCACGGGGCTGGGGGTGGGGGAGTGCCTGGGTTCCAGGTGACTTGGCCCTCCTGGGGACCCCCCAAACACACACACACACACACACACACACACACACACACACACACACACACACACGGGTTGAAGCTGCAGAGTTGTGTGGTTCATCCCAGGAGACTTTTGCTTCCACCGACCCTCCGAGCTGGTCGGCCCTGGGCAGGGTGTGCATTTTCTACCTGCCTAATCTAGCCTTTACCTTTGAACTTTGAACTTCTTGAGGGCTGGATCGCGTTTTCCAGGTTCCTTAGAAATTCTTTAGCACGCGCTGTGCCCACACTAGAGGGGCAATAAATGATGTTTGGAAAAGCATCCGTCCTTAACCAGCAGTAATGATAGGATGAGACCCTCAGACCTCGTGTCGCCTTGTGATTCACGGAGCTTCCAAGGCCGACCCTCCTGGTGAAAGTGGAGTCTCTGGAGACAGACCGGGGGGCTCCGTGGTCGGTTTGGTCTCAGAATAATCGTTTTCAGTGGTAAAGGAAAGGGAGAGGCAACAGCCATGAATCCACACGTGGGACGTCCAAAAGCAGCTGGTCCACCGCCTCCGGGCAAAGGATTTCAAGGTGACCTCTAAGCTGGAGGCTTATTGCTGCTTTGCATCAGAGCTGACAATGTTTGTTTCACTGCCAAGAGGAAAAGTGGGTAGTGTTCATAAAACTGATATGCACAGGTGTACATATGAGAGGTGAGATAATGACAAACTTGACTTTACAGCAGGCCTCTTTAAAACAGTTCTTGAGTCTTGGAAACGGAAACATAATTCTCTCTTGGTCCAATGACCTGTCAGCTGTAAGTGGTCACTATTTCATCATTTTGCAATAAAAGATAATAGAATAACAATTTATATCTCGTGGCTGATGTTTTAATGTGTCTCTCTGTTATCCTGGGCTGACAGTCTGTGATTACAGTAAACGTTTTCTCGGTGACACCATGGTAATGACTCGTTAATGGGGGATTGTTCCAAGTTTAAGTCACGTTGCCACGGCCTGGCCCGGCCCGGCCCTGCCTTGGGGGGAGGGTGGCCTTTGTGTTCTGCTGGTGACTCTACACCTGGGCTTCGCCCCAACAAGGACGCTGGGTTCCGGGGACCACTCGGGTCCAGAGCCTCAGGTCAGCACAGACCTGGGCTCCTGGGCTGCTTGTTCCCCGTAGATTTGCAAACCCAGTTAGTGCCTCCATTTCTGTCTCCTGTGTCTACGACGTTTGTTAGCTGAGAGCAACTGCTTTGGATTTCAGGAGATTGGAAAACAGCAGCAGAGGGAAGATGCTTCCATTCCCACTTGGGAGGGTGCATCTCCGCGATGGGAGCTGGATTTGACCCACCCGTGTCCCCCCTCCCCCTGGTGAGAGTGAGGGCTGCCATCTGTACCTTAGAGGATGGAGAGGCTGCAAGTGGGAAACTTTTTAGGAGCAATTTGAGTACCATCTACTTGGCTTGGGTCCACAACTCCTATAGTGAAGAATCCCACCGTGGGACTTCCTTGGTGGCCCAGTGGTTAAGAATCTGCCTGCCAGTGCAGGGGACACGGGTTCAACCCCTGGTCCGGGAAGATCCCACATGCCGCGGAGCAACTAAGCCCATGAGCCACAACTACTGAGCCTGCGCTCTAGAGCCCGCGAGCCACAACTACTGAGCCCGCATGCCACAACTACTGAAGCCCTCGCGCCTAGAGCCTGTGCTCCGTGACAAGAGAAGCCACTGCAGTGAGAAGCCCGCGCACCGCAACGAAGAGTAGCCCCCGCTCACCGCAACTAGAGGAAAGCCCACGCGCAGCAACGAAGACCCAATGCAGCAAAAAAAAAAAAAAAAAATCCCACAGCAATATTCATCATAAAAAGATGTTGGTTGGGCTCCGAACTTAGGATCCTGCTTAGTTTAAACAAAATTCATTCAGGTGCAGCCTCATGGTATTTCCACACGAAACAGGGATTAGAGTCAATACTGGCAAGTTGTGATTGACGTTTGACGGCGGTGTTGCATGAACCGGCCCAGCGGGTGCGTGGGTGCGGTGGGCTACTTACGTCTTTGGGCTCGTGGTCCTCCCGGGTGATGGGCGTGGGGCGCGTGGCTGCCCAGCCCCTTTCTTCTCCAGAGGCTCTGGGTCTGTTGGCATTTTTTTGTGGATGGAAAGGTCCCAGAGGAGAAGCAAGTAGTTTGATGTCCCAGATGCTGGGCACCCTGGAAGGAGGAGCTGTGAGGGGCTCGCTCACTGGGCCCCTTCTCTTCTCTGGCGCCTGGAAGGGACGCTGCTCCCCACGCGGCGTGTTTGTGGCGTTGACGTGACGACGGTAGAGGGCTGAGGAGGGGGCGCACCCACGTGCCTCCGTGTTTCTTCTCTGCAGGTCGTGAACGTTCAGTCCGTCCCTGGCTTCTCTCTTGCAGCCCTTCTATTTCCACACGTCCCTGAACCACCCTAACGTCGTGGCCGTGGTGGAAGTGGTCACTGAAGGCAGGAGACGGGACGGGACCCTTCAGACTTTGTCCTGTGGGTTTGGAATCCTTCGGATCTTCAGCAACAACCCGGAATCTCCTTCCTCTGCCCCCCAGGACAAACGGTATCGGCCTCATTTTCCCCGTCGCTGGGGTTTCCAGCGTCTTTCTGTGGTGATTTAATGGCTCGTTATTTGTCCGACTAGAAAGCTTTGGATTTGTCAGCTTATGCTGTTGTGTGTTCATCACAGTCTCCTGGGGGGGCGGTATTTCTGCTTCCGGTTGTAACTGGGTTTGCTGTCTCTGAATAAGCCAAGCCATCGTTCTGCAGGCGGGAGCAGGACGGGCTTTGGCCTCGGGGGTGGGAGCTGATGAAAGGTGGGTAAGGGCTGAGTCCTGGTCCGTCACTTACTCCGGGGGGTCTTAGGCCAGTTGTTTAAACTCTTTGAATTCATCTTCAATGCAGCGCCCATCTCCTCAGGGTCCAGAGTGTAAACAGTAGGTTCTTCCCAGACAGGCGCCCAGGGAGCAGTAGGTGTTCACTCAGCAAACACTGGCTGGGGGTCCGCTATGTGCCAGGCTCTGTTACATTAGGAGCTGGACGTGCCCGGATGGATGAGATGGTGTGCGGTCATTTCAGCCGCGGCGGGGTTTGCGTTGTCACTGTAGATCGGGGCTTGCCAGCCCTGGCTCCGCGGACACTTTGGGCTGCCCCGTGCGGTGTACGAGGTCTCGGAGCACCCCTGGCCTCTGCCCACTAGATGCCAGGCAGCCCTCTCCCCTCCCGGCTGTGACAGCCAAAAGTATCTCCAGACTTTACCAGACATCCCGACGGGGGCAAAATCGTCCCGGGTTGAGAACCACCACTCCAGACACACAATCGTGGAAACCCCTCAAACGTTGTTTTCCCGGGACATTTCCAAGCATGACCAACTCCCCAGGCATTGTTTTCTAGCGCTGAGGTTCTCAGGCTGCACTCGGGCCGTGCTGTGTGTGTGCTGGACATGCTTGGCCACGACTGCCGAGGGCTCGCGGATCTGATGCTGTCCTCAGGTGTCTGTTTCCCACAGAGGGTCGAGAAAGCTCCTGGAGGTGTGGTGCTGGGGTCCCCAAGGCCTTCCTTTCGAGAAGCACAGCTGACATCCCATGAGTAAACGCAAGATGCTGACCTGCGTCTCACGGGTCTTGTTTTGCAGGTTGAGACTGTATCACGGCAGCCCCCGAGCCCTCCTGCACCCGCTTCTCCAGGACCCCATAGAACGTAAGAGACGAGGCCTGGCCAGGCCTGCTCCTGCCGTCCTCAGCAGCACCTGTTCGTCATATGACTTCCCTGAGTGTTAGAAGCTCATCAGCTTAGCGGAGTTGTTAATAGATTTGGGGAACATGTAACATTGGGCTTGGAGTTCTGACATAATTTGCAGATCTGAGACACATGAGCCTGTAAGGATGGTGTAGCTGTGTGAAGACGACCCCATGGGGGCCACCTGGTGGGAGGGCTGTTGGCCCCCTTGCCCCTGGGGTGGCAGCTTCGCCCCCACGTGAAGTAGTTGCCGTCCATCGCTGCCCACCGGCTGTCCCAGGCAGCCTTTGACCGCGAAGTCCACGGGTCATCTCCAACACAGCAAGGAGTCCAGCGGTGCCTAATGAGAGTGACATCCTGCAGGAGCACCTGCCGCGCATGGGCCCCGCGCCGGGCGGCCGGCCTTAGGGCGGAGTGGGCTTCCCGCCCTGCCTCTGCGGCTTCTCCTCCTGAGCAGTCCGGGTACCTGTGGGAGGGACCTGTGGCCCCCCGGCTGCCGGCCGCGCGGTGAAGCGGGGGGATGGGCTAACAGGCTGTTTCAGGGGCCCGTGTGGGCTCTGTGCTGGCCCTCGGGGAGTGTGGACGGGGGCCAAGCGGTGGAGGTGGGTCTGTTTGGGGTGGGGGGATGACCTTCTGTCTCTTTGCGATGTTGCCCAGATTCCACGATGGGCACCCAGCCTGTGTGAAAAACCCAAGCCTACCCGGACCCACCCACTCCCTCTGAATTAGGTGAAAATCTCACAATAGAGGAACAGTCCGTCAGAAACTTGGTTTTGTTGATAAAGACTGGCTTTTAGGTTATTTCCCAATTGAATTTAATCATTAACCTGCCAGCGTTTTCTCTCCTGAAGTATCCTTAGACTCAGCACCTTTCGAACAGCAGACACAGCCCCCAGGCTTGTTCCAGGCCCACGGATCTGGGCGCTGGTGGAGGGTGTGGGAGCTGCAGCCGTGTGAGGGGTGCCTGGGGAGGGATCGCCTCAGGCCGTCAGCTCATCTTCTCAGGGGCATTTCTAAAAGGGTGGGGCTGTTTTTCTTGGATGGGTAATGCAGTCACGTGACCCAGAATTCAAAGTATTAAATAGTATGAAGAGGTTCAGGTGAGGTCTCCTTCCACCTCTGCTTGGCCCTTCACCTGCACCACAGGGGACCTTCCTCTGGGATCTTGTGGGTCCTTCTAGGTCCTCTGATGACACACAAGCAAACGTGCATTTCCCTGTTCTGTTTTTGCCCCCGTGTACTTGTCCCAGACCTTTCTTTTTTCCCTTAATGATTTATCTTGGAGAATGTTTCATATCAGTACCTAGAAAGCGTGCTCATTCTTTTTACAGCTGTGTGGTATTTCATTGAATTGCTGTTTGTGATTGAACCAACCCACCACAAATGGACCCTTGGGCAGTTCTGTAAGAACAGAGGGTTGAAGGCTTTGCTGCAGTGGACATCTGCCCTTTTGCAAGTGTGCACGTGAATCTGTAGGGTAAACTCCCAGAAGTGGGATTGCTGGTCTGAGGGCCTGTGCATTCACAGTTTTGTATTATTTCCCCTGTTTGCCCTCCATAGAGGTTGTACCAGCGTGCTCACCAGCCAGCCATGTAGCAGAGTGCCTTTCAGGGTACTTAACATTTTAAAGTAAGCAGATCCCATGTTTGGAGTGGTTAGATATTAAAAATCTGGTTTTTGATAATATAGTTTCGTTTTTCTAACGAATGTAGTAGGTGATATTTAGTTCTTTTCTTATGAAATCACAAAGTACGCCTCAGGAGGTGGTGAGTCCCCTGTCAGTGGAGGAAATCAAGCCCAAGCAAGATGGACCATTTGATGGGAATGTGTTGAGGGCCTGTCTGTGGTCCCTCCCAGCCCAGTTTCTATTGACGCCCTTCCCTCCACTTTCCCGAGTGCTCTGTGTCTGAGCTCTTCCCAGTGGTTCCTTTCTCCAGGACGCTTTCCCTCTTCCCACTTCCCCTAGCACGTTATCCGAACCTTCCTTGGGGTTCAGATCCCGTTCTCCTGTGTGTTATGGATGTCGGCCTGCTTGTGTCTTAGTCACCCCAGAAGAATGGTCCCTCCTTGAGGACAGGACTCTGTCTTGGAGGCCACTGGCCACCCAGGGCCGAGCCCTGCTGCTTTGTGGGTCTTGACAGATGCAAGGCTGAGACTGAAAGGGATGCAGGCCTCTGGTCAGAGGGCCTTCTAGGCTCCCTCTGATTATGGGAGCAAGCGATGCCTGACTTCACTGCTCTTGTGGAAGAGGTGAGGGGAGAGATTTTGTTATGTTGGATCAAAAACAAGTATCTCCTTCGTTGCAATTTTACCAGTGAGAGTTATTTAAGGATTGATTCTTTTTTGCTCTTTGGCTGAGCAAACAGAGCAATTCCCTTGTCTCCCTAGAAAAATACTTTTCCTGTTTGTTGAGTTCTTTCCCAAGATGCTCAGTTTATTGGTCGGTTTGACCGAAGGTGCCTTGGTTCGGGCTGTCACAGGCGGTGTTTTCTCCCTCAGAAAACAAGCACATGACCCTCATTGAGAACTGCAGCCTGCAGTACACGCTGAAGCCACACCCGCTCCTGGAGCCCGTGTTCCACCTTCTTCCCGAGAACCTTCTGGTGTCTGGGCTGCAGCAGATACCTGGTCTCCTTCCAGCTCATGGAGAATCGGGTAAGGGCTCCTCTGTTTCTGTCCACTTGGTGAGTCTCTGTTAGTTCATGGTCAGACCTTGCAGGAATTGGGGTGAGTGCTGGCTGGGCCCCCCAGCAAACAGCCTGGTGGTGGGGGGAGGGGGAGGGGGAAGGGGAGGAGGGGGAGGGCAGCAGTGTCGTCTCGTTCACAGTCCCTTCCTGAACGCACCTCACATCCCTCGGGTCATCTCTGCCTTCTCTCCTCGAGAAATGCTTTCATAAGACAAATAGCCCATGTCTGTATGACTGTGGCCAGAAAAACCAGTGTTGCTAGATCCCACCCTTACTGGGCCACCATATCAGTGGCTTAATTATTATCACTTTTTAATTGCGGTAAAATAGACATAACATAAAATTTACTATTTTAACCATTTTCAAGTGTGCAGTTCAGGGCCATTAGGTACATTCACACTGTTGTGTAACCATCCTCCCCGTCCACCTGCAGAGCCTTTTCATCGTCCCAGACTGAGACTCTGTCCCGCTAGACACTGACTCCCCATCCCCTCCCCAGCCCTGCCCCCCCATTCTGCGCCCTGTCTCTATGAGTTGACTCCTCTAGGGACCTCCTAGGAGTGGAATCCTACAGCACTGGTCCTTTTGCGACTGGCTTATTTTGCTGGGCATAGTGTCCTCAGGGTTCATCCCTGTTGTTCTGTGTGTCGGAATTTCCTTGCTTTCTAAGGCTGAATGGTGCCCCGCTGTATGCATGGACCACGTTTTGTTTATCCATTTACCTGTGCATGGACACTTGGGCTGTTCTCCCTTTCCACTTGTGAGCGAAACGGCTCGATTCCTTTGGAACTGAAGTTCACGGGACAGGCTCAGGGCTGTGTCTGGGTGTGTTTCAGAAGTTGATTCTCCTGGTGGGTGTGGGTCAGCCCTTCACAGCCGCGAGTCGCTGTGAGGGCTGCTCTCCTCTCGGGTCCTGCTGACGGGCCTCCCCTCCTCGGTCTCATGTTCCTTCTGGGTACCCTTGGGGGCTTTTTGCCTGGCCGTCTGGGAGAATCCAGGAGGAGGGACCGCCCCAGCCTCCCCGCCTGGGGCTGCAGGGACCTCTGGTCTCCGTGGGCCGGCTGCAGCTCCCTTCCAGGAGGGGCAGGATGTGGCTGTGGGTGTGAGTGGCTGGGGAGGAGAGCTGGGAGGTGCTGAGTGTTTGGCTCGGACCAGAAACACTCAGGACCCGAAGAGACGGCTCAGCTCCAGGAGGGGGAGTGTTCGTCTCGGTGACGATGTCCCTGCCTGGGGCCTAGGTGCTGGGGTCCAGGCTGGGGTGCCAGCCTCGTTATCTGAGTTCATGAACTCCTGGGATGGGCGCACGGTGGTCGTCACCATCACGAGGGCACTGTTTCTCCAGCGTCTCAGAGGAGAGACGATGATGCATGAGAAATGACCAGTTAACCATGAACAGGAGCACGTCCTGGGCGGGGGGGTGGAGGGGGTCCCAGGTTTGGATCTGCCGTGGGTCACCGAGCTCTAACGCTCCTGAAGCCCCCCCGCAGGCAGCTGTGTGCCCTCTGTGATGCACCTGTGTTCACCCAGGAAGGAGGGAGGAGAAGCTAGAGTTACAGGCAGGCAGAGGGAGAACCTCCGTCCTGGTCGTGCTGTTGGGATTGAGAGGGTGGAACCTGCCTCCGGCTCTGAGCCCCCTCCCACTGGTCAGGGGGGCGCTGTCAGCACCGCTGTGACTACGTGGGTATTAGGCACCTACGTGCGCACCTGCGGGGAGCTCAGCTTCTGTGAGTCTTTCTGACCTGGGATTCTGGGCATTTAAACAGAATGTTCTTGGGGCCTGAGGTGTATCCATCACCAGTGGGTGTCAGTAGAACTGCAGATAAAACATGAAAATACGGAAGCGGAGCTCGCACCTGCTTCTGTGTCCTTCCTGGAAGGCGAAGGAGAAGCTCAGATGCCCAGACAGGCCCCGCGTTTGTTCCCAGCATCTCAGGTCGGACTGCGGGAGTCAAGGGCCGCGTTACAGAGAGGAGTTCTGGATCCCGGGAGCATGAGTTCAGCTCCTGACCCTGAAGTTCGTGTTTTCGGAAGAGCTGGGCCCCGCTGACCTCCGGTTTGCCTCCCTGGAATGGAGCGGCTGGCACTGGGCATTTTTAATAGATGCAAGTGGTGCCTGTAAAATGGCAAAGATGAAGGACAGTTTACGTTGTTGTTGTTTAAAAACAAACGGCCAGAATCGGTCTGGCGGGCGGGCAGGAGCTGCTGTCACCCGTGCAGGAGCTCCTCGGGGGAGAGGCTGAGGGCAGCCTCCCCTCAGACCCGAGACCATCTGGGAGCAGAGACCCTGTTGCTCAGCCCTTTCTGACAGCGGTTATTGACTCCGTTATCAGTTCTGCCCAGGATCTTACGGGCTTTTGTGACTCACTCTTTGAGAAAGGGTTTCTTTGCTGGATACCGTTTTATGGCCCTGAAAGGGCCCAGGCAGGGACTGGTGCTGGCCTCCGTGGTGGGAATCGGGAATCGCTTGTCTAATTTGCAGAGGGTTTGGTTTTATTTGGATGCCGTGTTGGGACTGCGATATTTGTTCCTTTGTAAAATGCCACAGTACAGGAGGAGTGAGTTGTTTTCCACTGAAATGTGGACTGAGGTCACTGCAGGTTCACACGCGGTTTTAGTTAAGTGGGGCAGCCTCGCAGCAGCTGCGGGAGGTCTGGCTGGCAGGGGTGGTGAGGGGCGCCCCGGGCACCGTGCTGGGCCATCAGTGCAGGGGGCTCACCGCTGTCAGTCATCCCTTGTCCCCTGCTTGGCCTGGCTCACCGCCGCTGCTCCCCGGGATCCCATCCTCCCTCCCTCCTGTATGTCGAGCATCGGCGTGACAGCTCTGTGCCGTGCGGGGCAGTCCCGGGGCCAGCCCGCCCTGCTGGACCCGCCAGCTCGCTGACTCCAGCCCCGGCTTCGTCATCTGTTAAACCCGAGCTCGGCAGCCCTGTCCGCAGAACTGACTTGCCCGTCTGCCCCGTGTTGGCCTCCCCTAGCTTGGTGTGTCCCCGGGCCGGCCCTCTACTTACCTACCTGAGGTGGTTCCCCAGCCCTGACCTGCCGGTGCTGCATCTCAACAAACAACATCGAGGTCCCGGGTGGGGCCCCGCACCCCAAGCCTGAGCACCTCGTGTAGCGGTGGGGTTCTGCCCCCGGGCTTCCCAGGCTGTGCTGACGGCCTGCCCTCCCCAGGTCTGGGAGCGTGGCTTCTAGATTCCCGGATAGTGACCGCGGTCCCCTGTGGAGAGGCAGTGAGGGGCACAGGGCTTCCCGCTGCCGCTGTGAGCCGGGGGCTGGTGATCCTGCAGCTTAGACTCTGGTCCTTGGCGCCCTCTTAGGCCGAGGACAGCTTAAAATGACAGAATTAATCTTGATTCCGTGAATTCTGTAAGACTAAAAGTTTTCCCTTCCAGTCTCACTCCCAGAGAAAACCACTGCTAATAGTTCGGTGTATGCCTTTTATATACTAGTTTAGTCATTGATTCATTCACTCACTTGTTGATGACTCCACACGTATTTGTAGAGCAGATCCTCTGCGTGGCAGGCCCCGTGCTGGGGCTGAGGGTGCAGCCCTGTATTCCCAGCGGAGCATCAGGGCATCTTGCCCGGGTGCAGGTACGCGAGGGCCAACCTCACAGTCTAACCACGGTCCTCACGGGCAGTAGGAGGTGTTTCAGGGTATGTGTGGACCGGCGCAAGCTCATTTCCACTCCTGCCTAAATCGTACCTCAATTTCGCTTGCACTCTGTTGCCTCTGTTGCCGTGTTCTCTCTGTCTTGTGAGGTGCATTCTGGCAAATGAAATACCCTCGGCAGGAGAGCCATGTCCCCGGGAGGCTGGGGTCCGCGGGTGGGGGGACGTCGTTAGGGCCTAGCGGGGAGCTGCTTGGGCATCTCGGGTGTTTCCAAGCGCTTCCCTGAAGGATGTCGCTAGGGAGGGGTTCTGGCGGTCCCCCTTTTCTCTGCAGTGCGTTCAGGGGTCTCAGAAGATGGCTTGTCGTGCAGTAGGGTTTGTCTTCCCACGGGAGCAGTGCTGTTGCTGGGAGTTGCAGCCCCGTCCAGAGACCTGGCAACAGATCGGTGAAAGCTTGACCCAGTTACAGAGCACGAGGGTCAGCAGTCGCCACCTCCGGGAGGTCAGCTCTGCTGAGGCCCCTTGCGTCTGTCCTGGCTGCTGACGCTGGTCGGTTGAATGACTGAATGACAATGTCAGATGGCAAAGCTGTGCTTTGTGGGCGCTTCTGGAATGCTGGGGAAGAGCCCTGAGGCCTGCGGTGGTGCGCCGGCTCTGCTCCTGGCCCCGTGGGATGGCTCCAAGCCTCTGCTGTGGCCGGTCTCCTCTGTAAAATGGGGACATTATGAGGACCTGTCCAGAGAGGGAAACAGGGAGGGTCCAGCGAGCGTGAGCGGCTGTTCTTTGGTCAGGCAAGTTCTGCCTTGGGTTGGGCCAGAAGGCTCCTCCGACGTGGCCACGCTGTGGCTGCCGCAGGACGTCTGGGAGGTTGGATCTGTCTCCTGTGCGAGGGCCCTTCAGGGCCGTTCTTTCTTCAGTCGTGGCTTCTGGAAGCTCGCAGGGCGGGTCCCCGGCCAAGCCAGGCTTGGAACTGGGCGCCTTGCGCTGGGAAAGGCATCGGTTCTGGGTTTTCCTTCTGCTCCTACAGCGGCCTGCAGACGGGGGTCTGGCTGGTGGCTCTTCTCTCTGTTCCAGTGCCTGTTGACCACGGAGTGGCCTCTGGCTTGGGGGCCACACAGACCCTCTGAGGGAGCAGCCCCCGGGGGAGGGCACTCATTTCCCACTCACGCTTCTCTGGAAACAGGACTTGACGTGGGGGCAAGGTGAGCAGGTTAACATGTTGGGGTGTCCCTTTGGGGTCGGGTGATTTTGCTGCTCAGCACGGGACTGTTGGGGAGAGGGTGCCAGATGCAGCCCGTGTGTCCTTCCCTGTGTGTTCAGTGGGCGCCCCCAGGCTGCTCTCTGCCCCAGAGATGAGAGAATGGGGTGTCCAGGGGGTCCCGGCTCCCTGGGCTGAGTGATGGAAGCCCAGGTCGGGGGCAGGGTGAGATGGTCCCGACAGCGTCAAGGCCGAGAGTGTGTGTGTGGGTCCTGAGTGTGGGGTGCGGGGAGGTAGGGGGGTCTCACCAGGAGTACAGGGAGCTCAGGGGCCGCGGCCACCTCCCTTTGGGGGAGGGGCGTGGCCGCCTTACCTGGACCAACCCACCCCCGTGACTGCCCACGGAGCCCTGGACCACTTGAGTCCGAACACCTGTTTTGGCCAAGAGTTTAATTGCGATCAAGAGGAGGGGGATTGTTTGGTAACCAGCAAATGAGCCTGTCCGGGCTTTAAAGCAGCGAGCAGGGTCATGCAGCTCAGGGTCACGGAAAAAGGCAGCGGTCTTGTGTTAAAAATGCTGAAATCACTGGAGGAGGATTGCAGACACATGAATTAACTTGCAGAATGCAAATAGTATGGAGTCTGCAAAAATAAGGGAGTGACAAGCGTCCTTCACGTGTCCCTCCCACTTCCCTCTGCTCCGTCTCTGCACACTCACCTCCTGCTGCGCTGGGTCCTGCCAGCATCGCTCCCTGAAATCCTGCAGGGACAATCTGTACCGCTTCCTGTCAGTGGAGGCCCCGGGTTCCTGCGCCTTGCTGCAGGAGGTGGACCCTTCGCCCTGCCCTCCTCCTCTCCCCCGCCCCCCCTTCTCTCTCTGACAGAGGCTCCCAGTTCAGGATGTGCTTCGGACACTCACTTGACCATTTCATGAAAGGTTGCAGTTTATATATTTCTGCACTTAAAAAAAATCGTGCTAAAATAGACGTGTCATAAAATGTACTCTTTTAACTGTTTTTCAACGTGCAATTCAGTAGCGTTAAGTACATTCACATCCTTGAGCAACCCTCCATCTCCAGAACGTTTTCCTCCTGCAGAACAAGACTCCGCACCCATGAAGCACTAACTCCCCATCCCCCGACCCCTGGCCCCTGGCAGCCTCCATTCTCCTTTCCATCTCGGAATTTGACTAATTTAAGAACCTCAGATAAATGGAAGTATCCAGTACTTGTCTTTTTGTGACTGGCTTATCTCACGCAGCATAATGTCTACAACGTTCATCCATGTTGTAACATATGCCAGAATTTCCTTCCTTTTTTAAGGTTGAATGATATTCTCTTGTGTGGATGGACCACATTTTGTTTGTCTGTCCATCTGTTGATGGATACTGGGTTGTTTCCACTTTTTGTCTACTTGAATAATGATACCTGCACTTTTTTTTTTTTTAAACAGCTTTATTGGAGTATAATTGCTTTACAATGGTGTGTTAGTTTCTGCTTTATAACAAAGTGAATCAGTTATACATATGTTCCCATATCTCTTCCCTCTTGTGTCTCCCTCCCTCCCACCCTCCCTATCCACCCCCTCTAGGTGTTCACAAAGCACCGAGCTGATCTCCCTGTGCTATGCGGCTGCTTCCCACTAGCTATCTATTTTACATTTGGTAGTGTATATATATCCATGCCACTCTCTCACCCTGTCACATCTTACCCCTCCCCCTCCCCATATCCTCAAGTCCATTCTCTAGTAAGTCTGTGTCTTTATTCCCATCTTGCCACTAGGATACCTGCACTTTTAATTGGGTCTGATTCATCAACTGACCTGCTTTAAACAATTAAAAAATGATGAAAGGAATACATAAACTTTCTCAGAAGTATCAGTCAAACCTAGTACGTATTTGTGATAGGGAAGGTACAGAAAGCCACAAAGAGGGAAATAAAATAATCTGTGATTACTGCCTACAGATATACATGCATAGGCCACCATCAAAAAGTCTATAAATAATAAATGCTGGAGAGGGTGTGGAGAAAAGGGAACCCTCCTACACTGTTCCTGGGAATGTAAATTGATACAGCCACTATGGAGGACAGTATGGAGGTTCCTTAAAAAAATAAAAATAGAGTTACTGTATGATCCTGCAATCCTACTACTGGTCGTATATCCAGAAAAGATGGAAACTCTATTTCGAAAAGATACATGCACCCCAAGGTTCATAGCAGCACTATTTACAATAGCCAAGACATGGAAGCACCCTAAATGTTCATTGACAGGGGAGTGGATAAAGAAGATGTGGCACATATATACAATGGAATATTACTCAGCCATAGAAAAGAATGAAATAATGTCATGTGCAGCAACATGGATGGGCCTAGAGATTATCATACTAAGTGAAGTCAGAGAAAGACAAATATCATATGGTATCACTTATCTGTGGAATCTGAAAAAATATACAAAGGAACTTATTTGCAAAAAAGAAATAGACTCACAGACTTCAAAAACAAACCTATGATTACCAAAGGGCAAAGGGGGGGAGGGATAAATTGGGAATTTGGGATTGACATATAGACACTACTATATGTAAAATAAACAACAAGGACCTACTGTATAGCACAGGAAACTATATTCAATATCTTGTAATTATCTATAATGGAAAAGAATCTGAAAAAGAATATCTATCTATCTATCTATCTATATATCTGAGTCACTTTGCTGTACACCTGAAACATTATATATCAATCATACTTCAATTAAAAAAAAGAAAAACAAGAACAGAGCAACTACTCCAAAAAACTGATATACATGTATACATGTAAATGCATATATTTTAAATAAAATTGTCATCAAATGGACTAATAATACACAGTTTTATATGTTGTTTTTTTCACCTACAATATCATGATTACTTTTTGATTATTAAATAATCTTTGAGAATATGAGTTTTTCCTCATTTTATCTGGATGAGCCATAGATGATTGAAATTCTCCTATTATTGAACATCTGGTGCTTTCTTATTTTTGTCTGTTATAAATAATGTTCTAATGAGTATTCCTGCAAATAAAGCTTGCTTCCATCTTTGATATCTTGCTAAATAGATTTAAAAGTGGGATTACTGGGGCAGAAGGTGGATATGGACATTTTTAAGGCTCTTGACACACACAAAGTTAGAGAAAATTGCCTCTTAGCTGTACTGATTTATAACCTTTCAGCAAGGTAGAGTGTTCCTTTCACCACAGTTTCATCAGCATTGAGTCTTTTTTTTTTTAACATCTTTATTGGAGTATAATTGCTTTACAATGTTGTGTTAGTTTCTGCTGTATAGCAAAGTGAATCAGCTATATGCATACGTATATCCCCATATCCCCTCCCGCTTGTGTCTCCCTTCCACCCTCCTTATCCCACTCTCCTTATCCCACCCCTCTAGGTAGTTGCAAAGCACGGAGCTGATCTCCCTGTGCTATGCAGCTGCTTCCCACTAGCTAGCTATTTTACATTTGGTAGTGTATATATGTCAGTGCTACTCTCTCACTTCGTCCCAGCTTACCCTTCCCCCTCCCCGTGTCCTCAAGTCCATTCTCTACGTCTGTGTCTTTTTTCCTGTCCTGCCCCTAGGTTCATCAGAAACTTTTTTTTTTTTTTTTAGATTCCATATATATGTGTTAGCATACAGTATTTGTTTTTCTCTTTCTGACTTCCCTCTGTATGACAGACTCTAGGTCCATCCTCCTCACTACAAATAACTCAATTTCATTTCTTTTTATGGCTGAGTAATATTCCATTGTATATATGTGCCACATCTTCTTTATCCATTCATCTGTTGATGGACACGTAGGTTGCTTCCACGTCCTGGCTATTGTAAATAGTGCTGCAATGAACACTGTGGTACATGACTCTTTTTGAATTATGTTTTTTTCAGGGTATATGCCCAGTAGTGGGATTGCTGGGTTGTATGGTAGTTCTATTTTTAGTTTTTTAAGGAACCTCCATACTGTTCTCCATAGTGGCTGTATCAATTTACATTCCCACCACCAGTGCAAGAGGGTTCCCTTTTCTCCACACCCTCTCCAGCATTTACTGTTTGTAGATTTTTTGATGATGGCCATTCTCATGGGTGTGAGGTGATACCTCGTTGTAGTTTTGATTTGCATTTCTCTAATGATTAGTGATGTTGAGCATCTTTTCATGTGTTTGTTGGCAATCTGCATATCTTCTTTGGAGAAATATCTATTTGGGTGTTCTGCCCATATTGGGATTGGGTTGTTTGTTTTTTTGATATTGAGCTGCATGAGCTGCTTGTATATTTTGGAGATTAATCCTTTGTCAGTTGCTTCGTTTGCAAATATTTTCTCCAGTTCTGAGGGTTGTCATTTAGTCTTTTATATGGTTTCCTTTGCTGTGCGAAAGCTTTTAAGTTTCATTAGGTCCCACTTGTTTATTTTTGGTTTTATTTCCGTTTCTCTAGGAGGTGGGTCAAAAAGGATATTGCTGTGATTTATGTCATAGAGTGTTCTGCCTATATTTTCCTCTAAGAGTTTTATAGTGTCTGGCCTTACATTTAGGTCTTTAATCCATTTTGAGTTTATTTTTGTGTATGGTGTTAGGAAGTGTTCTAATTTCATTCTTTTACATGTAGCTGTCCAGTTTTCCCAGCACCACTTATTGACGAGGCTGTCTTTTCTCCATTGTGTACTCTTGCCTCCTTTATCAAAGATAAGGTGACCATATGTGTGTGGGTTTATCTCTGGGCTTTCTATCCCATTCCATTGATCTGTATTTCTGTTTCTGTGCCAGTATCACACTGTCTTGACTACTGTAGCTTTGTAGTATAGTATGAAGTGCAGGAGCCTGATTACTCCAGCTCCATTTTTCTTTCTCAAGATTGCTTTGGCTATTTGGGGTCTTTTGTGTTTCCATACAAATTGTGAAATTTTTTGTTCTAGTTCTGTGAAAAATGCCATTGGTAGTTTGATAGGGATTGCATTGCATCTCTAGATTGCTTTGGGTGGTATAGTAATTTTCACAATGTTGATTCTTCAAATCTAAGAACATGGTATATCTCTCCATCTGTTTGTATCATCTTTAATTTCTTTCAACAGTGTCTTATAGTTTTTTGCATACAAGTCTTTTGTCTCCTTAGGTAGGTTTATTCCTAGGTATTTTATTCTTTTTGTTGCAATGGTAAATGGGAGTGTTTCCTTAATTTCTCGTTCAGATTTTTCTTCATTAGTGTATAGGAATGCAAGAGATTTCTGTGCATTAATTTTGTATCCTGCTACTCTACCAAATTCACTGATTAGCTCTAGTAGTTTTCTGGTGGCACCTTTAGGATTTTCTATGTATAGTATCATGTCATCTGCAAACAGTGACAGTTTTACTTCTTTTCCGATTTGTATTCCTTTTATTTCTTTTTCTCCTCTGACTGCTGTGGCTAAAACTTCCAAAATTATGTTGAATAATAGTGGTGAGGGTGGGCAACCTTGTCTTGTTCCTGATCTTAGAGGAAATGGTTTCAGTTTTTCACCATTGAAAACGATGTTTGCTGTGGGTTTGTCATATATGGCCTTTATTGTGTTGAGGTAGGTTCCCTCTATGCCTACTTTCTGGAGAGTTTTTCATCATAAATGGGTGTTGAAGTTTGTCAAAAGCTTTTTCTGCATCTATTGAGATTATCATATGGTTTTTAATCCTTCAATTTGTTAATATGGTGTATCACATTCACTGATTTGCATGTATTGAACAATCCTTGCATCCCTGGGGTAAACCCCACTTGACCATGGTGTATGATCCTTTTAATGTGCTGTTGGATTCTGTTTGCTAGTATTTTGTGGAGGATTTTTGCATCTATATTCATCAGAGATATTGGCCTGTAGTTTTCTTTTTTTGTGACATCTTTGTCTGGTTTTGGTATCAGGGTGATGGTGGCCTCGTAGAATGAGTTTAGGAGTGTTCCTCCCTCTGCTATATTTTGGAAGAGTTTGAGAAGGATAGGTGTTAGCTCTTCTCTAAATGTTTGATAGAATTCACCTGTGAAGCCATCTGGTCCTGGGATTTTATTTGTTGGAAGGTTTTTAATCACAGTTTCAATTTCAGTGCTTGTGATTGGTCTGTTTATATTTTCTATTTTTTCCTGGTTCAGTCTTGGAAGGTTGTGTTTTTCTAAGAATTTGTCCATTTCTTCCAGGTTGTCCATTTTATTGGCATAAAGTTGCTTGTAGTAATTGCTCATGATCTTTTGTATTTCTGCAGTGTCAGTTGTTACTTCTCCTTTTTCATTTCTAATTCTGTTGACTTGATTCTTCTCCCTTTTTTTCTTGATGAGTCTGGCTAATGGTTTATCAATTTTGTTTATCTTCTCAAAGAACCAGCTTTTAGTTTTATTGATCTTTGCTATTGTTTCCTTCATTTCTTTTTCATTTATTTCTGATCTGATCTTTATAATTTCTTTCCTTCTGCTAACTTTGGGGTTTTTCTATTCTTCTTTCCCTAATTGCTTTAGGTGTAAGGTTAGGTTGTTTATTTGAGATTTTTTCTTGTTTCCTGAGGTAGGATTGTATTGCTATAAACTTCCCTCTTGAACTGCTTTTGCTGCATCCCACAGGTTTTGGGTCTTCGTGTTTTCATTGTCATTTGTTTCTAGGTATTTTTTGATTTTCTCTTTAATTTCTTCAGTGATCTCTTGGTTATTTAGTAGCGTATTGTTTAGCCTCCATGCATTTGTATTTTTTACATTTTTTTTCCTGTAATTGATATCTAGTCTCGTAGCGTTGTGGTCGGAAAAGATACTTCATACGATTTCAATTTTCTTAAATTTACCAAGGCTTGATTTGTGACCCAAGATATGGTGTATCCTGGAGAATGTTCCATGAATACTTGAGAAGAAAGTGTATTCTGTTGTTTTCGGATGGAATGTCCTATAAATATCAATTAAGTCCATCTTGTTTAATGTGTCATTTAAAGCTAGTGTTTTCTTATTTATTTTCATTTTGGATGATCTGTCCATTGGTGAAAGTGGGGTGTTAAAGTCCCCTACTATGATTGTGTTACTGTCGATTTCCCCTTTTATGGCTGTTAGCATTTGCCTTATGTATTGATGTGCTCCTATGTTGGGTGCATAAATATTTACAATTGTTATATCTTCTTCTTGGATTGATCCCTTGATCATTATGTAGTGTCCTTCTTTGTCTCTTTTAATAGTCTTTATTTTAAAGTCTATTTTGTCTGATATGAGAATTGCTACTCCAGCTTTCTTTTGGTTTCCCTTTGCATGGAATATCTTTTTCCATCCCCTCACTTTTAGTCTGTATGTGTCCCTAGGTCCGAAGTGGGTCTCTTATAGACAGCATATGTACGGGTCTTGTTTTTGTATCCATTCAGCCAGTCTGTGTCTTTTGGTTGGAGCATTTAATCCATTTACATTTAAGGTAATTATCAATATGTATGTACCTATTACCATTATCTTAATTGGTTTGGGCTTGTTTTTGTTGGTCCTTTTCTTCTCTTGTGTTTCCCACTTAGAGAAGTTCCTTTAGCATTTGTTGTAGAGCTGGTTTGGTGGTGCTGAATTCTCTTAGCTTTTGCTTGTCTGTAAAGCTTTTGATTTCTCTGTCGAATCTGAATGAGATCCTTGCTAGGTAGAGTATTCTTGGTTGTAGGTTCTTTTCTTTCATCACTTTAAATATATCATGCCACTCCCTTCTGGCTTGCAGAGTTTCTGCTGAGAAACCAGCTGTTAACCTTTTGGGAGTTCCGTTGTATGTTATTTGTTGTTTTTCTCTTGTTGCTTTTAATAATTTTTCTTTGTCTTTAATTTTTGTCAGTTTGATTACTGTGTGTCTTGGCGTGTTTCTCTTGGTTTATCCTGTATGGTACTCTCTGTGCTTCCTGGACTTGATTGACTACTTCCTTTCCCATGTTAGGGAAGTTTTCCATTATAATCTCTTGAAATATTTTCTCAGACCCTTTCGTTTTCTCTTCTTCTTTTGGGACCCCTATAATTCGAATATTGATGCATTTAATGTTGTCCCAGAGGTCTCTGAGACTGTCCTCAATTCTTTTCATTCTTTTTTCTTTATTCTGCTCCATGGCAGTAATTTGCACCATTTTATCTTCCCGCTCACATATCCATTCTTCTGCTTCAGTTATTCTGCTATTGATTCCTTCTAGAGTATTTTTTAAAAAAATTTATTTATTTTTGGATGCGTTGAGTCTTTGTTGCTGTGTGCAGGCTTTCTCTAGTTGTGGCGAGTGGGGGCTACTCTTTGTTGCGGTGCATGGGCTTCTCATTGAGGTGGCTTCTCTTGTTGTGGAGCATGGGCTCTAGGCGCATGGGCTTTGGCAGTTGTGGCTCATGGGCTCTAGAGCGCAGGCTCAGTAGTTGTGGTGCACGGGCTGTGTTGCTCCGCAGCATGTGGAATCTTCCCAGACCAGGGCTCGAACCCGTATTGCCTGCATTGACAGGTGGATTCTTAACCACTGTGCCACCAGGGAAGCCCTCTAGAGTCTTTTTAATTTCAGTTATTGTGTTGTTAATCACTGTTTGCTTGCTCTTTAGTTCTTCTAGATCCTTGTTAAATGTTGCATGTATTTTGTCCATTCTGTTTCTGAGATTTTGGATCATCTTTACTATCACTACTCTGAATTCTTTTTCAGGTAGGTTGCCTATTTCATCTTCATTTATTTGGTCTTGTTTTTTTTAACCTTGCTCCTTCGTCTGTAACATTTTTTTTGTCGTTTCATTTTTTTTTTTTTTGATGGGTCGGGCTGTATTCCTGTCTTACTGGTTGTTTGGCCTGAGATGTCCAGCACTGGAGTTTGCAGGCAGTTGGATGGAGCCGGGTTTTGGTGCTGAGATGAGGACCTCCATGAGGCCTCGCTCCAACTGATATTCCCTGGGGTCTGAGGTTCTCTGTTAGTCCAGCAGTTTGGACTTGGAGCTCCCACTACAGGAGCTCGGGCCCGACCTCTGGCCTGGGAACCAAGATCCCGCAAGCCTTATGGCATGGTAAAAAAAAAAAAAAAAAAAGAAAGAAAGAAAAAAAGGAGCAGTACAATATCAAAGAATAAAAAACAAAATAGTTAGAAAGATAAAAAATATATTAAGAAAAATAAAACTATAATTGAAACAACCGGTCACTGGGGGTTCCTCCTGTCCCCTAGGTGTCTGTGGTCCCCCACCGGTGCCTGGTAGGTGCCCTAGTTGTGAGGAGACGCGAATTCGCATCCTCCTAGTACGGCACCTTGACTCCGCCCCCCAGCATTGAGTCTTATGTCAATTTTTTTTTAAGTTTAAAAT
Organism: Balaenoptera physalus; assembly: GCF_965194825.1. Taxonomy (NCBI): domain Eukaryota; kingdom Metazoa; phylum Chordata; class Mammalia; order Artiodactyla; family Balaenopteridae; genus Balaenoptera; species Balaenoptera physalus. The sequence continues at coordinate 192,214,784 of NC_138882.1, forward strand.
TGGCTTTCAAAATCGAAGACTTTGTACGTAAATATTTAAATAATCATAAAAATTTAGGAAGAGACAGACAGGACCAGAACCAGAAAGATGACACTGATGGGGACGTAAGGGACACACCCCTGGGCGTGTGTTTGCTGGGGAGCAGCTGGCTTTGCCTTCTTCCTCCTGTGTCACCTTTGCTCCAGAGCCCATGGAGAGTCCTCTCCAAATGGACGTGATGCTCTCCTCTCGTGGCCGCGGCCGGGTTTCCATGTACCTGCTTGGCGTGGGCGCTGGGCTGGATGCAGGGGCCGCTGTCCCCTTCTGTCCTCACGGAGCTCACGGTCCAGGGGTGCTTCTCGATCGGGGTGGGACTTCCCTCGTGGTGCCAGCCCAGCCTGAGTTTCTGCTCATTGCCGTGCCATGCTCACGCCTATGCCTGCGTGTTTCCACATGGTTCAGGGTAAACCTAATGAAACGAGAAATGACATAGTGGGATGCGCCTTTGCTGGATAGGAAGTCATGATAAAGGGAAGCCGAGTGCAGGGGACAGATGTCACTCTGCCTGAGGCTGTCTGTGTGCCCTGGATGGCCGGATTAAGGGATTTGTTCCTGGAGATGGTTTGGGGTAGAATTTGGACCGAAAATGAAATTTGCGCTTGTTTGATCTGTTTGGTGTCTGGGCTTGGACTGAGGTGGGCTCTGGCTGTGAGTCCTGTCTGAGTGATGCCCATGCCGCCTTCTCTGTGCTTGGCCTGCGGCCTGGACCCCCCGTGGGTGAGAGGACCCTCCGGTGGTTTTGTTTCTGCGGGTCATCCCTCTGAGCCTCTCGTTGTGCAGGGGACGCCCTCCGGAAGCCTCGCCTTCAGAAGTCTCTCACGTGGTACCTGGACGATTTGTTCTTCACGCTGTATCCCTCCCTGGAGAAGTTTGAGGAGGAGCTTCTGGAACTTGTGATCAGCGATCACTTCCGGGAGGTACAGTCTTGGGTCGGGGAAGTTAGTCTGAACAGTGCAGGTGGAAACGGCAGGCGGAGCTGGGGAGCTCCCGGCCTCTCAAGCCCCCAGGTGGGTGGTCCAGCCCCTGGTGACACCTGTGGTCCTGTCTTTCGTCTCTTTGTGGCTGAAGAGGGACACTAGCCCACTGTCTTTATTTAAAAAAATTTTTTTTAAATTTTGATTTTTTGGCTGGGTCACGTGGCATGTGGGATGCGGGATCTTAGGTCCCCAACCAGGGATCGAACCCAGGCCCCCTGCATTGGAAGAGCGGAGTCTTAACCACTGGACCACCAGGGAAGTCCCACTAGCCTGTTGTCTTAACTTTGATATTGATGAGGGTGCTGTTATCCTGAGACATTAATTAGCATTCACTTCGATGTAACTTAATCAGTCCTCAATTAAAAGTAAATTAAATCACCAGATGAGCATAGGAAAACCTGTGAAATAATCCTCATTTACAAGGGACATTTTGAGGATATTTCCAAGGAGACGACTAGGGATCTCAGCCACTTCGCCCCGTCGAAGCACTTTACTGTGAGCGATGCTCCCCCTGACGCCGCTCAGTGTTGCCTGTGTGACGCCGTCCCGCAGCCTCCGCACCGTGATGCCTCGTCCCCACATGGCCCGCTTTCCTGCGTGTTCTTCGTCTGGATCCGTGCACCACCCCTCTCAGGTTTCATGTCTCAGTGCAGACCTGTTGCCCTGAGGGGCCCCCCTGCCCAAGCTGCAGGCAGCGTCCCCCCTTCCTCCCCGCCAGGCGCGCTCTCTGGCGCATCACCCGGCTTCGTTTCTCTGGGTGCTTGGCCCTCGCGGAGAGCACCTGGTTTCCTTACTGTTTACGGGTGGATTCTCGGTCCCTCTCTGGAGTATTTGCACCAGGAGGACAGGGACTTGGTTTGTTTTACCGCTGCACCTGATGTGCCTAAAACGGTCGGCACATAGTAGGTCTTTAACATGTGTTTGTGAGAATGAATGATGCAGTCAGTGGGTGCCCGTCCTCATAGTCTGTGAAGTTAGCAAATTATTGACACACACACACACACACACGAATGTGTGTACATGCACGAATAAGATGGTTTTTTCTTTTGCTCTCTACCTGTTCTTGAAGATGTTGTTCCACGTAATGTAGTCTCATGTGAAACAGAAACACGAAGCAGAGAAGAGGATTGAAATAGCATCATACGTTTTCTTGGCGTAGTTCCTGCTGTTTTCTTATTGCTCAGAAAAGATTGTCTGAGGGTAGAAAGATGTTTAAGAGTATCATTGTTGAATTTTATACATTCCCATAAAGATCACTTTATTATGTGTTTTTACTCTCTTTGTATTTTTGTTCCCATCCAACTGGCAGATACTCCGTTATCACCTTCGTTTTATTTTCATTACTCAGAGACTAATGGGCTGAATTTACGTCTGTTTAGCATGATTAATGGGCAATGAAGAAAACTTGAAAATTCAGGGATCATTTTGGAACAATCACATAATTTAATAAACAATAACAGCCTGGAGGAATATCCTTGCTCATTTGTTAGGGCGCCTGTACTTTTTTTTTGTTAAGATGAAAACACTTTAATATCCAGGGATCACTTTGGGGCAGACTTACTGCCTAAATATGCCCACTCTTCCTGCGGCCCTGTCTGCCCCAAGTCTCAGGTGTCTGAGCTGGGGGAGGGCAGAGGTGTTGAAGCTCGCTGTGTTCCGCCTCCGTCAGCGCCTGCCCTGGACTCCGGGACCTCCCACTTCTTGGAGCCCCAGGTACTGTTGGAGGTGCTAGGGCCCCTGGTTGCTGCGTCTTGAGAATTGTAGCTCAACCTTGGAAACCCGGAGCGAGAGTTAGCTGATTCAGGCATCTAAGGGACGTATTGCTCTACAAGATGATGCTACGTGAGAAATCCCCAAAGTACCTAGAAAATGCCCTAAGGCCAGTCTGCTCTGATTGGATGGTGCTTCACTAAGCTCCATCTGGTCTGTAATGTCTGAAACCTCTGTTCTAGTTTCTTCTCTCTGCTGGGGCTCTCTGCTGGGAGCTTTTCTGGCGAGCTCCCTCCCCCCTCCGCACTGACCTTATTCTGTGCCATGTGTGCTTTTCCCAGGCGGGCAGCCCGCTGGACAGCGGTGCCCTGGAGATCTTGGAGCGGCGCCTGTGCGTGGGCGTGCACAATGGGCTGGGCTTCGTGCAGAGGCCACAGGTGGTGGTGCTGGTGCCTGAGCTGGAGGTGACCTTGACGCACTCTGCCAGCTTCAGCCGGAAAGTTGGCGCCTCTTCGAAGGCCAGGTATTTCCCCTGGGGTCCCAGGTCACGGCCCGCGTGGAGTTAGGAAGTGCGGGTGGGCACCTGACCAGGGATCAGAGCGAAAGGCAGTTGTTCTTACACGTGAGGTGTGCGCTCATCCACCTGGGTTCTTCCCCGGTGCCTTTGATTCCTCTTGCTTAGTCGTCCCCATCAGGAGCAGACCTCAGTGTTGTGAGGTTGGAAAGATCCTGGTTTTTGTGCCACGACGGGTTTTGGAGTTAGCGTTACAGATGCTTCCAGCTATGGAGCCCTGGCATGAATTCCTCCAGATGCGCCCTGTGATCCCTTTCTCGCGTGACACAGAACCAGAGGGCAGTAAGTTCTGCCACTCTGTTCAGTCCTGTGCTTCTCAAGTCACAATCAGAGCCTAGGGGTTCCATATGTGAAGCTGGACGGAAGCCGGCCTTGGAGGGGGCACCTCCCTGGAGACCTTCCATCCTCCTGATACCGGTGCTGGCAGTTTGGGAAAGTGTTGATTGCGGCACCTAAGAAAGGCTCTGGTTTGGGAAATTACCTTGATGGCCAAACACCCAGAAGAGCTCAGTGCCATTGCTTGGGGGACTCACTGTACCAGACTGTAGCAGCAGCGCCCGGTGCCACGGCGCCCGAGCTGACGGTGGGCTGGGGTGCCGGGCAGCAGGAGTACCGCCTGACACGCCCCCTCTGTGTGTTCTTGGCCCAGATCTGGAAACCACACTCTGGTCTTGAGAAGCCGCGTCCAGCTCCCTGAGATGGTCTGTCACCCCGCGTTCACCATCGTCTTTCAGCTGGAGTACGTGTTTAACAGCCCTTCTGGAGCGGACGGCAACGTAAGAACCATCAGCTTGTTTCGCGTGCCGCCTGGCGACGGGCTCCACGCACGCAGAATAAGCATAGTCACCATTAATTTTTCTTCCGTTAAAAGCAGTTTAATTATTATTAACAATACGGATAACAAGCGTGGAATATGAGTCTAGAAAACACTTGTTCCAAGTGATAGCTTTGTTCTAATCATTTCCCATCTTTATGGTAATAGTACATACATTCTGCTGGCAGACGGTATAAACAGTTCAACAGGCCTCATGCATCATAATATCATTAATTCATAATTATTGAATCAATAATTATTTTGAAAAAATGAGACCATTTTAATGCATTTTTCAAATGATACTAAGTGTAGTAAAGCTTAAATCTGCACAAGAAATGAATGTTTTCTTAGAGCGGACTTTGTATGTGCCCACATCAGAACCAAGAGTAAGAATTTATAGGATTCAGTTGGAAGAAATGTAACAAAGAGACATCATTTACATCATTGATGCAGATTTTTTGGAAAACCCAAGTCATGCTATTCTTAAGATTCAGATTTTTGTTTGAAAAAGCAAATATCTATTTAACAAGTAAATTAAAAATAAAAAAAGGCCAACAAGACACCTTCTGTGGTGGTCAGTCTGCCTGCATCACCGTGCGGCTGAGGGGAGAACAGGGGGCTGAGAGCGGTCGTGGGGGGCCTTTGGAAGGAGAATGGGGTGTTGGCACAGCTGCTGTGTTAGTTCCTGATCTCCTCTGGTAGCAGTGAACTGACCTCTCTGATGTCCGTACCTCGTCGTGTAATTCAGAGTCCTAATCAGGTGAACAGACCCAGAGGTAGGTATTCTGAGTATAGCCGAACGAATGATCCCCGTTGTTCTCACAAAGCTCATGTTCCCAGCTCTGCTTTTCTTTCTTTGTTACCAGAAATTTCAGCTAAAATGCAACTGTATGCAGATATGCTTGTCTGCCCGGTGCAGGCACTCCGGGCCTGGGGTGGAGCTTTACCAGGAGGGAGGGGCTTCTGGGGCTTCCCCATCCTGGGGGGAAGTTCGCCGGCTCAGATGCAACATCCCTGGTGCTGCCACTGGGCGTGGGCAGGGGGTCGGTACAGAGGGAGCCCCTGAGGAGCACCGGGCCTGGCTCTCCACTCATTTACATTTAGATTGTGTCCCCTCGAGAACGTTAATTACAATTCGCTTGTGATTATAAAGCCTGTGCCCTGAAACCTTTATGTCTTACCCGACACTTGACTGTTATTTTTTAACTGTTCACTGAAATGCTTACCCGCTGGCAGGTGGATACGTCACGCGCTGTGCTTGTGGAGCTCTTGGAATGTGGCTTGAAATAGCTCATCAGTTCTTTTTGATGTGGAGGTTTATCTTAACATGGAATATTGGATTCTGTTTTACTGTCATCAAGTGTACTTTCTTCAGTGTAATCTGGGGAGGAAATGTTCCTGTGTCTGAACTGATTTTCCGCACAAATTACTTGCTGCAAGGAACAGTGAGGATGGGTAGCATTCCGGGGGTGAAAGACGAATCAGGCGTTCCCACCACAACCAGACTTAGATGTACAGGAGAAAACAAGCCTGATGCTGTCGACGTGGGCTGTCGCTCCTTCCCCCAGGAGTGTCCCAGGAGGGGACGCGGCCCATAGGGCCTCCTGCAAGGTCAGGGCTCAGTCTTGGAGGGACGGGTCGCAGCTGGCATGCTCCTGCTTCCCTTTGCAGCACGTTATGGAGCGTGTCTTCGGGTGCATTCAGCTTGCAAATTCCTTTCTCCCTTTTCTTTCCTTTTAAAACGCTCTATATGATGGACATTCCAAGTGTAAACAAAAGCAGACCGGATAGTAAAATAAGCCCCAAGGAGCTTCAGCAGTTATCCACTTTGTGGACAGTCTTGTTTTGTCCATACCCTCTTGCACAACCCACTTTGGTTCATTTTGAAGCAAATTCCAGTCATAATTGCATCTGTTTTGATTATTGTAAACATTTCGGCATGTACATTCTTTTCTTTAAGACCTTTTTAATTATAGAGAATTTCAAATATAAAGATAGAAGTGTACGATAAACCCAATGAATGTACCCATCGCCAGTCTCAGAAGTTATCAGCTCATGGCCAGCCTTGTCTCTGCCTTTCTTTTCTGTCCCCTTTCCTCCCAGATTATTTTAGAGCAAATCCTAGACCCCGTGTCATTTCCTCTGTGGACAGTGCAGTAGATCTTTCCAAAAGATGGGGGTAAAACTTCCCTGCAATACCATCGTCACACCTCAAAAACTAAAACAAAGTTCTCGGTATCATCAGGCACCCAGCCTGCCTGGGTGTATGTTTTAAGTATTTTCCTTAATCAGAAATAGACCTTTGTGAGACTGTTCACTTTCAAATGTTTATCTAGATCAGCGAGAGGCCACCTGGGCTAATAGTGCCTCCAGTTTATACCCAGTCACCTCAGTCTCAGAGGATTTTTTTGGTCCTGAATATTTTGGTAGTCATTAGACACAAACTAGAAAAAAGTTTTGAGAAGACACACCCCTTGTTTGTAATCTCTTGGCCAGAACGACTAAAGCCTTTGTGATTTGTCTTCGGGTTAACTGTTCTTTTGATCCAGACAACGTACCTTCTAGAAACTTGAGTCCATGGGGACAGTGCACCCACAGCAGATGGCCCGTTTGGAAATGCCGTGAGCTTTGCAAGTGTGGCCTCCAGAAATGTTCACTGTTTGAATAAAGCTGATAAAGCAGACTGCCTAGAACATAAGAGTGACGTGGAAAGAAGGTAGCTGTAAAAATAACTATACCCAGTGTCCTTTGCTGCGTTTTTATGTCAGAATAAGTGCAGATCGCCACGGGGCTGCCAGGGGTCAAACGAGCTCTTTTCTGGGGAGTAACATAGCAAATAACCCTCTCCCGCATCTCTGGGAGGTAAAACTCTAATTTATTTATATATTTGCTAGTATTCTTTGAACAAAACAAATTCATATAACAGAGATTTGAGTACTTAACAGAGGTATCATGCCTGGATTTACTCTGAAAATTACATAAATTTAAACTTTCTAGAACTTGGAAATACAGATGTCTTGAGGGTTCTCTGGAGAGCTTTCAAAATAACCCTGCCTTGGGCCCTGGAGCGAAGTCCGTGTCCTGATTGAGTCACCTTGCAGCTGTACACACATTGCAGCCATACATCTCGCTGTGCTGCAGCTTGAGGCTGTCACCATCCGAGTCCCCCCAGAGCGGGCAGGACCTGCTGAGTTTCCGACTGTCTGCTTAGGTGGAGGTTGCTAAAGAAGAGGGAATTGGTGCAGAGTCTTCTATTTTGTCCTGAGTGTTGGGTTTCCCTTATGGTTTTAAGAAAGATAACAACTCAATTTTTAAAAATTGTTTTTTTTTTAATTTGTCTTTTTTAAAAAAGTATTTTTTCATTGAGAAATTCACATAACCTAATATGATTTTTAAAGTGTCCAATTCAGTGGTTTTCTGACTTATTTTTTTTTTAAATGCCTTTTTTTCTTGTAGGAAAATACATATAAAATTTACCATCTTAACCATTTTAAAGTGTACAGTCAGTGGCATTAAGTACATTCACATTGTTGTACAACCATCACCACCATCCATCCCCATAACTCTTTTCATCTTGTAAAACTGAAGCTCTGTGCCCATTAAACAAACTTCCCATTCTCCCCTCCTGCTAGCCCTTGGGAACCATGATTCTACTTTCTGTCTTTATGATTTTGACTATTCTAAGTACCACATGTAAGTAGAATCATACAGTATTTGTCCTTTTGTGACTGACTTATTTCACTTGTATAAGTCTTCAAGGTTCATCCATGTTGTAGCATATCGTAGAATTTCCTTCCTTCTTAAGGCTGAGTAATATTCCATTGCATGGATAGACCACACTTGGGTTGCTTCCATGTTTTAGCTATTGAGAACAATGCTACTGTGACCATGGGTGTATAAGTATCTCTTTGAGACCTGCCTTCAATACTTTTTGTGTATATACCCAAAAGTGGAATTACTGGATCATATGGTAATTCTATTTTTAACTTTTGAGGAGGCACCATTCTGTTGTCTACAGTGGCTACACCATTTTACATTCCCACCAACAGTCCACGTCCTTGCCAGTGCTCACTGCTTTCTATTTTTGGATAGGACCCATCCTAATGGGTGTGAAACAGTATCTCATTGTACTTTTGATTTGCATTTACCTAACGATTAGTGATGTTGACCATCTTTTCATATGCTTGTTGGCCATTTGTGTGTCTTATCTGGAGAAATGTCTAGGTTTTTTGCCAGTTTTTTATTGGGTTGTGGAGTTTTCTGTATATTTTGCATATCAATCCTTTATCAGATATACGATTTGCAAATATTTTCTCCCATTCTGTTGTTTCCCTTTTTACTCTGTTGATATTCATTTCACTTCCAGCCTGTATGTGTCTTTGGTTCTCAGGTGGGTCTCTTATAGACAGTGTATAGTTGGATCACGTGTTTTTATCCATTCTGCCAGTCTCTGTCTTTTGATTGGAGAGCTTAATCCATTTACATTTAAAGTAATTTATGATAAGGAAGGACTTACTTCTGTCATTGTATTATTTATTTCTATGTGGTTTACAGTTTTTTGGGTTTTTTTTTTGGTCCCTGCATTACTGTTTTCTTTTGCATTCGGTTGATTTTCTTTGAAGTGAAATGTTTAAAGTCCTTTCTCATTTCCTTTTGTGTATACTCTATAGCTCAGTTCTTTGTGGTTATGGGGACTACATTTAGCATCCAGAAGTTATAACACTAATTTGAATTTGTACCACCTTAATTTCAATAACATACAAAAACTCTGTTCATTTGTAGCACCATCTCCCACCCTTTGGGTTGTTGACGCCACAGTATTACATCTTTATACACTGTGTGCCCAAGACATAAAATAATAATGTTTTTCAATGTGTTATTCTCTTAAATTATGTGGAAAACGAGATACGGAGTTACAAACCAAAGTTGTAGTAGCTTCTACACTAATAATTTGTTTTTGTCCTTTATATGTGTCAGTGTTCTAAATCGTGTAGACAACAAAAAGAGCAGTAACAAGCCATTGTTTCAATAATATTAGCTTTTGTGATTGTCCATGTATTTACCTTCATTGAGATCTTTTTTTTCCCATGTGGCTTTGAGTTACTGTCTAGTGTCCTTCCATTTCACGCTGCAGGACTCCCTTGAGCATTTCTTGCAAGCGGGTCTAGTGATAATGAACTCCTTCAGCTTTTGTTTATCTAAGTATGTCTTAATTTCTCCCTCACTTTTAAAAAAAAATTTATTTATTATTTATTTTTGGCTGTGTTGGGTCTTCGTTTCTGTGTGAGGGCTTTCTCTAGCTGCGGCAAGCGGGGGCCACTCTTCATCGTGATGCGCGGGCCTCTCACTATCACGGCCTCTCTTGTTGCGGAGCACAGGCTCCAGACGCACAGGCTCAGTAGCTGTGGCTCACGGGCCCAGCTGCTCCGCGGCATGTGGGATCTTCCCGGACCAGGGCTCGAACCTGTGTCCCCTGCACTGACAGGCAGATTCCCAACCATTGCGCCACCAGGGAAGCCCTCTCCCTCACTTTTGAAGGAGAGTTTTGCCAGATATAGGATCCTTGGTTGACAGTTTTGTTTTCCTTTTAGCACTTTGGTATGCTGGCTCACTGTCTCTGGCCTCAAGTTTCTGATGAGAAATGTGCTGATAATCTTACTGAGGATCTCTTGTGTGTGACAGTTTGCGTCTCTCCTTGCTTTCAATTTTTGCTCTTTGTCTTTGACTTTTGAAAGTTTGATTACAGTGTTATCTCAGTGTGGATCTCTTCAGGTTCATTGAGCTTCTTGGATGTTTATATTCAGGTCTTTCATCAAATTTGGGAGGTTTTCAGCCATTATTTCTTCAGATACTCTTTCTGCCCCTTTCTCTCGCTTGTCTCCTGGGACTCCCATGATGTGTATATTGGTCCAGTTGATAGTGTCCCATAGGTCCCTTAAGTTCTTTCTGCTTTTTTTTCAATTTTTTTTCTTTTTCAGACTCAGTAATTACCATTGTTCTATCTTCAAGTTCATTGATTCTTTCTTCTGCATGTTCAAATCTGCCTTTGAATCCCTCCAGTGAAATTTTCATTTTTGGTTATTGTAATTTTCAGCTCCAGAATTTCTTTTTAGGTTTTCTGTCTCCTTATTGATATTTCCATTTTGTTCATACAGAGTTTTTGTGATTTTCTCCACATCTTCCTTTAATTCTTTGAGCATCTTTAAGACAGTAGTTTTAAGGCCTTTGTCTAGTATATCTACCATCAGGTCGTTTTCAGGGACAGTTTCTGTTGATTTATTTTTTCCTTTGAATGGGCCATACTTTTCTGTTTCTTTGTATGCCTTGTGCTTTTGTTTTTGTTGTTGAACACTGGACATTTGGGTCTAATAATGTGGCAACTCTGGAAATCAGATCTGCCCATACCCCAGGGTTTGCTGTTTTTTATTATTATCCTTTTTTTTTTTTTTGATTGCTGTGGGCTTTCTGTGTGCTGAGGATCATCCAGAGGTATAAACTTAAGTTCTTCTCAGGTCTTTTCTGAGCCTGTGCCTTTCCCTGGGCATGCATGGTCACTTTCTAATTTTCCACATATGTGCAGTTGTTTTTGAATGTCTGAGTCTTTAATGTCTGGCTCCCAAAAGAGGAAAAAGAAAAATGAAGGTGGAAAAGGCTCTGAGCCTTCAAATCCTCTGCAGCTGGAGGGAAGGTGCAACAACACTGGTGCATTCCCCTTTCCTGTACTTCTGTGATCAGAAGCAGCAATCAGAGCATAGACGGGTGGGTTCGGGAGGGTGGGAGGGAGATGTAAGAGGGAGGGGATATTGGATATAAATATACACATAGCTGATTCACTTTGCTATACAGCAGAAACTAACACACCATAACTAAACCAATTATACTCCAATAAAGATGTTAAAAAATCAGAGCATGGATACCCAGTCTTTAAAGGAAGGGGTCTTTTTTCCCACCCTGGTTCCCACAAGCTGTGCACAGTCTGTTCCAGGAACATGGGCACAGCTGCCTGCCCCTTGGCTGGGGTGGGGGTGGGGAGCTGCTGCTGGGCTAAGAGCTGAATTTGCCCCCAGTTGACCACAACTTACTGTCCAGTTCTTCCCCTGGAGGTTGCAAGCCTTCAGTAGTCTCCCGAGTTCCAAAATAATTACACCAGACAGTCCTGCCAGAGCAGGTGTTGTCCAGTGGGGAGAGATTCCTGGTGTCTCCTGCTCCGCCTTCTTTGCAGGAGCCTCTCCTGACTGACCTTTTGAAGTAAGTTTCTCTTTGTCTCCATCACTTCTTTGGTTTAGCTCAATTCTACCCAGTCCCAAATCTCATAAATTACGGGTCTTCATCGTGGTTTGGTTCTGCCCCAGGAGTGTAAGGTGTGCTGCATCTAACATCTCCGACCTTAGTGCATCATTCGGTATTTCTCACCCAAGGTGGAACAACTCACCTTTAATTCAGTGATATGAGCCCGGTAACGCTGCCTTGGGCGGAGCTGCCTCTCATTTCCCCATTGGTGGTGTTTCCTTGGAGAGAATGAGGAAACGGCTTCCACTCCAGGCCCAAATGAGATGCTGGGATGGCAGCCCTGCCCCGCTTGTTTGTGGTTCCTTCTGCCTTGTTGACTTACAGGTCTCTGGTTAAACGTGGAGCTGGTGTTGCTCTTTTATTTCTTCTGGAGATAAGACTGGTGATAGTAGGCTGTCACAGGTGAAAGTGCTCCTGTTAATTGTCCCCTCCTTCTAACACCTTCTAACACTTGTCAGGTTTTCACTTTGGGAACCAGCTGAAGGTTCCTTGCTCAAGTTGATTCCTCACAGGGCTTCAGAAATGATCTGGAGGAATCCCCCGTCCGTTATTAATTTGGTGATTGCTCAGGATATTGGTATGCGATGCACAGAAGCTTCCGTATTCTGCGGCATCCTTCCTTTTCTCTTGCAGCACCCCACCCGTAATCTCTGCTTTCCTGCTCAGGCAGTGTGCTTAGTTGGAGGGGGTGCATCTTACATCCTGTAGAATCAGAAAAAGGCCAATGCCTCCTGCTCCTGGAAGCGAGGCAGGCGGAGTCATTCTGGGTGCAGGTGACCAAGAGCCTGTATAACTGCCGGACTTCCAGGGGCCACTTCTTTGGTGCAAATGCACGTCTCTGTAGGCGTGTGAGTTGAGACTCTTATGGTTACTAGAAACAGAAACTTGGTTCAGTCCAGCTTAAGCAACAGAAAGCGACTCTCTTGGCTCTTAGATCTGGCGAGTCGAGGAAGGGTCTGGTCTCAGGCACTTCAGGGGCTCACGTGATTGTTTTGTTCTTGAAGTAAAGCTTACCTTTGGTGACCTGTACAGGTCTACGCTTACTTCTGTGAGTTCTGACTAGTATCACCTGTGTCTCCCCCACCACTTCCAAGGTGCAGAACCTCCCTACTCTTTCAGAAGTCCGCTCCTGTCCCTCCCAGGCAGTTCCCACCCCCTGTCAGCAATTGCTGGCTTGGTTTTTATCTTTAGAAACATCATTAATTTTCTGTGACTGCGTACCAAATTACCACAGATTTGATAGGGTAAAACAGTGGATATGTATTCTCTCATAGTTCCGGAGGCCAGAAGTCTGGAGTCAGTATCACTGGGCTGGAAACAAGGTGTGGGCAGGGCTGTGCTCCCTCTGGAGGCCGCAGGGGAGGCTGCTTCCTGCCTCTCCCAGCTTCGGGGGCTGCCGGCAGTCCTTGGCTGTGGCCCCATCCCTCCACTCTTGCAGGCCTGCATCTTCACGTCTCTGCCACTCCATGTTGGCACGGCCCGCTCCTCGGTGTGTGTCTCAAACCCCGCTCTGCCTCCCTCTAATAAGGACACTCGTGACTGCATTTAGGGCCAGTCAGATAGTCCAGGATGATCTTTCCTTCCCAAGATCCTCAACTTAATCCCATCTGAAAAGATCCCTTGACCTTACAAAGTAATATTTACGAGTTTTGTGGATTAGGGCCTGATATCTCTGGGGGCCATTATTCAGCCCACTGCAACCACAGATGGGTTTTGCCTATTTTTGAACTTCATCTAAATGGAATAATGTAGAATATGCTTTATGTGTCTGGATTTCTCCCATCCAGCATAATGGTTTGGACATTCACTCATGTGGTTCATTCATTTTTTATTTTAAATTTTAAAATTTATTTATTTATTTATTTTTGGCCGCGTTGGGTCTTTGTTGCTGCGTGTGGGCTTTCTCTAGTTGTGGCGAGTGGGGGCTACTCTTTGTTGTGGTGTGTGGGCTTCTCATTGCAGTGGCTTCTCTTGTTGTGCAGCACGGGCTCTAGGCACGCATGCTTCAGTAGTTGAGGTACGTGGGCTCAGTAGTTGTGGCTCGCGGGCTCTAGAGCGCAGGCTCAGTAGTTGTGGTGCACGGGCTTCGTTGCTCCGTGGCACGTGGGATCTTCCTGGACCAGGGCTCGAACCCGTGTCCCCTTCATTGGCAGGCGGATTCTTAACGACTGCGCCACGAGGGAAGTCCCGGTTCATTCATTTTTATTGCTGAGTTTTCTGTCCTATGAATTTGTTTCTTCGTTTTTCGGTTGGTGGGCTTTTCTACTTTATGAATGGAGCTGCCCAAAACATTCTTGGGCAAGTCTTTTTATGGACGTATATTTTCATTTCTCTTTGGTAAATACTGTGGAGCAGAGTTGCTGGGTCACAGATAGATGTGTGCTTTCTTTTTAAGTAATGCCAGCTTTTCCAAGTGGTTGCACCAGCACTGTTTGAGAGCTTAGTTTCTCCACATGCTCACCAGCATTTGATTTTGCTTGTCATTTTAATTTTAGGCACTTTAGGGGTTGTGACTGTGGCTTTACTTTGCATTTCCTTGGTGACCAGTGATACTGTGTACTTGTTTGTGTGTTTGTTGCCCGTTCCTAATCTGCCTTTGTCAAGTGGGCATTCCATTGTTTTGGGTTGTTTGCCTTTTTTATTGCGTGGATGGGAGTTTCTTTTATATATTTTGGATATAAGTTCTTTGTCAGATACATAGATTGTGAATAGTTTTTCAGTCTGTGGCTTGCCTTTTCATTTTCTTCACACTGTATTTTTTTTTTAAAGGCATAGTAGGACTTTATTTTGTTCTGTCAAAAACTTTTTATTTTATTTCTTTAAAAACTTACAGACAAGTTGCAGAAATACAAAAAATACTGGTTTAGTCTTGGTCCAGTTTCACTGACTGATTACATTTGCCCCATTTGCTTTATTTGCACTCGCTAGCTCATGTTTCCTCCCTCCCTCCCCGTGTGTGTGTGTGTGTGTGCACGTGTGTGCATGTATGTAGACTCACACACATACTTTTTCTGAACCACTTGAGAGTAAACTGCAGACATCATGCTCCTGACCCCTAAATGCCTCCGTGCCTCCTCAGGATTGAGGGTGTCCCCTGTGTAAACTCAGTGCAGGGGTCAACTTCAGTTCACTTAGCATCAGCTCCACGCCCCCATCTCCCATCCACCTTTCGGTTCTGCCCATCCGTCCAGCCGTGTCCTTTGCAGTGTTTCTCTCAGTACAGGACCCAGTGCAGGATCACATGGCTCTGTGGTCTCCTTCATCCTGGATCAGCTCCACGGCCTTTCTTTGTCTTTTTAAGACTTTATTTTTTATGCCATATTCTCCCTCCTTTAAAAAATGTCCTAGAGAGGAAGCTCCCTATTTTGGATTTGCTGATGTTCCCTCCTGGTGGAGTCGGGTTGTGCATCCCTGCTGGACACTGTGTGAGGCGTGTCCCCAGGGTCTCATGCCCACAGGTGCAGGTGCATGGTGTCCATCTGAACCTCACTGGCCTTGTTAACTTTGGTCGTCTGGTTGGGTGTTGTGTGATCTCTCCACTGTGGAGTTACCGTTTTTCTCCTTGCAGCTAATAAGCAGACCGTGGGAGGCTCTTTAAGCCGCGCAGATACCTGCTCCTTGTCTGAGTGTCCCCCTAGGTTGGCATCCATCGCTGCCTCTCTCAGAAGCATGATTTCCAACCCCAGCCTTTCCCGCACATAGCTTTCTACTGTCCAGAACCCTCCCTTCTCCCCCGCGGATGGATTGATCGATTGATTCGGCCATTGAGTCCATATTGGTATGGACTTCTGGATCCCTATTTTTAAAATGACCATCCCTAATTATTTTTGGTGTTCAAATTGTCCCATACTTAGCCAGAGTCCCTTCAGGCTGTGTCCCTGTGACATCCCCCGTCATGTTTTGGTTTTTGAGCGTTTTCTGGCTTTCTGGCAGAAGGTGCTTCAGGCTCATCTTGCCTCTTCCCTGTGCCAGCTCTGGAATCAGCCATTTATGTGGGGAGCTGTGGTTTCCCACCTCTTCCTTTTTCTAAAACCCTTTTTATTTTGGAAAAGTTTTAGATTTACAGAAAAACAGCGAAGATAGTGTAGAGAGATCCCATATACCCATTCCCAGTTTCCCCTATTATTAACGTCATTAGGATGGTACATTTGTCACACCTAATGAACCAGTACTGATGCATTGTTACTAACCGAAGTCCATACTTTAGGTAAGTCGAACTTCCTTACCTAATGTCCTTTTCTGCTCCAGGACCCCATCCAGGAGGCCACGTGACATTTAGTCATCATGTCTCCTCAGGCTCTTCTGGACTGTGACGGTTTCTCAGACTTTCCTTGGTTTTGATGAGCCCTGGCTCTTTTTAAAGGGGAATGTGTTAGAATCCAGGTCTGGGCACTGGGATTGTCTTTGTTTCTAAGCCCGCTCAGTGGACAGAGCTAGGACAGTTTACATATGGAAACACACATGCACGTATATGCGCACACACAGGTACGCACGCATACACATACTTAGACGCACACACATGTACACGTGTCTGCGTGCATGCACACAGCTTAGGAGTTGAGCTGCTGCTGAGCCCCAGCCACCTGGCGGGGCGCCCCAGGCTTCACCTTCCATGTTTGCACCTCTCCTTCCACAGAGAAGCCTGGCTCCCAGTGCCGTCCGCATGGCAACTCGCTTGCTCAATCCTAGGATGCACCTAAAGTAACGTCAGAGTAGCTTCACCCAGACAGCTGTCAGAAACAAACCTATCAGGCAGAGTTCAGGGTTCGTTAGCGGCCGAGACCCAGGGGAGCAGCCAGTGTTGTCCTGGGTCCCTTGGCTCGGCCCCTTCTGTGTGTTCACGCTGTTCACCTGAATGCAGTCGGGTCCTTCTGTTTCTCTTTGCTTTCAGTTTTATAGTTATTTCCCCTGCCCGTCCTTATTGAGTTAGTTTTATTTTTTGAATATAAAGAACACAAATACAGTTTTGAAAGTCAAAGTTCTACCGAAAGGTGGTCCGAGAAGAGTCTCCTGGTGGGAGCCAGCTCTGTTGCTCGGGGCCCCTCCTTCCTGGGCTGCTTTGTGCGAATATCACAGATGTGTGGGTGTTGACTCAGCTCCCATTTACACACGGTGCGGGGGGGGGGAGCAGACCTGTGCGTGGGCCTTGCGGCTCGTTGCGTCTTCTCCCCGGCCCAGCTCACCCTGGCAGTCCCACCCGGCAGTCCCGCCTCCCCGCTCCTTTTTCCAGCTGCACTTGCTCCATTGTGCTCTGCAGTTTATTTGCCCGATTACCTATATTTGGATATTCAGATAGTTTCCAGTATTTTGCAGCTGTAAGTGTTGCTGAGATGAATGGTCTCGTGCATGTGCACTTTTGTTTTGTAGGAGGGGCACCTTCAGGGTGAGTTCCTAGAAGTGGGTTTGCTGGATTGGAGGTTAAATGTATATATTGTGTTGTTAGCTGTTGTCCAGTTTCTCCAGAGGGGTTGCACGCTGTTCTGTTCTCACTGGCAGTGTACCGGGGGACCTTTCTCCCCCCTGGCTCACCAGTAGTTGCATTGTCAAGCTTTTGAGTTCTGCTAATCTGATGGGCAAGAAATGGTATCACAGTATAGTTGAATTTGCATTTCTCTGATATAAATGAAGTTGAACATGTTTTCATATGTGTGTGAGTTGTCTATTCACGTCTTTTGCCCATTTTTCTGTAGTACTCTTGCACCTTGTCATCAAATGTTAAGAGCTCTTTGTATGTTAAGGATATTTTCTCGCTTTATCTGAGACATATATTGCAGATATTTTCTCCCAGTTTTGCCATTTGTCTTTTTATTCCCCTCGTCCCTGATTTTTTTGGGCCACGTGTCTTAGTCTGCTCAGGCTGCTGTAACAAAATGCCACATATTGGGTGGCTTAAACAACAGACATGTATTTCCCGCAGTTCTGGAGGCTGGAGGTCCAAGATCAAGGTGCCTGCAGATCTGGTTCTTGGTGAGGCCTCTCTTCCTGGTTTGTGGACCCCACCCTCTCGCTGTGTGCTCACGTGGCCTTGCAGTGGTGTATGTGTGTGGAGGGAGAGGGGGAGCTCTCTCTTTCTCTTCTTATAAGGGCACTAATCCCACCATGGGGGCCCCACTGTCATGACCTCATCTAAACCTAAGTACCTCCCAAAGGCCCACCTCCAGATGCCATCACTTTGGAATTAGGGCTTAAGTGTATGAATTTTGGGGAACACAAACATTCAGTCCATAACATCATGTAAACTTTAAAATTTTTTGATGTAGTCAAATGTATCAGTCTTTTCTTTCATTGTATCTGGATTTTGAGTTGTAGTTAAAAAGCCTTTCCCTACTCCTATAGAAGAATTTATCCGTGTTTTCTCCTAGTGGGTGTATAGTTTCAATTTTTATGTTTAGATCTCGTTTGTGGTGTGAGGAATGGATCTAATTTTATCTTTTTCCAGTGGCCATCCAGTTGTCCCGATACTACTTATTAAAAAGTCCTTCTGTGCTGCAGTGGTTTAAGATGCCTCTTAGTCATACGCTAGATCTCTGTTTATACTTGCATCTGCTTCTAGACCTTTGTTCTGCCCATGGCCGCTCTGTCTGTTTCTGCGCTGGGACCACAGCGTCTCGGCAGGGGCCCCGAGGCTGCTGGGTCTCTGGGTGGCGGGTGTGGCCTGCAGCCCCTCCCCGTCCTGGCTCTTACTGCTCTTCCCACGTTAGCTTTTCCCAAGGAACTTCAGCATCAACAGGTCCAGCTCCATAAAGAGAGCTCGTTGGCATTTTTATTGGGATTGCATTCAATTTATTAATTTGTGATGTCCTAACCAGGAAGAGGGGAAGTCTTTGTGTTGGTCCACTTCTGTTTTTGTGTCTTTCGGGAGTGATTTTAAATATAGGTTTACAATGTAGATTTTAAACAGTTGAACAGTTCTTACTAAGTTTATTCACAGATATTTAATTTTTGTGCTGCTCTTATAAGTGGGATTTCCTCTTTCATGTGTTCTGGATCTTCTTTTTTTGTGGACAGTCATTAAACAGGTTTTTTTTTGCTTTTTTTTTTTTTTTTTTTTTACCAGCACTTTATATAGCTTTTGTCATGTACCTCACTGTTTTTTAAATTACACTGTATTTTGACGTCATTACAGATTCACATGCTGTTGTAAGAAATAAGCAGAGAGATCCCACATCCTCTTTACCCCTTGTCCCCAATGGTAATGCTGTTTCTTGGTTTCAAGTCCAGCTGGCCGGCTTTTTCTTTCAGGTCTTGCATCCTCCGCACGGCCTCAGCCTGGCTGGCGTGGAGGCTCTTCCCCTCCGTCCCTCTCCCCTGTGTTCCCTCGCCTGCCCTGCATGTTT
The DNA here is from genome assembly GCF_965194825.1 of Balaenoptera physalus. Taxonomy (NCBI): domain Eukaryota; kingdom Metazoa; phylum Chordata; class Mammalia; order Artiodactyla; family Balaenopteridae; genus Balaenoptera; species Balaenoptera physalus. The sequence goes on from NC_138882.1 coordinate 192,233,525, forward strand.
CTCTGTTGCCCGCTTCTCTCCCGCTGTGCTCAGGATTTCATGGTGCCCTGGGGGTTGGGGTAGGGGTGGCAGCAGACAGCTTCAGTCTTACTTCTTCTCCGGGTGGTGACTCTGAATGCAAGTGAGCTGCCTTCTCCTGAGACCCCCCTAGGGACCCCCTCATAGAAAGGCTAGGGCTGGCCTCAGTGCATCCCTTCCCTGTAGTAGCCGTTATTCCAGGCCGTGGAGTTCCCTGTTGACCTGCACTGGGGTCATGGCCCCGTGCAGCAGAGGTGCCCACAGGAAGGGATGCCAGGCTACCAAGCCTGAGCCCCAAGGTCACGGGCTCTGTAGGACCCAGTGGGAGATGCGAGGAGGGAAACAGACCCCGGCAAGGGGCCGGTTCTCCAGAGGAAGCAGATACGAAGTCCCTGGAGTGCCCACGCTCTGGCTGCAGGGCTGCAGACTCCAAAGGACAAGAGGCTGCACGCCTGTCCACCTCACCAGCCACGGCCCCAAACTCATGACGGATTCCCTGTTGCTTCTTTCAGCTCTTGTTGACTTGATATCTCTTTTGCAAAGAGGACCAGAGTGTTATGAGCCCTTTAGCCAGTATGAAGAATAATTCTAGGTTTACAACTTTCTTAAAACCATACCCCTGTTGTTTTTCATTGCTCATGTGTATGTTTAAAAATAATTACTGTACTCTGTAGAATGGAATGAAAATATTGCCTGCCAAATGATTACTGTGCTTTTAAATGACTCTGCATATACTGTGTCGTATACGGGCAGCTTAAACGACTTTAATTATATGTCGTTAGGTTTCCTTTTCCACCCTGAATATGTATGAAGGAAATCAGTCTGCAGCAGCTGCCGCGTTCTCTGTATGTCTGAGTTGGAAAAGCTTTTGGCGTATAATCGATCCATTTCTGGAAGGAATGGCTTCGGGCTGATGGTATGTGGTTTGTGAGCCTTCGCTTTGCCCGGTGGTCCTGGGTGCCTCGTGCTCCTTGGCAGGAAGGAGGGGGGAGATTCCGGCTCTGGATGCCTGTTTCTCTCCTAACTCTTCCCCTGGGGTGTTTCAGGCTCTCGGGCCTTGCGAGGTTCACCTCAGTGGCCAGGCGCCCAGCGTCCTCTCAGGAGGATGCGGGAAACAAGTCATCTTAACCTTGTGCGTTGCCTG